>NW_027094099.1:14573240-15802240 GCF_029207755.1 Chamaea fasciata | reverse complement strand
AGAAAAAAAAAAAGAAAGCAATCATCAGATTAAAAAGGTTTTGGTGGTTTGTGTTGGTTTTTTTTTTAATTTTTAATTTGTTTTTGTTGGTTTTTTTTTTTTTTTTTGCTTTTAAATGTCTAGGATTAAGAATCGATCGTGCGCCATCACCTTGCCCCCCAGAGTTTAAGTGGGTTCTACCAAAAGGGACAATCTCTCTGTGCATGTGTGTGTACGTGTGTTTGTGTTTCTCTCTCTTCTAGAGGGTCTCCTTTAGGACTGAGCACAGCTCCCAGAGTCGAGATTTCTAATGGCACGACAGACCTGAGGGGTTGGCAAGGAGATGCTGGCCAAGCCTAATTTCATATATCTGTAATTTTTGGGGGAAAGGCTGGGGGGGCAGGGAAGGCTGGAGTCGAAAGGGGGGAAAGGGAGCCACTATTTCTCCACACCCCCCCTCCTTGGAAAATAATTGGGGAGAGCCTAACCCTGCAATGAGAAGGAATACTACTCATAGTGATAGAAATCATAATAATAATATTAAAAAACTGGCCCAGCCAAAGATAATGGCGCCCCGGATCCAGCAACAGATTCTCCCCCAAAGAAGACAACGCGTTTTTCTTCAGTCTTTGAAACTGATTTAAGTGGCCCTTTAAAACTGATCTTGTCAGTTTAGCCTATTCAGAGGCAGCCATGCAAACTGTGATCTCTCTGTTCATTTGAGCTGTTTCTTTTCCCCCCTCTTTTCTTTTCTCTTTCTTTCTTCCCCCCTCCACTCCCCCCTCTTTTTTTTTTTTTCCTCTTCTTCTTCTTTTTAAACCTAAAGGCCCTTACAAGAAGAAAACTCCCTGATAGGGTCTGGACATTTTTTTCTCTCTTTTTTTTTTTTTTTTTTTTTCCTGATACGCTAAAATACAATAAGTTCCCTTTAAATCAGAGACGTCTGTGCTGAAAGAGCACAGGTTGTGACCTGACCTCCCTGTGGCTTTCCTAGGCACAGGGCTAACACATGCATATTCTGCGAGTCATTAGAACCCAGATTTCTTCCCCCCTCCCTCTTAAAAGAGGCTGCAGCAAACATTATATGCATCTATGTGAGTCTGCTTTACATCAGGGAGGGTTATTGGGGTGCTGCAGAAGCTGCAAGCATCACCCTATATTTTTTTGCATGCGGCTGTCTTCCCCAGAATCAGATAACAAGAAACGTTTATCTAGTTGGGAGGCAATTTACACGCCAGGCCTCCCATTTTGAAAATAGTCATAAATTAAACAGTTACGACAGGATCGGACGATTGTTTTCTCAGAAGGCTAAAAAAAAAAAAAAAAAAAAAAAAAAAAAAAAAAAAAGTGATTTGGGAGAAAAGGCAGGATTGGAAATAAACTCCTCGGTGTGGGTGTGAGCTGGGCAGGGGCTGGGGAGGGATGTGAGCGTGTGTGGGATCCTCGCTGAGCGGCTGAGCGAGGGAGAGGGAAAATGCATCCTAGAAAAATGATAGAAAAATAAAATAAGCACCCCACGGACACCTCTGCCCACTCGGGATCCCTGTCTCCCTGTTGCTAGATGCGCCCTGCTCATTGATCACCTTAGGATTTAGCACGAGTAATTTGGGGGGGGGGGGGAGGAAAAAAAAAAAGGGAGAAGTTTTTTATGTGTAAAGCAATAATATATAAAAGGAAGTTTAGGTCACGACCCAGAACCTGGACAAAGTCCAGAAAATGACTTCGTTCCCCAGACCCCCTTTAACACAACAAGGAACGGATTGTGAGCCCTTCTTTTCCCACATAAACTACATTTTTTTCCTGTTTCCTGATATCAGGCTTTAAAAAACTCTGATGAGTAATTATTTTGCAGGTCCTGCTTCCATTCATATGTTTATCGCGTGGCCACTTTCCCAAGCGTCCAAATGAGTTACAGGCGAAATAGATGTATTTTTAAATTTAATCCCCAAACTTCGAGGGCTCCAGCACACTGGGTTGCCAGTGCAGCCTCAAAGTTAGTGATCTGAGATAACGTATTGCACAAATTAGCGAGCAGATTTTTTTTTCCCCTCAGAAGAAAAAAAAAAAAAATTTAGCCTCCAGAGTTAATATCAGGATTATTACTCACCCAGGTTAAACTCTAGTGCAAGCTAATTAGATTTCACAACGCACTCAATTATTGCTTTATAACTCATGCACTATTTCTAGGCAGCAAAAGTTGACACATATTTCCCCCCCCCCCCTCCCCTCCCCTCTTTGATTATCTAAGAAACACCTCGAGGTCTTTTCCTCGGGAGAGTCATGGTTGTGCCACCCCGGAATTACACTGCAGAGCGGCAGCTTCAGTCTCCTCTTACTTTTCCATACTATCCCTGTCTACTTATGGTAATGATCTTTTCGCACCCGCTACTCGCTTTGGACTATGCAGTTCCTGCTGGGTACAAATGCAAACTTTTCCCCTTAGCTTAAATGACACAGAACTGCTCACTGCCACATTCTGTTTAAATCAGAGACAGCTCTTTGCAAAGTTGATTTATTTTATCTTATGGGATGGCAGGGAACATATTTTAAACTCAGATTTGTGCATTTAACTTTTTTTTTTTTTTAAATTCAATTTTTAATCCTGCAGGGCTTTTTTCCCTTCCTGGCTGCCCATAAAATGATCCTCTTTTTAAAGTGGTTTCACTGATAAGACGACTTATATTTAACAACATCAAATAGATTTTGCTGCTGTTTGGATGCGTGTCATTAAATGCAACAACCCAGAGCTATACTGTTAAATAAAATATTATTTTCAATGGGAAGAGCGCAGTCTCTCGTGGCGAATGGGTGCCTCTTCCCGGGCCCCTTCTCTCCCAGTCCCCAGCATTATTCAGCTAGGGTTGGGGTGTATTTTGGGGCTGTCTGGATTTTTTTTCTTAAAAAAAATATAATTGTGCGTGTGTGTATTTTATTTTTATTTCGTTTTTTTTCTGATTTGCACTCCCTGGAAGATGGGATGCTTGGATCCGAGGCCCTGAAGGGGAGAGAGCACAGGGCACCACTTCCTAAAAGGAAGATTCTTGGGGGCCAGGGAGTGGGGATGGGGGTGCAGGCAATGACACTTTGCAAGAGCAAACAGTTCTCAAGGGGGGGCCCGGAGAAGGAGGAAAAAAAAAAAAGAAAAAAAAAAAAAAAAAGGAGCAAAGAAATGCCGCCTACCTGAGGTGAAGAGGACTATGGCCTTTAAACAGCTATATTCTGCAGAGTCGACATGCAATGCTTTCAGTTTTTCTACTTGCTCTTGGAAGATTCGTATGTGGTCCATAAAGGCGACCACTCGGTCAGCAGACATTGGCGAAGCGTGGAGGCCAGCAGCTGCCAGGAGCGGAGCGACGTGGAGGGGCATGGAGCACTGGGCAGCGTTGAGGACAAACAACTCGCTCCAGGTCAGCCTCAGGAGGGCCACCTGGTCTGTGATCTGGAGGTCTGGGAAGAAGGGGATATTCCTGGCCCACTCCACCGCACTGAAGAGCATCCTAGCTGCCAGTTCACAAATGTTCTCGATGCCCATGATGTTGTTGGGTTGCATGCACTGACTGCCAAAGCGGGAGGTGGGGTAGGGCTCTGCTCTCAGAAGAAGGGAGATATATCCGGATAGGTAGGAATGGCAGTTGAGAGGGTCCCCATTTGTCAAGGCGAACTGACCATGAGTTGGCTGTGTGGGTGGCATTCTGCCCCTCTGGACCGCTGCAGTAAATAAAGAAGAAACTACAGCTATTAATATCTGAATTGCGACCATTGGTTCAAATACAGCCTGCTTTGTGTGCTTGTGCGTGCCTGTGTGACCCCGGACCCGGCCAGCTTCAGGGGGAACATGCATTTTCCCAGCCAGAGTTCAGCTCCGGCCCCGCTCTAAGGCTCCGCAGTTCTCGGGTCAAGTCAAAGCAACAATAAAAGCTGAGGGACGCTGTGGGCTCGGCCAGGGCTTCTGCGGGAGCCCAGCTCCTTCGCATCCCAAAACACACCACAGTCCAGTTATCCCCCCCTCCCCTCCACCGCCACCCCCTCCTTCAAGAGATGCAGGATACGTCTTTGTGTGTTTTTTTTTTTTTTTCTCCGTTACACCTAAAACAGCTCATTGATTTGAGGTTGGGGGAGCGGGATGGGAAGGGAGGAGGGGAGAAGGAAGAAACACTTCAGTTCGAAATCCCCGGCTCTGGTCCCACACGCGTTTCTCGCCCACTGAATACATTGTTGCTGCTGGTATTATATGTCCCCCCCTCTCGTAAAAAATACCAAAGGAGGCAAAATCACCCCACAACATCCCCGGCAGGTCCCCTGGTGAGGCTGAGGGCATTATCCAAAGGCACTTTCCCCCGCTGCCCATGGAAAGTGGGCCTTTCATTTTGTTAATAAATTTACACGGTGACAGCGAGAGAAAAAGGAGAGAGAAAAAGGGCTCAGAGGCAGAGAGACGACAAGAAGGGAGAACGCCTAAAAATGTGCTTGATTTATATTTGTTATCGCCTGTATTCCAAGGTTAGTTACTCTTGCAGAAACACAAAGAGAGGAGCCCGGCGAGTCCCAAGCCCCCTCACCCTTAACCTACATAGCAGCGTCCAGACACAGAGCACGCATTGGAAAACTGCAGGCTCACATTTCCCGTCTAATTTTATATCACAAAGACTCCACTTGCAGAGATCCGAGCACCCCACACTTACTTCTGGACTGCTCCTTACACCCCCCACCCCATCCCTTCTACCCCCTCCTGTCTCTCCCGGAGGAACAAGAAAATAAGAGGAAGAAGAGAAAAGTGAGGTAATAACAACCAGGAAAGGCAGGCACACGGCAGTGTGTACATACACACACACACGCGTGGAGATGTGTGTGTGTGTATATATATTTTTAAAGGAGGAAAAATCCGGCTGGGAATCCACAGTGGAGTGCTGTAGAGCCTCGGTAGGGTGAGTCCCATTGTAATAGTAATTTGAACCGCCTGTGTAAAATTGCAATCTAAGGCAGGGTGCTGGAGGATATATATATATATGTGTGTGTGTGTGTGTGTTGTGTGCATCTCGGGAGGCTCCGTGTGTGTGTGTACACACACGCACAGATACACACACACACACGGCTGCTCGGGGGACGGGGGGCTAAGGCTGAGCATGCAGGAGGAAACACGAAGAAAAAGTAACCACACGTCAGAATCATCATCTCGCTCCTAAGCAGCGTGAAACTAAAAATCCACTTTCAATAAACCTCCATCAGCAAAATCAAAACAAACACAAATCAATTACGAGTGCAGGAGAAAGCATGCGAGAGCCCCTGCCTCCCTGCCCACCCTCCCCAACACCGCTTTCTTTCATTACGAGAAAGTTTCTGGCTGGTTTATTCGAGGGGGGTGGGTGAGGGGGAGGAAAGGTTCTGGTTGGGTTTGGGGTTTGGAGAGGAAGGTTAAAAATACTAAGGGTAATTATATATATTATTTAAAAATAATTTAAAAAGAAAAACCAAACAAACCCCAAAACGCAGCGAGTGAAAAAAAATTGCAAAACAAATGAAATCCCAATACCTTCCCGTCTCATGCCAACTTTGAGGCATTTTTTGAGGCGGCAGTACTGACACTGATTGCGGTGGTGCTGGTCAATGGGACAGTTCCTGTTGGCACGACAAGTGTAGCTGAGATTCCTCCTTACACTCCGCTTGAAGAAACTCTTGCAACCCTCGCAGGTAAACTGGCCATAATGTTTGCCACTAGACTTGTCCCCACAAACCACACATTCAATGTGCTGCTGCTGCTGCTGCTTGTCTCCTTGGTTCTGCTGGCTCGGCGGGTTGGTCTGGGCTGGCGTACTGGGAGGGCCCCCGGGCCCCGGGGTCTGTGGGGTGTGCGGGGCCCCGGCCGGGGGTCCCTGCACCGGCGGGGCTTGCGAAGGCTGCGTTCCCTGAGCTCCGGGCACATCGTCCTGGGGGTCTCGCCACGCACCGACTACCATTGCCATATCTATTGGACACCGTTGCCAAACTTCCTGTTCCCCCTTTATTTTCAAAGTTTGTTTGCTTTGCTTTTCAGATCAGCTTTGCAGCAGTCTTTTTATTTTTTTGTCCTCCCCTCTCTCTCTCTCTTTCCCTCTCTCTCTTTTGTTGTTCTGGTTTTTTTTTTTTTTTTTTTTTTTTTTTTTTTTTTTTTTTCAAGAGGGTCGGGGTGGGGGGGATCTCCCGGTACCGGCGAAGGTGCAGAAGCACGGGGCGATGGAGGTGTGTGTGCGGGGGGGCGAGGTGCGAGTCGATTGTCTGGGCTCCAGGAGAGCAAAGTAAAGGGGTGGTGGGGGTGGGGGAGAGAGGGGGAGAGAGAGAGAGAGAGAGGAGAAAAAAAAAATCTCTTCAAAGATCTCCCTCTCTCTCTCTTAGAGCTGATCTGCAGCAGAGTAGTTGAAGGAGGAGAGGCGGGTGTCTGGGGGCCAGGTCCAGGGAAGCTCGCAGTCAGCCATTCAGGAAAGCCATCAAAATAAGAATGAATAAAAGGTTAAAGATTACACACACAGCGGAAAAAAACACGCACAGCGGAGGAGACTCTTCTCGGCGCGGAGAGCGGTCGGTCTCGCCGTAGTTTTTGGAAGTCCAGCTTGCAGCAGCAACATCAACTGCGATCGCTTTGTTTTTGTGGGCTTTTTTTTTCCTCCTCCTCCTCTTTCCTCCTCTCTCTCTGCTCTGTCTCTCCTCCCTCCTTCGCTCGCTTTAATTCTTCCTCTCCGCCGCTCCGCCCGGCCGCTGCGCTCTTGCTCTCACTCGCTCCCTCTTTTGGGCTCGGGGGTGTGGGGGGGCTGTTGGCTTTTTTTTTTCCTCCTCCTCCTCGCTCTCTCTCTCTCTCTCTTTTTTTTGTTTTATAAAAAAATTCTTATTATCGTTATGATTACGATTATTATGAATTATTATTATGATTGTTTATTTGTTCCTCCTCCTCCTCTCGGGCGCCGCCGCTCTGCTCCGCTCTGCCCCGCTCCGCCGGTTCGCCGCTCCCGCCGCGCCGCGTCCCCGCCGCCGCTCCCGCTCCCGCCGCCGCTCGGGTGCTGCTGCCGCCGCTCCCGCCGCCGCCGCTCCCGCCGCCGCTGCCGCCGCCGCCGCCGCGCTGCCTTATGCTGCTTCTGCCGCCTCGCAAGTGGGCTCTCGCCTCCGCGCCGCCGGTGCTCACGGCGCGGGCAGGGGGAGGGGGGCCGCGGGGCGGGGGGGAGGGAAGGAGTCAACTCGCCAGCGCAGCAGCGCCCAGCCAGCCAGGATGATAAAAGAGGGGAGCGGGAGGAGGAGGAGGAGGAGGAGGAGGAGGAGGAGGAGAGGAGGAGGAGGAGGAGGAGGAGGAGGAGGGAAAGAGAGAGAGAGAGAGAGAGAGAGAGGGAAGGATCATAACCCAGCGCGCAGCATCGCTCCTCAGCCGGGGAGGGAGGGAGGAGGGGAAAAAAAATCACCACGGGGAGAGCGCGCCAGCGCTCCCCCCCCCCCCCCCCGCCCCAAAATAAAAAGAAGCAGGGGCTCCCCTCCGCTCCCCTCCCCTCGCAGCGACGGGGAGGGGCGGCGCGGGGCGGGGCGGGCGGGCGGTGCGGGCGGCGTGTGGGCCGAGGAGCGGCGAGCGCGCTCCCCGCCGGCCGCTCGCCCCGCTGGCGGGAGAGTGAACTTTGACACGGCTGCTGCAACTCAGCGCGCGTCGCCATGGCGACCGCGCGCCTTATAAGGCAACCGGGCCGGCGCCTGACTGGCCAGGCGCGCGCGCCCCGCCCCCCGGCCCTCATTGGACCGCGCCGCCCTTGCGCGGCCCGCCATGGCCGCCGCCGCCGCCCGCGCGGTCCTAGCGCCGCCCGCCGCCCCGCGCCCTCCCGCCCCGCCGGGGCCAGGGGTTAAGGCGAGCCCGGCGTGCGGAGCGCGGCGCCGCCGCCGCCTCACCTGGGGCTGCCCGCCGGGGCACGGCCTCGGGGGTCGGAGGGGGCGGCGGGTGCAAAGCGGAAAGCAGGCGCTAAACCGAGGTAAAACTACGGAATAAAGTAAAAGCCGAGTCCTGCCGCTGCCGCCGCCGCGGGGAAGGGGCGGCCGCAGGTTCCGCCGAAAGCGGTCGGGGAGCGGCGTGCGGGCTGGCGCCCGCCGGGGAGGTCTCACGACGGAGCCCCTCCAGCCCCGCTCTGGGCACCTGCGCTCGCCGCGGCCGCCCCGTGTCCCGCCGGCCGCCCGAGCCGTGCCCCGGCCGCCCGCGGAGCCGCGCCGAGCCCGGCCGGGCTGCTCTGAGCCGCGCCGAGCTGAGCGTGCCCGCGCCCGGCGCTCCGGGACCGGCCGCTCGCACAGCCCGGCCCCGGCGGGGTTCGGGGGCTCCGCCGCTCCGCCCGACCGCTGCTCGTTCCCGCTCGCCCCGGAGCGAGGGGACCGCGGCTCCGCTCCACACACCGCCGGAGCCCGGCACGCCGCTCCGCAGAGCCTGACAGCCGTGCTTTCGCACGGCATCGCCACGGCGGGGCTCGGCTCAACCCCTTTAACTTTATTTCGGGGTTTTGCCGGTTCGGGGGTTTGGTGACCACACGTCCCCCGGCACTGTAACGCGACCTCCGTGCTGTACCATCAGCAGGTAACAGAGCTAAGCACGGGGACGTGTTTATTTCCCGCTGAATGGAGCTACCGGCCAGCGCAGCGGGGACTCGAGTCCGTCTCCCGGTGAAAATGGCCAAAAGACACTCGAACAAGCGAAGGGACGGAGTGATAAAATAGAAAACATGTTAACACAGACAGATAAATGCCCGACCGGACCATTCCTCCTCTGCGAACACACGCGACCGTGAGCGCTCACATCCCAGCCGGTCACCGAGCACGGCCGCGGGGACACAGACCTGGGCACGACTCTGTGAGGGATTAATTGCCCCCCTCACCTCCTCACACACACTTTTTCATGTTGCCACATGCCCACACACTTGTGCCGCAGAAATGATACATGTGGCTAAAGCCGCAGGTGCGGAGATGGTTGGAAAGTTGTAAAAAAACACCTCGACTTGAGTGTGTCCTGCCTGGAAACCTGATGTGTTCAGACCCCACGGGCGAAGAGGTTTTTTGCGACTCAGTTTCAAAGACAAGGCTGCAGCGTTCCCATTGATCCTCACGGAGGAAAAAACAAAACAAAACAAACACCTTTACCCGAAACAGTGACCAGGAGGGACTGGGATGATGGAAAGTGGGAAAGGAATCTTTCCTGGTTAAAATGTGGGGACCTGCCTTATGATTTCCAAACAACCCAGAGCTGAGGAGGTCACCTCTCGGGGAGGGTAGGAGAAGGTGGGGGTTCAAAATGCAGAATAGTCGCAGATTGTTGCTGATGCTGAATTTCCTGAGGAAAAAAAAAATAAAAGCCAAAACCCAAACCACAACCCAACACCAACCTTTCCTGTCTCGAATCTGACAAAGTAAACAGGATTAATTCACCATATGAAAAAACATACACGCCGTCCTAGCAAATGCAGAAATCAGAAGAGAAAGCGGTTTTAACAGGACCCACAATATTAATAGTTTGAACGTATGATCGTAAAAATGAAAAACCATTGATATACGCTTAAAAGCCGCCGTATACGCTGATTGCTCAAGCATTAATGAAGAATGCCCCAGATTAACTATTTGCTCTTCGAGGGATGCAGCGATATAACTATCTATTAGCACCATTAGATGCTTTGCTATTTATTTGAAAACACCCCTGCGAGTGGGTTGACACAGAAGAGATGAATGTAAAAATGAACTGCAGCTAATTTCGCTAAATAATCCTCGAAACCTTAGCGCCTCGCAAGGAAGGGGGAGATTCTCCACTGTCCTTCTCCGAGGCTAATGACAATAGGAATGCTCTGGTTTAAAAGTGATACCGTGTTGGTTTTCCAAATAAACAAACGCATCCTTCCTGCCATTTTACTGCAGATGTAAATTTATTTTAATGAGAGGGAGTGGAAGGATTTATTTTGCTAAAATAGAGTTGAGGATAGAGCCGGTGTAAATCTTTAGGTTTCAAAAAGAGAGGAGGAAGGAGGGGGAAGCTGCTTTCCTGGCAGAAAGCTGCCTAACAGTCCTCTAATTCTTTCTAGATTAAATCGCAATATGAATACAGCATCGAACAAATACCGAGTTTCGCTCTGAACTCAGTGGAAAGCAGTTACGTCTAACAGAATTCAATGAATTCCTCTTCTCCCTCAATGTAGTATGTGTGTGTTTTTCTCTTCCACCACACTGAAGTTCCATGAATAGGGAAAGTGGCTCCTATTGTGTGCCTCTGAACTTCCAAGTCAATGCAATTTTTAACCACTGGCTTGTGGTACTTTGAAAATCACCAGGGGCTGTCAGAGTTGGGTCCTCTGAAAAATTTACAGTGCTAAATCAGAGCATATGCTGTGAGAGAGGAAAAAAAATTGCTTAAGATTGGAGCAAGTACAGTATCTGGCTGCCCCCTAGTGTAAGTCTCTTATCTGCCTAAAATTCAACTTTAAAAGAAAAGGATCTCTTAAAGGGAAACGACTTTTGGCTCACGTATGCATACGAGAATGAAACTTCTGTACATTTTAATCTGATTAATTCCTAAGGATTTTAAATTAATTGGCTTGGGCACTCCTAGACCGGACTATAAGATTTCTGCATCAGGGTTTCTGCGAGAGCTGTGCCGAATAGGTATTTTTAAGGGATAGTGGTAAGGGATTGGGGGGGGGGGGGGGGGGGAGATCCTGTTTTGTGATTTTTTTTTTTAACGAGGATCTGTGCCTCGCTTGCTGTTGTCAGAGCAAAACACTTCTGCTGCCTAAAGTCAGATCTACGCCTTTTGCAATAATACTTAAAAAAAAAAAAAAAAGGATAAATAATTGCCTTAAAGCCTCAGCCGAACTGCCAACCACACCTTCGGATGGTGAGTATATTCCAGCTTCTTTCCATTGTACTTGCTTAACCAGGGAAGGGACCGGAGGGGGAGAGGGGATCTCGGCTCCTACCTTCACCACCGACCTTTTTTTTATTTTTTTTTTCCTTCCCCCCACCCAAATAAACGCTGCTAGCTGCCCATGGCCACGCGATCCCGGGCAGTTTAATACCTATCACTTAAAGTTAAGAGCCTCGTCCTGCCCTCCCACCCTCCGGAGCAGGTCGGTCCGCTCTCCCCCCCGAGCAGCCCCGGCGCCGGGCAGGGGCGGCATCTCCCGGGCTCTGCTCCTGGGGAAATGACTTGGAAGCGCTTTGCCTCGGACCTGGAAGCCGGGTCCGCTCGTTGGGTTTGTTCGCTTGTTTGTTTGTTTGCTGCTTTGCTTTATTTAGCTAAAGGACGTGCTAACTGATGGTGCTGCAATTACACATACTTGGGTCTGCCCCCCTCCCCTCTTCCCCTCCTTAGAGCAACCCACGTAACCTTAGAAACGATCGTTTAAGACGCACGTTAGCTAACATTTGCTTTTTTGGATTTTTTGTTTTCCTTAAAAGAGAAACACAAGAATCACAACACATTGCCCGAAAAAAGTGTCAAAGAAGAAGGAAGAAAAAAAACTATAAGTAAACATACCAAAACCATATTTGCCTTGTTCAAGGTCCCAAATCGCTTGCATCTTCCTTTTTCTACCTCTCCTTTAGTTTGGCAGGTGAAACAAACAAATAAAAAAAAAAAAAAAAGAAAATCAGACCGCTGTTTGCCCCCCAGAAAGATGTGCGTTGGGTAATTAAAGAGAAGTCTCCTTCTTGGTGTTTATCTAAGCGATTGTGCAAACTGATTAAAAAAAAAAAAAGAGCGAAAAAAAAAAAAAAAGTAAAGTTACAGCCTTCGGGGGGGGGGAAAAAAAGGAAGCAAGGTGAAGGGAATAGATTTCCCACAACCTAAAGGGAAGTGCTTTCGATGTATTATTAGCGATCAGCCTTGGGAGAGAGAGGAAAAAAAAAAAAAACACCCTGAACACACTCTAACTTTACACAGACAAGATTTCAGGGGGGGCTTTGTACACAGCTGCTTAGGAATGTGCGCCTTGCCTTTAAGAAAAAATCCCCAAGCCCAAGGTAGGAGATGTCTTTGAGTGATCCTTGTCTCATTTCATTCCTTAGAAGGAAGAGCGTCTCGCTACACCTTGTTTGGAGCTGGAAAGGCGAGACTTAAAAAAAAAAAAAAAAAAAAAAAAATGGAAAAAAAAAAGAAAAATATTCACAACCCACCCTTCCAATTGGGGAGAAAAAAAAAAAAAAAAGAGAGGGAAATCTCCTAAGTTAATGACTGTGGGGGTAGGATGGATGCGACTGATTTCAGCCCCCCCTCCCCCCCTTTCCCACCTCCCCCCTCCCCGGCAGGAAAAAAAAAAAAAAACAAAACAAAAAAAAAGGAAAAGGAGAAAAAAAAAGCCAACCGCAAACAACTACAGGCTGGACTATCAACACATGCACCGAAGGGGAAAAAATATATAGTGTCCTGTGTAGGGTCGGCAGGGAACGCAAGCACACGCTAAAGCAAGTTGGGAAAGAATCCGAGCTAATCAGCAATCTCTTTCTCTCTCTCTCCTTCTCTCCCTCTCCCCCCCTCTCTCTCTCTCACTGCCCCTGAGATCCCAGCTCGAAAGAGGTACTCCACATTTTTTCATTACCAAAAATCCGTTGCAATAATCATTTGTTGCTAATTGAAACCCTTGGAGACATTTTTCCCCACCCCCTTCACAAACATGGCAACTTTTAGTCATGGGAAGCACGTTTAGTTTTATTTTATTAAAAAAAAAAATACGGTTAGGAAAAGGCTGAATCTTTCACCCACGAGAAATATCAGCGAGTCAGCCCCCTTCCTCGGGATGGGAGGGGGGGAGTGGGGGGAACGGGACCCCGGTACAGTGAGGGCTTGGGAAAATTTGGAATACATTATACCGCATTTGGCAGGAGAATACTCTCCAACTAATGGATTCCTGCTCCTTTTTGTGTGTGTGTGTGTGTCAGTGTGGGGGGTTTCTGGAAAGAGGGGTGGTGGTCGTGGTGGTGGGGAGCCGAGCTTTTATTTTAAGAAACTGTTAGGGTAGGGAGTGTGTCATACTTGACAAATGGAACAAACGCTCTTCCATTTCTTGCTTGTCCTTGCCTTAAAACAGGAATTAAGTTAACCACAGTGCTGCATGTTAATTGCATGTTTACTGGGCTAATGAAAATTACAAAAGGGTTTTGCCACCTCGATCGGTGATGAAAAAGTATGAAGGCGATTGTCATTGCAGCCTTCGGGGAGGGCCCGGGGGGTGGGGGGGATGGACCGGGCAGGAACAATATTGATCAGAAGAAGGATAAATCTTTTAACTGCTTGTTAATACCATAAATATGGTCTACACAAGTTTCCACTCTTGTTAAGTCTAATCAGTACATGGAAGATGGAGACATAGCCCACTTGAATGAATTTTTATTATTGCCAGAGGGGTACTTGCATCTGTGGGCTCCCTCCCCTTCTCAATTTGAGCACCCCCCCGCCCCCCTTCCAAAATCCCCCCTCGCAGAGGAGGATCGTGAAGGTGTGCAGAAAGCACAAGACACAAATCCAAGCTTTTTGTCCTTTCTTCATTTTTTCCAAATGCTCCTTTTTTTTCTTTTTTTGTAAAGCTGAACGGGTCATGGCGGGGAAAGCCTAAAGGGGGGACCCCCCTGCCCGACCCCACCACCACCACCCCTTTTATTCTTAGGTTCTCTGGATGAAAGGCTGACCTAGTAATTCAGTTTGATGATAACCATTTTCATGCTTGAAAACAATCTGCCAAATTAAACCTAAATGGAAAGAGCAGTAGGAAAGGTAGTGAGAGCAGGGCGTTTTGAAATCCCCACCACCTCTCCGAAAGGGATTGTTTGGCCAAAGGAGGAGGGAAATGCAATTAAATAGACTAAAGATGATTTAAATCCCAACCAAAAATAATTCCAGCGAGAAGTTTGCCCCCTCCGGTGTTGCCCAGCCCTGGATTTGAAAACTTTGGCCCAACTTGTGGCAATAGCTACAACTTTGCTCCGCAGGGGTCAGAGGTGAGGGCTATTTTAACCCTAAAAGCCTGCGAGTGACCAAGGTTGCGGCTGGGCTCGCAGCACTAATAGCCATAATTACCTCCTCCCCTTCCAGGGACATTCCTCGCAGCAGCAGCGTTAGACCCCGAATTCAAGAAAATCCTGGAGTTGAACATATCTTCGGGGGTAAATAACAGCAATATGAAGGAATTTCAGAGCTCTCCTTTTTGCTTGGGGGGATTGAAGCTTTTTTCCTTTTTTTTTTTTTTTCCTCTTTTTTCCTTTTTTCCTCCTTCCCCCCCCCCTTCCCCCCCCCCCTTCCCCCCCCCCCCCTTGCCAGCATTCCCAAGGCGCTGGGTCTTTGTCTTAGAAGGAATGGAGTGTCTGAATGGTGTGAAAGGGACAGAGAGGGTTGCTTCAAATCGATTTTACTTGTCCTCTCTGTCTTTTCGGATCAACGCCCTTCAATGGACACATAGGTGCTCTTTCAACCAAAAACTTGTGCAACATTTTCTGCCTGTATTGGTGCTAAATACAATAAATGCTGGGCAGATTTTTTTTTTTCTTTCCAAAGCAGAAAGCACCCTAATTAAATTGTTTTATATGGACAGTCAAGACAGACCAATTAAGTATGCATTAGTATAAAGATATATTCGAGAGATAAGCGCTCTATAGGAGCTCTGTCTAGGCAAGGTGTGGAAAGTGTCCTCTCGAAGAGAGGCTGTGAGCAGGGTTTCATATGGATTTTTCCCCTCCATTGCCTCCTATACTCGAGTAACGGGCTGAATAAGTTAGCGAAAAGCCATTAGTGAAAGTGGTTTCTAAACAAAGTTAACAGGTGGATGTAGCTGGTTTTACATTTGAATAACAGTCGCACATCTGTAATACACAGCCCTGGATTTATGCAGCGCCTGTGCAGGCAATGTCCATTTGCAGAGATAAACGCCTTCGACCTAGAACTGAGGTGCAAACGCACACGCACGGGAATAAAATAAATATCTGGGCACCTCTGTGGGCTGCAGGACATGGTGTGACTGAGCACACAGAGACGATGCAGATATGAGTGTGTGGCCATTGTGTGGAGGCACCCAGGCTGCCCCAGACAGGCACCCACACAGCAGGCACGGCTGGCTTGGGCACCTCACCGGGCACAGCACACTCCTGGGGTGATTGCGAGGGGAGGCATTGGCTTTCCCAGGAGTGAAACAGCAGATCAAGGCAAAACATACACATACACACGCGAACTTCTCTTGCTGCCCATTTTATCACTCTGGGAAAGGTCTCGTTATGGTTAACCACAGGAAACGGGCTTTAAGCTCTTCTCCATTTCCATTATTATTATTATTTCTTTTTTTTTTTTTCTCTTCACTGCAGATTTTCCATGCCGTCCAAAAAAAACCCCCACCCCAAACAATAAAAAAAAAACCAAACAGACAAACAAACAAACAAAAAACCGCTGAGCCCCCAGCCCTGCCTCAGCCTGGTCCTGGGGCAGGCAGAGCCGCGGAATGCGATGGGGAGGAGGGGGGAAGGTGGGCTGCAAGTTGCTGGGGCACCCTCCATCCCATGGCACATCGTTCCCACCCGCTGAGGCTGGGCTGTGGGAGCGAGCCCTGTGCCCGAAGATGCTGCAGGGTGCGAGCGGGCACTCGCCCTTTTTGCCGTGACACTGCACCGCGGAGAGCGGTTTTCCTGGAGGGGTCGGGGGACAGGGGACCGAGGGGTACAGGGATGCGGAGCAGCGCTGCGGGGGCCACCCCGCTTTGATCTCCATTTTCCAGCAGCGCTCTGCGTGTGTCAGCCCATCCCAGGGATGTGGGAGACGGGGATGAATAAGCCATCCCTTGCTTTAGGTGCTTTAATGGCACGGTAAACAGGTTAGAAACAGACGGTTTTAAAGACTCAGTTTTTCTTTATTGGTCACCTTCGAAGATAAATCATAACAGGCGGTATGGGGGGCAAAGAATTCATCTAAAGGAGATCTCAGCAAGTCACTACCCGGACAATAGTCCACCTCCTGTTGGGTTGCGTATTGATCAGGAGAGGAGCTGAGGATGTCGCCACACTAAATATTTACTGATCACACACAAATAGCCGCGACTTGAACGATTTTCTCCTGTGAGGAGAGCAGAGAGAGAAGGGTAAATCATTTTATTAGTGTGTATAAAGCAAAGAGCACACTCCGGCTTGGAGTGTTTTAAAATGTGTCTTCAGCTGGATGAAAAGAGTTAGGGAAATCGATATGGAGTGATTAGACGAACCAGTCGTGTCAAAGAGAGAGGCTGTGAATTTCATGGATTTGGTTATACCGGGAGGGGGAAAATATACCGAGAGATTAAAGGGAGGAACCCATTGTAGCAGAGCCAATGGAAAAATAATATCTAATCAGAGCCGGCAAAGGTAGGGACGGGATAAGACCCACATTTCTAAAGAATCACATCAGCTGGAGAGGGATCAGGGACACAGATGAAAGAGGCAAACGGGGGGAGAGCTGGAGAGTAGGAGCCTAGAAATGCTACAGAGCAAATCCAGGAGAGGCAGGGAAAAGTCGCCTCTGTGGAGCAAAGCTGGGATACCACGAAAATGGGGACAAAAGGCTCAGGAGCGAGGGAGAGGGCTGGAGTAAGCGGGCGCCTGCCTTGGAGGTGAAGTTGAGGGGTGCCCAGCCCGTGTTCCCACCAGGCAGAGAGGGCTCTGACAGCAGGAGCGAGGGCACATCCAGCTCCCACCCGAGGGGTTTAAATCCTTCTCCTGCAAGTTTGTTCTCCCCTCTCCTTCCCGCCCCCCTCCCTCCCCACAAGCAAATGTGGTGAGTAAAATGGATTTTAGCGTTTAACCACCTCATTTTATCCATGTAATGACAAGGCTCGTAATATGTAATCTACAGATTACTGCCATTCGAGGGTGACCACAAGTGGCATAAAAAAAAATTAAAAAAAAAAAAATCAGCATTTCTGCAAATGACAAAACGGCTAAAAGCAGCCCTTGCTTTAAGTATTGAAGCTGGGGAGTTGCTGCTGCAGGATTTTATCGGTCGTAGGGAGCAATTTAGCCGTGGCTCAGGTACAACCCTGGGGTGTCTCGGCGGATTACAGAAAACTTTGCTGGAGACAAGCAAATAACTGAGTGCAAAAGGGCAGAAAAATGGGAGTAGGGCAGGGCTCTGCCATGCGACATTAAAATACGTTCTGTGAGGATGCTCGGGATTATTATTATTATTATTTTGCCTCAAATTCCGTGATGTTTGGCCCGTGTTCACATGCTACCTTCTCTCCGCGTATTTTTCTTTAGCAGAAAATAGGATGCGACTGCAGAGAACTAAGTCAAAGCAGCGAGAGAAAGTTTCAACCGCACTTTAAATGATGCTGATTGCTGGGAGGGAGGAAAGGCATCTCAAGCTAGGAACCGAGGAGTAAAACTGATGTGAAAACAGCTTTTCACTTCTCCTCCGAGTGCTAATTTTGCTACTGTAAACAAACACTGAAGTTAGAAACAGCTGCAAATAGCCTGCCGGGCACCCAGGGCTCAGGGACCGGAGGGGGTTGACTTTTGTTCATCTCTCGGGCTGAATTTTCCCCCAGGTTTTTTTTTTTTTTTTTTTTTCTTTTTCTTTTTTTTTTCCTTTTTCTTCCCCGAAATCAGGGGCTGATGCTGACTTCAGCTGTGGAGAAGGGACAAACAGTATAGGCACACTGAGAGCATTTCGTGTGAGCCTATGGAGTGCAGGCAGCTCGGCTGGATCACTAATGCAACAGGAAACCTCGGGACAGACCCAGCCTAATTAACAGTTTTCCATAGCTGAAGCGATTTTTAAGAATCCCAGTGGATTAGCCCAATATGTTCAGGTGTGAGGCTACGAGGGCCTATAACTCCTTTCACTATAATCTTATAACCTCCTTACCTAATTCCTTAGATTGCAGATAGGAAGAGTCTGACCCTGGAGGTCGTAAAGAGCTGGGTTTCATTAACCCTTCCCTCCCCGGCGCGGCTCCAAGGTTAACTGCGCCGAGCTGTGTGCTCGGGGGAGCGAGGGAGGGCGGCCAGGAGAAAGGGATTTGCAAGAGGGGTCGATCCGTCGGGAGGGCAAAGCTTAAAGTGATTTTTGCTCCCTTCGTTCCCTCCCTTCAGCCAAAGGAAATATGGAAATAGGGAACTTTTCTCTTTCCCATGCATCCGGAGGTGCATAAATGTACGGATGTTTGTGAGGCAATTCATCCCTTTTGCACCATTTCACTATCGTTTAGTATTTTTCATTTTTTTCCCCAAAAGTGGAGGAAATGTAACATTCTAGAACCATCAGCAAAAAGCAAAGCCATCGCCATCTTCAGGACCAGCACCAATCTCTTGAACTTCGTGTCCACAGTAGAGCTGTAATCTTTAAAGGAAAAAAAAAATCTAGAAAATCTTTTCAGACTGTATTTGCCTGGGAACACACCTGGTTTATATTTTAATAGGTAGTTATATTGTATTGATTCAGGGTACATCATTGATGTTGAAAGTTAATAACTCTCAAATTATATCTATCTGCCTACATACATAATTGCATACACAGTATAACACTGGAGGAATTTGCATTTTGCAGCACATTCTTTGTTCTTAAATCTTTTAACACACTGAGTTGTTCCTTTGAAGAAAATGTTATTGAACCGCATGTTTAAGGAAAAGATGCTTCTAAACTATATGTTTAAGCTATGAAATTGTTGAGTGAAATACAGATTTCTTTGTATCTGACACAAACCTTGCCACACGCCAATCTTAACCTACACATCGAACTGCCTTTTTTTCTTTCTTTCTTTTTTTTTTTTTCCCCTCCCAGTTAGAAGGCAGAAATATGTGAACTGCTGAGAGAGGTGGGTACTTTTTGGTAAGTATGTTTAGATATGATCTTCAGATACATTTATTGTACTTTCAAATTCTTGGGATACTAATTGAGCTGGCAAACAATATCCCAGCTGAATGTCTCAGCTTCTTCCCTATTTAACAGGCTTTAATGTAGAAGTATATTGTAGCCATCCTTCTACTAAACAATGTAGCTGAGGAGTCAGCAAAAAATGAAAAAAACATGTTAAAACTAAATTATAATTGCTGCCTTATATCGGACTCTTCTTCCTTTCCGCAGTCCTAATGAACTCTTTAAAGTTTTATTTATTTATTTTTTTTATTTCTGAGTGACAGATCAAAAATAATTAGCAGAATCAGAAGCAGCCGGGAAGCTTGAAATAATGTGTCTAAATATTTCATATTGCTCCTTATAATACCAGCCCTTCAGTTGTAAAAAGGAGCCATTCCCTATTTATTCTGTGGTGGTTTATAAATACAGAAGGATAGATTCTTTTTTTTTCCCAGGGCCTGCCTCAGCAATGCCATAAATAGAGATTGAGCTATCAGGAGGGGGAAAAAAAAAAAAGAAAAAGAATAAAATAAAAGCAAAACCCTGGACAGAAATAGAGACAGACAAATAAATGTATAACTGCATCTGAACAATGTTACGTAGCACATTAGGAGTTAGTAGAAAGAAATTAAATCTATCGCATATTTATAACCTCATAATTAAAATACATTCTTATCTCTCTCCTCTGAAAGGTTGCAGCTTTCTTGGAAGTATTTTGAGTGCATATTTTAAACTCCATGTCTCGAATTGAATTAAGATGAGCTGTTTTGCCCAAGAATAAAACCCTTGTTTACAATTTAATATTTAACTTTCAGCTGCCTACCCGCCGCCATATCATTTTCTTTAGATTTCACCCCCTTACGTTTGCAGGCTTTATTTAAAATGATGTTAGCTTATATCAAATCCTAATTTCTTATCATGAGAAATGAGTCAATGTAATCCAAAACAGTCCCCCTGGTCTGATCGAGGTAAATTGGATGAGAATTTTTCACATTCAAAGGGTTAAAGCTAAACGGAAAACTTTAAAGCAAAGAGATATCAGCAAACAGTGAAAAATGGTACATCTGCTCTCTCTTGACAAGCTTGCATTATATCACATATAAGGAAGCCCAAATTTTTGAATCTAAGACCAGTTTTAGTTTTTAATAGGAAATAATTACATGGAACTTCATTTCCAGAGAGAATGTCCCTTCCAGCTACAGTGTTTTGCTTTGATCTAAGTATTAACTGGTAATAAAATAACCATATTTTGGATCCTAAGCATATTGATGCTTAAAGGAATGTTATGCTTTCAATCAAATTTTAACTTTAGATTATCCAAAGGTATTCATCCTTCTTTTGTCAGAAACCAATTCGCTCTCTTACTCCTGCAGCTACTCACATGTGGTTTGGTACACTTTGTTATTTTATAGTGGAATTTGCACTATCGAGGTGGAAAACTTTTAGGTGGAACGAGATCATGTTCCAGCCTGGCAATTTGGGCTGTTTCTCATGCAGGTCCCCAGCCCAGCCCTTCTTTACACTTGTTGTGCACCACCACCATCGCTCACCTCCGAGGGCCCCCGCCGCCTCAGGATTATGTTTTAAATATTCAGATTTTAAAATTTAATTCTCTTTTTTTTTTTCCTTTTTTAACCTGGAGAATCAATCATTTGGACCCATCCTGAACAATTAACCTCCCCTTTATATTACAGCCCCAAGTGCAGTAGTTCATAAAGACATGAAAAGGACATCCCAGTCAGCAGGACCCGAGCCCAGGCTTGTCACAGAGTATAAAAGGAGAGAGAAGGGGAGTTTTTATCTCTTTGCCCTGGCAATTCTTAATAGTTCTAAGTTTCAGTGTGACAATAAAACAGTTTTGATAACATAGCTCATGGGTTTCTCTGCCACATAAAGTTTTCTTAATAATAAAAAGAAGAAACTTTATCCCTGCTAAATTAAAATAGGGCAGATGTTGGATATGGTTCATATTAGCCAGCCTTTCACCCCTTTGCCCCTGGCACTAAAGTTCTGACTTTTTCTTTCTACTATGTCTGTTTCTAACTGAAAGGTATTATTCCTGCCCTGGCTCTCTTCTTCTATTTATTTTTTCAGTGTCTAAAATTAAACCTATTCATTTAGTAATATACATTCTACTTCACATTGCTAAACCTGGCCAGAGAGGGGAAACGTTTTCCAAAAAAGTGATGCACCACTGACCTTAAAAGAAAACATGAAGCAGGGAAAGCTGTTCTTAAAAGGTTTATTTCTAGAGAATTTTGTAGCTCTGTTGACATTATAGGGATAATGGTTGTATTGCAATGGGCTTTCAAGGCCCAAGAGGTTTATGTTTTCTTCTGACCATAAGTCTAATAAAATTTTAAAGGTGCACAAAGTCTCATCACTTTAGATATTTAAAACTAGTTTGAAAAATCTCTGGGGAAGGATACATTATGGTGGATAGCCCCACTGAGAAAGCAGGGGATAGACAAAAAAAATACCCCGAGTCCAAACCCAAATAACTCCCCCCCCCTCCCCCCCCCCCCCCCAGTTTTTTTCATGCTAGCTCTACGAAAATCCTGGCTATTAAACTCCCAAGGATAGTACAGCTCTTTCCTCCAGGGCTGTGCAGATAGAATTTATTGTCCATTTGGAATGATCAAGCTTAGGCTAATAAAAGGCCCTCTGTAAGCAGAAATGCCCAAATTGATGTTTGGCAGAGTTTTCAGTGGTAGAGTTTATACAGGACGGGGGCTCTGCACTATTTGAAATAACTCCTATCCCAGCAGCTGAAGATGATCTGACACACAAGTAAACGTTTGCAGGCAGTGACTGAAGGTTAATCAGCCCTGCTTTCTGAGCTGGGGGCTTGAGAGCAGGAAAAAGTGAAAGCTGCTTTCTCTAGCCCTTCCCTATGCTAAGGTGCTGGTAACTTTTATGAATTTCCCCCCCCCGCCCCTTCCTCTTTTACTATCTGTCTTTGTGCCTGAGGGCCAGTGAAAGAACACTGCAGATTCTAGATTGCTTTCAGAGTTTCCCTTTGCTGATGATGGATTACCATGTCAATTTAAACGGCATAGGATTAATTTGTTTCAATGATTTCTCTTTAGGCTGAATGCCAGTCTTTTTTTCTATCTCTCTCCTTGCTCTTCAGAAAAAATAATAACAATAATAATAATAAATCCTTAAACCCCCCCAAACACTTTTGAGATCCCATGTTAAAAAGACAATAATAGAAATAGACAAGTTAGGTGTAATGTTGCAACACAGTTGTAGGTTTGAGTGTTTTTATCTCATTCTGAGGGGCTGCAGCATACAGTCAGTCACATTAAAATGAAATTGGATCCAACGTTTATTCAATAAATACTTGTCTTGTAGGTAATCCAGAACAGAGTGCTTTTGACACATAAGGACTTAATTTGTCTTGGATAACAAGTTATTAATATGGCACATTTAAACTTGCCACCTACAATAAGGTCATTTAGATCTATAATATGACTCACGAGAGAACTTCATAAAGCCAGAAACAAAGTTTGAAGCTGCCTCTGAGGCGCGGAGCAGACGCACGGCTCACGGTTTGCTCTTTTCAGAAGAAAGTTCAGAGCAAGTAGGAGCCACCCAAACCCAAATGGTGTGCATCTGCTCCTCTTTGAAAGGCAAACGTAAATGGAGCAAGGAGGGGAGAGAGGGAAAAAAAAAAAAAAGGAACCCAAACACACATTTTTGAATGAGTAAGCTTTAAAGCTGTGCTGTGTCTGCTCGCAAACTCATCGCAGCTTTGAAAGTGAAAAAACAACATTTGGTTCAGAGTGGAAATTCGCCTGCATTTGCACCCTACCTCTTCCATGTGCTTTGCAATTTACCCGCTTTTAATAATAAGTGAGGAAGTTGGAACATAATCCACCCATAAATGTTATTGCTGTAATTTGACTGCTCTGTGTTTGTTCATGCATTAGCTGTATATGTAAAGAGAAGTGGGGATGGATGGTGGGGATCCCCGTGCAGCACGAACAAACAGAGGTGTTTGGGATTTCAACACCCAAACATCCTGCAATTGTTTTCAGTTTTGGGGTCTTAGGTTTCAGACCTGCCCTAGCCCAGTGGTGCCTGCAAGAGGTGCATCAGGAGGGGAACATTGTGGGAATGCTGCTCAGGATGTGTTTGGTGGCTGGCAATTCGGTCTCCATGCTGTGTCCCTGAGCTTTGTTATTCTGCTTTTCTGTACTAAGCTCTTGGTTGCTCTTGCCCTGGCAGATTCTGTCTCTTTAAGTAACTAAATCTAATTTTTAAGCTATTCCTGGGAAAAGGATGTTACACATGAGTAGAAAAATGCAGGCAAGAAAGGCTAATTGAATGAAAAGAGAGAATTAGGTTAAAAATAGAGTACAATCTAGTATCGCATTTTCACTAGTGTAACCTGAAATGAAGGTGTCTCCAAGTCCCCAGTGATGCCAGAGTGTTTAGATGTTGGGCACAGATGGAGACACCTATTGAAATGTGTCTGAAGAAGATTAATAGGACTTGTCAGTGTTGGGAAAGCACTGCTTTGCTGTAAATTTCTACTAGCACAAGATGAATTACCGATGAATGCTCAGTTATCAACCCCATCACTATCATTGGACACTAAATCAAATTGAGCAGTTATCTACAATCAGAAAATTTCTTTTAAAAGTAGGCATACACCTTTAGGCTTAAAGTCTTTAATAAGACAATACCCTCAATGGTATGTGTGTGTTCACAAAGGGATATGATTTAAAGTTTCTATACAAAAAGCTTCTGTTCAGAAATGAACTCCAAGTTCAGTGTGAAATCAGCATTGTCAAACAATAGAAGATACTCAGAAAATGCTGGTTATATAATACAGAGTTCTGAGGGGGGCTTGATCCAAAATGGATTTTCATGCATGTCATTAGGTTTTTGATCCACCCCTATTTATGAGGTTTTTTCCAATCTCTGCTCTCCCCTCATTTATGGTGATGATAACCCCCACTTCTCTCTACCTTAAGGCCTGGGTATCCAAACCATACATTAATGCAAAATAGCCGTCGTGATTCAGGATATATGTATAATAATAATAATTCCACCCCCCCAACATATTTAGGAAATTACAGCTTAATGTAATGAACTGCGTGATGAAAGAGTCAATGAATAATATTTTAACTGAGAGTATTTCCTTCTCTCCTTTTTGAAAGGGGAAACTGTCACAAGCAAAACTACCACAAGCATTTACCCGTCCACTCCTGGAGAATATACCTGCATTTACCATCTGATGCTGCTGATGACAATGATATTAAATAAGCATTACATACTTTTACTTTCTAGGATTTCTTTCCCTCTCACCCAGGCACTGCATACTTTATCCAAGGAGATTTATCATGGCGTGCTTTCCAAAGTCAATTTTTCCCTTTTGTTAGAGACAAGGGGAGTAATTTGTGTTTAGGGAGGGAGACAGGTACAGAGCCTTTATCTGATCTCGTCCCCAGCCACCACCACCTTCTTAATCGATGGCAGATTCCCACTCTGGAGGATCTGGCCCTATCTGGGTTACTTCTTAGCCAAGGAATGTATCCTTCCCTTCATCTCCACATATCTCACCTGTGATGCAGGCTACTTTCTGAGAAGGGAATCATGCACTGTTTACCACACAGCACAGTTTCAAAGCCTTTGTGTATTTCTCATCTCCAGCCAAAGCTTATTATTTACCACTCTAAAAATTCACCAGGGTAAGGGATAGCAGAAGTGATTTTCTTCATTTTTACACCCTGGTTTTCAAGCAGCAAATGCCCTGCATTAGGAGCAGATTCCAGTCAGATGGAAGTTATTAACTTTCAGCAGAACGGGGCTGATTTTAGCCAGCCACAGCCTTTGCCCTTCGAACACAGTTGCTTTGCAGCATCCCCGTGTTTATTTTTTTTCTTTGGAGGGCATGATTCTTTAAACATATTTGTTTTACACAGGGCAGCAGTTGAATCGTAACTTCCCCCCCCCCGTAAAGAGAATATTAATAGGGAATATTAACAGAGGTGAGTGCAGCATGAAGCTAGTTAGGTTGTAGTAGCTGAGAAATATGAACTAGTGAACGTAATCCATAAACTCCATTTGGTTACTATAATACTCCAATCTGTATTTATTACAACCCCACTCTGATGCTTATACAACTGCAATTGCTAGATTTATACACTCTAATGGTTTCACAATAAGAAAAACCTGTGTCTTTATCTTTCTTTTCCTGTCCAAAATAACCCCTTCCACATATACTTCAGGCTTCTCCGGACCTTGTCTGGGTTCAATCACAGGCTTTGGGACAAAATGTGCATTATTAAGAAGTATAAATATTTTCAGAAGCAATCAAAGGGTTGAAAGATTGATTCGGCATGTAGATTGGATTTAATTCGAAGCAGCTTTGTTCTAATGAGGACTACTGGGATACAAAGACAGCAGCAGCTTATGGCCACCAGTTGGGAACTTCGACTGGCTGCAGCAACCTGTCAAGAATTCCAAGGAACTGCCAGGTATTACACAGAGAAGTGGTGGGGAGGACGGTGGTCTGTTGTTTGCAGCCTCCTTCTGAGGCTGGGTTCAGATTTCATAAGTCCCAATTTTACCAAACTGACAATTCAACTTCTTGCTGCTCGCAGGGCCAAATCCTGCATTGCCTCACTTGGGGAAAACCCCCATGGACTTTGTGGGTGGCTTTGCCTTGAGGGAAAGGTGGCAAAGCTTGGCTGAGCCTCAACTCCAGCCACTTTGGGAGCTGTGTAGCAATTCGTCCTGCTCCCAGACCTGGTTGCTTTCGCAGTGACTTGTTCCGTTCTGTTTTGCCATCTGCACTTCTCGATGTGATGGGACCTTTTGGAGTTGGGAGGTGTTTATACCTAGGGAGAATTACAGCCCTGTGAGGGCTTGGAAGCTCCTGTTCTTGTCGGATGACCCAGCAGAACTGCTAGACCTGTCCTGCTTCCCACCTGCAACGTCCAACAAAACATTCTTGGGATGATGCTGAACCCAAGGGGACCCTTGACTGCTTTCTCCTCAGACTTAAAAAAACCCAATACTAAAATGTGAGTGTGGGCTTTGAGGGGGGTGTCACGTCACAGGTACTTGGTTTCCTAAACGCCGAGCGTACAGTCAGAATCACAGGATATACAGGATCAAACACGGACCAGTTTCTTTCTCCCCTTGGCCCCCCCTTGCCTACTTTTGTCCATAAAAGCAATAGAAAGAGAGAAAGCTTGAATTTTCTGAACTGTTTCGCCCATCCACAGCTGGAATTCCAAAGCGAAATGAAAATGCCTTTAAAATCAACCCTACATGGGAGCCTGAGAGAACAAGTTTTCCTTTGTTGTAGGGTATAGTATTATTTGCTGTAGGTTTTTGATATACATTCTAAATTAGGCCTGCAAAGGAATGCTTCATCTTTAATTCATCACTCTCAGCTGAAAGAGATTAGCAATGTCTAGCACGCACCCTTCGTATGGTGCTGACCTCATCAAGTATGGCCTGAAATTAATTAGCCTCATTCATTCCAAATGGAAAAGGATAATGGAGCTGCATTTTAGAGATGACCATCACAAATTGTATGCAGCATATTTAAAATCTTTTCCCCCTCGCTCCCCTCCCCATTAAAAAAAAAAAACAAAAACCTATGTAGATTAAAATTCTTTCCAGAACTTGCAATATGTCGGAGTTATCGAGGCATTAGGAGCAGAAACCATTCCGTTTTTATTTGTGGAACTGGGAGCCACATTTTGTATGTGTGGCTGTAAAAGCAGCAAGCCTGTCTTAATGGCAGAACACCTGGAATTAATTTGATATTTCCAGGTGCTCTGGCAAACTGGGACATCAAGCACTTGATGTTTAAACATTCTTCCACTGGCTTGCTTAAATCAATATGAAAGTGGTGTCCCTTTGTCATTCATACATGCAAAGTGCTAGCACAAACTCCAGCTTGGCTTCAGAGTCCTACATCACTCATAATCTAATTAGAAATCAGAGCAGAGCTGAAGCAGCATTCTTTGTGGATTCTTGGGCAGCAAATAGGGATACTTGTCTTTTGTTTCCCTCCTCGATTGCATCGTTCACAAGCTTTCACACCACATCTCTAAAGGTGGTTAGGTGCCTCAAGATGTTGACAGGCATGAAGGACAAGATTATTTAGGTGCCTAACCCGGGTGATTTCAAATGGAATTAAGCAACTGGATGTCACTGGGCTGGGAGGGGGGATGGTGGTGGTGTGGGGATGGGGGGGGGGGGGGGGAAGCGGCCAGTGCGTATTAAAAGCTCTAATTTGTTGTCCTAAACTCTAGCAATGTGGGCGATGTTTTTCCAGGGTAAAATTGCCTTCAGGGTACATTTGCTGCAGCCTGTTAATTCCTCCTGAGGTCAGTGGGCACCGGGTGTTGGGCAGGGCAGCCTCTCCCAGCCGGGCACGGCGGTCGCGTCTGCTCCGGCTGCTTCCCAAGAGACAGGGACAGTAATGAAGGATGTGGGATTTCCCACAGGAATTTGGAAGATGCCCATGTCTAAGACAATGGCGAAGATTGGGCCAAAATCCAGATCCAGACTCGATTCCTTCACCCAAGTAACCCTGTCCTGACCCATGACTGCTGATGGATCGCAGGGACGTGGACCTTCCTCTCTCCTCACTGCCCTGCACCAGATCACCAGGAGGACCTGAAAGTACTGTGAGTAAGAGATACATTTTTTTTCCCCTCACACCAAACAGTTCATTGCAAAACTTCAGATTTTGAAATGACAAGGTCAAAATGGCTCATATCTGCAATGCTGGGGCTTGGGGAACATTCCTGCACTTCTTATACCCAGGGCTGGAAACACAGGGAAAACATTTTGTGATATGTACTATAATCACCTCATACACAGAAAAATGGAGAATTAATTATTTCTCTTTAAACACAAACAAACATTTGTCTTCCAAAGACTCCATTCATTAAGCACTGCCATTGAATCCAAGATTGAACCTATTGTTATCAATCCTAAATGAATTCAAGTTTGTCTACCATGAACAAAGCTGCTTGCCATCTGATAATCCAAATTTGCTCAGGAAAAAAGAATGAGCAAATGTTAGAAGCAGCAGGTGAAATCATACCACAGTTATCAAGTGTTCTTTCAGGGGTAGCACAGGATAGATTAAATGGTTGTGTTAGGCCATGTTGTGAGTCCACGTCAATTTTGTCTGAGATCTTATCTTAGCTCAGAACTGTTTCCTCCTAAATTAAACGTTGAAGACATGAGAAGCATATTGACCCAAAGATTCAAAACTTTGGATTCAGCAGACTTCTGATCTTTTGTCCACAGAGTATCGAGTTGTAAAGCTGTGGAATATTAAATAATCATGATTATCTTCAACTTGCCTCTTTGTCATGCTGGGACACTGGCACAGATTTTCCTTGCTGGTTTTTTGTCAGAACCAGGCATCGATTTTACCTGATAGCTGACATCATTTGCCACTGACCTTATAGACCATGGTCCTATCCCAATATTAAGTCTCATGCACCAAGTATGGGGGCTGTAATTCTGTCTCTGGTGCTCTTAACCACTCTTCAGCAAACACCATTGTCCAATAAAGCAGCAAACAAAAATCTTACAATCAAAACAACTGAATTATGCTGGTACTTCGATCAGCTGTAATCAGGCACAGGCACTTCTTGAGATTCAGAAATGCAGTGTAATTCACCTGGGATAAGAAATCAAATTTAAAAATGAGCTGAACAGACATTTTTAGGAATAAGTAAATTTCTAAATAAACCAGCTTTTTAATTCCACATTTTCTATATTAGAACAAATCAATAGTCTGCACTTGGAGATGAGTTTCAACTCTCATAATTAAATATCATCCTGCTTCTTGCAGCACAGCCAAACAAGGACTTTTACTCCTGACACAACAGTTTCCTCAAGTAGGGACAACTTACTGACTTATTACAGCAGTGACTTAAGATCCACATGGTTCCATCATACTTTAGGAAACAAATCTCTACCAAAACACACAGCACAATTCATCCCTGGAGTCAGAGAACTGAAGAGATGGAGTAATAGAAGAAGTAATATATTTTAAATGCTTTTTAAATACAAACATAATGATGATACATTAAATAATGTGATCTACCCAGCCGGACTTCTAATTATCTCCATGCAAACCTCATGTTCATTCATCACTTCATTCTCTTCAGCTGTAATGTTGGTTTTTGGTAGACACTAATACTGAGCCATAAGTTGGAACGGGAAGGGAAACAAGGACAGTGCAAGGCTGTATATTAGCTTAGACAAGTAGGATGTCATTGCCAGCCTGAATTTGTTGATGACATCAGGTATTAAGCAAGTAAATCTTCAGCCACTGAAGCACGGGTTTGCTGACTTTAAGTAATGACATCCAGGAGGTGACGCAGTGGATTTACACCAGCAAGTGCCTATGGACTAATAATGGCCTTGACCACAAAATAACGAGTCAAAACAGAGATTCACCTCTCCCCTGAAAAGAAAGATTTTGTTTTTCTTTATTCTAGTCTCATTTCAAATGTTCAAGAATCTGAGTCTGATCTTCTTTGAGGGTGGGGAAGTACTTTTGTCTCTGAAGAACCGAGCTCATGGAGTCACTTGGTCAATTCCCATTTCCACCCAGCAAAGACCACGGAGATGTTCAAAGGTATAAAAAGGTATCAGTTCCCAGTCTAGGGGCTGAGCGTGAGACTGGGCCTTTCTGTAGGCTGAGGTTTGTTTCCATTTGTACCAGATATTGGTGATCTATAGTGGTTTCACCTAAATCCCTGAACATTGCTGGTTCACATGCACACGGTGACTTCATGTGCTGAAAACAGAAGTGTGACCAGGAGCCATCCTAGTTCTTTGTCCCAGCTAAACTATTCAGCTCCCCTTCTGTAATGTTTTCTTGCCATACATCCTAATTCTACCATCCCTTTCCCCTAATAACAACATAAATGAGTACTCCACAGGTGTAATTATGGCAATAGTTCTTTTACTGCAAATACTGGAAGCCTGTAACCTGTAATTCACTTTTTCTGATAGTCTCCTATTCTACACTAGACATGTTATTTCAAAATGTCTAGGGCCTGAAAGCTAAATTTATAGTGATAGATAATAGTAATGGAAACCAAGCATCCTCCTTAGTTCAGACTTTGGAACTGTGCTGTATCTCTTGGCCAATTGTTGCCTTGTTCACCTAGAAATATCACACCCACGACTCCCACAGTGATTCAAATATCAGAGTTAAACAGAAGGAAGCAAAATACATCTCAATTTGTTTATTTTAAGGTACAAATCTATGAAAACTCAAGCCGTACTAACATGAAATTTCTTTTTATGAATTACTCCTTGGCAAATTCTCGGCAAGTATTGCTTCTCCACAGTGAATCTACCACATTTCTGATAACATGAGCTGCCCTTATTTTTAAGGGGCATCACAAGACAGTGGTTGGAAAGTGTGGGGACCATGTACTCAGGGAGGTGGCTGATGCAGCTGGTTCCCTGGTCCTGGGCTGTGGGTCAGCTCTTGGTCATGGCACAAGCCACCAGAGGCCAGAGAAACACTGTGGGGACTGTTTCTCTCTTGGCTTCTCCTCATCAGTGCTTTGAGCTGCACAAAGCCCTGAGAACCAAGACAACATGAGTGCACCACCAGGGATTTGCTCCTCTCATGGTCTACACCTGAAGCACAGCACAAAGTTCCACACTTTGCCTCTGCAGGTAGGAGCTCAATCCAATTTACAGTTTTAGTTTTAGTTAGAAGCAAGGCAATAATCCTAAGATAACTCATGCAAATGGTCACCCTCTTCTAGAACCGACATTGTTTTGTCATTTTCTCTCCATTTTCTTTATGAAGCAGCCAGCCTGAGGAGGTCATGCTGGCACATACCCCACTTGATAGCTGAAAAGAACAATCTGACAAATATTTTTAATATGCTGCAGCTCATCAACATCCCAGTGAATAAAAGGCAAATGAGGTTTTCCACTGGTTATTCATACATCTACATGGAGATGCTGATAAACTTCCATTTAGTCCAGAGACTGGACAGAAGTAAATCACCAGATAAAATACAGTATTCCTAGAGAAATCCTGTATGGAATGTGTTCTTGCCCCAGACCCCAACTGGAATAGGCACAGCAATGCTCCTTGAGACCTGGCAGCCCTTCTAAGTGAGCATATGGTCTGCTCAGCTCTCGCAGTGCTGGTGCATGGTGAGTAAACACACTGTACTGTCAGAGCAAACAGGGGCTCTTTAGTAGCATGAAATTCTCTGCCTGCTTCGAACACCATCACTACTCCAGAAACGGATTTCCCTTCTCTCACTGTTTGCAGGAGGGGCAGGAAAAAAGTGAGAAGTCTCTCCTGGGATGGTCTGTAACCATCTCCCATAAAGCTGGTAATGCCATGGAAGGGTCTTGATGTGTCAGAAGTTGCATTTTCTGGTGATGCCACATCACCTTCTCTGTTCTTTTGCGATGTCCCCTGATGCAGTGTAACTTGCTCAGTAATTGGAATAGAAAGAGGGACCTGAAGGTAAAAACCCCAATGTTAATCAAGGCTGGCAAAGGGCAGAACATTTGATGCAGTAATTGTTTTTCTGAGAGAGTCAACAAAGCCGGGCTCGTCTGCGCTAGCAAACAGATCTGGTCCTGCCTCCATGCTCCTCACACTGGCAGAACATTGCCCTGAAATCACTGGAGCAGGGATCGGGCCAGGAATGAGCAGCTAAGTTGCAAAGCAAATTAATTCCTGCCAAAAAAGTTCAGCTATGCTCAGAAGTATGTAAAGTGTCTGATTTGAGAAGTGTCAAGTAGCATTTGTGACCAATTATCCAAGATGAAGGGGGCAGAGCTATGTTTACATGTACTAATCTTCAGCCAAAGTTTGAAAACTTTAATTCATGGACACGCATCAAATTTCCTTTCCAGGCTTGGCATTTGCCTGTACGCACGCATGCACATTGCTCAGGGATGACAGGAAAACATGATTACCACTTGCAAATAATACAAATAAAAAAAAAAAAGGAAAAGAAAAAAGGAAAAGCGAGAAGAGCTGCCATGCAGCAGCAGCATGGTAATTAAACCTATACTGTGATATGCAAAAAGAGTCATGGACCACTGTATGAGTAAAATAGCTTTATCAGCTGTGCTGAAATATGATGTGTGGTGTGTCTGTATTGTTACTTTTCCACAACCTGCGAAGCCTTGGGAAATGATCTACACAAAAGAACAAGGAGCAAAAGCTGCCTCTGCCATCTTCTGTTTAATTAACATAGGTATACCAATTTAATGCAATTAATCAAGATAGGAGGGATTAAACAGTAACTCAGCTGACAACTACAGCGTTAGCATTGCTGTGGCATAAGAAGGGCTGCAAAATGAGAGTGATGACTGGGAACACTGTGAGGGAGAACAAGCTGGCTGCAGTTTTGGGACATTTATGCAGATGTACTGAAATTTAAGGGCAGCTGATTTTTCATGTGGCCAAGTGTTTATCTGCCCCTGCCCTTTCCTTTACCCTCTCAGACCTTCCAGGGTAATCCCCAGAGTGGCAACAACTTTTAAAGTGATTCCTCTTTCTTCTAACAGATTCCTGATGCTAAAGGTCTGACCTTAAAATGAGCAGTGCATAGGGCAAGAGTGGGTACTGCAGTGAGCTTCTGGCCTTCAACCCTTCCAAATACAGCTATTTTGGTAACCAGAACACTATATTCATGATGGGTGAGGGAACAGAGCCTTCCAGTGCAGAGTTTCTCAGCACATTAACTCTATCAGTGCTGGATTAGGGATCCCTATGCAAGTTACCCATGTCTATTTAAGACCATAAATGCAGATTTACAGAAGTCTGCAGCGTTCTGTAACTTCATGGTTGTGCTTTAGTGTCTGATGCACCTAAAAACTGAGTGATTTCTGTGGATTTCCGTGTGGATCTGGGAAGGACTATAATCACATGCAGCTGAGAGTAGCTCAGACTTGGATTTCTTGTTGGCAGGAGAGGCACAGCCTGGTTTGCCACAATGCAACTGTCCTCATTAATGTTCTTCAAGCCCTGATGTACTGGGACCGCCGTGGTTGGGTCAGAAGATGGCTGAGTTTTCCAGGCTCATTCTCTTGTCTTCAGAATGTTAAATTGGGTGATAATGAGTAGTAACTGTGTCCCTTTTTATGGTGAAGTTGACACTTGCCTTCTAGTAAACAGACACAGAGATGACCCTCCTCATTTCGCACAGGTCACCAAACAGCCCTGGAATGGTCGGGGTTATTGGCCATTTACCAAACTCTGTTTGACTTGGGTTCATGGGTGAGAGATGAAAGGCTCTATATTGCATTACCAGTCCCTGGGGCCAGGCAGTCTCCCTAAAGAAGCATTTCATTTAGCAGGGCAACTCCTGGCCCATGGGAATCGGAGACTTGGGAAAAAGAGGACACAGTCTCGATTGCAAATGTTTCCTCAGGGCAGATGTCTTAAAGCCACACAGAAACTCACTGCTCCAGAGTCACAATAGTTGCTCCAGGACACTTAATGACCAGCAGATTTTCCCCTTTAATTAATCTCCCCTTTTTCCCAAGAAAACATCCGTTAGGCCACTTGTGGTGTTTCTGCCTCTGCTTCTGTTTCTGTTTTGTCCATCTCCTTGGGGCATGACCATTGCAGCAGTTGTGAACTGTTACCTTTTCCAAGAGCTTCAAAACTGAAACAGATGAAGCAAGGAGCCCTGGAATCACACTTGGAGATGCTGGACTCCTGGGAGGAGAAATGAGTACTCCTGAAGTGTCAAAATCCTAGAGCAAAGATGCTGACTGATTTTCTTGGTTACAGTAGAGTGGTCATTGCTATTGGAGTAGTCCAAGTGCTGCCTTTTTACAGATAATGGATGCAGTTATTGATGGCACAGGAAGAAGAATATCTAGTTCAGACCAAGAGTCAACTCAGACTGGTCCTGAATTTCCTATGATCTGAAAATCCAATGTTGTTCCAAATTCATTATCACTGATTAAAATCCTCTTTCAATTTCCTCCCTTACTGTTTGTGATGTGAGTTGTGAGACATTCAGAAGTTGCATTTGTTTTTTGATAGTTGTACATCATGGTTTCAATAGTGCATCTGCCAAGTCAGCAGGTTTTTTTTCCTGTGTTTGTTTATTTATTTATTTACCACTCAATTTCCAGCAAGTTCTTGTTACCCAGTTCCTGCTGACAACAGGGGAAGAGTCACAAGTCAGCTCAGAAAATGAACGACTAGAAGGTAAGTGAAAACAATAGTAAATGCAGGCCATTCATGTAACAGGATCCAATTCATTTTTATGCCAGGGAGATTTTTTATATGGGACTTCTCCCAGTGGAGAGCTCACAATGCTCAAGGCCTGTTTCACTATAAAGACAATACATAATTATTCTGGGCTTATTATTATTTTTTATCACTCCTTTTCCAGTTGCAGGGAGTGAGGGTAGAGATGAGATCAGGACCCAGTTTGTTGCTGTGCAGGCTGTGCAGCACTCGGGGCTGCTGGACCCTGTGGAGGCAGGTAAATGCAGCCAGGCTGAAGGTTCAGGTGGCAGGTCTGAGATGGGAGAATCCTTCAGCAGCAAAAATGGGGACTCAGCCTCCTGAGGCCTTCAGTCCTGGGTTCCTGCTGCTCGGTGCTTTCAGCATCTTTTCTTTTCACACTTATTTTGAATCATGGAAATGATGAATTGAAAAAATGCCATGTCATCTGAAGCACTCTTTATTGTATTTATAGGAAACAGATTACCTCTTCTCTCAGGGTAGTGGAAACTGAGTATGATGAACTCATGTGGAGAAAATGTAGGTTGGGCGTGACAGAGAAACTTGAGTTTTATACTGCAGTGACATCTTAATTTTTGGTTTTGGTATGACAGACTCAGTGATACTGAACCATCCTGGTTCCTGCTTTCAGGCTGGGGTCACAAGTTGGACCTGGAGGAAGAAACTTCCATGCAGAGACATGACTGCAGCGTGAATACTGTGCCAGGGTAAGAAAATTTTTGTTTAATTCGGGGTTTATACAATGTGTAAAGTCCATACAAAGTCTGTTGTTCATCCCAGCCTAGTTAAACTGCATTTGACCACCACTTGTTCAACCCAGTAGAGTGTACCTGGGTACCACAGCAACACCTACTCTATTTATATATTAAGACTATTTTGCCATGTCAGCCCTTTGGGATTTAGCATTTCATTCATAAAGGATTCTATAACACATGCCCAGTTGTGCTCTCTCTCTGCTTCCTGATGGTTTGTGTGATTTTCTCTAGCTAATTTATATTTTAATTAGTTGTAACACTTCTTTACTTTCTAATTTGAACAACTGAGACTTAAAAAAAAATAAAAACTAAAAACTAACTCTCAAAGTCTGAATGGATACTCATTATAATTTTCTCTTCAGTACATGCAGGCCCTGGGTTATCTTAGGTGACATTTTCATGTTGACTGCTCTGTGTTAGTTCTGCTCAAATGGAAGGTAGTGACAGTGGATCATGTGTTATAGCTTTCTTTACAGATGAAACCTACAGAGTGTCTTAAAGTCCAGTAACTACTCAACACCAGCAACTCCTACATCCCTCTTTGCTCCTGCCATTGCTTTGAACCAATTTATTTGTTCGTTTGGGCTCTAAGTACTCAGATGCATTCCTTCTTGTTGCAACAGCAGGGGTACAGGAAGGGGTGTTTGAAACCATGCAGTCATTTCCACCCTGGATTTCATGAGGAGTTATTCTTGTCTCAGAGATGACGCACTCAAATATCCCTCTATGGATTCCAGGTGAGTTAGTCACATTTAGATGCTTCCAAGTAATACACAGAAAGGTGCTGAGAAAATGATGAGTGTCTGCCTAGTCACAAAAAAAAAAAAAAAAAAAAAAAAAGCTCAGAGAAGTTAGATCTGAGCAAATTACATGCAGTAGCCCTCAAAATATACTAAAACGACCTGGGGCCAAAGGGCTTTTACCTTAAAAACAGTAGGAATACACAGTATTTACTTTACTGACTGACCCATCAGCTGCTCTCTGTCCCTAGAAACAGTTCAGGAAATAACTGGAAGTATCTGAAGACATAAAAAGGATAATTAAGTTTCATTGTGGAAATAAGAGAGTAATCTGTCCAGACAAATCTAGGACCTAGTACTGAAAGCCATAGTATCTGAATATAAAAAATGAGTAATTTTGAAAAAAGATGTCTATCAGGACTGTAAATTCAGAGAGTAAAAAAGTAGCTTTGCTTAATAGACCATCTCTCTCTCCATCTCCCTCTAACTCATTTTCTTCTTCTCTTTCTTCCTTTTGTGCTATTGCAAAAAAACTGTGTGCAAAATCTGATATTGAGAATGCTTTAGCTTCATTTCAATCTTCTATTCTCAAAGTGTTTCATTCCACTGGGAAGATTCCCCCTGGGAGATAACCTCAGCCATGACTGCACGAGGCTCATGGGGTGACTGATTTGCAGAGGAAAAACTGCATTTTTGAGGTGGCTCTGAGGCAGCCAGGTCCCCACTCTACTGAGGCTCTTAAAGATATTTGTGAGCTGGCATGAGAAATCACCTGGGACTCAGAGCAGACCACAAGTGCTTAGGACAGTGTTTTCTCTGAACCTTTTTTTTTTTTTTTTTTTTTGCTGAGCAGAATTGCAGCACTATAAACAGATGTGAGTTTTGCCTCATTCCTAGGTCCTGTGAGTTATGAAAGCCCACTCCAGATGTAATGAATGTATAGATCATTTTGACCAGATCATAATCTATTAGTAAATAATGCTCTCTGAAAATGTATAGGTTAAATAAAGAACTTCTTGCTGCTATTGCTGTATTGGTATCAAGGATTACTGTGGGGGCCAACATGATCCTGAGGCTTTGTGCTACTGACATTTAAATACAATGCAGAATGAACTGCAGTTTGGTTTGGTTAGCAAATTGCCTTCTGGTTTAGGATATTCAGGATTTACACTGCTGGAAACAGAGCCCAAAACTGTACAAGGCTTACCTCTGCCTTGATTTCAGCTCTCTGACACCCTCACTCATTTATAGAATTTATAGAATTTATAGAATTTTTCCATTAGATTCCTAATTTTGGTGGTGAAATTAATTAGCAAATCACATAATACTTTTCAGAATGAGTAGAGTCTCAGAGAGCAAACCCCTACAACACCTATGGCTTTTCTCTACTGTCCCTGGAGGAAGCCCAAGGGTACCAGACTAAGACCTAAGGCAAATTGTCAGCACGGTCTATAGGCCATGGGAAGGTTAGGTTTAAAGAAGATGTCACTTTAGGGACATCTGTGTGACACATGCTGCAGTGTCCAGACATTGGAGACTATGTTTTTGCTCTAAATCTAGAGAGGAAGTCACTAGGAAAAAAAAGGGAAAGAAGCACGGGGGAATAAAAGTACTTTTGAAAGAGAAGAAATCTACATTTCAATGAAAATCCTTTCAAGGCATTTCAAATAAGAGTCTGAGAGAAATAATTACAAAGTTTGGAGAGAAAGAACGTTAGCTTTGATATCTTTTTCTTCTATGAAGCAATTAAAATAAGCAATTTTTCAAATACTAAGCAGAAAATTACTAATGGCTGAACCCAAAAGCTTTCATTTCCTTCTTGGGGCCTTTATTCTTCTAAAAAAAGACAAAAAAAAATGTGAAGGTGGTTTTCCAGATAGATTAATGCATAAAGCAGTCGCTAGTTGGATGTCATAAAAACTACAGCAGCATAGAATAGCTGAGATTAAGAGCTAGATTTAAATCATGCAACAGTCCAGTTAATATCAATGTCTAATTAAGAAATGCATAAGAAGTCTGTAATGTTGATTTGATGGAGAAAAACTCTAATAGGGTTTCTTTTGGAATTTTCCATTTCAATTGCTGTGTAGACTTTTAATGGATGTCCTATCCAGTCTTCGGTATTAGCAGGAATAATCCTCAAATTAAAACCAAGGCCTAAAATGGAACACAGGTAGACAAATTAGCTGGTCTGGGAAGCAGCCTGGGTAGAATGACAGTGTGAGCTGAAGCCGAAATTTTAGTACAAATAAAAGAGTACAAATGTCTCAAATCTGGCATGGAAACCCTCTCTGCTTCTTGTTTGAAACAATCTAAAACCCTGTAATTTGGAACAAAGCGATGTTAACCCGTTTCCCCACCTCCCTATGCCTGCAGAAATTCCTGACAATTCATACTTAGATGCCTAGACCACTAAGCATTATTAATTAGTCTTTTTTATTTAAAAGACTTTCCATAGTTATGCATATTAGTAGTGTGTAGAGGTGGGTTCTTCTCTACTTGTGATGGGATTTGGAGTACACAGGTCCCTGTCACCATCAATGAGAACCATTAATCTTCCACTCCTCTCTGGGTAACTAAATCTCTTAACCCCCTGGAGCAAAACTAAGCCTGTGGTGTCTTCCATGTCCCATGGATCATCCAAGACATTTGGTCTCTAGATATGAAAGGGGAACTGGTTTTGAGCCCAACACTAATGCCCTGAAGTTGCTAAAAGAGGAGCAGTGCCACTCTTAGTATGCAAAAATCCACTTAGCAACGAGGGGGAAAGCAGAGAGCTGAGTTCAAGCAGCAGTGTATTTGTTATCACCACCCTGTTGTTGATCCTACAGATCCAGAGGGAACGATCTCAAGGTTGCAGGAAGGTGATACACTCAGAATAACCCCTCTGACCAATGCACGCTGGGGAGCAATTTTAAAGTTCATTAGAACACATTAACATATAATACGTCTGCCATGGCAAAGCGAGGCACGTGATTCCATCTGTCTACGTGTCTCTTTCCAGTACTAAATCCATCCAGAGACCTTTCAGAGTTATGTCTTTAAATCTTGTCACTTCCACAGAGAGTGGAAGACTGGAGGTGAAAATCAGATTAACAGTGAAATTTTGGTACTTTTATTTTTGGGTCATTGCCTGAAATGTCACAGCCTAAATTCATGCCTGGCATTGCTCCATTGATCCATGAGGCACAAATAGGTCATATTAAAGAGCGATACCATGGCCATGGGGGATGCCCCAAGGATTTTTCTCCTTGAAAGAGATGGGAACAAGGATGTTCTCAGTGAGGCATCTGTCTTCTCAATGGTACAGAAACTCTAATGTGAGGACACACAGGCCGTCAGAGAAGTCTGGGATTTTTTACCCTGCTCTTGACTGTAAGACTGGGAGGTACCATGGGTTGGGATGATGCTAGAGGATTGTTCAGGTAGAGTTCTAACAGGGTGCTTTGTCTGCCACCTTTTTTATGTTTATGCAATACTTAGGGAAAAAACAAGAGTACGAAGCAGGCTGTCTTTTGCAAACACATGCAACAGAAATAAACCCAAACCTTAACTTGTCCAACACACTTGAGAGCCACAAATTCTGTTACAGTTTTGCTAAATGAGAGGAATATTTCTCCCCTCCTCTCTAAAACCATCCTTTTAGACGTTACTGCAGTCATGACCTCACCGCAGTTCCTGGATTCCTTCTGAAAAGATTAAAATGAACTAATACACAAATGATCTCATCACAGCGTAAAGGACATCTTACACAGGGGGAAAAAACTAATCAGGAGAACTTTAGTGCTGCATTTGCAGTAGCAGTAGAAAAAGAACTGTAACACCACTGTGGAAAAACAAACTAATGGTACAATGCCAGAGAGGCATTTTTCCATCTTATGAACTGTTTGGATTTGTCCTACCTGATCCTGCCTGTCACACCTGTCATCCTCTTAGTTGTCTCCACATCTATCATCTTTCCTTTTTTCCTGCCTTTATCTACAGTTTCCCTTGTTTCTTCTGTGCCCTTCCCCCCTGTTTTAATATTCCTGGTAACTCTGAGTTGTATGCAGTACTATTCTCCACTACATCCAAAATACATTTTGCAGAGTACATACATACAATCACCTTACACAAAAGTATTCACACCTGTAGTTTATGTTATTCTCGATTAAGAGCCCCTTTTCTTTGTTTTCATACAGTCTCCTCAGGCCAAGGGGTCATGGATGATGACAGCTCTTGTCTACTTCGGAGCTGTTGTATCTTCTAAGAGAAATCAGGAAGATGAGTTGGGAGAGATGCTTTACCTTCTTTGGTAGCAGAATCTATAAATTAACAAGTCAGTAAGTGAGACTCTCATCATGTTTTTAATGTTGTATCACATTTTGAGGCTGGAAAATAGAATACCTTGGAGCTAGTTGATCCTTCAGGTCTTTTTGAACCCAAGCTTTTCTGTGATCTTCAGAACAAGATGAATATAGTGCTAATAATGCAATCTTATCTCTCGTGCCCATGGCTCCTCCTCAGCCCTGCCTTGAGGTGACACCGTTAAGCAAGAGGTGACAAACCGGTTTCCTTTCTCAAGCTGAATGTCACGTACCTGCCCAGGGGCACGTTTTGGTGGGGGTTGAACCCTGACTTTTCAAGGAGAGATGTGCTGCTGTGGCCCCTTCCCACCCTGGCTGAAGGAGGAGCTGAAACTGCTCATTTACAGCTGTGACATTTCTCAGGCAGAAAGAAATACAGAAGGCATCGGGCTGTAGGGAGAGATCAGAGCAGCCACCTTTAGACACTGGCAAAGAAACCCCCAGAATTCATCCAGAGGAGATGAGCTCCCGGGGCTGGACCATGCTGGTACAAAGGATGGTGGTACCTTTCCACCCATTCAACAAGAGTTTCTAATCCTAAATAGGGGAGCAAATACATCCAACCCCAAATTCTCTGCAGTTGATAGACCTATTTCAGTGAAGAGAGCCCTGAGCAACAATGAGCCTTGCAGGATATGTGCTGCAGCATTAGGGAAGTCCAAAAAACCCAAGGAGCAGTGCAGAGCATCTGTCACCAGCAAGAAAATAGCATGTGAGAAGCTGTTGTCATTCCTCTCCCCAGCAGCCCAACTGGAGGCACAGACTTCCCAAGGCAGAGAGGACTTGGAGAACTCGGGGTCTTCAGTGAGATCTCTCCCCAAACCCTGCAGATTTACCAGGTCAGATCAGTCCAGGCCAAAGTTGCCGGGAAAGGTCCTCGGCTCTACTCCAAGTTCAGTGCTTTATTGATTGCAAGAGGTTTTTATTGTAGATCAGGGTCTTGAGCCAAGACAGCTGAAGCTGCAAGGGCTAAATTGTCTATTCACCACATACAGATAAAACAAATGGCCAGTTTTAGCCTAATCATCACTTCTGCCTGTGAAAAGAGAAACTCTTTGAGGTAAGTTCCCTTGGATATAATTCTTTCTTTCTAGGTTAAAGAAGGGCTGCAGCTAATACATATCCTGACTCATAATGTGGATTTGCACCTTTCCTGTTAGATATAGCTGGTTTATGTCCAAAGGATCTCTTCTCTCCCTAATGCTCACTCATATTGTTACAACTTCTGCATTAGTTGCGGGTGTGAAATGCCAACTGATCCACACTTCTCGTGCTGTCAGCAGGGGAGTAATGTGTGTCAAAGGCCTGGTTCTCAGAGGGGAGGTCATCTGGATCTCCATTTGCACATCTGCTTTGCTAAACACAAAACTCTGGGGGTTTGAAAAGCTCCAACGTGCACAAAATGGGATGTGATCACTTGGGGCCATACAGAAGGAACTGCTTTTGCCTGTAATTTAGTAGGAAGGACACAGAATTTTCCCTCTGTGCAAAATTCTTCCTGCATTGCAACAGGTGACGTTTTAAGGAAAAACGTCACCGTCCTTTTTAATAAGGAAAAAACCTACACTTCTCTTCATTCCACGAGAAGACAGGATACCAAGAGGTTAAAAAAAAAAAAAAGCCTCACACATTAAACAGCTTCAGAAAGATGCTAATATTCAGCATGTCCCTGCTTGGAGTGTGCAGAAACGAAGATCAGGAAAGTGCCTGATCAGAACTCCTGGAGGGACCGTGCTGCTGGAGCATGCCTTACACAGAGGCATCCTGGTTTTGGTTCTGAGGGTTTCCAGAGGAGCTTTCAAATGTTTCTATTTCCTGCTGTTAGTGGATTTTTTTCATACCTTGGAATAAGTCTTCCGATGGTAATGTGTTTGCAGTTGATGCCTAGATAATAGTTCTTGCTCAGGGGACATCTAATACACAGTATTTTATGCTTTCTACATTTTATATGAGATCAAAGACTCGTCCTATATATACATATATGCCTAATTCTCTCTTGATTCCTGCTAGAATCTAGAATACCCCTCAGTATCTGCCATAAAGATGCCCAGAAGTAATCTGTACAGAATATTTTTTGGTCTTAATATATTTGGCCTTTTAATGTCATATGTTTGTGACATCATGGTTCTGGTTACTCTGCACTTATAGGACATTTTAAGCACATGCATCCAAGCATCATTCACCACTATGCACTGTATTTTTCCTCTCTCAGTTGACTATTTCCAAATTTTTGGGGGGGATAGTGAAACCAATATTGACCTTTTTATCCAAAATGAAAAAACAGGGACTTGGTCATCAGCTGTATCCTGATGTTGCATGGATGTAACATCATGTTACGTGGAATTTAGACCTTGTATTGATGCCTTGGGAAGGCTGGCCTGGAACAGGGGCTGGACAGAGCTAGAGAATAAAGGAGATGTTTATTAAAAGGCCTTTAGGATACACCTTGGGCAGGACAAGAGCCTGGCCAGGGCTACACCCAAGATGAACCCAAAACGGTCACAAAATGGACGGCCAGTCACGAGGTCTCACGCTTTTATAAGTTTTGGTTCATTTGCGTATTGGAGTTAATTATCCAATTACAGCTTCAGGTTATGAAGTCCCATCCTTGTTTTCTTTCATCAGTCCACCATTTTTTGTGCTTTTGGGCCTGAAAACTTGTACTTGTTGTCCTCGGTCTCCAGCAGGAAACGGATTTGTTTTGTCTACCTATTCTGTGAAGAGAGCTTACTAACACTGAAATGAGGCTCAGAACTACACCCCTAGGCAGCACAGAATCTAAAAACATGAAAGCTAAAACTTAGACATCAGTATCCTCACAGTAACTTAGCAAGAATTAAAGCAAAGTGATTTCTAAAGCCAAAAGCACACAGGGGAGAGCCATGAGCTGAACATATAGCTCAGAGCATGTTTCATGAACACCTGAAATTCCAGCCCTGAGCCTCTGCTGCTCATGATGGACATCTCCTTAAGGAAGCTGTTGAAAATAATTTTCATGAGAATCAGAAGAGATTCACTTTTGATTCTGAGGGAGGAGAGCACCTACATTTTAAAGAAAAGTTTGATTCTGGAAAGGACTCTGTTGGTAAGTTGGAGGAGCTGTGCTGTAGAAGACAGAGGGGCTGTTTGCTCCTCGTGGAAGTATCTGTTGAATTCAGAGGTGGCCTTTCCCCTGAAATGTACACCAGAAATTAAGAAATTTCATCTTTGATCAGAACAGCTTCATTACCTTCCTGAGTAATTGGAATGACATTGGTTTCCCGGGGCTGTACGTTATGGACATGGTAGACCCATGAAAAGAAATAGAGAAAGGGATACTGATTTTCTTGGAATGAAATACAGAAAATTTGGGCTTGGAAAATATTTGAATATAATATGCTGAAAGCTTAAAGAAACATTTTTAAAGAAGCATTTTCCAAGAGCATGCCTGTTAGTTTTATCTTCATTTTTGCCATGTGTAATTATGAGAAACACAGGCAACTCATAAGATTTTTTAGTTTCTGTTGAGAATTGCCTTTTCCAAGATAATTCTGTACACTATTACTTTAGCCCACTGGGTATCATGTAGGGAAGGTGTAAGATTACGCACATGAATATTTCTGTCTACCACTTATGCGTGCTGAGACAATATCAACTTATACTTTCTCCTGTCATTGGTCCCTATTCCATAGAGGATATTCTTAATTACCAGCAAGACAATTTTGTAATATCATGTAAAGTGTAACAGCATAATTTCTGTGATGATTTACACCTGCTAAGGATCTGAATACTGAATTTTGAAACGTATTTTAAGTTCAGAAGAAAGAGTATTTTTTCTACAAGACACTATTTCTATTTTTAATAGAAATACTCTCATTTATTTTATTTATTGGCACAGTTCTTCTAAATGAAATGGAGCTTTTGAACACGAAGACACCATTTTTACACATTTTCACTGCCCTGAAAAATTTAGAGCACACTTCTGTACTGGATTAAATCATCTCGACTCTAAATGCCTAAACACTATTTTTGACAACTGTGCATGAGGGACGTGCCTGTACAGGGATTCTAAAGAATAAAAAACCTAAAAATATCTCAGTTGCAAAGAAAATTCCCTGTATTCCTTCTTATACTTCGTAATAGTGGTTATATATATATCTTCTTTAACCCTCACAGGTTTATCCCTAATTCTATTGGAAATGATTGAAATTATTCCATTGACTTCTGCAAACTCTGTTTCCTACTGGATTAAAGATGATATTTGTGCATCAGATTTGCTGGTGATTTCCCACTAATGAAGCAGGTAATTCTATAAACATGTCAGGGAAGGCAAGTGTCCAATAAAAAGATGTTAGATAGGGATCCACATATTACAGTCTATTTGTAACGGAAAATAAAACCAGGAATTCTTACTATGAGTCATGAATTTCTTTATAATTGCTTCCACATTTGGGGCAACTTTTTCCTGGGTTGTCTACAGAACCCCTGCAATTCTTGGGGCTTTTGATGGCAGTTATGATCACAACAACACATCCCATTTCTCATAAAAATTACTTACTTTGGGAAGGATTGTTTTTTTTCTCAAATTGCTTGTCTGAGTCTTTATCTATGACTATTTTCTTATCCTCCTCCTCATTTTCTATTTCTAATATAAAAACAAGAGTCTTTATCAGTTTAGAAGAGCAATGAAACTGAAGAAAATTCAGGCAGAACTGTAAAGCACAGTCTATTTTAAAGTTCCGGCTCAGATAATAAGACTCTGGTTTGTGCAGCACCTCACTCATGGACTCAGTTTTCCATAGTGCATTCAGTGTTGTAATAATGCAAATCAAATACAATTTTAATAACTCCTTCCATTAATGTTTTAAGACTGCAACACTTATGAGCATGATTCTAATTGCATGATTTTGCTACAGGCAAGTTTTATAGATCTGCCTGATCTTTGGATATTTGCACCGTTTGGATTATTTTAAATAATTAATTTTTGGAAGCATTTCAGTCTCAGTAACAACAGTTGGGTTTGATAGTGGTTGTCTTGTCAGTAATTGCATGTATCTGCTTCCATGCCAGGATAAACTAGATAAATTTAGAACTCTTTGGAAGGAGGTGGCTGAGGTTTATACCATGGCAAATGTTATGGACAACGTTCTTAGGAGGGGAATAATTATAGACTATGTTAATACAAGGAGAAAAAGAGGTTTGAAGTGAATAAAATTTTGTCATGCAGCACAATTAGTTAATTAAATTGCAGGACTTTCTGCCAAAAAACCCCCCAAAATACAATCAACTTAGAATACCATTAAAGATTCTTGTTTTATACAACTTCTGTTGCCAGTCTCTAATGTACTGAGGGGGTAGGAACAAGGATAATACCTCATGAGAATAATTAGTTTGACTGCTGACATTTTTTGTGTATCTGCTGGGAGTTTCTGCCACAGGGGCCATAGAATCCTGGAATCATTAAGGCTGGAAAAGACCTCTAAGATCATCAGTTTGACCATTGACCCAACACTGTCAGGTCCACCACTAAACCCTGTTCCTAAGCATCATACCCACACATTTCTTTGAACATCTGCCGGTATAGTGACTGCACTTTTTCTCTGGGCAGCCTCTTCCAATGCTTGACCGTCCTCTCAGTGATTAAATTTTCCCTAATATCCAACATAAACCTCCCTTGGTGCAACTTGAGTCTTTTTCCTCTTGTCGTGTCACTTGCTATGTGTGGGGAGAGATCAGCCCATACCTGGCAACAACCTCCTGTCAGGGAGTTTTACAGAGTGACAAGGTCCTCCCTGAGCCTCCTTTTCCCTCCACTTCCCTCAGCTGCCCCTCAGTGGAGATGGTGAGGGGCTTGCAGGACCTCTGGAGTAACCCAGCTGCTTTTAGGAAAGGTAAGCAGTTGTTTTAAAGCTTGCTCCTCTCTCCAGAAACCTGTGCAAAACCTCAGGCTTTCCTGTCAATGTGCAAAATTGGATGAGGAAAACGACAGGCTGTGGGAAGAAGGTATGTGGGGCAGCAAAAGTCACAAGGAAAGCATTTTCTGAGTGGCTGGTGAGAGCCCTTACCTTGACACTGTCCCCAGGGCTCCTCTATAGTGGCAGGCTCTTGGCTCTCCTCCTTGTACGTGCTGTTCTTCCTCTTGAGCATCACTTGAGATCTGCAGCAGAAGGTTCCCTCCTTCAAGATGAACAGAAACACCAACACAGTCTTGCCCACTCTTGATTCCACATTTCTTCTGTGGAGAATTTACTCCAAATTTTGCTCGTGACAAATGCCTACACAAGGCTTGGACAAACAAGAATTAAAAGTAGAAGTGGGAATTTTCATTTTGGGGTTAAAAAATAACTATGAACCAAAAGTTGCCAACTGTACCCTGAGAGGTGATTTATTGCCTGCAAAAAATAACCTGTTCTTCAGTGAATACGGCTTTACCCACCCCAACAGTGCAGGTTTTCCTGTCTGGTGAATCCTGTGTCTGGCATGACAGAAAAGAACATCTCATCTGAAATACTCTGAGTGCATTTTTCTTGCAGGAAAAGGTTCTAACAGTCTTACTACAGAGTTGACACACTGACAAAGAAACAGTGCACAAGTTGTGCAAAACCTATGATAAACTTTTACTTCAACAGGAGCACTTTTAATCAATCCTGTCTGAGAGGAATGGAAGGGGCCATAGGCAGATAGACCTTTGAGAAATGTAAGTTTTCCATGAATGGATACTCAGAAGTATGGATAATTACAGCAGTATTTGAGAATTTCATTGCTGGATAAACTCAGCAGGAAGTTCTCAATCATTCTTTCCCAGTAGTCATCTCAAACAAGAACACCCTGAATTAATGATAAAAGTGGATTGTGTCTAGGTTTTTTCATGAGAACTTTTTCCTGGAAAATGCCAAACAAGCAAAAAGGTTTGGATTGAATAATGCAGTTTTCATGAAGCTTATCAGCTGAAAAAAAGATGTGAAAGACTTTTCAAAATCATTGCAAGTGTCCCAATACATATTGTTCTAAGTGAACATATATTTGCTTTGAAATATATTTTGATTTTAATTTTTAATTTATAAGTGAAAGTAGAAAAATGAAATATTTTGAAATACTGAAGCAAATGGCTCAGTTAGATTTTTCACTTTTTAGCAGCTTATTGGTTAGCCACAGAATTAGCTGAAAAAAAAAAAGAAACCTTGAAAACTCCCAAAGGACAGAAAAAAGCACTTCCCTGTCAGCTATAAAACGAGTGAAAATTACAATGACATTTTCATTTAGCACAGAGATTTACTAAAACACCCACATTTTCACAGAAGTTGCAAAGACTTGAACTCGGACACACTTTTGGTTTCTCACCAGGTGTGATGCTTAATGATAATGGTTTTACTAGACCTGGTCACCCACACTCTCAGATAAAGAGCTGGAGGTATTCCAGCCTCTACTGGGGTAATAATCTCTGTCTCATAAGCTAGCACAAGAAGGAGGGCAGGAAGCAGGGGCAGGAAATTTCACGGTTTTATTTCAAACTAATGCATTTAAACAGAAAATTATAATTCCTAAATTATTTAGAAGTGAGCTATCCAAGGACAAAGAGCCCCAGATGGGGTGAAGGGTTAAGCTTTGTAGGGCAGAGAGGGAAGGCCTGTGTAGCTTCACTGTGCTAATGGTGTGGGGAAAGAACTTTTGAGATGCCTGCTCAATTTGTCAGGATTTTATCTTCTGAACTATTATCTCCAGCTTTCCCCAGAACACCCTCCCCAGCCCTTTTATCTGCAAGCTATCTTCAAGTTAACTGTCTGCCTATTGCCTTGGCTGAACCACACTAATAGTCAGCTAATTACACATGAACACCCTAATTTGCTTTGTCTTTCTCAAAAAACTCACGCGTGTGCGGGCACGCACGCGAGTCTGCTCCCGCTCGTGCCACGAAACTGCACCAGCTGAAGCAGGATGAAATTTGTTGCATTTGTCTTCTGCCCCCTCTGATGCTTCCCCCCACCAAGCCACCACCAACGCTTGTCATTCCTGATTTGCAACATCACCTGTTGCTCCAACACCGGGCTCCTGTAGAGCAGAAACTGGAGCAAAGAAGAGAAATACGTGTTTGTCATTGAACTGAGCTGAGAAGAAGGAAGAGGAGAATGATAAGATCATAGCCTGCAGCACTTTGTTTATGAGAACATCCTTCCAGTGATATATGTCTGCACCAGGTGAAAGTATTGTGTCACCCCTAACATATTTTAAATGCCAGGGCTGTCATGCAAGAAGACAATGATGAACAAGTTTAAACAGAATATGGTTTTGTAGCCATGTACAGAGTTACCCTTTGAAGGTTTGCACTGGTAGTGCTTCTTAGCAAAATGTTTCCAAGCCCTGTTATATTCCCCTACAGAACCACTCTCACACAGAATTTAAACTAAACGGAGACATTTCTATTGCAGGCAAACTGATGGGGTTATCCATAAAGCAGTGCATTTCCTCAGGCAGGATTTTCAGGCCATTTCACACGTCCTCCCTGCTGTACTATCCAAGTTTGTCGTAACTCCTCAGATAGGAACCCTGCTCCACCCAGCAAATAGGCAAAGAAAGGTCTGTCTACACTGTGCTCTGAGGAGCAGGGTCTGGCCCCAGGTCTCTGCATGGCAGAGGTTTACTCAGACCAGCCCTAGCATGCTCCTGTGGTCTGAATTCCTGTTAGCTGCTGCAGCTCCCTGACCACATCACCTGCTTTAATTCCACACAAAAAAAATTCCATTTGTGTGCTCCAAGGCTGCCTGGCCTGGTGGGACAGGGGTAAGCAGGGTTATTTGGAGGATTCTCTTCAAAAGTGCACTCCTGGGCCAAAGTGAAAGGCTAATGCAGGAGCACCTTTCCTCACCAGGCAGGTATGCCCCGAGCTATCATCACATGGCAGTTCTCCTCCCAGATATTTATCTGGAGCTCAACTGCACCAACAGAATCCCCGCGCTGTAACACTGTTGCACAACACCACTCATTGGCTCAGACTGACAGCTCAAAATGAGCCTTGGGGAAGCCAACATCCATCCAACACAAGATATGGAGAATGGGCATGACCATGTCCACCTTGGATTCAGGTGAAAGAACTTTGGCCGTGTGTGTCACGTGGGAATGAAGGCAACCGTGACACCGCGGAGCTGAATGTCTTTGAGGAAGACTAAGGTCAGAGTCACTCTGTGACCCATCCAGGACAGCATTAATAGCTTGACAAGAGAGAGGAAAGGGAGCTTCTGATTGCCTGAAAAAACCTTTGAGGAGATAGGATTTCTTAAGTACTTATTAAGGTCCTGTGTGGGCTTGTGTAAGGCGTTCAGCATCTGCCCCTCAGTTTTCCTCTCTGTAAAATGGACATACCTTGTTTTCCTCACAAGGTTTTTCAGGAGGATTTTCCAGTTAAGGTTTGTCATAAATGGAAGCGTCTTGAAAACAGTATTTAATCACCTGGCTAAAAATGGTCTCCAACTTCTTTGGGCAGAATGTGAGTTTTTATAGGGACTAGTCACAGTGTCCAGCTTAACAGAAGGCTACAGGATCACACGCTGCATCTTTAAGACAGAGTTTACTTCTGAATCGGTAAATGTACTAGACAAAGCAGCCATTATTTATGCATTCCTGCATACATGGCAAGGTGAAAATAATAGAATAAACATCATATACTTCATTATGATATCGGTTTACACTTCCAGGGTACACAAAAAGAGGCCATTTCATCAAGCTAATTGCCTGAAAGTAAAAGAGAGAGAACTTTAGCTATTAGTCTATTATGGGGCTTTTTTCTTAATCACAAATAGGGGCCGTGTGTCCCCAGGGGGATGTGTATTCTAATTTACAATTGAACTACAGATCAGAGCAATCAATCTTGTGCAGCACTTTTACAGTGTAATTGCTGCAACATAACAAATAAAAAAAAAAAAAAAAAAAAAAAAAAAAAAAAAAAAAAAAAGCAGCCTAAGTCGAGTTTCAGCTTGAGGTGGAGATATTTACCAGGCATTGGTTCGGGGTGGGAGGGAGGCAGAGAGAGGAGAGAGGCACCAAAGCCATGAATATGCAATGAGGGCTCATTAGTGCCCCAGTGTTGCCATGACGAATGGCATTATCCCCAGACTGGTGCAGCCTAAACATGAATTTTATAACGACCCATTTATCATGACTTGTCATGGGTTTCTTTACTGTACTTTCTACTGACTCTCACACCTTCCACCATTAGCACCTCAGAATCCCTTTCTTTTGTTCTTTTATCTTATTCCATCTTAGTTTTTGGTAACGGTTGTCAGGGGATGTGAGGAGGGCTGCAAAAGTTGGTGTTCAAGAGTTCAGAGCTTCCCAAGCTGAAGACCCACAGCCAAACCAAACGTGTTGGTGGTCTTCAGCCCACTTACTAGTGGATAAGTGTCCTCATTGTCACAAGTATCTGCAATCTTGTCAGTTGACTCAGCAGAAAGGTCTTGGATTGACCGAGCATCCAGACAACTATCTTTCGACTCTGGCAGATGTGATGGATGAATCTGTTTTGTTGACCTAGGCCCGTCTCCTCCTCAGCCCACTCCAGCTATGTGCGCAGTGTAACAGTCCACCCCTCATCTTCACATTGAAAAAGGCACAGAATCAGATAAATAAACAAAAACTGCTTTCTCCCCAGTTTCACTTGAAGGAAAAAAACTAAAACAGTACTAGGTGTGAGACCTAACTGATAGGGAAAGCATTTACTTTCCAGGAGCAAGCAATATTAGTCAACTCTACAGGAAAACAAAATTACTGTGAAGTAATTAGTGTCTGGCTTGAGCTCATTTTTGGTCTCTGCACGTTGTCTCTGTTTTACTGCTGTCCCTTTGGCCTACCCGATCCCACATTTAATATACCACTGCTTATAAAGAAATCCCTGTGGCTCAGAAGGCTGAATTGCCACTGCTGGGATAGGGCCTGCTCTCTAGTATATAGAGGCTTTCATTTCCCAAGTTATGAATCTGGCATCTCATGGCCAAATCCATGCCAGTTTATTTCTGAGAAGTCTGTCCTCATTATTTACCCCAAATAGTTTCGCTGTCAGTCTGCCTTTTTTTCCCCACTGTGAAGTGGCTGGAGTATCTGAAAGTATCAAGCCCCTCTTTGTTGGATTTTACACTCTTGCTATTACAAGAATTTGTCTTTAGGGATAGAAAAATCAAGCAACTTATTTCCAGCTATTATTTGGATAGGACTTCATGTTCTTAAACAAGTTGTGAGCTCCCATGATCTCTGAAAACAACTCTCCTGAGGTCTTACATCAGGGAAGTCCTACAGTTCTTTCATTACTCTACTGGATGTTTGAAAATATTAAAAGGCATCTAACGTCCCGGGCCAGCAATTTATAGACTCAAAGTCTGGCTCTGGAGCCCTCAAAACCTCTATTTCTTCCACAAAATCTGCACTTTGCTGTTATTGTCACCAAGGCAGGCATGTGTTTCACCAGGAGTAGTTTGTCAAAGCAACAGCCCATTATCCAAAGATTCATCACAGGTTCCCATTCTGGTACACGATGGAAGAGAGGCTGGATGTCAGAAAGGGAGGAGAAAGGAAAGCTTCCTCTCAGAAAGGTGCATTTGAGAAATGACACCTTGATTAATCAGGGCATGGCTGATTAGGCCAGCAAATGCTTGTGGTTTTTTTTTTTTTTCCTCTTTCTTTCTTTCTTTCTTTCTTTCTTTCTTTCTTTCTTTCTTTCTTTCTTTCTTTCTTTCTTTCTTTCTTTCTTTCTTTCTTTCTTTCTTTCTTTCTTTCTTTCTTTCTTTCTTTCTTTCTTTCTTTCTTTCTTTCTTTCTCTTTCTTTCTTTCTTTCTTTCTTTCTTTCTTTCTTTCTTTCTTTCTTTCTTTCTTTCTTTCTTTCTTTCTTTCTTTCTTTCTTTCTTTCTTTCTTTCTTCTTTCTTCTCTCTCTCTTTCTCTCTTTCTCTCTCTCTTTCTCTCTCTCTTTCTCTCTTTCTCTCTCTCTCTCTTTCTTTCTTTCTTTCTTTCTTTCTCTCTTTCTCTCTCTCTTTCTCTCTCTCTTTCTCTCTCTCTTTCTTTCTTTCTTTCTTTCTTTCTTTCTTTCTTTCTTTCTTTCTTTCTTTCTTTCTTTCTTTCTTTCTTTCTTTCTTTCTTTCTTTCTTTCTTTCTTTCTTTCTTTCTTTCTTTCTTTCTTTCTCAAACCCATCTGTGTTCCTTTGGAGAATATCAATATGTAAAAATATATATGTATGTGCAGTTTTTTAAAGCTCCAGACAGCATCTTCCAGAAATCCATGACCTATGGTGGAGAACTCCAGCTCCCACTACAACACAAACAATGTTCTGTTAATTATCAGGAGACAAAGGAAGAATAGAAATCACTCTTAAAGAAGCAAACCAGAAATGACATCTAATATTGCAGAAAATGTCCACTGTCTTCACAAAGACTCAGGACACAGCAAATATTATCATTATTCCTGAGAATAAATGTTTGCCCTATGACCCAGGTGATCTGATCACCTAATGAGTGGAGAGAATGGAGACTTGTCACAAACAATGTGGTTTAATTAAATTATTTTAATTTAGCTCCTATTAGGAGTACTAAAACTGACTGTACTCAGTCTATAAGATCAGATTGATACATCTGATCCATTATCTGTATTTTATGTGATGGAATAAATAGATTCCTGTTTGAGTTGGTTGCAGGAACTCACAGGTCCAATCTGTGGAGGTTATTCCATTATTTTATATCAATACTTGCAGCTTCCTTTGAGAAACAGGCTCATCTTTCTTCTACTCTCCTCATGGAGCAGGCAGACATGGAAAAAAGGAATATTCAGGGGCAGACAAAGCAGATGACACCGAGCTCTGTGTCACTTTAGCACCCAGTACCACTGGAATCACAGAATCACATCAGAGTTTTCTAGGTTGAGGTCAACAACCATATGGAGGGCAGCTGCCCAGGAAAGGAAAACATTCACTATTCCTCAGTCAACCCACAAATGGCAATCATTAAAATAAAATAATTGAGATCTTTAAAATATTACGTCCTTGGTTCTAAACTGACAGGACTCTAATAATAGGAGACACACAAATTTCAGGAGGAAAAGGCTGCTTTCATTGTCTTCTGAATCCAGCCTCCAATAAAGTATCAGATTTGAGATTGCTTCATAGAGAAATTAAGAAATATAAGCAGTATTTTCAGGTGGAAGAAAAATCAATAAGGTGGGACTAACTGTTTATCCTTAATTTAGGGTGATTTTTGTGACTGAGTGCTGTATGATCAGAACAGGCTGTCAACACACGCAAAAGAAAATTCTGCTTTAAATATATATATTTGAATGTAATAAAATTCTGACCATATAGTAAAAATCTGTGAAATTACAGATGCAATAGTTTTCTACATTTATAGATAGAATTCATAAACTTAGTGTTAAAAAAAAACCCTGAGAAAAACTTCAGGTGTGATTACTATTTAATGCTTTTCAGTGTCCTTTCAACTGACATGTACACAAAAAAATTTAAAAAAACCCCCATAAACCCAGATACTATTTCTTTGTGTAGAGTGATGCTCTTTTAAAGACATGATAAAATTCTGAGCCTGAATCCAAAACTCCTTCTGAATGAATAGAGGTGTTTGAACACCCAGGCAGTGCCAGGGACATGTCCTTACATGCTTGTTGTTGTGGCAAATAAAGCTTACCAGCTCTTTTTTGCTACTTTGTGGAGAAATTCATCCCTCCCTTTTTAGTCCTGCTTCAATTATGACCTAATATTGTATTTTGTCTGTTCAAAGCTTGGCTTTAGTCATCCTAATAAACTAATGATATTTTCCTCTGGATATACTTCAGCTTTGTCTTTAAGGCTTCTCACCTTTCTCCAAGTGGAGCCAATGGCTTGATGTTCCCCACTTTTAAACAAACAAACACAGTGTCCTTCTTCCCCCTCCCTCCCCACTTTCTTTAATGACATCTTCAGTCATTAATGAGTTAATAAAAATCTCAAAGTCATCTGGGAATAGATAAGGGGGAAGAAAGAAGAGTATTGTACACATAATGACAGGCTCCCTGCTGGCCCTAAGATGTCATGGGTCAGCCATGTCAAGAATGTGTGTGCCCAATCATCTGCTGATTTTTATCAGCAAGGCCTGAAGCAGAATCTGACACGGCCAGTTTGGGAGTTACAATGAATAAACAATGACTTCTTGGATTGTTGGCGGCTGTGTGATAGAGTGAGAGGGTTTATGTATACTAAAACATGATGACATTAGCAATCAATATACCAATTACTGGACAAGTTATTGGACGAAGAATGCACATGTCCTGAGCTTTGTGCACTTTGAATATGCTACCAGCAAAGGAGACCACAGAAATAATGTTAATTAACCCATTCCAAGCTTGATATGCTAATACCTGATGATGCCTTGAAGTTTCTGAGAGCATGAGGTGGAAAAAACTTTGTTCTATATATAGCACATTAAACATTTTAAATATAAGACACAAGCCTGACAAATTTATTTTTCATTAGAACTTTAGAAAGAAAGGAATAATTTTTTTCAAGTGAGTAACTGCGACTCTAACAGACTTAAATTGTTCTCTATAAAATTTCACTTAAACGCTCTCAGCATACTACACAAACTTCATCACTGAGAAGTTAGGTTGGTTAAGGAAATTTAGGTTGGAAATATTTTATAGGGAATATCTTGTGGTTTCCTTAACCAGCTCTTAGGTTGGTTAAGGAACTATCCCAACAACTCTCACCTGCCTATTCTTAAGTAGAGAAAGATAAAACTCAAACACACTTTTTTATTTCTGTGTGGCTGGAAATGTATTTCTGCATCTGATCAGTCTCTTACATTCTTTAGTGTGCTTAAAATATTCAGTGTTTATGAGTTTGTCTTCTCTTATTCTGGAGGTGATTGTGAAGATAAAATGACAGTATTTTAATTGACTCCAGAATTGAATGGGATTATATAAATCACCTAATTCCAAGTACAGTATAGGAGAAAACTGAAGTGGAGATCAACGTTGCAGGCAGATCTAGATTGGAGTTAAATGGTGCCAGCTTGTCCATTAAGATGGACGAGTCCATGATCTAATGGAAAGCTCATGGGTTTTGCCCTGAGATGCATTGTTAAAATGATGTAGGGAAGACAGGTTTTATGGTGGTTCTCCATCCTTTTCTCTGTAGTCTCTGAATGAAAATTTCACTGCCACCTGGGATGCAACAATGCCACAGACCCTTTGACTTTTGCTTAGGTGGGAGCAAACAAGGCGGGGTGTAAATATAAAATTTAACTCTGCCTGCCAGGGCATCAACCAGTGCAGTAGAAATTGTGCAGAAGTAGGGAGGAGGAGAGTTCAGACATCAGAGTGGCCCTGTGTACTGTGTGCCTGAATAAAATCTGCAGATCCATCTCTTACAGGTCACTTTTGTGATGTTGCTCTAAATTACAATCAAGTCTGCTCCTCAGAGCACTAAGCACTTCTCAGAATTGTGTTGAATGGTGATGGAAGAGGGACTAGCCTTGGACAAAGGGGAAAAATAGATGGGGCTCCATCTGGTTTTAACTGCAGTGGTTGTGAAGTGTTCAGCTGGATCCTTCCAAATGGCTCCTCCCTTCCCATTGAGTAAGTTCTTGAAAAGTTTAAAAGTGAATTTGTCTAGCATGTGTGATATGAATAACGAAATGCTTTTAAATGTAAATGTTTCATAAAATAGCAGCATTAACATACATTGCAGTGAATACAGTTTAAAAAAAAATAACCCAACTCAATAATCCCTCCTCTGTAATTTACAATTAACTTTTTGCCTCAAGGTAACAGCCACATTCACAAAAATAATGGTAATAGATTGACCTTGTTATGAATGGATAACAAGCTGGAAACAATATAGTTTGTCACAGAGCATTAACTGTTACTGTTGAAATTGTAAATAATGTGTATAGAACTTACAATGTAAGTGGCTCGCCTTAAAAATATTAATTATGTCAATTAAACACTTGATGCATAATGGATTATTCTGAAACCTATTTAAGTCCATGTCAGACTGAGTACACCATTTTCTAAGATCCCATTCCCAGACTACTGGAAAAAATCTATGGCTGTGCTTTGACTGCTCAAGGTGGACAAAGGAATATTGCCTTAAATTAAAGATATATGGCTGCCTCTTTTGTTCACGTTTCTCACTGCTTTTTCTCATCAGAAGATGAGACTGTTTACAGACACAAAGCTCTTCTGAAGCACTTTCAGGCTGCTTTGGAAGCTGTTAAAAAGCATCCCTCCTGCAACAGTGCTGGCCAGTCACTGGAGGATGTCCTTGGGATACAGAGAACTCCTCTGGCTTTTGTGCCACTTTGGAATCCCTGGCAATGGGGCAGAGAAGGATAGATCAGTTCTTACACCAGGCTGGTTTCTCTCACCAAAGTGATCTAACTCAGCATTCTCAAGCCAGTGGAAGCTGAGGGTAATGCTATTCAAATCTCCTCCTTGGGTGTCCTTTGGAGCCCTGGCTGTGCTCATCCAGGAGAAGGAGCTTGCTATCACATGGCTTTATGGAGTGATCCAAAGCTGATATACAACACATGGCTTAGAAAAAAATTAGTTTTCTCCCAGTGTCTGATGACCACCAATTCATGAATGAGACACTGAAATGTACTTTTAGTGCTTCCCAGCCACAGCTCCTCAGCTGCAGCTCAAGACTGGACTCAACAGCACAATACTTCAGTGTTCTGACCAATTACCACGTTGCCTTATAAAGGAAGGATTCCCACTAGATTATCCACATAGAGAAAGTGATACTAAAATGACAAGCCACCAAGAGGTCAAATAACCAGTTGCCAGAAGTTAAAATAACTAGACTGTGGAGCAGCAATATCTGAGGAGCTGGCATGTGTCCCAGGACTGGTTGTCATACAAATGAAAGAAAAGACAGCTGGAATCTTTTTGGATTGACTGTTATTTTCTGTGAATAAATGTGGTAAATGTACCACTCTGGTTTTTCAACCAGATGCCTGAACAGGGAGTTGAGAAACTGATTCAGTAAAATATAAGGTCTCTTTATATCTCATTTTTCCATGTGTGAGTTTCATCTACTTTGTTTAGCTTTATCCTTTGGGATCAAGGACTGTTCAGACTGTCTGGGCACAAAGAATCTGATTACAGTTTGGGCTCTCCAGTAATCCAAGCAAATACATTACATCCTCTCTTTCCAAAAGGTGTGTTCTCCCATCTGGGCAGCAACAAATGTATAACGGAGCAGGCACCTCTACCCACCATGAAGTCAAAATCCCAGCCAGGCTGGCTAAGCCACAGTTGGATTTCCTTCTTCTCAATGATTTTCCCTGGGCAGCTCTTGTTTCACCATCAGTTCAAGTTTAGCTGTTTGCTATACATTCGGTGCCATCTCTTTAAAGATGTATATCTGAGTGGGCAAGAAAGTTAGGGATTAGCAATAGGCAGAGGTCAAGTCTGTCAAGACTTTAAGCATGTTGTTGGTTGTAAAAAAGATTACGTTACTGGCAGCCCTTTGCCAGATCAGTACTTCGATGCCAAATGTTAATCCTTGCTGGGGACAAGGTGGCTTGTAAATGTTATGGGAGAACCCAGCTTTTCCTGTAGAAAACAGGCCTTTATGGTTAAAACATGGATTGTTTTCTCATGCTTGTGTTTGCATTTCATGCCAATTCACTCTTGCTTGCTATGAGCTTCGCTTCAGTACTTACATTTAATCACTTAACATCTTTATTTGTATAGTTGAGGAGAGAATGGTTGAGTTCTTGAAGCACTGGGGAGTAGAAGAGCCAGAGCTCAGCCTCAAGTGTTGCCAAAGGACTTGCACTGTGAAACTGGGAAAAAGCAATGTGCCCACTGAACTTTACTTTTCTCATCTGTACAATGGACCTCCATGCAAAAATGATCCTGTAAAATTTCATTTGCCACTGTCAGAAGTTCAGTGTTTATTGGATCTTTAAAGCAATCTACCTATTTCAGTGTGGCTAACTACATATCAGTGACTTTGTAAGTAATGTCCTCTCCTACAGTCATGGAATCACTGAATGATTCGGGTTGAAACCTTCAGGATCATCTTGTTCCAAGTTCCCCTGCTCTGGGGGATCTACACTACACCAGGTTGCTCCAAGCTTTGTCTGACCTGACACTGGGCACTGCCAGGGCTGGGGCATCCACAATTAGACTTTGGAAGAGCTTAGGTTTCCAGGTCAGGTGCTTACACAGGGGCAGCCAAGGCATAAGCCAACACAAGATTTTAAAATAACAGAAGACTCAGATGCCCCAAAGTTTGTTCTGCTGTGGACTGAGAGCACAACTGGGTGTGAGCAGCAGCTGTTGCCAAATGTGTGCAGAGCCCTGCACATGGCTGAGCACAGTCAGGAAATTAATGTTGTACCAGGAGATCCCAGCAGCTGACAATGCTCACAGAGCATTGCACAAACTCTGGGAAGTCCTATGGCTGTCTCATGTGAAGGGAAAATGAGCAGATCTGGGTGCAAACTACACTCACACCTGTTTTTGGCATCTAAAGATCCTCAGTGTCCCGTGGCTTAGTTTTTCGCCCTATTTTGGGAGGTAATGAAACTCTATGCTAAGGCAAAAATCAATAAAGCTTCTCTTTAAAGGGTTTGAAGAGGTCAAGAAAACACCAGTGCCTGATGAACATGAGTTCAAGAGTAGAGGGGACCATGTAAGTTCCCAGGTAGATTTGATAACAGAGTTCATAAAATAAGAAAAGCAAATTCAATCTGGGGAAACCTGAGCTTCGAGGTTTCAGGCCATGTACATTTAGTAGCCATAAAATTAGAATACTCTGGTAGAAGGCGATTCAACAGTTTTTCTGGCAAGAAGCAAAAAATTATATGCAGCATCCCAAGTATTAAATTCTGTTAGTTCAGTTTTGTTATGCAGATGGATTTTTTTTCCTTCTCCTCTACTCTTTAAAATGTTTTGAATTAAAATAGCTTACTCAAGGTCACCGAAGGCATATGGTCCTGCTCAAAACTTTAAACAAAACATTAGTTTTTACAACCTTTTGTAATTTGGTATTGTATACAACATGGTTATAGACGGGGTTTCTGTAATCTTTGCAGTGGGTGACAGAAATATGAGAGCCAAATTTATAAGCCATTTAGTGAAGCATTTAATCAATTTCATGCATAGGAAATAACTCCGATTGCTTTGCTTTATCAATCTTGCTTTCTCAGAGACCTGCAGTCACCCCAACCTCAAAACACTTCAGTGCTAAGGGGGGAACCATATGCAAAAATCTAATGCTGTACGCAGTGTCAGGGACTTCTGAGGGCTGTTTAAACTTGCCAGCATCAATAATCCCTCTTGAGGCTGTTAATATATTTCAGAAAGAAGGCAGAAAGCCTAATATTTATAGGAAGATGCAAGGCCTCTTTTTACAGAGATTTTCCTTAAACATCCTTTGTCTCCTACGAGTCTTTGACACTGTGTAGAGTTATGCCGACTGAGCTTGCCTCTAATGCTGAAGTGTATCTGAATGTTGCCTTTAATCACTTAACAGACACTTAAACACCCTCCCTGCATGATGCCCCTGTTTCCATAAACTACGACTGGCATATCGTTTGTCAAATTCAGAGACACTGCTTGGCATGACACTGCTCACGAGGTCTGGACTGTCTTACAGTGCATGTAAGAGTTAAAAGTCACATTTGACAGGACTGGGGGACTTATGGGAGACTGAGATGAAGGATAACAAAAGTTCCTCTTCTGGTCTTCAACCCATGGCTCTGGATGGACCACCTGACTTTTGGCAGTGGGCAAGAAGTTGGGAACACCACTGCTCGCCCCTTCCACAGGACAGATAGTGAACTGGAAGTTCCTGAGCTCCCTTCTGTCTCCAGTTGCATCTGTACTCATGAGGAGTTGGGAAGGGTCTGATCTACTGGCACTGTTCTTTCTACAGAAGGGAAAGGAAAACCTTGACCAAACCAACCTCATCCCCTCCTCCTGCATCTAAAATCCCTACCCGGAGTAAGAGATAAGGCTTAAAAGGCTATTTCAGAGCACACTTTCTTCTCCTGTGCTACAACAGCTTGTACAATACCCCGAGCAGAATACTACGCAGTGATTTTTTTCCTGAGTGAAAAATTCCTGAAGGAGCAAAAAGCCAATCTCTCTGATAATCATCAGCTGCTCAACTATATTAAATTTAGACAAGGCTACAATAGTGCCAGAGTTGTCCCCTGCCCTCTAAAATTAGAACTGAAAGAATGGTGGGCATAGTGCTAAATATATAACTCATTTAAAAATAATGTGCTCTCAGGCTTTCCTAATACTTGAAAAACTGATCATCATAAATCCCTAAAGATCTGTTTGCACAGCCAGCCTGCCTCCATCAGCCCCAAACATGTTTCAGTAGCGTCTGTCCTTTCCTCAACATCCACTTTCCCTCACAGTATATGGGGGAAAAAGAGGCAGGGAAAGTTTGCTACTGTTAAACGATAGTTAAACAATAAACTTCCTAGTTATCTACCCAGACAGAAGCTTCACCTGGCCTCCTCTTTCTGTTTGGAAACAAAAAAAAGGAAAGAAAAAAGGGTTAAATATTTACTATCTCTCATAAACACTAGTCCTGGAAGAGCTGATGGGGACAATCCATCTCAAATGATCACAAGCGTGAGGTTTAGTTCTTCAAGCCGTAGAAAACCGTAACAATCCTCTACAGAATAAAATAAGACCCACAGCAAATCAAGAAACCTAATTCTTCTCCTGTTTCTCAGCTCTAGCAATACCCAATGCTAACAATTTCAGAATCAATAAAATCAGCAGGATGGATTAAGAGCAGTTTTGCATAGAAACAGGGGCATGGAAAGCCTACATCTTGCCTTCCTTCAGGGTCAGAAAAACTTCTACCTAGAAGCAAACATCTTCTTTCCTTCCCAATTCCCTTCTAACAATGCACAGGGTCCCCCAAGGGAAGCAGTTGCATTAAGGAAATTTATAGAGAGTTGGGCCCTGGATGTAAATCGAACTAAAGGAATTCTGGGTTCTTGCAGGATGTAAAAATCTCTGTCATGAGACAAGGGGTGTCTTGGAAAATTTAAGCTTTTTGTTTTCTTGTCAACTGTTTTTCTGTTATTTTGACTATCAGACATCTTTAAGCAGAGTGAAGTGAGGAAGAGAGGAAATATTTGTTTGGGAGGGTTTCATGGAAGTACTAAGAAATCACTCTGCTGTCAGGTGTGGTTCTTCCTTGGGGCGGGGAAACAAACCTGGGGTCTGTGAGAACCCAAAAACCACTTAACTGGAACAATGAGAGATGAAGTCTGTATGAACTTGGGGGTCATGATTAAAAGAGAGAATGTTGCTTCACCACACAATTTGGTTAAAAAGGGGTGGGGTGGGGATTTTCCTTCTACTTCAGCTGCTCTTCCCCCCCACCCCCCATGCCTGTGGGATGTTGCAGAGGGCTCAGGTCTGTGCTCACAGTCTCCTGAAGGGCTGTGAGAGGTGCCTGTGCCACAAGCAGTGGGTCTGGACTTGATCTGCTGCAAATAGAAATGCTTGTTAGGGAAGCAAACAGGTCATATTACACTATTCTTGTACCTTAAATAAATCAAGAAAGGTGTAAATGTGCTAGTCATGAACTTATTTCTCCCTTGGGCTACTTCCATGAGATGTTTCTTTCTCTTCCTTCCCCCTTTTGCTCTTTTGGATGCTATCAGCTTATTGGAGGGGTTTGCTGAAAATAAAAATATTAAAAAGACATGTTTTCTGTTTGCTCATCTGGAACATTCTGGGGAGGATTAACTCTTTGAATTCTTCACCCCATAAATTTGGGGTTTCCACTCTAGTTTTGCCTCACAGAAATACTGAGGCAAGGGAAGTAAAGGTAAAAGAAACGTAAAAGTTTTTTCTACGTAGATATACTTTTGCAACCTTAATGAGCAGGTGATCTCCTTTTCTTCTTTCCTTTTAAACAGTCCCTAGGATAAAAAAATACATGCTTTTCTGCTGGAAGAAGACAGATGCTACCTAGAAAAGTTTATCACAGCATGAATGCAGATCTTTGGAAGGGGAAAAGTAGTGCTGGAAGTCAAGGTTAATTTTTTATTTTTGTTTTTTAAAGCAATATAGTGATTAACAAGTATGTTACAATGGACTGTTTCTGGTGAAACTGGTGTTTTTATTGACCTCACTCTAAAATGAACACTTTGCCACCCTTAGGAGCTGTTTGTTGCTCTGTAGAATTCTCTGGACATAGTCTAGAGGTGTTCAATTTTTAGTAATGAAAGTAAATGAGAATGGAAAAAAAATCCTACTGCCTGCTCACTCGCCAAAGCTGATTTACTTGAAGCAGAATAGACACAATTTAAAAAACCTCAGTCAAGTTTTTTACTCTTTGAAGAACACAGAATTTTATAGATGTAATTTATAAGCAGAAAAGAAGAGGGCTGTTCCCAATATTGTCTTTATCTCCTAGACATAAATAACAAACAACTTCTGTAATCAAAATTTACTGCAATTGTAATAGGTTTTGGCATCATTTATGTATCACAGGGAATGTTAACATAATATTGACTTTCAGGACTCGGCCAATTTTTAAAAAAATTTTTTTTTGGGCTGGATTTTTGTGTGTGTATATATATATATATATATAAATATATGTAAAACTTCCCTTCCCCCCAGTATATTTGTGACTTTTATGGCATTGGAGAGATTAATTCTCGTAAATAACACTGTTTACATCTCCTAATCAGAAAGTTGAAATTATCTGTGACAATGTGAACACTAAAAAGTTGTATACTATGAAAATATTTCAATAATTAATGCATGCACTATCTAGAGCAATTGACAGTGAGGTCATAAACATAATGGGCCATCTGTGTTTGATTTGTATCTGAAAATGCTTAAAGGGAAAGGCAGGTAATTCAGGCTTCTCTTACAAATGTAAACAGGCAAGATTTTTCACCTTCTCAGAGTGTTGTTGAACCATTTCATTACTTTAAAGAAGAAGGGATAAAAAAAGGTTTTTCCAGGCTAGAGCCTTTTAACACACTTGCATTTTGCTCCTGTGTTCTCTGACAAGCAGCACACACCAGTGGGGCTTTTAGTCTTCTTTTAGAGTACACACAGGGCTGTCATTCCCCTTTATTTACTTTATATTGTTTGCTCTATAAAAAAATGCCACTCCAGGCTCCTGGGCAATCCCACCAGCTCACTTTGCATTCTGGGACCTGGGTTTAAATAGTTTCCTTTGGACCTTTCCAAGTTCAGATCTGCACTGGGCTGTTGAAAGACAGCAAAAGGTTTGTGGAGGGATCTGGCTCGTTGTGCCTTTATGACCCTTCTCTGGATTTGTCCCAACTTGTCTCCTGAACCTTTTCTCCCTCGTGAAAGTCGAGATTCAGGTTACCTGCATATCTGGGGTTGGATTTAATTTAGCCCTGGATTTCTGCACTGCGATGGGGAGAAATGGATTGCCCTGCTATCGTTAGGAATAACTCTTTATCTCTGGACTTATATGCGTTGGCACAAAGCCAATATCAGGCTGGAATGACTCAATAAATAAACAACCATACACCCCTCTTGTTTTCACTGGCTGCTCCGATGACAGTGGGGCTCCTGCTCTTGGCACCGACCGAGGCTCCACTGAAGGAAATGCCATTATCTTCCCCGTGCCAGGCAGAGATTAATACATTCTTAGAAATTGAATCCAGACAGGACTTCTAAATGATTTCATGTGACCTCCTGTATATCAGGGCTATTAAATACTACAAATTACCTATGATAAGACCAGAGATTGCAACCTATTTAAAACTCTGTGCATTTTTTTTCCTCCTCTCTGCTCTGCCCTTTCTTGTTCCTTAAATATTAAGTGTAGGCAGAGAATGGGTCACAGCAAGGCAATACTAAAGTCCAGAGAAACTGACTGAAATATATCTGGGTGTTCCTGCCCAGTAAGAATTCCCTCACTGTCCCTGATAATCTGATCTGGGCTAATTTCACCCTTAGATCTGAAGCTGGTGATCAGTGCAATCCTGAAAATGACAAGAACAGACACCACTTGTCAGAGGTTTTCATTGCCCCCCCAGACTCTGATCACCTCTTCAGCATTTCATGTCTAACATTGCAAGATCTTGGATGTAGCCAAGGGAAAAAATACTGGCATGCAAGACCAGAAGCTGAGTTATAGACCAAGGTGTGAGAATTATTCTTGACACTGCAAGTACCTGGCTAATGCTTGGGACTCTGAAGCATAAATATTTTCCTAATGTTGGACCACAAGGATAATAAAAGGGGAAAGGCAAAGCCCTAGATTCACAGACTGGTAAAGAGAAAGACTCTGCTTTATGGATGTTGAGCATTTGTGTTTCTCTTACTTGCAGAAGAATCCTCCTCCTTTCCCCATATCCTCTCAAACAGGAGGCTGTGTAAATTGCTGGGTGTTCCAAACCAGATGATGAAGGAGATAAGTTCTACATTGTCCAGGCCCAATGATCTCAAAGTTTATCAGTTTGCAGCATGGGGAAATTGCATCTTACTTCAAAGCTGAGTTTCTGTAACTCCTATTTCCATTTTTTGCATCTTGTCATGTTGTTGGCAGCAAGGTCAAATGCCCCATGTTATCCAATATTCTCCCTGTGCACAGGTCCCACTGCTTAAAAATCAAGTCCTCTTCCTCCTTTCTTGCTCAGCTGAGGAATTTGAGTTTATATGTTTTACAGCAGTGCTTGTTTCTAGCACCTAGACTATTTTACTCTCCTGTGGTCTTACTTTGCTGTGTCTCCCTTTTGAAAATAAAGTCAGACCCAGCTGTCTAATAATTTGAATTACCAGTTTTTGTCAGAGCAGTTAATTTCCTTCTTTCCACTTGAATCTCTCTCTTTTTTAAAAAAATCTTGCTCTGAACTCCAGGATTTTGGCCTCGTTTTGCTGAGTAGAGGTGGAGATTAAATACTTCAGGTTCAAATGTTTTGAGACAGTTTCCCACTCTGTAAAAGTAGCCTTGTTCCCTGATTTTTGCATTGTTTAGCTACATTGCAGTAAATGCAGCGCAACAGACCACCCTGAATCAGAACCTCATCCTCTCCCATCACTTGCTAAAATAATAACTCTTCCTGTCATCTACAGATTTTATTGGCACAATTTTATGTGCTATGTGAAAATTTCATAATAAAGTTCATGATACTATAAACTGCAAGTTGTGTCAAACCAAAGTAAAACCTGGCACCAGCCATAGTCTGTGACAGATCAGGGAAAGATTATTGGAAGGAGAACTCTGCACCTTCCTGATTTCAAAATCAGCAGTTAAAAGGCATCCAAAGCTGACATTTAATATTACTCGGTGAGGTTTCATGGTTTTTAAAATCCATATATACTTTTGTTCTCCCCAGCATCTTTGAAAATGAGTTCCATCATTGAATTCATGCTGAGGAGAAAAATACTTTCTTGTAGCAGGTGCCCTACATTGTATTATGAAAAAGAGTGAATAATCATTCCCTACTTACCTTCTCTATTCTAGATTTTATAGGCCAGATATTGTGTTCCCTCTTTTCTTTTTCAGATATTCTTTACTTGAAAGAATCAGGAAGGTGTTATCATTTTCTGCATCTATTTTGAGTCAGAGTGACCAGAACTACCACGGATTTATGTGGCATGAGGATATTTTCTGCATTTTCATTCTCTACTCATATTCTTGTATCTTATTTTCCCTTTCGTGGGGCACTGAATTGATGCCTTACAGTGAATTATTCACAATCACTGAGATCTCTCTGGCACAGATGCATCTACATTGCACTTTTATTACTCTCCACCCAGTGACACTGAATTTCTCCTGTTTGTCTAATACTCTGGCACTAAGTACAGTGAGATATTTCAGCTTGGAAAGTGTTGGATAATTCTCTATCATTTATCCACATTTGATCAGCGTGGTTGGTCACAGGCTCCTGGGGGGGCCCTGCTCATAACTGCCCCCACTCTGAAAACTGGGTATTTATTCTTGGAACCACCACATCTTAGGACAGCTCAGTTAAAAGCACTGAAACCTTCTCAAAGCCTTTCTAAAAATCTGTGTGGTCCTGCTGGAGATGCACGTAAAGTTACTGATTCCTTTGGCAGAACCTCATTAGAAGGACTTTGTGCAGAGCAAGGGATGGTTCTGAATATCACTTGGCATTTAAAGCCATGGTGGGTTTGCTTGGTTAAATTTAAAATAATTTCAAAAGGAGAATGTGTTTTTCTACTTAAGGCTGTGATCTGGCATTTGGGATATACAGGTTGTACTCCTTCTCTGCCAAAAATCTGTCTTACTGAGCGAGTTGTTTCATCTTCCTGCAGTGCAGTTGCTCAGAGGTACAATCATTACTTATTTCTTCCATCACCTCTCTTCAGCTTCTAAGCTTTCCAGGATAGGGGCAGCATCTTTATATCTAGATTTTTCTTTAAACCATTTTGCATAGTAACTCTGAATGATGTCGTAATCCGAGGTGATAATGTATTTGTTAAGGTCAAATAGCCTGATAAAGGCATTAAGTCACTGTTTTTAATCAAGCCCCATTTCACTCTTTCAGTTAATATATACATATTTTAATTTCAGTGATACATTGTCTCAGTGAGAATATTTGTTTTGGCCACTAAATCAACCAGTATGCCAAAAAAAAAAAAAAATTCTGTGTTATTTCAAGTAAAATTAATTTGCTTTTATTCTGCTGTTTTAAAGAGACTGGTTGGACTCTAGCAGTGATAATATCGGTAAAGAAAAAGCCAAGGGCCTTTTTCATGAGATTTCATTAAGGTGTGATAATTAAGAAACGGGAAGAGGACAAAGAATCACAGTGCCTCTGCACTGAAGACGCTGTGCCTTAAGAGTCTGAGTCATAGCTGTTGGGTCAGTGACTATAAACCAGTCCTATAAATGCAGAACATAAGACCTGGACAGGGCATTTCCTCACAATGATTATGCCAGCAGCTAATGGTCACATCCAGTGGGTCACCCGTCCTTCCTCCCTCCCCTTTAGAAGTGACACCATCCCTGTTTTCACTCTGTATCTGTCATAAAGACACATTGATTTCCTTTTGGAGGAAAACACATATTTCTTCCCTCCTGCTAAGAAGATAAATCTGACAGATTTTAATCAAATGTAGTTGTTCACAACTATAGAAATGTTTCCAGTGGCACAGATGAAAACCTGTTTTTTTTTTTCCTTCTCTCTTTTTTTTTTTTTTTTTTTTTTTTTTTTTTTTTTTTTTTTTTTTTTTAAGGGGTTTTTGGAAGTCAGGTTTATTTGGAGAGTGCACCTGTGCTAAAAATTTTACTGTATGCACCAGAAGTTAACATTTGGGAATGCCCTATGGGCAGGTTTAACTTTACTGCCCTCCAACATAATGCCTGTCTTGTAGTGGTAACCATGAATACTGCCATAGTTAAGGGTCTGTCAGTGGTTCTGTCATAAACTCCCCTGTTTCCAGGGTTTTTATAACTCAGCCATAAAAACTCTCTCCAAGCTAAAGCTTAGCTTACCAAGGCAGACCTGATTCTGATCTTGGAAAGGCAGATGATACATATCCCTCTGTCTCCTCTGAAATTAGCTATGATCCCCCAGGAAGGGCTCTCACAAACCATGGGTGCCATACATGTCCAGCAATATATGATAGATGAAGGGGGAATAGTGTCTTAGAAAGGCTTTCATCCTCTTCAAATGGCAAATAAATTGGCCTTTTCACTTTGAAGCAAGAGAAGTCAAACAACACAGTGCTTTCCAATTTAAATTGCATTTTTACTTTCGTCTTTTATTTCTTAAAGTAAATTTAGGAGTTCATTACTGCTTAGCCTGGGCCATAGGAAAATATCTGATAGCATTTAGAAATGTGGAAAATCATTCACTATTTAAGTATTAGTCTGGATTTAAATCTGTGGGAATGAATGTGGAAATGGAAATCTTGAAGAAAAAGATCACTCAAATCTGAGTAGAGCCAGTGTTCAGCAACAGAGAAACCATGGCTACCGTGACCTTGAAAGAAAGGGAGCGGTGTTTAAAATGTAAAATGGCAATTTAAATTTCTGCTAATTTGTCTGTAGACTTAACCCAGCTTGTAGGCAAGGCTGGCTGCAATGAGCTCCAGAAGTAGAGCAAATATTGCTGCATAATAATAATAATAATTTTCTATAATGGCTGCTAGTATAGGTTTGGAAATAGGTTATACGTTCCTCAGTAAAATTCGAGTGGGACAGATGGATGCTAGTTGAACTATGGTTTGGATGCTAATTAAAAAAAATAGTAAACTTTGGATGCTGGATATATTTGGATTGTGGAGGTTTTTTCTTTTTTGGGAGCAGGAAGAGTTGTTCAACTCTGCCAAGATATCCATGGGTTTTCCATTCTGTGCTGAATTCTATGCTTCCCATTATCTCCTGATGGTTGAGGTGCTCCAGTCCTCCTTATTCCCTTCCTGAGTGCCCCAAAGCTGCATGCTCACCAAATATTTTTAATTTGAACCCGCAGGTACGTCTGAAAAATGGTAAAGAGAAAATAAAGGAAATATCTTAAATGTGCTACAAGAGCTGGCATCTTCACATGTTTGTTCCTAGTCCTGGCTTTTATCTCCAGTATTTGGCATTTTTGCAATATTAAACTTTGGGCTTTAAGGAGCAGGAAAACAGTGACTCAAACTGTGACTCTCCTGTGATGGTTTTATTTCTGGGTGCCATACGAGGCATGTGTTGTCTAGGAAGGAGGGATGGTTTAGACCAGATATTAGGAAGAAATTCTTCCTAATATTAGGAAATTCTTCCTAATCTTCTTCTGTGAGGGGGATGTGGCGCTGGCACAGGTTTCCCAGAGAGGTTGTGGACTTCCCATCCCTGGAAGTGTCCAAGACCAGGTTGGAGAGGGCTCTAAGCAACCTGGTCTGGTGGAATTTGTCCATGCCCACAGCAGGGCATTTGTCCATTCCCACGGGCTGTAAGGCCCCTTTCCACCCAAAACCATTTCATTTTCTGCTTTGTCCCATCCTCTGGTTGTCATTTTGGTAAAGTTTGTTTGGCTTGACCAGGGGAAAAATGTGGGCTATGACATGAGCTGGAAGAGGGGGAAAACAATCCTTCAAAGGGTGATTTGGTGCCTGTTCATCCCCTGCTCTGCTCTGGGACAGTCAATCCGCTTCATGCCTCTGACTGCTTCATGCTTCAACCCAGGGAGGCAAAGGAGAGGGGGGAACTGCCAATCCATCTCTCCCAAAGAGCATTTTATAAGGAAAAAGTATGGAAAATGAAAACAAATTAAGTAGGAAGGGAAAAAAAAAGCACCTTTTATTTGCTATTTCTACACTGTTAATGGAACATTAAGGAGCCTTTTTGGAAATGAGTAAGAGGCAAGCCCTGGTCAAAGCCGTTCTTACTTTTAAACACTATTTCTGCTTCTGTGTTATGGGGAACTTTCATGGTTTGCGCCCTGAATCAGATAATTCAGACCTTACTCCTCTTTAGATCGAGGCCAACAAGATGATCTTTTGGTGACCAAGATTTCCTCTAACATTTGTGCCTTTATGAATCTTCTCTCTTCATAAAGGTATGAAGAAGTTTCTCCATTTAACGAGTCTGGTCTCCCGGTAACCTTGGGGTGGATTTACACATTTAAGTCACATCAAATGCTAATAGGAATTCCTTGGTCAAATCCTCTGCCCTGTCCCTCTTCATGCCTCACTGGGAGAAAAGAGCCATTAGTGTGTTTAAAATAAATTTCAAGGTTTCCTTTTTGTGTGTTCCAATGGCTGAGGTTTACTCCTCCGGTCCCTTTTTTATTTTATTGTGAGGCACCTTGAGTTATTTGCATGATAAGACACCCTGTAAATGGATTATATTGTAATGCATTGTGTAGGTTTAATGCTGACAACAGCTTGGTTTGGAAGTAAGATAGCAACTTAGATTTTTAGTTTCTGATGTGCCGTGCAGAGAAATGCCTTTTGAGAAGCATGAGGCGAAGCAGGAGGGATGAGAAGGAGGCAGCTGGAGTTAAGTTGTATGAATAACGTGAGGGAAGGCTGGCGTTAAAGATGAGCTGAATGCATTAGCTTCTCAGCCCCCAAACCGGAGAGAATCAACAGCACAAATGCCAGTGGCTCCCCTTTCTCTGCTCTAACACTTAATCTGTTTTTCCCCTTCACTTTTTTTTTCCCCCAAGGATACCAAAGAGATGGCAATGTTTCTTTGGTTATAGCCTTTCACACGGGATGGGTGTACCTTTGCAGACACTGTGTCTAGAATATTACGTCATTATATACTACCTACTTAGAAGCTGAAGTTGGTCTCCTGGAGAAGCCCTATATTTCAGAAAGAAAAGGTGAAATGAGCAAAAGGTCGGTTTTTGGGGGGGAAGTAGACTGCTCTTAACTCTCACTGGACCATGTAATGAGTGCTGGTGCAGGAGGTTTGGCAGTTTGAGCATGGAAAACATACACTTCCCAGGAATAGCGTGTTTAAATCCTGGCAGAAAGAACTTGGCTTTTCCTCCCAAGGTAAGTGTGGAGTTTGCATTGAGTGGGTATTTTAGATAACACCACAAAAATATGAACTTGCCGTGGAGACTAAAGTGCTTTTCATCTCTGCTGAAGTTCTGCACAAGGCTGCATTTCATGTTACATGCTTGAAATACTCTGTGCAAGTGGCAGAAATATTCCTCTTTCTCCCTTTCAGTTGCAATAATAAAGCTCTACAGTTTTTAAAACTTTGCTCCATGTAACTCAAAGCTTGAATAAAATGACAGCAATTAAATCAAAGGTGATCACTCTGTTTCACTTGTAGCTTGTTGCCTTAATTCTTCATGGTACCCAACACCCTTGTGCTGGTTTAAAGTTCTTGGGCATTTTAAAGTTCTTGGGCATCTCTTCAGCTTTAGGCATGTACATGGCATCCTTTCACACTAATAGAACTAGTTGCATATTCCACATATTTTAAAAAACTCTTTATTATCTCTAGTGGTTGAATGGAGGAAGCTGAGCAGTCGTGCAAAATTTATGCATCACTTAAATTAAAATGAAATGCTCCTTGGAATCACTTTAGGCTTCATTTTTTAGCTCAAAGTAGTCATGAATAGCATTTTGAAAAGTACTTTGATCATTGTGCTGTTAAAAAAAAAAAAAACAACAGAGGAGAGGGGAGTATCTTTTGGGGAGAAGCCTTTGAAATCATAAAGTGTAACTAAACTTAGTCAGCATACTGTGACCTGTCAGGAAAGAGCTGATCCTATTTAAGCTCCGCTGCATGCGGCCAAAATACTTTAAAGAGAATTGTGTGGATTTCTGTATTTCCTGACGTCAGCGAGGCACGAGGGGAAGATAGGCTGCTATTTTATTTTTTTAAGAGAAAAATAAATGCTTAGAAGTGCCACCAAAGCATTCCTGACTTAGGCCACTGTGCTGGTGACACTGCAGTTTCTAGGACATATTGTCACTTGATCCAGCTCTGAGTCTGTGACAGAAAAAGGGACATTTTGGTTTACCAATCCGTTCTTTTCAATTAAAATACATAGAGCGTCTTGTCTTCCCTGCTGCACCATGGTTATGAGGAGAGAATTAGGCTCTAACCATCCCTTACGGATGAGTGGCGTGTAAATCTGGATTAATTCTGGCAATCTGAGGGAGGCAATACGAGGATCTGTCTCACTCCAGTGCATGGTCTTTATGCCATTGTATTCCTGCACTGATAAAGAGATGCTGTACAGTTGCACATCCGAGAGCACACTCAGGGTAAGGAACCATTAATAATAGTTTAAATTAAAACAACTGGTGCTTTAAAAGAGAGGAAGAGGTTCTTTGTGAAGTACAAATAAATTCCCCATCTCTGTCCGTGAAGACGTCACTAACAACTCATTTAAACTCTTCTCATAAAAAGAGTGTTTGTGTTCTAACAAGAAGTTTTGCAATCTGGAACAAAATGTTACTGATTGGGGAATTTGGATCTCAGCTGCTCCTGAATGACTCCAGATTGAATTCCATTCATGGTGGTGCTATTATTCCAGACTTGCATGGGGGCAATAGACCATGCATTAGAGAAATCAGTTTTGCTGAATTATTATTTGATTTAAAAACAGAAGGAACCTTCAGTTGTCCCTAGAAGCAGTACTTGGATGGCTTTTTGCTGTTGAAAATGTCTGAAAAAGTTGAAAACAAAGCTGTGCAAGTGGTATTGCTTTCCATAAAAATATCTGCCATGGGGAGTGTCCTTTCCTTTGTAGGAACACCTGTTTGTGTGGTTTCTGCACTGTGGGGTGAGAGCATTGGATCCAAGACACCCCAGGATGCAGTAGAATATTGCAAAATAAATCAGCCTGCCTTTGAAATCTGAAAGAAATTTTGCTTTGTATACAGGGATATAAAGTCTGATACAGCACTGCTGTTATCTGAAAGACAAAAAAAGAGTGATCAAAATTGGTAGTAATTCTTCCATTAAGTGGGAGATAAAACTTTAATTAAGACAGCCTATTGGAAGCTCAGGATGCTTCAAGTGTGACTAATTCTGACTGGCAAAAAAATATTAATTTTAACAAACATTAATTAGGGAGTTTTTCTCTGTGGCTGAGAAGACAGTTGTTGCCTGCCAGTGTCCATACAGGGGTGTGCACGGATGTGCACCCTGGAGCCTGTGGAACGTGGTGAGACAGCACAAGGAGTCTCACGTGTCCCCCAGGATTTAATACAAGGTGGTTTGGGGCCCGAGCAATGTGTCTAAAGAGGTGGAAACATGAATTTCTCACTGTGATGAACAGGCATCAACACCAAACCCCCTGTGGCCAACCTTGGCTGTTTGTACCTGAGGCTGCACCAGCACCTTCCAGTGAGACACCAGGTGGTCACTGATCTGGGATTTCTCCTGTTTTGAGTGGCAGGGTGAGCTCTTGAGAGACTCCACCAGGAGCTCTGCATTCAGCTCTGAGACCCCCAGGACAAGAAGGAGGACCCATGTTGGAGTGAGTCCAGAGGAGGCCACGAAGATGATCCCAGAGCTGGGACACCTCTGCTATGGAGACAGGCTGAGAGAGCTGCGGTTGTTCAGCCTGGAGAGGAGAAGGCTCTAGGGAGATCTCACAGCACCTTTCAGTGCCTGAAGAGGCTGCAAGAGAGCTGAAAGGGACTTTTGACAAGAGCATGGAAAGGTAATTGCTTTAAATTGAAAGAGGGCAGGGTTAGATGAGATATGTGGGAGAAATTCTTTACTGTGAGGGTGGAACAGGTCCCTCAAAGTGTTCAAGGCCAGGCTGGACAGGGCTTTGAGCAACCTGGTCTCACAGAATGTGTCTCTGCACAGGGCAGAGGGTGGAACAAGCTGATCTTTAAAGGCCCTTCCCACCCAAACCATTCTGTGATTCTCTGAAAATGTAGCCCCACTACTTCAGGCCGCTGGTGGCTGCAGGGAGAGGTTACAGCTCTGGCTTTCCCCTTCAGCTGAGGCATCTGGGGCTGTTTTCCTCTTCCAGAGCTCTGGAGTTTCCCCCATGGCTCGTAGCCTCAAGGGACTGCACAGCTGCTTGTCCTAGAGCCAGATCGGACCGAGGTCAATGGCATAACTCACCCTCCAATTTTTGGGGACTAAAGTTACACCACTGATGTTACAGGAGAAGCGCTAAATGGCAGAATCAGCTGGATGGAGTGGCTACTTTAGAGTATTTTAGCCTTGTGGCTTGAGCATTTGGGTTATATTTTAGCAAGCTAGATGACCATTCTTTACAGATATTAAGAATGCAGAGCCTTGTGAATAGCGGAAAATCTAACATTTCATGGATATCAAAACTCACGCTCTTTTTTCCACAATACTAGTGTGTTGTAATTCTTTTTTGCCCTCTATTATCCTTTTACACTGCCACAGAATGTGCTTTCATCTTTTGGAAATGACCCTTTAATGCAGTGGCTAAAATTTAATTTAGGATCTTTTGTTTTAAGAAGTGTGTGCTTTGTTGCACAGGAATAACAACGGGTCTTCCATGGGGCATTTTTGTGACTGTTAGAGCACTTTTTTGAAAGATATTTATGCAAAATTTTTTCCTGACTGCTCAATCTGCAAACTCTGCTCAACCTTGGAGACCAGGCTGTGCTCCTCTTGAGGTGTGAGCTCTTGTTACCAACACAGATTCTTCCAGTGATGGCTTTGTTGCCTCCTTCATGCTAAAACAAGCATAAACTTAATTTTCTTTTCAAGATATGGAAAGAAATGGGATTTAAAGCACTTTGGAGAATATGTTTGAGAACCAAACGGCTTTTTTGAAAAGAATTGTTTCTTTTTCCCCAGTGTAAAATGGAACTTTGAATGAATTTTGAATCTCAATTACCATCCTGTGTGGGCCCTAACATGAAAGTTGTTACCACTCTCAACTTCTAGCTGCTTTCAAACCATGTCTAACTGGAACATCAGAGACAGTCCCTTCAGCTGGTCAGAATAATTTCAGTTCCAAATATCTTCATGAAGAAATACAAGAGCAGATGTTTGTATCTTTTTATTGTCTCAGTGCCTAATTTACTCAACTGCAGTAGCTACAGAGAACTTTTGCCTCTATTACTATAACTTTTAAAAATTGTTCTCTGTGGTTATCAAAGTTTTCTTCCATTCCAGCTACTGATTTTATTGCCTAATGCCAGCAATACTCCATTATCTTTATCTCATCTTGATCTATGCTTTTTATTTGAGTTGCAAAAGACCACAGCCACAATTCAGCCTAAGAAGATAAACTAAAGTAATTCAAGCTCAGTGAATGGTTTTATTCTCTTGTGTTCCTACTTTCATAACTTACTCCTCGTCTGATCCATTTTCAGCTGTAATGTACATATAATCAACCTTTTCAGACTCCTCACAAGAAAAGCTTTTGTTCACTGGGCAGTAATCAGTATTAAAGGTCTTTAAAATGGTGAAAGTCAATGACACTGGTGCATTGTCCAGATACATTGTTGTTGATGAAGAGAACTGATATTTCTGTGAAAGAACAATTTCATCTCAAAGTTTCTTCATCTGCCGTGAACACAACATTTTTCACGTCTTGTTCTTCACAATCACCTAAGTTGGAGTCCACCTCTGATATTTCATTCTGGCTTGGGTAATTTTTCCCCCCAGAATAACTACAGAATGATTTGATGGCTTGGAATAAAGCATTGCATAGTCTCAGTCCATTAATGGAGCCTCCACAGACACCATTATATATGAGCTATATATATTACAGCCTTTGAATCAGTGAAGAAAAAAACTCTTACAGCAAGAAGACACTTGATCACAAATATAGTTGTGTCACTTGAACATTTTAAATGTAAAAGAACATCACTTTAGAAAAGAATGAGTGAAATTGTCAATTTTTTTATTCTATGGGAGCCCTGTACTACAGGCCTAATTATAAACCTAAGACTGGTGCCAGAGATTTCAAATCCTTTAACACTGAGCTTGTGGTTTGATGCCTTGATATTTGCCCTTGCTGGGGAGATACTCTTCTCCCACTTTTCAAATATTTAGTTTTGACCCATTACAAACCAGATTTCTCCTCTGTGAGGTGTCAGGTGGGAACAAAGCCCTCTAAGTTTTACAGTCTGCGGTTAAAAGCCGTGGTCTCCACTGCCTTACAGCCTGTTAACTCCAGTGAGATTTGGTTCCAACACAAAGCTGGGGAACACCCTCACATCACCCAGAGCTGTCCCATGGAGGAAGAAAACACTAACTGCAGTTTCTGGCTCTGATTGCTTTCTCTTTGCCTCAGGGTGTCCAGCTGCTCAGGTACAAGCTTTCATTAGTTTTACAGCTCCGTGAAGCAGCTTTGAAGGTAGTTGATTTTGGGAAACCTTGACTGGGCTACCAAGTGGAAGTACTCGTGAGAGCTGGCCTTCAAAATTAATTGTATCAGGCACAGATTTATCCCTTGATACTGTCCTAAGTCATATTTAGATGCAATCATTGCTACTTTTTAAACTAAATCAAAGGCTGTTAGGTGCAATGGCTTTTGTTAGATTCCGCAGCAAAGCTGGAAAAGCAGCCATTGGGCATTGGAAGCCTTCATTGTGTCTGAAACACGGCAGCAGACTTGGCTAAATACTTAGCTGAAAATAGTTGCCACATGTTCACTGTATGAGTCAATCACACATTTGCTGACAGGGAAATGCTTGGCATCCACAAGAGAAGACTAAAACAAAAGCTTCTTTTCATATTTTCCCATTTCTTTTGTTCGAAACGAACATTAAACACCTATTTCCCAATTTTTCCTTTTTTTTCCCTTCAAAGAGAATAAGTAGTAGTTTGTATTTTCCCCCTTATTTTTCTTCCCCCCCCACCTTTTGCACTCCTCATACTTCTTCTAATTTTTCCTATTTTCAGACTAATTCTTACAAATTGTTAATTCTGGAGAATTTACAGAGGAAAACAAGGGAAAATTGAAACTCTCTAAAGTGGTTAAAGTAGTTTCATTTTTCTGCCTGCTGTTGTAGCTTTTCCAAACCAAACTGAAATTTTGGATATTATTCACTTATTCAACTAAAGCAACAAAAAGGAAAAATGAAAGGAAATGGACAGGCAACAAAAATAATTCCAGTGCTTGCAAAAATATCATGTAAACAGTAGAAAAAAATTGTTATATTTTGTACCTTGTCAAGGGGAAAAAATGGAGTTTTGAAATTTTTAATGAAAAAGTGCTTCCATTTTTCAACTGTTCTGAGAAATCCAAAGACCTCAGCTCTTTTCATCACTAGTGTTACTGCATTTCTACTTGTCTTGGATCTTGCTTTTACAAGATGCTATCACAGCTATGGTGTGTCTCCTCTGAATTAACTGAGCTTTTCAGCCACATATTTTAAGTCTACATGAGTCAAACACTCATTGGACTCATCAGTCATCAGCCCCATATATCACTAATGCCAACTTTGATACTAAGATGACTCACATCTTAATTATTTTGAATAACAAGTGTGCTCTTGTAGTAGGACAATATTATTTTGCTTGCTACAAAACGGATCAGTGGAAAGTCGCCGCATAATTCAGGTTAGCAAAGCCATCATGAAAATGCATGTTGGTACAAAATTGGTTATTCTTCATTATTTTCACAAGGGTGATATTTCCCCCTCCGCACTAATGAGTCCATTAAGCAATTTCTGCTTTGGAGATAACAGGTAGCTGAAAGTTTAAACATGACAATAAAGTACATTATTTTAAGTTAATTTTATGCCGTAAATTTATTTCACTTGTAGGGAAGTACGAAAAACACCTAGGCAAATGATCCTCTAGAGAGGCTGTGGCTAAGTTATTTCCTGGTGATTATAATTTCCTCTTTGATTGTTTGACATCTGTAATTCAACAGAACATTGACAGTGCTGCTTTGCGTGGTCCAGAGCTGTGCTGGGCTGTAGATCACAGTGCCCTCAGTGGTGGCACTTCCTGTCCAGGCTGTGGCATAGGCCAAGGAGTGGAATGAAATTTTTGGGCTGTAAGTGCTTTTCCTATCCCAGATTTATGTAACAACTGAATGATTCAACACCCCAAGAAATTGCCAAGAAATCTTTGGTGCTGCTATTTTAAATAGTCTCATACCAATACCTGAGCAAGCTGCTTTGGAGTCTCTCTGTGCTGCTCTTTTGGCTCACTGAAGACCTTATCTCTACTTACATCAAACACAGCAAGCCATCTCTTATTTGCAATCTTTAGATGTTATCAAAGTGGTTGCTATGTTCTAATGTCTTTCAGATTCATGTGACCAGGAAGGCCATTGTGCAGTTGCTGTCCCCACCTCTATATCCTGTAGCTACATGTTAATAAGTGGAATTATTCAGCAGTTTTACGACTGCTTTTACCATCAATTATATTACTACTTCAGTGAGCAAAGTTTCACTTCCGAGTTAGAGTCTTTGGAAGTTTTTCTTTCCTTTTCTGAGATGTGAAGTTGTCCAGATTATCCATGTTGTAGGCTGGAAACAGAAAAATGCTTGGAAAAGATGTGTCCCAAATCCCTCTCAGAGGAAAATAAACTGTTTTTAAGATGTAGTTGCCTCTTTCAGCTCAGATGGAAAACTGGAAAAGGTAAAACATAGAGGAGCATGTGGACCACACAAAAAGTAAACAGCCACCTGATCTTTGGCCTGATCCAAACAAATGCTGTTGAAATAATTGAAAATATGCCAATTGACTTCTGTGGGATTTGCAGCAGGTTCTAAGTTGGCAACCACCCCTTCTAGCAAACAAATCTTGTCTACTTTTACATCTCAGGCTTATAGTTAATCAAGTTACTGAGACAGAAATGTCTCTGGCATGAACATGTTTCTCTGTTTCTCTTCCCTGCAACTAATAATGTTTCCCCAGGAATCGCTTCCAAAAAACTCAAAGGCCAGTATTTAGATAAGCAATACTAAAATGCTTCAGCATTAAGCTTTGGTAAGTATTTCCTCCTGTTTGTTGTAAGAAAAAAGATTTTACACAAGCCATGTAGTCTTAACTTTCACCAAGTTAAATAAAGGTTTAGTAAAAGGATTTTGTGCCCTTTTAACCCCCAATAACCAGAGTGCATCCTGTGTGACCATTCATTACATATGAAATGGCTGTAATTTATACCAAATGGGGTAGGTGAATTCAAACAGAGAGATACCATCGATGATAAAAAGATAACACTTCTCTGTAACAGATGCTTCATTTTATGATGGAAATGGGGAAGCTGAATGCTGCAGGTGCTGGGCTGACACTAGGCCTGTGGAGAATCATTAGAGCCTCCTCAGAGATCTAGGTTTACTCTGTGTTTAATCAGCCACAGTCAGAAGAAATGGCTTCATTTCAGCTTGATGAGAGCCAGATTACAAAAGGAAGATAGATGGCCAATAAGGTTCATCACTATAAGCATATTGTCTTAATTTGAAGAAACAAGCTGGCATTCTGTGCTGAGGAAAAGTGAAGTGCAATATGGCTAGTATCAAACCCTAGTTATTCCAAGTCTCTGCGCTCCCCACAATGAAAGTATTCTGGCTGCTCTTCCTTTGACTAAAATATTGAAAAAGTATACTGCAAACACTGCAAATGACCACATTTACTCATGAGATATCACTGCTTTGGGTTCCAGAATGCTGAAACCCCTTGAAGTAGTTTTGCTCATCTTAACAATCCTCCAGCCACTTATTCATACATACATATATCATAAACACAAATGTATTTGTGTGTCTCCACGAGTGAAAAGGTTCAAAATGACTATTGATCAAAAAAAAAAAAAAAAAGGTCTCTGAGCATAACATGAACACACACCTCCTAAAAGGGTCGGGGTGCAACCATCTATCATGACTTCCCACGACAGCCATAGGGACAATGAGGCTGTCAGCTGGGGCCTGGTGGGGGATGGGGCTTTCAAAAAAGATAGGGACCCAGAGCAGGGAACTTGTCCACACAAAAGATAAACAAAACTGGGGCTCTCTGCTTTCTGAATGAAATGAGTGATTCATTGCTCAGCCTTGGTGCTGGGTTTTCTCCCCTTGTGCACACACAGACTTTTTGTAAAATCTCTTTCTTCAGTGCCCTCCAGAAGTACGAGAGAGCCTGGGAGCTCTCAGGATAAGAGTATGGGAGCCTAAGATTGTGATGGGAACAGCACAGGTTTTACTGTATATTTTACAGTAGAATCCAGATGGTTTTATTAAAGTCAGAACCCTTTAGTACCAGAAAATCTACAAATATCTAAACTTTGATTTTTCAACTCATTTTGAATTGTGAATCCATAGCATTTTTGTCTTCTATGGCAGATTTAAACACTCTAACATTCAGGTTTTCATATATAAATTTAACCTCCCATGGATCTCTAAAAACATATTCCCTGCCGCAAGACTAAACAAAAATTTCATGCAGAACTTGAGGTGCAAAACCGCTCAGTCTTATGACTAAGGTAAATTTGGAATGGTAGTATATGAATCCCCGCCCCAAAAGGAATTGTTAATTTGTGGAGTTTGAGAAATTTTGAGACTGCAAATACTTAGGGAAGAAGTGTAAAGTCAGGTTTGATTTTTTTGTGGACAAAAACAGCTGAGAAGGGTGTTATTGAGGATTTAACTTGTAAATCCCTTTGAATAAAAGAAGAATTTTGTGCCTTAATGCAGTGGATGAAGAGGAGGCACTGATGGAAAATATGAGGCAAAGGTGTGATAAAGTCAGAACTGGGCTTGAAGTTGGCCTTAAATAGTACTTTAACCAAGTCCCAGAAGATATTGTGCTTTGTGTGAGGCATGCACAGCCCAGAAGGGACACCACAGCAGAGGAAATGGAACAAGGATGAGCAGAGGACTTCTCAGAAGCCAGGACCTGAATAAGTATTATGAGATAAAATTATGTTGTGCAGAATTGTAGTTTGTTTTTGTCTTTGTTCTTACACGGAGAACATTTCTGGTTCTTTTGCTCTTCCTCAAACTCACTTTATAAAAACAGCTTATTTATTTTTTCCCACCTTCCTTTGTTCTAACTTCACCCCTCTTGGCACATTAACATGAAAGTGAAGCAACTCCCACTGACTTTACAGGTCTGAAGGGAATTAGGAATTTGACTCAACAAAATTATCCCTCCTCCCACCCATCTTTTCCCCTGAAACCCTGATAGAAAACACTCTCTTGTCCCTCACACATTTTCCTGATGCCTGTTTGGACCCAGAGCAGAGAGCTGACGAGCAGGGAGCCCCTTTTGTGGAGCTCAGCCCCAGCACATGTGTGTTTCTGCAGGACCTGCTGCGCTGCCAGCCTCAGACAGCTTGAACGGCCGCCTGGTTTTATGGCTGCACTGACACAATCCTGCAGTGAACCATGTGACCCCTCAAGTGTTTAGAAAGGTGCATTTGTGTAAGGGAGACTTTTTTCCCTGTGGAGCAAATCAGAGCCCCCAAGATAATCTGCACAAACACGTTATTGACTCGTCCCTTTCCCCGGGCAAGGCGAGCTGGGTTTTTCAGAAACTGATCTGCTGGAGCATTTGCAAAGTGGAGACTTAGGAAGCTCAACAATTGGTAGAAATATTATCATCAACTATCAGGGTAACATTATCCAGCCATTCCCACCCACAGATACACACACATGCTGGATTTCAGCCCCTAAAGCCCTGCAAATAACGCACTGTAGGTGTGTGGTCCTCAAAGTGTTTAAATGTTTGAAGATGAAGTGAGCAGGAACATCTTGCATGCACCAGCTGAAAGAGGGTTGGGAGGAGTGGGGGGTGGATTTCCCTGGACAGATGATAATTCTCCATCCTTCTATGTGCTGCCAAACTACTTCAACTGGTGGGGGTTTATAAACTTTTCTTTCTGGTCTCTGAAGAGCAGCTTTTCTAGTGTTTTTTGGAACACATCAAATGCAGTACAATTAAACAAGAGGAAAAAAAAATATTCCCAGGGCCCTTCATTCCCTTCCTTTCCCCTGTCAAGATATTACTTAATTTAAATGCTGCCAAAGTTAATAATGAAAGACGACATCCTCTGGTGTGTCAGAGCTCAGTGCCCAAGAAGGAAAGCAAGAGTGCCTTTCAGCACTCCTATCTTTGCTAAATTCAACCTGGAAAAAAACTAGAGCAGATTCAGGGATACTGTAATTAGCAGGATTTAAAATGATCACTGCAGGTCACTTTTCTTGGCCCAGAATTGCCCAAGAACTCGACACCTGAACCGAATATCTGAGGAGCCTATGCCATCACATGGAGCCTACAGTGTAAAGCTGGAGGTGCCACCAAGGCAGTTAACCCGGGGATGTGCCACCTACAGGGACTCCAGGAAAACAAACTGCCTTGGAACAACAACAGCTATCCCTTACAAATGTGATGGAAAATGGGCAGAGCACAGTTCAAAGATTCACTCCAGGATTTTGTGAGTAAAACCACAGGGCTTTTTTGAGGGGGAGGAAGGAAGGGAGTTGGCGCTTATTGAGGACCTGGGAGGTTTTGGGGTGAAGGAGGTGACAGGAGGGAAGGGACTCTTCACATTTTCTCCCTCCTCCACATTCCCACAAACCTCTTACACTGCTGAGGCACTGAACAGAGCAGATGAGCAGTACCAGACCTCACTTCATTGCTTTTTCCTAACCCCACCCCCCCGAAACCTTTTTCCCTTTTCTAAAAATAATTTGTGTGTGAATCAAAGGGGGAAAAGAAAGGTAATGCACAAAGATACAGAGCAGCTTATTAATTAGTGTGAGGTGCTCTCAGTGCTCCTGTATATATGGAAGGGCTAAAAACGTGAAATACTGAGGTGACATTTTAGCAGCTGCTGGGCCTATGCAGTGTTACTGTGATGTGCAGATCCTCCTTACTTAGGCACTCTCAGTGCCATCCCAGCTGGGGTCTCACAAAAACAAATGAAAGTTGCCCAAAAAGATTTGAAATTTAGACTCTGAAGCTGGGCATTGGGATTTGTGCTAGATTTACACAAGAAGGGATATTCTTCCACAACCTGCCCATTGTGTGCATGTGATATTTGGTGGGTTTTTACCCCCCTCCCCGCCCTGTCCTCAGCAGCAGCAACCTGTCTCTAACACAGCAGCCTTTGGGGGTTTGCTGGTACAAAACGAATGTCCTCCTCAGGGAGGATGTCCCCATGGTGGCCCTGACTCCCTCTGGTCTCTGGCAAGGCAGTCACAGCCCCTGCTCCAGAGAGCACAGGAAGAGTGCTGTACACCATGGTGTTCACCTGCTAAAGGTCAAGGTCAGAGCCTGCCTGGCTGCGTCCCTGCACACCTCAATCACAGCAGCTAATGGCCTCGTTCTGCAGCCGATGGAGCAGAACATCACGTGATGTCTGTCACCAACTTCCCAGTCCCACCTACAGCTCAGTCCTGGCTTCAAAGCAAAACTTGTGCTCCTCTCTCGGGGCCTGCAGGAAGATGTTGTAACCACCTTGACGTTGTGCCTCCAACACAAAAACCAGGAGGCTGTGGTATGCCAAATTGCAAGGAGGTGGGAACCCACTGAAGCAACCCCAACAGGGAAATACAACAGTGTTTTAACCCAGTGACTGTTCTTCAGCAGACACTGTTTGTGGGAAAGGCTTTACCTCTCTTCCATCTCTGGCTGGAATGTCCCTTCTTTCACCTTTATCTGTGTGAGCTTGCAGTTTAAAAGAAAAAGAGCAGAATAAAGATCCAACACCTAAGTTGTTGATCAAATCAGTTGGGGAGGACCTCATATATGTGATGAAACAGAAAAGTTGCCTTTGTCTTGAAGTGCCAAGAACGGGTTAAATTTTTCTCCTCAATGCAGTCAATGACATTATACTGAGAATAGTTCATCTTTTATCTGTCTGTAACCATTCTTCCCTAAATAACTACTGTTTACCAGCTACAAGTTTTAGGGAGTTGTGGCTAGTTGGTTTGATGAGACATCAGGACCTGTATGATACCAAAAAGCAACAAAATAAAGGGAAAATTATTACCAGTTTTGAATGATGTCTGAAACAATCTACTTGCTTAAATATATTTATATTGTGCAAATTTTCTAGGAAGGAATGAAAGGCCATGCCTGGATCCATTGCCCAACTGCCACGTACCTGTTTTCCTGCTGTATGTCCCCTTGTTTCCCTGCTAGGTAGTGGGTAGAAAAAAGGCTGATAATTTATGACTCCTGTTAATACTGTAGGCTGGATGTGTTGACAATATATCAATAATTTTTTCTGGTGAGACCTGAACAGTGTAGCATGGGTCTCTGTAGGATGACTCATTTTACCAGAAGACTGATATGTGTGACCTGAGTTTTGTGACAGGTGTCAAATATATCGAAATGTGGTGTGAGGGAGATCATCTTATTGGCAAAGTAATGAGAAGCCAGTGGGAAGATTAATGTTAAAACTGAATTGTGTGGTGCTTCCTTCACGCTGTGTTTCTGATAAGTGGTGCTGGGGCAGCAGGGAAAAGGGTTATCCTCAGCCTTGTGTGGGCCAAAAGTGGGAAATGTTGGAGGAACAATAATATTAACCAAAGCGATACCTTAACTTTCATGAGGAGATCAAGAACAAATGCCTTTCTGAATGGGAAGGAATTGCTGGGGGGGTTGGTAAATGTGGCAGAGCGAGGGGAACAATCAACTAACCAGACAGTGTGGCCTAAATCTTTCAAGGTGACTGCTGTCTTGCCAACTTACATGGGTCTTATTTTCAGCCAGTGTTAAGCCTCCCACCTTCTGAGAATCAAGCCCTTGTGTTTTGCGCTGGCTGCCACTGAGAGAAGATCAGCTGCCACCTTGGGTAGCGTAGGCTCAGAAAGCCTCTCCTCCTGCAAAGCCAGCACAGGGAGGATTCCTTTGCAGAGCTGGGCTCTTTGCTGCTGGAAGCAGTTTCCTGTCTCAGGCTCCCCCATCAGTGCACCCCTCTGACATCTTTGGAGGCCCAGAGTGGGCCAGCTTGTTCTTTAGGTGCCATCTGAGCAGTGGCTGGAAAGTCACCACCACCACACTGTTTTTCTGGTGAGCTCTCCCTCCACATCCCAGGGCTCCTGCTGATCCTCAGGATAAAGGAGTTCCAATGGAATGTCAGATAAGAGCTCTGGGTGCCAGCCTTGCCCTGGACATGTGGCCCCGCTTTGCTGTTGCAAAGACCAGCTCTTATAAAGAGAAGTCCGAAGCATTAATAATGATAAAATCATCGAGTCAAAGAATGGTTTGGGTTGGAAAGGACCTTAAAGATCATCTTGTTATACCCCCTGCTCTGGGCAGAGATGCCACTCACTATCCCAGATTGCTCCAAACCCTGTCCAGCCCGGCCTTAAACACTTCCAGAGACTGGACATCCACAGTTCTCTGCGCAACCTGTGCCAGGGCACCAACACCCTCACAGAAAGGAGTTTCTTCCTAATATCCAATCTAAATCTTCCCTTTTCCAGTTTAAGACCATTACTCCTTGTTCTATCAAATTATTATCCCTCCATCCTTTCTCCTGATGCAAAGATGGTAAAGAGCTGCCTCCTCTGGCAATAAGGAAGAAAGTCTCATTTGTCGAGGCAGGAAAAGAGACCCACTCTGTGTCTTGATCATATCTGATTGTGCAAAAACACTTCTAACACTCCATGGCGAGGGAGTTTTCTTTTACCCAAAATTGCCACATTATCCATGGAACAAAATTTTGGGGGAAAGCCTGCAATATAATCCCAGGAGCTAGGTTTTGGGAAAAGCCTGCACTGCAATGCATAGATATTTTTTCTTGTTTGTGCAAGAAGGGCGTCTTTCGAGTGACACAGGTGCTTCAATGTAATAACAAGGTCAAGCTTGAAAAAAAAAAATTATATACTTTGAATAATTGAGCTGTATTTTTAGCCCTCATTTTGTGATCTGTGTCACATATATATACGTATGTGTGGCTCATTTCCCTGTTCACCAGAGACACTTTTGCCATATTCAGGTTTGCTACCTAGAGAAGAGGCACACGGGCACTTGGTGAGCTAAAGGCACCTTTTGACTTCTTTCAGCACAAAAAGAGTTGCAGGATTTTTCTTGCTTTCTCTTTTTCTTGGAAAGGTTATGATCATAATTTCACCACAAATAGGACAATTTTCTTTCATTCAGCTCTAATAGTGGCACAAATTTAACTATATTGTGCTAGCAGGCACTGATATATTAATTAAAATATAGACTAATTATTTACCCTAGTTAGTTCATACAAATCTCAGTAGTGTAATCAGTGGACTCCCTTAAGGATTTTTGTCATATTCAGCAATTGAAATCGTTTCTCTTTTTCACTCTATTCAGGATCAGAATTAGTTTGGGGTTTTTACTTTCAGGTCGGTGCTTTAGTGGCCTCCACAACCCTGGTCTGTGCAGAGGGACTGTGCAGCCACAGCCACACTGACTGGTGCTAATAGGTGAATAAAACCTACAAAAAAGTTGTCCTAGGAACTGTGGCATTGTGGTGAAGTGACTCTTCCCAGCCTCAACTTTGAGGAAATTCCTGACCTCGTGCTGGTTCCTCTGCAGTACATTTGGTCACACATAGCCAGAATGGTTTCTGGGAAGTGGTGCTCTGATGTTCTTCAGCATGAACAGATGTGGAACAATGTTTACATGGGGAAAACGTTCAGCCAGTTTCGTAAGGAAGGGAATGGAATGCCTCCTGGCAGAACAGAGGCAGAGCACTAAGACGATGTGGATCTGAGCCTTTATTAAAAGGACAAGCGAGTCTGACATCCGAGCTGCAACACAACTTGGGATGCCCAACCTGTGTGTACTTAGGGCTTATTTGATGCCAGGTGTTTATCTTAAACACAGGTGGTGTGAAAGTAGCAGATGACCTCGTTGAAAGGGAAGAAAAAAACGTTCAAAGCAAAGGGGTGAAAGAGAGGAAGGATGAAGTGAGTCTGAGTAGGACAGAGATTGACCCAACCTGCAACTTGCAACCCTGGCAACCTCATAAACGCCTTTTATTCCTCCTGCATACAGCCATCAGTTCTGAAACCCTGTCTCCAGAGCATGGAAAATTGAAAAGAGCAGGCCAAGATTTCCTAGTTTTTCACCCTTTGTGCTTTTCTTTCCATGCCAATCCCTACTTTCTCATCTTCCTTCTACTTTACTCTTTTTATCTTTTTCTCATCAAGAAGACCAAGTAGCACTGAAGAGAAGTAACTGCACCATCTAACTTCTGGAAGTGACAGCGATGAAACTCCGTGCAGCCCTTCATATGTGCAGTGTAATTAAAAGTTGTGTCTTTCCCCCTACTGAAGAGAGGGGCTTGACCAAAACAAATTGGGGTGTGGAATACCGAACCCCAAATTGGTATCAGTAGAGTGGGTGGCACCTGTGAACCAGGTTCTCTACAACCGTAAGAGTTGTAGCCTTTAAATATATAGTTCATGCAAGTAAACACTGAAAAGATCCAACAGAAATTAACACACAGGCTGAGAATGAGATTTTCCCAGTGAGACAGTGCAAGACTATTTAAAAACCTGCCCTGAACAGCAGAGTCATCAGCGTTCCTGGTAGTGCAGCTGTGTAGCTTTGAAAATCAGGCACCCTTTAAGCACATTTTCATCATAATATAACCAATATATATTTTATTATACTTCCTTTCCCTGTTCTACTTCTGGTTTAACCATGTGTGAACCAAGATAACATGATTAGACACCTTGTTTTTCACCAATCATTTCTGTTTGCAGTCTTCCATAAAGTGCTTCAAATGAATTTTAATATGTTGATGGTACTTACTGGAGAGATTAATATTCATAATAAATACCCCGTAGAAATAGTCTTCAGCAAATCCTTTTGACAGAGGAGTCAGAGCTACTAACGACAATAACTACTACAAAATGCAATTTGGTCAATTACTTTAATTAAATTTCACTCTGTAATGTCTTCTCATTTATATAGTAAACTAATAGAGAAAAAGTACATCATCCTTATTTGCCTTCACTTAAATGCCCAAAACTGTTTCCTTATGTTTTGCTTTGCCATTTGCAGCTCTCTCAGCTTCTTGGAACATTTGAGATAATTATGGGTTTTGCAAATAAAGCTTATCCTTCACCAAGAAAGGTTGAGACTTTCTTTTGAGTACGTTTTTCTAGAATAAAAACCTTGACTACACAGATCCTAATCTGGTATTTACAGACTGGCTGATTTTGGATGGTGCCAGCATTCCAGTGTAAATGGTAAAAGTGTCTACATTTCATCAAATGCTTTTTTAATTATATTGTTTGAAATTGGAGTAAAAAGGAACGCAGCTGTCTGGAGATTTTGGTAGCATACAGGTTATAATGAACGCATGAGAAATAACATAGCAGTCTCTTTAATGCACTTTATTGCACTGAACAAGGAATTTTACACTGTGGACTACATTCTCAGCTGGGGTAAATTGCCATATCTCTGATTTCCTCACTGTGCAACAGCCTGGTTCTGAGCCTCTTGCTCAAAAAAATGCATCTCTCATTTTCAACCGTTCATAACAGGAGAGGATTTGGCCTGGGTTTATTATGGTGCAATTGTGTGTAAATATTAAGGTCATCTGTTATCTGGAAAAATGCATGAATTAAGTTAAAATTGGTAGCTCTGAGCCCACTGTATCAGTAAAATCAATAAAGCTGTTTCCATGAGCACTGTGAATATTCATGTCAACAATCATAATAAGACATATGGGAATGTAAAGCATGCACGTATGACAATTTAGTGATAATTTTAGGGTAGGCGTTGTTTTGGGGAGCTGGTGCTGTAATTCCTCTGCTACAGCACTAGCAGCAAGTAAAGCTTCAAGAGGGAGAAACAATTCATTTTTATTATGGGGTGAACTGGGGAGGGGCCGCAGAGGGAACCCTTCTTAGATGCTGAAGTAGAAACCACAATTTTTCCCCCTGTGGTTTCACAGAACTCCTGTAAACTGCAGCAGTTTCTTCAGCGGGCTTCCAATTCCTCTGCCAATGCTATAAATTTTGTTGGGAAGATGAAGTCCTACAGTGCAATTAACTCCAAAAGTGGTACAAAGCAACGGGCACACAGATACTGCAGTACTTAGCACTTAACTCTGAAATTCTGATAAGCCCTATCAACTCAGGGTTGTGTTTAATGTTCACTCCTGCTTATATACTGAAGATACAACCTAGCGGTCACAGTGTTAACACTCCCCAATATCTATTACAATTAGTTTTTGATTAAGAAGCCTAGCATGGCTTTTGAAGCCTTTTATGTTGTGTCAAATGGCTAGTGATGGAGTGAGATGCACAGACACCTCCCAGTAACAAAGCATCTTGTAAAAGGTTTCAAGTGAACTATTTTATCATCCTAATGGAAACCAGATGACTCTAACTCCCCCTTTAATTTCAACTATTTACTGAAGAGTCCTTGTTTTGAATTACTTAAAGATTTATTCCAAACCACTATCTCGTGCATTAAGAATCACTAATAACAAAGCCATTCTGAGCAGAGCAAAGCTTTTAAAGAATGTGACTATGTCATTGCATTTATTCTTAAGTTTAAACCACGTTTTTTAATGGCTTTCACATTTTTATTTCTCAGTTTATTTTCTTGCTGTGTTTATTTTTATTTTTTTTCCCCTTGAAATCCCAAACACATTTTTCTACAGCCATTTCCAGCTCACACTGCATTTTCCTGCCCTGCTGATGGTCACTGCAGGCTGGAGCCTGGATGGTGCAGCAGAACCTGTGCATGTTCTCCTTCCTCCCATCCTCCAGACAGCCTCTATTTTGGATCTCCTTGGTGGGTTTAGCAAAGGAAGGGCTGCCAAATTAGGGCCTTGGGGAAAGTTGTGTCCACCATGCACAGCTTTGTTATTTCTGCTGAGCAGTAAAATTTTCAGGGGACGAAAAGTGTCGCTTCGTGTTAGCCGTTGTGGCCTGATGGCCAGAGAGACCCTGAAAAAATGGGAGGGCCAGGGGGGATCTATTGCTTTGCCCTTGCCCACTATCTCTTTCAGGCTCATCCCTTCCTCCCAGGCACATCTCTCCCTGCATTGCTGCAGAGGGATCCCTGAAATCATGGGGATTAACAGGATTAGTGGTGCAGAGCGAGTCTCCTCTCTCTGCCGCTGCAGTATCTGCTGCCTGGGGTGCAGACCTCCCCATTTCCGTGGAGCCTTGCAGAGACACAGAAATTGCTCTTAATGAGCACAGCCATGAACTGGTTTTCATCCCAAAATGTGACACTGTTATTTACATCTGTCAGTATTGTACTGAGCTCCCCTGCTCCCTGTGGACGCTATCTTCTAAGATGTTTCAGGCAACACAGCTGCAATATTCTTTTGCCAAAATGCCCTTTTGACTCAGAGTGTAAAGTTCTTCAATATAGATTTTGGTGGCATGAAAAGGATTTAAAAAATGGCATAGTTAGTAATTATAGATAGATTTTTTAGGGTAAATTTATGAGAAAAAGATACATGTAAAGAAAGAAGAAGGTGGAGAAATATGGCTATCCAAGAATAAGAGTAGGTTGTATATTAAAGTGTAGCCATTAAATGTCTTAGAGAACCTGAGCTGTATTGAATAAAGAATTTGAACAAATAGAGGATGGTCTATTCCTAAAAACATTAAACAGAATTTTGTTGCAGTGAACATCAATAACTATTGACCTTTTGCTAGCATGAGTCTCCTGAGCCACAGAAACAAGCAGTTAACAAAACAGACACCCACACCAAATGGACAGATCTTCATCCTTCACAGAGATTTCTACTGTGTGAAGGTGCATTTTCCAATCTAGATTAAGTCTAGAGGTCTTTAGGAGGCCTGTACTGGTCTTTGGACAGAACCAGAGTTCATGGGATGAGTGGAGGGAGGGAGTGAAGTGTTTTAGGTGGGGTTGAACCTCAGGTCACACAAGGCCGTACAGTGATAGGACAAAGAGGAATGGCTTTAAACTCAAAAAAGAATTCTTCACTATGAGAGGGGTGAGGCACAGCCACAGTCTGCCCAGAGAAACTGTGAGTGCCCCATCCCTGAAAATGTTCCTGGCCAGGTTGGATGGGGCCCTGAGTAATCTGGTCTAGTGGAAGGTGTCCCTGCCCATGGCAGAGGGCTGGGACCAGATTACCTCTGTGGTCCCTTCCAAACCAAACCAGCCTGTGTTTCTGTGATACCAAACAGGATGCCAAAAAGGTGAGGCATGTTAAAAACATCAAAGGTGAAAACATCTACAGCTACCCTACTCTTAATCTGCTGCAACAAGAAATATTTCTTTAAAAAAATAATATTTTATTTTATTTGGTGGATAAAATGTGTATTAATAATAGCTGTCTATCATTAACTACTTTTGAGAATCATGAGTTAGATTTCATTTGACAAACAGGGAACAGGTCCACAAAATAAAATGGTCACATATTCATGAGAAGATAGAAATATTAATTCTCAGTTCTTCAGGCAAGTTATTAGTCTGAGTTGCATTTTTAGCCTGAGACTGCCTATAAACTATATAAAAACATAAAGACTTCTGCACATGCTGGCACACAGAGAGGGTGACTTCTGTATATCATTAGGGAAACTTTAATAAATTGCATTTTGGTAGAAGTCAGGGAGAAAGGCTCTTCTCCTGCCAGCATAGCATGAATTGTGTGTTACATCTGCAGGCCCACAGCAGACTCTTGGCTCTCCAAGTCCATAACCAGAAACTCTTCCATTTGCACCACAAAATATTCCATCTACTTTTCTTTTGGCGTGCCTAAAATGCCCTCTGCTTTTTGACTGTACATTTTAGATGGTCTTAGATGCTTCTCCAATCTTACGCCATGTTCAGATAGCACTGTTTTGCTTAATATTCAAACCAAGCATTTTTTTAAACACTAGAAAAGTGTAATATTTATCCACAGAAATATTTTCCTACATCTCCCCATAGTGTGAGAACCATTGTGATTACTGTTGAAAAACTGGAAATTCCACTCTCTTCTAACATAAATGTTTTGTATAATTTTTAGTTAAAATAATAATCAATGGTAAAAACCAACTGATTCATGTCCACTGAAGTTTGCATGATGAAAACATGGCAGGAGAGATGTAATTAGTCTCAGGTCTGGCTGCCTTTATTTCCCAACCTGAACAACCAGGGATCTATTTAAAGCCAAGTCAAGTAGGACTAGCTGTGGGCCTAAGAGTGAGGCCTGACTTCATGGTGAGTTTGATATTCATCTGGAATAAACAGAAAGGACTGCACAGGAAAAATGCTGCTGAGCTGACAAGCCAAGAGGAATTGAAGAAAAAAATCTCAGTTATTACGATGTGGGGGAGACATGCTGAGAATTTATATTTCAGGAAAAAAAAAAAGGTGTTGGTAAAACTTTAACCATTGGCAATTTAAATTATAGTTAGAATATACTTAGAATTAATAAGCAGCTCCAGTAATTACTGATAGAATGTTAAATCCAAATATTAATATATTTTAATATCTTCCTTGTAATGAACAAAGGGACTAGTGATATGTTTGGGGATGGAACCAATTCTTTAAATATTTTATATGCTGCAGGGTTGTCAACAGGACAGCATCAGCCTGAGAATCAATTGCAGAATGAACAGCTGTGCAGTACTTTTTTCAGTGATTCAAATAAATTTTCTCTCCATGAATTAAAAAATAATTTGTTCATAAGATGAGAGAGAGTAGAAAAAATGAGAAATTAATGTCTTAAAATTCAGGCTCCTCTAGGTTTGATTTTCTGATGCTTTAAAGATATTGGTCCTTGCCCTTTCCAAAGTTATTTCTATTAGCTATATTCCTAAGCTTGCTATAAACTGCCAGTTTTCCTCTCTGTTAATTATTAATATGACCTGTTTATGTACCAGTTATCCAGCTAACCATTAATGTCTGTTTACTCATTGATGACCTTTGCAACTACATGCCAGGCACATGGCCAGTAAATGTCAACATTTTTTAATAACCTAAAAAATACTCTTCACAGCTTATCTACCTAAAGTTTTTCTGATGTGAAAAACAAAATTTAAGTACTGCTTATAATTCACATACATCTGTATAAGGGTTTTGCAGTCAAAAGGCACAGTGAAAGTAAAAGAAAAATAAAAAATCCTTACCTAAATTCCTTACTTATGGTTTTGTTTTAAAATACATTACAACAGGAAAAAGTATAGGTCTGGCATGCAGGCATAATAAAATGCTTCACTAAAAGAATTATTGTAGGTAAATCTTCGTGGTTTTTTTCCTCATAATTTCAGTATTAATCTGAACACAAGCAAGATGTCTCTTCCACGTGTACTACTATTAGGTAAAGGCTACACAAGGGACACAGTTGGATTAAACCTGCGAGTGGTGACACTAATTTTTACCCATGAAAACAAACTGTATGTATATTTTTGCCCACTAAATATGCCAAATTTAAAAAGACAAGCAGTAGCCCAGGGTGAGAAAGTATATGAGGGCACTTCCCACCCAAACTGATGTAGGTGTAGGATGGCCTCATCCAGTCTGCCACGGAGATAAGTGAAACAGGCAGGTTTCTTTTTCCTTGGTCCACTAACATCCTTTCCTAAGAAAAGCCTTGAAATATTATCTTTGTGATTACAATTTGCAGGTTGGAAATTGGCTCCCTATTGAAATATTTTCAAATATTAGCATCATTCCAGCCATAAGTAATGGTGATGGCATTTACAGAGATTGCAGCTTTGATATATACACAGGTATATGTTCCCATTTTCTCGTTCATTGGAGTTCTAACTTCAGTAAAAATTAGGTTCCTCTCTTTTTTCTTTTTTTCTTTTTTTTTTTTTTTTTTTTTTTTAGTTACAGCCTTGAACACTTGCTGTGACTGTCACTTTATGTTGAATTTATTGTACAGCATGTGAGTTGTAAGGCTGAGGAGCCATCTGTCATAAGCCATTGAATCAGTAATCTCTGGAAGGGTTTGTTTTGGTCCTGGATGGGAGGTAAGCTTTCTAGATTTGTACCCTCGGCCACAGAGACAATTTGGGCTCAACAGTATTGTTTCAAAGGGGTTTGTCTGTGCTGTAACACATTTACTTAAGCCCTGCGCTTCTGTACAGGGTGGTTATACAGTACTTCAAGCATATAAATGCCTTTCAGGTTTTCTGTACTGAATGATAACTCACCTTGTCTTTCTCGGTGAGGTAGGTAATAAATAGAAATCTGGACTGTAACTGAGACATTCTGACTTAGTTAGATCTTCTGGTGTCCTGAAAAAGACAAGTAGACTCAATTACCATGCCAGCAACTACATAAAGATTGTCAAATTAAATCCAAAAACCTATGTTTAAATAACGGGATGACAAAACCTGGAAAAAGGCAAGAATATCAAGCTCTTCTGACATTTTGACCTGGAGTTACAGCACTGTGGAAACAAACAAAAATATTCTTTAAAATGTGCATTATTAGCGTGAAGGACTGAGAGGCAGGACTTGGTCAAATCCATCTTAGCCCGGAGATAGGGACAAGTGAGGCTGCAGCCATTAATCCACGCTGTGTTCCTGCTTTTTGTTGTGATAACCACCTGGTTTATTTGTTAAACATCTAAATATATGACTAAAATGGGAAAAAAAAATTCTATGCTTTCTTGGGACTCTTTTTAACCACCACCTTAACCAACTCACCAAAAGCCCTGTGAGTTGGATGTGTTACACGAAATTAGTGTCACCCACGGCTGATAGGGAGTTATCCCCAGGTCCAAGCACAACAGCTGTCTAATGGTGTATAGTGACACTGCACACCAGGGCAGAATGTGGAGAAGCATTCCACATCCGATTGGAACCACAGGGAGACCCAAGCAGGAATTTAATTATTTCTGCTGGAACCTCCTCAGAACATTGGCTTCGGCACCCCGGCCTCGTGGAGCGAGCTGGAAACTTTAATGAGCTGCAGTTGTGCAAGGGAGACTTTTCTTTTAGACACCACTGAAAGACAACAACTCAGCACACCTCAGCATCCTCGGGCCAGAAAAGGAATCCAGTGCTGACTCAGAGGACAGCGTGTGAGCTGGAGTTGTCAGCAGCACTCTTGGCAATAGCCAGGCCTTCCTAGGCGATGGCTCATCTAAGCCTGACCTAACTTGACACGACTTAGCTTGTGAGACAAGGGACAATGCTCAAATGTAATATTCCTATGGGAAGGGGTGCTCTCTGTTCATCTGCTTTTATGTGCAAAGCAATGACATATTTAATCAGGGTTTCCACCTTCCCCTCCTCCAATGCTTATTATTTATAGGAAGCTGTTAAATTTTCCAGATAAATATGTATTCAGAGTCTTTCCAAACCATGTAATGTGCTCTATAGATCAGAGCAACTCCATTTAAAATTGTTTTTTTAAAAACACAAGGTATAATTTGATAGACAGGAACAGCTCTGTTGGTTTCATAGATAGCTGGGCATTTATTTTCCGCTATAAGGATCATAATATTTACCCAATGGACCAGAACAGCTCCTTCTTAGCCTTTACTCCCTCTATTATGCCACAATTATTTAAATACAGATTCTGCCTGCATTACTTATTTTGTGCCCAAGTGGATGGGGATCACCTGGGTGAGCGAGTAAAAGGGGCAAGGGTTGTCTCATACAGCCCATCATCTTCTGAAAGTCTGGTTGCAGATCTGGAGATAACAGGGAGAGATTAAGAACCGACTGCTTCCATGACTGTTTTTATTTATAATATATCGCTCATTTCTCCCTACAGTTCATTTTGAGAGCAGGTTATTCAGCCATGTGTTCTGTGCAATGCAGGTGGGAGATATTTTAAATGCCTATATGCTGACAAGGTGAGTGGTTAGGGCATGATTTTGTTATATACATGAATAGATGTGTGTGTGTATAACAAACCACAAGAATAATTTCCATGTGATTATTACTTTCCTGCTTTATTTTTGTGTGGCCTCAGAAGGCAGGAGCATAAATCCATACTTCAGGGATAGGCATTGTTTTTTTTATTTATTTTTGGAGAGCCAGCAGAGTGCTTGATACCATAAGGACTGCAGCAGAGGAGATACATATTCAGAAGCACTTACTAATAGTGTAATTCAAAGTACTACCTAGTTATATAAAGGAGATGTTTCTGCTGCTGTGATTCTTCATGTGTGGGCAGTGCTGCCTTAGAATTTCAAAAACCTTGGGATTGATTCACCCAGCAAGGAAAATTAACAACCTGAACTACCAGAGTAACCAGTGGGCATGTGTTTGGGGCTCCATGATGCTAAATGATGGCATTTACACACATTTTGCATGCCCTTTTATATCTCTTAATTCCTTTTCTTAATTCCCATATTTAAAAGAAATTTTATCTTCATCATATTCCCTTATTTTTGATCTGGCCTTATTCTTCCTTTCATTTCTTTTAATAATTTGGTTTTATAATGAATTAATAGAGAGAGTCAAACGCAGTCACTACAGAACTAAGAACAAAACATATCCAAACCACCTTCTCTTGTGCTGAAAGATATGATCCATCAGGGAACACCCTTCTCTAACTTATTTTTCCAGACTTTGTGTCTCCCTTAGACAGTATGTCAATATGCAGCCATAGAAGCAGAGGTGGGCACCACATTTGGTGTATAAGATTTTCTTCATTTAAGAGGTTAACCAAAGATGTTGCATGGTGTGATTGTATTTTTCACCTACACCCGATGATGGCTGAACTGCAGGACGACTAAACTGTTGAATTTCCTTTTTCCACATTGTGCATTTCATCTGGCTCTGTGACTCCTTTCTCTCACAGCCCCTTTCTTCAAAGAAACTGCCCTGTCAGCAAGTTCTCAGTCCTCTGTCATGTCCTGCTCATGCCTCCCCATAGTCAGCTGGTTCAGTTCCAGCTCCACTACAGGCCTCTAAAAACACAAAATATTTTCTTTCTTCCAGAAACCTAATTCTGATTTATATCCCAGATGAGCAATTCAAAAAAGCATTTGAACAGTGAAACGTAGTTTGGGTTTTGAAGTTATACTGAGTTACAGGAACTGAAATCTCCTGAAGTTCTGGAGCTGTCTAGTGTGGGGTTTGAGTCAAAGGTATTCTCTGAACAAAATTACTTAAAGAAATTTTCTTCCTTACTGACAAAAGGAATGGATGAATATCAAATGTTTAAGCTGCAGAGGTGTGCAGACAGTTAGAAAAGTGGTTACATAGTCAATTTAGCCACAGGTTGCTGTTAGAATGCATCTCTGCCCTTAGTTACACACTCTTGCAATTTAATTCACCCAAAATCTGGCCAGGTTAACCTGACAGAGAGCTGCTGTCCCTTTGAGCTCTCAGTAAGGTTGGTTTTTAGACTGTTCAGTGCCCTGATCTGGCTGGGTGTGCATTGACAAAGCTGCCATGCAATGGGCAGCCCAAAGTGAAGATGAAGATGAGATTGGCAGCAGCTTGGGCACCAGCAAAAAGCCCCTGTCAGGTCTGTTTTGACCAGGACAGCACTTCAGACATGGATGTTCGGCCCATCCATTAATGTCTCTCTAAACAGGGTCATTGCAGGGTCTCTTGGAGGGATCTAATTAGAGGTCTGTTTTTCCTTTAAAGGTCCTTGCCTAGTATTTCCCTCACTTTTCCAAACACCCTAAAGTAGACAATACATCACAATAAGGTCAAAGCGGAGGAAAAAAAAAAAAGATTCCCAACAGCTTCAGAACAATGACAGTTTTCATTTATTATCTAGAAGTCATGTGAGTTTTAAAGTCACCAGTCATCATCAAGAGAAGAATGGAGATACATGCTTGACAAGGAAGATGCTGTCTGTGGCAGCAAAATATTCAATTTACTGCCAAGGCTGCTGACTTCTGGAGCAATAGGAGACTAAGTGAAATAATTGATTTCTTACCTCGAAGGTAATATGGCATAAGAATTACACTAGCCACGTTCATTGTCTCTTTTTAAGCAACTGTCTGGATTCTATATTAGTCCTCTGTAAAAGCAGAAGTTCTTCTAGGCTGTCTTGGAGCCACACCATGAAAACACCCTCTTTCTTAGTATCTGTATTAGGGGGGCAAAGAAAACCTGAAATGCGTGCCTACCAAAACGCAGGTTTTTTCTCTGTTTGAGATTGCAAACAGCCTGCAACAAAACCTGAACTATCCCTTTGTCACTCTTTGTATTCTGCCCTGAAAAAAATGTTTTTGTTGCAGCTTTGGGTGGAGGTCCTTGCAGAGTGAGTAGAGGGCATCGGATTTCCTTAACATGACCCTGCCCCATTCCTATGCCTATATATTGTCTATTTAGGGAAACATTCCACTGTCCTTGCTCATGCTGAGCAGCCCTGTAGCTATAAATCATGCTGCTGTGGAAGCAGGCACAATTCAGTGTGACTAACGGACCCTTCTGTGCTGATGAACATTAATGGATGTGGCATCGTCCATCCTCGTGGAGAAAAAAGCAGTGGCCCTGCTCGTGGAGTGGAGTGCTACTCACTGGGAGTAAATGCAGCAACACATCAGCCCTGGATAAGTAAACCACCTGGGGTGGGAATCTGCCAAAGGACAGAAAAGCACTTTACTGAGCTGAATGGTTTAATTAAGTCCTAACTTATATGTTTATATCAATAATTACACTTCACAGTTGGAAGGAGCTATGAGAATGGTAAGCCACCAAAATACACAGGGGCAGGAGTATGGTCCTAAGAGTGTGGGACTGACTCTCTTGAAGTAGTTGTCAAACATGTTCAACAAGGGGGAGTTTTTAATGCTCAGCAAGGGGTTAAATTTGACAAACTTAAATATTTTCCAAAACAATTTATATTTATTAATGGCTACTACAAAATCCATTTGCCCATAATAAAGTGAAACTTGAAGGTGCTGCCTTTCTTAAGTGCCGACAGTCAACAATATTAAAGTAAATAGTGGAGGACATTCCAAGATAGTATTAACACAATTGATTTATTGATGATTGCACAATGGGAGGTTATCTTTTGTTAATTGACTCTGTAAATAAGCTCATAGGCGTCTCACGTGAAGGAAAAAAATCTATTGCTACTAGAAAGTCAACAGGGCAAGCTGGCTATGCCACTCCATAAAGTGTCTGCTCCGCTGTAAAACTCATGGGGTTGGGTAAAGGCTGTGGGGCATTTCTACCAGCAAAACTCATGGGTACGTGGGAAGGGACACTCCAAATGTTGTTAGCTTGGACTGTCCTGCATGGAAAAAGCAGGAACCATCCCTGGAACTCACAGATACATTTAGGTGGAGTCCATACAGCATAACTAGGTGGAGTCTACAGAGCAGCCAGATCTGATCTCGTACTATTTAGCCTCTCCAGGTGATATAAGGAAAGTCTTTTTCTTCAGTGTGACTCGCCTCTACCCTCTCAGACCTAAGGCTATATCATTGCTGGTTCATCCAAGCTTTGCTGGTGGGTAGCCCCCATGAATGCTTTACAGATGCTCAGATCTTGTTATTGCTTCCCTTTGGAGTTCCTTACCCTCCACCCTGTTCTCTTCTGATTGGAGCAGGGTATTGCCCAAGTTGCGTAACACTTTTACCATGCCCTTTTCTTTTTATTGCTTGCATCAGGACATTTATGGTGACTGGCAGGGACACTGCTTACCCAACAGCTATGCACTGTCTTGTTCTAAAATGTCTGGTCTTCTTGCCTCAACAACTCAGTGGAGACTTTTGGTAGAAACTCGGTAGCCTGATTCTTCCACTTTCCATTTTCCTCCCGACACTACGTCCTTCTCTCCTTTTGATCTCTCTCTGTTCTTGTCCCCTCCGGTAATCTCATTTTCATCCCACTGTGACCCTGCCTTGACATTTGGAAAGAGCTATAATCAGTCTAAATGTCCTACTTCACTTGGCATAAAATCCAAGAGGAAAAGTCCTTTGCTCCCAATTTAACAGCCCTGAAATGTGAGCAAACATGATTTGTACTTTTGGCAGACAACAGCAGATAGATGGGTATAACAGGAGCTCTGTGGCCACAGAGCTACTGTGCAGGGACAGGCCAGTAGAACATTTTTATTCCTGATCTGTGAAATGTCATGAGCTTCCAAAGAAGCTGGCTTCTAATCTGTGATCCTTATGAATCACCTGCACTGAGTCATGTTCCTTTCCTATCAACAACCTCAATATACAAAACTCAAACAGCCTCGCCACTTCTCCAGGAGAGCGCTCAGATTGTCGGAACAAAGGCCCTGCTGTTTCCTAATCTCAAAAACAATTAAAATATCAGATTAATAAAATCTTTAAATGCTTTGGCGGATGCGGGTGGAATGCTGTCTGTTTGCAGGACTATAAAGCCTATCAGTTCCCTTGGCATTAAAAGGCACGAGGGAACATAAAGTATCAGAGTTGCTAACAAGACCAAGCATGAAATCTTGCACTAAAAAAACTTTCAAAAATTGCATGTGTCAGTTGTTGTACATCTTGTTTCTGAAGCTTCTAGATGTCTCCAAAGCCCAAAGATTACCTCTGAGAGGACAGGGAATTCCCGTCCCTCATGAGATGTAGTTTCCTTTTTTATCTCCTTCCTCTTGTTCCTCAACACAAAATTGCATTCAGCGCTTCACTTAATGACTGTAATGCCCTTGGTTAATAGGATTTCACTGCAATTCCTACTCTTTAGCTTGACACGGGAGCTCGGTGTGCATCTAGTATTAGCTGGGTATTTTAAAGTGCTGTCTGCCTGGAAACAGCATGACTATCGATTCTCCCAATATTCTCAGTAGTAATCCTTGGAATTACCCTGGATCAGGCAGAAGTGAAGATTTCATCTAGAGGACTCAGATTTCTCTGCTTGGATCATAGCTCATGTAAAGATTAAAGGCCATATCCACAAAGATATTTAGGAACTTCAGTAGGAGTGAGGTGCCTCAATACCTCTTGTGGGACTGGCCTTAGCCCCATTTAGCTCACCTGCCTGACAGCCAGGAGTCAGAGTTCTGACCTTCAAAACTGATGGCAAATGCCCACTGATTCCTGTTAAAACAGCTGAAGGACATTTTTGTGGGGATTCTAATATTCTGGAAAGAAGTCCTGACTAAGAGGAAGCCTGTTTGGATCCTTCAGTTGAGAGAAGGAATGGTGAACTTTCTTTTTTTCCGTGTTTTTACCAGTTCAGGAGAAGGTGAATTTCATATTTTCCTTTACAATCATTTGATCTGTTGTGACCCTTCCTGTGCACTTTGTGACACCAAAGTGCTTTTCCATTCTTCATTGCATTGCTTTGGGGTCTATAAAAAGAGCGACAGTGTTGAGGGATTTCTGTTTCATCCCTGTCACTGTCCCAGGAGGATTAGAGCTGTGGAGGCTTAGAGTTAGGCTCATACTTCCCTCTATCCAAATGCCTGGCTCAGAGATAATGGCCTTTGTTTAGGAGGCCTTAATATTCCTGAGGCAGCACCCAACACGTCGTGTTTCCCCATTTCCTCTCTCCCTCGTGTTTGGTACACCCGTCCTCGTACAGATCCAGTAATCCAAGCCATTCTCTGGAAGCACCAGTGGCTCCCATTTACGTCTTTGCCACCTTTTCTGAGAATGTGTTCATTTCATTGATCCCATGTTTCAACGCAGCAGTTGTCCCTGCCATTATCCTTGACCTAATCATAGCCCCTGGGGCTCAGCGTGTCCCGTGGCCAAGGATGAGCACATGGGCAGAAACTGCCCTGCCCGCTTCAGATCCATGAGAACGGCCTGCGAAATTCCTGCTAGGTCCAGTTTCTTCTGAGCAGCCAGGGCCAAGATAGTTGTACTTCATAATCTGCTGGAATGCTTCTTTAGCTGGCTTGGCACAGCCAGTCCCGCAGAGGGAAGAGGGGGGAGAGGATGTGCTCCAGCCCTAAGATCAGATGTCGGGCACAGGTGCTGGCAGCGCAGCAGCGCCGCAACTCCGGAATGAAATCGCAAGCTGGACCTTCTGAAAGCAGCCCAAGATTGTGTATCATGAGTTATGAGGGCAATATAAAATGGAAAGCCTGACTGCATCTGTTAGTTAAAAATTACTGTGAGAGCTTGGGAGGCCGCAAGCTCAGTGTATTAGTGAAATCTCAAACAGGGTGGCTGTGCCTTACCTTCCTAATTAAGCACTCTCTTAATTTTTGTTGCCCAGGTTAATTTTTATTTTCCCTTTCTCTCACTGACACGGATTATCACCACTGATGGAGACATCTATTCACCATGTAAAGTCTGAACCTGGATTTGTATCTTACTCTCTGCCTCAACTGTTGTAATGTCCTTTGACATGGAGCCACTGTTTGTTGTCCCAGGGGTCACATGTCCGGGGAATTAAAGAGATCTCCTCTCACAGTGAACAAAGTTTTAGTTGACTGGAGACATATGTTGAAGGAAAGTTGGTGTCTTATTCTCAAACGTGCCAAAAGCCTACGTAAATACCAGCCCTGAGCATCCAGTTTTGAACTTTGCAATAGAAGAAGTTTTGCGCACAGATAGAGAGCGCATGCAATCTTTTGCACTTTCATTTTGATAGATGCGATTTTTTTTTTCTCAGGGTTTCTCTGGTCACAGAGGTTCTGCTGTGTTATTTTCTCATCTTGTATCACAAGTGAAGTATCTGGGCCTGTTCCCAAGCAAATGAATGTTAGACATCTCCTTGGCTTTCAAAGGGCAATGTCAAACCTAAATGAGGCAGAGGTAGGATGGTGCTGGGATGAGGCACTCCTAAAAGCCTCTTGAGTGACCCAGGAAGGAGCATTTGTAAGTGCTCCTCTTCCCTCTAAGACACTAATGAGTCAGTCCTTAATCACAACCTGCCTTATGCAGAGCACTGCCCTCCTGACATAAGGACAAGCTTCACCTCTGCAGACCTTTAAAATGAGCCCTCTAGGCTTTCCTTCTTTTACAGGAGATAGCTGACCCCAGTGACCTTGCTCCTCTCCAAATTGTGAGCTCATCCTATGGATGTGAGGGTATACAGCATTCCTTCCACTTCCTGTCTTAAACCCTGGCCTCAGCCTTAGCTCAGGCTGCCCAGGAGGTGGCCGTGTGTCCCATTCCTCTCCCAGCACTGGCACTGCTCCTGTCATGGCTGGAACAACACTTTTACACAGGTTCCACATAATTTTTTTTGGGTACGTGGAGAACTATAGGTCATTTGGAGATAAAGGCAACTGAATAAATGGAATTCCTTATTGTTAAGCCAATAAATATTGCCAGAGTTGGCTCCTTGCTGTCAGACATGCTGATTTTCACCTTGGTTGCCACATGCACAGCATGGCCAGATTTTTCCATTTCTGATGGCTGAACACACTTTCAAAAATGATTCTTTTAGAAATTTTTATGTTTGACAAATGTTTTCAGCACAAGAGGGGCCTTGCAGAGTTGAAAAGGGAAACGCCTTCCTAAAAACTCATGGCTGTTGTGGCTACTATACAAATCTCTTTATCCAATCAATCGGACATGAAATAAAATACACTGACCTGATGCTTGACTAGCATGTAAATTCCTAGTCACATGAGGCTTGAGGAGTTACAGTGCAGAAGAAGGAGTTTTCATTCCCCATTTGTAAGATGATATCTGCTGGGCTCATTAAACGAAAATATTTTGGGGCCTGTGTCTTGCAAGGTAAACTTGCTCTATTGTGCAGAAGAACATTCACTGAAATAGCTAACATGGATCATCTGATGACATTAGCTTTGTAAGTAATTTCCATGATGTCAAGGGTACACTGGAGATTAAAGGGGGATTAAGGCCTACTTGCACAGTCAAAGCATCACAGTAAATTGACTTGACTTGGCAGGCAGCACCTAAAGTTGGCAAGTTTTCACTGACTAATCATATAAAATCCAGGTTTGTGGTGTTAGTTGGACTACACTCTCACAGAGGCCAGGAAATGTTAAGCTTTCAAGGTGGGAGGTTTTAGGAGGAAAAGGGAGGGGAGACTGACGACGAGACTTTTGCAATGTCAAGGTGCCAAAGTTAAATAACGACCCAGTTTTACTGGAGAAGGCTCTGCCTTCCAAGAGCAAGCTGGTTGGATTTCTACCCAAAGGGCTTTTCCTCCAGCAAAGTTTATTTTTCCCCTCCCACTTGCTGTCACAAAAAGCAATCTCCTCTTAAAGGATCAGACCCTGCACAGGAACTTCACTGAATAAAGATGAGTTTATATTTTAAAAAGGAAACAGCTGGATTGCAAAAGCAAGGGAGGTAGGCAGCTCTAGTTTCATTAGCTAAGGGAAACTCAGGGCCCCAGAGGAGAGCAACTGGGAGAGCAGCCATGACAGAGAAAAAAAAAAAAAAAAAAAAAAAAAAGGAAACAGAAGATCATAAAGAACTAATAATGAAAAATGGAAAGTGAGAATGAGCCAAGAAAAACATGCAATAAATAGATTTAAAAAGAAGAAGTTGTGGAGGGAAGAGAAATGTAAAGCAACCAGCCAGGAAAAGAGCAGGGCAGAGGGTATGGATTTTCTGGAAATAAAATAAATAATTCTGAGAACTCTCAAGAATATGATAAAAAATTGGAAGCATCTCATGGCTGATCCTTTGATCTGCAAACTGGTGGCCCTTTCAATATGAAAATGGAGGAGGAGCACTGTGTATAATTGTCCAGCAATTTGTTTGCTGCTTCCGCTGAGAAAAACAGGGCAGATTTGGCTAGGCAGGAGAGTCCAGACTCCATCCATGCTGATGAATTAGGGCCCTCTAAGAGCAGCTTATGAAAAAAATGTATCTCATGATTGTTTAGAAGGATCCAGTCAACTGTTTATCTGTGCAGTAATCACTGGATGATGAGTTGGAGGTAACCTGGGTGTGGGACTGAGCACAGCAGGAGTCTCTGAATGGTTTCAGATGAAGGAAGAGTAGAGATTGAAGGAAGAGGGGGCTAGGAAGAAAAACAGATACTAGTCTGTCCTTCGTCTTGAAATCTGTCCATTGTGATAAAACATATAAACATGGCCAGGACTTCATAGTCCAAGGGAGAACAGATTTTTTTTTGGCTGCCCTTCAGCTAGATCCGTAATAATCCTGCAGGTTTATGTGGTTTGCAGACTACACTTTGCCCAACAGAAATGGTGCTATTCTTTAAATTGTGCTGTGCTCATTAGGTTTTAATGGGAGCAGTTGTTTAAGGGGTGGGTGGGGGCGGGAGGGGGAATGCACTTGGTGATGCATAGTGGAATGTACATTAATCTTGTTAATGACAACACAGTTAATGGCTGGCAAAACATTACTTTTGAATTAACCTTTCTCTTGTGCAGGCTCTACTTGAGAAACAGAGCCAGGACACTGAAGATACAAGGAAAGTGCATGAAGACAGGGATACAGGATTTCCTATGATTTTATGTTGTTCTTAATTAGGAAGCATATTGGCAGCAAATGCTAACATGTGTTGGGATGTTTAGCTGTAGCCAAATAAATGTTTTCTATTACAACTCTGAATACTTTGCCTAGCCAGAGCCCATGCTGTTCTGTTCATGTCTTACAAAATCCCTTTATAAGTCATTTTGGGGGCCAATTTTCTGTTGGCTTATGCAGCAGAGTTACTTTGAACATATGTATACTCAGACTCCAGAAGGGTCGTTGTCCTCACTTTTTTTATTTTTTTGTTTAATTCTAATTTTTTTTGAGTGATAAATGGGGAAGCCCTTCTTATGAAATCCTTCAGTAATCCAAGTAAACAATAGCCTATACTGAGCATGCTCATTTAAAGCAAAAATCCAGGGAATGGATATAACTGGTTTTCTCTGGTCACATGTTCACACATAGTCTGAATGAAAAATCCATAATGAATCGTTTATCTGATATTTAATCTCTTACTCCTGTTTATGAATGGTCTGCAAATAATCTGCTGCTCTTTTTTTTGTTGTTGTTCTGTTTATCATTTCAAATTATTCGTTAAATAATTTCTGATCTGGCCTGCAGGTTATTTGAGAACACTTTGCTTTGAGTATTCACAATTAATAACTCCTGTTAGTTCACTGATGTAAACACAGAGCTAGAGTCTGACTTGAGTAGTGCAAGTCATTTTTGTGCAAGTGGAAACTTAGGGGTTTATTTTTCCAAATGTACTGCTAATTTTACTTTAATTATTAATTTTTCTTGATGATCTAGTTACCTCTAGGTAGGAAATCTGATTTATGTTTCCCTCCCACTTCTGAGTTTCAGTCTTGTATGATCAACTTATTGTAGCTGTGATAGAAACATTCTGAAACCCCTTTTTGCTAGAGGGGGAAAGAAGGTGCTCAGGGACTGCCCATAAAGTGCTGTGTATGAAAGACAATGAACAATGGAGCTAAAAATATCTCCCAACCTTAAAACTATAGCAGTTGTTCTGGGTTGCTGCAAATATCAATTTATGGTGAAAAGAAGGAAGACAAGTTACAGTATTTAATTACTTGTGAATGTGATCAGCTGCTTGAAAGTGTAGGGACCATATCCTATCAAAATCCATAGCATAAAAACCCCCCTTGCTCTTAAATTTCTTCTCAAATTGGATCCCATTAATCACTGTAAAAGTTTCAAAACCACTTGGCTGAAGAACTGGGATAACAGGAGGTTTCCAGGAGGTCATGCTCTCTGATTGGCATCCTTGACCCTCTGCTGTCTCACTTTCTGATCTTCTGGCTTTGCTCTGGCTGTGGTAACCTGGCTGTCTCCACGCTGGGCTGTGGTTACCAGTGTGAATTCTTCCCTGGGCTCTTCTTCCTGGGGACTGAGCTGCTCAGGAGACCACAGGAGGGACAGAAATGGCACCAGTGTCTCAGCCCTGCCTTAGAGTTCAGCTTCAAAGAAAGACAGGGCTGCAGTGGGGTGGTTGTGAACCAGCAGAGATTATAACTACACCTTTGGAGTGCAGGCTGACATTTAAAGGCTTGAGGCCTGCTGTAGAGCAAAGAAATGTCAATCTTTAAAAGAGAGGACTGGGCTGGTTAGTAGGAAGGAATGTCAAAAGAGAGTTTATAGGAACCTCTTAAAGTTGAAGCAAATGTATTTCATTCCTTTGATACGAGCACGTTTCTTCTTGATTTACCTGTGAATGGATGTCACAAGAGCTGGAGCTGGTTAACAGATGCTTGAAAGGACATGGGGGGAGCACAGAGACTGGGGAACTGGTTAACATTTGACTGAGGGCACATAACCTGTAAGTCTGCCTTATATTGGAACTAAATCACCGCCTCTGATGTGCTGGGAGCTGGATCTACACACTCGTTCTTGTGGCTCACAGAACCATTGAGTGGTTATTCACACCTAACCCTTTTTAGGATTACCCATTACTCTTATTAACAACAGCGAGCACTACCAAGGAGAAGGGGAAAAAAATAATATTCTTTCCACAAAAAGGTAAAAACATAATAGTGAATTAAAGTTCTAAATGATAGGACTGTTAACATAATGCCTTTTGTCTAGAATGAACTATAAAACACACATATATACAATGGAGAAAACCCTGTAAATGTGTAATGGACAAAAAAATATATATATAATAAAACTGTTGAAAGAATGCATTTTCTCAGCACCAAGGCTATCCATAAAAATTTTACAGTTTTCCACTATATAACATTATCCTTCATAAAAAATGATATTTTAAAGCAAAAAGGTTGGCAAAAGAAACAATTGGTAGTTAACGGAAGGACGGGATTACAGCACTGTGCCTTTGCTGTGAACGGTGGAATAGAAAATGAAAAACATTTGGGGCATTATATGAAGCCCAGCAGTCATGCTCCATATGGTTTGAAGAGTTGAGCAATGCTTGACAAAGGTTTTATGACTTCATTTTCTTAACATTGAATATTATTCCTCCAGTCTAGTCCTCCCACCCCATTCCTTGTCTTAAATGTCTCCTGTTTTTCAGACAAAGAAATCTGTTTTATTAGTTTGTATCATTTATATTGAGTTTAATCACATCTGGTTTAATACACAGCTTTGTTACCAGCAAGGCCCTCCTGAGGAATGCCCTGTAACAAGGTATTGGGGCAAAATTGAGATAATTTGGTCCCCGGACCCTCTAATACAACTTCCCATGTGACTTGGTTTTAGGAAAAATAGCCAGGGTCCTCTGTATAAGAGGACAGTTCAATATTTGTGGATAATTGGCTTTGGAGCAAAGAACTTCCTGCCTCCTAAAACTGTGCTCAGACAGATCAGGTTAAAGTTTTATATCTCTTAGCCCACATCATGAATTTCAAAACCAAATACTGCTCCCCTCAGTCATAAAATACATACAAAAATTAGTTAGTCATTCTTCACTCTACAATCTACTGCCATGTGTGCTGCCAGCAGTGGAAGTCCACAGTCTTCCCCAGAAATGCCTATGGATTATCTTTGTTTTGATATGACATTTAAATCGTTAGGCACAGCTGGGGATTGGGCCAAGTGGTGCATTTGTAATCATAAAATGAGAATTCCTGCTGCAAAATTCACACCGTAAAAAGAGAGGATATTTGTGTCTTTCTTTCAAAAATACTTAGGAGGTTCCTGGAGGTCTCAACATTGAGACACAATCTTCTATATGAGCGACAAACAACATGTTTTCTACTACAACAGGTGATCTAAACTGAAAAATTCAAACCTAGAACCAAACTTTTTGAAAGTCTGAGTGTTTGGATCCGCAGTCTTAGCTTGGATGAATCTCTAAAAAAGGAATTACTGTTGCCATTTATTACATCAATTCACGTACTGTGCTACACAAAATAGATCTTTCCTGAAACATCACTTCTCATTTCATTCATTTTACTTCACAGTGAGAGGCAGAACTCCTCTAACCCTTCTCCTGCCGTAGCTGAGTGCGTGCCCTCACATGTGGATCTCACATGCCGTGGTATTTCAGATGGCATGTTGTGAATTAGGTGGATAGAGTATCACTGGTGGTGTGTTTTATCCCATGGACTCAGCCCACTGGAGAGCACTCAGCTGGTTAATATTTCATATGGATTCTTTTCTCTTTTCTTTCCAACCATCTATGTAAACTTTAAGACAGCCTGTCTGGTTTTAGGAGGTGATTTCCTCACTGTGGATTAAGGATCCATTTGTGAGTCACTCTTCAGGCACTTCAGAAAAGTAGATTTCAGACCTGAAAGAATGTATTGTAAACAGAATAATGTGCTTTCAAATTTAGCTCCTGTACCAAATTATGTATTTACTTAATACACCTTAATGGCTTTTGAAGAAGCCATTAGGCTCGATTGCGTAAATAGTATATATACCAAAATATGTATTTAACCTAGATAGGGCAGTGCCCCATTGTTGGTTTTCCTTCCTTCTTTACAAAGTTTTATCTTCATGGCCTTTTGAAAGTATACTATTGCTGAAGAATTTATCCTCCAGGAGATTGTTTTGGGCCGTGGCAGCTGAGGGGGCAGGGAGGAGAGGTGGTTCCTGAGTTTTAGTGTGTAGGAAGGAGGAATAGCATTCGGGAGGGCTATAGGGCTCTTCAGACTTTGGAGTGAGGAAAGAAGAAATTCAAATAATATTGAGCAAACCAATTCTCTCAAAGGGCAGAATCCTACAGGGCTCTGTGACCTGATCCTAACTTAGGGAATAGGAGTGGGTTCATGGATCAGTCAGCTTTGTTCGTGCATTGGGCTGGATATGAACAGTCTTCCAAGTCCATGAAAAACATGAATAGAAAAGAAAGAGCCTTCTCTCTGCTCCCACCACTGAGGTGCAGGACCTGTCCATGCTGGAGGCACTCTGCCATGGTGGGACTCTCATGGGACTCCTTGGAAAACTCCTTGAGGACCCCTTAGGGTCAGGACACTGCCAGCCTGGTATTTTAAACTGGCTTTACATCCTGGGAATACACACAAAGAACCAAAATTTTCTATTTGGTTCTCCATATGTATATAAATATAGAGAGGTAGGATAATGATCCTTGACAGTGGTTTTTTAAGGATAACTTAATGGAACAAAACTCATTGTAGGAATATTAAATATGAGAGGGGCACTGCATCAGTTGGGACTGGTGGAAAATAAGTGGGGAAACAAGTAGAGAGGAGCTGAACCGGCTGTGTTTCACCGTTTAACTGCTACCTCCTGTAACTGGCACAGCAAGTAAACCATATATCTGCTAATGCTGCAGGTGTACTCTCAGCTAGCTCATAGTGGAAAAAAAAAATCTGTAAATGACTCCTCAGTTACAGCAAATGCCAAAAATTACAGTCCATGATGTCCACAGGTGATCCCACCAATCCCAGCCTGGCTCATCAGTTCGGAAATGACAACAAATGTGAAAACTCCAGTAAAACACGTTATCTTGCTCAGAAAATGTGATGAGAATGAGCAGCTAAGTGCTAAAAATAGAAGTGTTGTATGAGGCCCTGTAACTTTGGCAGAGTCACAAAGTGCAGAGTGAGAGAGGGTGTGGAAGGCACTGCCAGCACTGGGCAAGAGAGAAATGTATGATGGGCACCCAGAGATAGCCTGAATCAGGGGAGGAGAAAAGTTTCTCAAGTTTTAATGGACTTTACTACAGATTTATGTGTTTTTGTGGAAAGTTCCTGTCTATATTAATCAGTCTATTAAACAAACACTTCTGCAAACAGTCTGTGCAAACTCCTCAAGTTGGTTTACCTGGGTCAGCCTGCGGGATGGAATGGGGCAAGAAGACGTATTGGTCTTCTTAAGAAATTAGTTAGCTATAAGTACAATGAACACCATGAAAATGAAAATTAATTCAGCCTGAATCTCTGACAAGAATTGGTCTCCTGCTGAAATCTGTTCTTAACAATTCTCTTGCCTATGTGACTTCAGACAGGCATCTTCAGGTAAACTAGATTTTGGATACACTTGAAATTGACCTGGCTTGATTTCTAAAAGGAACCTAATTAACCTGAATATAAATTAGGAGAGATAATAATAATAATAACCACAACAACAATAATAACAGTTGTACACCTGGACTATTGCTGGTAGGCCTCTTAATGATGGAGTTTCCCATTACTAGCTTGAATCTGAGTATGACCACAGAACTATACCAGAAATAATTTTGTGCAAATAAATTCAAGCAATGTTATCAGCTGTAGGGCAAAAAATGCACTTGGAGCTGTATTGTTCTTTTTCATTGACTTTTTGTTGACCACAGGAAAAACAGGTTTTAAAGAACAACACAGTAACACAGTCTAAAGGAGTGAAAAACTTGTAGAGCCAGTTTGAGTTATAAGGGTGTGCTAACTTGTGACCCAGACACAATGGTGGTTTTAAAATAAAATTGAAACAAAGAAGTTCTATTGTGTTTTTTCCACATCCCCTGCAGGAAATCATACTCCATCCCCTCCACTCTTGTCCCACACATCTTCTTCCCATCTCTCTCATTTACTGCTTTCTCATACCCAAGATCTTGTACTTTGTTTCTTCCCTGGCCATCTCATCCCATCTGAAATACCTCAGGCTGTCCATTTTTTTCTGTTTTATTTATTCTTACTCTGTTTAATAAAACTGTAATTCTTTTTCCTGCTTAATGATTGACTTTAACAAATATTTAGGGATTTTTTTGGTGCCAAATTACATTTTTTTCCTCAGGGAAAGGATGAAAAACTGCCCTAGAGGGACTAATTTCAAAATGTTTTCTGATTTATATTATTATCATCATGATAGATTTTTTAGATATATTTCTTGGTGGTATAAGATCTCTAAATAAGTTATTGAAGGTTTTTCCTTTTTTGCAAGTGAAGTTAAAAATATTTCCTGAAGTTACTTGCAAAGTTTGACCAGAAATAAAAATATTGTTATGCTCCTTTTGACCTCCATGAAACTGGATTTTTTTTTTTTTTTTTTTTTTTTAGTGTTGGGAGAAGGAAAAGAAAACTGAGCTGCTACATGGTTTAGATGAGACACCATCTATAGGGTAGAATTTTGGTACTTCATAAAGTTTCCGTCATAATGGCACATTTATCTGTATTAATCTGTAGCTGCTCCCTTAAAACCAAGCCCTTTGCATATCTTTTGTTTTTTTTCTCAGGTACTGGGAAATTGTTCATTCCTGGTGTTCCATCAGGCATGTCAAAGACAAATATTTCTATGTGCATCTGTATTTGGGCCACCCATCCTGAATATCCTGAATACGTAGCACAGCTTTTCATGCCAAAAGTCCTCTGCACTAAATTTCATGCTGCATTTTCTGTGGGTTACTTAAAGGTGCTATTTTTCTTGTTTTCATTAAAAAGGCCAAACTGAATTTTGTTCTGAATCAAAAGCATTTTTTAAGAACCTACTCTAAAGTTCATCATGCAGGAGAAGTGCTGTTTGTCTTCACCAAATGATTGTGGTTTCAACAGTAAGAAATTTGCCTCCAGAGCTTCTAGCTGCTTATTGATTGCTAACTTGACATATATTTACATGTTTACAGATTTCTACAAATTCTGCTGAGATAAATGTTTAGAGACACCACCAAAGACCTGTTTTCATACATGTTTAAAGGTATTAGATGGCTTCCAATTCTATACATGTGGATATGCACAATTTAAGAAAAAACCCTAGATATTGTTTGCAATTATTGCTCCTCAAAAATTCATAAAGATTTCGTGAAATGCTTAGACGGTATAACTTTAATTGAAAGTATTTATCCAGCTCTGATTTCAACAGATGTCTGAACAACAGGGGAAAAATAACCCCCACCCTTTAACAAAACATCATCTGCTTCCAGATTTTCCATGGTCAAGTTTTTATGGCGGTCAATGGTAACACACGTGTACTTTTCTCTCATGCTTTTATAAAAACTACTTATCTTTTTTGAAAAAGGCTTCTTTTTCCCTTATGCAGAGATGCCCTTTGTGTATTGGTTGATTTTCACTTGAAAGTTGAAGAAGACTTTTTCACACTGGAGACACCTGTTTTTGAACCCCCATGTTTAAGGGAACTGGGGAAAATAATACAGCGAAACATTTGGATCCATCTGGTTAGATGTGAGAATGTTATGATCATCTGAACATCTGGATAAGATGGTAACTGCCACCAAACAGTTTGGCAAAGAGTAGATTTGTCCCTGCTCGAGCCTTCTATGGATGGTTCAGAGGGTTTTTTTGCCTAATGATGTGCTTGGCCATACTTGCGTTCTTTCTGCCCCCACTCTTCTTCACCATCAGTGGGAATATTCCTCTCCTCCAGCAACAGAAACCGCTCTGCTGCTCTCCCTGTGCTCTCCTCCAACAGTGTTTTCCCACAGGGCAAGCACAGATCCTGTTGTTTTACATCATATTGTCACTGCAGCCACAGGCATGTGTCTGCACTTGTCCTCGAGCAAGAGAGGGAAACGTGTTCCCTCTTGCAGCGTGCCTGACCCGCTCTGCTCCCACAGCCTCTCCCAGCACACCTCCTGCCTGCTGCCACTCCAGCCACAGCTCTTTCCAGCTCAGCAGCTGGTGTGGAGAGGAGATGGGTTAGTCCAAGTGGGCAGCTGAGCTGTCCTGGGAGTGTTCAGGAGGTGCAGTGTGGTTGTCTCTGCATCCACATCGAAGCTGCTTTGGAGCAGTGCGTAGCTCTGTGTGAAAATATCCCCTGAGCGAAGGGACTGGGCTGTGTCTGTGGCCATCGGCATTGGAAATGCCATGTGTTAGGTTTATAACAAAAACATTGCCGTAAGCTCCATTTCCCAGTCAAAACTTATTTAATAGAGCATTGAGAGCAGCCTGTGGCAAGAGAAAGGTCAGTGTGTTGGAGCTCTGGTCTGCTGGGCAATGGCTGGAAACCTCCTCAATGCCACTGTGTCATTTGATGCTCCCTGAGCCCGTATCCGGACCATGAGCACATGCTGAAATTCCTGAGCATGTGCGTAAAGTTAAGTACTTAAATGCTTTGCTGAATAGGAATTGACTGAACATGTGCTTAAGTATCCTGCTGAATTGCAGCATTAATCATTTTTACAGCTGACAAAATCACTGCCCCAGAAAAATATTCTCCAATTAGAATGAGTGGGATTATTTCTTTCATTTGTGTGAAATAAGTGTGCTCCCAGTTGTACTGAACGTGTTCTGTTTTCTGTGATATTAGAAATCATTTTCCATAAGGTTTCATATTGCTCAAGAGAAAACTTGAGAAACTTTGGAGTTGATCAAGTCCCTAGATTTGGATTTATATTAAGAAAACATTGTAAGAAAAGACATAATGGGCCAAAAATATGCACTTACTTTTTTTCATTGACTTCACCTAAGGGCAGAACTTGGGCCACTGTGGTTGTTCATTAATTCTCTCTTGTGGAAGCTACTTTTTCCATATGTGATCTTAATCTATTTGTAGATACTAAATGTAGCTTTTCATATGGCAGAGTGCTCCTTTTTTTCCTTATTTCCTTCAGAGTTTAAAACAAGAAAAAAACAAAAACAAAACAAAGCCAAATCAACAAACCAAATCCCTTTGTATGTGCAGCCAGCTAAGTAGATAATAATGGTAATTTTTCTGCTCTGCTAATGATGATAATATTGATATTTATCAATAACAAATAGCAAGGAAGTGCCTGGGTGAACAGAGTATTTTGCACAGTGGGGTTTTATATCTATATATGAAACATGGAGTGGCAGAGGCTGCTAGAGGCAGGTGAGGGAAGCTGAGCAGAGAATTGCCTCACAGCAGAGAGCCTGAGTAACAGCAGAGGGGAAATTTAGTCCTAGCCAAGAGCAGAAATAATCCCTGCAGTCAAAAAGCTGCAGAATCTGTAATCTCAATATCCAGCCCAACAAAGACCATGGACCTTGGGGCTCAGCTAAGTGAGCTCTCACTGGAAATGATGTGGGGCTCACGTGGGGTAATTTGGGAATGGGAAGGTCCAAGGAAAACCTGCTGGTTGACAGAGCTAAACCCAGGCAGCCTGGATATTTCCAGCCTGCTCCTTAGACTGCTCTGCAGTCCCTTTGGTGCTCAGTCTGTTTTATTTCATTAAGTCTGCAAAGGGGACTTTGAGAGGCGTTATCTTCAGGAGATAAATTTACAGCTGCTTTGCTTCCTATATTATGTTTACATTTTGAACCTGTGAGTCTGAATATTACCTGCTGGTAAATCTGACTCTGTAATTATTGATTTTGAGGCTTACAATTGCTCTCTAGACAAGGGGAAGGGGGAGAGGGAAGGATGGTCGCACAACAACCAGCTGTTCCAAGACCTGTGAAGGTGGCTTGAACAAAATCACACAGCTCAAATAATGTGCTGGAGAAAAGTACTGCACCTTCTTGTCTAGTGGGGCCAATTTAGGATGCGACCTTTGAGTTTTGCTGGAGCGAATGACTCGAGGTACAGCTAGAAATGTTTGTAAGGTGTGTCATGTTCATTTTCAGAGGCCCTGGCTGGAAGAGGGACCTGGTTGTGGACTGACTGAATATCTTGGGCGCTTAATCTTGGCATGAGGGTGACTGGAGAGAGCTTAGCTACTTGCTCTTGGAATTGCCTGTGATTCTCACTCAGTGCATGGCCCCAAAGCAGCTCTGAGTAAAGGCAAGTTCAGGGTTGTCCCTCCCTGGATGCCACATACATCCAGCTCCACTGCTCTGCTCACAGGATCACAGTCTATTCTGCTCATAGTCACTGCCAGATCCAAAGGAGACAAGATTACCTTTTTAAACACAACAATAAAGCAATAAACAAACCGTAAACCCAACACTCCAGATGTCATTCCTATGTTAGATAACATAAAACCAGAGAACAGCCGCACACACACACATTTTTCTATTTATTGTTTTAGTATCAGCTAGAAAATGTTTCTATAGGAGTGTCCACACCAGAAAAATCCCAACTGTTTGAATCACAACCATGTGGATATTTTATTTTCCTAGGGCTGAACGTATTTCCTAAATAACACAAAAAAACTTTGAAGTTTGCATTACTTTTCATGTGAATCTTCAGCTGCAGCACCAACATGTGCAATCCCCTCCCCACTTGTTTCGCTTGACATGTTTCATGTTACAGAGTCTGTGTGAGAGACTTTGAGAGGTGTTATCTTTGATAGAGGAATTTATGGCCATTTTCCTATCTACTGTATGTTTACATTTGGAACCTGTGTTGAACATTTGTTATACTCACTTGTTGTGTCTTGTCTTAAATTAGATCATAAACATTTTGAGGCAGGGACCATGTCTTCCTCTGTATTGTTGTTCCATTTAGGCCCTACTGTTATGGATGTGGAACTGACTGGGAGTGATTGTAACAATAAAAATAATTCTGCTAGGAATTATTTTGTCCTGGTAAAGAAATGTGCAAGTCTTGTTATCAGAATATATCAGAGAATAGGGTGCGTAAAAGTGGCTGTAGAGTAGTAATCACCTTTCCAAATGCTTTGAACCCTGGTGTTCGGAAAACGGAAAGGACAAAAGTTATACTTTGATTTATAGAGAGACAAAACCACTCCCAAAGTTGCCAATATCCAAATATTACCCATAGGCTTGCACGTGCATCTAACAAAGGTTTTGAACAATTAGCCCTAATTGCCCTTTTCTAATATTCTGTTTAACAGAAAAATCTTCATTATAGGAACACACGGCTTGTAAATGAAAGGGATGAAAGCTCATGAAAGGACAGAGGCACACCATACGTCATCCCACACCTAGGCACAACGGGATGCATTAAGGAAGCATTTATGGAGAGGCATTCCATCAAGTCAAGGTGTCAGAGGACATATGGTCTCTTTCACCAGTAACTCTGTGAATTTCCATAACTTTCCACTGGTCCATACTAACCTCACTTTGTGGAATGCTCAGATTTGATTTGTTTGATATAGTTTTGGTTTTCCTCTGAAAACTTCTAATTGTACATGTGAAATTCAGGAAGTACATAACTAAAAATCACCTTTTTGAGCTTGCTTTTTGCAAAAGAGAAATTAAAAAAGGAAAAATTGGGTCAAACAGAAAAAATTTCAGTAATCAAGACAAAAATTAATAAATATAGGCACGAATGCATAATTTTATCTCTATGGATACCCACTTGACCCTGTTTCCTGGCTAGAAAATACTGTTAGTATGCCTTTGAAATATAGTGTAGCATATTGGTACCAATTTGTTTGACGTGTGAATATCCATCTGAATCATCGGTTGTCATCCCAAAGACAGCACTGGGGTGCTGGTAACTGCTAAGAAAATTCAGATGTAGAGAGGCTTATGATGAATATCAAGATGGGGATCATAGAGTCAGATAAGGGTGACAAAATAAAATCTTACTTCTGGTTCTTTTAAATGCTGAGTATCACAGAATATCCTGACTTGAAAGGGACCCACAAGAATCATCAAATCCAGCTCTTGGTTTGGGTCCAACAAGATACACTTCCATCTTTTCACTCCTCAGATGGCTTTGAGGACCTGCAGAAGTACCTGAAGCAGGGGGACACTTCCTCCTTTCTTGGGGCTTTTCTTCACTCTCCTGTGTAGATTTATCTGTAGAATTTCTAAATTTAGGCAGAGGAGTGTGTGCTAATCTTAAAGGCTAGATTTCCCTCTCTGTGGATCTATTGTCATCTCAGAAGACATCACATAGACACCATCAAAAAGATGTTGAAAAGTAGTTCCCAGGTATATGATCAGACTAACTAGAAGTTATCATTATTATTTTTAAATATGTACTCTTTTTTAAAAAATATTTTTGGCATTTCTTCAGCTAAGCAATGATCGTAGTCCAAAATCTCTGTGAGGAAAAACTTGAATATAATGACATTGTGTGTTTCTTACAAATAATTGAAATAATACTAAAAATTCCAAGAAGCCCTAATGCTGGGGAGAGGGAGAGGGAAGGAATTTTTGAAAGTGCTAGGTGGGAATAAGAAAGCTTTTAAGACAATCATTATAATAATACCATCATAATAATAGCTTTATCTTGAGGAAAAAAAATCATCAACTAAGCAACCACCATTGAACCTGGGACTAAAATAATCTCTCTGAATTTTCAATTGTCTTAAAGCACTGGTGTTTTCTAAGGTTAAAAAAAAATAACAGGAATATCTGTCTTGATTTTATCTTATTATCACAACATCATGTTTTTCATGTTACTTCTCTCTTGTCTTACCCCCTTCATTTAAGCTCACTGAAAAGTCTCCCTCCTCTGTCAAAATGAGTTGAAGACACATTTGGGCTGAACAAAATATTGGTGTTGTTAGGAATTTAAAATCAGGGGTCTTTTCATTAATGTTTAAAAGCATTGATGTAGAAGAACAGGAAAACTCCCTGTGTACACCTATTCCATTACATTTTCCCAGCAGAGAAAATGTTGGAATGTCATTCTTCTGTATATTCACATGTAACACTTCCATGTTTAATACATGGAAAATCCCTAAAATGTTTGCACAAAGAATACTGTTATTCCCTGTACATTTTAGCTGGTGCTTACTGGGAGGAAAAAAAAAAACAAAACCAAAAAACAAAAAACCAAAAACAAGCAGTGGAGTGAAATTTGAAATGAAAAGTCAAATGTCTTTAGATGTTTCACTTAGCCTAGGTCCTAACGACACATTGTCCAGTGCTTTAGAATATGTGCATTCAGAGGATCAAGCTTTTAGAGAAAAAAATCTCCATCCTGAAAAAGAGGCTTATCACTGAATCAGGAATTGCCAGTAATGTCTCCTCTGGGATGCTTGTTTTTAAATTGCCTTTTGGGAGGCTTTTATGACTGCATCCACATCAGTGCTGCGATTCAGAGCAGTGATGCTGTTTTGAAGCACATCCCCCAGACTGTCCCATTTACTGTGCAGTAGTTCACTTCCCAGAGTGGTTTGCAGCCCATAATCTGGATTCTGTTTGGAGAAAACTGAACTGGAGGCTTTGATCAGGCATGCGCCAAGTGTTCTTCAACTCCTATTACAGGAATAAGAGGCCAAACCAAAGACTAGACCTCCTGAAAGCTTGGAATCACACTCTGGGATATTTCAGTTTGGGGATTTGGGCTAAATCAAGTTTAAAGCAATCCTGTCTCTATGTCCCCCATAGCTCAGATGAAGAACCCTCAGCTCCAATTGTTCCAATCCATTGATCTGCTCCTGTGGCCACAGCTGCCTTGAGAAAGTAGATGTAGCCTATGACATCTTGAAAGTATTCCAGATTTTACAAATGTTTTCTGTGTTAGTTGTTTTTCGCTTCTCTTTTCCTTGGATCTGGTGCAAATATTCCTAAATGAATTTTAAATTATCTGAGCCTGTGCCTGTTCCTTTTGTTGCAAAATTTAAGATCAACCTAGTATTTTCCCCCCCCCCCCGAAGATCATGCTGCACTGTGAAACTATTTGGGCAATTTTTTCCCTCAGTTTCATTAAAATTGCTGTTTATAGAGATATTTAAGAAGATGATATATATTTCTGCTCTCAAAAAGGATGAAAGGAAATTGTGGGAACTATAAGAAGTTTATCACAACACTTTTGTCCTTGGGTTTTCAAAGCTGTCTAGTACTGCCTTACAACTGAAAACAGCCAACTTCCAAGTCTACTTATACCAGTGGGCACCAAAGTTTATGATAAGTATAAGCAAACTGTGGTATTTCTATCTTTTGGTGGAACATGTTTGCGTTACAGGTTATTTAAATTGCGATTTTTAATTTAGACATCCATCTCTCTTGTATGTTTTTCCTTACATGCTCAGCCTCATTAACCCATCCAGTTGACCTGCATCATTCTCGTGTTGACAAAGATAGGCGTTATGTACCTTAGGATGTCATAAACACCTCTAAAATGTGACCCTACTTGCATGCTGTGGGGAAGGTTTGACAGCATTACACCAGTCATCTGATAAGCTCGGGTCAAAAGTCTCCCAATTGCTTGCCTTTTGTTTGGGTGTCAAGGAGGCAAAAGCTTTTCATGTTTTTAATAAGCAAATTAATGAAATACTTACAGTACACTGCATACATTAACTCTTAGGTAGCTGGTTTTCCTCTGGGGCCATCTTTCCAAAGGTCAGAGGCCATAAATGGAGTTTCAGTTTTCCAGGAAACAAAGAGGACAGTATATTTCAGTAATCTTTTCCTGCATGTAGTTAAGATTCCTCTTTTTTTTTTTTTTTTCTTGTTCTTTCCTTTTTTTTTTTTCTTTCTTTTTTTTTTTTTTTTTCACTTTGGCTTACTTTCTAGAGGCATAGTAACACTTGCCAGCTAAGCCAGATGTAGCATTTCAACCAAAAAAATGCACCGGATGCACGTTCCAAGTTTGCCAATGGCTATGCATGAGGCTGGAATGTCAGAGCAGGAGCAGCGGATTAGGAAGATTGTGTTCGTGTTTCTCAAAGCAGAAGGAGCCCAGAAAATGTCTCTGGAAGTTCACTGTTTCAGCCACTTTTTCTTCTTAGATGTAACATGTTTGTTTGGTAACGTTTTCTGGCTCCTTACAATCACTCTTTATAGTGTTGCTTACATTGTTCAGGATATTAACCAATTAGTCATCATTTGTAAACTCCAGACTACTTTAGAAAGCCTGACTTTAATTTCTGTAATAAAGAGGAAATAAAGAAATGATACTTTTTCTTATCTAAAGGACATTAAAACAACGGCAAACTATCTTGATAATGCCTCCTGTTATCCTCCCTTCCCAGACAAATCTACTATTTCCTACTTTTTCTGAGCAAAAACTAATTTAATATACACTCATATCAATGATACACCTGTGGCTGGATTGATCACCCACTTTTCTGTTCAGATGACCTGGCACAACCAAGTGGTGGAGGAAGTAAAGGTCCATCTCAGTTTCTATGACTATGTGGTGGCTTTCTTAACTTGTATTTTGTACTTATTTAAGCCATTATGTGGTGTCTGCTATCTAAGAGTTCCCAATTTCCATCCTCAGTCCCAAAAGCAGGTAGGACAAGTGGGTGAGCACCTGCTGACTTCCTTTGTAGACAGGGAAACCAAGGACAAGAAGTGAAGTGGAGTCACAGGGAATTATACATCCTACTGGAAGCTTTAGCAAAGGGACTTTTCTTGACTTCCAGACTTGACATAGACATCTGAACTTCTGTCTCCTAAGGCAATTCCCATTCTCCATGTTTGCAGAACATCAGTAGATGTTACTTTTCCTAGACACCTTCCTCAATCAGGTACTTTGAGTAGACAAACAAATCCTTGTTGCTATGTTTTTCTGTCTGTCTGAAAATGCTTCTGGTGCTTTCAATCCAGAATCAGATTGTGGCATGCTGTAAATGCAGTTCAAGGTGTGCTTTACTGAAGCTCACTGGATGCTGTGAATTTCCAGGAGGAAGTTTGCTGGATGTAATCAAAGCTACTGTATCAAACAAATTGACTTCTCAGACGTGTGGTCAGGTGAAAAATCAGCTCTTCTACTAAGCCCAATACTGACAAGAAAAAAAAGGCTAAGTGAATAGAATATTCAAGGAGAAGGGGGAAGATACTCTTCCTTTCATGTGACTGAAAGTCTGTAAGCGTCTTTAAGTGATGCTCATCATCTCATTTCATACAGGTTTCACTCTTGACATCTAAACCAGCAGCCGCAGACTGTTTCCCTTGCAGACTTAAGTAACTAGTGTCTGGAACATTAAACATTCAGCAAAACCCCATAAAAAGAGACAAGGAGCTGTAAAACACTGGCTAGAATAATCTTTCCCTGCTACAGGCCATGCAATCCAGGCTAAACTGAAGCCTGCCTTTTGGGAAGCACCCTCCTTTAGCCCAGGTCAGGCTAAAGCACTTCACTCTCTGAGGTTCCATCTATGGCTCCATGCACAAATGTTCTACAATTTGCCACTTAGCAGATATCTGAGTTACATAAAAGACATAAGAGATACAACCATGAGATGATTTTATCCCCTCTGCACTGGTTGGACTGCTTTCACTCTAAAATGAAATAAAAAAATGCAGGGAAAACTGCCTTATTAACAAAAGCTATTAAAGTAATCTAAGCATCACATTAAGCTTTGCTTGCGCAGCAGTAGACACAATAAGAAAGACATATTATAGTCATTTAGATGCAAGATAATTTACTATTTTTAAGATCTTATAGCATCCTTGTTCCAAAGTTTTATCTTTTACTCTTTGCTGTATCTGAGTACTTTGTCCCCTCCCCAGCTCTGATTGCTGGGAAGAGTAACCACTTTCTAGCTAGAAAACCTTCCTCGGAGTATGTGTGGATTCTTTGCTCTCAAACTGGGTGGTGGTGTGTTTAGTGACCTTACAAGGCTTTATCCTCAGCCTGGTTTGTTCTATATTCACCAGCCTCTAGGACTGTGCAGCAGAGCATGGCCTTGTCAAGTTTGCAGGTGCCACTGAGCTGCCAGGGTGCCAGTGCCTCTGGAGCAGGATTAGGATCCAGAATGATTCTGTTAAATTTGAGAAGTGACCTGGAATTCAGTAAAGACATCTTGAAAGTACTACAATAAAAAGTGGGGAATTCAAAGACGCAACTGGCGTTCTGCAGAAGTAAATGGGAAGGTTAGAGCAGGACCACAGACTGTAAGTCAGTAGTAGGACACTACTCCATCCCAGGATGAAAAAGGAGTGTGGCACGTATTCCTGAGCCTCTGGTGAGATTTTGGCTGCAATTTTGAGCCTGGCATTAGGGACCCTCCCTTCAAGGCACAGACACATCTGAGAGAGTCCACAGGACAGCAACCAAAATGATGAGAGGTTTAGAAAAAGTGACCTATGAGGAAAGGTTGAAAGAACTTGGTTTGTTTAGTCTAGAAAAGAGAAGACTGAGGAGGTACATGATAACGGACTTCAAATATTTAAACGGTTGTTATAAAGAGGAAGGGGATCAATTATTCATGTCCACTAAGAATTGGACAAGAAATTAGGAATGTCTTTAATTTGCAAGAGGAGGATTCCAGTTCGAAAGCTTTCTGATGGCACTGGAGCACATTAGCAATTCCCACAGCCTCCCTGGGTATTGAAGGTTTATAAAAATGACTTGAACAAACTTTGTAAGGGATGTTTCAGATCTGCTTCTGCTTCAAAGCACTGCTTAGGACAAACAACTTCTTAAAGTCTCTTCTGGCCTTATTCCTATAGTATGTAATATAGATTTATAATGCACACTTCCCTGTGTAATTATACAAGTGCTAAATTAGTATCTGAAAACACACTCCTTTACTTGCCTCTACAGGTATGTGGTGGAGTGATAGTGGGGAACTATGTGGACTTTGCTGTTTGCTAAAAGAGAATTGCTCAAGAGTTTTAAAAACTATTGCTCAAAACGCAGCAGTGGAAAATCAGAACTCATGCCTGACCTCATCTGACAGCTGCTGCGGCCCTTATAAAGGGATTAACAACCTGGACATAAAACAAAGGTTATTGCCAGTCATTAAGGTGTGATATCGCTCAGCACAATTAGGACATGTCACAAGTCTGCACAGGGCTATGCCTGAGTGGAGAATTACAGAGAAAAATGGTGATTTACTGGTCTGTGGGAAGAAGGCCTGACACTGTGATGAAGGGAAAGCTGTGCAGGGCTTGGAAATATCCTGAGAAGCTGGAGGCCTTTGATACTGTGCTACAAGACATTCACCTGACACCATGCTTCCTTGGTGTTTTTTACTATCTACACTGTATATACATATATATATATATATATATGTATATATGTCCTCATGGGATCCTTTATGCCTACAAAATGTGTCTGTAGGATGCTGTGCAGAAATCAAGAGGAAAAGCTGAGTCTTGATGCTGGCAGAATTTCTGGCTCTGAACGTTTCAGATGACGCCTCCCAGCCCAGACAAAATCTGCTTCTCAGCTGAGTAAGGAGGCAATTTGATAGCTTGATTCTCCAAATCTGTATTTAGCAACTTCCACTCTTCAGAGACTCATGCAAAGATGATTATATTCCATGATAGGTCTAAAGAAATAAAGCCATTGAAATATTATTGGTTATTTCTCACAGCAATTTAGAGGCCAACCCACGTGTTTCAATTACAAAAGAATGAGTTAGCTTATAGTATGCTAAGTTCTTTTTATTAGTTGATTAATTTTTCACTTAAATTCTAAAAAAAGTCATTATTTCTTCATGTTTAAGCTTTCACTTCTACTGCCTTCTTTTGTAGTGCTTTTCTTAATTACCTGCAGCAATTTGCATCAGCAAGGAGCTAAGAATGCTTTGCATGTCTTTAGTGCCTTCCCTCCTCCTTAGCTATTGATGTAGCTACACAGAGAGCTCAGCACTGTAGCATCTGGCATCTTGAATCAGCATTATAAACATTAATTAAATAAACCTCTCAGTGCTTCTGACAGGTGATGAGAGCTCCTGTCCTCTGATGGGAGGCCGGGTAACCATTGCACAGGTCTAGCAGCAAAGGGTGTGTCTGAATTGTGAGATTTGCAGACCCTTCCCGACATCCAGGTTCCAGGTGCGTGCCCTGGCCACATCCCAAATGTGTGCTGGGGGAAAAGCCAGGCTCTTTCTCCCTGAGGATCTTGGTTTCTGTAGGAAGGAGCCCTGAGAGCTGGTGTGGGGAGGGCTGGCAAGCACGGCTGGGTGTTGTCAGGCTGTGGGCTGCACTGCAAAGCCTTATCCCCACAGTCTAGACAAAACCGAGGCAACGTAATGGATTTGAAAGAGGCTCGTGGTGATTCTGCATTAAAGGTGGGAGTAGAGAAAAGAAATTGTTCTTGGCTTCCTCCTCATGCAATTCCTCCCGTTTTTTAACTACCAAGATGACCACACTGGTTTTGCACATTTAACAAGTCCAATGCAAACAAGGTTCTTTCCCTCATTTTCATCAGCTTTAAGATATTTTATTTTCAGGGGTCTACAAAGGCAAATGCACAATTCAAATAAAACCACGGCAGTGACCGCACAGAATAATAACCTCACTTCATTTTGGAGCAGAGCTTGGAAAAAGTGGATACAACCTAAACTAGTAGAAAAGGGCAACACTCTCTCTCTTTCCTCCTGGCAGCTTTAAGGAAAGGCCACAGGTAGCAGAGTCTTCCGAAGCCCATTTACTCCAGGAGCAAGCTGGAAGATGGCTTGCAGAACACCAGTACCTCAGTGTTGCCAGATATCTGTTCTTGTTTTACAATCTCCAGCATGTTTTAGCAATTAAATCCTATTTTTCCTGGATTAAATGTCAGTTTGTCAGCCTGTGGACGATTACGATAGATAGTCATGGGGCACTGTACCAATTAATGCACTCTAGACATAATAAAAGGGGCTTTACCTTTCAGATTAAAAGTTACACTGCCAGTAACAGCCATTCTTCCTCTGACAGCACTCTTGCCTTTCCACACTCCTATTTAATGTTTCTCCCCATTTTTCCAGTGTCGTATTTTAGCACCGAGCTATTGATTGGGTGGAGTGGTCAGACAAGGTCCAGTGAAATCAAAGAGCATCATTTCAGAGGCCTCTTCAGAAGTGCTGGATTAGCCCTGTTGCCCAAGATTTAGGAATGGATCCCTATCCAGAAAGGCACTTTAACACGTGATAACAGTTAAGCGTGTGCTTAAGTGCTTTTCTGAATCAGGGCCCATATAAGGCAGCATGTCTACCAAACATCTCCAGCTAGTTCAAATAGTGTCCAGCTTTTACAGGAGTGAGATTTCCTTTAGAATATGTAAGCAGAATTCCTTCAAATATTGAAAAGACTAACTGAATTCTTCCCTTCAAACAATTGTTTGGAGGTTTGCTCTGTTATTGATATAAAGATTAATTCAAGTTGCAAGGGAAAAAATGTGTTTATGCAAATATTAAGTGCCTGAAAACTACACCACAGCTGTTTCGTTTTGGATGAAAATCTTGGCTTGTTGGATAAGATGCATCACCATCTATGAGATTTAGGAAACATCTTTTGTTACACGGTTATTTCAGTGGAAATACATTCTCCAAAACCTTATTTTCCAGAACAAATTCACATTTCTCCGCATTTAACATTGTAAAAATATGAAAAGCTTCTTGGCATATGCATTCCTTGTCAAAATGAATCTAGAATGAGATAGTGACAATGAGGAAGAGAAGTTTTGGGATAACTTATGCCCTGAAAAATTTGCAGCAGGGGTTTTTGTGTTCTAATTGCAGGAGAGCTGCAGCCACAGTGAGAAGGTTCAATAGGCCCATAAGAGACGGCCATTGAGTGCAACAAGTGCAACAGGATGATTTAATTTCATGTGTAAATAATATCTGTAAGAAAGAGAAGCTTCCTATGCTGCTTTTTGTCTTTTGTTTCGTTAACTTCAGACCATGCATCATCTCTAATGAGCTTGATAAAGCATAGTAAGGAAAATGGGCCATAATTCATCATGATTTCCATTTCAAAAGTGACAGCCAACTTCACAAAATTATCCATTTTGCAACAAAAGAAAACCAACAAATGATAATGGAAACAATATCCTCAAATGAAAACTTAAAGTCCCCTCTGATGTGACTTTCATTATGGAAAAATGGGACAGGTTTTCTTAACAGAACCCAGACATCCTCTCTGGTTCATCTTGTAAATAAAGTATTTGATTTTTTAAAGTGTTGCCCACCTCAGAAGAAACAGCACCCCAAAATTTTGATTGAGTAATAAGAGCTGATATATGGAGAAAAGCAGGATCAGCATTTTAAATTGTTAGAAAATATAACATTAAATTTAATTCTTTCCCATAAAAAAGCTATGGCCCATGCTGCAATGTAAGGTATAAATAAACTGCATTCAATAACAATAAAGGAGCAATCTGTATGTTTTGGGGAGCTTCTGAGGAATTTTTATTGTTTGTGCAAATATCCAAACTATTTTAGCTTTTTTTTTTCTGACTGCAATCCTCTTAGAAATCAGACTATATTCTTTCTGGTACCTCTGAGTACTTTAGATATCACACCCTTCACCTTTTAAAGCTTATCTTAAATCTTTAGACTTTCAAATAATTTAGTCCCATGGGAGGGGTAAGGCTTGGATTGGAAATGAAAATGGTAGTTTGGGAAAAGAGGGGAAGGAGAGGTGAGGAGTGACAGAGCAGGGCTCAACACTGGAGCCAAGCACCCTGAAATCCTTTGCTTCCCAAAAGCTGGCCAGTGTCCTAAATATTTGTCCACTAGTGTCACATCTACTGTATATGATGTTGATAGACCTTAAATAGTTTCTTCTTTTCAGGATGTGTCATCTCCTTTCAGAGGTGTGATGGATGGAGAACATTATATTGCTGCTTGAAGGTGAATGATCACTGCCAGAACAGGGTGTGCTGGTTTGAGGTCATGCAGGAGATGTCCTTTACGGGGCAGAAGATTGGTTAACAGCCTGTCCAGGATGGTCTCCTGGGCTGAGCTGTTGTATTCCAAATTGGAAACAAAACTTGCCATGGAACTGGGAGATGCTGCCCTTCAGAAAGGCATGATGTCCCCTCTCCTGGGGCACCATCTGCCAAGTGTCTGAGAAGACACACCCCACCTGAATTGGGCTCACAGGCTGTGTTTCAGTTTCAGTGCATGAAGCAAATAAGAAAAACTTCTGACGGTATCTCTGCTGAAGACAGAGCAGGCATCCATTTTCTGTGAATACTTTAAAATACTCAATTAAAATTAACTGTTTGGAAAACACCAGTTTTTTACTGGTTGATTGATGGACTGGGGCATAGAAACAGAAGAAACAGCAAAGACTGGTGTCAACGTTAATTTATGTGAACCTTCTAAGAAAAAATAATCCAAAAATTACACTTAGGATCATTCTTTTATAGTAGTTAATTAACATGTGGAACTCACTGCCACAAAATACAGTATCTTTGAGGCATGAGTTTAGCGGGATTAAAGGGATTTATTAAACACTTATATGGATAATGAGACCATCCGCAGCTACATTACACAGGATGAAACCATACATTAGGGATATAAACAATTATGCTTCAGGATAGAAGCCAACTACTGACTAATAGAGTTAAGGAGGAAATTCACTCCATAATTATCCAGGATTTTATGCACCTTTTCTAAAAGTTCTACTACGAGCATGGTCATGAATGGGATACTGCCTTACAGGAAATGCTGGAACACAGGAAATACAGGCAAAATAATGGAATTATGATTTTTTTTAATGTTTAAAGATAGTGTCTTATTTTTTCCCACCTTAATAGTAATAATCACAGTTACCCCTTAAATAAAAATTGAGAATGAGAAATGAAAAATTAATCTAAGGCTTATTGAAGCTTGTGAAGCATACCTCTGCCTCCTTCAATATATGAACTGAATATCATCTGTTGTTCATATATTTTCTTTTAAAATTAGAATAAGGAGATACGGACGTGGCTTTAACTGATGCTACACCTATTTGCACAAGGACACTGGATCATCAGCACCAGATTTTTAAGATTTTCTGTGGTTCCTTCTTCTCCCAGCCAAAGTGGAGAATCTTGTAGGATCATATAGGATAGAGCACAGCCTACAGAAGCGGAAAGAATGCTTTGGATGGGATTGAATTGCCCTTGACCTATTTCAGGACCAAAATATTTTCAGCGTCAAATTGTCTTAGAACAGGAAAGCAAATAAACAAACAATATTTAGTTGTATTTTTCCCCCTATCCTAGTAGTTCCTTCGTCAGGAACAAATGCAAATGTCCTCTGAATTCTCTGTGGAGCTCTGGGTATGACGGCAGGGAATGTGTCAAGCCTCTTCCTGAGCCTCCCTTTTAACATCTCCTTGCTGGAAAAGGGAAAAGAACTCCACATCCTCTTACATTTTTGTCATCCTCTTACATTTTTTTGGAAGCAGTAGCCTCTTGAGAAGCACTTGTTTGTAGATTCCTGCACACTTGCTGTTAGAAGACCTGAGCATGTGCATTAAATCCAGTGCATCCATTCAAAAGGTCTCAGATTTGCTGAGACGGCACCACAGCACAACACTTGCACTGGCTGTGGCTGCCACTGCCAAATGCTGTAGAGATGTGGAAGGATTGAAAATCTTCAATAAACACCCCAGGCTCTCACGTTTTGTGCAGCTGAAAGTTTTAAATGGAAAAGAAGATATTTGTGGTGAAACCCAGCCTCACAGTAACAGGTTGATATTTTTCAATGGCTTCCTTCAGCATCTTTTATTCCTCAAGGAGAGGAGCCATGGGCTCTAGGTCAGCCCTGCTTGTGTTACAGGGGAAACTGTGGTGTCTGAAATGGCATTTTGGTGCATACAGGCAGAGGGCTGTGCAAAGAAAACACAGCTTTTTTTAAAAAAACCTACGAACCTATACCTCTGGGACCAGCGTTGAAATCACCAAAGTCAGTGGAAAGACTCCAGAGAGCTCTTCTCCCAACCAGAAAGCACAACAATTAAAGATAAAAAAAGCAATAATAAGTAGAGAAACAATGAGAGGAGCAGGTGTTCAGCATATTTTGAAAGGCAGAAAAGCAAACTTTTATGTTCTAGCAGTGATGCTCTGCAATGAAACTGAAGTCTGTCAACATCCAGATATGTTTCACACTGCACGTTTGGCATCGCAACAGGTGGCTACTGCCAGATCTACCAATGAAGAATATTCCAGATTTGTCAGCTATTGCACAAAGTCTTTCCACCAGATGAATTGGGTGTGTTTGGCAGCAGTCAGTTAGTAAATAAAGAACGATCTGGAGTTCAGAACTATTGTGGCTTTAAAAAGCCAGCTAAATAACATTGTTTTTCAACAGTAACATTCCTCACCCGGAATGGAAGTCCCAGAGAAAACAGAAAAGGAAGAAAGCCCTGACAGTCAATAAATCTGGGCAATGTTGAATGAAATGGTTAAATAAGTAGGGGACTCATTATTAAAAATGTCCTTTAGCAGACCCTTTACATTTAGAGAAGAAGACTGAGAAATGAGGTAAAGCTTCTGTACAGAGATAAATCTGGTAAAGCTGCCATGGTAATGTCCAGGGATGGTGTGTGTGTACTCTAGGGCTGATTTTTTTTCTTTTTGTATTCTGCTTGGTCTTTAACCTTCTGATTTTCCACTATGTTGCACAGTCCCAATGGAAAACTTCAGGCTGTTTTTACCTACAAGCACAGCTTTGGCTAAGAACAAGGTTTCAGATTGTAGTCTGCTGGGATTTTATTTTTAAAGAAAATTCCTTATTCACTAGAAATTTGCTGACTACTTGAAAAAGGAAACTGTTTAAGGAATGATCAGTTTGGATGATTTTCCCACTTTGATAAGGATCTGGGAAGAAAAAATTTGAAATTGCCAGCACATTCCTTTCTGCCATTTTCAAAAGAAAAGCAGCCCAGTGCTAGTACCTACACAAACAGTTCAAAATGATCAAAACAGCTGTTTCAGTGGCTGGCCTCCTCTTAATCTCTTATTACAAGCCCATGCTTTACTTTTGTGTTTTAGATTTGCAGCCCCTGGATTTCCCTCCTAACAGCCTTACCTGTTTTTCTAAACCAAAATAAAAGTTTCGTGTTGTGCAAATTTAGGCTAATTTGCCTCATATTTTTGCCCTGATATCAACTATTTTGTTGCTTTTGATAAAATGTTCAAACATTTTATGCTGAGCTAATGATTCTAATTTGATGGAAGGTTTTTACGAAGCTGTTAAATTCCATTAAGAGTAATATTGGGAAACATCAATTGGTGCTGATAAATTTCCAGCTGTACAAACCCGAGGAAGAAGCAGCAGCATGCTACATGTGACACACATGTTTTTACCATTGTAAGGGCCCGTTTTGAGGCAAACTGTGTTTTCCAAGATCACAGCTTCCCCCTTTGCTACAAGTGATGGCATTGCACCAGTGGAGCCTTATTGGTGTTTGTTTCAAGCATTAAGTAACCTTGGGGAAGCCTTTTTCTTCCTTCTGCCATCCTTTCGTCTGCTCACAAAGCAGGTTTCAGGTTTGGGCCTGCTGGTTGAGGGGAATGCTTAGCTTGCCTATTTAAAACACAACTGGATTTTGCTATTCAAATGTAGGAAACCTAATTACACATTGGTAAATTCTCTTCAGTCTACCAAACACAGAAAAAAAACAGTGACAGAAACTGAAAGGCCAAAAAAGAGAAAAGAGTCCCTAAGACCTAATGAATCCAAACTAAACACCTCTCCACAGAAATGTCAAACATTTCTCTTAGCACAAAACAAGGCTTAAAGAATTCCCTGCTTTTGTCTCTGGGCTAATTCCTTAAGCAGAGAGGGGGATTTTCTTCTGGGAGTGTTATTTCACAAAGAACTAAACAGCAAATAAACAAAAGACTCTCAAAGAGTGAGAGAGTATAAATAAAATTCATGACTCCTTAAAGAGTTTACACTGAAAGAATGTGGGGGATTATTTACAATTAAAGCGTAGTCTGTGGAATACAGTTATTATTACAAAAATGAATAAGAGGGTATTTCATTTAGCTCACAATAAGTGTGCACCTGGGTCTTCCCCGTTTGTTAAAACTGGAGAAAACTCACTTGCTCTCAGAATCATCTATTTGGTCACTTTTAGCAAACTCTTCCTCAAGTCCCAGTCTGGATAATCCAGTTGAAAAACTTTGTTTATGAAGTTGCAAATTATCTATGTTGTAGCTACAGAAGGTTCAGGAGGAAAGGACAAAAAACAAGGAGAGAAAACCAGGCAAGTTGAGAACTTCTCTCCTTTAAAAGAGGAAAAACTTCTCCAAAGTAAAAGTTAATTCTGCTTTTCTGAGAAAAATATTCTTCACATCCCCACCCCTTCAGCCAGTCCTACAGAAATGGAAAAATCCCTTGTCAATAAAAAGGAGATTTTTAATTCTTCAAGCCTAGCAGAACACAAGTTTTTAATAAAGTAAAAAATAGCAAGAAAGAAAGAAAGAAATCTTGGGGCTACTCTCCCTTCTTCCTTGCCAAGCAAAATATGAAACAAAGGAGCAGGTTAATAATGGAGATAAGGTTGGCTGAGGGAACAAATACAAGATTTCACTTCCAATAAATTAGGCAGACACAAATGAATGGTTATTAAGATAAAAAAGCATAGGTTGAAGAAGTCACTTGATTATAAATTATAGAGCAATTAGTCCTCTTTCCCGTGCCTTTTTTTTTTTTTTTTTTGACTAGGCATTTTGTATTCTACAGCAAATGTGTCATAAAACAATGCTGATAATGATATTGAAAGCCAAGGCAGAGTGGCCAAATCTCAAATATATATGTATTTATATATATGCGCATGTGTGTTTATTAATAGGGTTGTGAGTGACATACAGGGTGTGCACCCATTCGTGTGTATGTATCTCTGTGTGTGCACATTCCTGTGAGTGTTCATGGATATCTGACTACAGCACAAATAATCATAAGACACATCCACGTGCAGTCCTAATAATTCCTTATTGAAGGATTTATTGAAAAAAGAAGACTTATTTTACTAATACAAATTAAAAATTAAATCTATGTGAGCGTCAAGATCTGTACTTTATCAATCTGACTATAATATGTCTCTCTGTCGCGTTAAAAAAAAAAAACAACTTGTAAGAAAGGTTAAGCCAAGAAGGCTTATTTCATGTGCCTGAGTGGCAGAGACAGAATTTAAAGCTTTGCTGAATTTGCAGCAAAAGTTTTGATTGAGTCTTACCCTGCCATGCCTGTCTCGGCAAAGTATCCGAAACATTTGGCTGCATGCGATTAAATGAACAGTATTTATTTTTAGCATCTGCTGTCCCTGACTCAAACTTTGCTACTAAGAAAATTCAGCTCTATGGAAAAGAATTTGAATTCCAGCTGGGCAGTTTTCAAAATAAGATGAAAAGTTAAGCAGGCAATTGGTGTGTATTTAGGGCTCAAAACACCTTGCCTTCTAAGAAGTCTTGAAGGAGTTAATCCCTTCTCAAGATAATCCACTAAAGAGCATCCTTCATTATGATGTTAAAAGCAAGGATCAGTGCTGGGGGAGTCTAACAATAGGACAGGGGTGCTTTTCAATCCCCATCACATTCTTCCCAGGTTAGAAACAGAAACTGCTGTTATTCCAGCTGAAAAACAGGACGGGATTCTCTCCTGGTGTTAAATATTCAAATTTAAAAAGGGAGGGGAAGGAAAAGGAAAAAAAAAAAAAAAGCAAAAAAAAAAAAAGCAATGACTAATCCACTGCATTAACTAAACTTCTCACTTATTGGGTGTTTTTCTGCCAATGTTTCTATCTTTTATGACAAGGTGGTAAATGTGGAAGGGCTGTGTCAACGTAACTCACAACTCTCTTAGGCTCTCATAGGCGTCAAAAGAACTTTAGATAAGAAGTTTGTAAATAATTTCCTGGTGGTAACATAAGAGTGGAGAAAGCCTGAAGCAAGCTGGTCAAACTTCACTGAAGGAAAGGACACTACAACATCCCTTTACTCTGGACAGAATTCAGACTTCTAATAAAACATGGGGGTAAAAAAGCACGTGTACCAGGATACTTCATGGTAGTTATGTGGCTAATATTCTTAAAACCTGGTTTTTATTTTTTTTAATACAGAGTATCCTGTTTTTAATTCATGAAAAGATAAGAGGAATGTGAAAACACAGGGTTTTTTTGAGACCTTACAAACACACTTGGGGATGACTTACACATGTGCACACACATGTAGTCAATCACTCTATTATAGAAATTATTTAACTTTGCTAATCTACCCAAGTAGGACAAAAAAGGGGGAAAATTCATAAAGTAACAGACTTTATGTGTATTTTTAAGACAGTAAAGGAAAAAGATTCAACCTTTAAAGAGCCTACTCAGAAATGAAAAGAAAAAAGCTATTACTTTGATAGCTGGCCATAGAGTTGATTTAGGATATGATCCAAGTCCTGTGGATCTCCAATAACCACAATTGGTGTTTGGATCATGTCCTTGGAGTACAATAACAAGTTTTTGTAGCATGCATAATTGATGGGTTTTAAGGAATCTCATGTAAAACATGTTTCATTGTGCCTTGGAAATGTCACCTTAAGGAATTCTAGCCCCACGTCAGGGCCAAGAGAGACAACAATAATATTTCAGCCATGATAATTAAATGCTGTAAGCACCATTATTTTCCTATTTGCTGTAATTCCAGCTAAGAAGGGCTCTGATTGAGACCTGGCAAGAAGTGGTTGAAAAATTGCTCTTCCAAAGGGGGAAGCTAAAAGAGCACATGACTCAGCTGTAGATAGTAATTTTGCTTCTTTTGTCCCATATAATCAGTAAACGCATGGTAGCTCCAATTCACTGTTGAAGTCTGCAGCAACAGCAGCTGAAGACTTCCAGACACAAGGCCTTGGCTTCTCCTTACTGTAACAGAGCTCTTTGCAGGAGGAAGATCACATCTGGACAGGAGGAAAGCAAACCCTGCCTCGAGGCTGAGGTCTGTGCTCATTGCAGAGGGGTTGGACTGGATGAGTTTTGAAGGTCTGGTCCATTCCAGGGTTATGGGATTTCCATCACTCCACAAAACTGGAGCACAGGGCAGCTCTCTTCTTTTCATCAGCTGCATGAAAGGAATTGGATTGGCCCTATGCTGAGCTAGCTTGGAGAAGATGATTCTTAAGGGGAAGAGTATTTGAGTCCGTGGGACATTTTATGGGGATTTATTCTTGAGTCTGTGCCCTTGATTCCAATCTACCTGGAAATGTGACAAGCTGTACTGTGTGAAGAGGCAGAAAATATTAATGCTGTAGATGTCTGTTAAGTCTTTAGATGATGCAAAACCTTCTGGACATGGGATAGTAAAGTCTTGTCTATTTGCAGTGCAGCCAAACAAAGTTCTTGTGTTTCTGCACTCATGATTTTGCTTGGAAAATGAGCCTGAAAGGCATTTTATCCCTACTCGCAAGCCCTCCAGAGAGGGAGCTGGCAGCTGCCCTACTCCCTCCCTGGTGATCACAGGAAGAAGGGAAATGCTGCTATATACCCACTTGCTCTGTTTTGAGCTGTCTGCATAGGTAGGTGTTGAAAAAGCAGTTCAAGGCCAATGTTCTGCTCTCCACAGCCGCATCTTTGCATTTACGAGGGAATGTTTCCTTACCATCACTTGAAGTACCCTTACCCAAATCAATGGCCAGGAGCGGCCTTGCTTACAAATCTTTAGAGGAGGAGATGGGCCTTGCCTTTTATAAGTATCTTTTTTTAAAATTTTAACTGTCCCAAATGAGCTGTGGTTATTGGAAAAGGATACAGCTCTCAGAAGTCCTGGGATTATAATTTATATTCTCTGGCTTTTTGGCCAAAGCAGATGATTTTGACACATTGAATACTTATAAAGATTTTTAAAGACCAGAGGCTTTGACCAAGATGAGTTCTTTGGTTAAAACCAGGCACTAAATAAACAAAGGGAAGGACACAACCTGAGCCCTTACAGGAGCTTGCTTTTGAGGCGGAGTCCATTTCAGGACAATAGGAATGGCTGATCCAATTCCTGCCCGTCAACTGCTTTCAGTTTCTGGAATTAATTTATCAAGATACGTTTAAGGATTAAAAGATGGCGCCTGACATTTTCGAACAAACCAGAAAACCCCAAAAACCCAAACAAAAAAACCTGTCACAATTCAGCAGAATTTGCAAAAGAAAGGAGGCTGTATGGGATAAAGGAAGCCAGCCCAAAGTCCTCTTAGGTTGATGATCTCTTCAGGTCACGGTTCAAGTTATCTTGATTTTCAATTGTACCCACCCAAGTCTGTACTCCTTCTCCCTAGCTTTTTTTTTTTTTTTTTAAAGACTTTAAGTCGCTGCCTAAATGCTCTTCTCCTTAATGAGAATGAAACTGACTGGCTTTTATTAATGAATCCCATCTTTTGTGCATAGGTTTTAGTTTCTCTTTAACATCTTGAAAAGTCATTAATTTATTGCTAATTTAAAAGAAAAAGAGAGAGCGATCCTGTTGGTTCGAATGAATACTTTTCCTTTGGTTGAACCAATAATTCAAGCTCCTGATTATACCAATTAAAGACCAATTTGAGGAAAGGCCTCCAGCACTGAGCTGCAGCTGCCATTTAGCCACAAATTATGGGCCTTATATGTGGGTGGACATGAAACTCTTTCAGAGAGAAATAGATTGAGAAATAGGGAAACTATTGTAGGGATTTTAGCAGAAGGGGGACATTAATTGGATACATTGCTTGAAGTCAATCAGAGATTCAGCTACTCTGAGGGCCTTTTGACTTCAAGACCCTTCTCTTTTTGTTCATGTACCTTCAGCTAGATTAATCACAGTGACTAAACAAGCAGAGATATTTTTCAGGGTCTTTTTTTTTCTTTCGTGTGGCTCTGCAGAAGGGGCAGCCTATTCTACAGTGCAAGAAATGCTGAAGATGGTGGAAATAAGTGTGATGGGTTCAATCCCACAATTAATTCATTATATACTTAAAGAATATGTAACAGTGATCCTAGAATTTGTGAGTTTGATACCAGAGGCCCAATTTAAATTGTTAAATGTATTGATGAACAATGCAATGAAATTATAAGGTTTTGGTACTTTTTTTTTTTCCTAACAAGGAAAGAAAATGCACTTGTGGAAATGTTTCTACAACTTTGGACTTGTAGTAACCTAAAAGTGGAAAACATTAGAGCATCAACCACCAGAACATAGTAAGTAATTCATAAAATATATAGTGCCAAGGCTCATAATGGAAATGTTTTTAAAGCATTGTGTAATAGTTGCTCTTAGACTGTACGACTGTATGTTACCTGGGTTTTATTGTTCTGGATTCCATTTTTCCACCTCACAGAGAAAATTGGAAGCACTAGTTGGATTAGACCTGCTTTGTACCCAGTCTCTAGTCCTGTGGTAGATTTATAAATTCTTTTGAAATGTTGGAAGAGAGAATAAATACATGAAACAGAGGCATGGATAAAGAAATGTAAGAAGAATACATATATCTCTGTTTGCATATATAAATACGCAAATATAAGTGTGTAAAGGTATTTATTTCTGAAGCTGCAGTGGTCTAAAAGAAACCTCACTGCTTGCGATTTCTTCTAAACAAATTTAAGGTTTCACTGCTGGAAACCCTTTTAAGTTTCTTGTACTTCAGTTTGTGGATAAACACTGCTTGTGTGACCTCCATCATGTGACTTCTTTGATATTTAGGAGCAGGTTTTTCCATAATATCAGCAACCTTGATTTAGGCTGTTTATTTATTTATTGATTGTAATCCCATTGTTATAGCTCACCTTGATTAGGCAAATTAAAATTATCAAACTAGTCACCAAGTAGTAGCTAAAAAATCATTCCTCAGTTATTTCCTGAGAACTGCAACAAACTCCTCTCAACTTTTTCGTTGTTAAACTGAGATTTGCAACATAAATGGATCAAGGGCAGTGTAGTGTCTGCAGAGAGACACTGGAAAACACCACTTGCTTCTCAACTTCTTCAGTTGCTTTTCACATAATTACTTTTTTGGACATTCCATTTGAATAGAATTAAGAACTGAGCTGAGTTTCATAGTTTAAGTTACTGAGAGCTCAAAAAGTCTTCAGTGCTTTCTCAGGCTTAAAATTCAGTTAAATAAAAATTTAAAAAAAGAATAAAAGGAAAGACTTCAGTTCTAAATTTCCATATTTCATTCAAACTTGCTAATTTTATCCTGTTTAGGCGGTGGGATTAATAAAAGCTACTTTTGATCCACCCAGAGGAGGAAGTTGTGGAAATGCTGTAGGAGAGTTTGTACTCTTGGAGGAAGAATTTGCTTTGTACAAATATGCTGCCCCAACTTCTTAGTCTTTAGAGGCCTGTACAGCACAGATGCTACCTTGGTGATTTCATAGTTATTCTGGTCACTATGAAAGCAATCATGAGTTTTCACCTCCAAAATAACCAAATTCCATTTTTTTTCCTCCATCTAATCTCTATTCTTAGGTCCAGGTTCATATTGTGTAAGAGAGCTTCCTTTTGCTTAATAGTTTGTACATGAGTAATATCACATAATTTTGGCTGATGAAACACCAGATATTAAAAAAACATCATGTGTTTGATTTTTTTAATTTTTATTTTTTGCCTTCTTGATTCCCCAGCGTCCCCAGATGAGACAGCCCTCTGACTCACCTGTTGAACTCAAGATCTTTTCAATTTTACCTGTTCTAAGAATGTCTGCTCTCCAAAGCACCCAGCACTCAGCTTTTGACCTGAGATCAGCATCTTCTCCCCAGCAGGGAGAGGTGGTTTCGTGCTGGGTGTACCTGACACACCTGCAGGTATGTGCAGGTTAACAGATTTTGTTCCAGGTAGCCAATTTCCTGCTGCAATATCCAAAGTAACCCTTTGAAAGCAATGCCTCAAAAATGAGTACTTTTTCCCCCAAGAAACTGTGGTCTGCCCATGGTTCAGGCACGACATTTCAAGCATCTTATTCTATACTAATTAATCTCCAAGCCTTAACATTTATCTCCCCAGTACACAGCATACATATCACTGTGAGTTTCAGTTCTGAAGTCTGATAAAACTAATAAACCAAAACTGCCAGAGGTGGCACATTAAACTGGTAAAATGGTTTTCATCTTAATTGGATATGAGCAGTGTTATCTTGAATAACCCCAGGATACTTCTAATTGGAGTTTCCTTTTTCCTTTCTTCTCCCGCCCTTTCTTTTTCCTTCTTTTTCTTCCTTCTTTTTCTAACACTTGTGTCATTGACCAGTGTTAATATTTGAGTGCCCCCTCTTCCAGACCCCCTACTTGATGTGTTCTGAACAAGTGCCAGCCTGATTTCAGCAATTGTATTTGTATTCCATTAACAAAGGTGATTTCATGTGTGCTATCATTGGAGATTTTAATAAGATAGAGTTATTGATGTCAGGTAATAATGTTTTGAAAGTTGGTTGTCTTCACTGCCCTGAGATTCACCTCAGGCCAGCAACTTCTTCATTTTCAGATGTTATTGCAAGACAATGCCTGTCATTGTTTGGACTGAGATTGTCATTTTAGTGTGAATCTGTGCTCTTTTTTTTTAGAGCGGTAAAATAATTCTTATTGCTTCCTGCTCATTTTTAGACTCCAGTGAGAAGAATGCATATTAACTGGCAACACTAAAATACCATGTAAAATTAAAAGGCATGGAAGCTTTCTGCAGCAAGTATCCCTTTGTTTTATTTCACCAGGGTTACCGAGAAATCCTGATGTGGATGAGGAAATACAGCGGCAAAGCTCACATTTTATAGCAGAGGGCAGATACATGCACAGGCTGCAGGAGAAATGGCACAGGACTGCTTCGAACGAACAAATTTGAGAAACTTTAGTTCACTATTTTTCATGATTCTCTTTCTCTTTTTGCTCTTTTACACATGTAGCCCTAAATGAGCTATTTCACTACCTCAATTTTATATTAAGTTTTTGTCACGGAAAATCAGCTTCAATTTCTCTTTAAGCTACACTTGCCTGACAATACAGGGATGCTATTGGCTCCAAACTAAATAAGATGACAAAGAATTAAAAGGACTGAAAGGACAAAAGGTCTAAGAGAAAGAATTGTACCAATAGCATAAACTACGTCATTTTTTCAACAGAGATTAAAAGTTTGAAGCCTGCATATGTTTTAAATGTGAAAAATGTTACTCCTGAGACATATTCAGGAAGATATAATTCATTTTCCAGCAGAACACACATGCATATATACACACAGAACACGAGATGAAGTCAGTACTGTTCTCTCCATCATGTGTGGTTCTGAGCAAACATTATCAAATTCACAATAGTTATTACTTTTTCTATATAGCTACAAGAATCTATGCAGAGCTCATTAAAATAATATAGAAATGCTACAAGAATGCTTCAGAGTGCGAAAACATGTATTAGAAAAACAATTGCAGTAAATAAAATTAGCAGAAAGACACCTTCAGCAATTTATATTTACATTTCAGGCAATTAAATCAGCAATACCTGGCGTGTGGATTAGAAGGGGTCAAAGGCCTTTCACAAAAAGAACCTTTTATAGTATCAAAGGCCCTGTAACACCATGTTTGCCTTTTATGCTGAATTAGATAATTGCAAATAATTGTAACTCTGAAAGACATTAATTTTATGGGAGATTTTTTTTCCCTTCACAGGTCAGTGTGCAACCCTTTGACCCAACATTGTAGAACTAACACCTTTGTTAGAAGGACAAAGAATACTATTTCCTCAACCAACAACATGCAGGATTGCTTTTGTCAATAGTCGGAGAGAGCAGAACAGAAACATCATGATACACCAAACTTTAGAATAAAGTATTTCAGATTTTTTGTTGTGAGGAAAAAACCCAAACAGGGTGGGGGTTATCTATCTATCTATCTATCTATCTATCTATCTATCTATCTATCTATCATCTATCTTTTTTCATGCTTAGCTTTCTATGGGATTTACCAAATCAAATAAGAACAAAAAATAGAATTAGAAAGACATTAGACAAGACAACCTGCTTCTCATTTCTTTGTTTGAGTCTTTCTTCCTCAGCTTTACATCCTCATATTGCATCTGAGCTCATGGCAGCAGGCTAATGCAGGGGGTCTGGGGAGAGCAAATAGGCTTGGTGCGAATCTTCAGCGTTAAGTGGAAAATTCAATAATAAATTTCAGCAGCAGACCTCTGCATCTACCAGCCCAAACACTGGAGACAGCATGGTCTGACACACTCAGGTGTGGTCTGACACACTCAGGCATGGCCTCTGACACACTCACCCTATCCTACTCAACTGGCCCAGGAGCCTCCATTGCACAGGGCATTTGGAGAAGTAATAGTTAATTTAAGGAGCCGTTATGTGACTCTCATGACATTTTTTGCTTCTGGACAAAACAGGACTAACATGAATTTAATCTTCTGCCATGCAATAAAAGTGAAAGCAAATATCTGAGCAGTGGACATTTAACCATCAGCCTTGTTGAGCCTGGAATGTCTGCCAAGGTACAGTGAAAAAAGAGCAATGAGGATGCCAGTGACCCTGACGAATACAAATTCTCTGTTGTTCACTGAGCTAATGTATTGCTCCTGAATTTTTCACTATCAAAAGGCCTGATTACTTCACCTGTTCTAGGAAGCAGCTGACAATGCCCCTGTTTCCATGGGTAGGGTGGAAATCTGGTGTGGGAGCTTTGGTGTCAGCCTGCAGGAGTGATGCCAGGTTGGGGGAAAGTTTGGGAGCTGTCAGTCAGTCACACAGCTGTGGAGTCCATGGAAGCCAAACCTTTCTCCTGTGCATTATTAACATTACCCTGAAAAAATTACTTGACAAAATACATATAAAATTTGGTGTTTGCTGAGGACAAGGAGAGAGAAGGAAGGGACAGAAATAAGGGAACAAAACTGTGAGCAGAATCAGCTGATGGTAACCTCCCAAATTGTTGCTGTGCTTCAGTGCTGCCACAAGTTACAGCCTGCCAAGGGGGTAGGAGACCAAACCAAGATTTATTTCTTAGATGGCTCAACTGTCTCAGGCTTGGAGGTTCATTAGGAAGTGAAATCATCGCAGGAATACCAAAACACTGGGAGGCAATAAAGATGATATAGGTAATGCATTCTGATTTCTTCTAGCATTAACTCATTTAAAAAGCAGTATTAGGTAGAAAAAGAGACTTTTATAAGGTTGTAAAACAGCAAATAAAAATACAGAAAGGCATATCAATACTTTGGTATTTTTTTGTCAACAAATAAAGCCAAAGGGACAGGGGTTTGCTTTGTTTGCTCTGTGACTTTGGGTAAGCAGGAATAGACATTTAGGTAGGAGTGTACTGGTCAGTGAATGTGGACTGAACATGAGAAAGAACTGCATTAAGTACTGCCCAGGTCAATGATTAATACATTCCCACAAACTCGGTAACCTCACAGCCTCCCCCTCCTCTGCATTTTTCTGCTTAATTGAAATTTATGTGCTAGTTTTAAGCAGCTATATAAACAGCCAGAATTATTATACGTTTGACAGCAGATAACTAAAAGATTGCATTAGCAGAACAAAAATGTAGTACATTTCTTAAAACAGAAGCTGCTTCTAGCAAAATGGCCTTGGAAGCTTTAATAAACCCTGTGGCTATATCCTGCATACCTCAGGCAGATACTGCAGCTTGGTGCTTTGGATCCAACATAGCAGTGAGTGAGAGATTTGGAGCCATGTGACTCCAGAGACATTTTCTAGACGGAGTTATTCTAAGATTTTCTATTGGTAATGAAACAAAACTGTCCCTTTGCATTTGAGAGTTCGGGGCTGGCCAGGCCAGTGCTTCTAGCAGCTCACTGTGACTGCAGGAGAGAAATGCCACAGACACCTTGTCAGGAGGTGAAAATATAATTCCTCTGCTTGTACTCACTGCCTTTCATTACAGCCCTCAAACTATCTTTACAGGCCCATTATTCCTGTCTGGAGCAGCACCACAGCATGAGGGGAGGCTGCTCAGACTGCCTGGGATGGGAAATTCAAAATACAGCTTTTCTTCTGTATCCACCTGCAGTGGTGGCTCATGACCATCAAAGGTGCTGCTATTTCAGGATCTTCCACTTCCACTGCACCTCCTGGGAGGTTTTGGTGATCATGGGATTCTCACTGGCCTCTTTAATTTTGGGTGTTCGAAATACTATAAGTAGATCCACCTCTTGTTTAACTATTTATTTTAAAATCTTCTGGTAAATGGGGAAAAAAACCCCTTGTTTTTTGCAAATGCCACCATCACCAAGGTGTTGAAAACAGGCCACAGGAGGATTTAAATTTCCATCAATTCGAAGAGCAGGTAGGCACCTAGGTAAGAATTAGGTTCCTAAATACCTTTATGGAGCTGCCACTTTCTGTTTAGGCAATGTCACTAAACCAGTCTCCCCTGGGCCTTGTACTCACATACATGAAATACACTGACTGGTTTTTCCCTTCTTCACTTCCCCACGAAAGAGTTTTGCATCATTTTTTTCTTTGGCATTAATATAATTTCTTTGGCCTTTGTCATCAGGAAGGTTTTATTGCATGCAGCCGTATTCAGAAGATTGCTGCAAGAAGATCTGTTTTATTTAGAGGATATTTGTATTGCAATGTAAACACAGAAATGTTCAGAACAGCATTGCTGCTGCTGCTGCTTCTGCACCAACTGCAAAGATGAAGGCATCTATTTTCCATGCTGAAAGTCAGCACTGGTCTATTTACCATGATAACCTGCTTCTAATAATGTTCAGCTTTTCACTGGAACTTGTCAAGCTCTAAAATATTGTGATAATTTTCCAATGTTATACCGCCGGGTGCAGTAGAATTTCTCCTGGGCTGCAATTAGCCAACAGCTTATGTTAATTTTAATTAATTAACTTAGGTGGATAGTAATGCCATGTAATAAAACATTTTGCTCAGTGTGAAACTTGTCCGTCACATTTGTTTGTGACCTAAGTTAGTAATTATGTGTGCTTAAGTCAGTGGTAAATGGAAATAAAATGATGCGTCAGAGGCAAAATGAGGTAATTTGTGTCAACTGAGTTGGTTGATAGTGTTGTAAAGGTAAAAGACACAGGAGTGCTGGTTAGAAACTGGTCATTATTTTGTAATCCAGGGAATCTCTCATGATGCACATTCAGTACTAATCAAGACACCACTTTCTCGTGTGAAAAGTCTGTCTTGTAGCACAATAAATCTAACTAACACCCCAACTAATGTACAAGGTTCAGTAGGAAGGTTGACAGTTGAATTAAGATGAAATTGCTGTTGTCTGGTTCCTCCTCAGCCTTTGAAACCTAGCTTATCAGCAAAAGTGAACATCAAATTTGTGAGTAATTCTTGAATGATTGAAATAATTCCAACAAATGTTGTTTAGAGAATTCATTATTTACCAATGTCTGCCAGTGCATTATGGAAATTAAGAACATACTTGTACAATATTTACAAAATTTGCTGGTTTTCCCATTCCAGGTGTGTCTTGGAATTCAGGTTCTGCCTCCACTGCTACAGAATCTCACCCAGCTAAGAAATTTGAAAATTGCTTTTTCCTCCAGAACCTGAATTTTTATTTAAGTGCTAATGTCCTGTCTGCTTTATTTCAATTGGCCACTAATGTTCTTCAGTGTTGCCTTTCGTTTTGGAGTGAAAGAAATTTGCTGTCTATATTTTTGCAGTTTAGACCAAAGCTAATTAATTAGTTAAGCGTCCAACTATTCTGACTTGCCTTTGATGTCTAAGTTTCCACGACATAAAACCCCCAACAACCTCAGCAAATGAAAACAAGAACACAGGATTAAAAATCCACCCTGTGGATTATCTGCAGGATTTTTTTTTCCCCCTAAAAGGCTCAGCTTTATTTTTCTCTTTCTGGAAAAAAGTGCTCATTAAGGAGACTGATGATGTTACTGACAGTAACTCTCTGGGCAGCATGACAAGCCCAGCAGTGGAAGAGTGTAGGTAAATGAGTTTCTTCCACTGGAGCTTCTTGCAAAATAGCTCATTTTCTTATTCAAACTTGTATCTGACTCTCAAACTCCCCTCATCTGTTCTTGCTGAACAGAATTCAGGAGATAAAAACACTTGATCAAAGACCAGTTCATTTCAATACAGTGAGTATTAAATTCACTTCATGCTAGAAAAAAGTAAAAATCACATAGATTGCCATGGTAATGGTGTGTTTGGTCCTGACAAGAGCACGGGATGCAATAAAAAAAAAAATAATGTAACTATCATCACCTTAATATGTTAGAACCACTGAAGGATGGATTTTTTGGGGCTTTGACAAGGGAAATTTTTGTTTTGAATCAATGCAAAAAATTTGCCTTGACCTGAAACTGTGTGGCTCTCTGAGAATTTGCATTATTTAGTATTTTCTGACTAGAATTGAATTCCAAAAGGAAAATGCTATTTGGAAAAGAAATACCGAAACATTTAACCAAGAAAATCAGATTTATTATTTTCACACTTTTTCCATGTTAAATAGATTATTTCCAAGAGCGTATGTATTCCTATTAAATCTCCCTTCTTATAATAAAATTATATTTCTTGACTTTTCTTCCTAAAAGGCCTTGCCTATACAGGATTTTCCTTGCAAATTGATATGTGATTTCAGACCAAAGAAATAAAATAATTTTTAAAAAAATTTTAAAAAATTAAAAAAAAAAAAAATTATCCCGGTCTTCCAACAGCCAAATGGAAAAACAGCAATTTGGGGCTCAGTTAACTTTCCCTTCCCCCCCAAGTATCCTGCTTTTTAAAAAAACCGCATTTCCTGTTGGAAAATCATTCAAATGGAAAACTCTGGCCGGACTCTGCTCCTCGCAGGTTGGGAAAACGATGCAGGAAACGTGCTCTGGGGAAATGGGAACCTGCAGCGTGGGATTTCTCGGGGGAGGTTTTGCCAGGAGAGAGCTACGGCCGATTATTATGCTAATATTAACTTCCAATTGTTAATGAACCTTTCATCCTGAAGGATCCCCAAAACACTTTTATTAGAGATGTCTCCCAGTGCCAGCCGGGCTCTTCTGGCCGCTCTTTGTGGCCGGGGAAGAAGAAGAAGCAGCAGCAGCTCAGCAGCGGCTCAGAAATGCGCGCAGCAATTACCCGGCTGGCCCGCGGCCAGCACTGCGCTCCTCACACCCCCGTTCCCGCACTGGAAAAGGCTCGAGTATCTTTATAAATGACCATAAGCCAGAGCTGGGTCTGGCTCCTTATCAGAAAGGCGGAGGTGCAGCTCGGGGTCTGCTGCTGCCTCTCGCCCCCAGTGCGGTTCCTTGCAGCAGCTCCGGGTTTTTATTTGGATGCTCTCCCGATGGGAATGGGGCTGATGTGACCCTGCTCGCCTAGTAAAGGTGAAACGACCTGGCTTGGGGACGGCCCCCAGGCTGCTGTTTGCAGAAGATTAAGCTAAAGTCAGGCATGTGTGCAAATGACACTTCTTAAAGTCAGGCTTTTATTTCAGGAGATCAATGGTGATTTTCTGTGCTGTTAAAAATTTGGGATTCTATCCCTCATGCTGAAATATCTGTGCCTTTCCAACCACAAAATACTTCAAACACAGCTACGCTCCTTCCGCTTCAAATTACAGGTTTGAGGGAAAAGAAAAAAAAAAAAAGTCTAACCAACTGAAGCTTTTACCTTTAGAAAGATTTGATTTCTAATTGTCTGGATCGGTAAAAGATCAATTGTTTGTATTTCTAATTGTCTGGATAAATTAATCTCTAGATAATATTTCTTGGCAGAGTACATTCCCTCTAACTGATACTCACTTAAATTAACTTGTGTTTACTGTAAGCGTTCTTGCTGCATGAAATGTGCTTCCACTACAGCAGCAGTGATGTTTTTAGTGATGGCAGGAAATGCTGCCTATCCAGTACTTTTATTTGGAGTCCATTAAAGTGACTTCATAAATTCAAAAATAAATCCATTTATTTCTATGAATGCTTATAGTTAATGAGCATGTGGCATATGATTTAGAATTAAAGAGGCATTATCACATTGTTTTAAAGGCCTTAAATTTAGGCTTCATTAACAAAAAGATGGGGAAGAAGCATCTGCATTTTAAGCGGATCTCTGGAGTGCTGGAAACTTTGAGGCAGTAACGTTATGTCAGGTGCATTCAGCAGCTGAAGAGCTGCTTTCTAGGTTTGAGTAGGATCAAACTTTGCTGATACAAAGGCTGTGGGGCTGAACTGACCGGGAGGGATGGGCTGTGCTGTCTCAGCTGGGCATTGATTTGGGAGAGTGCCTGAGCATCTGTTTAATTTTCACCAGAGGACGATATCTAGTAGACTATTTACACGTCTAAAGTTTATCACCTGGCAGATCTTGGGCTCTACAGGTTCCCCTTGGGAATTTGACCTGGGCAAGGGCTTCAGCAGCAGGCTCCAGGATTTCAGTGTAGCCCTTGCTGGTGAGAAGCCCGCAGCCAAACAGGGGAGCTGTTAATGGTAAACATATTAATTCAAGAGGAAGCAGTAAGCAAAGCTCCGGCAGCAGCCGGTGCCCTGCAAAGCAACTTATTTCAGAGAAAAAAGATGGCAGAGGATCACAGGAGCGGTGGGATGTTCACAGATCCTTTTTGCCTGCCTGTTTGAAAAGCTGTGGGAGAGGGAGGCTGCCCCACAGGACCTCTGCGTGACCCCAGTCCCAACCAGCCGCCGGCAACTCTCTGTGTGCTTGCCCATGTCATGGCAGTGCACGGATGGCTTGACAGAGTTTACCGCTTTCTGGCTTATTTTAAGTACTCTTGGAATCTTCCGCATCCTCTAGCAAACTGGGGCAGGCTGACCTCTAAGCCACATAATCTGAGCATAAGTTAAAAAAGAAGCCCAGAATTTTCCCGTTCCCGAATAGCACCGCTGCCGACGATCTCTGATCCAGCTTTAATGTTTAATTGGATGACCGGGTTTTAAACAGAGCATTCTTTAACCCGGCTGACTCTGCCTGCCCCCATCCCCCTGCCCAACAGCAGCCTCACTCCAGTTATCAAAGTGTCATTAGTAGAGACAGCTGCCTGTAAACAACAGGAATGTCAACACAACTGTCTCGGTCAACAGGAATTTAACTTTAATCTGTTCATTACTTAAAGATACATCATCCTCTTTCTGCGCTGTTATCTACATCACTCGCAGACAAAGGCGGGGAACAAATTGACAGCGGGGAGGGAGGCTGGACCGATCCTGCCTCAGCCAGGCTGGTTCTGTCCATCATTCCCAGCTCCTCGAAAGTTCCCCTCCTGTATATGTATATATATTTGCGGGATTGCGGGTGAGGGAGGGTCAGGAGCTCCTTGTTTAGCTGGAAACAGATACTACATATTTATAAATGTAAACTTGGAGCGCTGCCAGGCTCCTGCGTTTTAAGCGATTAACAAATGCTTCCCCTCAAGTGGACACCTCTCGTTCTAAATATATTTGACAAGAATGTAAAGAGTCGAGGCGGAGGGGTAGGAAAAGGGCACGGCCGACAAAGCGTTCGGCTGCCAGCAGCGGCGGCCCGGGGCTGCGGTGGCCGGCGGTGCGCGGAGCGCGGCGGGTGCCAGCCCGGCTCCGGGGCGGGCAGGCTGCCAGCACAGCCCGGCCTCCCCGCTGTTTAACGACAATGGATTTACTGCTTCTCTGCATATTGGTGTTATTTTGTGTAAACAAGGTTAACACTCCTTTTTAAATTAAATACACCACCTGGTGACTGAATGCCTGACCTTGGCAGGCGGCTTTCACCTGGGCTGCGGAAAGGGGTGTGGAGTACAGACCCGGCTGTGCTGGCCGGCCTTTCCCACCCGCTGGCGGCCTTTAGTGCCTCGCCCTGGAAAAGTGTGTCAGGCAGAGCGGTCCTGGGACTGCTCCCATCTCCAGATGCACAGGACAGACAGGAATAGGAAGCTGTTACTTATGAGCAGGAGAGTTTTTCTTTCTTAACCTTGCGTGTAAAATAAATTATTCTTCTCTACGCTGGACCTGCCACTTGCCTCCTGCTTTCCCCCCAATGGTTCTCTTACTTAGTCAAAATGCATCTGATCTTCCTGGGTTTTCTGCTTGATTTGCGGACAGAAGGAAAGTTTCTGACCCTGGTTCCCCTGTTCTCCTTCAAGAAAATATGCCCAAACATGGGAGAAATCTCTCCAATCTGAGCATGATCTCCCTCTTCAATTTAAGAGCTATCTCCTTCTTCCCTTTCTGAATGATACTCAGGAAAATAAAACATTCTTACTTTTGCCTGAAGTATCTAAACTTCACTTCTAAAGCATTATCTGCCATACAGGTTCACCTAGGATGTTTCCAGGGCAACTGGTTCTGACACTTTTGATAATTCTGGAGGTTAAGGCTGATGTCATGATGTCATTGATCATGATGTGACAAAAATGAAGACAGTCCTATGCTAGCTAAAGAAATCTGAATTCTGTGCATCAGAATTAAGTGTCTACAGCTGAATAATAGCTAATTGACTGAAAGTCTAAAAGAATTGGGATTGTTCAGTCTGGAAAAGAGAAGGCTCTGGGGTGACCTTGTTGGGGCCTACCAGTACCTAAAGGAGCTACAAGAAAGCCGGAGAGGGAGTTTTTACAAGGCCATGTACTGATAGGACAAGGGGGAATGTCTTCAAACTGTCAGGGGGACAGGGTCAGATTAGAAAGTAGGAAGAAATTCTTCCCTGTGAGGGTGGTGAGGCCCTGCCACAGGCTGCCCAGAGGATCTGTGACTACCCCTGGATCCCTGTAAGTGTCCAAGGCCAGGCTGGACAGGTGGGATAGTGGAAGGTATCCCTGCCCATGGTAGGGGTTTGGGACTGGATGATTTTTAAGGTCCCTTCCAACCTAAACCATTCCATGATTCTGTGATTCTATGATTGAAAACCTCTTGAAGACCTCAATATATAGACTAAATAAAATCTATCAGTTCTTCATTCTTCCCATGAATCCCTGGAGGATACCCATTCCTACATGATATTTTTTAAATTTGGACGTCAGTGGTATCCTTTGATGATAAAATTACTAAATTATTTGAATAAAAAGTATTTATTTTTGTTGTTATTATTACTGGTTCTGCCCTTGTTCTTGTGCTATGAGAAAGAGGAGTTAAGGCTTTTCTCCTTTTCCCCTGGAAACTTTACAAGGAAATTTTAATAATTTTAAACAAACGTTTGAAATACACAGATAACAGCACTCAGTTGGATAACAAAATAGAGATGATGGGAAGTAATCTGAGAGACTTTATTTAGACTAATAGTGATAAGGCATTTTTTAAAAGAAAGCCCAGACAGATAGGTACCAAATATGTAAAATAATAAGCTATAAACACATGTGCTAAATACAGAGTTTCCTCAGCTTTTTTGGAAAGGATTCCTTTATCTAAATGCTAGAACATTTTCTAGTTTTACATGAAAAATGCTGCACGTTTAGGGGTCAATGCTACAAGTTTCAGTGCACGGATGCTGCATGGATGTTGTCTGGATCATAGGCAGTGTGCCTGTAACTAGCTTTGGCTATTCCAGTGCTGGGGAAAGTGATAGAGTTTTAAGTGAGGAACAAAAAGCTGAGTTTTTCAGAGAGCTGCCACATTTGCTGTACAGATAAGGCTCGTCTAATTAAACTATCATTGCAAAGTCCCCAGATTCCCCAGGCCCTTCTTTTGCTCTTAGCTGGAGTTTGGATTCAGTACTCCAAGACATTCAGTCTCTTTGAACTCTTTCCTCTTTGTGTTTCAAGGATTGTTCTCATCTGTGCTATGCAGAGCCTCTGTTATCTGTAAGGGAGTGCAGGAGCATCTATCCTGACTGGACCACACAGTGACAGACCTGGGAGCACTGAGCCATGCCTCGTACCCATTTACTCCCTCCTGTCTGTTTTCTCTCATACAGAATTCCCTCTCCATCGTATTGCAGAGCAGAATTGCTTTTAATGAGGTTTATGATAAGCTCCTGATGTCCTTTTCCTGCTCCCAGAAGCTGTTTGCTAAAGGGCTCACCTTTGGTTCCTTTAACTGAAAGCAGTTCTGCCATCACAAAGTGTCAGTGCTCTTGCAGGAACAGAAAAATGGGAAGATCACAGGAGACTCAGCCAGGTGCAATGACCAATACTCAAACCTTCAAAAAATGGTCTGCAGGGGTCAGCTCTGAAATAACTTGCCTACATAAAAGTTGCTTTCTGTAGGTTTGTCTCTTTACACTCAGTTTGCTGTAGGTGCACCTGGATGGATACACACTTAAATTTAGGCATTATTTGTTTCTTGAGGTACAAAGCAGACATCAAACATCATATGAGGTAAATACTATTAGCAGGACAAGTACTGCTGAATGTGGGGTATGATTCTCCTTAGGAGTACATCAGAGAAGTAAAGAAGTGAGAAAAAAGAGTTATTTAAATTAGTAAACTGTTCTGGCACACAAGCAAATGGGATAAACTGATGGTGAATAAATCTAAATTGGAAATTAGAAGAAGATTTCTAGTCAGAGACTGACATTCTTGAAAAGCCTTCTAATAGGTGCAGTTAAGTCAAATAATGGAGCTAGTTTTAACTTGGAGTTCAATGAATTTATAAATGGGATTACACAATGTAGATGCATAGCAGAGACTGGGTTAAGTGACCTTGGAAATTCTCTCCAGTCTTACATTACATTATTCCTTCTAATTATTGCTTAGAGCTAACCTTCAGCACGACCTTTTTTCAGTTTTCTCTTCTAACTTACCCAAACTTCAAATATTTTTGTTGAAATTTTGCATTTCTAGCATGAAAATTAACACTTTCTTCCCTCCTAAAATTTTTATGGTTACATTATCTGTGCATGTTACAGGAAAAAACTTGTTGTCTTGCTCATGCATTGCAGACCAAATTAAGGGAAAAGATTTAGCGTTTCCATCTTTGAAGGGTGGGAATGAAACTCGGCAGGGTGGCTCTCTTTGTGCAATTTGCTGCCCTGTGGAAAATTTGCCCCACTTTTGATCCAGATTCTGAGATTCTGAGGGGAAAAAAAAAATGCTGGTTGACTTATGGCCAGCAGAAACTTGCTGGAGGTTTGTGGCCAAGTTTGCTGCCCTATGGAAAATTTGCCCCACTTTTGATCCAGATTCTGAGATTCTGAGGGGAAAAAAAAAATGCTGGTTGACTTATGGCCAGCAGAAACTTGCTGGAGGTTTGTGGCCAAGTTTCCAGGTAGTGCATGCACTGAATATGTGCCAGTTTTTATGTGTATAACCAGACTGTACCACGACCAAAAAGAACAGGAGCCTTGTCGTGCCTGGGATAGGAGGGACTGAGCCTCACTTCTGCTGGAATTGAGCCCCCCTCTTTCCTGAGAGCTGCTGTGGTGACAGGACTGAGAGCAGAGATAATTTTCTTGCTGCTTAATTCCTCCCAGCTGGAGCTCATGCTGTGTGGAGGACAATGAAGAATGGACATGTGTAATTTTGACATTTCCTAGGTTTTGCCATGGAACCATCAGGAATAAGCCAGGAAAGGACCTCAGGAGATTATCTTGTGCTCTTCTGTGCTAGGATGGGAACAAGAAACAGTCTGGACAATGTTCATCTGTCCTTTTTCTTGACAACCTCTAGTGCCAGAGTACCTCAGTGGTCTATTCTAGTAATCAACTGTATTCAATTTCCTTAAATACTTCTTGAGATCTATCCCAAATATTATTAGCTTGAATGAAGCTATGTGAAATAGCTTATTCCTTTCATCTTCTACTTCCATATTTTTTGCTGCCATTTCTTTTCTTGTCTTGTTGAGATTTGAGAAAATCCTAGTCCTCAGTATTTCCATGCTGGTGGAAAGGGGAATTTTTTTTTTTTTAAATTTATTTATTTTTTTTTTTTTGGTGCAAACTTCTCTGCCATTGCAGTACCAAAGCTAGATCCCAGCTGGTAGCTGGTGTTGGGAAACACCAAATGCTCTGCAGATTGGACATCATTCCAATGGGGTATTTTCCTTTTTTTCCTCTCCAAAATCCTAACATTGTTCATTCAAGTTTAATCTGTCACTAATGGTATCTCCGTGATCATTTTCCACAGAAATGTTCCCTGATTTTCCTTCAGGATGCAGCAGTTTGAGTCAACCCCTCTTGAACCACTTGGTTTATTTAAGACCATTCCTCCAATTAACCAAAGTAACCAAATTCACTTTGTATTTAATGTCACTTCCCAATCTGTCTGCCAATCCTTCTGGTTTGGAATCCTCTACTAGCTGGACATTATCTATACCACTAAAACATCACTTGTTAAGTTTTGGTGATTTGACCATCTTCATGACCACAATACAAGAACCTGAATGGTTTGTTGAGATTTGCAAACAATTGAATAAATACTTGATGAATAAACACCAGAGACAACACTGATGTCTCTGATGTTGGATATTTGTGAACTCTCTCAGTCACGCAGACACACACAAAGTACTTGGCAAAAGGGTGGCAAAGCAACTTCTAAACAGAGACTGCATGTTGGCATCAGGGCACTGCTGTTCTCATTCAGCTTTTCTTGTCTTCTGTGCTTCTCTGCACTGGAGTAACGCCAGTTAGAGAGGCTTGGGAAAACAAAAAACTTGAATAAAATGTAGTGGGTCTGTTGGGATTTCTCCACACGTATCGTGTTCCAGTTTCACTTCCCCTTCCTCTTCCCTTCCTTTTTCTTGCCTTGTACTACTTGTTGTGTGTATCTGTACATGTGTGTCCATGCCAGCTAGATGCCAGCAGAAACCAAATTTAAAAATATATAAATTAATTTGATCATTCTTTCACTGTCTGTGTTCCTCTCTGAAGTTCCCATCGTTTCTGATAGTTCTCTTGCCTTGGGGACTGGATTCTTGCCAGGTGGGTGCCAAAAGCCAGTGAAAATAAATAGATACATGCTAGGGATTGTAGAGATTAAAATACCTACCATTCTGAATTACCCGGGGGTAATTTAGAAATACCACTTTGTTAAAGGTACCTGATCTGCTTTTATTACACAAACGATTACTGATGATTGAACCAAAGGAGAGATAAATTTTTAAATCCTTGATTAAGAGTTTGTGTCTTTTTCACCTCTTTTTTGAGAAGATGGATGTGATGAAAAACAAGATATTTCCCATGACTCACCAAAGTGAGAAAAACAGTCAAAGGCAGCGCAGCAAATACCTCTCTTCCTACAAACTGAGTGATTATATTTGGAAAAAAAAAGAAAAAAAAGAATAAAAGGCTTCAACTTTTCCCCTGAAGTTGGACAGTACAAAGTTATTAGCAGTTTGACCATATGTCTCAATGAGACCAATCTATCCTTGAATAAAGCACTTCTATCTCTTCCATGTCCCTGGGCAAAACCGATGTTCTGGAGCTAAGATTTTGTACTTAACTATAAGATAGTTGAGTGGATTTTTCTCTAATAAGATTAAATAGAGCAGGCATTTATCTGCTCCAGGTGATGTGGTACGTACAGAGATGGAAAAAAAAAATCAAAACACTAAAGGGAAGAGGATAGGTTGAAGGTAAGGAATCAGTAAGCAGATGCTGGAAATTATTCTTTCAGTGATTTTGCTGTATATTCATCTGTTTCAAACATGCTGATTATTTGTGAAAAAGTTCATTCTGCAAATGCCAGCTTCCAAAGGCAATAAAATACAAAAAAAAAGTTGCTCAGAAGCACAATGAAAGACTACAGTGCTACAGCTATTGCTTCATTACAAGGCAAACTTTGTTTGTCTTGACAGAAATTACGGTAATCAAGTTTAAGTAATTTGCCAGAGTTCCCGTCTTTCAGTAGCAATTTTTTTTTAAAAAAGTCAGTAGATGAATGGAATTATACAGAATATTTTGCATGGGCTTTTAGTGTAAACATGTGTGTTGGACTAAAATGGAAATACATATTGACAACACAGAAAAGTAGAGTTCTGGGAAAGAGGGTTATTCCCTGTCTATCCATGAATGAATGCTCCACTGCTAGGAGTTGACACAGCATTGCAGAATGAGGAATACAGCATCTTTCCACACTGGGCAGGACATGGGCTTCCTGACTGAGTGGATTTATAATTTTTTAATTTTATCACTCCTTTTTCTTTTCCCTATTAGCAGGGTCCTTTCAAATATTTCTGTCATACAGAAATACCTCCAAGACAAACCAGCCTTGTGAAGAGTCATGGGAGCCAAATCATTCTCCTTTGGGTTTCTGGTGAAGGCCACATATAATCCCAAGAATTATATGGCGGCAGCAGCAGAAGAGCAGAACAATGGACGAGTTTGAGACCAGATGCTTCCTCTATTTTTTCCAAAGGAAATATTTCCAGGAAACAGGCTGCTGCCCACGTTAGAGCTCTGTGGAAGTACCCTATTACACTAAGGATACTACAGGAGGTGCAGAAGCAGATCAATATGTGTCTAAGTGTTTTAGTCTTACTATTATTATGTTTGACAGCGATGACAAGATGGTGTGTGTGTCACATACAGGATGACTAATGTGTGTACATGTGTGAAGCCCCTGCATAAAAAGGTTTTCTCATAAACTGTTAGGGAAGAGCAAGCTCCCTGTGAGCAGATCAGAACATGGATTGAATCTAAAAGCAAAATGAAGAATGAAACAAACCCCAAACTAATTTCAGGTCTTATGAGAAGATGTAATGGCATCAGTGTCTGGAAACATCTACTACAAGTGGTTTCAATCCTGAACAATTTCCAGGAAATACTTGTTTTGAGTTGTGCTAGAAAATGTGTCATCAGGATGTTGTCTGTGTTCCTGACCCAAAGGAGGGCAAAATTTGAGAAAGTAAGGACATGAAACAAGATTTTTTTTGGTGCGGATTGATGAATTTCTCTTGGGTGAGAATTCCCTCCAACACACCAGAAGTGAACCAACCAACATGAGCCATTTTTCTGTAGAGAGATCAGTTTCTGTAGTAGGCCAGCAGCCAGATGAGGGGTTTCAAAGAAGAGTTATGGTAGTTATAAAGAGGGAAAAAATTTGCAAACACTGATAATAATACTCCTACACAGGAAGGTTTGAGCCAGTCACACTACTCCCCCCCTTTCCCAGTGAGATTCAGAGTTACATAGGAACAGGAGACTGTTTTGGCTGGGATTAGATAGCACAGATGGTACCAAAATGTGTAACACCTACCACAAGTTCTTTAGTTTCATATCATCTGCACAACAGTTCTTCTCGGCCTTTTAACAGTTCGTTGAATGGAGGAAGAGGAGAAAAAGACATGGGACCATTGCTGGAAATGTGCAGCAAGCACTGTTATATTTTATCTGTGGGGAATCCATATTGGAGCACGTAGAGAGGCTCATGTAAAATCTTGCATATATCTTCTGTGAGATGGTGTGAAACTTCACTTGGCTCTTCTCTTTCAAGAATCCCCAAAACTTGGCAAGTAAACCTCACAACACATTTTAGAATTACATCAGTAATCGTTTTGCAGATACATACGACGAGGTACAGGAATTTTAACCAGTTTTCCCAGAACCACCAAAGGAGCTTGTAGCATGGGTGGCTCTTATCTCCAAGGAGCTTCACAGGAATCCCATAGACTTTGTGTTGTGCCCTGACATAAATAGCATCAGTCTTTAGGTTTTTTTCTTTGTCTTTGTAAGTCTTCTACATGACATACAATAAAACTTTGCCTTTCCTGTCCTAATTTTTCAAATAAATGCTGTTGTAGCAATTCATCTACAGTTTGTGATCCCAGGAATGTTTTACTCCCAATTCTAACATAATGCTTTTTTCAATTCCTCTTCTTGTCACCTTTGTCTACAAAAGACACTTAATTTCTGTGCTTTTAGTGGGTTTTCAGGGGTCCAGAAGAAAGACTAGGGAATACACCTCTTTTGTAGGGAGAAATATGAAAATTTCCAAATAGGTGCTGAGGTGCCATTGTGATGGATTTACTAGAAATAAGATTTCCAGGTTGCTATTTTCAAGGCTGCCCACTTGATTTGATTGCAGCAGGTACTCAACACTCCCAGATAGCTTTGAAATATTCATTGTAATGTTTTTAACAATTAGGATGAAAGCATGGAGTGTTCCCCGGGAACTAACTAGGAAGGGCTGATAGCCTAAATCCTCTGTCTTTTGAATATTCAACTACACATTTTTAAAGCATTTGAGATTATTTTTTTCCCCCTAAGTAATGAAAGGCCTTTAGCCACAGAGAGTAAAGGACAACACTGAGTATCCACGTTAAATGGAGAACCACCTGACTTAGGACTTTTAAGATGGTCAATGCCCAGAAGGATTTTCCTCTAACTACGTTTGCAGTGAGCTCCCTGTAGACACACACAATGCACAACATGGATGTCATTGCATTGGCTTCAGCATCACTGTTGGAAGGGCATTGGTTGCTGGCTCATGCTCATGCAGACTTCTGAAGAACTCACATTTAGGATAATGGCAAAACTTTAGCCGGTGTAATAGGCTGGAAAATGCGTCTGTGCAAACGAAATACACAATTTTCAAAGTGTCAGGAATGAGAGGTGTAATTCAAAGTCATTATATATCACTTGCTGTAAATATTGTTTTCATAAAGCCAGACTAATCATATACTCAGATAACCCATCCTATTATTTTCGCAGCTCCAGGACTCCTGAATCACACCTACTTGAACCTGAGGGATTAGAGGTTTTGCTTTTTAAATAGCATAGGTGCTGGGCTGGCAGCAATTTTTCAGACCTCTTTGGAGAAGCAGAATTGATTTTTTTTTTGTTTTTTCGAAACAAAAAATCATTCAGGGCCTGAAAATAGACAGAAGCGAGCCTCCTCCTTTTGTAATTGTGTTTTTGAAAATCAGACACGTAAAATCTTTTGTAGCTGTGGGCTCGAAACTCTCTTTTGTGGAAACACTGGTGCACTGTAATTGGTTGAGTGCTGCTATCCAGCCTGAGAGGGTGACCTTTCACACTCTGCCCTAAAAGAACACTATAGAAAGAGAGGTGGCGTAATCTGGGTTAAAGGCTTCTTACTAACATGTTGAGAGCTTGTTTCACACACACACAAACAGTTGCACGAAAGCCCCAGCCTGATGATAACTTAGCACTTTAGCATGGTGCTCTTGAGACAGCCCTCTTCTGAGAGAATAAAGAAGGGCCCCTTCGTTGAAATGCAGGACTGAAGCTCTTCATAACCACTGGGCAACTGTTACGAGGGAAAAAGAAAGTTAAAAGAGATGAGAACAAAAGGGGCTATCCTTGTTACAAGGCTCTGGTTCTAGACCTGAAAACCCCCTTTCCCCTAATCTTTTTTTTTTTATTATTTTTTCTCTGTATAACCCCAGGTTTTGACAGGGAAATCTCTAGTCTTTCTGTGCAACCATATTCATCTAAGAAATTCTGTGGATCTGCCTTTTCTCGTGATCTCCTTGTAAGAGGAAGAAAGATGGTGAGCATCACTGCTGATTTGGCCAAGAGTGAAGAGAATGGGATATTTCTAAGGCTAGGCAACTGGAGGCAAGTGTATCTTAAACAGCAGAAAGATTCTGAACACTGTGCTGTCATATTTGGCACATAGAGACAGGTGAAGAAGTGCCTGCCTAGCCTGTGTGCAGTCAGCCTTGAGCCTTTCACATTTGATTTCAGAGGGATTGAAATCACAGCCACCATTCCAAGGCACCAGCATGGAAGGTCCTGGAGGCCATGGATGTGATATGATCCCTTAGCTTTCAAGCCCTCCCCAGGTTTAGCTCTGTGCTGTTGGGTCAAGGAAAAGGCTACTTGCATCTCAGTAGCTCACTCACCTCTCCCATTTTTTAATGCTTACTTCAACATTGATTAATAGAGTACATCTGTCTCATGCAGCTTCTCACTTTACATTTCATTTTTTTCCCATGTTATTTCTTTTCTAGGTTTTCTTTTCCATGTGTTTTCTTTCTTACAAATTCCCACATATTCAAGATTCCCTGTTATTCCAAGTTACTACTCTCAAATATAGTTGATGTTAATAAATTGCTACACACTGTCAGTCATTCTCAGAAAAAAAATAAGGATATTTAGAAAATCCATTAGTGGAGATTAATTCCCAACTATTATATCCCATATGGTATGCACAAAATAAAATTAGATTATAAAATTCTCTATTTATCACAATATCTTCCATGAAGATTTTTTTTTCAACTAACAGATAATAGGACTGCAGAGTTCCAAAGTCAGTGCTGAAAGTCTGATTTGACTCCAGAACTTATAGACTATGAACATGGTCCTTAACTTCACAATGTTGCATGTCAGATAGTGCAAAATGTCTGAATTTTTACTTTCTTCAGTGTTTCTGTTAGCTAAATGTTCTTTATTTCCCTGTTCTCTGCAGCAGTTAGCTGTGTTTACATTTCTGACTCATTTCCAGTCTTCTTAATTACACTTTTGTACCTTTTACATCAAAATCTTTCAGGGATAGCATCTCAATTTACAACCTTATCTTTCAGAAGGAAGGGCAGAAGTTATTGAGAAGATTGCAAGCACCAGATGACTTCTGTCCCTCATGGAAAACCCCAACAGTGGTCATCTGGGATGGAGGACCAACAAGAAAAAGTTGCAACTCTGGAGTTGCAAAATCTGACTCTCCACAAAGCAAATTCAACACCTGAACTTTAATTTCTCATGGGTTAAAGTTTGACATCATTGCCCTTGGAAGCTGAATCCAGGCTCCATTTATTTACAGGGAAGGACAAGTGTGAGGAGCTCGCCACAGCCCACGGTGAGGACATTTTGTGGCAGCACGAAATCTCCACACAATGGAACATGATTGGCTTCCTGAGAGTGGCCCATGGCTGTGCAGGAAAGGTTGCAGCTGCAGGGATGGAGAGCCATTGGCAGTCAGTGTTAGGGACTTGCCCACAACATCCCTTTGAACCAAGCAGAGCACTGGGAACCTTCCACATCCCTGCCTTTGAAGTTCACCCAGTTCTTTGCCTCACACCTAAAAATTGGGGAAATTAATTGCTTTACCCCCTGGTTGATAAGGTATTTTACATACAGGCGCTAATGGGTATCCAAAATGGATTTATAGAAAGGTCTGAACAAAACAATTGCTGGAAGACTGGACAAAGAAGTGCTATCATTAAAGAAAAAAAATTTAAAAAGGAAGGGAAACTGCAAATTTTATTTCTAAACCTTTCCGCTGGGAAAGGTTGAGGAATTTAGGGAAATGAGCTGCAGCTGACATGCCTGAGAAATAACTCTCACGGAATCTATAAAGTGAGTTTATTTGTGCCATCTTTTACAGGAAGGGTTGTGCGTGAGTTCTGTGGCACTGCCGCTGGGGTTGCTGAAACACCCGGCTGGTGATCAACATTTTGGATGCTCATGAATAACCGGAATATGAGCACCTTAAGCACAAATTCAACAAAGGTTTTTTCAAGTTCATCATCACATAGGAGATTGCATCATTCATAGTGGCATTTATAGCCATCAGTACTATACATCCCATGGTAACAGATGACATTGCATGCTGAAAGAGGCCGTGAAAGGTCTTTCATACGGTTTCCTGCTCCTAATGACAGCTTTTACTGCCAGTTAGGACAGAATCCAAACACATGAAGTCATGATGGCTGTAGGTGTTGATTTGGATATTAAATGTATAACCTAGCTTATGCAGCACCAATTAACAGAGGCAAGTTTTCAGTGCACAGTGCTGAGAGGACCATAGGTGTAGGGACAGAGAGAATGAGCCCAGGACCGGATATTACCCTGTTAACAAACATTTTGATGTGCAGAAGTTTTATATTAAAAATGTGTTTGGATGCCCGCATACATAATCATTTGGACATCATGCCCCTAGAGTCTATTCCAATTTACCATACTTGTGGGTTCATGTAGCGGGTTTCTCAGCTGGATGTGAGTGACATTTATACCTCTTTGTCGACATGTTTTTGTTTGGGTGTGTATATTCTGCACGTGCATTTTCATGTTCAGACAGAACTTCCAAGCCTATAGAAAGCTCATGAATATTTTATAGCTTTTGTTCATGAATCCATTAATGAGTTTTATAAATAGTGATAATTTGCAAAAATAATATGTCTGAAAGGCAATACCACTTTACCTATAAATGACCTATTTCTCTTTCTCTTTTTATTTTCCCTAGTTTGGATATGTTTTCCCAAGCAGCCTGTGAAAGTGTTTACTGGTCTACCCACTCTTTTCAAACCTGGGGCATTAACAGTATGAGAGTGAACGTACACACACACCTACTGCCTGTGCACAGTTCCATCTTTTCCAGCCTACAGCTAACAAGAGCCCTTTAATTGCACTGAAACCTGATCTCTGCCTGGCAAATCTGCTGGTCAGTGCAGACCTCAGGCCACACTGTGCTGGATGGGTCCTGCCTTGCCTGCGGGTTTGCAGCTCCCCAGGCCCAGGCTGGCGTTGATAGCTTGTGGCTGGGCGGTCTGGCGTTCCTTTCTGGAATAAAATGTCTGTGTGTCCTCGCGTGTGTAATAAGTAATAAGGGTAATCCCCTTCCGATGACAGAAGCTTCAAGTGGTTACAAGTAGCAGACCTGTTTCTTTTAGGTGCCTGAGGTAACAGTCTATAAGGTGCAAGGTAAAGAAATAATTAATTACGGTCACTGGTTAAAATGGGGGAAATGATATACGATCGCACGCTTTTATAGCAAGGGCCGTGGTTTTTGGTGAAGTGTCAAGACACAGAGTATTTTTCTGCAGTCAAAGGTGGAATTTAAGTAATCACCCAGTGCAATTTTACCCGTATCAGATGTTCACAACTACAATGCATACGGGGGGGAGGAAAAGAAGTGAAAGATGGAAACAGAGAGGAAAAACATCCCCTAAATTCTCAACATGCAGTCTTGCTGAGTAACCACATTCATAACCGAGTGGGAGTGATTTGTTCTGACAACACAAGACTACTAATTTTGCTGAATTAACAGCATGACTGGTAGTGGGTGGAGGGGAAGAGGGAAAAAAATAAAGGAGAGAGATCTGTTATGGGCATTCCCAGCCTATTAATTGCCAGGTGATAGGAAAGTTACGTGGTCTAGAAGTTGGTGTTGGTAACAAAGTTTTGTGTGTTGCTTAAGCAACTAAATATCTGGAGTAACACAAGTAAAAGATCAAGTTGCATATTTGTATTTTACAATTAAAGCAGGTTTACACTTAGTGGCAAAAGGAAAGAGAACAGCTTGGATTCCTTCTTCCTTCTAAAGCAGAGGACATTTCACTAGGAGGCCTTAAATTAATGTAAACTTTTTTTATTCCTCACATTTGCAAAGACATGAATCTAAGATTAATCTCTATTGAAAAGATTAATATTTTCAATCCAAACTTTGAAATCCACTTGGACAGCCCAGAGCTTCCAGCTGTTGTTTATGCTATTAGTTAGAAAATCCAAGTGCCATGCTTTTAAAACAAAATTAACAAAAAAAGCTCTATTGAGTTAATTTTGTAGAATTATGTTAATAAGCACAATTTTCACTGTGCAGGTTTACTTTGTGGTTTGTGGTGAGTTTGTAGAGGTTTTGTGAGCAAACCCAAATGTGGTGACAGCGAAACCTTTCCAAAGCACAGACTTTCATGAACTAAGCACAGAATTTCCTTTTGTGGTCATGTGTGACGCGGTTTTTGGATAATAAATGTCTGTAATAAGGTTTCCTTAGGTTGGCTCACAGGGCCTGAGCCTCTGTTTTTAATGGCTGTCTTTGGAGGAGTTTTGGTTACATATATTTTCTTAGAATTTGAGCACATCTTAGAGACAGCATTTAATGACCTCAAGGCTGATCCAGGGACACATTGCTCACTCACCACTTCAGACCACAGATGCTGACAATATTCCTCTGTATTACCTTGGCCAGTCATCAGGACATGATTCTACCCAGCACAGGCATCCAAAAGAGGTAAGTGAAGTGGAATAAACTTCAGGTGACTTGATGGCCCTTTGAATGTGCAGTTAAAAGCAATTTTGAGCTTCTCTAGTTTTTTCTGGTCAGTACTAGGAGGTCCCTAAAAGGGCTGGAATGAGTTGGCCCCGCTCTGCTGTCCCCCAGGATATGAGGGACCTGTACCCCACTGGAAGCATATGTATAGCAGAAGTTTTCCAACTTTGCATTTCATAATTCCCTCCTCCTGAAATCTAAATTGGTTAATGAAGAAATTCCCCCCTTGTGACAGCCTGGATCATCTAAATTGATGCTATTGTTGTGGTGGAAGGGAAGGCACAGGAAGGAACCACATTTTCTATAGAAACTGGTTTCTCTTGGTACACAGTTAAGAAGCAGATGAAGTACTGAATTAAAAAAGAAAAAAAGAAAAAAAAAAACCTGAAAGAGAAACCAACATGTTGCCAAACGCAAACCTACCGAAAAACCCCAACAAAAAGCCCAACCACCGAAAAAACACGCCTTTTGTAAGGCACCCTTTGTTGCAAATCAGTAAAAGTTGATTCCTGTAATGAATTAAAATATTCCAAAAGCTTAAAGCTTCTATCACAGTTGACCTTTAAGGCATGTAGCAGCAAAGAAGTTAATACACTTTGCACATGTTGCAGAGCAACAGGTGGTAGAAAAACCCATGCGGGCTCCTTGCATTCCTTACTTTTCAAACTGGTGGCCCCTGGTATTCTGGGATTTACACTACCTCCCCCAGGCTCTGACTGACAAGCTAATCGGTGTGCTGGGAAGCCCTGAGCTATTGATTCCACTGTAACAGAACACCTCCCCGTCAATGAAACTGCAATGAAATGCTTCAACAACGAAGAAAGGGAGGCATTAGGCTGTTGAGCAACTGGAAGAAATTTGCTTGTAGGTAGTGCGGCAGAAATGAAAAGGCTCTCGGGGGCACAAGCTTGAAAAGCCAGGTTATTAAAAAAGCCACAAAGCTGGAGTCTGGCTGAGTGGAGAAAAATAGTTATGGCTCAGTTAGGCGTATCTAAAAGGAGGAGGGAGGGGAACGCAGCTTTCAAAATTGCGTTAATCCCCCATGTACTTAATTTCTTTTCTTTTATGGCAGCTTGTAGTATAGCAACAAGTATTCAAGCAGTTAATAATTTTAAACAGTTTAGCTTTCCGTAGGCAATATATCTTTAGCCTTAATTAAAATTTTATTTTAGTAGGGGGAAAATATTAAAATGACATTCTGATCATCCTCTAAGATGGAAAATATATGATAATATGAATATTTTATTAGACAAACTATTATTAAACAGCTGGTGCAAAATCTTAGCCACTGATTAGTTGGGTTTGTTTGAAATGCAGGTCACTATATCTTAATAATGGCCCAGCAGTCTTCCAGTGGCAGTAACGACCACTGGCACAAAGGTCTTAATATCTTATACTGCAATCCTGATATCCCAGAATTGGATTGCTGCAGTGCCAGTCTGGTGGATGGTTCCCATTTTGGGGTAAAAAGGCAGCCCAGCCCGTCACCTGGGCAAATCTCTGAGGTGGTGGGTCTGTATTAAGAGGTGTTCTCTTTGCTTCAGGAGAGCTGCAGGGATGGGTGCTGGGTGGGGAATCAGCTTGGCCATTTTAATTGGGGTGGGAGTCCGAGGGGAGCTGTCAGAGCGGGACTTTGAGGTTGGAATTTGCATCTGCCGTTAATTCAGGAGCCTGTTTGCTGACCTTCAGGCACCGTTCACATCATATCTATTTACTCAGTCTTTTCCCAAGTGAGCTGTCAGCTTTTCTTTTGGAAAGTTCTCTCCCCCCTGCGTGGGTCGTGGAGCACAATAAAAAAAAAATGTGAGGACCTTGATTGCACACGAGGCAAAATGGCAACTCACTCAGGCAGCTGGATTAATTTTTTAATGATAATAAAATAGCTGACATTGTACGTAAGGTAAAACAGGCAAAAGTGGCCTTTTAGGAAATTTCCCATCCAATCAATTATTGGCTGTTGTAGGTTAAAGAATTTTGCCTTGAACATAAAATGCAGACGGCTTTTCTGCACACTGGGTTGGTTTACTTTTTTTGTTGATGGTGGTTGTACCAACTCTCTGATTCTATAACTATATGTAGGGACTATTGTGCCATATTAGAGTGCTCTGATACAGAGGGGGCAGTATCAATTTTTTTTTGCATCTTAATCCATGTTTTAATTGTACATGTCCCAGGTCTGCTCCTTTGCCCACAGGAGCTGTGCTGGAAGGAGAACCAAGCATCTGTGATGGTCAGAGCTGGGGAGAAATGCTCAGTATTCTCCACGGAGAGAAAGTGTTTAAAGAAAATAACCTTAAAAACTTCAAATCACAGAAACACAACTCCTACCCATACTGAAGCCAATCAGAATACTGTCTTTGATTTCAGCTTGGCCAGAATGGAAAGAAAAATAAAACTTTTCTTTTGTTAGATATATTCTATCAGACAAAGAGCGGCACATGCACAAATAATGGATCTTTCCTAAAGCTGGCCCATATATTTTTGCCTTAATTCTTTTCTTGTCCTTGGATAAAGATTCATCTGAGGTTGATGGACATTCACAGAAAACTTGGGTTTGTGTCAGCAACATTAATTAATCTGAATCGAGAAATATGCAGCCCAACACAGAGGAGTTCTGTTTTACATTTGTGCAGTCTCAGTCAAACTCTCATGGACTTTACACCCATCAAAATGAAATGCTCCTGCCATGAAATGTATATGAGGGATACACAGCTCAGCTGAATAGCAGGCCAACAGCTGTAGACCTTGCTAATAAATTCCCTGAATACCATGTTATCAATGTTCACGATGTTCTTCTAACCCCAGATATTCCTCCTACTATTTTTTTTTTTGATTAATTCATTTTGGTCAGATAAATGCCTAAATTTTAGAGACTTGAGTGGTTATGTGGCAGTGTGAAAAAAAAACCCCACCCAAAAAAACACATGAGAACACAGTGTGTCCATTTTTAATTTAAGAATTTTGCAAATTTTTACATCATTTTTATTATATAGTGAGGGTGTTACCTAACAGGAAAAACAACTCTGAACTCTTATTTTACCCATTGGACCCTAGTGTTTTACAAGTCACTTCCCATTTAAAAATTTTGGTCACAATTTCCTTTTAAGGGTCTGTAAATCATGTTTTTTCCTGTTATTGCAGTAACTGAAACATCAAAAGCTCTGTGTGTTTTTCCAATCTATAAAATATGTGCTGGTGTAGACTTTAGAACTGGACAACACAGATGTCTCAGGCCCAGCTCATACCAGTTACTGACATGGAATCTATTTTCTTTCTGCCTTTTTGCTTTATTACAGGTGTATTTTATGGATTTTCATGACGAGGATGGGTAGATGCTGGAGGCTTGGAGATAGGGAGTATTTTTCTACAAGTCACACAGAAAAATAAAGAAAGAAAATTGTTTCTCAGGATGATTTAAGTCAGGAAGTTTAAAAATAGCCAAAAAGTTACTGAAACACATTGGAGAAGGTAATCAGATCTGTTCATCCCAGGTGATTGCTAATAACCCTGCATTATTGACTATTATTAATGTAAATATAAAAAAACCCCTAATAGTTGGTTAAAAAAACAGGAGGTAAAAACCTCAGACATTTAATGCAAATGGGGTTGATTCCTCTTCAATCAGTGGGCTTTTAAGCTTCCTCCAGGCTTGAGATTTGCAGAAAAGTCAGCACTGGCATAGCTTAAAGCAGCTGTTAATGCAACACATGCCTGTCATTTGCTGTTGACAGGCATTAATAAAAACCTAATCTGAGGAAATTATGAAAAACCTACATATTATGCAATCTGGTTTATGTTTTGGCATGTGGCAAGCATTGGTCTGATACAAAGGAAACCACCATGTACATATTTTAGTGCCATTGTTTCCACTCTAAGGGCAATTCCTTTTAAAATTTTTTTATTATTACTATTTTTAAAAAGTGTTTAATTGTCCAATACTCAGACAGGTTTACTTTGTGGTACCATGGGTGTCAGTTTAAATCTTTCTTTTACAGAAGCAAGAACTCTGAGCAGCATTTACAGACTAGGTCAGCAACAGGGAAATTCAACTCTGATACACCCTTTCTGTCCTGACTGTGCTCCTCTTTCTCCCAATTTCTGGCTTCTCTGGCATGCTTTGAGTTGTCCCATTCTCTTAGAACTGAAATCTTTTAAGAAACCTCTCCTTTTTTATTTTCTTTTCCTCCCAACTATTCTCATTGGGGAATGGAATCTTTACAACAACACAAGCAAAAAGAACCTACCACTGTCATAAACTAATTTTTGGCTCTCTCCTTTTTTTTTCTCTGAGATTCTTCTTTGATGTTGATGATGAAAAAATACATTTGATCATGTGCAATTACTCCTTCTCCTGATTTTTTCTGGAGCTGCAGGGAATTCACTGGATTTTCCTGTGTCCCTCCAGGCATGCTAAACTTTATTTACTGGTTTCATCCTATACAAAAGAAAACATGTGTCATCTCTTAAGACACCATAAAGTTCAGTTATACTTTTAATTTCGAGTGTGATAAATTGTTTCTTGTTTTCTCTTTTTCTTTCCTTTCTCTGTCACTTTTTTTTTTGGGGGGGGGAGGGGTGTTTGCAAACTGTTTGATAAAGTTTTAAAACAGTTTTTACAATTCTGATACATTTTTTGTCATTGCCTGGAGTATGGTACTATTTAAACTCTTTAAAATATTGAAAATATGAATCCATAAGGGAACTTTAGAAAAGAGAGACTAAAAAAAGAAAAAAGACACAAAGCACAATCAATAATATGAGGGTGAAAAAAGGGGTAAACCAATTCCATAGATATTCAGGCTGGAATGTGAGTGCTAAGAAAAGTCCTTGGACAAATTCAACACAGATTTGGCCTCCAGCTCTGAGCTGGCAATTCCAGTAGAAGACCAGACCTCTACCCTGTGGTAAAGAGGTACAGAATAATGCCTCTTTGAATTAGTTTCAAAACGTTGCTGTGATGCAGACGAATTGCTCCTCAATGCCGGAGTGCAGTGCACCAACATAATAGCATATTGTTAAGTCACACTGCCATTAAAGGATATAGTTATTAATCAAATTAAGTCAAAACACAAAGCAAGTACAAATTAGTATCAGATGACGCGTCTCACTGTGAGCAGAGGAGAAGGAATGGAGGGGACCTGCCATTTTAAAAGAAAACAATCTTTCATGAAACTAAAACAGAAGGTGAGGGAATATCCCACTACGCAGTAGCTGGCAGCTGGTATATGCTGTCTGGACAGTACTTGTCTTTAAATTCACATGACAGTCCTAAAAATCTGCAGTGTAATTGGTGTCTTTCAGAAGCTTTGGCTAAACTCTGAATAGCGTTTGCTCCTGGAGATGTGGAAAGTGTTTACCAAGAAAGATAAAAGTATTTGAAATTTAAGGCATTTAATATTTTATTATTTTGTCCTATCCTGCTACAGATTTTTTCAGTGTAATTTTTCAGCTTCGGAAGAAATGTTAATTTTCATTGAAAGATGATTTGGGGCTGAGGGGATTTAGTTTACTATTTCCATAAATTTTGTAGGAATGTGTCATTTGTGAGTTGTGAAACTGATCCAAATATTGTGATTTGTGCATGATCTAGATATCCTTTCCCAACAAGGAACAATGCACTCACTACTTTTGTACAACTCTGATAACTAATCACATGGACACATGGATTTACTCATTGTTACATGGACATGTGTGTGGGTTTTCTCAAGAACCACAATATGCTTCAACACTCCAAATTCTTCCAAGAGCAGTTAAAATTGGTGAGTTGCTTATTGAAAACAATGATATTTATGGTGCCTAAAGGTAAGGTAACAACATTCAGGAGTACATAGGATTAGGATCCTGCATTGTGATGTTCATCCTTGCAGTAAATTTAGTTTCTTTATGGATCATCAGAAACAGATATAAAGTGGAAGCACAGCCTTCCACACAGGAGGAAAGGAAGCCTTTTCCTGCACTGCTCGGAAGCTGTTGTGTCTGCTGGGGCATTATTTACTTGGCTATCACAGCACAAGCTAACTTTAGAATCATTCTAAATTTTGCTCACACATAGGTGCGCATTTTTGCAGTCTGTAGGTTCAGTTTGGCACAGAGCTGGTGGGTGGCTTTGTGAGTTACCTGTCAGCCCTGGAGTGTGTTTACTTCATTAACGAATCCTGAGTGTGAAAGTTTGTTTCCCTTCTGCTCTTGCTTCCTGTGTCTGTGGTTTCCTCATCATCCTGACACTGCCAAGCGTGGTGCTAACGTACTTCTTCTGCACAAGAGAATGTCATCACACGGGATTACAACCTTAAACAAAAGTCACAGCAGCGAGGCACTCAGTCTCAGGTGAATTGCTTAAACAGTGCGTGTTTGTGTTAGCTCAAATGTTAATATGGGCTGCTTTCTGCCATTATGTATTTGTTATGGGTGACAACACCTGGAGAATGTATCTTTCAGGACTAGTTGAAGAATAAACACGAGTCTGACTCAGTTCCATGCTAATAAATGCACCGAGATGCCACAGAGTTTGTAATTAGTCCCCTCACAAGGTAGATCCTGATAGATGAAAGGGGTCTGCAAACAGGGACATGGCAGAAACTTCTGGAGGGATATTTGTACATGATGATAACTATTCCACTGAGTTGAGTGATTTTGTTGAATCACTAATGAATAACAAACCATCTCCTTCATGGCTTTTTGTTGATAACAAGTTAAAAGGGGTGTATGTGTCATGATGAATGGAAACTAAAAAAAAGGATGGTGTTTCAGGGAGATTTGAAATCTTGGGAAGACACAGTCCTAGTCCTAAGATCTAGTAATCTTTGACCACACTGCTTTATGTCCCATAAATATCAGGACATCATTTACTTATACTATGACTAAAATTCAGTTCAATGAGCAGGACTGGAAAGCTCTTTCAAAGGTGTTATGTTGATAGCAAAGATTTGGAAATCTGAAGAAACAAAGGGCAGAAGACTCCTGTCAGATAGATGCAGATTTCAACACATAGAGAGGCTGATGTGCTGGTTGTTTTAAAAAGACTGAAACCCAATATATGTACTTCAATCTTTGCTCAGTAGGAATGGGCTTAAAAACAATAAATGGGCTTAAATAATTTTGCTTGTTTGAGGCTTGTATGGGTGAGAAATCCAGCAATTATTAGAGGGTGTTAAAAAAAATCAGCCCTCATGTAATAGGGCACAACTCCCCTGAAGCAAGTAGAGCTGCACCTGTTTCAATCAGGGCTTCATCTGTTCTGTTGAAGGTGAGTTTGAGGCCCACCAACACCTTTCAGATGGATCTACCATAAGTCAACAACAGATGATAACAACCTTCAACCCCACCGGCAAACAACCCTTATTCCAGAAGTGTTCAGAGAGCCACATGGGAATACTGGGAAATAAACCTGTTTTGGGAAAGAATGGGCTTTCCACAAGGAGCTGTGATTAGTTCTGAATGTTCACGTCGTCAGTGAGCACAGCCATGTTTTCCTATTGTATCTACAGAGATATGGGGGAGATACCAGAAGATTATACAAATTAAGGAGAATGAATGTACGGTCACATATTAAGGCGATAATAGATTCAAAGAGCTGTTCCTGACTGCGTCTAGATGAAGCAATTCTGATGATGAACCTTAGTTAAAAACAGTTATCGAGATACAATCAGCTTTACACATTAAATATTCCAAGCCCAAAAAGGAAACAAAACAGAATCAAAGCTTCTAATCAGTTTATGATCCAGAGATTTTTGCCAACCAAACTTATTGGAAGAAGTAATGTAAACAGAAAGATGCAAGCAAAGTCAGTTAAGTGGAATTTAAGCTGTCAAGCTACACTGTAGAACTCCATTACCATATCTCCTCGCTTTTTTTAATAGTATTCTCTGAAAAGCACTAGATGTAATAAAGTCAATTTAAAATTTGTTCTACCAATCTTTTGCATCTGTAATTTTCCCATTAAATGTAAATGCCCATGAGGCATGCTATTTGCATTACATTGCATTTACAGTCTTTAAAACAAACTATAAATCCCCTCCTTGTTTCATGTGATTGATGCTGTGTGTATAAATACCACCATAAACCTCAAAGGGGGCTAACAGTGACAGTAAATTAAAGTTTTCAAGTCTGGCAGCATCTCAGCACTTCAGCCCTTGATCTTCAGCAGCGTTGTTAACCCCCACCTCATTGCCCTCCTGAACTCACCTTTTTCCTCCCCCTCTCTTTTTTTCCCACCCCTTTTTCCCTATGCTGCTCTTACTCTGATTTCCTTGGGAAACACCTTTCCATCCATGCAGGCTGAGCAGAATCAGGAATATGCTGTTAATTAAAAAAAGGTTGCAGCTGTTTGCCAGATAGAGCCAGGCCTGAACTTTGGTGTCTTGGTGTATCTGAGTTTGAGACTCTCAGGCCATCTTGGCTTTGTAAACAATAGTCAGCCACAACTCTCCTGATTATCCAGCACCATTCCAATAATTAACTGGCTTTCAGAGTATTATTATTTCTTTGATTTTGGGGGTGTTTTTTGGTGCTTTTTTCCCCCCCTTTCCCGTTCTCATTTTGCTTGCTTTTCTCTGATGTGCTCTCAGGCCACATGCAGAAGAAATTGAGAATTGAGAGAAATCTTTGCCAAGATGGAGGAATGCATCATGTCACTATTCAGATTTCTGCTTTTATAGGTAACCCCACTATTCCTTATCAATTTTGCAATAAAATTGACCTTGATTTGATCCTATTGAATCTTGTCTTTGAAAGATATCAGCTTCTCTGCTGGTATCTGCCACTGTTAAGTAGGAGACACAATTTATGCCAAAATTATCCAAAAGACTTCATGGTGTGCCAAACCCAACTTTCTCACAGGCAAAATATATCTCAGGCTAATGCTTGCCTACCACCTCTATGGGTCTAGATCTCTTTTTTTCATATCAGAACAAGCACTAAAACCTCAGCACTCCATATTGTAGTGAGGAGAAAGAAGAAGAAAAGATTGCTTTTTTCTTAGAAAGAAAAAGATATTTATGAGAGAATACTGATGCTACCACAGACCATGTGCTCAAATCTCCAGGACAGAGGGAATTTTTTTCCAGCCAGTGAAATATTTGTTGGTAAGATTTTTAAAGATTATGGTCAAAGTGGAAGGGGAGGGGGGAAAAAAACTGGTAAAATCTGAATGGCAGTGTGGCTACTTAATTATTTTAGGCTACTGATCTTCACAAGAAATCCTCTGAGCATCCAAGAGCAGGTAGAGTGTTGCAGGTGGGTACTTTGTGGGATTTGCATAAATCTCAGGGGAAGGGAAGGCAGCTCTCCTAACACTTTTTTCCTCCTACCCTTCACACTCAAGTGGCTCTTCTACTTAGGAGTGAGATTTCTATCCTATCTATGGCTTTGTGAGGTGCTCTCTTCTGTAAGCCTCTCTATGCTATAACCTTTAGAAGTCGGTGATATCCAAAGCCCTAAAAGGCTTTGTGAAATGGAAAGAATTACAACCAAAATGCTTTTCCTGCAGAGTTTCTGAAGACCACCAGGATTTGGTAAAAAATTAGGAATGTGAATGATTATTTGACCACTAAATGACCACTAAAAAGGCTGGGATACATATGGATATAGAGTGAATAGAAATTAACTGGAAGCTATGTTGACAAATTTGAGACCTGTGGAGAAAAAGGAGATGTGTTTGGACTGAACTCCCATTAAAACAAATTCAACAACTAGAGAGGGTATATGTCATTGGCATTTTTTCTGAGGAAAAGTATGATATGATGTCTTGAACACAGATAATGGTATTCAACACTCTGCATCCAACTATGCAGAGCAATGACACAACAGATGAAAGCTGGTGGCTCTTCAACTTCCTATAAACTGGTTCCTCTTGGGCTTTAATTCCTCTTGGAATTAAGTTATCCACAAGTCTGATGGCACCCAAAGCAAACCACAGTATTTCATGTCTTTGGACGTGAAAGAGGTTTGGAGATGTCCAGATCACACAAAGCAAATCCCAGGTTTATTCATGCTTTTGGCTGATATGAACATTTCACTAAACTTTGCCAAGTCTGGATTTATAATAAGCCACCAAGCCAAGCCTGGCTGCCACAGCTTGATCTTGGGAGCCATTATCTTCCCAATATTGTCTTGGGACTGTTTTCTTTGGGCTGATAATTATTAGTTTGGAGTTTCCCATGTTTTTGCTGTGAAGGAATTCCCTTTAGCAGTATCATGAGTGCAAGGAACTCTGCACAAGTCTGGGTATGTGTGTGACACCCTGGCAAAGGAGCTGGCCAGTAGCCTGGACACTGAGAGGTGTCAGTCTGGGGACGATTTTATACATACTCCTTAAAATGGATACTGATATGGAAGGTTTTTGGGGATTTTTTTTGATTGACTCTCCCTCTAAAAATATTGGAGTACTGGTCAGATATTAAAAATTGTTTAAAATACCACTGTTTCAATTCTGAAGCATCCACCTTTTAACCCTTTATGAGGGGTTCCTGTGTCCCCTCTGCTTGTTTTTGCCTTCGCTGTTCCTTCAAGTTATTTGGACAACCTGTTTTTTCAAAGTTATTACAGCAATTTGATTGCATTCAGCTGTGTGATGACTTCAGCAGTGGTCTGGGGACATGGTCCCTAATCTTATGAAGAAGTCACTGAATGGGTCTTTCAAACATCCCTTGATTTCCTTATTAGAGGGAGTTCACTCAGAGGCAGAAGCTCAGTGTGTGTCTTGCAGGTCACAGAAATAACTCAGGACATTCCTTCACCTAGAAATGAATCTCTTGAGGGCTCAGTTTACTGCAATCAGATTCAGATTTAAAAAGCAAAATGAATAAAGCCCAATTTTGGTACTACTAATATATAAACACTCACGCATCTATATATTTTAAATACACTTAAATTTCATTAGCAATGATTGTTTAGAGAAACATCATTACATTCCTGGGCTTGGGAGCCTTCTCCAGGGTTGTGAACAATCAAAGATTTATTTGAGCTTTCTGCACACTGGGAAATGAAGACACAGAATCTCATTATCATGTCTATTAAAAGGCAGAATCTGGGGTACATCTAAGAAAAGATGTATTACTTTTTAAACTGCACTGCAAACTGTGAAGTACTACAGGGACTTGAACTATTTAAAAATACTCTGGGCTTATGAGTAAGAAAAAATAGGGTCTCTTTCCCAAACAGTATAAAAATATCACACCATTAAATTCTGCTGTTATTACAGTCTTGGAAATATGATTGTATCTACTTTTGCTTGAAGCTGGTTGATCCCTGAGCTTGATGTTTGGGTCGAGGGACCATGGAGGGCTACCAGAGTGAGTTACTTAGGGGACAATGCAATGGGGGGTATGAACAATGACCAGTTAAATTCTAGTTAACCCCAATTATAAACCTTCACCTTTGTTAATTAGATTAATTCATCAGCAGGCGCTGTGCTTACAGTGTCTTGGAGGTGTGTGATCCAACATTTTTACCATTTAGTAAAAGTTAAAATCTTTCATGTCACCAGTCTGTTGCACACAAATGGCCACACAATATATTACTGTAAAGGTAAAACTGGGTTAAGTTTACCTATAAATTAGAAGGTAGCATTTATTCTGAGGATCCCTCTTAGAAGTGAAAAATTTGCCTTGCAAGCACTTTCTGTAGTTATTAAAGATCTCCAAGCTATGAATCTGAGAGCTTAATTAAAAGCAACAGAGACATGTCCAAGGAAGGAAAGAAAAGGGCTGAACAGCAGTAGAGGAAATTCTCTTAGATTTTCAATGCCTTTCTTTGATCAGTGTCCAAAATTTTGCATGCACTGATGCAGTGCCCTAACACACTGACCTCTGGAGACCTGAGTCCAGCCAAGGCCCCTCTGGAGGCCCCAGGTGATGGTAAATGTGTGGCCTCCCAGAGCTGAAAGGTTGGTTACATCTTTTGGTGCCCCGGTGGTCAAACTTCCATGTGGACTTCCCATCAGAGAAGCAAAGTTTATTTTACTGCAGGTGTGGAAAGCAAAGGGCAGCCTTGAACAGCACCTGTTTGGGCTGTGTTGGCTTGATAAATCTTTTTCACAAATGTGAGAATGACTGACCATTTTTCATGCTGGCAAACACCACACAGTTAGTTTGCATAAACAGAGACGAGTTTTGCTCTCAGTCCCACATGTGCAATAAATTTACACCGATCCTATTAAATACAATGGGGGTAATTTCTAATTTATATTTCTGTGAAGGCTGCATTTTGTCCATGAAATACTTCCAACAGAATGACTCGACATCATTTTCATCTCTTTGTAAACTCTGTAACACCCCTATGAGATATATAGAATAAATGTAGAATGCTGCACATACGAAATATATTTATGTATTTCCAATACGCAGTGTGTAAACTGAGGCAGGAGAGCTCTGCTCCAGACAATGTCATTGCTTAACTTTCCATTTGAGTGAAAAATCTGTAGTGATTATATTCAAAGGAACCCTCAAGAAAAATATTTATCAAAATGAGAATATTTTTTAATGCTGAGAAATGGTTAAGAACTGGCTACAAAACAGTAAAAAGTAACACTGTGAATCATAAAACTGCTTTGAACTCTCCAGCAATGTCCAGACACTTCCCTGTGTCTGCAGAGCTGGAGCTTCTCTTAAAACCCTGGTTCTTTTCTAATTATGTGAGTGAATATTGGATGGAGGTTTGCATTTTGGGGGAAGATCTTTTCTTGGCTCACCACCTGGGTAAAAGAATACAGAAATCGCTGAGATCTGCTCAAGAAGCCACACTTTGTCTTTGAAAGAGGGTTTGAAATGTAAAATGTTTTGGTATATGTCTATGAAAATGTGTATTTGCTTAAGAGATTGCTGCAGCACATTTCTGGCACTTTATTTCTCTACATTTCAACAGCTACTTGGTTTGGGATGCCTGGACTAAATTGAAATTAGAGGAAAGAATATTATCCTCACTTCACCTGAGAGGCAGGGAGCAGCTGGACTGGAATAAATGCAGGAAGAACATCTTCAAATTGTTACTCAAGGTAAACAGGAAATGAGTTTAGTCTTAATTAAGAACTATGTGTTTGTAGCTGTTGCAATTGCTCTGTATCAAGTATCGAGAACACTGTCCCCTTTTTCACAGGCTAAGTAGTGATATTGTTCTGCTACCCTCTCCTTGAAAACCAAAAGATCTTATGAAGCAAGCAAACAGAAATTCCAGATTATGGAAATTAATTAAAGCACACAATGCTGCCTTTCTCAACGTTCAGGCTCAACTAATTAGGGATTAGATTATTCAAGAGCAGCAGATCAATTAGGATTGCTTTCTTTAAAAAAAAAAAAAAAAAAACAAAAAAACAACCCTCAGTGAAATATAGTTACCTGTTGAAAAGTGAAAGAAATTGTGCCCATGCACAATGCAGGGATCAAGGCACAATCCTGCACGTTGACAAAATAAATTATGAAAACAATAATCATGTTTATCCAATCTCTTTGTGCAAAACTGTTATTTTGATTCTAGTGCCAGCTGTCTGAAACTTTAATTTAAGTGCTTGCTTGAGGCAAGACATTTGGGATACTAGTTTAGAATGTTTTATAGCCTAAGCAATATGTTTTACTAACATCAAATCCTATGATGATGATTTTAATGGTAACTATAATATGTTCAAGGGGGTTCCAGAGTGATCTTTGATTTTACCAGAATGCTTGCATGCTTAATGAACCCCAATATTTTTTGGCTTCATTAGCTGCCAGCTCCCCAGGAGGCTTCTCTGCAGGAGGTGAGTACTTTGTATTTTAAAGGGAGACATACCAAGCAGCACGCTGCACTTTACGTCGGTGTCAAATGTATGTGTGTGTAATCTGGGGAAATGGTTGATGAAAGAATTCTCTCCACATTTCAGTCATAAAAAAGACTGACAAAAAGAAATACTTTGTGATGCTCTAAACTATCGATTTCAGTGGTTGGTGCCTGTTTACATGCTTAGGAAGAATACGCTATCCCTTGACTTGTGGTCTGAGACTCTTCTCCAAAAATCTGGGCATTTTTCTACTTGTTCCAGAGGCAGCAGGATTGCACTGCAAGGGAGAATCCCACTGAACTGAATGGACAACCAGGATTCAATTATTTGTGCTGGAAGTTGTCTCTGGGAGACGTCATTGCTCTTGAAACTCTGGCTCTTGTATTGCCCCCACACATCCCACAGCCCTTGTGCCTCAGTTTCCAGCAGCACAACAGGGCTGGGGACACTTGCAGGGGACCTGGGACCCTCTGGGCTCGTTGCCAGCACTGAATGCTAAACAAAAGATTTGGTGGAAATTGGAAGATGTTTGGAAGTGCTGCCCAGAGGAGCTGTGGCTGCACCAGCCCTGGAAGTGTCCAAGACCAGGTTGGACAGGGCTGGGAGCAACCTGGGATAGTGGAAGGTGTCCCTGCCCATGGCAGGGGGTGGAATGAGGTGGGCTTTGAGGTACTTTCCAACCCAAACCATTCCGTGATTCCATGATTTTATAATTCTTCATATATTCAGAGAGTTTTCTGAATCCACTGAAGCAGATGATGGAAATATTCTCACAGTGGTTTTGTCTGCTCTCTAGTAAAAACAACATGTTGAGTAAAAACCATTGATGTATACTTTTTAACTAAAGGGATTCCAATATATAGGGATTTCCAAATCAAAAGATTTCTTAAGGCTAAAGGTAGCATTCTCTGCTTTCTTTATTTTTCTCTCTTTTATTTTTCCTCTAAGTTTACTTGTTTTGAATGAAATATATCCTTTTCAATGAGGTTTTTTTGGCACTTTAACACATAGCCTAACCCAGAAGTTAGTGGCTTATAGAAATAACAGCTTTGAAAGGGATTTTTTCAAGGAAGGAGAAGGATTTAATTTGCTACATGTTAACACTGATTCATTCATGTTTTATCAAAGCAAAACAACGATTTGCACTAATGTTTATATTATATATAATTATACTACATAATGTTTTTTCGCTCAACAGATCACATAATTTTACTGATTTGAATATAAAACTATTTAGTTGAAAATGATCAGTCCTGTCTTTTTCTTTTTAAATGAATATTCAGTTTGAAAAACTGTACTCTTAAATCATTTTAAATGTAAAGCAATTCTGGGTAAGTCTTAATAAAAGGAAACTTTAGGCCTAGATCTCCTGGGTCTAATGCATTACCTGCACGTGTAGCCTTCATGAAGCCATTAAGTTTTAAACTAATACTACATTCCACAACCTACAGCCTCTGGGCCATTTGCAACACTCTGGGATGATTTTTCTGGCCCATGACTTTCCTCTTCCTCTGTTTTTCCTGATGGCTCCTCACAGATCAGCTCAGAGCTATTGTTCAATAGAATTAGCAGTCACATCTCTGTTCCCAGCAAGCAGCCTTTTCTCTGTTTAACTGATTCATTTTCTGACTAGACTTTCAGCAGTTTCTTTCTAGTATTGCTTTTGAAACCAGTTTTTCACTCTAAAAAAAAATTGTCTTCACCTTTTACATGTACGATATTTCATGGGTTATTTATTCATTGCATATTCCTTTTACTGGTGGGCATTCTCTAGAGAAATATTAAAACTCAGACTTTACAATGCAGGTTATGTGGCTGCAGCAGAATAATCTTAATTTGGAGTTAGTTCATGTAATTTCTTTTTTTTTTTTTTTTTAATTGATTTATTTTCCCCTTTCTGATTTTGAGCAATGGACCTGAAACATGATCACACAGTTGAATGATCTCATTTGGAGAAAGTTAGGAAAGTGGTTTTGTACTTATTTATTTATTTATTTATTTTTACTGCTGGTGACAAAAGTATAAAATTGAATGAGAGGTTATTTCATTCAGCCAATTTGTTTTCTCTGATGGAAACTGAATGGCTCCAAGTCATCCTGGACTCCACTAGGTTTGACATCCACTGGACAACACAGGTCATTGTTATTCCATTAGTGTTTGTTTCCATTGCAAAGAATCCTTTTCCTGCTCAAATTTATGTCAGAGATAATAATCTGTCTTCTCACTTTTCACTATTAAGGGGCTGAACCAGTTCTGATATTAGTAAACATTTGATGTTCTTGTGGTTACAACAAAGAAAGAGTTTATTCTATTTCCATCTAGGATTAGCAGATGCCATGTGGTTTTGAATACTTACTTTAAATGGATTGACATGTCTTTTACAGCTGTAACTCTCTACTCATGATATGTGATAAGGAGAAAATCTGTGAGGTCAGCAGAAAATCACCACAGTCTAGATTTTTTCCACATCTAAGGCAAGGATGCTACTACATATCAAGAAAAGACAATGGAGATGCGTTCACAAGGGATGTGGTTTAGTGGTGGGATTGGCAAGGTCAAAATAATGGTTTAACTCTTAAACGATCTTAAAGGTCTGGTCCAACTTAAGTGATTCTATGATTCTCTAAATTTTGGGACAGAGCAAAGAAATTTGATGAGCATAGAAAAGCTGTGCATGACAAGACCTGACAAAACGAGACAAAAAGCTCTGGTTGGATGTGATGCACTGGAGCTTAGACCCACATGTACCAGCTCAGACCAGAAACACCTCTAGTTCTTTTGTGCAAGGATGAAATTTTCCCTCCATCTAGGAAAAAAATAAGCAAAGAAGTCCCATCATAATGGAAATCAGGGTATGGGGAGAAAAGAATCTGGAAAGTTCCAGACCCATGCTGCAAGTCAGCGGCATTGTTTGGACAGTCATATTTGGCCTTAAAATTATGACTTCCATTGAAAGAATCAAAAGCAGCAAAACCCCCTGGAACACCATATTCATTAGTTAGGAAAACTCCATTTGTGAACCTCTTGGTGAACACAAAAGGAAGTGCCATAACTTTAGAAGATACCTTTTAGTGAAATTTGATTGGACACATATTAAATCTGTGTGAGTAAATGACACAACAAAAACTAATTGAGACATTATTAATAATGGTGAAATCCACGTACAGTAGTTCCTATTTCTTCTCAATTACTGGATATAGTGAGCATCCAGCATACAGGAAAAAAGAGCAGTAACTTTACAGGAAGCAAGGTGCAGATGTACCTGGAAATCCAAACAGTCCAATGCTGATATGAGTTATAAGACCACCCATGAGCACTTGAGTACATATCCATCAGTATAGTACAGGTTCCTCATTACCCAATAAGATTTTTTTCTTTTTGTTCCACTCCTGTAGATTCAGTAACTTTGCTTTTACAGTTCGCTTCACTGAACGATGATGACAAATGTGTTGATTGTTGCAAAAAACATATATCTTAATTTGCATTTTATTCTTTTTGCCTATACATTTCTGCTGAAAATCTAAAACAGATCATAAAAAACACTTTTTAAATAAAAACACGTCTTAAAGGCACCCTGTGAGTGCAATTAGAAACATTTCCCATCATACAGCAAAGATAATGTATCCTAAATGCTCTTAATTTCATACATCTGTTATGCTCTGTCATGAAATTTTTTTCCCCTCCCAAGACAATTTTTGAAGGTTTCTGCCAATTTAATTCAATTTAAAGCTTTTAATGTCAGCTCAGGAGGTCATGCCACTTTCTCCACGTTTGTATTAGGCTTAGGGAAGTCAGAAATATGACAAACACTTTTCATGAGTACCCTATATTCATGACAAATTGCCATTGCATTTTCCCCCACTATTTGTTTAATACATTTTGCAATTGTTGTTAATTTTTTGTCTCATTAATGTATACAGAACACATGTGCATGTGCACACATATGCAGTATCATTTAATCTGGTATTTTCTTAGGCCACAAATCCTTTGTATTGTTTTCAACACTGAAAAGTGTCTTCTTAATTCCCTGCCTTTCAAAATAATTCTGCAACTATTTTTTGAATGATTATTGAACAATAACTGCACGGTAGTTTTTGGCATTGTCTTGTAACTATGCTCAAAGAATCTGACTTGATATTATTATTCACATTTTTAAGAATTATCAATTCTGCTTGCTGAACAATTTTAGAGTTCTGGAGCAAGTTAGATGGCTTAGAGTTATATGTGTCAGAAATCCATAATAACCTGGATATTACTATATTTTGTTCTGCTTCTATTACGGTGCTACTGTGAAATTTGAACTCATTCGTTGTATCTGAGTAGTTGCACTGTCACTGAATACCAGGAAATCACCCAAAATGTTTCTTTTTTTACCTTTGTGTGGGAAGAGTGGAAGGATGGAGGGGGCATGCATATATGAGAAAAAATGCACTATTTGTAAATATGTGCATATATTACTATCACTCTGTCTTTAGTTTGAGAGAAATTGTGTGAAGTTCAAGATTTCACTTGAAAAGGAAATCACCTGTCCTATGGGGTGATATATTTAAAGAGACACTGCACTCTGATAGACCAGCTCCTGACTGTACACATACTAGAGTAGTCCTTGGATATTCCAGGCCTGGGAGAAAATGTTTATTCCAAGGAGGTGGTGACTCAGGATTCCCTGTTGCTGAGAAGCCAGATTTCCTCAGAGTGGTCACTATTGTCTCCTGAGAAAAGGGAACCCCAGGACTGCTCCGGTGGAAGCTCTTTGCAGCCTTTGCTGACTGAAATTGCACAAACATGAAGAACTTTCCTTTGCTAAACCCCTGGATTGGGGTCACCACCCAACTACAGTGAACCTTCCCCATTATCCTCACTTACACCACCAGAGCCAAACTGGTGTTACTCACAAGAACACGTCCTCCAATATCACATTTCTCTCTTGACCATGGGGATAAATGTGCAGAATGCAAATTATCAATGATTCCTGTGGCCACACACTTCCTCAGCTTTGCTTGAGGGTTGCATTCCAAAGAGCTTCCCAAAATAAGTCTCAAAGATTCCTGCAGAGGCCAAGACTCGGCTTGTCTTCCATCAGACCAGCTTTTTTGGAGGTAGGACCACCATTCACTCCTGAAAACAGGCTTATCCTCAAGACCAGGTTCACAGACCTCACTCAGCAGCCTCTCAGCTGTGTTTTCGTATACTTGATTCCCAAAATGAATTTTCAGTAGCAGTTCTGAGGTACTGAACCACTGGAGAACTGAGTTAACACAGGAACTGATTTATGGAGTCACAGTCAGTGTCTCAACATTTGCCTTCATCCCCAGGTGGGATGTGGAGTTCTTGTTTCCTCAATGGCAGTTTGAAAAGTTGTGGAGATATTTTCTTTAAGCACTACCATTTGAAACAAAATATTTTTATTTTCTTTAATATTTTTACTTTTTCTTTAGCTCTTGTTGAAACGGAATTTCCAAGTTTGACTTTTCTGAGATGGCCCAAAACATTTCACTTCGTGACAATAAAATCCTGCACTGCAGTTTTCCTGGTGGTAAATAATCACCAGAATTTGAAAGTGTGGGGTTTGAGGCTACATTTCTCCAAAAGGATGAAGAAAAATGGCAGAAATGAATCTGCAGTGTCCCTGAGTTGTGTGACACGCCTCAGTGGGAAGTTTATACAGCATTAGTGCTCCAGCTAAATTCAGATGGCTAAATATCCTGATTGGGACAAGCCAGTTTTCAATGAGATACATTGAGGTTTATGTCTAAAAATCTTCTGTGTCCCCCTCCCCATCAGCATAACCTTTCACCCTCGTGTTTTGATTTTATCGAGATAAGAAAGTGGTTTTCCAAAAGGGAATTCTGACACAGGTTTTGTTCTAAATTGTTTCACTGTCACCCTTTGTGGTATAAAGAAGCTGAAACACATCAATATCTGCTAGCAAGACAGTGAACCTGTTTTCCCAAGGGAATTAGTGGCCAGGGAAATAAAATCAAGGGGTGATTTTACATTCTCAAATACTGGGAAAAAATATCACAGAAACAGTTAACTGCATTACAAGAGCCTGGCCTTGCAGTCTGGGGAGATGGTCCTGTGCCTCATGACTGCTCACCAGCTCTAACACAGCTACAATTGATCAGAGAAGCAGATTTAAAATATCGGTCTAAGGCTTTTCTAATTATCTTTAAAAATAATAGTTTCACCGCTTGAAATGAATACAGCCACAGAACCAAACCTTGCAGGCTGCTCACCACACACTAACAGACACAAACTAATGACCCTAGAGAGCAGGCCAGCCCTTCTGATGCAGCATCCTCTGCTCTCAAAGACTAAAGTGACGTGTCCTCTGCTCTCCACGTGTTCCGCAGACCGGGAATGAAGCCACATCACTTCACTGTCCCAAAAATGACACCTGTTCAGCACTGACACCACCCAGGGACTTTCAGAGCCAGTCCCTTGCAGCTATGCAATCAAAGATCAGTTTTCAATGAAATATTACTTACTTGAATCAATGTTGTCTTGATTCTTCGTGAAGGGTGCAGCAGGCATAAAATGTGATATTGATTTCTGAGATGTAGCCTGGTCCTCTCTTCATGGCCATTTCAAAAAATGCAAAGTATTTCTTTTCTTTCACACCACAGATCACGTCATCTTTACAAACTGGAGATCAAGGCCCTTTTATGTTGCCTCATATTTATCTCCTGCCCTTTTTTTCCTGTCCTCCTCTCTTCATCTTGCAGTTTTTCTTTCTCCTCCTTGAGTTTTTATTGCCTCTTCGGCTCTCCTCTTAGCTCCTGTTCTAATTTCTGCCTTTTTCCCTGCTCTCCTGAGTGCTTTTAGATTCTGATCTAATTTCTCATGTCTTCTCCCAGTGCTGCTCTCTCTCCTTTCTATCTTTCTGACCCTCACCTGTTCTCCTTTCTGCATCTCTGACTCCAACTCTGCTGCTCCCCTTACGATGCTCCGGCTCTGGATTTTCCTGCTCGTCGTTCCCCACATCGCTCTTGGGCTGTTTTTAGCACTCATTTCAATATAGTTTTCCCTTCTGTATGCACAAATACAATGTCCCAGCCTCTCATAATAATATATCTTTTTTCTAGGTTGCCTCCCATTTCCACGATTAGCATGCATATCTTTTTAATGAAAGCTGCAGAAACGACCAGGAACAAGGCTCCCTAAATATGTAATCTGTTGCTGCCAGCCTCCCATAATAGACAAGGGTTACTTTTTTTTTCTTTCCAGAAGCCAATATGAATTTAAGTCTATCTCAATGGTTTGGTTTAATTAATTTTGGAGCTAGAGGGGGGTCCAGACCAGAAATCATAAAGCTGAAACTATCTCTCAGTGGTCTAGGGCATAAAAGAGGGAAGAATTAATATATTTTCTGGTTATATTTTGAAGCAGCAATTTTAGATAGAAACACTACAAATTTCTGAATATAGTACAGGCTAGGTGACCAAAATTAATTTTTTAGCTGTGAGAAGTGCCACAGAGGTTTGACCAACAGTTAAGACAGGCTGTGTCTGAAACAGCCTCCAAATCCAGCACTTCCCTGGTGCCCTGCAAGGTCTCAGAGGGAGGCTCGTTATATCCTTGATATCCAAACCATGTTACTAAGCAGCTTGCCTGTTTTGCCAAGATTTGAAAACAATTCTTGCTTAGTTTTTGAGAGCTGAAAAGATTGCAGTGCATAATGACTTGCCTACAAATATTCTGGCTGATGTGTTGACTGTCATCCCACATGCTTGGGGCTGATCGTGTACATGGCAACGGTTTGATACCATAATTGGATGAACCCAAAGCTTAGACTTAGGTCTACACTACAAATAGTTGTGGTTGCAAGCCTGAAATTCTCTTTCAATTACTTCATGTGTTATTTACTTAAGACATTCTTTGAAAATAGTTACCAGTAAATTAATTCACAAAGGTCAACTTAAAAAAAGGGTTTGTATGCCCCGTGAACATGGGTTTCTTTCAGATTAAAAAATAAGTAAACAGGAAAGTACAATATCTGATAGACTATTTAAAAAATATTTTAATACATTTATTTACATACAGGCCCCCTAAGAATAATATCAACCAGTCTTTCTTGCTTTCATCTTGAAGTCCAATGATTCTACTTATTTCCCATTGTACTATACCAGTTCCATCCATCATGGTCCAAGGAGTTCTGTCATCTTCATTTTGTACTCTGATTCCTTCATGGTTCTGAGAGCAGTAACCTTTATTTTCTGTGAGGGTAGAGAAAAATAACCTTGTTACCTTAAACATACTCCAGACATGATTAAGACTGTGGACATGAGTCTTCTGTGCAGAGAAGTTCTCTGGCAGGCAGAAATTCAGGGTGTCCCATTGGAGAATCTGATCCAAAGCCAATTAGAAATGTCATCTTGGGCCTGATTGCTCTCAGCTTGTCTTTGGCCCAGGAACATGCACTTCTTCTGAAGAGGAAATCAAGTTTTGGAAACAGAATTAAAAGTATGACAAATTACTCTAGATTCTGCTAATTTACATTTCACATGAGTTCTACAGAAATCATTAGAGCTGCTCCTAATCTCAGTAGCAAAACTTCAAATCTCACACAGTTCTCCCGGACATGTCTGTGTTCAGAGCAACGTGGCCTGACAATTTGGTTTAAGTTTTGTTTGACTTAGTCACAGAAATATTTAGCCCAAATTAGTACATCCTGCAAGATGAAATGTGAAACCACTGCACAACACGGACACATTTCTCTTTCAAAGCCGTGCTTGGAAGAACTTAAGAACTTTGAACACTTTAAAGCTATTAAGTGGTCAGCTTTAGAGTTAGATATTCCTTAGTACTGACACTGATCTCGCGGGAATGCAACAGTCTTTACCACAAATCCTGTGCTAAGGCTTTCCCTCTGTTGTTCCATGATGTCCATGTCCAGTACATGATTTCATGTGATTGACTAGGTGACAACACACCCAGCCCTGTGTCTCTAAACTGGAAGTTGTCTCCAGGAAGTTTTTGCTGAAAGAAATGTCACTTTTCAAAGAGTCTTCATTGGAAAATATTTTATTTCGCTATAAATGCCTCGAAGGAAGAATTCAAATTCAGTAGAATCTAATATAACATGTCATTTTATATTCCAGCATTCCAGAAGGCAGAAGTAACATAGTTCAGTGAAAGCACAAGTTTCTTCCAACACGCCATTTAGATGAAATGATGTGTATGTACATTTTTTGTATTTTCTCTTTGGTTTGGTCTTTAAAAGATTTTTTTTCAATTTACAAGCTTTAATTTTTCATAAATGTAACCACTTTTGCTTGGCAAATAGAAGGCTGAATGAAATATACTGTGCGAGTATTCCTAGCTGTGTGAGGATCAATCAAATTGCTCAGGAAAATATAGTTGGAGCTTTTGTGGTTTGGGCTAATAGGTGATATTAGTCATTAATATCAGCTTGATAATAATGTGTATCTTAGACATCTGGAATTGTTTCTACACCTCAGTAGGTAACCTGGGAGAATCTGTACCAGCAGACACCTTGAATTTAAGATAATATTGAAAATTATTCCAGGTTTCAGATACAAGGATACCTGAATCAGATGGTTCCTATGTGTTTAGTCAAAATAAATCCTGGGTCTGTACTAACTCAAACTAAGAGAAATCTGGAGATAGGCCATATATAAATACTTTATAGAGTGTTGTGTACACTAATTAATAAACACAATTTTCTAAGAGCTTTCTGAACCTTGAATAAACATTGCTTAAACAAATGGATGCAAATTATTAATAGAAACTGTAATCTCCCTAACTATTATTCTTGCTGGGCCCTAACCACTTTGATACCAGGAGATTAGAAGAACAAAACCGAGTTAGCTTTGCCAAATAGGAAAATAAAATATTCCAGAGCACAAAAGAAATAATCTTAAATCTGAGGCCCTGTACAAACCAAAGAATAACAAATCTTGTATTGCCCAAACCTTGTTGTTGAACTTCTAAAGGTAAAATCTGTGTCTTCCACTAACTGTTGGATATTCTTGCATGACTGCAGTGTTGTTTTATGTATGTGAGCCAACCTTGCAATATAAGGTGACAAACAAAAAAGATGGAAAAATATATATAATAGTAAAAAAAAAAAATAAAAGAGGTCTACTTGCCACCTCAGGCTTTAAAACTCTTCTTACGCACTTCAGCACAAAGTCTATTAAAGCGGAATATAGTGGAAATACAATATACAGCAATGAATGTCTCCAAACCAGCAATTTAGCGCTAAAGCTGAGGGCAGTTCTTATGCACCGACTTTTAATACCGAGACGATTTGTGGTCTCACAAAGTTCCTGCCTTGGGCAAGAATTGTGCTGTGCTCTAATAGGCCTAGTTTGTTGACTGTCAGAATAATGGAGAAATTGGTAGCAGAGGGCCTGAGCGCTGTAAACAGCTGAGATAATTAGAAGGTCTGTCAGGAGGAGAGTGAGGCGAAAGCAGTTTACGTTCTGTCACAGGGAGGAAAGTATTCATTCAGAAGGCTGCTGGATAATGTGGGATATGTTGCCTTGTGTCCTAGCAAGCTTGTCTGGAGATGGGGAAAAAGTGCTTCTCATCAACTCCAGTTGGCTTTCCCTACCCTCTTCCCTACTGCAGGCTTGCAAAGAGTTTATATTTCTTATTAATAAAATAATACAGCTTGCAAGCAAAATGCTGACTTGCTGGTTTTTAAGCCAAGCTGCTGGGTTAATAGGATGCTCAGAGTCAGGCAGGGCAGTGCAGGGGGGGCTGTGGAAGCTGCAAGGGTTGAAAGAAAGCATTTGTGAAGAGCCATCTCCACCCCCCAAAAAAACCCAAACAAAACAGCTGGTTGTATGGTTATGTCACCACCTTAAAGAGGATGCTCCTGTATAGACAGAGAAGTGTTCCATAAGTTGTTAACATGAGAATTTTGCTGCCTTAGCCAAGAAACTAGACAGTGGGAAGTTTAGCAATCTAGAAATTGCTGTGACTAAGCCTTTTCTAGGCAACGACATGCCTGGGGATGGAGCAAGCCAAAGATTTCAGGGCTGGTTTGTGGTTTTGGTTCTTAGTTTAGGGCCTGACTTCTGGAAAGATGGAGGTTGGCTGTCTTCCACACAAAATGTCTTAGAGTTCAGAAACTGGTTAGTTAAAAAGACAATCACTTGAAATTGATGGTATTTCAAAAAATACAGAATTAGTCGGGGTATACAATGTAGTGCAGAGCATTTAGAAGTGAGTAGGGAATGAGGCTGCTAAGGTTAAGATGTTAATGCTTAATAACAAGCAAATATTATTAAGTTTTGAGTTACAGAGAAACAGGGGGGGAGAGTGGGACAGGCACATGGCCAAGAGACCTTTGTCCTTCTCCTTGCTCTGCCTTTAACAAGTCACACATTAACTTTGCTCTCACATGAGGCTCTGTACCTCACCAAAGAGCCTTAGGGATCCATAGGTGTCAGATGATTTTCAAGCTGCTGTTTATGGATGCTGCCATTGCTTCTATCTCACAGTGCAGAACAGGGAAAACAGACTCTTGCACACTGTTTTAATTTAATGTGGATTTCTCCAAGGATTACCACATTTTCCTGGGTCTGTGGGAAAGAGAGAGGCTAAACAGAGTCTGGGAGTGGATATTTTTAAAACTTGGACAGTCCAAAGCCACCAGAGCAATGAATATAAGGGACCTGGATCCACTCAAATATTACAGTGACAACATTCAGACAGCAATATTCGGCATTGTTTCTCCTGCAATATCCATATTCCTCCTAGTCCTCTGCATTTCGGAGTAAGGGGCAGATAATTCTTTGCCTTCAGTTTCTGCCCCTGATTCCCACAGTCCTTCTGAACACCTGAAGAGCTGCTGCTTTAATAATTCGGTTGTCTCTCTGACAGGACCAGAGGAGTCTTTTTTAAGCTCCTGCAGCACCGTGGAGCAGCAGGCAGCAGACAGTGCATGATTGCATTGGGACTTCAGAGCAAACTCCAGCTCGCTGTCAGTGGCTGTGTGCCAGACAGCTCCGCCTGCAGAGAGCAAAGCCTTCCAGAAGGCTGAGCATCCAAAAAGGAGACTGTCAACATCCCCCCGTTGAACAGTGAGTGGGGGAATGGCCACGGAGAAAGGGAGAAAGTTGGAAAATGGAGGTGCATGGGGAGAAGTGGCGTAAAAGGGCTAATTATCTTCCTATTCCCCTCGCGCGCCTATTAAAGACCACCAAAAATAGCTTCTGCTCAAGGATGAGGGTTTTTTTGGGGTTGTTTTTTTTTTTTTTTTTCCCGCCAGTTAAGTTAAATGGACAATCCCACCTGTTGTTTGGTGAAGTGAGATCACTCAAGGAAGATGGAGCTGGCCAGAAGCCACCTCCTGACAGCAAGAGGCAGGTCTGAACAACAAAGTTTGGATCAAGATCTGAACTTCTCTCCCATCCAAATGTGCTTGGATCCGGAGGCTGGCTGACACCCATCTCTGCTACATCTACTCTGTGATTATGTGTGAATGGCCCTAGTGCTTCTCACTACACCCCATGTAATCACTTGCATTTGGGCATCGTTCTGCTAGAAAATCTGCTGTCATGATGGCAAACGTGTGCGATGCTTTGCTGGATAGAGATTCACCCCCAATCCTCACAAGACATCAGTTTTCACCTGGGAGCATGCTAACTGAGCTTTGCTGATGACAACTTGCATATTTACAGGTCTCATTATTAAGTCAGCCTGAACTCCAGGTTTAAATGGAGGATCCTTTCCCAAACTGATACCAAAACACTGCATGCTTGGCAGCCTGTGTGCATGTGCAGTGGGCCTGATTCTGACTCTTCACATCTGGGCTTCAGTGGGATTGTTCCTGAATAGAATTTGATGAATACCATATTTTCCCATGTATCCCACAGATTTTCTATAAAAGCTGTGATTCGTCAGCAGTGCGGTTTATAGGCATATGCAAGTTATGTGAGGGGAAGTTTACTCTGGGCCCCCCTCCTTCCCAGTAGTCTCATTGCCTCCAATTTCTGCCCCATTTGCTTCCTTTACCCTCGAGTCCCACTGCTTCAGATCCCTCCCTACTTTGGGCTCTGCCCTGCCCTCTTCACCTCTGATTCTGTGTGGTGTGTGAGAAGCCATCTGGGGATGCATTTTCAAACGTCAGTGCTTTTTAAGGAATACTCAATATATGCAAAAGAGCAAGCTAACTGATTTTTTCCCCTATTTTTTTTCTTTATTTTTTTTCTTTTTCTGTTTTCTCTTTGAAAAATAAAGGGAAAAGAAATTGAAGCGCAATTTCAGTTTTCTGACTGAAATTGAATATGGACAACCCCCCATGCATTACATGAAATGTTTCATTTACTTGAAAGTATTATTATTATTATTATTATTATTATTATAAATTTTATATTATTTTAAATTTTAAAAATGTAAGTTTGACTTTGTTCTAAAAATATCCTTCTGAAACAAAAAATTGAAGTTATTTGTTTCAAGAACATTAAACCAAAAGATCCTGACTTTTTCTGTCTGTGCTTTCAATAAGTTATTCAGAGTTTAATACATATTCTGGGAATATGTTTCTCAGAAAAAAAAAAAAAAGCCTTTAAAATCTACTCTTGATTAACACGTGGAAAGAGGTGAATCAGAGCCCCTGCATTTGAGGAATCATTTGCTCACCCTTAAGGTGCAAAAAATGAGCAGAGGTGAAACCCATAATATTTTTTGCCACAGGAGCTCTTTTTTCGGAAGTCACGTACACAGCTGTGATGAACTGCAGATAATGTCATGTATCTCACCCAAAGTCATACAGCAAATCTCTGGCAGAACCAGGAGTACAAGTGCACTACGTGTGGTTCCTTGCTATCTGTAGCAACCACTCATGAATGGTTATTTTATGTAATTATGTGCAGATAGTCTGTAACCAAAAGTATAATTTTCACTTTGCATTGTGTTCTTTACAAATCTACTGAAAAATGTATGTAGAAATTGTGGTTGATGCCCCTCTGTTGACCTTCAACCAAAAATGTGGTCTTGTTTCTTTGGAAAAGTATCCAATAACTTCTGACCTCATATACACTTCAGTGACTGTCAGAGGAAAAAGGCAATAAATAGTGCTATGCAAAGAAAACAAAATGATTATCCTACAACCTAATAAGCAATTACAAAGGGCAAATTACTTTTACCCTCAGTAATTTTCTGCCATTAGATAATTAACATCAGAAGTATTAATGATCATTTTAACAAATTACCATATAATTATAATGTGTTTCTTCATTTAGGCCTACATATTTTACAAATCCTTCTAAGATTTGTCTATTAATTGAAAATACATTATTTATTGGTTGTTAGCTGACTAACAACCCACACTGGTAACTAAACCCATTAAAGAAATGCTGTGCTGGTTGTAACTAGCTGTCACCCTGTGGCCACCAGAGCAATTCTTGTGGATACAAGTGTCACTGACCAGGCTCAAATTAAGGATCAAATGGAAAACTGTAATGGGTCACAATATTCACTGGGGTCACAGACCTAGAAATGTCACGTCTCTGACTCGTGTTAACTTCAGCTGGAATGAAGGCTGAGAGCAGAACAAATGCACTCAGGAGTTTACAGGGCCAGCACATGCTGGTGGCAGTGCTGCTTCTTAGATTAATTAATTTCATAACATTTCCATAATACAGTTTTACTTAGTGTACTTTTCATAATCTAATTTTAGTTGAATTGCTTTGCACAATCTGCTCAAAATGTGTTTACGATTCAGAATTGTTAGAGGCCCCTTTTCATTTTTTGCTTATCTGCCTTTGTAAAATCTGCCTAAATTGGTGAAATAAATTGGGGAAACGCTGCCAAAACTGAGTTTTGTACTATCCTAACATTCAAACCAATTCACTTGGGCCAGGTTTTTCAGCACTTCCCATGAATCCTCTCTTAGATGTACATGAACAGGAACATGGTTGGAAAAGTGAGCTTCAGGAGCATGATAGAGATTTTCCTGTGGGAAGAGGATTTTGGATGTGGGGGCGGGTTTGGGAAGCTGATTCCAAATCACCCACTTCCAATTTGGGAACAGATATGGCCCATGTGACCTAAGCATCTTGTCAAGACAGCTTGAATTTGAAATTGTGAATATGCATGTGGATGAGCTACAGACCCAAAAGGATTCAGAGGATGATATGGCATATCTGTGTGAGTAGTCTGGAATTCACCCTTGGGCAAAAGGCTGGGAGAAAGCTTGGAAAATTTGGCTTATGTGAAATACAAGTCCTACAGCTTTCCTATGACTCCCTTGGACAGTGCCAGTGGTATGTACAACATATACATGTAAAAAAATTCATGATCCCCTTCTGACAAGTCCTGAAGAGGGAAATGATCTGGAATAAATTATTCATTACAGAACTACTCAGCTTTGGCAACAAATCTGCAGGTTAAGGGAGAAGGGGAGCTATTCTATCTGCAATGGTGTGTTACAGGCGTTCTCAATTTTGGAAGCTTTAGCTTTGTGAGCAGTTGATGATATCCTGCTTCCTTCTTAATTTCTGTGTCTTTTGGGAGCTCCTCTAAGATTCCTCCTCTTAAGAACCCTGTCCTTCACAGGACTCAGGATCCAGTGGCACAATGCAGGGTTATTGCTGATAAAAAAAAATGTTCTGTTTCCTAGGAAAGACAGATTCCAGCTCAGGTTTCCTCACACCTCGATAATCCTTGTACTAATAGTTCTCTGCCCCAGGTCCCTCCTTCCTGCAGTGTGTACTTCTGTGTGTAGGTAAAAGCAGAGAGAAATGGGCATCCAAGGACTATTGAGCAGCACCTCTGAAATAATAATAATAATAATAGTAATAATAATAATAATAATATATAAATTTCAGGACTGGTTTTCTTGCTTCTTGGGTAAAAGACTTGATTTCCTGCCATGCTTACAGTTAATAATAGAGGGATACAAGGAATGAAGGTCACGGCTGAACACATCAGCATATGGAGTGTAATCCTTGTCCCTCTAAGATCTCTGGCCCAACTTCCACTCTCTAGGCAGGGCAGGACAACACTCCAGATATCACTGGCCATTCATTTTCATGAATGTTGAACTTTTTTTTTAATTAAAAAGAATGCTTTTTTTTTTTTCCCCTCCTCCTGCCATTTCCAGCTGCCTGAACAGCTATGATGACACCTTACAAAGTTGCCATTACATTAGTGATATTAGTATTAATCACACGTTGCTTGATACTGTAATTGAATAGTTTTTACGCAGATAATATTAACTGATAAAATATGGCATCCTCATGAGAAAACATTACCTTGAAATATTAGTGTTATAATATGTTAATTTCTATGGAGGATACGAGTGCAGATATATGAGGAGATGTAAATTTCCAGCACTTCTGCTGACAATTTCCATGTCAACATAATTCTTAGGAATTCATACTCACTAGTTTGTGATGACTTATATGATGATGTATAACAACTTAAGGGGCTTTAAAATGCAGTATTTTGACTAATGCAGGTTGGTAAATAGCACGCAGGACTGTTTCTTCCTCTCGATTCTGGGAAGGCTGACGCAAGCCCTTGGTATCACCAGGAAGTCACCAAACCTGAATGCTGAATCCCAAAGTGGGGGCTCAGATGGCTCTGGGCACTTTGCAGCTGCTTTTAGCAGTGAGAGTAAAGGTTTTTGTATCACAAATTGAGGGTGATATAGAATGATAATGAAGACAAAAATAAAAAAGGAGAAAACGGTCAGCAGTTAGTCCAGCATGTCTGGCAAAGCTGTCAGAAACTGGATTTTGGCTTGAAATCTGACTGGTGAAACATAGTTCAGACAGTTTATCCCAGCTATCGACTCCTAATTCTGATCTGTCTCATGTTTTCTGTATGCTTACTCCCAGGAAAAGTTGAACCTGGCTGTGCAATTATTAGGATACACTATAGTGCCAGGGCCCTGAACTCCTGGATGGAAAACACAAGGCCCCCTTCACACTGCCTCGTTAGTAACTCCTATTGCTGGGGCACAGTTTACACCAAGGCAGCTCCTCTTGCCTTGCTGGCTTCTCATGTAATGCCACTGCTGCCCATGAGCTCCTCAAGAAACAATCTGGAATAACAAGACAAGAACCTGAGAGTGGAGAGGGGCACCCTGAAGACGGGAGAGATGACAGCAACAGGGGTTCTTGCATCCATAAAGAGGCAGCTAACCTGGCTGCTTGCTCTCTCTTGGGCTAATCTGAATTAATTGGTGCTATTTGTGCCTTTGATACTCAAATGCAGAGCCTGGGGGTGGGAGTTCTCATGAAACAAGTGGCCACTTGGGAGAGCTGTCCCAGGTCCAATCATGTCATGGGCTCATTTGTCTCCCACAGTAATTCACTACTCACTTCAGTCACTTTAAATGTAAAACAGCTGCTGCTGCTTAGCCCTCTTATAAGGTACCTAACCAGCAGCTTCAAACCAATCCTGAATGGGTCCCAACCCATAATAGTCTCCCTCACAGTGGTCATTTGGAAACAATTAACCCTTGATTCAAGATCCTCTTTAAGAATCCTTTTCCAGGCTCTTCTCTGCTGTGGTCTATTGCATCCTTGTCTTGCCCCTTGCATGGGAACAGCTTTATCCTTCGGGATTGCTGTGGTTTGTGCAACAGAAACCACCTCTGTGTACCTGCAAGGGTTGCTGTATGGATTTTGGGCCAACCCTACCTGCACTGAAGAAAATTGAAGGTGTCACACAAAAAAGACTGGTGTTTTATTAAAGAAAAAAAAAGAAAAGAAAAATATTTGTTTCTTCTCTTTGTTTTTTCTCCTGCCGTACCTGGGGGTCTTGTTCTCTTCACATGTGTTTGGCACGGCTGCTCCCTCTCGCCTCGCTCAGTTTCTGGTGATATGATGAACTGGAGATTAATCTGTTTCAAGGGGAAGCATCTGGCTTTGAGCTAATAAAATATCAATTTGTAACAGGGAGGAAAAGGCTCAGCGAGAGGTCTGCATGCTTAGGGCTTTGAGACCCAATTTGATCCGGGAGTTTAATGCCACTTGTGAATTTTAGGCTGTGCTCCGAGCACTTCAAAACCTTTCTTCATGCAGCGGTCTCAACTTTCCCCAGAAGTCCTGTGTTTTCAGTGGCCTTTCCTGTTGTTGGGGGTGTCTTCCAGCCCTGAACCCTGCAGGGCTGCCCCCTCCCAGGCCCTCCCCAACCTTTTCCTTTTCCTAATGGCTCTGCGGCCAGATGTGGCGGCCCCTGGCTGGGACGTCAAACTGGCAACACCCTTGATCCAGGCAGACAGACACTCCATAGCCAACTTCTGGAAAACCTCCCCCCGCACTGGCCGGCTCTGACACAAACCAGCTGAAGACGTTGCAATGCCAGAACGTGTTACAGCTGGGCTGCCTGACAGATTGGCAGCACACACGCTGATTTGGGGACTGTATTTGGGGGCCCGTGAAGTACTCACTGTCCAGGCACCGAGCCACTAATCACAGTTTACATTAGGCAATCAGATACTTTTCAACTACTGAATGATCTGCTCTTTCCCCCGCTTTTTTTTTTTCACCTTACAGGACCCTGTGTGTGTATACGGTACCTCGATGCTCCACATCTGCATCATGTTTTGAGCCGTGTCTAATGCACAGTTACCAACCTCAGCTCAGGCAGCCACAAGGAGCCCAAATCACTGCTGCTCGCCTTCCTTCTCCCACTCCCCCAGCCCGACTTTTGCCTGGTTCTGTGCTGAATCACTTGATTAATTTAACCTGGGGGTTACCTAGTTATGGAAAAATCCTTCAGGACTTCTTATAGAGAGAAAGGCTTTGTGCCACTCTGTAGGATTCTGTCAGCATATAGAATCCTACGAGTGGCTTTAGATACAACTCCAGAGATAAGACCTTCCCTGAAAACAATAGATTTTAGAGTCATTTTTCTGGCACACTGCTGGCTTAATCACTTTTACGTTAGAAGGGTTTCATTAGGAATGAATCTATGTCAGCCCCGTTTGCCAGTTCTGATCCCTGCCTTGGCCCAGTCACGATGCTGGAGATATATGTTCCTGTAAGATAAGTGTGCCATGGCTGGATGTCTAATGAATATGGCCTCATTTACAATAAGAAGGACTTAGACCTGGCTACGACCCAGGGGTTCTATTCCAAAGAAATGCTGACATTTCGGAAAACCTGGGTCCCTGTCAGAATTAATAGTTGAAATTTTTATCTTTTCCAAGCCAAAAAAAAAAGGTGCTCTGAAAAATCTGTACAGTATTAAAACATTAAAAACCAGTTAGGTGCCAATTTAAGGAAAATACGGAAACACAGAACATGGAAATTCATATTTTAATATAAACCTTTAAGGGAAATTAGCAGAAATGTTTTGGTGTTGGTGAAATGAGATATCATAACTTCTCTCCAAGTTTTTTTTGCCCCAGCTGATCTATTCCTACGGAAATCTTTTGATTTTGATGAAACTGTATCATTACCACTGATAATCATTTTGTAAAAAGAAAGAAAACAAATTTCACCGTGTGAGAGAGCCCCATACTTTTCCCAGTGAAGAGGGATTTATCGCCAATATCTAAATAAACTGCCAACCCTCCCAAGTTTGCTTGTGGAGAGTTCAGCCCTTGGGATTCAAGCAGAGCGAGAAGGTGCTTTAATGGTTTTACAAACGCTAAACTGGTTTGTTGGGTTGATATTGCCCTCCTCACTCTTCCTTCACAGACATTGCAACCAACCCTTGCCAATTACAGCTCAATTTCCCTATGTAAAAGGTGCAAATACTGCTGCTTACTCACCTTTCTGAAGATCTCCTCTTACATAAAGTACTGGTAAGCACCAATTAACCTTATTGCCCAATTCCTGTGTGTAAACACACAGCTGATGTGAAGTGGGCACCCACCCACACTGTAGTGCAGATACACAAAAAACCCAAAATAGCAGGGTTGCTTTTGGGCCCAGATTGTAGTGTTATGGTTCCAGGGTAGAGCTGAAAATTGTTTATTTCTTTCCCTGGTGAATTTGGGATGCGACAGCCAGCAAACATCCCTGATGACAAAATGGGAGAGGAAAAGGCTGTAGATGAGGTAAATATTGTGCATAACTGGGGAGGCACTGTGTGCAGGCACACTTAGAGTCTGAGCTAGAGCAGAGTGGACTTGAGGGATGTTATAACGCATTCAGGCAACTTCAATGTGCCACTAATAAAATTAAGTGTTGGAACATAAATGTTTTAATTTTAGTGCGAATGCTCCAAGCAATACCCCCTCCTGCACCCTTCTTTCCCACCCCTAGCCTAGACTAATCCATTTAGAGACAAATTTACATTTTATTTCTCCAAACCCTATTAGCATTAATATAAAGGTCAGCACTGAAAAGGCAGCTTCAGAAGCTAATGTGCCAGTGTGCTGTGCTCTGTGACCAGATGAGGGCAGGTGGGTCTCTCACCCACTGAGTCTGACAAGAATTTGTAATTTAAGAGGGCGGTCCATCTCTCCCAACATCCCCATAGCTCATGGAGATGATCAGGTCACCCTCTGGAAACCAAATGGGACTGCTTTTCCTGATATCAGAAGGGGCAAAGGGGAAGAAATCACTCTGTGAAAAGCCTTCGATGCCATGGAAAAAGCTATGTATTACATATATTGACAATATTTAAAGGCTTTTGGGGAAAACAACATTAATTTTGGAAATAACTCAGCTTCAACAACGACATGTTTTGGGTGTCCCTTAGTGAGGATTTTATTAATGGATAATGTGGGATGCAAACAGAGTAGTGCTGGTTGGGATATTTGACCTCTCAGCCCACCTTTGCTTCTAAAGGAGTCCAAAATGTCCATCAGGAGCATCCCTGCAGCTGGGTGGTGGTGTCAGAGCCTTGAAAAGAAAATTATTCTGGCTTCAGAAGTGCAAAATATCTGTACAAGAACTCTATGAGCTTGATGTGGTTTGAGGTTTGGTTCCAACTGAGAACCCCACCCTGCGAAAAAAACTGAATTACCCGGACTAATCCCATTGAATGTACTGGACCTTCTGTGTATAAAATTACTTACGTGCTAATTTTTCAGAGTACCCAAGCCAAGAATATTGACCACGCATGCTGGACATCTAATTGACTCACGGCTTTGTGTCTAAATCATGTGAATTTCATCTCAAGTTTCAAACAGATGTTTGGTCTGAAATCCTCAGACTTAAACAGGAATGAAGTCAGCTTCATGTCCTGGATCAAGATCCTGTGAAATTCCTGTTTTTGTATAATCACAAAGCAGATGCCAAGGTAAAGCCGAGTGGTCCAAATTAACGTCATTCCCCCAGGCAAACAACATCATCCATTACATTTATACATGTGGGGTCTTCTTCCTCCTACTGCTACTACTATTACTACTAATCCAACATTAAAAGCTAAAGATTTCTTTTAAAAAAACCCTAAAAATAATAAATCTCAAGCCCCAAATAAACTCTCAAGCCACTCTAGGCAGAGCTGTCTAATTCAAGGATAAACTGATAGAGCAGGTGGAGATGCCAAATGTCATTAAGTTTGCCAGAGCCCAGCTCTGAGGAACACAAAGGTGAGAAGCATATTCCACAACAAATGACCCCTGACCGGGAGCTCCCTGTTACCAGTCCCCCTCACTTTTAAATTAAACCAGTAAGCCTACTTGAGTGTCTAGCTTGTTTCGTTTGATTCCACTCCAGGGGAAATGCAGCCTCCAAATTAAAGCTTTTAGAGTTTCACATGTGAAACCAAGGCATGGAGGCTCCTGGAGCTCATGCAGAGGGCTGAGGCAAGAGATTTGAGTTCAATTTCTGCCCCTGCTACAAGGAGTGGTCATATCGTTTCACTTCATGCCTCAGTTTCCTTTTCTTATAAACGTGCATGCCCAAAAGGTACTTTTAAAAAATCCAGGTGGAAATATGTGTAGTGTGCCTTTTGCTTGTACGTTCTGACAGTGTTTCAGCACCTTCTTGAATTCTCAGGGTTGTATTAGTGATCTTCATTTAATTTGCTTTTCAAACAGAAAGCCATAAATAAAGAATCAATAGAAAAGCCCAGATGTGTCTCCATAGGTGAGGGCTGCAGGAATGTCATAGTTTTCATACCATCACACAGGCAGACATTTGGAAGATTAGGGGCTGCTGAATGCATCGCTGGGGATCAGCACAAAGTTATTTGCATTTGTTTCTGTAACCATGTTGCTCGGGGAGAAAATTCACAGTATGTCTTGCTGCCTTGCCCAACTCCCAGCCACGCACCCCGGCACCCTGCTGGAGGGTGCTAATGCCCCGTGCTATGCTAGAGGACATGTAGATTAATTAAGTGGCTAAACACTTGCTCTGCGCTTGTTCCTTTCCTGTTATAGTTTGGATTTTTTAATATATTTTTTTAAAAAAATCAATATATTAATGACTTTTTTTTTGTAGGGCCCCAAATATTTTTCATGCATAGCAAATATAAAGCTGAACATTTGTGGGCTCACCTTACATGACTTGGGACAGAAAGATAAGATAGAGATTAGGGTCTCTAATTCATATATTCATATTAATTAACACAAAGATCCTGTTTTCAGGGGATAGAAGTAAACCTTTAGTAGCGTGCATTTAATCCCATAGTCTCCATGAAGGAATGGTTCTGTCTTTCCTTATCTAATTTCCAGCGTCAGGTGTATGATTTCTTCTCTTCTAATTTTTAGAGGAGAATAAAGGGACAACACAACTTTCATTCTTGGCCTGGTTTCCTACAGGAGTGACTTTTACCTGATCTCCCATTGCCTGCATGGTTGGATGGACATTTCTGCTCATCTGCCTGTCCATTCTTGGCAATTCTGAATCTGTCAAGAAATTTCAGACAGGTTTAAAAGAGAAAACTTTTTAAATCCTTCAAATTTGATAAAAACAGATAGGCAGAGATGTGAGGCTCTGATACTGCACCCATTGAGGGAAAAACCCCAACCTGTGGTCAGTACTGACCTACCAGAGAATTCACATCAGAGAACCACTGCCAGTGCTCTGCTCACAGGCAAAGTTTCAGCTGGTATTTCCAGCTTCTTGGATGTCAGAGTCTCCAAGGACAGCCTCTGATGCCACAGAGAACCAAGGAAACCAAGTGGTTCTACTTGTTACCTACTGGCCTATTTGTTGCTTGGATGGAGAGTTTCAACCAGCAAAAAAAGTCTGAGAAAGCTGATTCCTACTTAATAGTTGTATTTTGTCAACAGATCATGGGAAAACAACTACATGAACTTCAGTGGTTACTTCACCTTGTCATCAGCAACACATTAAGATCTCCCCATACATCATCATGTAGTGAAGATTGGAGGATTTTAGTACTTTAAGCCTTGTGTTTTAAATCTTTGCTGATGTTCCTGTCTGAGCTGAAAGAGAAGTTTGCATTACTTATGGGTAAATCTCACAAAGCATCAGCTAGGAGTGCTTGGTTTGCTTAGGGAGACAGGACTTCCAGTGCTGTGCCAACATGATCAGAACTTCCTTGATTTTTAAAATGTTTAAAATTTTGGCTGGCAATCTCAAGAAATACGGATCTGCCTTGGAGATGCCGTTTAGTTGTTGTTTTCCTTTCAGCAGGCCGTGGGAAAGTACTTATCTTATGGGTGTTTTTGTTTCTTTGTTTTTTCTAAAGTTAATTGAGCCCAAGCCCCCAGTAGCGAGGTACCTGACTGCTGGTTTTATGGACCACATCTGCACAATATGGGCAGAGCCCTCCAATTCTCTAGACCTGTTCAGCTGTACAGAAGTCAACGGAGCCACAATAAACGTGGAAACTCTGCTGTGAATGTGTCCCCTAACGCCCACTACAGCTCTCAAAGCCTGGCCCAGCTTTACTGAGTGCAAAACTAGGAATGAGCACTTTTTTAGGCAGCAGTTTATTAGCTGGCTGTTAAAAACCTGGTTGGGAATTTGGAGAGAGGAATCTGTGGGTTCTTAGAGTGAGAATGTTCAGAGGTGTCCTGAGGATTTCTTTTGACAGAGGTTTGAATTGCTCTTCACTGTAATTGAAACACCTAGAAGTGACTTTGCATCTAATTTAGATCAGATGGGGAGGGTGCAAGGAGTAGGTCTCAGCAGTTCCAGACAAGGTGATTTTTGATTCAGTAAACCCGAACATGTACCTTGTAGTTTCATAGTGACCTACACTCCGCTAACACGTGGGTCCCCACGATGACATCTGAACAGGGATAATGTGGCACTGGAGAAATAAAGAAAACCAGACACCCTGCAGTGAGGAAGCCATCAAATTAAAACTCTTTAAAGAAATCTCTCACTTCCTATTTGCTAAATCACTCATTTTGTAAATGTCTTTGCTGTTGATGCTACCACATTTAATATGATCAATAGTCTTATTCTCTAGTGTTCCCCCAATTGACTGGTTGAAGATGCCAGGCAGGAGAAAAAAAGAAGGTGGGATGTGGACTGAGGGGGCTGGGAGGAGGAAACTGTACTTGATCCTTATGGAAGTCAGTTAAAATTAATTGGAAAAAGCTTTTAAAGACCTAAGATGAAGACCAAATGTATCTCAGACCTGCGGCCTCATCCCCGACACTGAATGCGAAGGTCATTGCAAAGCTGTAGATTTATGCGGAAGGCTTGGGTGATGGAAAATGAGACAAAAGCATTTGGATTTTATTATTCCATTTACTCTGACCCTGGGCCATAAAGGGTTTGGAGAGCCTGTTTTATGTATTCAGCTGGTTGCCACACTGACAAGCATTTGGAGCCACTTAAATAAACCACCCCAACCCACAGCTGCAACAACACCATATCAAATACAGGTTAGAGTTGAAATGTAGAGCCAGCAGCACAGCGTCTCCAGCAGGTGCATGTGGAGTGTTTTTTAACCCCCTTGGTTTTGGAATAGTTCCCTTATTTATCTATCAGCCTTGATTTAAAGACCATTTAATCACCAGTATAACTCCAGGTTAGAGTGTGAACACACACACACACACACACAGAGACACTGAGACAGGCAAGATGCTTTCTGCTGCTCTTCTTAATTCCTGTTTTTTCATGGGACTAACAGAGTTTGAAAACCTCATGTTTTGGGACCAAAACAGGCAATTCTGTCCTAAGTGCCCCTTTCCCGGGTTGTTCTATACACACACTGAATCTCTCTGATTCCTGGCAGGCAGCACCGCTTTGGAGAAACAAGAGACAGGAAAGAGTAATGTATGTAGAGGGAGAGAGGGAAAGAGGATTTTGCTTAGAAAGAGGGGAAAATAGAGCATGTGTTTGGACTGATGACAGCAAAACTAGGTATCCAGGCGTGCTGGGAAAAGGGAAAAGGCAGACAGTCCACTGCACATCCAGTCACTCAGAAATCAGTGGGAAACCTAATATCGAGTTTCTTAATGTGTCTTGCATGCTGAATGTGTAACGTGTTGAAACTCTCCTGTGGGCTACAGGATGTCTTGTGCCTATGTGAAGGTGTAGAGTTAAGCTTAAATAATCCACAGACATTCAGATTTTCTAAAGAATTCTTTTTCACCCTGCCTGCCCCTCTTTTGTTCCAATTTTCCATTAATTTTGTGTGATTGTTCATGCTCTGGCTCTCAAATGGCAATATCACCAGTGTGGATGCAAGTTCTTCTGAAAACTGCTACATTTGCTCACACAAGCCAAGTTGCTCATTTATTAGATTTAAGGAAAGCAATTCACCTTTAAATAGGGATCACAACCACTCAGGGCAAAACATTGAGTAGCCAAGAGAGTTTAAAAAAATGGCAAAAGAGTATGTCAAATACATTTGAGTAACAAAGCAATTCCAATCTCCTCTCAATAACCCACTAGCTGGAGAAAGAGGCTAATTTATGTGCTGTGAATTTTGCACTCAGCCTCTTCCTAGAGGCTATTCTTTCAGGAGAGAGTTGAAACACATGATGGCTGAGATAAAATGTTGGAAAAGACTGCACTGCTGTAGTGGGTGTTTTCTAATCTTGGCTAGATGAGCACAAGACAATGGTTTGTAGGATTTTTAATTCCTAAATTCACCTTTTCTGTAGTTTATTTTCCTCTGTAGCACGTTTCCATAGGGATCAAACTGAATTCTCCTAACCAACACCTCTAGTCATGTATTACTAGGAATATTATGACAAAAGCTAGGGTAGCCAGGACATCTTGCAGTCTTTTAATTTATTCTTATTTTGTGTTATCCATATTTAATTTTGAGTGTCAGGCATTGCCTAATCTACATATCAATCTAGAATAAAATAGGAACTGATAATGTTTAACAAAATTCAAGGCCTCTTTTCAAATTAAGTGTCTCTCATGAGAGTGAAAGGACAATAATACCAATTCTCGCTTTCATAAAGCAGGAGAATGCAGTCAGCTCCATCTTAACCTTGAAGATAATGTTGCATGACAGACAGCTCTCCTTTGTAGTAGATGCAAACCCAAACTAGAAATCCCAACCTTTATTGCTCTCCTGCATCAGGAGGGAACAATAATCCGAAACTTTGCTTGGTTAAACCAACATGGATCTTTGATGGCCTGAGAGCTGCTCTGTTTTCTAGGGCTTGTGGTGTGACCATGGAAGCTGAGGGTGTCCTTGCAGGGCTCTCAGGTACCTGGACACACCTGAGGTGGTCACCCTCAGTGAAGAGGGAGCACAGAGTCTCACCCTGCCATAGGCAGAGCAGATGAACTGAGATGAAATGCCCTTTTCTCTGACTGCAGAGGGGTGTGAGCATGATGAGATCAGATGTAGACATCTACCTTATAGACATGTAAAGCTCCAGGAGACAAATCCCAGGTGTGCTCACCTTTATCAGCTCTTTGCCACAGCAGGGGCTGGGTTTGCCTCTCCCTCCCACTCTCTGCCTAGAGCAGGCAACAGTTCTGTCTCTTGATTTCTGAAATGTTCCCATTTAATTAATGTCACCGGGCTCAGCGTAGAAATATGTGAGTGAAATATAATTGTGTGGGCTAGAAAGAGAGTTGAAGGAGATGAACTGAAGGTCTGTCCTGGCCTTCGACTCAGAGCAACTGAACCTGTGCCAAATGTTGTGCAGGGCTGTTATCTGTAACAGAGTGTGAGTGAACTCCTGATCCAAACTGTTCAGGGGAGCCCAAACCACAGGGCTCAGCTTTTTATTCAGTAATTATTGATGCAGCCTCAATATTCAGTATCAGAGCAAACTAATTTGCAGGCCTAATCATCCTGGATGGAAATGGGAAATGAATTAAAAACAATTCCTATTTACTTATACATGATAATTAATCTTACTGGATTAGGAAGACCTGATACTTTAAGTGCTTCACTTAAAGGAAGAGATTCCTCTGTGTTTTATGGACATTTAATGGCAGAACTGAATGGAAACTAGAGGTTTTTTCCATGTTAAAATGGTCCAAATGTAAGTTGCAAAATGATCTGACAAACAAAAATTTGTAATCTTGAGCAAAAGCCACTCCAAACGTAATCATTGTTGGATCTGAGTTTTTCTCACTGAAATATTGAAAACCTTCTATTTAAAGCTAATAGCTGCAGCATAAAAAATGTGCAAATCCAGTCTTCAATCAGATAATGTCTATGTTTCCATGATGCTAGTAAGAGTTGGGACAAGTTGCTGAGGCTGATAACTTGCAGTCAGACCTGTGACACTAGAGGAAGGGAGCTGGAAATGTTTCCCTTCTTCTTTGGTGGCTAAAACTTGAAATCTTCTGTAAGACATTTACATGGACCAAAATAAAGAGTGACATGATAACCAAATCTGGATAGTTTCCAGAATCCAGAATTGGTTCCTTTCTGTCTAGCCTAATCCCATTTAGGCTACACTGTTGGGAATGTGCTGGTATATAACAAAGCTGGCAGCCCCAGCCACGTCCCTTCAGCCAAATATTGCAGAGTTTCACTGTGGTATCTCTAATGGTCACAGAAGCAGGTGAGAAAGATGGGAGGAATGAGCTGAGTCCAGCAATTCCCATATTGTTGTGTGGAAAACTGGGGTCATTTGGCTCACAATCACTGCTACTGGTCCAGGGTTACATGAGTCAGAAAGCAAGCCAGCATAAGAACATAATATCACAGAACACATTGGCCTGCTTAATTCAAAAGAAAAAAAGTAATCACCACATGTATAGAGATTCCTGCTGATCAGTAGCTTTCACTGAAATTGGGACAGTTGCATTTTAATTGACTTTTTCCCTTACAGCATTGCATTGGGAAATCAGCTCTGATATACTTGTAGCAAGGTGGAAAACAGTTGAACTCTTGTCAGATTTCTGTAGAGATCAGATGGTATTTATTTGCTGTGGTGCTCTCTTGGGCTAGATTCAAACTCAGGTTCTGCAGATTACAAGGAAAATCTTTGGAGCCTCAGATGGATTTTATGCTGACTAAATTTAGAAATATTAGCAATTAAACCTGAAGCTGGGTTCCTTTTTCTTGGCATTCCTATGAAATGTTACATTAAGGAGAGAACAGGGTGAAAATAAGAGCTGGTGGACTAAGGAGGAGGATAAAAGATTCATGAATATTTCTGCTAATAAAAAGTGCTGAGCTTGGCCTATTTGATTCATGGGGTCACATTATGCATTATTTTTGAGTATTCAGATGACCTCCAGGAATTTGTAAAGCTTTCATGAAAGTAGAGAATTTCTTGATATTTTAGCCCCAAGAATGCTTTTAAAGAGCACCAATCTCATACAGACACAACTTAATTCCAATTCTAGAGAAAATATTGTTGCTTCCTGTATTAAAATCATAGGCTATATTAACTGAGCAGATGCCTTTTTTTTTTTCCTCTTTTCTAGGAGAAAGTGCAAGGGCTTAATTTGTTTTGAGGATGTTTACTGTTTATTATCACAATTAATTAAAAAACTGGTTGTAGGCATCTAAGGAGGAGGCAGAAGTGATCCATAGGAACTGGATTAGCAGTCACATCCCTGACTTGATCAACAGCCACAGTCAAAATGGTTTGGAATACCCCATCACCTGCATATCATTTCTGCAAAGTTTCCATGAATCTTTCAGAATAACAAAAACGTTTGTAGAAAATAAGAAGCTGTGTTCAAGCTGATTTTCGGTGAAAATAACAAAAAGGAAAAAATAGTCACAATATTACTGTGAAAAAGGAGGGCAAGGAGGAGGAAGTCCCAGACTGGGATATATGACTGCCTGTCATTTAACTTTGTGTAATACTTTTGCTCTCTTTAGGTCCTCCAACCAAATGCAGGCCCAGAACAAAACCCAGCCCTGTTGAGCAAACTGCTTCCTAGCTGCGAGCATGGCGACCATTCCTGCAAACAAAGAGAGGGGAAAATATGTAAATTTAAACAAATTCACAATTCTTTTTCCTCAGAAAAAAAAGCTTTCATGTTATTTGAAATAGCCAGACTGCTAGAGTAATGTTCTTACATATAAATGGAAATCCTTTTTGATATTTACACTACTGATTTCTGCACTTTCTTTAATCTCTGCTTTCAAATTAATAGACAATAACATCAGATTCCTTCCTTGGCTCACTCAGCACTTGTGCATATTTACCCAAGTGTCTAGAGTGGAGATTGTACACATATCTCTAATCCACCTGCCTATGTTAGTTAAAAGCCCAGATAAAATCAGCAGCACTTAAATCTTAACCTTTTAAGTCTGAAATGTTTTTAAAGTCTGGGCTCATGGCAACTCCACTGAAGATGGGAGGGGGGGGGGGCGGAGAGGTGGAAGTTGAATGTAAAACATTTCACAGCTAAAACTATTGTTACTTTGCAGTGAAAACTAAGCTCAGCAGTCCCACAAGAGTGCTACCCTGAGAACATTAGTAATGCTGACCAGCTCATAAAGTTTGCAGCAGTGTTGAGTGCTCCAAGCCTCCAACAGTCAACTTCATTTTCTGTCTCGTCAATATACAGCTCCCGAAAACCTCAGCAAGCAAAAGAGAAACTCAAGGAGTGCGAGCTGTGATATCTGGCACCCTCCTTCCCCATCTTTGCCTTTTGTTTCAGTGTTTGGCTCTGGACCCTTCAGGGGCCACTGAGTGATTTAACACCTGGATGGCCCCGGGACAGCAAAGATACTCTAACAGTGTGTTGTGCTCCCTTCTTCCTTAAATAGTTTCAAGCCTCTTGTTGGCTTCCCTCAGGAGCTGGGCCTGAGCGAACAGATGCACCTATTCCTTAGGGAATGAATAGTTTGTTTATGTAGGAGAGATGAATGGGGCAGTAAGGGCGTCTAGGTCAGTTATTTAGCATGAAAAAAGCCATCAGGATCACCCCGCGGTATTGCCCTAGGAAGTTTGGAGCAGCAGAGTACAAAGGTGTACACACATCCTCCTCCAGCGCCCCTCGGGGAGCACTTTAATTAGGAAGGAGGGCAAATTGCTTGGGATGCTGGGTGTGGAGGTATGGAGACAGGCTGTCCCAGCCCTGTCTCCCGGGGGCACAGAGCAGGGGATGGCACTGCAGGCTCTGGGTGCTCTCTGGGCATCCCTTCAATCCGTTCCACTTCTCCTCGTGTCACACATCTCTTACATCTGGGCCCAAGCATTAAGGACATTTTTTTGTTTTGTTTTGTTTTTTTTTGTTTACCCCCAAGCTAAAGCTGGGGGAAAGGGCTAGCTGGGAACACGGATGGGGAAAGTATGTGTGCATCTTTCTTTTTGCCCATCTCTTTTTCTCTCAATCTACCCTCAACAAGGGTGCCTATAGAATATAGCATAATGCTGCATTGTTGGGTTAGGGATTTAATTTCACTCCATCACAAGCTACCATCGGAGCCCCTGTCATTGCAATTTGTCACACTTTTTTGTGTGCTATATCTCACTGAAGTCACATCTCCTCCTTAGCCCGTTGCATAATCTCCTAGTCTGGAACAAAGCTCTCCAACATAATGAAAGAGGTGAAATCAGGGAAGGGAAAGTCAATGGTTACTGTTATCACTATAGAACCCGCTCCCACTGGCTCTGCAGGTTCAGTCACAGCACGAAAAACAGAGTAAGAAGGACATGCTGTGTGTGTGTGTGTCTTTTTTTTTCTTTTTTAAAGCCTGTTTATTGAACCTACAGGCAGCACCATTGGCCACTGAGAGATGTAATCCCATTCCCTCCTGCAGACCACCAGCCATAAAGAGGCTGCGGGATGTCCCACTGGCCCACCAGGGAGTTGAGAGCCTCCAAAATAGATATCACAGGGAAAGAAGTGAAGAAATCAGTTTGCTTTAAAGGAGGAGATTGACTCATGTCTCAGGCTAAACCCACAATAATGTTGTACTTAGGAAAAAGACCCTAAAAAGCCAGAAAGAAGACAGAATGGAGTGCCTGAAAGGGAAAAAATGAACATCTGCCAAAATAAGCAGGATTTTGTTTTCTATAGGAGGGTGGTCAAGGACTCTGCTATGTGTTGAAGGCTGAATTTCGAAATCTAAGCTGCTTTAAGCTTGTGGGGAATGACACAGTGGTTTGAAAGGCTGGCCATGTGCTCAGGGCTGCTCACCTTGCTGCTCTGCTGCAACAAGGACCTCAGTGTCCTTCCTGCATTACTCCTGAGGATCCATAATGATGTCCTCATGTTCTCACTCAATTAAAATATTAGAAACTTGAATGAATTTAAGATTCACTTACTGTGGCCTCACCATAAATGGCACATTGATCCTGAAAAGGCAACTTGTGTATTTGGGGAAAGGGACTTCATGAAGTCCTCAGTGCTAATCCTGTTGCTGTCCTGTTGGAAAGGAGAGGAGCAGCCTGAGATAGGTAACTGGTTCACAGAGCAATATTCTTTTTTGTTCTCCCTCACTGGTGTTGCCACTGTGCCTGCTCAGAACTGATGTAAAATCTGGTCACTCCAGACTACCAAATTTGAAATATCTGAGAAAACATTTTGCCAGGCTGGAGCTCAGAGGCAAAATCCAATCATTTGCAGTTGCAGCTTTCAAGACCTGGCAACAGAGTTATTTTGAAAATGTGTTTTGAGGCCTCCTTGAGTAATGTAAATAATGTCCTCTACAAGGAATTTAAATTTTTTCAAGAGGGTCAAAGGAAGAGAAAAATCTGAAACGTGAAATATTTTTGGCCTTGGCTGAGCTCTTATATTCTAACTTCTGTTAAAGGTTTTGGTTTTTTTTGTTTTGGTTTTTTTTTTGGTTGTTTTTTTTTTTTTTTTTTTAACGGAAAAATTGCATTTTGGCTGAAACTTCGGCCCCAGTTTTTGATCAGTACTGAACGTTGTCCTTCCACGTTAAATAAAGAGAAAGTATAGAGTATTCACAAGACATGTATCAATTTGACATCGGTGTAACATTTCTTAAGTGGCCCATTCAGGAGTGAAGCCCATGACTAACAGGCAAATGGCAGCGAGATACAAGGAGAGATGGTTTTACAAAGGAGAGCAATAAGAAAGGAAAATGTTACACTGTTTGCACCGTGTGTTTTATAAGGAAGATCAGGGTAACAATGAGTCACTATGGAAAGGATTTATTGGGCTATGGAGCTAAAAGTCTGTAAAGATTAAAATTCTGATGGGGTTTGGATGGGGAATTGTTTCTGAGGTTAGTTTTATCCCGCACACTGTCCAAGTTATTAATCCCCTTGTGTTCCCTAAGCTGGGGAGCTGGTGTCGATGTGCTCCCCGGGCCAATTTCAGGCACGCCGGCCCACAGGCTGGTGTAATATTTCTCCAGGCGAATCTCTGGGTGGTCTTGTCTTGTCTTGTGAAGAGTGAGAAGCAGATAGCAGGAGACTTTCAAGATTGCTGTTGCAGGCATCAGTCTTTGAGTGGAAAATAATCCACCTGGAAGGACACTGCCTCGCCAAGGAGGGGAGGCCTGCCCTTTCTGATTGGGAGATAAGTTACACGCTGAAATGTTTGCGGGGAAGGTGCAATTTGTCAGGGAGAGGAGAGGCTGTGGATCCAGGCTCTCTGGTGTCTGTTAGCATCTGCCACTCTCATCCACTTGCAGCTTTCCCAGGAGCTGCTGAGCCCTGGCAAGCAGCACACTTCACTGCCTCGAAAGCAGGTGACTGGCGTCAGCCTGCAGCCAACCCCTGTGACAAACCCCAGCCATGTGATGACTTGCTGCAGAAGGTGTCTAGTGTCCAGCTTTCCTCAGGGATGGCCCGAGGATGTCCTGCAGCTTAAAGCACAAAGGGAGTGAAACTGGGACGATCCCAAGTGAAAATAAAGTAGGCAGGGGAAGCGTGTTGTGATAGTCCCTCCTCCAGTGTTGATATCAGCCACTTTTTCCTCATGTTGTGGATGCTGAGATGCTCTTTTAGTTTGATATTTTAGTTTGGGCAATGTGTTCCTACAGGCAGCAGGGAGGAGTGCTGCCTCAGTGTTTTGCATGGCTCTGTGAAGAAGCCAGGGGAGCCCCTTCGTGCTAATCCCATGGTGTGTCTGAACTCCCAAGGAGACTGATCTTAGGTCTGGCCCCTAAAGACAGATGCTTCAAGTCAGATTCACCGTGGCTGGAAGTTTGTCCAAGGATGTTCCCCCCTGGTGGTTTGTAAACCAGGAGAGAATATCGTGTTTCATGGAGAAGAGCATGATATTATCACTAGGCATTAATTTTAACAAAGAGGAATTTGGTGAATTTGTCACTCCCCTGCATAGTTCTTCTGTTTTTGCTTTTGTTATGGCAGTTTACATGGAGTAAGGAGATAGCATGGAACTGAAATTCCCTTTTTATTTGTGTTGTTGCAAACCTTTTTTACAAGGGCTCAAGATGTCCATAGCTCAAGCCTGATTTGGATAAAGCAACCCACTGTCTGAAGTTATCCAAATTACATCTGCTTCTGTTAGGACAATGAGTCAGGAGATTTATAACATGTCTATTTCTCATCCCAGCTGGAACTACCACTTGAAGATTTTTGTGTGTGGGTCTGGCATAGTCAGCTCTGATCCCATCTGGAGTGAGTGAGTAAAATGCACCTGAGTGGGAAATGATTTTACTGAACTTTTCAGAACACTGAAGCACAACACCAGAGACTGAGACTTAAGGGTTCTCAAGAACAATCTTTTATTTTCTCCAATAAAGGCAGTCCTGGACTCCCAGGATACAGGCATAGAGGAGTCATATTGACTCCTGCCCTAGAATTCAAAGGACAGAGAAAACTTTATGAAGTTTCGCATAAGAATTAGCATGTGCCTGAATACCTTTATTTTCTATCCTTAGGCAAACGTATCTTGCACAAAAATTGCATGAGTCTTCCACAGAAGAGTTGTTTTTCTTATTTCTTGTTGTGCCTGTGCATTAGCCTCAATTTACAGATCTAAATTAGGCAGTCTGACAAATGTGGTGCCATTAGCTACAGCCCTTCAAAGACTACTTGTAAACTGGAATATCGTATATTATTCTACCAAAATCATCTCCAATAATCCCATACTCTGTTAAAATCCTTCCCTGGCAAGGATTCTCCAGTAACTTCTTAGAGTCAAACACCATTTTTTTATACTGCCTGGGTAGTGTTCACTAACAAGAAGTAATGGAAGAAATCTGGGCCTTTACTACAAAATAATCTCTAACAATTTGAAAAATCATATCAAGGAAAAAGTTTGAAGCCTGATTTATTGGTTGCTGTCTCTGTGTAGCAGCATCATTCTGCCTTCTTCTGGATGGGCAAATGAAAATGGTTTGAGCTGAGCTTTGTGTACAGGATTCACTTCAGAAACCAGAAAAACAAAGGATGGCAGAAAACTTCACCGCTGATCAGCAGGTCTTCACAATGCCATTATCTGTTCCCAATTCTAGAAATTTTATGAGTGATAATGATGAGGATTTGTTAGATGCTTTGCTCAGGAGCTTGGCCGGGTCCTAATGGCACTAAATTCCTATCAGGATTTTAGGACATGGATTCCTCCTCTGCAAAAACCAGTTGATATGACATAGGCAAATCACTTCTGATCAGGTTTTCAGTAGTTCTTCAGCAAGTTCTTATAAGTGCTTAAGCAGGTTAAGTGCCCAAATCCTATTAATTTAGTTTTGAAAAGCTGCCCTTTAGTCTCTCTAGCACATATTTTCATAGGTATTTATGATCCCAGCTACCTCTGAGGACTTGCCCCTCTGTGACTTCAGGAAAAGATGGATAATAGCACAACCTTACCCACCAGGGATGTTGACAGGACATGTACATTAAAGATGACATCGAAATAATTTAGGCTGGTTGATCTCACAGCTGTATTTACATGGCCTAATTCTCTTCCCATGAACTCTTTTGAAATAAATGGAAATGCAGTGGTCATAAAACTGGTGTCACCAGAGAATGAATCTTATGATGTGATATGATGATCAGAGGAGAAATGGGTGCAGAACTTGAGTGACCTCTTATTCAGAGAGGGCTTTTTTCTGTTGGACAAGTGTTTAGGTATGTGAGGATGGAACTCCTTCCTTCTCTTTTGCCATGACTGTGGAGACAAATGAAGGCTGGATTTTGCAGAAACACTTCTAAAGCCACTATGTAAACCAGTTTAAATACCAAAACGAATCTAGTATTCCTCTTACCTATCCCTCTGTTCTTGAGGCAAAATGAGCACAAGCACTTCGGTTGTGAAAGGTGGGAATTTGCACTCCAGGAAATAGCTGAACATTAATGACATTCAGCCTGTATGGAAGCATATATTTTATAGGAAACCACATTGGTTATGCTTGAGAAATCTTTCTAGGACAGCCATTGCCCTGAGACTTATGCATCTGCATAAAGTCTGCTACATTAGAAACCGAACAGAATGGCCCGTCTCTCCCACGGTCTTAAGTTAACACTTTTCCTTTTGTCTGGGGCACCCTTTTCTAAACTTGAAATCCAATTGGCCAACAATTAAAGCCAATTAGCACGTGAGGAAAATAAACGGCAGGGCCGGCTTCTCTGTGTTTCCCGGGCTGTTAGAAAGCCCAGTTAGCTCAAGGCATTAGCATAGTTCAGGATCGGGCGAGGCACGCAGCGCAGAGTAGTTGGCTTAAAGTATTAGACGCCTGCGATAGCGCCCTGGCTGAGCGGCGCTGTTATTCTGGGCTCACAGCTGCCAAACATTCTTGACAGGAGATGAGGCAGATGTCCAAGGACAATCAAAGAGAGAAGAAAGTTTAAGCCAACGTTTGCCTATCTCATATTCTCTACTTGATCCTCTCCTCAAAGACAAGGCACAGCTGTTGCACTTCAAGGTCTATCTGGCTGAACCCAGCAACTCCTCCCTTTTCTCCCTCCTGGCCTGCCTGAGCTTTCTGTGTGCTGGACTTTGGCAACCTACCAGACCTCATTAACTCCTAACAGGACAATTCATGACATTAAATGGGCCTTATTTAATCTTTTTGTATGACTGTGAGTATCCGAGAACAATTCTGCCGCATACTAATTGCATGAAAACGCGGCGGATTATAATTATGTGCACATTGCCCACCAGTCTACATGGGATCACCCCGGGCCACAAGAACAAGCACTGTAACATTAACAAGGTGATTTGTTATAGCTGCGATGGCAAAGGTGATACAAAAACAGCAGACAAAGGTGTTTCACAGACAAAGGCATCAAGAAGCTCGGTCATTTTGCTCTCACTGATGAATAAAAATACAAGAAGCGTTGTGGTAATGAACACAGTGAATGATGGCAGGTGTATTAGTAAAAACAGAAGTGCCATATCTATTGCTTCCAGCCCATCACAACAATTTATCCCACTCAGACCCTGCTCTCTGCAGCCCTCATTTCTCCCTGGTATTCTGATTTGGGCAGAGAGCAAGATGTTGGCCAGATTTTGTCATGATCAGTAGATTCCTACATTTGTTTCTTTTTTTTTTTCCCCTGAGCCCCACAGCAGTTTCTGCCTCTCATGATGTGGGACATACATCTGCCATGTGGCCCTATCAGATGGGGATACCTCCAGTCCAGTTCCATAACATCCATGTGACTAAGTGTGAATAGTATTAAAATGCACCCTTAAGGGAGTTTATGGCATTTTAGGACCCCCAAACTGGATCTCATTGGCCTACAGGAATGGATTAGGACATGGAAAACTAAGGCTCTGCCACTAGTTTACTCTGTAGCCTTCAGCAAATCATTTATTTCACGGTTTATTCTGAGCCAATACATGGGAATAATAACACCTAGGTCCATTTCAAAAACACCATGAGACTGTTAGAGGAAAGGAATTGGCTAACTTCAAAGTACTACTGTTATTAACTGAATACAGATCTGTGGAAAAGATGTAGCTGTCCAGTTTAATTCGAGTAGCCAGCTGAAGTTTCTGGTCCAAAAATATGGACAGTTTGGTTTAGATTTTCCAAATATCAGATTAAGTAATGCAAATTTCTCAAAGAATGGAACTTCGTGTTTTCAGTTTTTAAAAATATTTTACAAGTGGATTTTTTTTTTTTTTTTTTTGTACAGGCAGAGTTGCAATCATGAGCAAATAGAGGCAAAGATTTTGCTCTCCAAAACAAAACTGGAGTGAGTCTGAAGGAGCAATCCTACAATACAGTTGTATGTCCATAGTGGAGTGGTTCTTCCTCAAATTTAGTGAAGAATCACAAGTCTGAACACCCAGCAGATATAGAATTTTTTTATTTTTTTTTTTTTTTTAACCTATTATTCTTCCTACCCAGTAGTATTGCTGCCTTCTGCCCTTCACCCCCTGGTTTGTTCATCTGCCCTGCTGCTCTTGCTCTCAGCATCCTGAGCTGCACAACCAGGAGCCACAGCAGACACTGAGGCCACCACATGCTTGAAGCTCACCAGTGCTGCCTGACAGGAGAAATGTCTCCTTTCCACGAGATACAGGCACATGGCTGAGGGTTAAAAATGACTCTGCTCCACCAGCAACCTCCCACGGGCTGAGCCACAGCAACCCATGCATGTTCTTGGAGCAACACAGCTTGGGAATTGACACATTTGCTTAGATCATGACTGTGGTTCCCATGCTTCATCTGGCAGACAGCAACTGGTTAAATTGTGGCAAAGGGATCACTTTCAATTCTGTGACTATATCCATAACATAATCTGGGATTTCAAAGGAGCCTTGGGCAATCAGCATCTCCCACTGCTTTACTGTGGGCTTTGCATGTCTCCATCCCTTGGGGTCTCAGTTATAATTCCTAGAATAAAATAATGTCAAAAACTATTTTGAATGTCTCCTAAATGTAATAAAAATCTATCCCTGAAGAGTCATCAGTGACTGGTCTCTGTGTGCCAGATTTAATTTTCAGTGTAAGGAGGAGAGGAATGAAAACAAACAACCCCTTAAACAATGACATTGGGATCTGAATGTGCTGTGCCTCCCAAACCATCCAAAATCAAACAAAAAAGGATGCAAAGCATCCCCAAATGTCTTCCCTTCACTTCTCTTCTCACAGCAACTCCAGTAGACTAAAGCATTTGACCGAGAACAAACTCATGACACAGCAGTGACTTGGCTGCTCTTTCTCACTCCAGCAGCCCTTCACCATCTCTGTCCAATGTCTCTTTGCAGCAGCTTGGATTTATTTTTTGGCTATTTCAAGTCCATCAGGAGCTCAAAGGATGTATGTGAGGAAACCTGTGTGAAGAAGGACCTTGTTTGGCAGGGTTTTAGGGGCCAGGCTGTGGCTTCCTCTGTGTGACACAGCATGTCAGACATCAGTGCCACCTTCCTCAGAGGCAGCAGGGGTTGTTGCATGTGCAGGACCCCAGGAAAAAAAAAATTAAGAAATCATCAAGAGCAAATCAAACAAGAGCAGCACTGCAATAAAACAGATGCATGTGCTACCAGCAGGCCGGGAGATTTAGGGTGCAACATTTCTGCCCAGCTTTCAGCTGGCTGAGGGAGGGCCAGCTTGTACAACTACTGCCACTCTTTGCTCAAGGCTAAGAGGAATTTGGCAGCTGAAGCCCCATCCTCTCACATTCATTAAAAACCCCATTTATTCTGTGTGATTTAGTGCTATGAGACACATTAGGAAGCAGAAGCTAACTAGTACTTGAAAAGTTGCTTAGGTCTATGCTGCTAAAGATATTTAGGCACCTAAGCTGCTTCAGAAAGATTTTTCAAAAATGCCAGGATGATTCATTTCTATTAATTTCAATAAGAGGCAGTTAAATGGTGCATTTATTTGTCACTGCCTAACTGCTTAAAAATTGGATGGTGCTGACTCTAAAGATTTAGGAGCCCTGGCTCTTCAGCAGAGCCAAAATCCCATGAAGCAACCATCATTTTCCCTGTCCAAAACTCCCTGTATTTTTGGGGGCCGTTTGCTTTTACTGCTGTTTCCACTTTAAAGGCGGCTGTATTTTAGTGCCTGGGGAAGGATTTGCTGTATACACATGGCCAGACCATGCTTAAGGCTTTTTAAATATTAAAGAAATGGAGAAGCTGAAGTTGCCCTGCAGCTTCATGTCCACCATCCCTCAGCGCAGGTGTGAGTACCCATGAGTCCTCACCGCAAGGGTGGCCTGATGAAGTGCTGATTTTGATAACATATGTTTTAAGAAGTAAAAATTAAATACTGACACTTTTTACTTCAAGACAGAGTGCTGGGGTTTGCCTGACATATTTTCTTGTGGGTTTTTGGGCTGTGCTTTCAAGGCCTGAGCAAGTGCCTAGAATGCAGAGATGGTCCTGGAAAGGGCAGAGCTCCCCACACGCTGTGGTGAACTGGAACGGATCAGGAGGAATCTCAGCTTCTGACTTGGCTGGGAAACACCAGTTGAGGGTTGCAATTCTGTCTCTAGATAGTGTCCCAGGGCTGGGAGCCAGCAGCCTGGGGTGGGGAGCTGCTAAGTTGTGTCACTCTTGTCTTGTGAGGGCATGACATGAAATTGATGCTTTCTGCACCCGAGAGAAGGAAAACACAGTGGCAGTCACTGTGGGAGGGCACACATCCCAGTCCACAGGCAGACAGGCTGTCTCAGGTGTCTCTCCTCTCTGCAGAGACAGCAGGGAAGGCAGCCAGGGTGGCTCAGATCGACATTCGGTCGCACAGAGTCGGTCAAGCAGAGCAAAACACAAGGAAAACCTTTCTCCAGGTCCCCAGCTGGGTTTGCCCTGACACTACCCCACCTTGTTTGAGGAAGGCAAGAGTCTGGTTACTACGAGCACTTTTTGTTCATTAAACCTGAGCTGCAAGAACTAATTTGCCTTTTGGGCAAGGCTGCTGAATACAAAGCTGTGCCTTGTCCCGCTGGCACGGCGTGTCTGTGCGGGCGCTCGCCCGGCGCACCCGGCACTGCAGCACTTCCAGCACCTCCGAGGTGGCAAAGGCCTTGCCTTGACTGCTCTGCAAAGCAATATCCTGATTTTTGGGCCTGCTCTGAGAGCTTTCGTTTGGAACAAAACAGCAGGGCTTCGCCTTTTCTCCCTCGCCTGAATTTTGCCGGTGCCAAGGCAAGTACCAGTGAAGCACAGAGTGTCCTATCATGAGAGTCCTGCTGCTCCTTTCAGTGTGGAAGCTTTGGGATGAACCTACCCGAGGAAGCAAAGCAGCCCACACTGCTGCCTCTGTAAGGGTTTGTATCTACCAAGGGGTCAGGATTACCCTGGCAGTTAAAGCCACTTTTGCTGGGGAAGCCACTCTCAGGCAGACCTGGCCTTTCAAACCCAGATGGCAACAACAGCTTTGAGACTGAAATCTCTTTCTGCCCCATAGAGAAAGAGCAAAGGGAAGTTTACAAGAGGCCCATATGTGTCTGAGTTGTTTTGAGCAGCTCAGGTACCGACACACCTCTTCCTTATCCAGAAACCTCCTCAGGGAAAGAAGGAGAGACATATGTTTGGCCTCTGCAGCAAGCTCTTATCTTGGCAGGAGAAAGCTATTGATGTTCATGTTTCACATTTCTGGCGCCCAAAACAGGTTCTGATGTTTAAAATGAGGCAGCGGTGGAACCTGTTTTAAATATGTAACAGTCTCGGAAAGGAGCAGTCTAATCACTTCATTATCCAACACAGCAGAAAATGGTTTCAAACCCAAACTTGGGAGAGGGGGGCTTAGAGAAACATTCCCCAACAAGACATTGCCAGCATTAACCCTGGTATTTATTGCTCATTTTAACTATGGTGCACAGCAAGCATTTTCTCAGCCTCGCATTGCAAGAATATATAATTCATATGCTTAATATTTAGTCTCAGCTCTCCTTGCATATGTTACAGAGCTGGAGACTGTTTGTGTGTTTGCTATATATCAGTTGACACCTCTGTAAAATCTTTATATTGAATGCCTTTGGCAACTATATGCCAAATAATAGCATTACCATTTGTAATTTTCTTAGCTGCAGCTTTCCTGTAAGCTTTGCTCTATGCATTACAAGTAGGAAGGATTTAAAGAGCTTTATTGGTTCTCAAGTCTTCCTAATGACCTTTCCACGCTTTTGTAAGTCAAAATAACTTTTTTTCCCCTTGTCTCCTTGTGCATTTTCAAGTAAAACTGCAAGAGCTCTTAAGTAAATAAGTAAGAAAAGCAGGTAACCAGTGTCTCTGCCCCAGCTTTAACTCTCTGTTCCTCCCCTCTCACTTCACAATCAGAATCCCCTAGTGTCACTCACAGATTCTGTTGACTCTTGTCTAGCAGATGCTTTTCTTCCCTCACTCTCGTCCTCAGATCTGCTCATTATATTAGCTATGCTGGAAAAAGAAATAGAAAAGACCCCGTGAAAGATCGGGGCCCAGCGGTGCTAAGCACTGTACAAATAACACAAAGGCTGTCCTTGCCTCGGGACTCGCCGCGCAGGATTTAGACAATATGCCACCAGGGAATAAATCAATAAATGGAAAGGAGAGGAGATATGTTTATACCTGTTAATGATTATGTGGAGTTTTGAGAGCCGTATTATTTTCTTCTTTTATAAATTCTTGCTTGTTTTCGCTGAAAATATCTCGGTGCTTCCCTGAATTGTTGGCTTTTGTTGTGTCTTCTCCATTATAGGCTGTGAACTTCTCAGACCTGGGACTGTGTGCTGTTCTTGTTTAGTTAGCACCAGGTACATTTACAGGGTTGTGTATTTGCTTAATAAAAATAAATAACCAGCAGAAGTTCCAAGCTCAGAATTACTCCAGACACAGCATTTTCCTTATTGCTTTGTCTTGTGGAAAACAAAGTACATTTTATCCTACGTTTATCATGTAGCTTATGTGGTACTTTTCATTTTGATGTATGGCACACTTTCTAATGTGTCTCCCCTCATGTCTCTTTATTACTAAAGTGTTTCTGTGGAAAAGTATATTACAAACAAATAAATAACTTTCAACTACTGTCACTACTCTAGTGAGAGAGCCACAGGCATGGGCTAGTTGGGTCCATTCATTACAGAGCCTTATTCATGACTTTATGGATATCTTTTTCTTTTTATTTTAATGAATGCCTCTCTCACAGCTTTGTCCTAGCAAATATTCCTTTCCAGCTCTTATTTTCATCTATCCTTCCAAAGGGATATTCAACCCAGTTCAAGACACCTCAGAAACAAAAGCAAAATCCAGGCTAATTTCCCCACAAATAAAATGTTGGGACTCACTGAGGTTAGGGGAAAGAAGAAGGAGCAGAGAAGCCATGAATGGGAACTGGGCTGCTGGCATGAACCTCTTGCTGTTTTTTCAGGAAGGGATGGGAACAGTGACCACTGCTGTAGCAATGAGCCCCTTTTATCCCCATGATATCTTCCATTCTGGACAGCAACTTCTGCCTATGTCCCATCATCAGTGAACCTTGTTTTCCAGGGCTCTGAGGGCACACCACCCATCAGCCATGGGGCAGGGTGGCACCTTAGCCTAGGCTCAGCCTGTACTGAGCTTACAGAAACACAGATTCAGCCTTGGTTTTGAAACAAGCTGAAAGCCAAGAGTTTGGAAATCAAGGAATTGTGGACCGTGGTTTGTTGGGGTGGGCAGCTGGATTGGCAACCTTGACTGGTGCTACTTACAGTCTGGTTGGGGCATGGCAATGAGCTGGCCATTGGTAGCCAGAGCCTAAACCTAATGAAAATGAGTTTAAAAGCATGAAACTCTCTTTGTCCAGTTAGGAATGAAAGACAAAATCACGGCTCAAACGTAGCACCTGCAAACCTTCATTAGTAGCACAAACCTGTTCTTGGTAACACAATAAAGGAGCAAGGGCAGGAGGGTGCAGGTTGCACACACAGGCAAGCTCTGTACTCAGCGGGGACAGGATCCCACCCCACCCCTGCTTTCCACCATCACTTTCCTGCTCTGAAGCCACAAATGTGCCTGAGGTTGTTTAACATGGGCCAGGTTGTACATGCAAAACTCCACGACAAGCCTATTAAAAGTGTGTTAAATTTCAATGCTCCTGTTCAGGCTCCTTCACCAAGATGTGGGCACTAATTTATGGCAGCTGCTGGATCACAAACCTATGGATGAATTGAAGAAGAGAAGGAGCTAGGCAAAGGAAGACAGAGAGTGTGGCATGGTAATTCCTTTGGACAGATTTGAAGCCTAAGAATATCTGTTTGTTTGGTTTTGAGTACTTTCTATGAGAATACAGTTAGAAAATAATTCTTTTAGCTCCATCCTCTCTGCTCCCTGCCCCAGCCCAATTGTGTGAAAAAGCAGCTTTACCATAAACAGATTTTACTATATCAGAGTCAAATTTTACTACATCATTATAGAAGTGTTCCACTGGGTAATATGACTGGCCGCCCTATCAGAAGACCAGTGCTAATGCCACAGTGAAAACATGCCATCACACTTCCCCAATAAAAACTTTTATTGTATCCCAGCGCACGTTAAAAACAACACTAACTGCATTAATACATTGTAATTTACTTTTGTATTATGGAGCAAATGACAAACCTGGTGCTAATGAGGTCATATTTTCCATTATCCCAACACAAAGTCTTGGTTAATCCAGTCCTTGGAGATTTCCATGTGGAACTCAGGAACACTTGTGTGTGCGCATGTATGCACAGACACAAACAGTGTGCACATGCTGCCAAGGGATGTTTCCACTGTCAAGTGGGCTGGCAGAATATGATTTTATTTTAAACTACTGCTTTTGAAACAAACACCTAATTTTAATTGCTCTGACTTTCGCATTTTGTTCACAAGGCAGTCTTTAACAAAAAAAAAAAATTAAAAAAAAAATACAAGCAATCCCATCACTGATGGTGCCTTTTACTAGTGAAGCCTCTTTCACACTGTGGTGAACAGAAATGCAATTCTTCTGTGCTGCAGAAGATGAGGCTGAATGGATTCTTTAGGGATTGCTTATATTTCAAGTGCAATTATTTAGGAAGCTGTAAGCTTCCCATTTTATTTTGTCATGAGCGGAATGTTAGAAGAAAACTCATTTCTCAGGAGATACGGATGATTCTTTACTTCTAAACTTCCTGTGGTGTTTTCTTAATGATGCTATTAAATGATTAAGCTTTTCTTTTATAAATTAAATCACCAAAATGAAATCATTAAGGCTCTCTCAGTTTTATTAAGCATAGTTATTTGCCATCATGTGTAAATTCACTTAAGTAATCATCTACACTATCTGCTTTAAAATTGTGTTGGCAGCATCATGGGGAAAGTCAGTTCAGCATGGTGGATGGAGATACGCGGCTCTCCTCGTTTCAGAGGGCTCAAAATACACTGATGAGGGAGAAGAATGTGTTTATATGAGGAAGGCAAAGCAATGTCAAGGGTTTAGTGAATGACAGACCCCAATTCCTGGCACTGCAGCCAGTCTCTGGTAGGTACTCCACCTCTGGGGCTTATGCAAATAGTAATGTGGGGCTGCACACAGGTGCAGGCTCCTCCCTTCCAGGGGGCAGAGAATTGGGGGCTCCATCGAGTCACATGAGTTAGCAAATTACTTTGTCTTCATTTTCCCTCCAGTATCTTCTTTTCTCTCTGTTTCTCTTCTCTGCTCTCTGCTATTTGTTCTTGCCACGTCTTGGTCTCTGCTGATGAATTAGTCTGTTGCTCAGGGAGAAAATTGATCCTCACTCTTACAGAAGTTGCAAGACAAGTTATGCTTAGTTCAGGCTGTGGTATTTTGCTAGCCCATGCTAGGATGAGAAATAGTTGGTGCTGAGTATATAGACTTGAACTGCAGCTGCAGAAACTGAAATAGAGACTCTCACTGGTATTTACCTTTGAAGCCTTCCCTTTATCTCTTAAAACCACTGTTCATTTTTAGTGATGTTTTACCAGGGAGGTCTTCTTTCTGGGACGGTTAAAAGGAGAAAGGATGGGAGATACTTTCAGAGGAGAGGGGGAAGCTGTACTTTTGTTACCTTGCACTGCAGCCTGTGGATGATGTCAGGACAGAAGGGATGAGGCAAACTCAAGTGATAACACCAGTATTTCACGTTGTCTTCCTAGGACACGTAGGAATTATCCACAGTGAGGCAGCTGAGGGAGGTGTAGTTTGCTCTGCTGCAATGGGACAGCTTGATAGTCTTCTCTTAGAAGACTCTCCTAGTCTTCTCTTAGTCTTTTCTGTCAAAGGCCAGACTCCTGCCCTGGCTTCACATGGAGCAGGCTTTGCTTTGGGCTGTCCCTCCTCTCCTCACTGCAGAGGGTGGCGATGACAGGGAGGTTCTGTGCTCGAGTTTGGCACATTCTCAGAGGTTCACAGCCACAGGGACAGTGTCCCTCTAGGGCAATCACACCTCTCAGCCATGGCAATGGTTGTGGATTTAATTTTTATTTATTTTTTTTAAACCTACTGAAACGGTGAAATATAAAATTGGGGAGTAATGATTTCCCCCCTCATGTTACTTTCAAACTTCATTCGTTAATATGCACAAAATCCATTCTGCATGTGGTCACTTTATCAGCTTCCTGACAAATAAATAAGTAAATATTTTCTATTTATTTAAAATATTTTCAGTAAATGACATGTAAGTGATACCATGGAAGCATTCCTGAGGTGACTATATCCATTTACCTACATTTTCAATTGCAGAGGATGATAAAAAATAAAAGAATTTTAGTATTAAAAAAATCCCTCTGAACAAAAAGTAGATGTTTAAATTGTATTGAGTGCAACTTTTTGTATCCTCATATTAATTTTTCTGTGGTTCTTTCTTCTCTTGATCATTAATTTTACAAACCTGAGAGACATTTGCAGAATAATTTTATATGGAGAAACTTGACTTTTTTTTGCTGTCACTGTTCACTAATTCTGTTATTCCTGATGAGGAATTTTTGGGTGTAATATGCCTCATCAACTTTAGATTCCTCACCTGAGCTTTGCCTCTTTTCCCTCAGAAAGTGGCTTATTTACTCAGATTTCTCTCGAAGCCAAACATTCAGAAGTAAATAAATAGTTCTCAGTTGATGGTAATGTTAATAAATAAAACCTAATTTACATTATAAATCTATTCATGTATATAGATATTTATTTATATACTTGTAAATAAATATTTATATGTTGTTAACACATATCTGTTAGAAATTTAAAATACTCTGAAATATATGAAGTGCTTTTAAATTTGATGTGGAAGCATATTAAAACAAATGAAAGTCAGTAGTAAATCTGGGACATTATTGCAAACCTAATGCAGGTATCTGTTTTTTGCAGAGAAGCCTTTCTCTCAGAGTAGTTCTGGCTGAATTTTCAATGAAAGAATTTAAACTACAGGAACAGTAAATTTTTTGACTTGACAGAAAACATTGTTATATAGACAAATAACTGGCATGTCAGTAAATAAACGGAGCACATTTTCCAAACATCAATAGAAGCCTGGGCAAAAGCTATTTTAACAGCAACAGATTTTTTTGTGTGTGTGCAGTGGCTCCTGTATAGTGTTTGGAAAATGTACCCATATGTCTACTCACAAATAATGTTCACCTGTAAGGAAATGCACACCAAGTTTATGGATGCTATTGAGTATTCCCAGTCCTACCACTATGAATAATGATGCTTACATGCCCTCAAACATGAAAAATGCTCATCTGAATGCACTGAAATAGCCTGACATACAGATTGTTGACATTATTTTTTAAAGAAGTATTCACATGTGGAGTCAATGGCATTATCCCAGCCATGTGCCAGTGGAAGGAAGAGTTTTGAGAACTTAGCAGAAAACCAGTTGTCAAGGTTGGCTAAACCTGGGAGTCTGCTCCAAAGCACTCAGGGGAGAGCAGCAAGGCTGAAGATTTGGATTCCCCAGGGTGGGCAATTGCTCACTGCCTGTGAGACAGGCTGCAGGGCCTTAGGCAAATAACTTTGCGGCCTGTTGCCTCTTTTACCCCATTTGTAAGAGCTCACTTGGTATAATTATGTATCTGTTGCTTTAGAAGATAAATTAGTTCACATTTGCAAAGCAGGTGGAGGGAGGGGAAAAAAAAAAAAAAAGAAGAGCAAGCTACCTCTGGTCTTTTCACTCCTCTGTTTCCTAACTTCCCCTTGCAATTGCTTTCCTTTGCTAGGAGGAGATTAAGAAAGGCAAGGTGGTGTTCCTTCCTGACATACAATGTTCCTCTGAGCATTAAAATGTGCTGACCTTTTTTTGGCAAGGTTGGCTGGTGTAAGCCAGAGCCATATAGGGGAGGCAGTGGGGAAGTTCTGCACTGGCGACAACAGGTAGCAATTTGGCGTGCTGTGCCTGCATCCAAATTTTGCCTGTGGATTTGAGCCCTGGATGGCGTGTTGCTAGGCGGATACTATTTTCAAACGTTTAAGGAAGGCTTTTGAGTGTAATGTGCACTTCCCTCCTTCAACATTTAAAGACTGCAGCAGTGGGAGAGGCATGCGGCATATCTGTAAAAGCCTGAAAGCTGATGAAATCTCAGTTAGATCTGTTATCTCCCAATGCTTTAAAGGTCTTCAGCTGGGAGATTAAAGAACAAGGTTACTGTGACAATTTGTTTACACGCAGGGAGAGATTAAGATCTCGTTGAAAAGGAATAAAAATAACATCATCTTGAGCTGTCACAGCATGAAACCCATTGTAATCAACACTGGTCTGATTTCAGGGATAATTTAAGACCAATTTATTATCTTAATTAAAAATAAGAAGAAGGGAGAATTCAGCGTTTCAGAAGCCAGTTGGACTGCTAAACCAGATGCCTCTGGAGTATCTACATTTTACACGAGCAGAAACTTTAAAGGTGTTCTGAAAGGGAAGCCAAAACCAGATGATACAAGCATTTCAGCCTATCTTAATAAACATTGGATTAATCGCGCAGCTAACCACAGAAAAACAACCCCAAAATTCCTGAGCACACTAAAAAAATGAACACAGAAGGCATCTCTTTGCAAAGTCTGTTCTGATTTTGTGTGAAGCAGGTGAAAACAAAATAAATACATACATAGAATCCCCTTTGATTATGCTTCATGCATATATTTGAGCTGCTTAGTTACAATAATGAGATCATGCTGAATATTCCTCACAACTGCTGTTCTTGAAATTTAAAATCTATGAGTTCCTGGTATCCAAATAAATGCACAAGCAATTCAGAGTTCAGAGAAGGGCATGCTGTGTTTCACAGGCATTTGGTATCAACCACTACCCAAAAGAGAAAAAATGCTGTTTCTATTTTCTAATTGTGTAAAGTAAAAAAATCCTTAGCTCTCCAAATACAATGGAGGGGTGCAAAAATAAAAAGATTACTAAGTGGATTTGCCTGGACTGTTTTAGTGGTGCTTTTGCACTTGTTTTTAGCAAACATTCGTATTATTTCTATCTTCCATGCTCGGAAAAAGCAACTTTAAATTTGTTTTTCACAATCATTCGCCCTTGGAAGCTGATGATACAAGTTGCTGGTGGAAGAAGATCAGGTGACTCAAATGGCAGAGCTCCTGGCACAAAATCCAAAATTTAAAGACGACTAGGGAAAAGGAAATTTATCACAAGTATATCTCTTGCATAGAATTTGAATGAAATCTGACAGTGTTTGCAGATAACTCCCTTGGAGAAAACGGTGGGATGGGCCAGATAAATTAGTCACTGCAATTTTCCCAGATTTCCTGTCCCCTCAGGTCTAACCCAGTGGACAATCCTTGGAGGTTTTGTGAACCATTGCAAGACTCTGAAACAGACTCAAACTTGGGTCAAGTAGAAAGCTGAATCCAGGATCACCACAGCCAGAAAAAGGGGTTTGTTGGTGAATTCTCACCTCAATACAAAATAAGAGGGAATTGAGGTGGTTTTGATTGGAATCTGCTGGGTCCCAGTGCACCAAGGCTGGCAGGTTGTCCCGTCTACTTCCAAAGAGGAAGCGTTTAGAGCCAACTGCTGCTCCAGAGTTTCATTACCCACAGCTAAAAGTTTTACCTGGGGAATGACTCAGATGCCAAAATACAGGTCTCCACTGCCACCTAAAATCTCTTATGATACTTCACTAAATCTAGAGCCTCATCAGTGGGAGATGAGCCTCCCACAGGTCCCGTAGCATATTTACCAGCCTGCCTTGGATGTCTTTGGGTCTCTAAATTGACAGTAAATATTTTTACACAGGCACCTGAATATTCCCCCTAACCTGAATCCTTGCTACACTTTAGCCTAGCCAGTAGAGCTCTGGAGGGCAGATTTTTTTTCCTTGTTTCATCTTTTAGATTTATGAACATCCTCAGTTAAAACAACGGTGTTCATTTGGTCTCTCTCCACAGGTCAGAACTCTGCTCTCCCTCTAAACCTGTCCGCAGCCAGCACTGCATGGGCTGGAGGTCATCCAGGAGTCTGGCAGGTAGAACTCCCACTTATATGTGCTAAAGTCACTTTTGCTTTGTCCACAGCACCATAACAGTGTTCTCTTCTCTTTAGCTTGGGGTCTGCTCAACTCCTCACAAACTGTAGTGAGGAATTACCACTTTGTATTACTCACTCTGTTGTCATGCACCTTGCTCCTACTCAGACCTGGACTCTGAAATTGCCCATAGGGAGTGGGACACAGTTTCCCCCCTCCTTCCAATTTATCAATAACTCTTTGAATTTCTCTCCTCCTTTCCAGTGAGCTTGCTGCCCTCCCCAGCCCCAAGTGCTCAGAACAGTTAATACACAAATTCTTTATTTCACCGGCTTCAACGAACACGGTCTGAGGACAGAGCCCGGGGGACCCTGCTCAGTATCACTTTTCATTTTGACCCCTGATACATTACCTCTGCAATCCCCATGCTTCAGATATGGTTTTCTACGTGGCCCTTTCATCCACTTGCCCCTCTCAGAGAGTAATTTTCCTGGAGATTTGGGGTGTGGTGGAAAGGCACAGATTTCAAAGCCACATGTCACTTTACCCCAGCAGACGATCTGACTGTTTATTTCCCCTCTCCCATTGAATTCCTTTGTGCTGGTTCCCTGTGTATAAAGGCAATATGAATAACCCTGAGCCATGTGGAGGGGGAGGTTTCTGTGACTCACACTACCATGCCTTTTTCTTCCCCCTTTGGTGCTGTATTTCCTAGTGCATGTCCTCACTCCTGGCTCTCACCACAAAAGGCAGCAACAATCAACCAAACTTCCAAGTGAGTAATCTGCTCACAAAGAGCCCTTTGAGCTCACAAAGTAGTTGCAGGAGGAAACGTCCCACTGGGGAACCAGGTGGACAGCAAACATTCGCTTTCCATTACAAATGAGTTCAAGGGAAATGGAGTCACCCCAGCATGGGATGCCAAATCCGTATCCAAAGTTACTTCCCACCATCCACGCTAAAAGTGCTTCCCTTTCTGTCGCTCCCCATCTCCCCTCCTTGTTTACAAACACGTTTACAAGTACTTGATAGGTGACCTTATTTACTTAGTAACCTGTGGATTCATTTATCTTGAAATTAGCAGGTAATGAACTGGAAACCCTCAACAACCCTCCCACTAATTAACATGATAATAAGATTGTTTTGCTACAGAGGTACAATTAGCATGTATGAGCTAGAGGGGGAGAAAGATCAATAAAATGTTTGAAGGGTACTAGGAACCAGTCTCGAGAAGAGAACAAAAGAAAAGAGCTTTATGGGGTTACAACAGCAGCAACGACTTAGAGACCTGGTGCTTTGCAGATATCCAGAGCAGTGGTCCTCTTGCCACTAGATTGCCTGCAAGTAGGCTGGGAAGAGCTACCTGTATGCCATCCTGCTTACCATTTAGAGTAGATTAAGGATGTGTCAAGAGTATTCCAGTCAAAAGGTTAAAACTTGTGGAGGGAAAAAAAAAAAAAAAAGTTTGGGAAAAGGCCAAAACATATATATGGCATGTGTGCATAAACCAACGCAGGTGTTATGTGGTGAAAGGGTGATGTGGAGTCATTTAGTGCCCAGAATCATGAAAAAGGGCTCCAGCACGTTGTGTTGAGAAACCCCTCTTTGCCATTCAATTGACTTTAAAGAGATTACTTGGGTAAGTAATGCTTAAACATAAATCTTTGCAGGATCATGCCTTTACACAGGGAACTGAATGGGAAATGGTGAGAAAAAAAAATTGCAAAACAGTTTTATTGGGCTCTTTTGGCTAAGTCAGATCAGATTGAGTGAAGGGAGTTAGGGAGAGCTCATGTGAGAAGGTGATATGCAGTTAGAGATAACTTTGACAACCAGGGATGTCTGTCTCCTAAAATCCCTCGTTAGGGGACAGAAAGGTGCATCAAAGCAGGGCTATTCCTTTCCAGACCAAGGAATATGAAGGAAATGGAAGGACTTTTTCTCTCCTACATTCAGAGTTGCTTGTCTGCCGGTGTATTTCCATCTACATGGACATCTCCATGGCTGTGTTGAGGAGAGAGGAGAGGAGGAGATGCGCATCTGAGATGTAGGATTTGGATAGAGGCAAACATGGCACAGGATTTATTTGGCTAATGGGGAACAAAGAATACGGGGCTACAATCATGTTAGTCTCTCTATATCCTGTGAGTAAATCTGTGTGTGAGTAAATCCATACCTAAATATTGAAAATAAAGTACAAACCAACCCTCCAGCACTTGGTGCACTGTCTGATGTCAAGCTGAAGAGCCAGCAACCTGTGCTACTGGTTGATATCCAGATATTGCTGGATAAACAAAGAACTTGGGCTTTCAGCTTGAAGGAGCTTGGTTTAAAGCTCTTCAGGTCGTAGTTAAGCTCAATCTTTTTTATACGTTCTCATAGGAATTGGCTCCTCTTCACAAAGCCATATTTTGCCCCAGATGACTCGGGAAATGAGATCATACCCAGTTGCTTGACGTAAATGAGAGGTGCTGAAGGCTCAAATTTGCCCCCAAGCTCTTTCCCTCACATCTGGCTTAACCTCACATCTGGCTTAACCCCACATCTGTCCTCCCCATCTGTACTGACGCCTTCTGTCACTTCCCAGATCTTACACTGCACAGCGCATTTCAGCACAGAGACTGCAGAGGAATTTGGGACAGTCGTGTCTCTGGAATACAAGACTTCAGGTACCACTGACAACTCCTGTGAATATTTTACCATGCGTGTGATTTTTTTTTTTTTGAGTGAATGTTATTCATCAGTCATTTGAGCTCACAGAATATTGTCTCATGGCATTCTTTGGAGTGCGAAAGAGGAAGGAAAACTATTAATTACTTTTGATTGACATTTTCCATTTGTGTGTGTGTGTGTAGGGGGGGTTGTTGTGCGTTTTTTTCATAGAACCTCAGGTTTGAATTGGGTAAACTGACACCTTGCAATCTGATCTGACAGCCCTGCTTTGTGTGGGAGTTTGTACGACTCCAAAATTTCAGCTGTGAGACTTTCTGCGTGAGCAGTCATTTTATTAGAAGTTTTGACACCTCTCCTAGCAGGGATCAGTGCCCGCTGTGTGAACGGAAACACCAAAAAGAGCATTGTGTGATGCAGAGTGGGAAGGGAATAAAAGAAGTTCTGTACCCAATAGATGAAATTAGCTCAGATAAAGATCTTTGAGGACCTTCAAAGAAATAATGGTGAGACATTAGGGCCATCCCACTGTAATTATTGTCATGGAATTTGTATTATAGTTTAAAAATTACAGATGCCCACACAGTTTTGTTGGATTTTGTTTCTCTCTTTGAGTCAGCCTGTTTTCTGTGATTTGGGGTTTTACTGTTTATTATTTTTTTTTCTTGTAAGAGGACAGCAACATCATTGGTTTGTTCTAACTTCTGTGGATTGAAATTTGCAACTGATTTGTTCGTGCCCAGCTCTGAAACTCTTGTCTGTACCTGAATAGGGTACAGCAGCTGCCTCAAGTGGCCCAGAGCTCATTGGATCCATGGATTGTGTCCACTTCTGTTGCAACTGATAGGACAGATGAAAGAAGAACTGAAAAGACACTGTTGACTATGGGATTTTGCATTTCTGAAATAATGAAACAACTTCCCAAGTGTCCTGCATCCATGTGCGGTGCAGCTGGGTAAAGGGAGTTGCTCAAGTGAAAAACACATCCAGCAGAGACTGGTTGAAGTAAAAAATGTGAAATGCAGGGATGTGGATCAGGAGATGTGTAAAGGGGCTGCACCTTAAAAGACTGATGCAACCAGTTTTACTGGGGGAGTAAAGCACAGACAGCCCCTGCAAACTCTCTCGACTGTTTTCACTTTTTCCACCTTAGCTAAAAGGCTGTTTTTGTGTTTGCCTGAACATGATCTTGTGTGGGAAAGTCATGAGAATTAGTTACATCTGAAATTTCCTGTCTTCTACCGCGTCCCTGCCATACCCTTCCCATTAACTGGGGGCTTTTTTGGACAAATTTTGAATAAGGGAAACGCAAAACAAACCATGATTCATTGTGGAAACTAGACTGAGGGTTTTGTGGGGAGAAAGCAGGCTGACTTTTTTCCTGCTCCCACTCACCTGCCCTCAGCTAGGTTGATAAATACCTGTGAAGCATTTGCTAGAAAAGTTCCTCGGAGTTCATTGTAATGAGCAATCCTTCTGGCCTAGATTTGTATCTTCCTTGAGAATAGGTGTAATTTTAGATCTGCTTTGCAAGCTCTTTTTTTTCTTTTCCCCCTTTTCTTTCCAATACTCCTCAGTACAATAGGAATCTTGTCCCATGGTGTGAAGCCCCTGCAGAGTTATAAAATTGTGTCACCTTCCCTGCCTCCCTTATAAGTTACTCTAAGTGACACTATTAAAAAGAAAAACCACAGGATCTCCTGGGATCAAAACAATGTCCTGTTGTTATCTTAACACAACTCCGTTTGGCTTTTTTGGCTTTTACCTTTCATTTCCTACAGCTCTGTGCAAGCAGAGCTTGCCTTGCATTGTGCTCCATTCCATGCATGCATTTTCTCAGAGAAGATGCTTTTATTTCTGAAGGATATGCTGGGTGGCCAGAGGTTTCAGATTTCTTCAGCGGGGATTCATCTCTTCCAGGAAGGGGGAGGATGGAGTGAACAGGCCAGCGGAGAAACTTTCATCTCTGTGCAAGAAGGGAGGAGAGACTTAGATGCTCATCACTTCCTCACACGAAGATTTAAGCTCAAGTATTAACTAATAAACTCCCTATCCCATAGGAGTTGAGACAGGGGGTGTGGGGGAGGGAATGGATTGAACATGTGCGAGTTTCCCACTTTGAGCAGGGGTTTTGGTGGCCTGGAAAATGTAATGTGTTTTCCCTTGCAGATGCTCTGGAGTGTGACTCACAAGCCTTTGCAGCTCAGACAGCTTTGCAGAATGAGCTACCAGCAACCTCTTTGTCCTTCAGGTTACACCATTGAATGAGCTCAAGGTAACTCATTCCTCAGAGCAAACAGCCATTGTCAGGGACTTGCTCCAATCGGTGTTTTCACACTTGTTTCTTATCTGTTAACAACAGAAGTTACCTATGCACGATCAGGTGTAAAACTCCAGCTCCAGAAAACATCTACATGTTACACACCCCGAAGTCTATTTGCATGTGTGATGTGTCGTCACATTTTCTATGTTACACATTCCTGCAATCGGATTTTATTTGTAACTCGAAGATCCTGCTATTATATATTATTATAACTCGGGCATGAAACTCTTCCTAATACTACCTTGCACTTATTGTTTTTGACCCAAAAGCCCACAAAGTGCCTGATGAATACTAAATGGTTTTACCAGAGACCCTGGAGGTCACGAATTATAGTTATATTCATTTTGCACACATGCTAAGTGAGAGTTTCAGTAGTTTGTACTAGAGCATGTGGTGACTTGCTGGAGTCAAGTGGAGTGAAGTAGAGATAAACCTCAAAGTTTTTTTGTTAATCTACAAAATTTCCCTATGAAGAGTCTGATGTGAGCCATTCAGCGCATGTACTTGGGGGCTGGCCATAGAGCAAAGAACTAATTTCCCTGGGAAAAGAAATCTTATTTTTTTCCCCAAATTTTCTTATGAGAGACCTGCAATTACATAGCTAAGTCTATCAGCACCCTGGAGCTGTACTATCCTGTGGCACAAAGCTGCCCAGCATTCCCACTGTGCCCTTGATCCCACCCTTCAGAGCATGTCCAGCACCGCTCTTTTTGTGAGGAATGTACTGAGTTGTGAGCAGGAGCAACTGCAAAACCTAGGTGCAAAAGGGTCTTTGAAATGAGGAGGAGGAAGCAGGCTCAGCACTATTTGCACCTCGGGTGCTGAGCTGTGGTTTTCAGACCTGGAAGGAGAAGAGCTGTAGAACCTCAGCATCCCCATTTTCATGGAATCACAGAGGGAGTTTGGTTTGGAAGGGGCCTGAAAAATTATCTGAGTCCAACCCATTTGCCAGAGATGGTGCATCCGCAGCTTCTCTGGGCAACCTGTTCCAGTGTCTCGTCACTCTCTGAGTAAAAAACTTCCTAATATCTAACCTAAATCTGTCTTCTTTTAGCTTAAAACCTTTTCCCTTTGTCCTATCACAGTCTGTCTGTGGAAAAAGTCACTGTCTCTCTCTTTTTTTTGGCTTTGTTTAAAGTACTGGAAGGCCACAGTAAGTTCTGCCCAGAGCCTTCTCATCTCCATACTGAACAAATCCAGCTTTTTTTTGTCTGGATGTGTTGTCCAGATACTGGAAAAGGCAGCAACCTAAAGAAGCAGTTTGTTGCAGGCAATCTCATCTCTTCTTGTTACAGATAGTTTTATCGTCTTGATTTCCAGTGGCCACTGGAAATCCTTGCTGTCCTGTGCAGTTCCTGGCCCCTGGCTGGACACCACCGCATCAGACCAGCCAAGGCAGAGAGGGGAGCACAGCCTGGCCCCTTGTTTACACACAAAATCCTATCTTGATATGTGTCTCTACCATTGTCCCTTTTACCTTTCTGTGACATTTCTGAATGTTTTGAGGTTGCTTTTTTTTTATTGTTTATTTTAAACACGACTAAACAATGATTCTCTGAGTGGGAATCATTCTTCCTAATAACCACAATGTACATGCTAACTATACTAAAAATAAATCTTGTCTCTGACTAGTTAAAAATTGCAGTGATTTGTTGATGCTTTTTACCTGTCACTAGTTAGATATAAATATAAATAAGTAGAATTACATTTAAAATATCCATCACTTCACATATGGAGAGTGGCAATGAGTGGGCTGTTATAATAAAATATACTTTATATGTGTCATAATCATTCAGACACCAGGAACTTATAAGCCACAGATCTGACGTTCAGATGATGAATTGTGATTTTGTTTTAAAAGCCAGACATGTCAACTCCATGTGCATATTGGGAATTGTAGTTCAAGTGACCTCTGCTAAAACACTGACCTTAACAATGACTTTATTTTACATTTCCCAGAAACTTTTTTAAGTAGCTGTGATATTTTCCAAATGCAGTTGTTGCACTTATGCTTATATAAAGTAATTTAAAATATATTTGACACCTTTGTTGTGCTCATATATTATATGGCGCAGAAAATGAGATTCAGTGAATGGCTTAAAATTAATTCTACTTTGGGGTTTTTGGTAACATCGTAAACCCCTCGAGGTTCACCTGTTTGACATATGGTATCACTGATGAGATGATATTCTTCTAAAACTCTACAGCTCATCCATTCTTGCATGCAATAAATAAATACATTAGATATACATACGGATGAGTGTTTGTATTGGTGCATATGAAAGTGGATTAGAAAACACTCAGGGGAGACTCCATGGACTGCAGGGATCTTAAAGCTGATGGAGGAAGGTTGATTCAGTGGACTTCAGAGACCTGGATTCTGCTCCTCACTCTGCTGCAAGTTCCTCCTGTGTGACCTTGGACATGCTATTTAAACGCAAATCCTAAAAGTATTTAGTCTCCCGATTCCTGACCAGATGCCTGATTCATGCTGATTTCAGCAGGAACTTAAGATCTGAAAAGGAACTGAGCACCAAAATCCCTTGAAAGATCAGGGTTAAGTTTCTTGGGGGCTTAACCAAGATGGAGATCCTGCTATTTCACAGGGACTTTGCTTGGGTGAGAGCATAAAGGATTATAAGGCAGCATGGTCCTGGTAGTTGTACAAATGTGTGAAGTGCTGTTTCTGATTCCCTGTGAAATAGCTGCATGCACTGTATAGATGTAATTATAGTCATATCAAATGAAAACACAATTAAGTTCCAGAATTGGAGCTGATTGGCATAACAAAGCTGAGATTTACTGCTTCCTTCACCAGACCAGCGCAGGTTCTAACACAAATCATGCCTCTTAGCCTTCAATTTGATAAACTTTCAGCTATTTTGACATGTAGAGCCAACTGCAGCCTACTCCATCCTGACAAAAAAAGCCTAACAAATGGATTTTCAGTCACCCACTGAACAGAGCTAGATGACAGATCTACATGAAATCCTTTTTGGAGAGAAGGCAGCCTTTTAACTTGATTGATGAAATTATATCTAAATCTAGTAGATTTGGGACTTCAAAGGCATTTTTGCCTACTTAGGGCATCCCAGATGAAGGGAGTATGCTATTTGTACCAAACTCCCATGCTCAAGTGGTTTGCAAATTGACCCCTTTGTAATAGGTTAAAGGTTCCGCGCAAGATAACGGTGGTTCATTTTGATTAATTATGTCAGGGAATTAATGTATGATTACTAACTTTTAGCAGACCCTGCTCTTTCTGACCTCGAGCTGCTTGTTTGTGTGGCTGGTTGTAATTTTCGACCAATGGGTTACGAGAGGTCACTGTGTGGTCAGCATATTTTAAACAAAGAAAAGGGAGGTGGGGAAGGGGGAACAGAGAAACAGCAATCTCAGATCAGGGTGGGTGGACTACAGTTTACTGGCCTGACAGGGGAGATTTGTTGAGTGTTTTAACAGTAGATTTTTATACATTTACACTTTCCAATAAAATATTCTTCTGAAGAGCTAGAGAGAGTGGCCTGGAAAGATGTTGGGAGGATAATTTAACAGTTGAATGTTAAGCCCATAATTGCACTTCATACTGGTTTCAATAGTAGAGAACCTTGTTAAAAAATAAATTGGTCAGTGTTGTGTTTAGCGCTTGGATTGGCTAGGAGCAAGGCTGAAAGCTTCTGATTAAGCCAATGCCTGGGAAATGCCGCTTACAAATTTCTTAACCAATCACTGAGGAGATAGCAAAGGTTGATAAAACAAGGTTTGTGGGGATTTAGCTACATTTCATATTTTAAACCCTTGGCTGAGTATGTGAAGCCATCTGAGAGCTTCTAAAGGCTAGAAAGGAAATATGTGAGACCCAATCCTGTACAAATCTCAGCCCGCTGAATCAACTGTATTCACTGTGTTCAGCACGGTATTGAATGGAATTGCTCATGCTGAAAGAGAAGACTCTGCCTAGGTCTTCACAGAACATTAGCTATACTATGAAAATCATGGGCAGATGAAGGATGTAGGGGCCTTAAATTCCTCCAGCCCTTGCACAAATGTGTGGTCAGAGATCTGCAGACAGCAGCAGGTACTTTTAAAGGAACTAAAGCAGGACTTGAGTTTGAGAGCTGCTGCATGCTAAGAGCCATTGAAGCCCAGGATGTTTATCACTTGTGAAAATCAAGTAATACTGCAGGGCCTAAATATATGTAGAATTAAGCAACCAACAGCCAATGTTAAAACAAAATTGCTATTATCTTACCTGGGCCTCACTCCTCCGTTAAAAATGGGTCTGAAATGCCAGTGTTGTTTATAGGAACACCGAGAGGCTTTTCATTCATGTTGGCACTGTGCTTTATGGTCCTTAGATGAAAGGCACTACTGATGCTTAAAGAATGATTATTATTGTAATACTTTCTCTAAGAACAATAGGCACATTTGTTTTATTTTCCACCAAGCCCCTTCAAACACCAGGGTGTCCAATTAAGAATAAGGGCTGGGACTTTGATGAAACTTTTCCAGTTTGTTTTGGAAACTCCAATTTTGCAGTGCTCTTGGTTGTACCTCTTTGCCTACATGGGGTTTTGTATTTGGCTTTGGATTTCCTTAATTTTGTTATTCCTTGCAAAAGTGTGCTCTTGCCAAACTATCTTTTGCATTTTAAGTGAGAACATTATAAACAAGTTTTGTAAGAGGAGAAAGAGGTTTTATCTGAATAAAAATGTGTGGTGTTTGTTGGGCCAGGAAAGTACACTTAGAGCTAAAAAGATGGAAATTTTTCAGGGGGGAAGAATTTGAAGGAAAAAAAGAGATGGGAAAGGAGAGGATAGTGAATATGATGATAAGACTTTGTACAGATTTAGAGATAGGACAGTGGTGTCAAAGGAAGAGAGAAGCTAAAGAAAAGAGAGAAAGAAACATTTGAAGTTTTTATATGTTTACACATAAACTGTCTCTGTTATGGTTTGCTAAAATTGCCTGGGTCTTCTGAAAATCACCCCATACAAAAAGGAAGACAAGCAATAAGGCTCAAGATTTGTTTTACAGGCAGTGGGAAAACAAATCTCAGACAGGACTTGAAGGCTGAGCTGTTATAATCAGTTGGCAGAGGACTGATCACTGCTGATTGCCCTGCAGCTTTTTCCAGCCAACCCACGCTAAGCATAATTCAAATTGGTGTCTTCTGTCACTTAGCAAAGAAAGGAAAGGCTTATGCCAGGCTGACAATTCCTTAATCCAGTGTCCTGTTCACAGAGGGAGCAAGGAACTGATACTTTAGGCATCCTGACCCTACTCCATGAAATTCAGTTTCCTGGTTGCTGCTTTGACTATTAGTTGCAATTGCCTCTTGAGCTCTTAATTTAATGGAAAGTCTCAGAGCTGCTGTCAGAGCATGGATGTCACTATTATTTACTTATTTAGTAATTTTACAGTAGTGTTGGGGATCTCAGGCAGATCATTGTACACACATTTAATAAATTACAATCACGCCTCAAATTATTTACAATCAAAACTGTTGATTCAGGGAAGTACTTGTACATATGTGCTCTTCCAGGAAGCACAAAAGCGCGAGTTAATTTGCTGTCATAGATGTCATAGATGAGAACTTCCTTCGGTGCTCTGTGTCCAGAATTAGATCCTGAGCAGAAAACATAACAAGCTGTGGGAAAATAAAGTAGCAGAAGTAGGGATTTTGGGATGTACTAGCAGTGTTGGAACACTTCCAGCAGGGTTTTATAAGAAAATGAGATTTATGCAATCGTGTTTTCTGTCATTGTACCAATAATAACACTTAAACTTGGACTATGTTAACCACCCTTGGCAGAAGGATGGGCAGCTCTGGATTAGACACAGGTCTGTGGGCAGAAGCACAAAGCCTGCAGTTTATCCAGTTCCCAAAATGCCTTCAGTGTTGGAGCTTTCATGGTACCCAGCTGCTCACAGTGGAGTGCTGGGGTAAAACAACACAGGCACAACCATGCTTTTAGCCACATAAGCACCTACCCTGCAGAAAGGTCAAATATCAGGTTTTAGAAATTCCACTTCCCAGGGAACCACTGGCATACTTGCTCCTGAGCGTAAGGGAATGAGTTTCTCAGCCCTTTGAAAAGTGAAGGGAATTTGGTGCTGCTTCCTATACAGAAAGGATCCTACCCTGTCACACAGCCTGTCGGGACAGAAAATATTTGTTTCCTTTGCTAATAGGAGAAAACAAAGCAAATTAGAAGTAAAAATCTTTGGGTCTGGCAGAGAATATGCCAGGTATTAGTTGGTTTTACATGTTTGTACATCAGAGACTTGCATTTTCCTGCTCCTGTGAGTGCCTGGGGTTTTGGTGCTTGTACATGCTTTGATTAAAAACCAATTCTGAACAATGATCTTTAATTTAATGATCTTAATAAGCACATGGGGGGATTGTCTTTACTGTATAGACACAAACAATGCTACATGCTTCAACATGAAACATAATTAGGGTGTGCAGTAAAATAACGGGGTGAGGGGGAAGGGGACATTTTTTAAAAAATGAGCACAGAGGTGACTTCCAACAAAACTTCAAAACCAGCTTGGCTAACAATGAACATAGCCCCATTCTTTTTAATCATCAACAAAATCTATCACACATGTTCTTTCAAGTAAAGTTTATTAGAAAGAAATTGCTACTAGAGAACCACATGTGAGCTCTGACTTGGCAAGGTCAGGCCAGGGCAATAAACCCTTGAACTTTACAAATATGCAAAGCTGACATAAATAACAAATTAAACCCAGCCAGGTGTAGAGCTGTAGTGAGCTGCTTGCCAGAAAGATTCAAACTCTGGCCAGCATGACCTCTGTTAGCTTGTGTGGAAAGCAGGGGCTTATCTCCTCGGCTTGTTGTCCATTAGGGTTCATACCTGTGGGCTCAGGTCACCTTCTTCTCATTAGCTTAGAAAAATTATATCACTTCATTAGAGGTGTTTGTTCTGCTTCTGAGTGTCCCCAGGCATTTGGATGTGTTGCTGGGTGAGTGCTGATTTTGTCAGAGCTGCAGAAAACTCTGGGTGTTTTGGGTCCTCTTTTAGGGATAAATCCGGGATCAACCAGCAAGAGGGAGTGTGGAGATTCCTCTGCTGTTGGATTTGGTGGAGTAGGATAGGGAGGAGAGGACCGAGGTCTTCTTTCTCTATATAGGGTGAAAAATGCCTGGTTAGAAGAAGTCTGGCCAATAATTAACATAAATGAGGCAGAAGCTGGCTGGCTGGCCCTGTGGGCCCTCGGAGAGAGGCTGCTCGTGTCCATCACAGAATCACACATCACCCGAGAGCTATTTTGGATCCAGCTCTAAGTGGTGCTTTAGAAAAAGGAGCCGATCCTTGCACCAATTTTAGACATATCTGTTGTAAATTCTCTGTGTAATCAGGACTTCATTAGAGGTGTAATTGTCACTGCAATCAATCACTGCATCATTCTGAACACCACTGACAGATTTCCAGAGGCATTCAGCTGCAGATACACCATCTCAGTGGGATTTTCAAATGTCTCTTAAGCGCATTAAGCACCTAACTCCCACTGAATGCTCAAGGGGTTTTTAAAATCCCACTATGTGTCTCTCTATATCTTGCCCTTAAACAAGTGCTTAATTTTAAGTGCAGGTAGTTCCATTGATGTGTGTAGCACTACTCGTGTGGTTAAACATGTGCTAAATGTGCAGTTAAACCATGGCCATAATGGGTGGGGGAGGAATTCGGTGAAAACATACAGTGCTTTAAATATAAATGCTTCACTATCACACCTTAATTTTTGGGTACTGGTTTGAGGCACAAGCAGTGAAAAAAAGTCTCTTTAGACTTGAAAATTGAGGAAATTTGTTCTGAGAATCACAAAAAGGGAATAATATGGCACACTTGGGCATGATGTTCTACAGAATCCCGCTACATGTGTAACCAGACTTTACAATCTTTGCCGTGAGAATTGCTTTTTTTTTTTTTTTTTTTTTTTTTTTTTTTACTGCAAAGCCAGACCTCTTACAAAAACACTCACCCAGAGTGGCAATACTGTGTAATACCGTGTAGTGACTACTGAGCTGTCGTGTCCTCTTGAGCAACACATTTCACCTCTCTGTGCTTCTCTTTTCCCTCCCACTGTCTTTACTATTTATATTATAAGATCTCTGGGGCAGGGACAGTCTCTGTGTTTGGATAGCTCTCTCCATAATGGTGTTGTCTCTCTGCTGGGATCGCCCAGTGCTGTCGTTAGTAAAATCTAGTGACTGTCTTGCATTAAAAACAAAACAAAACAAAACAAAACAAAAAAACACCAAAAAAAACCCCAAAAAAAACCATCCCAAAAAACACAAAAAAACCAAACAAACCCCCTCCCCCCAAAGAAAACCGTCAACAAAAAAAAACCCCAACCTGTAGGAATAGGAAATTGGAAAAAAGCCCCGAGCCTTGCTCTTAGTTATTCAGGTTTTAGTTTTGTCTCTGAGTCACAGGTTATGACTCTTCAACACTTGAGGTTTATATAGACTTGCTAAAGAGATCTGTCCTGATAAATGGGTTGGATGCGTTTTATAGAGTTCTCCACTGGGTCCACTCCATCATAATGAAGCTTCAACACAGGCCTCCACAGAGCTCCAGGAGAGAAATCTGGGAAGGAGAAAGTGAAGGGAGATTGGGTGAGTTTACACTATGTGTTAAGTGGAAGAGCTGCAAAGAGGTTGGGAGACTTGTCATGACATGCAATTAAAGGCTCCTCTGGGAGTGTCTGTATAAACTCTACATGTAGCAGAAAGAAAACAGACAGCTGACAGTTGTACAGTGAAATCTTAGAAGAATATACAGTGTTCACTGCTGACACTCAAAGGCAATTTTCCTGAGTTCTGTGAAGTCTAAACACTTTTACTTAGAGTTAGGGACAATTCCTGTCAAAGAGCTGGAATTTCTGCCCTAGCTGTTATGAGTTAGCTTCCAGGAACGTCTGTTGAACTGAACCTGACACACACACTTTGTTTCAGTTATGCTTCCATTTGATGAAGGCTCTTGCTGGTGCTCTTTTGCCTTGGCTATTGATGGTGGCTGGAGCCTGTGACAGCTCTCCCACTTGCCTGGACTACTCTTTGGGGCACATCCTGGGATCCTTGGGCCAGGATTTTTGTTGTGTCTCCTGGATTTTCCAGCAGAGGTGTGTGTGCATGTGTGACACATCCAGAAGTGCAAGTGGGGAGATACAGGGAAAGGATAAATTCTGCAGGGCTTTGAGCACTGAGGAGCAAATAAATCTGGGAAGGACCCTGTCATTAAGGACCTTGAGAAATGTGTTGATGGTTGAGGCTTCTGGTTGGGAGGGGAAGGATAAAAGAAAACTTCTGATCTATCACATCCTTTAACCCCCCCTTTTCTTCACAGTTCTGAAAAGTCTGGATGAGGATCTGCATTTGTTTGAGGCTGTGACTACTTGATATATTTAATTTGAAGGAAATCTCTCCAGGTCTGCAGTGGAAGTTGCAGTGGTCAAAATGGGAACCAGCTTGGCATGACCATGGAGGCAGAGGCCCAAACCTCCATCAGGCTCACTCAAAACACGAGCTTTATTCTTCTTTTAGTGACCTGGGTGAGGTCCCCAAGTAGCAGGTTGTTGGCTGATTTGACATTTCCCATAACATTTCATTGGATCAGTGCTATGAAGTGATTTCTATTTGCTCCATAAAAGTCTCCATTCTGTTTTGGGGAGCCTTTTTGGCTCCTTGGGGAGTAGTTTTTCTTATTCCTTACCACAGCAAAAGGGAGGAAGTCACTGGGTCAAGAAGTAGAGGGAGGCATCACCCCTTCTTTATTTTCTTTTAGCATTCCATGTGCAGGTCCCTAATAAAAAAAGAGGGAAAATGTAGAGAACCTGAGCATCATTCAAATCATCAGAGACATTATCACCAACTATTATGGCTATTTATTTTTGGGATGGGATGTCTTTACAAAGAACTTAGAAGTCCTATAGGAGAAACTAAAGTAGATTTTTATTTCTTTCTAGATGTAAGGGAATGTCAAATGAGAGGCAAACAACTAGAAATTCAACAGAGAATTTGGAGTGCAAATTTAATTTATATGAGAAGACTGTGGTGATGGGAAATATGGAAAACTCTAAGTTTTGATGGTGGGACCAGGCTCAGAGCCTAAAGGCATGTATCACTGAAGGGTATTAAATATTTAAAAGAAGGTTTATTTAGAGTCCTCAAAACTGACAGGATCTTAAATACAAGATCATATGGCAAGAAAGCTCAACATCATTCTTGTCAGGGTGAATTAACTGGTGTATAGTCCTGTATAAATAAGCAGCCATGGAAACTCCCAGCTTCATTTAAAGTCCTGGAAAACCAAATTATCTCCATTCAGAAGAAAAAAAGAATAAGACCAAGATAGGAAGAAAGAGGATGAACCCAAGCTTTCTGAGGAATTTTATCAGCACATATTTCTCAGGTAACTCCTCAATTATTTTAAAAGAACACAGATAATAAATTGTATTTCCAGGATCCATTGTTTATTGCCCAGTACACCTGGCATTGCTTGGAATGAATTACACTTGTAGTGCATTTCATGATACAAGTTTTTCAGTTAAATCTTTCCCTTCTAGGTGTTTCTTCAAGCTTCTGGGGAAGTGCTCCACCTCAGGGGAGGAAGTTGCTGTTATTATTGCAAGGAGATTCAGCCAGGCTGTAGCTGAGAGACTCATTGAGATTATTCATCTGTGTCTCTCTTTATTTAATCCTTTTCACTACTGCAACCCCTCCTGCCTCAAAAAATAGCTCTCCTTGCTTAGACTGCTGAAATTTGTGGCCTAACAAAAAAATATTTTGGCCCAGTAAATGATAATGAATTCCAGTGTGTTGGTCATGCTGATGGAAAGGACTCCCCCAGAGGATTGGGAAGGAGCCTTGGCCAAGAGCTGGGGTGGTGCACACACTGTGTTACACCAATGCACACTTCCTTCTCCTTTATGCCTTGGGAGCATTTTCAGGATCTCTACCATGCCAGAATTTCTCAGTTCTAGGCTGTAGCAGCACTGCCAACGTGGTATTTGTGCTGCTGTGGGAGCCTTTCTGCAGAAGGTCAGTGGGGGAGTGTAATCAGTTTAGAACTGGATGTTGTAACTTACTTGAATGAAGGATTTTTTTCTAAAGGTGACATTAAGATGAAATATTTAAGATAAACCAGAAGATTTGAGTGGAAATTCACAATGTCCCTCTGAAACAGTCCATGCTGATTTACTGATCTTCCACTTTCAATTTATGAGCTGAGACCAGAGTATACCACTGGAGGATGAGAATAGAGTAGTCATATTAGAGCCAGCTCATATATCCTACGGACAGACTTTGGAAGAATTAGAAAGTATAATAAAGTGCTTGTCCCTTTAAGACACTGCTTGGATCGTTGCCAGTTTAGATCCCAGAGCATTAGATATTTTAAAAGCCCTTAAAACTATCTCTTCTTTTCACTTTTTTTTTTTTTTTTTCCTTGTTGTCAGAGGTTTTCACCTTTTAACAATGCAGACACAATGCTTGGAGCATCCTTTGCTTTACATCTTTCTCCCCCTACAGCTTATTGAGAGTGGAATTCTGTTCCCCATCACATTATTTTAAACACAAAATAACTCTTTAGAAGGCAGAGCATGTATGTGACATGTACAAGAAAGAGAAAACATACCTTGTTTTAGAAAGGCAAGTCCTTGGTTTTACGTAAGAGCAGTAACACTGGGATACACAAGGGCATCCAGGTACTTTTCAAGCATATAAATACTGCCGGAGCACTGCAGTGGCCTTTGGTCTCTGACATTTTCAGCTAATGGTCACCGTATGTGCCAAAAAAAGCTGACCCTGCTATTGCTGGGGGACCTGCCTGGAGGTTTGGATATCTCCTTGGAGAGCAGCCGCCTTATCAGTGAGCTCAGCGGCCCGTGGGTCAAACAAAAGTCCCAGTTTGAGCTCTGCTGAGACACCCAGGGTCACACACCCGATGCAGCCACTCCTCCCAGGGAGAGCAAGGGGGCTTCAAAGGGGTCACAATCATTCTGCAAGTATTTCTGAAGTGAATTTTGTTCAAAAATTGCCACTCTGTTAGAGTGCCTAAATAAGGATTTTGTTTGAAGATACTGTCCCAAGAAGGTTTTTGGAGAGTTCTCTTTGGGCTGGGCTCTGACATATAGTTTGATGCAAGACAGAAGGAATTTGAGTAAAGAGGAAAGGTGGTCTAGGACTAGAATAAGCAAAAAGTGAAATAATAGGCCATCAGTCTGGGTTCATTTTCTGAACAATACAGGATAGAGGAAAGACCCAGGGATCTTTGTGCCATAGTACATATTTTGTACAATGAATGGAAAATTGTGATTCATTCCCCTGTTTGCTCTTCCTTCAGATCTGATTTTTCTTCTGGTAGGGAACCAGGCAAAGATCCCCTCCAGTTTTAGGCAGCAATTTCATCTCATGCAATGGGGAGATTAAGCATGCTGTAAGACCTCTTTAAAGGAGGATTCAATATTCCCTTCCCTCTTCATGGAGATTATAAGATAATGCATCTGGAACAACATTAGCTCATCCAGGTCTGTGCTTTTATTCTTGATAATCAAATACCAGAAATCTCATTCTCTCATCTGCCTGAGCATATTTTTGGGTAAGGGGCAGGCTTCAGCTACCACACATGGCTGTGGTCAGATATTGTGAGATCTCCTAAACATGAACAGAAAATTTCCGTCTTCTAAGTCATATCTAAACATTCTTCTTTCTCTTGTGCTGTATTTTCTTTCTGCAGCTGAGAGAGTTATGGTAGTTCAAGCCAAGAGAACATGTTTATTTCTCCTTTGGTAGTGTTTACTCGGCAGACTCCCAAACTTGGGTTCAGGCTGCATTTGCCTTCAGATGAGAATTATTTTGGTGGCCTCAGCCTTATTCTGTACAGTGCAGTTGTGTCAAGACCTAGCATTAAGTCACTGTCTGTCTGGATTAAGTTTTAAGGGTACATTGAAGAGTCTGTGGACGTCTTGTTAGGAGACAGCTGGCCAAATGGACATCGACTTCCTTCTGAGTCTCAGCAACCTCTACATTCTTAAACAACAAGAGTATTTCTTACAAAACCAAGTGGATTTCCTGTTAAGTTTAGCCTAGAAGTGAGACAACTATAGGAAAAATAAAAAAAGCTGAAACACATCTTAGGAGCTTTTAGGAGCTTATGACACTTTGTTTGGCCTTTTGAGACAGCTATTAGTCATTGATACCCTTTCAACTCCAGAGCACTGGAGTGCAACACCTGTGCTCTGCTTCACCTTCCTCAGGACCATTCAGCAGAGATGGAGCAGATCTTCCCACCAGCATCAGTCTCCTGTCTCAGGCATCTGACTCTCCCTGCCTCACAAAGTTTTGAATTTTATCAGTGAGGACATTGCTTTTCTAGTGACTTATGCAGAAGCAATTTTCTTATAATGTTAATTGTAACATTATAAAAACATACATTATACACTTATTCTAGTCTTACAAATTCTCTAATTATTAATCATACATCTAGTAAACAAATCCATAAAGGGCACTAGTTTCAATTACACTGACATAAATTATGAAGCAACATAAGACTTGTTCTGTACTGTGGATCTGTGATGATGCTTTGATTTTTAACCTTATCAGAAACTTCGTCAATTGCATTTTTATAAAGTAGGTGATATTAACCTAAGAACCCTTCAAGATCAGTCAGTCCTGTAGAAGACATTCTCAATGCAGCTTTCTTGTTGTCCAAACAGCCACAAAACATATTTATTCTTGAAAAAAATCTAAGGGAGAAAAATAAGGGTTTGTTTGTTTGTTTGTTTGTTTGTTTGTTTTTGTTTGTTTTTTTTTTAAGATTGAATTTTATTCATATTTGAGAATTATGATGTAAAAGAATAGTGTTTTCCTCAGTTAATCAGCAAAATTTCAACATTTTTTTTAGCTTTATGAAGTTTTTGTTTTCTCATTTCATATTTTGTTCAGAATTGTTATTTAACAAATTGATCTCCAGAAGTTGCCTGGATTTACTCTGGTGTTAGAAAAAATTCAGCTTCTTCTTCTGTCCAACATTTTTTTCCACAAAGTCTGCACATATCCATGAGATGATGATAAGCAGACTGGGGAGGGATCTGAAGAAATTGCCCTGCATTTTAGCCTTCAATTATGCAAGGTGATCTTAAGAAAACAAGAAGTCAAGTCCTGAAAGGTCTCTGAATAGCAATGGAAAATAATTCATGCCAGATTGTTCCTTGTTAGTAGTAAAGAGAGACTGTTATAAATTGATTAACACAGAGAGCTGATGGATGTTCTTCACGCCTAAAGAGTAGTTTCTTTGGTTTTACAAACTGATAAAAACAGGTGAGTTAGAAGCCTAAATGACAGTGAAAGTCAGTGAAGAATAAAATATGAAGCATTTGAAAATGCTCTGGTGGGCCAGTGAATCCTGACTTTGTAGCATCAGCCAAGCAAATGAAAGGTCTTCAAAGTTATGAAGTCTGTTATCTTTCAAAGGGTGAAATGAGAGAAATCAAAATGGCTTCATGGCAATTCATCTGATAATCTGATGGTCTAAATAACTGCTTTATAAACTGCAGCAAGATGTGTGTCAGGACCTTTGTCACCTCAGAGCTATAGCGCATGGAAAGATACCATAGTAAGTCATCATAATAATATTTTTCATTCATAAGGATTTCCAGCAAGTCTACAGATGTAACAAAGTGAAAAATGGGAGGCGTCTGGTCAGACCTGTCTACCTTTGCATTAAAGCCTAGTGCTGAAATTACTTCATTTGAAAGCAACTACCAGTTTAGGTCAGATTTCTAACAGAAAGTGAAGAAGTCACTTCTGCCCTTGGCTGGTGTTTGGGAGGCTGTACCAGTTTAAGGCACCTGCAAAACTGAGTCATTTTGCAAATTGGTGCATATTCACAGTAGCACAAATAGTTTAAAATGGAATCTGGAAAGGAAATGCTTTTTTCTTCATCATTGACTTCTTGCCACAACATCATACAGTCTAAACATCTTCAGGCAGTTCTGGAGTAACATCATCACCCTGCAGCTCAGGTGACTCCCTCACAGTCAGGTAGTGACCAGAATAGTGATCTCCAACTACTCCTTGAGAGGAGCATTTGCAAACAGCTGTAGGCTGCCAGTTGATCATATAGGCTGTTGGCAAATATTTGTGGTTAATAAAGATATGGACAGGATGCTGGATTGATTCACAAATGCTTTTTGGCACAGAAAAAATTACCCAACTACTCAGTGAGTCATATTTGAAGGGACTAATTAGAGCAGCTCTTAGGCTGTCTGAAAACCTCATATTCTCAAAGTGTCTTTGAAAGGGAGCTAAGATGTTCAGTTTTACCTACGAAAACACAAGCCTTATGTAATTGAAGAAAACCCAAAAGGTGGAAAAACCCTGAAGAATAATTTCATAGAGTCATAAATGTTTTAGATTGGAAGGGACCTTAAAGCTCATCTAGTTACAGCTCCCCTGCCTTGGGCAGAAACGCCTTCCACTGGACCAGGGTATTCCAAGCCCCATCCAACCTGGCCTAGGACACTTCCAGGGATGGAATTTAGATGATTCAAGCAGGCCAGGTGAATTTAAATTTGGTCTAAACGAGGCCTGCACATTATTTCACTAGAGGTTCTCAAGTAGGACACAAGATCCTGAAGAATGAATTAATACAAGGGGATTCGCCCTTTTCTCCTCTGTGAGGTTACTCCTCATCACCACAGTTCCTGCTCCAGGGGAAGGGCATTATTTAATAAATCTGTTTCGTGCTTTAAATAGGAGGTTTTGCATTGAAATAGATATCTGAGCCAAGCCAGCAGAATCTGTGAGATGTGACAGGAGCAGAGTGGCAGTGGTAGACCAGAATGGCTGCCCCCAAAAAACAGGAGATAAATATTGCGACTGAGAGGAAACCTCATTCCCTGCATATGTGTGTTTTAATATGTAACATTCATGTATTATAACTACTTGGTGACAGGCTCTAAACCCCCGCCAATTTTGGGGTTCTGTTCACTATTTTAATCATAATTTAGGTGCGATTAACATAATTTAGGTTAGGATTAACAGCAGGCAAACATTAATCATGGGTGCTGGACCTTACTGAGCCTACCAAGTGGGTTAGCTGAGAGAGTAGTTATTGGGAAAAGATGAAACTCAGATGTATTGAAAATGTAAAAGAAAATTGCAAGCAGCACAGAGAAGGAAGTTGATTGGACAAAATAGGGAACCTTTGCAGCTTTTGATAGAAAAGGTAAAATTCAGTGAAAAAAAAGCAATAGCAAGAAGGAAAAGGAGACCACCAGAAAATAATATGTCAAAAGGATGCTTATGCTCTACACAGAGGGTTCTGAACCCATGAAACAGGAAATGAATTCATATCACCCTCTTTTGGCTTTGGTGGCTTGCACTGTGGCAGAGGAGTAAAACTCAGGGATACACAGGAAGGTTATAATGTTGTGTAGGTTTGTCCAGAAGATGGCTAAGCAGGGCAAACAGGAGGAATGTAGAGAGGGCTGTGTGTTATTTGTTAGAGAAAAGGAGTTATTACTGCTTTGCCAGGTGGGTTGAGGCAGAAATCTCATACCTCTGAAAGTAATACCAGATCCCAAGGGCTGGCTACATGGAAATCTCCTCTATCCACAGTGTTCATTAGGCCATTTGCCTCTATAAAGATCAGACAAATTTATGTTGAGCTAGGTCACATGAGGCCAAAACCTCACCTGCTTCAGGCTTTCAGGACTGTACTTTAATGACAATTTAGGATCTAATGGAAGGCCAGGAAAAGGGTCATTTTATATCTGGAATATACTAGCATCTAACGCCAAAGTGATGTAATATATCTGATTGCATATTATGTATAAATCAGGACAGCTCTTTAGTAGAAGGACCATATGTTTTCCATGCCAATGGAGATTTACACAGATTCCTGGGACTACCTGCCCGGGTAAAGGAACTGTGACTCTCTTCCTTCCCAAAAAGCTTGGTCAAAGCACTACAGCCAAGCTGGCCTTTAAAATCACAAGCCACAACAGCAAGAATGAAAAAAACCAAAAACAAACAAACAAACAAACAAACCAACCAAACAAAAAAACAAACCAAAAAACCCACCCCCCCCCCAAAAACCCCAATCAACCAACAAACAAACAAACAAAAAACCCCCAAAAAACCAAAACCAAGCCCCAAAGCCAGAAAGTGTGTAGTCAGCTTGGCTGCCATAAAGCTCAGCGCTGGCATTCTTTGAGAGAGTGGGGAGGGGGGAGTTGCTGCATTCCCCTGGAATGCAGCGGATGGCTTGTAAATTAGAGCCCCTAATGAAACCGCGCTGGTGTCCAACTGCAGCAATCATCTGGTTAAAATCAGGCAGTAATTCCACTAATTTTACTGCCCTTCTCCCAGCCCTCAACGCCTCATTTAGGAAAAAATGTTTATGTTCCCCTCAAAACACCTGCATTTTAACTTGGGTCCCCAAAGCAATTATTTTTATTTTATTTTATTTTTAAGGCTTTCTGTTGTGAAATGCAACATCCCTCCGTTTTCTGAGCTGAAGTACATGAATGCCCTGGGATTCCCAATCTTCAGGCATGTTTAACTAGCACTATTTTTCTTGCACACTTCACAACCTTTGCCATCCTATATATTTTCCACCCACAGCTGCTGTCCAGAAGTGTTTAGGATATATTTTTTTTCCCCCGTCTCAGTAAATGATGAAATAAAACTACGTGGAGCTGTTTGCATTGTGACTAAGGAAGTTAAGGTTGATGGAGGTGATAGTGACTGACACTTATCCAATTTCAGGCTTTCCAAAACGTCTGTGGTTCTTATCATGATTTAGTCTCTACTAGACCTTGTAGACATTAAACAACAAGAATGAGCACTATTCTCACTCAGGAAAAGAAACATTATATAGTGGATGCTGGAATACTACCACGATGTGCTGTGAGATCTTACCATCTGCTATTCCATTAGGGTGAGTTATTCATTTTGTCTCCTTGGTTTCATGTTCATTTAAAGCTTTGATAGATTATGACTAGAAATCTCCTTCAAAAGTTGTAAGCAGATATCCCCAACCAGTGATGATACCATTTCTTGAAGCACAGACATCCCAGACAAGGAAAATAGCCTTCCCATAAACAGTCAAATGTCTTCTTTTCTCTTCAGTCCACACAATCCTGAAATACTTAGCCTGTCAGCGAATTCTTTGAGGAAACAGATAAATTTCCCATTCCCCAATCATCTGCAAATATCTCCACCCAGTTTTCTGCATTCCTACAGTCCTTTCCATCAGGGCAAAACCTCAGCCAGGCCAAGGTGTGCCAGTGCTGGGGTACAGATCCTGGTAGATCAGGTTGGCAAAACTAGGTGCAGCATCAAACTCCCTCCCTATTTCACCTCAGAAAACAAAGCAACGGGGCTATGTGAAATATTGTAGCTATCCATATGACTGTTACTTCTGCAGTTATAATTGGGTGGAATGGGAATTTTCCATGCTGAGCCAATTCCATGGGGAACACTACTTTGTTGAAGCTGAAAATTAAGCTTTCTCTAGCTAGCAAGGAAAATGCTGGACATGATTTCTGACGAAGTAGGTCTGGGAAAGCTGTGGATTGAAGCATTCAACTCAAGAGTGAGGAAGCATCTCTGAATTCCTACTTTCTTTCCCTTACACCAGTGTAGCATACTCACTGTTAGTAAACGTGGAGTCAAGCATCCCTAAAGAAGGGAAAGAGTGGTTTGTTTAGGTTTCTGCATGACTTGGAAAATGGCAGAATCTTTGATAAGATTTGAGAGAAAACAGATGGAAATCTTTGCCCCTACAACACCAGACAGAAATTTTCTTCTGCTGTTGCTGGTTTGATAAACAAGAAATTCTGGACACATGGCAAAATATTTAACTGGGAAGACAGTGTGCTGATTGCAGTTAAGGGCTGATGGACTTCCAGCACCCTACAGGCAGAGAGGCTCTGCCACCCCTTGGGATTTCTCTCTGAGCTCAAGGGTAAGAACAGAGCCTGGTTACGTCCACCAAGAGCTCAAGCCCACAGTGAGACCAGGGAAAAGGAGCAAATTCAACTTCTGGACACATCTGGTCACAAGAGGAGATTAAGGAAAAAGAAAGACCTATTGACAGCACCCAGAAACACTGTGGGGGGAGGCAGTAGCTCAGGCAAAGCAGCAAAACCAGGCCTATGCTTAATCTCAAACTTCAAAGAAGAAAATTCCTCAGAGCTAATAGGTCCCAAACCAAAATATGGTCAGGTATGGAACATGTGGTCACCACAGCATCCTGGAGGCCGCAAGAGCTGAGGGCTTACAAAAGCAATTGGGAATCACCTTTTTTTTTTTTTTTTTTTTCTTCTTTTTTTTTTTTTTCTTTTTTTTTCCTTCCCACAATATTTTCTGCTTGCCCGCCTCCTTTATTTCGGGCTTTGGACTAACTCTGTCTGTTAGCAGTTTGTTTTGGGCTAACTGCATATGAACTCCCTTGGACTACAGTGGAGCAGAATACACAAATATGATCCCAATAATGAACAGGAGTGAAGGAAATATCATAATGAGCACTGTATCACATCCAGTTTTAATTAAAAGTACCACAAGCAGATTTATGTCCGGCATAACTTCTCCTGCTGTTTCCAGGTTGTATTTATCTTCTAATTTGTTTTTTGGTACCGTTTATGAAAGCTGCCTCCCAACTAGAGATAATGCTGCATTTTAACACTTTATCTGAGTTCACTTTCAAGGAGCTTTCTGAATTTTTACTCAATTTGACATCTTTCTGAGAGCTGGCAGAAGCAACGTGTAGCTTGATGCTTTAAAATGTGAAATTGTTGGAAGGTAGGGAAAGAGCCTTTCTTCAGCTGACTCTTATTATGAACTCACTGCTGGGACTGAGACTCCAAATCAGCAAGTATCATTCCATTAAGGTCAAAGAGCCTGTTGAAGAGTGTGAGGCTGTATGAGAAAAAGAGAAAGTAGGGGACCTTCCCCTCTAAGGTGTTGCAGAAAACCTGTTTGAAAGTCTAATATTTGAATTTGTTTGAGAACACAGTTACTTTTTTAATTTAGATGAACTTAAAGCTTCAAACTTCCAGCATTTCTTCCAACGTTCAGCCAAAATATACCAGAAGTGATAATGGTTCCCTTTTACCACTGAGAGATTAATAATCTCCTAATTTCTGTGTTTTCCTTTCTTTCTGTCTTCAGGGATCTCTAGAAGCTAAATAAGAAAAAAGGTATTTTACTGTGAGCTTTTTTGAAGTTTGACAGGTGGGAAGTAGGGAAAGAAACTGCTTTTCATAAGAAAACAGCAGAGCTAAAATTAAAAGTAGGACTTGCCTCTTAACAACTCTAAATTACTAGACAATTTGAAACCCACATTTCACTGCTTGACTTTTTGCTTGGAGAAGTCAAACCAGAACCCCAAACACATCCATTCTCAAACCTTGGGAGATTTCACATCCTGATCTGAGCTTTCCAACATGCTCCCATTTCTGATTAATGCATACCAAACCTACTCTGTTATAAAGTCAAATCAATGCCAAATGTGGTGGTGATTTTTTGATAGGGAATAGGCGACATCCACCAATATATTTAACACAGGTCAGTAGACAGCCTACAGTCATGACAGTCTTGAACTAGTGACCTAGAAATGAAAGACTCCTTAATCCCTTTACCAAATCCTAAACCACTCAATTCCTGCCCCACCTCAGCAGCCAAGGTCTTTTATAGATGTGCTGGAGGGTAATATGTAAGCCAGCAGAGTGTAAATTAAAGAGGAAAAAATGCTCTACTTGCAATAACATCGTAATTGTGGAATTTGAGAAAATAAGGGACTCAGGAGAGGTCTTCAGTCAGCTTGTCTCAAATTCAGTGCAAATTTATTCTGAGAATATTTTGGCACCTGCAAGCAGCCCAAAACTTTTATAAGCATCATAGCAAGGGAAAAGTGATGCAAGTGAAAGACTGCAGATAGACTCAGAAAAAGGTCTTGATTGTTCATCTGACCTGTTGGCTTCCTCTGTTGCTACATGAGCTTACTTTTATGACTGACTCCACTGATTCCCATGACGACAATAGGAAATCTCACTGGCATACAACTGGAGGGTTTAATCTACAGGGATGAGACTCAAGCCTTAGAAAAGGAGAACAGAAGCCACAGACATCCATCTTATAAATCCTGTGTTGTTTAATCTGGTTTCTTCATCTTTGTCTTGGGATTGTCATAGGAAGAGGTTCTCTTTTGTGTTTTCTTACTCCTTCTCACAGGTCCTGACAAGAGGAACCATGAGAAAAGTATTCATTTCAGAAGCTGTTTCCAGTAACATAACAGAAACTTAAAAAAGGAGTGGGTTTGAATTCTAATTGAATTCAAAGCTACGCAGCACAGACCAACAACAGCAAACTCTTTGCCTGTACAGTTGGAATTTTGCTGCCAAATGTGGTTAAACAGTTTTTCACTTTTCCCCAAAACATGAACATTGTCTAAGTAGAAAAGTATTTCCATTTGTAGAAGGGACTTTTTTTCATTTTGTACATCTGCAGGCATAAAAGGACCATAATAGACCACAAATTAGATCCGGGAACTGAAATAAGCTCAGCTTGTAACTGAGACCACAGGTCTGTAAAAAAAACCTATAGCATCATTTTTGGGTGAGCTCTTTTTTTTCTTGTTTGTTTGCGTTATTTTTTTTTTTTTTATGGCAAAGCAAATGAAAACTCATTTTATATTCAAATATGACACCATCTGTTCCCTGAGTTAGAAAAACTGGGTGAACTGATCCAATATACATTGTGCTAGAAGGAGGGGAACAAATGCAGAAATATCTCTTTCTCTCATCTCCTGTTTTGTGTCCCACTGTTCCATGACTTGACCACAAAGGACTTGCAGATGGCACATGGGGGGTTTTTTTCCTTCCTCTGTTTGATCTGGTCATCCCATTCTTTTGGGCTAGAATTTTCCCTTTCTCAGTGTGATCTGCAGTCTGTCTCCTCTTCCCCCCAAAACAGCCTCTGTTATTGCTCTTTCCCTGAGGTGGTAGAGAGCAGATCATGTAGGATCTATTGCCATAGTCCTGTGGCAGATTTAGTCTGAGAGAGGTGATGCTGTTGGCCTTGAAGGAGAGATGGTTTGTCATAGGAGACACATCTCACTGTTATTTGTGTTCACTTCCACCACTCCTCACATGATCCTGTGAAATGTAGGCACTACCTCCAGGAATGGCTTGGACCAGCACAGTGACCAGATGCTGAAAGTCCACCTCATGTCTTCTGCATCAGTACTAGGAAAACCCTTTTTATATTTAACTCTTTATTTTAAGCATGAAAAGAATAAAGCAGATCCCTTGCAATCACCTGAAGCACCGGACAACAGCGGGTGGTAACTAAATAAAAAGGAGAAAAGGACAAGTAAAAAGTGCCATGTGTGGAAATCCCTGGGAACGTGGAAAATACTCTGTGTAGCTTTAAAGTTCCTCAGCTGAAACAGCATGAAGAAAAGTTCCTGCAAAAAACCTCTACCCCCTACTCCCCTCTACAACAAACCAGAAAAAGCAGAGTCCCTAAGCTAACCCGAGCCTGACAATGGCTGGTTGTGAGGCATATGTTAAACAATTTTAGGTTAACATGGGCAAAGGAAATCAGCTGTGAAACTGTATTAAGGAAACATGAGACCACTGTAATCTGCATAAAAACAAATTTGCGTATATTCCCAACACACGATCGCACTGTGGAATTGCAGGAAGTGGGCTAATGGGAGGAAACTTTGCTTTCCCTAAAGAAAACCTGTTAGGGATTACTTTTTTTTTTTTTTTTTTTTTTTTTTTTTTTTTTTTTTTTTGTGGAAATAAAGCTACTTTCATATTCCTCTCCTATTGCTGTCCTGTGTTTGGAGTTGAGTGAATAGTTTGGATTAAATAATTTCCTCCATGAAATGAACCTTCTATTATTATTGCTCAAAGACTGTTGATAACATGCTGGAGTTTCCTGTGCTTACTCTTCATTTCTAATTGTTCAACAGCTTGAAATTATATATGTGTATTCCTTTAAGTTTTGATCAGGGTTTGAGTGTTTGATACCCTTATGGCATTGGAGCTCTATCAGTTACTGTGACAGGCTCCTTCACTTTTCACCTTTTCCATGGCCCCATCTGGAAGGGATGTGCCACTGGAGATCCCAGACACAGAGCAAATCCAATAATAATTCCTGTTGGGGTGGGCTCTGGAGAAGGTGAAGGAAGGAAGAAAAGGCTGTGTGAGCTTTCTCCTTTGCTCACTGGAGTGGGGAACACTCTGAGCAGGGACCATCACCCAAGGGGACCTTTTGTCCCTCTCCAGAGCTCTCCCCTGGAGCAGCAGGCTGCTACTACACAGGCTTCCCAGTTTGCAGGAAGCAGGTTTGGTTTTTGTTATCCTTTTGGCTTTACTCCCATTTGAACAGCAACCAACATTTTTTAAAACTTGGAGCAAGGCAAGGCCTCTTGTGTTCCTGCTCGGGAAATCCTTGGGGCTAATGGGGTGATCATGCTGGGTGCCACCACTGCTGGCCAGGCTCTGGCAGCATGGGACGCTGCCATGGGACACTGTGGGGACCACCTGGGCACTTGGGGGTCTTTGCCTGAGCCATGTAGTCAAGATATCCTGGCTGACTGGCTAATTCATCATTATTTTTACCCTGACAAAATTCCCACTAGGAAAAAAAGGAGGTCAATAGGTTCAGTAGCTTGGTGGCACATCAGGTGCTCAAGGAAATGGAGATTTTGCTAGTTTTGCTGCTAAAATCAAAGTTCTTTGAGCAGTTCCAGAGTACTCTTTTAGGTACACCTCTGGTCCCACCTACTATGGATTCAGGCAGGGCTCCTATGGTAACCCACTTTGAAGAAGAAGGGAACTCATCTCAAAAAATATATTCCCACTGCAGCTGTGCAAAAGCAGGCATGAGCCCAGGGTTGTCCCTGTCACCCTTCTGTGAGCAGTTATTTCACACAGGGAAAAAGAGGGAGCAGAGGCAAATTATCATTTCAGCAAGAAATTTGTCTAATACTTTTGGTCCTTCAGTCACTGAGGCTGCCAGCTGAGTGTTTGCTGAAGGAAGAGAAAAACAAAACACAGAGCAGGACAAGGAAGGACAAAACTTACTTGGCTAAAAGCAAATCCAAACTCTTCATGTAAATTTGGAGGAAGGCATGCAGTCCCCTCCTTCCTTCCCCACCACTCTCACACACAAAACAACCTGAAGCTTGTAGTTAAGAAAATAAACTGCAGAGAAAGCCCCTGAAGGGCCTTGGCAGCAAACTGTTCGCACTAAACTGGGAACCTGCACACTCATAGTCTGAAATAAATTAAGATGCTGGGGGGTGGAGGGGAGGAAGAAAGGAAGGGAGGGGGAGAAGACAGGGGAAAATCAACAGCTCTGGGGTGAAACACAGGTTGATGCTGCCTCATCATTTTTAAACCTAAAATAAAACAAGCAAATTTTCTTTAACTGCAGGTCAAAATAAAAGGAGAAAAAAAATTTCTTCCCTCATCTGTTCATGGTAATTACTAACAGAACTCAGACCCTGCCAGCTGCAGAGTTCATGGATAAATGGAGGGACACATTATTCTCTCTCTCTGGGATCAAAAACTCAAACTTCGTATCTCAATTTGCCAGTGGTATGTCTTTCATATACTCCTGCAAAGTCATTTAACTGGGCTGTTCAGTCAGGACTTTTTCATCAGACAAAAATTGTGATGTTTGCAGGCTTTCAAGTTTATTTTAAGTTTGCTTCTGAATGAGAAACATGACTCCTGCAATTTCCCAAACTTTTATTATGTCATTATAACGCATTTATTATTGGATCTATCCACTTTGCTTGTTAGCAGCCAGTCCCAGCAGAGAGGGTTCATGCTCTAACCCACAGACACTGCCTGCTCTGGATGCAATGGGGTGTGGAAGCCCTCTGGAGGTACCAAACCATGGGAATATTTGGAAAGGATGAGATGATATTCACCAGGATACCTCAGTTATTTACTCTGTGATCCCAATGCAAACTAGAAATTGATTTTCCTGCATAAGCCACTCATCCCATGGTGAGGCATCCTCTGGTTCAAGAGCTGTTGAAGTGACAATGATGATGGACCTCACTGAGCACTGTGTACATTGACAAAGGGGAGAGGGACCATATCCTATTCCTGATATTTGCCATTGGCTGTTCCTCAAGGCAGCTTAGGGTCCTTTTCCAAGCATGGACAAGTAGAACAGACTTGAGGTTTCTTGAAGTTGTCACAAATAAATTAACAGGGTGAAATAAATTTTTCTTGAAAGCTGCTGTGATTCAATAGGTTGGTTGCACCCAAGAATTCACAGCATCAGACTGCTGAATATCTCCATGGATTAAAAAGTCCTTCCCTCACAGATAGCAATAGGTGATTAAGAGTCACAGACTGTGCATATCTGTGTTTGCAGGCACTGTTTCAGGCAAGGCAATGGTGGGGTGTGTATTCATGCTGTTTGTGATGTTAAAAGATCACCCATATTCTTTACAGACTGTTTAGCAAGACCCAGAGACACGTGATTTCATCATGATTTGGGGGTAAAACATGATTTACAGTGCTTTTTGAACCTCTCTGATGTGTGAGCATGGAGACCTTTTCTACTGTAAAAGTAGTGGAGAGTGATTAATGAGAATTACGAGAATTTTTAAGAAAACCATTAGAGAATTTTTCAGAGTAAGGAAAAGGAGGAGTAAACACAGGAGCAGAGATCAGATCTAACTATTACCTGTCTCACACTTGCTACGTGCCCTTGGTCAGGGCCCCATGTGTTGGTTTCCTTCCCATAAACCAGACAGGGTTATCTTCTTTCACTACCTTTCAGGACACTGGGAGGTTTAATTCATGCCTCCTTGCAAAACACTTTGACATCCTGGGGCTGAAATTGCAAAGCCTTTTTATGATTCAGGGTTTTATTCATTTTAGTGTAGAGGTGTTTTTCGTGACATGTGCTGAAGACATGGCACCGTGGCAGGAAAGTGAACTCTCTCTGTCCCAGGAAGTCAAGTCTGATGGACTGCAGCATTTCATTGATGCATTTTAATGTATACCTTTTATACCTTTGCCACACTGAAGTGGAAAACTGACATTATCTGGCCCGATCTCCTGCTTTCTTACTGGCTGATTACACAACAGAAGAGGCTAGGCCTGGGGCAGATCTGTTTTCTACACCTATTATGCTGTTGCACTGTTGAAGTTCAGTTAGCTGCTTTTAAAAACGACAAATGCGCTCTAATTTTAGAGCATCATAGCAATCATTGTTTTTATTTCAGTAGGGAGGAAAAGTGGAGGAAAAAAACAGCTTGGGACTTAATAAACACCTTAGCCTGCAGCCTTCGACTTTATTCATGAGGTTTTTTATCTTCTCTTCCAATCTCCATGCACTCACTGCATCTTCTTTACTGCATAGTCTTAAATTACCATTGCAAAGGTTATATGTTTATTTACAAAGAGCTGGCTATGAATGGTGATCCTAAAGGCGAGGAGGGTGTCTCATGGCAATAAACATCTCTTGCTCTCTTAAACACCAAGGCCAAATGAATAAGGTGATGTTTAGTGTCTCAGACATATTATGGTTTATGGCTTCATTAACTACCTGACCTGTATTGTGTGCAAATTTCATCAAAGTGAGATGCATATTTATTCCCTGAGGTGGGCTGGCTGATAATGTTCTTATTCTTAAAGGAACAGCACAAGTAATTACTTACAATTAGTGTTGTGAAAGTAAGGGAATTTTGTGAGGCAAGGTAATTTCACATACCTGAAATTTCACTTAACAGAAAGAAGAGAGTGCAATGAATATTTATACTTAGGTGAAATTGAAAATACATGTATGTGGCTTTTCTTGACTCTTTTGCAGCATAAGGGATAATTTCAGCTATTTAAGAAATTAAACAAAAAATAAACAACCCTTTTTGGATAAAATTTTTTGGGTGCATGTAGTCCCCTTTGCCAGAGCTGAGTCAGTCTTTAGGATCAACTAAATGTGAAACCTAAAGAGTTCAAATTTCTTGCCCCATCCCACGCCCTCTCCTTTGCTTTTTGCTCCATACAGTCTTAGTTTATCCTAGGAGCTGTATTTAATTTCCCTACAGGGTGCTGGGGATATTATTATCATTGTGGGTTTTAAAAATTATAATTGTAGACACAGATCCTCACCAAACTGTGGTTACGCTGAAAACCTGAATTTCAATCTACCGTCTGACTGGAGGCCAGTTTTCCTGGAGCACAAAATGCATCTTGGTTTCATACAGAGATGTTGGGATGAGGGTTTCCCTGTTATGAGAGGCATTATTGCTCATGAAACAACTGCAGCCAATGCAGAGGGGTCTGTGTGGCTCAGAAGTGAGTACACTGCCTTCTCTGCACATGTGGAAGATACCCCATGGCCACAGCAGTGTTTGTTTGCTGGGTTAATAAAAAGCACAGCTTTAGATTCATCTGTCTTTACTGTAATGGAGATGTCTCCTAAAGCCTTGAAGGATGCTTCTGGTGTTTGCAATGACCAGCTTTGACTTTCCTGGTGGGTCAAAAGTAGCTGGAATATACGTGGCCATAGTTTTATGTGGCCTTTCCATTCCAGGATCAGCCAAAACAACATGTGCTGTCTGTCCAGTAACACGATCACAGCTCTCAGCCCTCACATTTCCATCAGGCCTGAGCCTACTCCTCTTATTGCTCCAGGTACTTACATTTCTAATTCTATCAGACCAGGAAAAAAGACACTGGAAAACAAGCATGCTCAGAGTTGGTGTCTGACTGCCTGCAGGAGACAGCTCCATGGAGTCCTGCTGAAAGGACTTAGTGAGAGTCACATTTAAAGTTTAACCATAAGTATATGATGTATTTTGCCATGTGCACTGACTTAACCAGAGAATGTCATGGAGATAATTCTGAGCAATTGGATGTCTGTGGTCTAACCACCAGCAATAGCTGAACACATGATGAATGGCCTATGGTCAAAGTACATATCCTGAACATGGGGAAGCACAGCTTAAGCTGCTGTTCCTCTGTGGTAAAGTTGTTCTGTGGCACAAGGAAATTTCCTTGTTCTGTGAATGTTTGTTTTCCAGCTACTGTAAAAACAAAACTTTAGCAATTAATTTGAGTGGGGGAAAAAATTTATCTTTCTCAAGTGCACTGAGATTTCCCAGATGGCAACTTGAGCTTCAGCCTGGGACAGGATAGTGATCCCTACAATCCGCGAGACCCTCTAAGCAAAGCAGCTCATCTACCCTTCAAATGGAAGGGACCCACCTCTCCTGCAACAGGGTCAGAAATGGCTTTTTAGCAAAGGCAGGATGGAAATTCCTGTGGGCATTCACCGCAAGCGAGCTGAGGCTCCAGTGACTGTTTGCTGCATGCTTGGCATTCTTCCTATTTGATGTCCCCTGACAGTTTTCCAGGGGTCAAGCACAGCATGTGCTTGGTCTCATGTGTCCATTTGGTCTCTAGGTAGTTTCTTCCTGGGAATAAGCTCTGGATCTCATGTAGGTGGTTTTTGATTTGGTCATTGGCTCTAAACACCATTTGCTTCTGGTAGCAGTGGCCAGGCTGCCTCCATTCCTCACAGGAGCTGAAATGTGATTGCCAGGCAATGAGCATGCTATAGGGGAAAACAAAATGAAAGAGGGAGGTCTGCACATGGAAATTTTTCTTGGGCATCTTGGAACCAAAAGTAACTTCAGGCACCTTGCCTCAGTATCTATCTGTCTTCAGTCGCTACTGCTTCACCACTCCCTTCTTTCTGGCAAAGGACTTCAACAGATAATAGTCCTGGTCTTGGCAGACAAAATGCTTGCCCCAATCCTGCTGATACATAAGGAACCAGCTTTTCACAATTTTATCGTGAGTCTGGGAAACTTTCTCTATTTTTGCTGCTGCTGCCTTAACTGTATCATAGTCCAGGGGTTTTTTTGCACTATTTCCTAAAATTCATGACATTGAATAAAAAACCTCTAAGCAATTAACTAGGTCAGATGCAGTATCTATAATAGATATAGAAATAATTCAGAGCTTTGTCTGTTCCTTAGAGCTGGAATTAATTTTTTCCCATTTTGTTAACAAATAAAAAGAAACACAACAACAAAAACAGAGCCATACAGAGAACAAAAAAGCTCCTTGTTTAGACAGACAGTTATAGCATTTTCTCACAGTTAACATCTAAACTGGGAAAATTTGCTTTATTTTTTCTACTGCCATCAGATTCAAAAACTATCTAAATTATGAAGCTATGGGAAGTTTTTTTTCAAGGACTCAGAACAGATTTTAAACTTCAGTGTGCTCTGCCTTTATGTAGCTTCTTCCAGTACAGGTGAACATTGGCACCAGTATTGCAGATACTAAATAACCCCCAATACTTTTTTTTTTTTAAGGCAAAAGCAAAAAGAGGGGAAAAAACCCAACCCCCACAAAACCAAACAAAAGAAAAGGGAAGGACAAACAGCAAAGGAAGGAATGAGAAGAGTGATATGCCTCAGTAAAAGATAAAGGTTTACAAGGGCAAGGACAAATTTAGACAGTGTAGAAAGCCAATGAAAGAAAAAACATGTGATCATCAAAACTGTAATGTCAGCATTGACCTGGCTGAGTAGGTAGAGAACAACAGCTTGTGAGTGTTTGAGAAGTCCCAAACCTGTTAAACTTCTTCCTTGAAAAGTGCACTTTCTGACTTTCAAGTTATTCAACCTTTCACCTGTTAGGCTTTTGCCCTCAACCTTGACTCCTGCTATTTGTGTAGTGCATTAGTAACTGAGGCTAGAAATCTAAAAGAGGGCAAGTAAACCTGGAGGAAGAAAACTCCAGAAGTCTGCAAAAATTTGGAAATTTGAATTACATGCAGCTTCTATTTTCCCATAAGTGTTATTTAATCTGTGGGGGAAAAAAAGGTTTGTCGTTCCTTAGCAGCTTTGTTCAATCCAATTTAATGGTTTTTGAGTTAATAAAAATGGTCTAGGCATGAGATTTGGGCAAAATAAATAAATCAGACCTTGAGGGCTGTGTTGCAAAAAGTAACAGAGAAAAAAGCAGGAAACAAGTTTGAAACCATGTTATGGTAAGAAATTACACTGATGGGAAGATTCTGATTACCAGAGACTGACTTTTGATATGGGGAGAGCCCAGAGGATCTGGATCTCAGCTGTTTTAACTGGTTACATGGAGGGATCTGTTGCACTCTGTCCACTGTCCTGGGTACAATCCTCAAAGTTGTGCCTTACTCTGAACAGTGCCCCTTCCCTGAGATGCCAAATTGTTCAAAAAACGTGTTGATGAAACTAGTACATGGCTCTACTTCAATGCTTTCTAAAAATTATTCCACTGCCTGGAACAAACTCTGTTGTTTTGTTTGCAATGTAAGTTAAGTTAAGGAGAATTCATATGAAAAAAAATGCAGATTTAGAAGAGAAGTTAAATCCTCTTCTCAGTGAATGTGTGGAATTTTGGTGTCTAAAAATATTAGCTCTTTAACCTTTAGTCTTGACTTGAGATAGGAAAGCTTTTCTAAATGTCATATTTACACATGGAATGGAAAAAACATTTCCTGTCTTGATCTAAATTGTGAGTTATGTGTACGGAAATGTTGTGGGTACTTTTGTGGATTCTCTCTCCATTAGGGCTTGTATGCAGTTTTGAAATTACATCATGGGCTGGACTGAGCACAGACTATTCCAGTCCCAGGAAAACATGCTACTGGACCATCTGAAGATTTTATAAAGTGATAAAATGCCCCTGGAGGGATAATGAGTCTTGAGAAAATTCATTTCTACTAAGATTTCAAAGTCAGACTACATGAAAATAACCTCCAGTCCACTGAACTTTGAGATTTTCATTCTCTTTCTGATGTTTATGCACCCAAATTATTTTTGACCATGTTGAGACCAAATATTCTCCTAGTCTACTTACTCTATTCCCATAGATGCCTGCTTTATTTCTTTATTTACAATGAATGGTGAAGATTTGAAGTGTAAATCATTTGCTGATCTAGTACATGATGATGGGATCCTTATTAGATGGTTTACAGATGAGTATAGGCACCTATCTGGACAAAATAGGGTCATCTCAAGGATAACCATCAGCGCTTGTATATCAAGAGAGAACAGGTAAAGACAACTTGTGGAGACACCCACACTAAGTGTAACCTTTGTGGCAGAGAGAAGAAATTCGTTGCCAAATTTTGCCCAAGCTGGAAGGTGGTGCAGAAAAAAACATTTTTCTGTGTTCCAAGGAGGAATAATGACAGTAACTGAGCTGCTGGTTCATGCAGATGTGCTCTTTCATTTCAAGGCCACTGCAGGATAAACCAAAAGGCTGGATATTGCTGAGGTAAAACACTGTGACTGACCAGCAGCCCGGGAGGTCAGAACTGGGGGCTTGCAGCCATCTCTCTGTAACCAGGAGATTGCATGAAAAGCTTTTGAATAAGAGCCTTCTCTCCTGCCAGAGCCTTAGACTTTGCCTTGACTAGGATCCGAAGGCATTGTTTGAACACGCTGGCTCACACTTTTTGATTAAAAGCTTTGAGGTGAAGCCTTAGTTCCAATAAAAGTTAATGGCAAAATTCTCACTGTCTTTTCTGGAACCAGGATGCAATGTCTTTGCATGAACAAACCCATGTTTCTTACTTGTCCACACTAGATAGACTATTAAATCAAGAGTGTGATTTATAGAATTAGTTGCCCAGCTACACTAATGTGAATTTTTAAATTTTAAACTCCTTTCTTTCTCTAAGGTGTGTAGGTCACATCCATCCTCAAACCTCCTACCTTAATACACATGTACATCGATTAAAAAAAAAAAAAAACTTTAAAAAGAAAGAAAATAGTCAAACCCTCCATCACATGTATGAAGTCTTGCTTTTCTGTCTTAAAATGTTTGGGACAGATATATAGTAACTGATGGCTTGTTCTTATCAAGCCCCATAATGCATTGATATCCAGTAAACCATTAAAACTGGTTCAGGGAGTGGGGTAAATGGCAGATTTTACCCTGAAGAATTGGGAACTCTAGGGGCATCCACCTAAACAAGGACAACAAAGACAAATAGAGGATTTTACTTCAGAAAGTACCATCCAAAATAAAACCGTGTTCGTAATTCAGTCAGGAGGCAATCAAATGTGGTGGAGAATGTTTGAAATTTGTTGACACACAAACACATCCAGCTGAAATTTTGCAGGAAAGAGACCTGGATGATGCTCTGTGTGATATTTTAACATTTCTAAACTGTGAAAGTGATTGCCTTGCACCAGAAAATATTTCCATAAGAACAGTGGCAAACAAAATAATGGTATGTATTTAAGGTGAAAAGTAGAAAATGAGGCTGAGCAAAATCCTCAACTGCACTGAAGGTGGGGAGATTCCCCTTCCCTCTCTTTGGGCTAGGATCCAGTTTTGACAAAGGGAAACCAATAGTTTATAAATTTTCGGTGCTAATAAAGGAAGACTCGTGATGTGATGTGATTTCGTGTGATGTTGCCATCAAATTATTAAGTAGAAGTGAGCAAAAGGCCAGCTGGGAAGGTAGCCATGGCCGAGGTGCTGTGGAAACACAGCCCCATCTGCCCAAGCATCCTGTTAGCCAGGGGTAAAAGTCATCCCCTGCAGTTACTGTTTAACAGTGTCCAGAGAGGGGATCTGAACCACACAGTGAAATCCCCACTTCAAATCAAAGCCTGGTGTGAGGCCAAACATGTCTCTGGGATTTTATAAAGGTGAAGGGAATCAAACCAAAACAAACATCATCTTGGGAGCATTCTGCATCCCTGTGGTCTCCAGATGCTCATGGGCCTGAGTCACTCATGCCAAGGTGGAAAACCCAAGCTACGTCTCGGTGGAGCTGGAAGGTGTCTGGGTTTGGTTTTTGTGATTCCTGCAGCTCATTTAGAGTGAGAGCCCCTCTGAGGTAGACGGTGTGACACAGTCCAGAACTGAGAGGTTTCTGTGCAGATGAGCCCTGCAGGTCTGCAGTGGATCATCTGGCAGGAAGAGAGAGGTTGGATGTTGCAGGCGAAAAATTGAACCCCAAATGGGGCTTGAGAGGAAGGAGAAGGAGCTGTGCCCCGAGTACTGAAAAACACTGACAGCTCCCACCTCTGGACAAAGCTGCTCTGTCTGGCAGGACTTGCTCTGTCTGGTGCAACTTGCCGAAACTTTCCTTGGAAACCCCCTTTTCCTTCCTCCCATTTTTTTCTATTTAACAGGAACATTTTTTGAAATGAGGGATGCTCATGTTAGCATCCCCTTTCAGACAAAGGGAGACCCCTTTCCTGCCATCAGGACCAGGCTCTGCTTTTCCCGAGCCTGTCCAGGGAGCGCCTCTCAGCTCCTCCATCCCTTCCCCCTTCACTTTTTTTTGTTGCCATTCTCAGAAAAGAAAGTGAATTTTTGAGAGCATCAGAATAGTGTAAATGCTGATATATAGGCCACAGTTGTTTGAGGGCCTTTTGAGAGACAAACTCCTCCCCTCTCCTCTGTTCCCTTCAAGTTAGGAATGATTCATCAGCTGGCCTTTGGCAAGAAAAGAGCCCTGCCCTGGGTCTCGGGCCTTTGACCCGGGTGAAGAGAGGGGTCAGGCCGCGAGCAACTGTGCAAGCGCTGCTCAGCAGCTCCGGGTCTGGGAGACACAAGGGAGAGGGGAGGGAAAGAATGGAGTGGGACGGTGGGAAAAAGTGGGAATTTATAAAAGTTAAGAGTATATTTCTAAGAGTCTCAGCGGATCAGCTGACAACTGGGGTCAGGGGTCGTATTTATGCTGGATTCCCTGGGCATGTTACAGTAACATCTGCTTGTTAAGGGTCTGTGGGGACCAAATGCTCCTGACCTTTGCCTAGGGAAGGGGACAAACCAGGAGATTAGGGGTGTTCATATTAATGTTTGTGTTTGACTTGAAGGTTTCCCCTTATCTGAGCCTGGTTTGTCAGTTTTGCCAAAATTCTTTTATGCTCTACCCAAATAAACAGGTCAGCCATGCCCACGGTTTGGCCAGGGTTTGAGGTCATGAGGTGTTTGACGTCACCTGACTCCTAAAAAGGAGAGTAGGAAGGGTGGAAGCCCCTGTTCTGGGAGGTGAGTCTTGGTCCACTCTCTGGTCTGGGCACACTTGTCAGTCATAAACATCTGGAGCAAGCCCCTTGTCCCCGCCTGTATCTGTATTTAGTAATGAAAAAGCAAATGCCAAGATGTAACCAGAAGCTGACAGGAAGGAGAGCGCCTCACTCGAACTTCCATGGTAAATTTTGTGATAAAAACCCCCCATGTATGGAAATTTCTTATTGTACATAGAAGGAGTTAATGCCTCCTCACAGCTCTACTTGAATTTCTCTTTTGGGAATCAATAACCAGAAATGACATTGCTTTATGAACTATAATCCTAGAACTGGAAAGATCTTCCTCCCACTGTATGGAATCTGAGAAAGGTGTTCTACAGGCCTCTTACTTACAAAAGTCTCCTTCTTTTCCCCCACTAACTAAAAAGAAGTTGGTTTTTAGATAGCAGAACACACTGTTGCTGAAATAAGGATAAATGAGCAGTTGTGGATGTTTTTCCTGGTACCAGAGCTTTGGAGAGGCAGACTGAGATGAAGGATTTTATTCTTATGTTTATGTCATTGAGCAAGGGACAAAAAAATACTACCCCATTTAAAGGGAACAGAGAAGCACCTGACCACTAACAATGGGCATTGAACATTTTCAGTGCATTAAGAAGTTCCTTTTAGTATCTGGCTTTATCCCAGTCATTTGTGAGGTTCAATCCATTTCTGTGAGTATCTATGAACATAAGTGGCTGCATTTCTGGACCTGGGAAAACAGGACTGTTGATTTCGAGCTTGCTTATGGACCCTGTTTGTGACATTTGTGATATTTCACTTCTGTCCAAAGTTAGTCTTAGCTCAAACCCCAGAGACCACGTGAAGTTTAATTTCAGCTAAAAAAAAAGCCTCAACCCTGAAAACTTCTTGTTTGTGGGAGTATATTTTGGCTATTTTTATCCAGCGGCAGCTACAAGTTATCTCATATCGTGCTGTCACTTGTGTTGCCCTAGCCTTGAGTCCAGTCAGCAACAGCCAAATTTATATTGTGCAACCCAGTTTTAAACATATTAAAGAGAAAAAAACCCAAGAAAACACAACAGGGACTGGTTCAAAACAGAGAACCTGGCTGAGGTCCAGGAGCTGGAGCAGAACTGAAGCAAACTGGATCTAGGTGATCTGTGGTGGTTTAAAGATGGGGTCTCGAAGTGAGTAGTCTGGTGAAGGAGAGGAATGTAGACCATTCAAACCCACCTTTGTGATTATAAATAATAAAAAATTTCATTCGGAAGTGCATTCTGCCAAACTTCACAATAAACCTCCTAGCAGGTCATTGAAATTCTCTTAATCAGGGTCAGAACCCACAAGCTGGGGTCTGCCCTGTGAGTTCAGTGGGAAAAATATTCTTCTTTCCAAATAGTCTTTTTTCCTCTTTCCTTTTCTCTTTCAGTTGGAAGGGACCTCCACATAAACATGCAGAGCAATTTTCCAGTACATTAACCCGGGAGGGGGGAATCCTTACTAGCAATGCAATGGGTAACCTTAAAAAAAAAAAAAAAAAAAAAAAAAAAAAAAAAAAAAAAAAAAATGCAGCAACCGGGTGAGCAGAAGATGGATGAGCCTGGGATATAAGACAGGGTAGTTTTTCCACTGTCCTGCCCTATACACCTAGGACAAAGACTTCATTGAGTGAGATGCTTGACATCAGCCTCATAAACTAGTAGTTGGTCACAAAAGGTCTGACACTTGAAAGTACCAGTCCCTGCCCTCTTTGCATTGCAGCTGCACAGAGGGGTTGGGTCTAACAGTTGTGTCCCTTTGTCGTCCCGTAGGACAAGGGGTGAAGATAAATAGTGTTGACTTTAATGCAGTCACACAGTTTTGCCTTTTCCCAAAAGACAACATTTCCTCCCAGGCCTTACTTTATTACCTCGAGCAGCTAGAACCACCTTCCTTCCCCCAGGGGTGGGGACAGGCTAGAGGTACTAGAGGGCAAAGGGAGGAGAGATGAAACCCAAGCTCTGGTACCTCTTCCCCAGCAACGAGATAGGCAGTAATTTTTTCCTGCTTTGTTATGCTGCCTTTCTTCTCTTTCTCGTGGGATAGCTGGGAATGGCCTGAAAAGCTTGGAAAGAAACTGAAAAATGTATGAATTAAAACCCCACCACCTCTTAAAAAATTAAATGCTCCCACAAGATCTACACCAGGAAGAAGGCTTGAATTTTCTGTGGCAATTTCCTGGAGAAAACTTATGAGAATGTGTCTGCAAGCAATTGTCTTGCAAAACGGTCAATCATTAGTTCCTTAGTTGTCTTGTAACCAGAACCATAAGTATTTCACCTGGAAATGTAGATAGAATCAAAATATATGTTGGAGGCAGTTTTTAAGTAGTAGCATCTGTACCACTGCAGACAGCAATGGAGGAAATTTAGGAATGGGGAGATTCCTGTTCATATTTGAACTTGGAAGGCCATAGCCAAGTTCAACTGTTTTGGATATTCTGTGTCTGGTATTGTGCTCACTGACTGTGGAATGCCCCTTTGGATGTGTCTGTGTCCTCCTGTATAGTGACTCACTCCTTCAACAATGAGCAGAACATCCCAAGTCATTCGTATTTGTCCAGCTTGACTCTTCCCTTTCCTTCTCTGCGGTGGACTGGTGGTAACGACACCACAGAGGATGAATGAGCTAATTAAAAATGTATTAAGGGGAATTCTACACTTGGAAGAAAAATAAATGTCAGACCTGGGACGTGAGGGCTGTGGAGAAACAAAATAATCTGGCCTATGATCTATGCTAGATTGCTTTCGGTATTTAAGTCAGACTGGTTCAATCTGAACTAGGCATCTCCCCAGTGCAAAAAGTCAAAAGCTAGGAGCACCTGTAGCTGTTTTTTGTGCAGAAGTATGTGGAAAGAAAGCCTCAAGAAAAGGTCCCTCCTGACTCTGCTTCCATTTTCTGAGGTAACAGGATTTTTTAGTTTTTCAGGCCTTGTTGCCTAGTCAAGTTTGTTTCTTGGCTTTTCATTGACCTGTGATCTTGGACTGACTTGAAAGGCCGCCTTGTCTGCTTATAGAGTGGGGTTTGTGTCTGTTTAATAAGTTGTCAGGAAATCTAAGAAAATAAAGACAGGCAAGTTCTCTCAGGCTGTTTTGAGTTCTATCAGCCCTCAGGAATTGGAAACTAAACAGAAGATGAGAAACCATGTATTTGAAAAATAAATTCAGTTCTGTAAAATATGAGGGATAGGCAGGAAAAGAGGCTTTTTTGGCCTCAGCTTTGTCCTTTGCAAATGTTGTAACTGAGTACCCCATTGCTGTGTTATGCATTTCAATGGAAAGAAAAAAAATGCCCAGTGGATTTGACAACTGTCTGGCAACAAAAAAAGTCTTGGCCAAAACTGCTGACCCCAAGAAGCCAAAGACAAAGTCCAATTGACTCTGATGGGACAGGACCTGTCCCCTGGGAACAGTCTTGGCCAATTTGGCCAGGGACTAACTTCTTGCTTTCCCTAGTCACCCCAGCAAACACTGCCCACTTCTTTCTGTGCCTGCATTTTTCAGTGATCCTCCTGAGCACTGAGTGACCTAATTTCTGGGGCACTGAGCATCATCTGAAGTCAAAGGCTGCTAAGGGTTTTCTTTGCTCACTCACACTTCCAGAAATCAATTGAGATTTATTTCACAGTCAGCAAAATCAACTCAGGCTACTAAAGTCTGATTTTCAAAGCTGTTTGAAGTCAGCTGAAATTAGGGGCTAAAGCAGCTTAGAAAACCAGCTGGCACCTATGTAAGTATCTTTAAAAATCTGACTCCGTCCCCTTATACTTAGCATTTCATTTTTTTTTCCCAGGGTGCCCATAGTTCCATGACCTCACTGAAAGGAAAGGCAGTAAAATTATACAGCAGGTCTTCTAACGTACACAGACACGTTGCAGTGTATGTAAATGTGTGTCTGAGGTCTAGGAAGAGGTTGAGCCTTTCACTGGGCTGAGGGCCAAGTAGGTGCTGGAATTAGAGCAGGGTAAAGATTATTCCTGTGAGGTGAGGGAGGCACTGAATCATTTAGGGGCCTTAATGCACCTCTTCAGCCACGTTGTGGGGGTGTGCAGAGATCCCTGCCTCACTGGGTGCACATTTCCCCCACACAACTGGAGTCAGCCCCTTGGAAGGGGCAATCCTTTAGCATGACAGGATTATCTGATCTGCACAGAAGCATGTACAGAAAGTTGGTGATATGATCTTCCTTTCATCCTCACCTAACTTGTCTCTACAACCCCTGTGGGGATGTGCTGCCTAATGTGCAGAGAGATCCTCAGCTCTAAATCATCGCCAGGATAAGAAGGGTTTACTTTCCCCCTTCTTTTCTCCCTGCCCTCCAAATGCTATTATTGTGTTATTTTTCAACAGTTTAAGAAAATTTCAGTGGCAAAATTGAAGAACTTGGGGCAGACCCCTCCTTCAAGCAGACTAAAATGGTCCCAAGCAGCCAAAACAAGAGTCCTCTCTCACAGAGGTGTCTTTGTGCAATATAAAACTAGCAGAGCTGGGTCTGTGCCACCTTTTCCTTGCCCTGTGAAAAGTGGAGGGCTGAGAGCATGGCTGAAAAAGGCTCAGGACATTCTCACAGTCGGGGCTGGCAGGACTTGTGGTAAGACTGTTCCAGCTGGCTGGGATCAGAGCATCCCTAGGGGTGTGACAGATTCCCCCAAGAATGAACAAGCAGACTGAAGAACATGAAGATGTGTCTCCTTTCTCCCACTCCCTGCTGGGATCCCAAACCCAGGTCAAAACCAGCTCATTTCAACCCAAAAAAATAGCCTTTTGATATCCCTTCCAGAGCCAGTCTTTCTGCAGGAGCTATTTAAAACATAGTGAGTTTCTGCTATCAAGATTTTCCTTCTGTTTGCCTGGGGAAAATTACTGATACTGAGCTTAAATAGGCATCCTCCTCCATAAAATTCTTTTCTCTAAACAAATTAGCATACGTTGGAAAACTGTCTTGGAAAGGAGACAAATAATGACTCGATCAGAACTGTTTATGTTGGCTGAACATTATGACACTGGGAAAGTCCAACACTGGTCAATACTTTTTTTCCTTGGGAATTGACAGTAATAGCTTACTCAGAAGAAATGCAGCATCTTGCATATCACCAATACCAACCCTGGAACTGCTGGCAGAGCCTTCTGTTATTTTAAGGATGTTTTACTGTAATTTTTCATTTTAAGGACTTGCTTGATTGCATTATTTCCAGTATATGCTTTATTCCAAAGAAGCAGCTAGGATTCTTCCCAGTACACAGCTGTCTTGGCACTGTGAACTCTTTCCCTGAATTGTTGCCTTGTAAAAAGTCTCATTGATTTTGAAGTTTTCTGACTTACATTTAAGTCTTAACTGTCTGAGGTCCAACATACCTAACCAATTTTCTTTTACTTCATATTATATGCTCAGCTATCAAGTGGAATTGACTATAGTGGTTGTAACACCATGTCATATGGGGAGAGTGGCCGAATGCCTTGTGTAGGAGAACTGGGAGTGTCCTGTCCTTGACTGCAGCCAGATCCCCACCACATGTGGGCTCTCCCAGAGCTGACATCTGCAGCACACAGATGAGGAACAGAAAATAAAACAGAAAATTGGGGGATAAAGAAAAAAAAAATAGAAAAAGCAAATTACTTCTGATGGGAATTTTGATTAAATATAATGATAAAATATTTTGACTACCCCATAAGCTGACTGCAAAAGGAAGGACAAAAATAGCTAATGGGAATTTTGCAATTTCATTTTTTTTATTCACCTTACCCATAAAAAGATACTTTTGAAGGCTTCATGTGGAATTTTAAAATTTGCAGAGTTCAGGACATTTCAAAGAAAGGTGATAACATTTGAATCCCTTTTTTAACAGATGATGAGACAAAAATATTCCTCACATTCACCCTATACAATAATCTCTGTCATCTAATAAAACCTGACTCTGGTAGGACCACTGACTGCTCAGTCTGGGAAGACGAGCCACAGAAGCTATTGGGGCCTTCTGGATTTTAGTTTTTTCTCCACAGTGATGGAAGGGAGGTTGGAAATATCTTCTGGAGTCAACTAAGTTGAGATGGTAACGTGTATTGACACTACACATTTAAACATGTTTCTAACTTTAAGAGCAGCGTAGTTTTCCTGAAATAATCCAAGACTGCTCTATGCTTAAAGATAGATGCTTATTTAAATGGGTAGCTAAATCAAGATATTAATAACTTCTTGTATCAAGATAAACAAAGCTCTAAAAGAAGCATTTTCAACATGAAATGAGAAGGGTTTTTTTATTATTATTTTAAGTAGTACTACACAGAGAATAATGTTCTGTTAAAACTAGCTTTCCTGTTAAAGCTGCAAAGAAAAACATCCTAATTTTATGGGCCTGTGAAAAAATAAAATATTGTTCATTTGAAACTGGATTTTTTTTCTAAGTAGATAAAAAATAACGGCCATCTTTAAAGAAAACTTATTGGATCAAAAAGAATAAAAAAAAAAGAAGAAAGAATAAAATGTCTGGAGTTATATTGATCCTTAAGAAAAACTTGGATTGGACCATAGCTCAATTTAAAAGCTGCCAACACCTGAAGAAAATACATTTTCATCCTGAAAGCTTGTGTGCTTCATTTCTAACCCATTTGTTAGTCCAATAAAAGGTTGCACTTTAACTATCTTGACTCACTTGAGAATAATTGGCATTTCTTTCATTTTATGGCATCATTTAAGTTTAAGAATGGATTATTTGCTTGCATATTCCTGCCTTTTGCTGCTGCTGATGGATGAATTCCTACTCAGCAGGAACCCTCCAATTTCTCTTTTTGAGCTATATACTGTGCAGCTACTGTGAAATCTTCCATTAGACTGAAACCCTGCCCGGTGCAACGGGCTGGATAAAGGGCCTTGCCACGACTCCTGCCCTATAGCAAGGTGCTCAAGGGGGCTGAAATGTTGGGTTGCAGGTCAGACACAAGGTTGTGTTCTCCAGGGAATTAAAATAAGCCAAACTGGGAAGCAGGAATGACGATACAGAGAGAAGGATGTAGCTGCAATATAAAAAAAAAAAAAAAAAAAAGAAAAAAAAAAAAGAAAAAAAAATAAAAAAGAAAAAAAAGTAAGGTCTCTGTATATGTGTGCATTCTGACCCCTGGATAGCAATGGATTAATCCCTCCAGGGTTTGGCTACCCTCTGGATTAGCCTTGTGGAGCATCACTCACTCCTCCTGCTGTCAGGACTCCAGGGGAGTAGCTGTGAACAGGCTGTCTCAGAGCCCTGTGCATCCACTGGCTGAGGGATATAAATTCCATCTTCTTTTTACAGAGTCTGGGCTTGGTTTTTATGTGAAAAAGTAGGGATTTTGCCCTTAGTGAATTCTTGCTTGCTGCACACAAAACGTCCTGTGTGAGGGAATCTCTCTCTATCAAAGGAGAGCTATTTTCATCCTGATTTGTGTCTGAAACATGAAAACAACATAACAGCTGCATGCTGCATTGAATAAAGAACATACACATGCATTTAAATCACTTATATCTTACTTTTTTATGATGCAATTGTGAATTATGTTCTTTTTGCATCTGTAATTAGAGGGCAGAACAGATGGTGAAGGCTCCGTTTAAAGTGATGTGTCCATTAAAATAACCTATGCTGCCAAATGATTGCTCACTATAACAGGGTGCTCATTCACCAGAGCAGGCTTTTTGCTCTGTGGAAATACGTTGGGAAGGCCTCTGGACTTGACAAAATCCTTTTTAATTTTAGGATTTCCCTATTAAAAGATTGACTGTACAGGGTTAGCACTGAACCCCCAAAGCATATGTTTGACTGTATCTTTGTAATTTTAGGATGACCTTGTTTGTAATGAAAGGATGGCTGTAAATAAAAGATAAAGGGAAGGGAAAATGCAAAGAAAGCCAGCATATGTTAATTTCCATTAGGGCGTAACTATTTTGTGGTTTTTAACTAATTTCCAGGGTTATTCTAGCCAATCTGGGGAAGGGAGTGATCCAGGATAGGATCTGTCCTGAACTCAGTGTGGAAGTGATTAAGATCCATGGCTAAAGTTCTGTAGAAATATTTACACTGATCAGAGCAGTCACACATGATGGTTACCTGCAAAGAAGTATTTTTGGGTCTGATAATGGAGGTAAACACTGAAACTGTCCTTTTCTATTCCTATCCTCTTCTTGGGAAATCGTTTTGCATAAAGAGAGTGGGAAAATAAAAGATCCACTTTTAATCAGTTTTCCTCTTAGCATGAGAACAGGTGGAGATCTCACTCTTAAAAAACATCATCTTAAGGAATAAAACCTTTAAGCATTGGAGTGAAGCCAACTTTGGCCAGTTGTGATTGCAGTGTACTGCCAAAGTCAGCTGGGGAGCCTGTGAAAGCCTGGTCATCAGTCTTAATCCAAGTTCTTAGTCCAGATGTATTTTAATAATATAATTTGGTTTTATGAGTGCATGTGTGTGTTCTCAACAGGGAGGTCAATGACTGAGTGGAAAATGAGATTTTTTTTTTTCACCAGATATTCCTCCAATTCCGTATTATGCTATAACAAGATAATAACAATGCCAAAGTTTCTGCAGCTCTGCTAATTTCAGCTCTGAGATGGAGAATGTTTGTCAGGATTGTCCTGCAGCCCAACTGATGAACCCTGGGACATGGCCATTGTACAACCTAAAACCACAGATCCTTTTACTCAAGCCACCTAAGGAATATTAATTGATATGTGGACCAGATAGCTTAAGCTGGTTTAGGATAATTTATTGTGGAGATAGCAAGTCGAAGTCCTTGGTGCCTCAAATGAATAAAAAATCCGTGACATAAAGAAGGCTATTTCCATTGAATATGTGAAGACAGCTGAATGCTTTGCATGCTGACACATGATTTTGATTTGTGGGCACCAGTCAAGTGATCCACATGTCAAACTGCCCCATGGCATGGTGAGGCAGCAAGACTTTGGTGGGCAGAAGAGCAGGAATTTGTGAAGTTGCCTGGCTCAGGTAATTCCTGGGAAGCACAAGACTCAGAGACACATTGATTGCTGGGATGATACATGGGTCCCTAATGTAGGGAACAGCTAACAGCTGAACAGATTACATCACAGGCTGAGAGGAAAACAAATTGTGGTGGCTAAACACAATCTTTTTAATTGACGTTTGCGTTATGTTCTGTATAAATATATTTTTGAGGGGAGGGGATTCTGTCAGCACTTGAGCAGTTTCACATGCTGCTGTTTGTGCTCTCTGGGCTGCAAAGCAGCTCTGCAGTCAGCAGTAGATCTCAGAGTGGATCTATTATTCTGAGCAGGAGTTGGATAAACTCTTTCTTTTTTTCAGCATACCCAAGACTGTTGTGTTTCCATACCTGCCATTGATCATCCTTTCTCAATTATTGTAACATGAGAAGCACACATGGTTTCCAGACTGCACTTCTGATCTCCTCTAGTCCACAGCTGTTTGCTTAATGAATGCTTGTGGCTTTTTTCTCTTTCTCTGAAATTATTAAAGAAAAGAAAAGAAAAGAAAAGAAAAGAAAAGAAAAGAAAAGAAAAGAAAAGAAAAGAAAAGAAAAGAAAAGAAAAGAAAAGAAAAGAAAAGAAAAAAAGAAAAGAAAAAAAAGAAAAGAAAAGAATAAAGAGGAAGAGGGGAGGGAGAGCATAGATCAGAAAAGATTTTCCTAATTTAAATGTTGATTATGACATAAGTGGACTCCAAGATACTGTCCAGGTTACACTCCAATAAGATCAAAAGTAGCTTTACAAGCCTGGTCACCCCAGAGCTGGAATGAGTTTGTGCATGGGAGATGAGACCATCAGCTCTTAAATAAGTGCACAAGGAGGTGATGAGTGGAGCTCTCATGGAAGACAGTTTTCAGGATAAAAAAGCCTCTTTTTGGAATAAGCACACTCCAGAAAATTAAAACAGGACAAAGACAACATCAGTGCAAAACTGCCAGCAGCCTGAGATGTTCTGCCAGGGTAGAAAACAAATGATGGGCACAAACTGTGTAAGGCACTGTGTTAGGATGGCAATAATCCTTTATGGCAATTGTAAAATGATGCATTGCATTTGGCAGCAGAAAGGAAAATGTAAATTGATTCTTTTTGTTTAAATTTAAGTGCTTATCAAAGTCTGTAGGTAGACCTACAGTTATGCTCATCTGTCAGACCAAAGGAATCTAGTTTACCCTCATAAATGTAAAAGAATTTCCTTTGTCTTCTTTTTTTTTTTTAGTGTGTGTGCTTTTGTCAAACATCCCCACCCCTGGACCCCTTTTGCTCCCTCCCTTTCATTTCCAATCCAGACAATGTTTTTAAGTCTGGTCTCTTCATATTCCCCTGTTGACACACCTCTGAGCCAAGCTGATGGACAAAACGAGCCTTGCAGCTGAAGCCTTTCAGAAATGATATACAGGAATTAGTGCTGATATGCATGGAAGGGGAGCTCTACTTTTGTTTCTTCAATGGCTGGGGAAACTGATCCAGGACAAAGTTTGGAAATCTATTACAGCCATCTGATGCAAAGTGATTTTTAGCTTTCTATCACCTTTGACACTTGAACACTGGCATAACTTTTGTACTACTGTGGTCCTTGCCAAGGGCAGTTCATCAGATAGCAGGGATTAGGGACAAGTGAGCTAGTTCAGCTGGAATTCCTGCCCAGCTCCCCTTTCACCTCTGTGGCCTATTCTGTGATATGTACTAAATCTGAACCATATACATTACATTCTACTATCACCATCCTGTGTAACTCCTCTTTAATCTCCTGCTGCCATTGAATAGTGTGGAGCCAGTCCTTCTAAATTTCATGACGCCATTGAATTCCGTGGGGGAAAATTTGGGCTGCATTGAAGTCAACAGCAAACCTCTCATGGGTGGTCAGGTTTTTATTCAGAACCTCCACTTCCACTTTTCTCAAAAGGAGAAAAGCTGATTTCAAGCCAGCTAGAAATTTTGTTGAATGATTTTGGAAGGTGGAAATGCAGCTTTTAAAAAACCACCTATTTTAGAGCAAAATGTCCTTTCTAATGACATTTGATTTCATAAAAAAATGCAAAGAAGTATTTTAGTAATGTTGAAATATCATGTGTCTGTACTAAAGCATAGATTTTTTTTTTCATTTCAAGTGACTTTTATGATGGAAAATTCAGTATTTATTGTGCAATTCTCTCAAGTTTAAAATATCACCGTGGAATGAATACTCTGATATAATGCAGATGAAATATTTTGTTTTGACTCATAATAAAAGTTTATTTTGAAATCTCAATTCATGTTAAAACTGCTTTGAAATAGGAAAAGAAACATAAAATAGCAGTCCTTCCTAAATATGGAAAATCTTTCTGCACAAATCCATGTATTTTTTATACTTTTATTCACTAATTTATATTATGCATTCTAAAGGGGTCCTCCTTCAATTTGGGAACACCACAGGAGAATATCAGCCACTGTGGAGATTATTTCTTTACAGATTTAACTTTGATCATAATGTTGGTGAAATCACTCCAAAAATTTCAAGTCCATGTATTTTCTTGCTTGTCTCACTGAGACCTTGCTGTTTCTGAGCACTACTTTCCAATGAAATGTATCCTTTAAGAAGTTACCCATGTACCTGCTGACAATGAGGAAGATAAACATGGACTCGTAAGCATTCATAAATGGATTCATATGTAGAGGCAAAATGGTCAATTTGCTCATATTAAAAAAAAAAAAACAAACCAAACAGATAATAGACACTCAAGCATAATATTTCCATCAAAATACAAAAAAATGACTTCTGCAAAATACACCACTCATTAGCAGAACTGAGGAATACAAAGTGTTGCTTGTAATAGGAAATAAGTACCTTTAATCAAAAGTTAATTGATCTGTATACCATATTTTTCTTACATTCTTCTGCTCTTTCTCTAACTTCAGACAAGGATGTGTCAATTTTTCAGTATGTCACATTGGTTCTTGGGACTGATCCTCATCAGAGATTCATTGGTTTAAATCTGAAGCAACTCCATTAACTTCTAGAGGGAATTTAGCCTGTTGCATCTGGCTCACATCTTTTTCCCTTTCATTCAATTAGTGTTTGGCACAAACATACAGCTACTTAAAAGCTGTCGAGCTGGTTGGGAAAAATCCTGATGGCGAAAGACAACAGAAAGAGCAATCTAGTGACCTGCAAGTTTAGGTGACTGAAGCCAGATGTGTTCAGCTGCTTAGTGGTCTTAAAGCCACTTGTTAGGCAAGGCAGGGGCAGAGCAGCATCTAACATTGCAGGAACCTTTCATGTTGCTTTGATGGAAACACTTCAGTGTGGATCTTAAATCTAAATTTTTCTAATGCCCCCGGGAGGAATGACCTGGGACAGTCAGACAATTATGGTACAGAATTTTGAATATGTGTTAAAAAGATGATGCAGTAGAAAAGGTTCTTATAAATGTTGCTGTTACAAATTGCAGGATTTTAGACAAGAGCTGGTTTGGCTTGAGGATAAAATATTAAATGAAAAATAAAAATTTTTACTGGGACAAATCTGGGGAGAGTTCAACATACTGGTCACTATCCCAGCAAGGGGTTAATAAGACAATGATGGGAATTGGATAAGGACCAGGATGGAAAAAAAAAAAAGAAAAAAGAAAAAAAAAAAGAAAAATTGTGATAACTTCTGTAATTCCAGATGGACATTCATAGATAGTGAACAGAACAGGGCATGTATTATTGAGCACATCCAACACATATGTTTGCCAATGTGTCATAACCCTGACCTAGAAGATTATATTTATGACACAGTCTTTCTGTCTTTCTCTGAAATTACCATAAAATAAGCATTTTAGGAGCAGTTTTTCACTATTTGCATGCTTTCAAAATTACAGACGTTATTTTGCCTAAGCTTACTGTTGATATAAACTGGATTCAGATCTGTGACCAAGTGTTAAAGAGCTTTATAGCTCATATATAGTTATTCAATTCCTCCAGCCCTGATCAGAATATGGTGCACTCTAGGGAGAAATGATGGTTCTATCATTAATGTTGGTTGGGATGAAAAAGGGTGATGCAATCTGTGGCAAGCCTTCTTTTCACAACGCACGTGCGAAACAAAAACAAAAATACAGAACTCAGCACATTATAAATGACATGGGAAATGAAAACTCCCAACCACTGTTCAATGGAAATAGAGAAAAGAGAGAGATAAGCAATCATTACAGTGCATTTTTTTTCTTCTCAATAATATTAAGTTCAGGCAAAACTGGAAGGGCTCACATCCTCAGACAAGGAAAAATGTTTTTCATTCCCTTTAAATTCAATCTTTCATTCTTGTCTTCTTATTTATTTGACTTCTGAGACATTATATTCATTCAGGTGCTAAGCTCCCATTGGGATTGAAGTGGAATTAGCTTGGGGTGTGGGAAACAGGAAACTGAGATCAACGCAAACCTTTTGCACCAATCCCTATGGAACTAAATTAAGTAGTTGGCTCATCTCTTCTCACAGTGTCTTACTTTGCAATAGAACAAAGGGGCAAATTTAACCCTAATGTGAGAGGTCAAAACAGTTAAGAATTAAACCAATAGGAAAATTTCTCTTTATTTGACTAACAAGAGAAAGCCTTCTGTATAAACAGGCATCCTCCTCCTCTTCCTAATCTCTTAAACATCCGGCCAGGATTAGGGTCCTGTTGCACTAACTGCTATATAAACTCAGAGCACAGAGCTGTTCTTCTGCAAAGGCTCTTTATTTTAAAGGCATGCAAGGAAATGGATGGAGAGAAAGGGATACTGTACTCAAAAAAAAAATAAGTTGGTAGAGAAATCCTCCCAGATGCCAACTTTGGAGAGACAAACATAAGGACACTTCTGGGCAAAGGGCTGCAGTTGTATCCAAACCCACTAACCTTAACTGCTGTTGATGTTGTAGAGAGAAATAAATGAACCGAAGGACCACCTTTGCTTCACAACTCTAGTTTTTGCTACCGGTCAAATTTTATCAATACAGATGGCTGCTAATCCTAGCCTGGCAAGATGTGGATGCAACTGTTTTATTAAGGGGTTGTTTCACAGCATTAATGTGATGGCCAAATTTGAGAGCGGGAAAGACTTTTGGAGGTTTATCATCCTCCTGCTTGTTGATGTATGGATAGTATGTTAGGGTTCTCTGTTATCAATTTCTTGTGGCTTCAGGATACCAGCCAACAGAGATCTCAGTGCTTCCAAGCTTTTATTTTGTGTCTGTGGTGACTTTCTCCTGCAGCGAGGCATTAGATCAACTCTGTCGTCAGCTTAGGGGAAATCCATCAGTTAACATCAGCAGAGGAATGAAGAAGAACGACCTGGCAAGGAGCAAAGTAACCTCAAACTTGAGCCAAGAACTTGTCAGAGAGCATAACTGCATCGCCCAGTTTTCTCTGGGTGATGAGAGAAAAAACATGGAGAGTGACTGCCATGGCAATCAGGATCCACACCCTCTCTGCAAACAAACACCACCTTCAATAAGTGCCTTTTTAATGTGCATTGAGTCTTTGTGTAGGAAAAGGATGTGCAGTTGGCAAGTACAGAGCTGTAAGGGGATAGTTTGAACATGCTGATAAAACGTCTAGCTTTACTCCAGAGTTGACTTTATCATTTACCCAGGGATATTGTTAGTAGAAGATGATAGCCATGCTCCGACAAGAGACAGACAGTGAAATGTATATGAACAAAACAGCCATTGTGGTAAATTCTATCCTGTTTGTGTGGTGACTTCTCTAACCATAATCACACAACTTTACAGGCAGAGATAAAACACAAAGCAGGCGGGGAGAAGCGCAAAGAAAGGGAAAGAGAGCACACTGAGATCAAGGGGCTGTTGTAAGAAAGACACTATCCCTCTTAAAGCGTCACCACTAAGAAAAGAAAAGGAAGAGAAAAGAGAAAGAAACCTCCTGTCTGTGTCCTTAGGCAGAGGGACAGCGGCTGGAGCAAGGGGGAGAGGTGTGCACTTTGGAAAATGAGGTTAGCTGGTTCACTTCTGCCAGATGGTCTGCAGTACTGGCTGGAGCATGGAGGCAACAAAACGTCAATGCCATGAATGGGAAGAATGGCTTTCCTGCCCTCAGAAGAAGCTGTGGGGATTACTGAAATTAGAGCTGGACTCATGCTACAAACACTTTCCCTTGAGTGTTCACTTGCAGTGAAAGGAAAACAAATTTCCACCCATGTGTAACACACCTCTTTTATACCTGCCTTCCATGGGTCTCTTCACCCACTGAGTTTTATTTGTCTAATGAAGGCTTGAGGGCTGTGAATTTTAAACTCCCATGTCTAACAATTGCTGGCTGAAGTGGTATACTTCAATGTATTTAATATTTCTGTTGGTTTAAATCAGTATAAAAAGTCCTATTCAAGAAATCTCAACGGGGTTTTAATTGCAAATGATGGACATCTCATGACAGAAATTAAGCCAGAGGAAATAATGCTGGTTGGATTGGTGCTGCCTCCAGCAGAGTGATGCCACCAAGAATGTGGTGAGCCAGAGGAGGATCTTTACACCACCTTTGCAGATAGGACCTAATTTGCACATCAGTGGCTAATGACTTGATGAAATCACTTGCCAGGAAGGGTTGTTTGGTACACAGCATAGGCTAGGCAGGAAGTTTGCCACAGACCCTGTCAGACAGGCAGCAAAGAAGATTCACTGATAATGGATAATCACTTTGCAGTCAGAAATATTGGTTCTAACTACTGGAGGGAGAAAGGGGAATGATGGAGTTCACCATTGCTAAATCCACCAGACCCTTATGACTCAACACTCTAAAAGTGAACAGGTCCATGAAATTATTTTGAGTATGTGTGGAAAGGAAAAAAGTCTCCTAAACTCTCTGTGTAGAGAAAATAACAGCAGAGATGGTTTTATTCTTCTTCTAAACACATGCCATTAGAACCACAGAGACAAAATTTGATATCCCAGAATTCGGAAATACCATTTATCACCTATTTCATCCTGAAAGTGAACCAAGGCTTGGCAGCACTTTCTGATGTTCCCCTTGGTCCTGGTGTCACAGGACCCTCATTGAAAGCAAAAGCTGAGCAACCCCAGACTCAGACAGTTTGGAAGGAGAACCAATTTCTCCTCTATTGGGTGGAGAATCATTGTGCAATTACTGGTGGTTATGACTCTTTATCTGTTTATTATTAGAAGGACTCTGACTGTTTTTAGTTAGGTATTATAATGTGCTTGGTAGATGTTTTTATTATGAGCTTGTACTCTTAGACATATTTTAAGTAAATGAGTTGCTTGACTCTAACCAAGGGTTGGGCTCAGTTTTTGGGGCTGTCCGTGTGAAGCTGGTGGCATGCTCTGAATATCTCTCCATCTGGAAGAGTCACAGCTCATTCCACAAGGACCATCAAACGGCCAACAGACATGAACACATTTATTTTCAACTGATAAAGGCCAAACTGGAACCATAGATACAGTAGTTACAGTTTGCTACCAGTTGTTGGATGGATTTACCACTCTGTGCCACTTCATGCTGAGCTTTGAGTTCAGATCTCATTTTTGTTGCCTCTTTTTTGTAGTTCTGTTATTCCTGCTTGGACCTGTTAATATGAAAATGTCTGAACACTGAGGTGTGGGTGGAATCACATCTCCAGGGAACAGCGTGACCTTGGTGATGAATCTTTTAAAAGCCAGACTGACCAAATGTGGTGCAGGAAAATAATATTACATTATAGCAGGGAAATGGAGTGCTTTAGAGATCTAACAGGTATTCTCCAATACTAACTTCTATAGATCCACAATAAGAAAATATGGATTTAATGAGCCAAAAGAAAAAAGGAAATTTTTTGGGAAGAGATGAATTTCTTGATGATTCACACCTTTTTTTTATTTTTATTTTTATTTATTTTTATTTTTTTTAAATTTTTAATCATGAAGAAGGCAATTAGTAACCTGAATTTTGCAGGCAAACCCGGAAGCTATCATTTGTCAGCAAATATAATGCATGGGGTGCATCCTTTTTCTTTATGAAAACAGCATAAATCTCAAATTCTTCCTTGCTGGAAAGAAATTTAATATTTAAAGGTAATTTGACCTGTACATGTGTGTGCCATGAATCTTTTATGTGACCTACAGCAAATGTATTTATATAGTATTATTCTGAGAATAGTTATCTCTTATTCAATTTCTGGGATATTATTTTTCTTTCTTTGACTAATGTACATTTGGCCTTCTCATTTCCCCACCCAGCCAGAACTGTGTTAACCTTCCCATTTATGTCTTTTTTCCTCTTTTTCAAGGTCTGGTAGCTAACACTGGACCACGTGTGGCTAATATTATGATAGAATTGGATTTTTTTGCAAAAAATATAAAATGCGTATTTTTTTTCCCTAACCCCTTATTTCTATTGTTGCTGTTATTACATAATTGAGTCAAGAGTGATGTGTCCAGTGAAGGGGAAAGCAGTGAGAGAGTGAGAAAGTAGTGAGAGAGTGGGAAAGAACTATTTTTATTGTCTTTCTTTAATTTCTGTCCCTTAGCAGAAAGCCTCTGAGGGATGCTCAGATGGTTTTGTTGGGTGATGTGTTGTCTCTGACCAGATCTCCCTGGTAAAGGACAGACCCTTTAGACTGAAACCCTGAAAGGGGTCAGCACAATGGATAAATCCCCCCTGCATCCCACTTAGCCACTTTTGGAGGAAGTCTGCAGGATTTCGGAGGCCTTGTCATCTCTCTCGACAACAGTGAGTTTCAGATGCTGAAATCCTGTTCTGTAGGTCTGTTTACAAAGGCTTTGATTGACAAAATGACTTTGCTTGGGACGTCTGATGAGGCCAATGCCTCCAGCTGTGCCTCTTCTGCAAAGATATTTATACTGGCTTGTCAGTCAGGCCCTGACATGCCATCATTTACAACGTAGCATTTTATGGTAAATCATAACCCATTTCAGCTGGTTTTCAAGCAGTGTGTTCTAAACTTCAGTGGTTTAGGAGCTGATTGGCTCCATTGCTCACAAATCTGTGGAAGGAGGAGTAGGATGGACATCTGGGACAGTAAATTCCTCAGATGTCCCAAATGGAGCTGTCTCTTTCTGTCAGTCAAAACCTTCCATGGCAGCTTGGAGTTCAATTGGTTGCTTTTAATCATGTGGGTTGGCTTCTTGGGTTTGTTACACAGGACCAAAACGTTCAGAAATGACCATTGCTGGCTCATCTGGTCCTCTGTGTGCTTGTGAACTGTCCTGAGGAAAAAGACCATCAAGGAAGGAGCAACAGGCTGGATGCACAGTCCTGGAGAAGAGCAGTAGGAACCACACATGGACCTCTTCTTATGGGTTGTCAGTAACAGTTGTGATTCAGTTTCTGTGTTTCAGGATATGTTAAAAATTTAAGCTTGGGGAAGAGGATTTTTCCATAGGTCATTATTACATTCTTCTCTGATGTCATGAAAACATAAAGAGTTGTTTTTAAATCGTGTTACTTAATACAAAACACAACTTTTGGGAATAAACTCTTTGGCAGAATTCTTCAAATATAGCACTGGCAGATGCACAGAGAAGTAATCCATATCTATGGGTTGTCTATATTGCTTGACACATTTTTGCTGGGAAAGCCAGCTTGGTTCAGACATGGTGTAATCATACCAGACCATTTGTCCTTCCTTCAGTCTCCCACTGACCTTCATACTCCAGTGAATCTTAATTTTTAAGCTTAGGGAGAGATAGCCTGTTGCTTCAGGATGATTCTTCAGGCCCCTTGTGGCACTAAATGTATTGTTTAAAATCTCTTAACACTGTAAATCACATTGTGTCTCTCATACAACTGAAGCTGAATTCTTAGTGGGGTGAGGAAGAAAGAAAGCAGGCTGGGGGAAATGGCAAATAAGAAATATCACAAGAAACGGCTGGAGGGCAAAATACAGAAGTGCATGTCTATGTATAGACATGTGTGCATAGCTGAATGTCCATGTGCCTACACACACATGCACAGGGTAAGATTCCTCAAGGTCTAACGGTCATTGAAAAGTAAAATGACTCAAACACAAATATTCCATTCTATTAATGTGATGAAAATTTGAAAACAGGGTTTATGATTTACACGTCATTTGTCTGAACGATGTACTTTGGATTTATGTCTGGCAACATGTAAGTAACTGTTTGCATGTGCATGTACAGAGTTTTGCTTCATCTGTGTGTTTATTTTTCCTATTTTCACATGCAAAGATCTGAGTATGGGTGTAAAAAGATATATTTGTGATAAGCTGGTAGATGTTCAAATTGTAAAGCTTGTCTGATGCACATCTGGGTGAACGTTCTGCAGATCACAGAATCATAATCACAGAATGGTTTGGGTTGGAAGGGACCTTAAAGATCGTTAAGTTCCAAGCCCAATCCAAAATAATTTTGAAAACCTCAGAGGAACTGGACATCTCTTGCAATATTTCAAATGGAATCATTTTCTTGGACTGAAAAAAATTTAGATACATGAGAAAATATAAAGACAGGGAATAAAAAACGGCCACTTGAACTTCCAAAAGATTTTGACCTGATTTCAGACCAAATAGTCACATAACATGTTGGCTGAATTTCCAGGATTTTAACATTTAAGCTGACAGTACTACATAGAAGTGTTTTGTACTGAAGGCCCCCAGAAAATTCAGCCTGTGGCCTTGTAATTTGTCTTACTTAGCTGGAAAAGAAAAAAAATAAAAAAAGTCTTTGATCTGATCTATGCCATGGATGCCCAGCAAATCCTTTATTTTTTCAACATGACATGAGAAAAAGAAAAAGGGAGAAGCTTCAGGGTAACTTCTGCATGGTAGAGATTTTATTGCACTGTCCACCAGCTCTAGATAAAAAGCAGTCTTGATTTCTGCTAGCCCAAGTAGATATTATCCTTCATGTGAGACACTGTAAACACACTTAGAAGTGACTTAATGAAAAACCCAACTTGTTTGCCTTATTTCTTTGAAGCACCTTATCCTCAGAGGGCAGCAGGACCAGCTCATACCCTCACAACCCAGAACTTCCTCTGGATTCCTTCAATACTTCCACGGTCTTGTGTTTCTCTTGTGGTCTTCCAGCTCTAGATCTTTCTCATCTATTTCCCATTTCCTCAGAAAGGAAATCCTTAGCCTAAAAGACTAACGCAAGGGCTTTAATTTCCTCAGGTACAGATTTTGAGACACCACCCAGAACAAAATTTTCCCATATGTAAATAATGAAACTTCTAATTTATGGAAAGGATTTACAAAAACTGTGATATTTTGGAGTTAACAGTAGCCAGTGGTAATTCACCCTTTGGGCATTATGTTGCACAGGGACAGACATCCCTATTTTGTCTCCATTGTAGGTATAAAAATCTCAGAAATTTAATGAATCAAGAGCTACAGTGGGCCCAGCTCTCTGCAGCCTGGTGCTGCTTTCAGAATCTTGGGAAGAACAGATATTGTGGGTGGTTCATTGCACCAGTCAAGAGCATTTAGTGATGTTTCTTCTTCCCAGAACACAATAATTTTGAGAGATATCATGACAAGGAAAATAAATATGTCAGGACAGATCTTTGACATTTGGACAAGGGGAAATCAGCATTGTTTCAATAGATCATAAATCTCTTAGGAGCAGTCAGCAAATTGCTCAAAGCACTTCATTCTGACTTGTGAAGGATTCCCCAGGCGAGTCTCTAGAAAATGGGTTCAAGAAGTACCTGTTAATATTCCCTCATTAGCTGAAACTGAGAAATGGGGAGAGCACAATGTGTAGCAGAGACACAACCTCGCTTGCTCAGATGACTCACAACAAATTTTCTCCTCTAAGGAACACTGGGGAGATCCAAATCTGTTTACACTGTGTACTCAGATATCAAAAATCATGCGCACTTCCCTCTGAGAACAGCAGAATGATGTGCAGGTGATATTGCAATCACTATCCCACAACAAAATATTCCAATTGATTTCACCAGATCGTGCCAGGTGGGGAAAAAAGAAGAATGGGGAAAATGTAAGAACTTCTTGTTGTTCTGTCTTACAAGGCCCTCCTTTTTATTTCCTATTTTTCAGTCAACCTGACTGAAACAGAGTAAGCAGACTTGATCTCCCCATGCCTCAGCTGTCCTGGGGATTGAAATTTCACTTAGCCCAACGTAGATGTGCATGGTAATTGCACATTTTAAACTGATGGCTGCACAAGAGCAGAAGCTGTGGCAATGCTGACACTTTTGGCCTGGAACTTGGCAGGGCTCTGAAAAAAAAGTGTGGAGCTGCTGTTGCAAATGGCTCATTTTCTGACTTGGAGGGAAAGGACTTTTAGTTTCAGATGTTGCACTTCTGCAGATCACTGACAAGGAGAAGACTTTGGTATCAGGCCACTGGTTTATCTCTAGCAAGCTGAGGGAAGTTAATATAAAACATTGTAATCTCTTTCACAGCCTCCAGGACTCATAAGAACCTATAAGAAGTTTCTCAAGTTTAAAGTGTTCTACAGGATACTAAATCTTAAGTCTCCTGGAGGCCACTGGGGAAATGAAAAGGTGTAGTTGTCACATTTTGTCAAAGTACAACATCTTTATAATAAGGCAGTTAGTTCCCTTTCTCCAGATCCAGACCAGCTTGAGCTACTAAAGCCATGTTCTTTGTTTGCCCAGTTTTATTGATGTATATTTTTAATTAAAGCATATTAAAGCAATCTTGGAGCAGCTCTTAAGGTGCTTAAAATTGGTATTAAGACACTTTGGGCAATGAGACAGGTTTATTTCAGTAGAGATTCTGCCTCATATTCTCATTCTTTGTCCCCTTCCTTCTCTTTAGCCCCTTAGTTTGTATTTCTGCATTATTTTTTTTTAAATTATAACAAAAATGACAAAAAATGTTACGTTGTTATCCTCAAATTTTAGCAAATGTGCTTCAGTTGTGAATTGAAGAAGGAAAGGGATGATTGAGGCTTGTTTTTAAAACTTTTCTCCAATTCCACAGCCAGGAAAGAGGCTCTGCTTAAGATGGGAGCTCTGAGGAAGAGGTAAACGCAAGAAAAGATGTGCTCGTAGCAAGCCAGAGTAAATCAACTGCAGCAAGAAATGAGCAGAAGTGAACAAGCATAGTAAGTAAGGAGACATTGATCATAATGATTTCAGGTAATTTTTGGTAGAGTTATGGAGAGAATGAGTGGTGAGGAGATAGGGAAGAGTTATAGAAAGCACCAAACCTAAGGAAGAAACAGAAGGAAAAGGTGTCATGAGAGAGTGAGAAATAAAGCTCTTAAGAGGAGATGGATGGTTGAAAAATAACTTGCTCATTAGCCCTTGCTTTGTATTCCTTGCCTCAGAATTGTCACTTCTAATTATCTTTTCACCTTTGGTTATTTACTGCAATCACAGAAAACTAATGATCACCAGCCTTGCTTCAAAAGATTCACTGGATAGTGCCTGAGATCATAATAATTTTCTCAATTTGACCATATAACTAAAAATTAAATAAAAGAAAAAGTCACGAGTCTGTGAGTATATGTCTTTTAACAATTAAAGTTTCTGTATAAGAGGAAGGTTAACTGCTGGATGCCTTAACACTCACACATGCCTGATATGTTTAGTACCTCAGACACAATTTTCCTTTCCCCACTCTCTTTCTCTTTTTATCCTGTGGAAGCTAAAACTTTATTATAAAACTGAAGATAAGTATATCAGTTTGCTGGATGCTGGCAGAGCAGAACACAAGCAATGAGAAGATAAGGGAATTTGGTCAAATACAAAAAATACCATGGAACCTAAACCAAATGACATCAGATAAGACCTCCACTGACTTTCTCTTAAAAATGTAATAAATAAGGATCACAGAAAAAAGTCTTATTTTTTTCCTGGCACTATTTTTTTTGGTTGTTGTTATTGTCTCTAGTGCTTCACAAGTGTATCTGTACTAGTGTTGTTTTCCCATTTGTAATAAATAAATGCAGATCATCTTGTATTCAAGGTCTGATGGGTTCAGATTAGTGATGAGACTCCATATATACATATATATATACACACACACACACACACACACACACACATATGTATATATATATAATTTATATATTTCTATCCATTTTCGTCCTGAAATAATGACCAGCAGTTCTGAGAGCATCATAAAGTCTGGTAGCTGATAAATTGGATAGAAAATGAGCTAGAACCAGTGTAAATGTTCCTGTGATCAGCAGTGGCAGTGTTTGGGGCAGTATTCAGCTTCCCAGGTGTTCAGAGCTGGGCTCTGGGATAGCAGGGATTGAACTGGTTTGTGCTGAAGAGTGCAGCCCTGTTTAAGCAGCTCAGCTACACAAACCCATGTTATTCTTGGCTGGTGGAGAGGTCTCTGCCACTTCAGCTGCTGCTTCATCAAGTGCGAAGAGAGAAACTGCTAAAAAGGAGAGAAAAAGGGGTCTGCTATTCATTCTAAAATCACTTCTGTTTGTTGGAGACTTCCGAAAATACAGTTTATCTGAAATGCCTGTAAGATGTCACCAATGAAGGACAAGCACAGACAGCTTTATTGTTGGGCTTTCTTCACCATTCTGGATATTCTCCTGTCCAGATGCCATTTTCCCTCACTGGCAATTTTTGTGGACTTGGTAATACAGAGACTGGGAATCAGACCATGAATTGCCAACAACACATATTAAATTGGCGGCTTGGCCTGGATTTTAATGCATCTAAATCTTAGTATCACCTTGCTAGGGGCTCAGGTAAGCTTTACATCACTGAACAGAACTATAAAAATAATAAAATCTATCCTGATTCAGGGCACAGCCTGTTGGAGAGAGGTAGGGGAATTGTGGCTGCTCTTAACAGCAGCCCTCTGCTCATTCCGTCTCCTATGATGCCTACAAACAGAAAACGGTCACAGTTCCACTCCAAGCAGCACATTAGAAATAAAGCATAGAATGGATAATTTTGGCCTTGAAAGCACCATGGAGTTGTTTTATTTCTGAGGACATTTCACAGGCTGCTTCCATCCAGGAATATTTTAGCCTTTCCAAGAGCTCAGTGTTCACATCTACCGGTGTGGCTCAAGCCAAGCTGTCTCAGGGCTTTGGCACTGATAAACTTTCAATGACAGGGAAAATACATGTTATAGCCTGGGAAAGGGAGAGTGTTTTTGATGGGAGAGGAATCCCCTTGGGGCCTGACGTTTGTCTGTGGCCATAGGTGAGGTTTGCTTAGTGGTGTCTGCCCGGTCTCCAGTGGACAATAGTCTGTGCCATAAAAAGCTTCCATGCATAATACGTAGTATTTGCTGGCCTCTGCCTTGAAGAAGCCCAGATGAGAGCAGTTTATATCCATCAAGGGACAGTCTCCAGTAGGAAAGATAGTTCTCTTTGGCAACAGGATATCCATGCCATTTCATTTTATTCCACCTTTCAGTCTTATGGATCTTTTTCTTCTGCCTTTTTTTCCCTCCTCTCACTCTCCCTTTACATTTTACTTAAATGTGGGGAGTTTTAAGTATCTATAACTTTCTGGAAAAGCCAATAGGACTGAGAATGATCAGCATTCAACAAATGTTTTAATTAAATTAAATTAAAGAATGTTCAAAACAACACGTAAAATTGTATAATCAGTGTCTATATAATTCTTTCTCCTTCATGCTTTAAGTTCTCTGCTCATAGGCAGAATCAGGTGATAAAAAGTTAAGAGTCAACTGTAAAAATCAGATCTCAGAGAAAACATGCTGGGAAGAGAAAAATAAGAGAAAAAAACTTACCAAAAAAAAAAAAACAAAAAAAAACCAAAAAAACCAAAAAAACAAAAAACCCAACAAAAAAAGCAAACTAACAAAAAACCCAAAAATCAAGCAGCCCTATCACATTCCTGCTGTCTGCCTGGCAGTATTAATCTTTTCTCTTAAGATAGTGTTGTAAGCTTACACCAGGGCATTTCCCCACAGCCAAGCTCAATTTTGGGTGCACAAACGTGAACACACACACGTGCTCCCACACGTGCATCCCCTGGCAGAGGAGAAGCAGCCGGAGAGAGAAAGTGTGTGTGTGTCACACCCTCTAAATTCAGGTGGCCTCAAGCAGTGCCATATAATCCCAGCCTCAATTAAACTTTCCAAGGTCAGTGGTGTTCTACCAGGTCAGACATAAATAAGTCAGGTGAGAGTCCTAGGGCACTGAAAAGCCATATTTATTCTTTATCCACAGTTCATAGCTATCAAATGAAGCCTAACAGAGAGAGAGAGAGAGAGAGTGAGTGAGTCTGGCTCTCAGAGCTGCTTCTGTTGTAAGTAATTTTTTTTTTTTTAAAGAAAAAACATGGTTCTGGCTCACCCCTACCTCAGAATTACCTAAAACTTCACTGTGACTGTGGAAGTTTTGGGAAGACAAAGCAAGAGATTTTAATTCAGCAACAATTATGATTAATTTATTCAAGTGACAGTAAGTCAGTCGTGCTGAAGATATTTTTTTTTAAGAGGTAATTATTCCTTTAAAATTTGAGAACAGATGCCACCATAAACCCCTCTTGAATTGAGATATACAGATTTCATGTACTGATTCAGCCAGTAATTAAAATGGGCCAATATTGAACAGTCTATTGGGTTTGTAAACAGAATATTTAATTTTCTCTTGTTTAGGGAGAGCGGAGGAAAGGATAGGGAGAATATATCTCAGTTCAAAAGTGTTAAAGACTCTGGACTTACTCTGGCTTCTCTGGGTGTCAGACCCATTGAGAAGAGTTATCACATTCCAAGAAAGTAATTAAGGACAGTTGAGGTCCACTGATTTCTGTACTGTCTAGAAGAACTAAGTGAATTTTCTGGTCCTTTATGACTAATAACCAAATTAACATATATGTTTTAATAAACCAACATACCACAAGTAGTCTGCCCTGCTGCACTGCTTAGTGTTTTAGAGGTAGAGTTTTGACTTGAGGCATTTGACCTTTCTCATTTTGTTCAAGGGACAGAAAAAAAAAATTGAGAGCTATTTTAGGGAGAATTACTAAAAACAAAAAGAAAACCATTCTCCAAATTCTCATTTGTCTACCTCCAAAAAAAAAAAAAAAAAGTGCAAGTACTGTTGTATTTAAAGACTCACAAGCAGAAAGTGTAAGTGCTTTTTTAAAGAGGGTACAGAGGTCTGGAGCTGGTTTTGTTCTGTTGACCTAACTTGATTTACACCAGTTTACACAGTTGAGAAACTGATACATTAATGCTGCTGGAAAAGTCATCTCACACATTTGGTTTGTTTTTCCTTATTTAATCTTTTTTCATCATTAAGATATGGTGATCTATTAAGCACGATAAGGTATATATATCTTTTTTTAGTGGCTTTCACTCTTCTGTTGAGAAATAATTTTGAGAGCGCAATTAAGTAATAACAAAAATAAATTTCCAGATATCTTTGTGAATACCAGTGCTAGCTTTTATTTAGTATATTTAGTATATATAAAGAGATCACATCATTAATTATTGCAAATATTCAGAAAGTGGATACTTATACACATGGTTTTGAATCACTGAATATATACAAGAGTAACTTTTAATCTGTGAAATATTCAAACACATGTATAATCACACATTTATCTTCTTACAATAACTTGCACACTTGCAATCAGGGAATGGAAAAAATAGTAGGTGATTAGCATGTCCAGACACATAATGATGAGTGTTGATTGGTTAAAGTGAGCACTTCCCAAACAAAGAAAAGTATTTGTCAAAACTGTTATACAGTTTGGGATAAATCTGCTATATTCATTGTCAGGCAGCTTTATTAGTGGTTCTGATTCTGAAAATTTGAAGATAAAGTTAAAAAAGCACAGGCATTAGGGAGAGTTTATGGTGGACAAAGTGCCACAGAAATGTGTTTATAGAAATATCAGTTTTATTTTATAGGCATTAATATTAGAAATCATTTCAGTGCTCAGTGCCCATTAGCACATGTGTTGAATTCTCTCCTTCTGTGCCTCTGGTTTTAGCATCTGTAAGTACAAGGGGAAATCTTGACAAATGTTTCTGAAGGTTTTATGTTCTCTTTATCCCACCACTGGATTGCAATCTGTGTTGTGCCCGCTGCAATAACAGGAGAATTGGGATCAGATAACCGGCTCCACAGATTAGATGTGAAGAAAGGGTGTTACAACAACATACCCACTTCCTCTTAGGTTTTAACTGTACTGTGTGTTTCAATGACAGGACAAGAGAAGGGGGGAAAAGGAAAATTTATCTTTTTGCTACATCTACTTCTATCAGTCTCCCCGGACAGCCCTCAAATACATGTCTTATAGTGAATACGTTACACGATTCATTCTTGGAAGGAATTAAAGCAAACCCCAAGCAATCAATGCCCTAAGAAATTTCACTAAGAGCTGGACTAAAAGGTGATTAAATGAAGCTGAATCCAAGAACACATTTTCCCTGCAAGGAAAGGATAAAATGTCCCTTTAAGGCTAAGTTGATATAAATGTATATAGAATTTTTAAATATAACTCCCACCTCACCGAGGCACTCAATCTTAAATACTGGCACGTAGGAAGGCCATGGAAACTCCTTCAGCTGGAGGGTCTTTTTTAAAACTTAAAATTCTGAAAACATTTAACAGACTTTTAGATAATTTACACCATGCTAGACGTGCTATTTAAGGGTTATGAGCCAAGTGCTTTTTCCAAGTCCAAGTTAGATTAGTTACAACATCCAGAGTTATTAATTGGAAAGAAAAGAGGCGGACATTAAAAAGGGCATTCTAAAGCTCAACATCTTGTATTGCACCTGTGTGTTCTGTTCTCCATTTATTCAGAATAAGTACTTGAAGTCAGTGGCTGAAAAGAAAGTAAATGATCATAAAGTTTTCTTGCGAGGAGCTTCTCAGCCTGAGGAAGCAGCACTGTAGCAGGGAAATTGAACAACTCTTGAGCTTTCATGGGTGTGGATAAAGTCACTTCTGAGAGGAAAGGATAAAGTGAGAAAACATGTGTAGTCTGACTGTAATGTGAAAAGTGGCAGGAACAGAGTTTTGGTCTTCAGAAAAGGGATCTTAGACTTTTATACCTGAATTCATTGTGCTTCTAACCATGTTTCATGTCTTGTTTTCCCCATTTAGCAAAGTTGGATAATGATTTACTTTTGGTACAGCCTGGAGTGAAAAAGAAATTGTTAATGAATTGCCTTTTTCCACAATCCAGAGTGCTTCAGTGCCTAAAAAGTCCCAGAGGTTCCCCCAGAAGTTCATGTAGGTATTATTCTATGGGCCAAACCCTCTGCTCTAGATCACTCTTTCCTCAGGATGCATCCACCCTCATGGTCAGGATGCAGGAACTGATCTTTGCACCAGCCAGGCTTCCCAGCACAACTTTTTGGCTAATTTGAAGATACTGGACTGGAATCAGATGTATATGGAAAAGAGGACACTGTCTCTAATCTGTTTCAAAATGTCCTCACACACAGTGCACAGGGACAAAAAGTAAAAAAACATTCATTATTATTTTTGTTTCTCTGTAGATTTTTACACATCTCATGTTATATGATTGATCAAAGCCAAAGATTGATAAAGTTATATAAATGTTTTTGTTATATAAGAAATAGCTTATGGCTAAAAATCCTTAGATACTCTCTGACTTATTGCAACTTCTTTTTTATTTTTTCCCCCTCTTTTCTTTCCAGCTTCATATTCCTACATATATGTATAATATAAATATATGTGTTTGGAAATCTGTCAGCTTTAGAGATATCCCTGATGCAATACTATTATGAGATGTCTCTCAGGACTGGTATTTGTACAGAAAAATGAGTTTTTGTTAGACCACATTTGTGAATCTATCATCTGGTGGGGGCACTCCAGCCAGCGTGTGTTGTTTGTCAAAACAACAACAAGCAAATGTGGCCACATCATTTACAGACTTGTGGGGGACAGGAGGGAGGCTGCTTCTGCTGTTAAAACAGCATGAAAAGTCAGGGTGATCTGTCACAGCCACAGCACAGAAGTGTCACCTGCAGCTCCAGTTTCCCAGGCAGTGGGGAATGTGTTTGGGAAGGCAGGCGGTGTGATGGGGGCACTCCTTGGAACAAGTAACTGAACGATCTGCAGGGAACAACCTCTTGGAACATCACCTAACTCATTCCTCTGGTCCAGGTCTAAGCCCCAGAACCAGCAGCAGAAGGCTGAGTTAGGTTCTCTCCTTGGCTTTTCAGAGAGGTCTTTGGGGTAGAGGACAGGCTTGTGAACTGTTAGCCAGAAATACAAAATATAGTTTTGTTGTTTACACCCTTTCCTTGGGCATCAGTGCCAGTGGAAACTGCTGTGGTTGTACAGGGCAGTCAATGTTTGATTTTCATTTTCCTCGTACACTGAAATCCAAGTGCCATCCACGCTGACTTCTTTAGTTTTAACTCAGAAGGCAGTGTATTAAGAAGTGGTCATTCCCAAAAAAAATTTGTTCACAAAAGACCTTGTTAAGGGTAAACCAAATATATTTCCTCTGCTACAGGGACTACACACAGATACAGTGCATTTTATATTTTTGAGATCTATTTACCAGAACTGGACTGTTAGCCAGTTAATCCTCTGGTCCCTTAGCCTGAACGTGCTTGAGGAGTGGTGTGCAAAAGAAAGCGTCCACTTTGTTTTTATCTGCCAAGCTGTAAACCACCTACTTGAGTCCTTTTGTGTCTTTTGTGAAGCCTGTTAATAGCTGTTACTGCTAATTGCTGTGCTTAGCTCGCTGTGTTCATCTCTGGGCAGGAACCAGGGAGATCAAAGAGCAGGATACTCCATAAAGTTTTGCAGTGTTCATCCTGCAGCTCTAATTCACCTGCACATGGCCGAGGTACTGCACAGGTCTGGCACAAAACATCCAAAAATACATGGAGAGAGAAAAATTGGGTGTATTTCACACAAACGTTTGAACTGCTTCAGCTGTAGGTTCAAATGTAGATTAAAGACGAAGTGTTTGGCACTGCTTTGAAGCAGGACAGTGCCTTTGGATGCTGTCCCAAAACCTCTGTTATCTAAAGCAGACTATGAGGGATGATAAGTTTTTCTTTTTCTTAAAAAAAGTTTCACAGAAACAGGTGACTCGACAACACCTTAGAAGTCCTGATGTTTCAGTCCTTCAGTAGATTAAAACCCACAACATTTTGTGGTCCAGTGGTACAGTCCCTCAAGATTGTAACAAATCTTTATCAGATCTTTATTAGAAGTAATTTAAAAATCCTAAACATGTATATTGCTCCATCAATTAGAGTTGAAGGATCAAGAGTTTTATCAGTATCCAACACATCTGAAACTACCTTGGAGGGGAAAACACTCACCCTTTCCTATGAAGGGATTACAATTTGATGTAACATTGGAAAAACTCCCTTCTTTCACCTTCCCCTGACTTAGAAGTGGGGCCATGGCATTATTATGGAAATTTCAAAGAGTTGCAGATATTCCTAGACACAGAAAGGCCTCCCGGAGGCCTTTCTTCAGACTTAATGTTGGATTCTAACATGAGACCTCCCAATTTTATTGAGCTGCATTGTCCATGGACACTCTTCGAGGGAGAAACAAATGTCCCTTCAATGATTTGGGTAGATTTTAGCAAATCTATCTCCTGCAGAATAGAGACTATATATATATATATATATATATATATATATATATATATATATGACTTTGGACTTCAGTAGGCCTTAAGGGTTACAACTGTCTAGTTAAGTTTTGTGAGAAAGGCTTCATTTAATGATTTTGTGCAAAATACATTAAGAATCCAAACTTGTTTCCTCATGGTGGTCCCTCTTGCTTAACAGTATTCACAAGATCTCTGGCATGTCATTATGGATTTCCTGCTCATGTTAGCTGTAGATTTTTGTCTCTGCTCTGATGGATTGTTGATATAAAATTACCAGCTGATGTTTATCCACAGACATAGGAATAACAGTATTATTAACTATTCCTATATATATTTTGTGTCATTATGTCTGTACGGGCTTGTCTGAATAATAAAGATTCCCTTGAGTGGGACTCACTAGGGTAAATGACTGTTTAATAAAGACAGATAATGTAGATGAATCATTTTGACTACTTAGAGGAGCAATTGTACTAAAACTCCCAACTTACACAAAGTCCTTCTGAGCACATTAGGGGTCAAATCCTGCCCCTTGAGATCATTGTAACACTGCTGCTGAGTAGAAAAAGGATTGAGGTCTCACTTTAGGAGCAGGGACAAAATTTTTGAAAGGAGAACTTGATTTCTTTATGCGGGCGAAACGCTCAAATGCTATCATTATTTAAACACTAAGGCTGTAAGTAGTATAAAAACATGCCTACATAAATGTCTATATTCTGTCTTCCTATGCTGAAATATGTGTTTAAAATAGATTTCTCCTAAATTATATGGCTTCGTTTTTTCTCTTCTCCATGATGTGATACTTCATGGTACACTGAAAGAATAAGAATATGAGTTTATTAAGTTTACTCAGAAAACTATTCAGTCATCTGTATGAGCTCTTGGAGCTATGTCAACATTTTCTTGAAAGATATCTGAGATTATTTGATGTTTACTTTTTTAAGTACAGTATTTGTGAGTAAAAGTGCACAAGAACATTTTATTACATTTTAAATGTAATTCCTGATCCCAGGGTGCTGTCTATATAAATCTGAACAAACCTACGAAATCACTATCTATATTAGATCAGCAAATCCTCTCAGTCCCAGAACTGGTCAATGTGTTAAGAATAAGAGGCAAAAGTGAAATTCCTTGGTAATAAAACTTCTGAGCCTTGACAACTGTGAAGTAATGCTATTTCTTGCAGCATTGCCTAGACCTTTCAAAGTGCACTACTCTTTATTATATGCCTTTCCTCTGCCCCTACACCTTCACTTCTAAAGTGCACATCTCACAGGTAACTAGTATATAATGTACTTTTCAATCAACCTCCTAATTCACTCAATGCAGCATGAGTTTTAGATAAACCAGGAAGATGTGAAATACAGAATAAAAGGTTTAGGTTGTATGATGCCACTCACCTGTTTTAAATCTTCTGCTATCTGTGAAAAAAATATGGAAAGAGTTCTCCTTCAGGATAATTCAGTGTGGCCCAGTTCTTCTCCCAGGCAGCAAATGACAACTCCCAGCATTTTTGCAAGGTCCTGCTCCTGATCCTCTGGGAGATTTAAATTCCAGCTTGTTCTCTCCCAGGGTCTTGCCAGGCCTTTAGGTAGGTAACAAAATTATGTCTCCTTTGAATCCACCAGCTCTGTGAGGGAAGTTTTGTCCCAGGACCAGCACTGGCATTGCTCTGTCCTCATGCTGACATGTTTCTGTGTTTCACCCAAAAGTGGAAATGAGCAGCACTAGAAGGGCTGAGATGGTTTTGCTTTTGTGCATCCTCTTTGGTTTCATTGAGTAAAAATTTCCTAAAGGTAAAACACAGGGTGAACCAGATTTCATCTGTAGCACGGAATGAGGAGATTCATAAGGTGCAGGTCTCCTAATTGCCAGATTTTCCATGGGTTGTGTAAACTTATATGTAAACCCCCTGAAGTGAAGAACCTAAACACAACATTAAAATTTGTGTTGTGGTTTGAAAGCAGATCCAAGGTTTCGCAGGGTAATTGTCTGCTACTCTCATTGTTTATGCTTGCACACACAGGCTGTGGTGGGCTTGTCTCTGCTGGCAGTGTGGATAGGTTTAATTTTACTGTGATCAAGGCAAAATACCTTGCTGAGAGGCTCAGGTTCAACATCATGCTAATAAACTATGTGGCTCTTGGACAGGAGATGCTTTCCATCTGGCAAGTCTAGAGTATGGGCTTGAGCAGGACTTCATTTGTGTGCAGAAATCCCTGTGGATGTGACCATAAGTTTTTGAGGGGCCTAATACATGAGATAAATATATGACAAAACACATAGTCCCATCTAAAAAACACATGGTCCAGAATAAACAATCACAGAGTTCATGGACTTACTTAAAGGTAAGGGATAGCTAGTGATTATGTACACTGATTTTTTTTTTTTTCCTGGCCTTGAATCAGGCTGATCTTTACTGCACAACGTAGAGCATGGCAAATATGGAAACATCTGTGTTATGCAAATTCCTCTGAAATGGTTGAATGACAGGTAACTAACTGTATTTTGGAGCTGTTCCAGGTAGAGTGAATCAACAGTTTCCAGCAAGTCAATCCGGCAAAAATCTGCAGGGTTCCTTTTGATGCATACAGAGGTGTGAGCTTCTGTGTTGACTGCTTTCAGTTGAAACCAGAAATACTTTAAAAAATAAAAAAAAGTAAATTATTTAAACCTTAGTGGTACTCAAATATCTATAGGACAGACTGAATTCACCCTGAGATTTCTGCTCCAAATTTCCTGGAAGCTTGCCTGTGATAAGATTTCCTCCCTCCTCTTGTGTTACTCCCTTGGACATCCCTAGGGAGACACATGAGTGTGTCCTGGAGCATTTTGATCCTCTCCATGGAGAGGGGAAGGGAGGGAGCTCCCCACGTGAACCCAGGCCTCTGAGTGAGTGGGGACATGAGGCCATCTGGGGGAGAAGATTCCAGCCCTTAGACACCAGAAAATTCCCAATCTGCTCTCTGAGAACGATGAGAATGAAGACTTGTGAGAATCCTTGGCAATGGGTGCTGCAGGACCGTACACCACCAGTCCAACCCTTAAAACACCAGTTCTGCATTGCTACGGACAACAGAAGAGCAGGTCTGAGGAAGAAATCCTGCCAAAGAGTTTTCCTATTTCAAGAAGTTGTAGTGTTTTCCTTCTGAATGGACTTGCTTCTAGCTGGCACCAGAGCTCCTGGGATTAACATTTCATACACACAACATTGAAAGAAATAGGAAATATGACTTTGGAGAAATAAAAATGCATTATAGAAAGAGTAGCATGGTGATCTTTTTAAAAGTAGGCTTGGCCCAATCAAGAGTCCTTATAATTTAATTTGTACTGGTCAGAGATATGTGATCCTTTTCTGCTAAATAGTTTACATTTCTTAGATCTGATTAATTGCAAACATGCTAAAATGCTCTCTGCTACTGCTGCTGCCTCTGATTCATTGGTGACCTATAGAAAGAGGCAACACCTGCTTATTGTTAAAAAAAAAAAAAACAGAAGGATCATCTATTGCTCAGATGAAAGACAGAGACAAAATAACCAATCTGTAATGCAGATTTATTAATAGTCATTCACTGGTTTTCACTGAAATACTCTTCACGTAACCTTGACTTTATTAAGTAGTCCTTAAGGTGCATTTTGAAGACAGATAATGAGTTTGGGGAATAGTCTTATCTACATCAAGCTAATCTTTAACAGCTTGGAAGGGAACTTGCAGAAACTTTTCCACTTTAAGTGACATAGCCATGTTCAAATCAAGCCTTTTAAAATGTCATTTTAATAGAAGAGTTTACAGGCATTTTTAATCGCTACGCTTCATAGAGGAATATTATTTAAATGAAGAAGATAGAAAAAGTTATTGAGTTTTTAATAGTATTAATGGGACTGGAGGCAAGTGAGTGGTGTTGGGGCAGCAGGAATGCTGCTGTGGTGGAGTGGCACTTAGTGTCTTGATTAACGAAGACAAGGTAACTCTTGCTTGAAAAAATAACTTCTTTCACAGCAGCTGTTGCTTTAAAAGACAGGGCCAGGGTGAAGGCAGGGGCTTTGAGTGATATTTGGGTGCTAAACCTGCACATGTAACCTTGTCCAGCTTCCACCAGCAGAAGCTCTCAAGAGCCTCCTGACCCTTTGCTGGCACAGAATTGTGTGTGAGAGCGAGAGAGGGATGAAAAAGAGAAACGAAAAGGAAAATGAGCAGAGAGTCACTATTTTAAAAAGAACTCAGATTTACAGCATCTGTACTTTCCCTTCAGTTTCCAGCACGCCCTGGGAAATGGTTTCACTTTTCCTGCATTGTGTGTAAAGCCCCAGAGGTGGCTGTCCCCCAAAGGTACACACCAGCTTTTTCCTCCAGCTCATGTATGAAGTTGCTCACACCTCGGGCTGAATTTTAATCTGCTCGCACAGGCAGATGAGTTACACGAACCCTCTTCTGCTGATTCCAGTTGGCTTAGCTCATTTTATTTAGCTTGCTTTATTGTTTGAGCGTTAAATGTCCCAGCTCTCCCAAGTGCACACACATTTGGTTTCTGACTAACGTGCGGCCTCCGTCAGAGAGACAGCGTTTGTCATTTAGAAATCCAGCATGACTTGGAGTCAGGTTGTGACTCAGACACCACAAACTGTACACAGAATAGACCACAAATTCCTCCAGTAAGACTGAACAAGGCTTTCCGAGAAGCCACTTCCTCCTCTGGTTATATCCTAACCCTGACTGACAGGTAGCAAATAACCATCGGGGTTTTGAGTGGCACTCTTTTCCTCCTACATTTTTTTTTTTTTTTTTTTTTTTGTTTTTTTGTTTTTTTTTGTCTGCTGAATTCATGGCCGTTTAAAACCCTGCCTTTTTGTGTGTACGCACAGAGCAGTGCTCTTGGCTAGATGTGGCTGTAAAAATCTTGGTTGGTTACGTTTTTCTGGAAATATAGGCATCCACTGACTGAGCTCTGAGGCTGGGAATTCTGAGAGGACACTGAATGTGAGGGCAAAACTCGGGCTGACCCATCCGGGTTCCCCTGAGCCGCAGCTGCAGCTCTCTTGTGCTTTGTCCACAAACCCATAAATCGGCTGGGCTTGCTCTAAAGGTTCCTGAACTTTGGCAAAACCTTTTGATGAACCTGCTGGGGGCTGGAGACGGGGGGAGGCAAGGGATGGGACCAGGGCTGCCAGTGTGGGGAGGTTTGTGGGGAAACATGAAACCAGGTGAGATTCCCAAACTGTTTCCTCGGGCTGCAGATGCGCAGGCAATTCTCATTTGAAAACAGAACTGGAGTTAACAAATCTGCTAACAGGCCTCACACGCTTGCCGACCAATAGTAAATCCCAGCTCGATTTATTACTGAACACAGCACTTTGGCCTAAGTCCTCAGTGTCATTTTGCAAGTGGGCAGGAAACAAGTCACATTCTTAAATTCTGGTGAGAAAACTGGTTGAGAGATTGAGATGGGCAGCGGGTCTTTGATTTTACTTCTCTTTTACTTTCTCTTTTTTTTTTTTTTTTAAATCATTTAATGAAACAAGAGAATTCATCTGCCAACAGGCTATTCTGTGCTCTTTTATCAATAGAAAAGTTGTTTTGCTAATGGTTATCTGTCTGCAAGTCCTTGACCTGCTTGTAAACACATTTCTGCAGGAAAACCCCAGGCCACGGCCTCGAGCATTTACGTCAACAAGAAGAGATAAAGTGACCAAAACTTAACCTGATCTGGCCTGGAGTGCCCTCTACTGCCCCTTGACCAAATACTTCCCTAATCTGTGTCCTGAAAGGAACAGATTGTTGTGTAAGAAGTATTACCTGGAATGAAATCAATTTTGGGAGCCTGGCTTCTTCCTCCTTTCCCCCAGCTCATAGTCGAAGCCTGTTGAATTGCTGGAGGTTAAGGTATAAAGCCTAGGTGGGTTTTGGTGGCAGGGCAGGAGTTTTTCCCCGGGATCACCCCCTTTGTCCCCACCTCAGCCACCTGGCTGTGCTCTGTCATGCCACGTTAAACACGTCACCTCCCGAGCCAGGCGACAAATGTGGCAGAACTGAACGGGCCGATCAAGTTGCTTTTAAAAGCCATTTGCTCATCCCCTGGGACCTGTTCTGGATTCACACGGCACAAACCAAGGCTATGACACAGCCAGGATTTGGAGACTCTCCGAAACAGGAGAGAGGCCCCAAATTTTGGGTGTGGTGCTGCAGGGCAGGCAGTGATGGAGCTGCAATGATGGGATGGCATGAGTGTCCCAGTTTGGCCACTGCATCCACTACTGGAGGCCAAAGACAATCCTGGGGGAGAACTGACACCAAACTTTCCTGTGAAGCAAGGAATATGTCTATATTCTCTTTTTGGTAAGAGCTGGGCTCATTGAGGTTCTTCCCAGAGAAGAAATATACACTATGGAAAACTTGTATTGAGAACATAAAAGAGAAAATCATTATTACGTTGTTCAAAGCAAAATAGTTTTATTTAAGGATGAAAACCCACACTTGATTTTGGATGCTTCACAACAAACCAAAACCAAATGACCTAAAAATGCATAATGAGATGCTACCACTGATTCACAGCTTTATGCTCATTCTCCAGTTGTTCAGGATGAACTGGGCTGCAAATCACGCTTTACTTGTCCAGTCCTGATATCTGTAGTTGATCATTGTATGTGAAAATGCACATGACAGACCAAAAACTCTCTCAGTCTATAAATCTGAGGCAGAAGGGGGAAAGCAAAGCTTAAGGAAAAGGCTCAGATGAAATTATATCGCTGCATTTTGGTGCTGAGGGTCTCTTGGATGGTTGTAAAGGTTTTGGTTTTTCCAACAGATGGTGACAGGTTTTCAGGGCTTACTAGGCACAGTGGATGAAGGTGTCCATCCCTAGAGAGTGTTCAGGACATGAAGCTGAAATCTGTGCTCTAAAATATCTCCCACTTCTCCTGAAGGCAGTTTTTTGCCTTTATCTGCCTCATTTGTTGGAAGGTGCAATCTGAGGTGGGTTTCCTGCAGGTATCTCACAGACTTGTACCAAGAGGAGAACATGAAATCCTCAAGGTTTAATTCCAGTTGGTTTATTTCCTTAGGATACAGCTGTTTTATAGTCTTTTATGCATTTAACCTTGTTTAACCTATGCAAGGCAGTTGTAGTTCCAGCTTTGCATAGTGGGATTAATTCACAAGCTTTAATCTAAACTGGACAGAAAATTTCAGTGTTGGCTAACAGAAAGTATAATTTCAGCTATTCTGACAGAAAATCAAACTTTGGGGAACAAAGTAGATTTTCTTTTCTGTTTCTACAGGAAGCATCTATTTAAGGAAAAGTAATTTTATTTTTCCAGTAGGAAATATTTCTGAGAGAAAATATTTCATCTTCTAAATTGAAAATGTAAATTTTAACCTTGCTTAATAATTCAAAATAATTGCTCCTTTTTTTAAAATTTTCTTACAACATTTCTTTATTTCTCTGCTTCCAAAATTCAACAGGACTTTGAAGATGAACACAGATTTGACAGGCATCTTTTCAGATAGAAAAGATTGTTTTTATGGTGAAGAAAACTTGTCTTCCTTACAAAGTACAAAGCTGAGTAATCAAAGAAAGGTGAAGGGCTGGCTGAATCTATTCAGTATTCTCAGTTACTTTCCAACCCAAATTTCTGAATGCATGTTAGTTATTCAGATTAAGTCATACTCCCAAACTCCCTCCAGGTTCTGCACTGGAGATGATATTTATACAGCACTAATAGAGAAAACTTGGTGCATTTCAAAAAATAATTCCCAAGTAAACCAAAGCTGGGCTCAGCAGATGTATCAGGGGAAGTTTCAGGGAAATCTGACTATCTTCTGTTGCTACAAAGGCCAGCTTCAATTTAATTCTCAACCCATCAATATTGCAAGGGAGGAAGCTTTAAAAGCACTAAGTAACCCATATCAATGCTTCTGCTCCTAATCAAAATATGCATACTCTTTTTGTTACAAAATTTGCCAGAATTATTTGATGCTAAAGTTTTAAACTGACTTTTGGTAATGGAGCATTTTATCCATTTTAAATTTGTGGAAATTTTCCTGACCTGAAGCTTCTATTTCAGTCAAGAGCTATGGAACTTCTAGAAATTTTAAACATTTATTGGAGGGAACACATCAGGCTCCAGTGACTTTAGTGAATATGAAAATGAAGTGAGTTCATGCTATGGCTCAGAACAAGAAAAAAAATATTAGTAACGGCAGTGCTCAGATTCCTCTGTTGAAATCAGCATATCTTATAGTCTAAAATGTGCTTCATATTTAGAATCAGATGAGAGAAAGGACACACTTTTCTTTGCAGGTCTCTGTCTTTTTTTACACTGATCAGTCCACCATTTATCCATAAACTTTCTAACACAGTGATTTAGTGACTTATTAAAAATAGTAACCCTGTAAGCATGAAACTGTACCTTGGCCTTTTTCATGCAGGCTCATGCACTCATCCATATCTCTATGTCAATATATACTGGCTGACATAACAAATATTTTTGTTTTCAGAAATAAGAGGATTTTCCTTGGGGACTGTAAGTAGATTCAGAGGATGTTCTCAGGTATCCAAATGTATTTCACTGTGATATTCATATTGTCAATAGTGGGACCTTTCTGTGGAAAATGGGGCTTTTCCTGTAAACATAATAATATTTCTGGATGGTGAAATATACAGTAACTGTTAAACAAGAAAAGAACTAAATTGCAGACTATTCCCTGGTCAGCAAAACTCACCCATTATTTTTCAGTTTGCTGAATCTGTAGTTTTTACAATTTTTTTTAAACTGTGACTTTTCAGATTCATGAGGGTAGCATAGGTAATCTTCATATTTATAAGGACACACTGTCAACTTGCTTTTCATAATTTATAAACTCTTTTTTTTTATTATTATTATTCCTTTTCCCTGTTGGAGGCCTGAAACTGGCATGTTTCCTTAACAGAGCTGGGAAGAAACTCTGCATTTTTGCTCAGGGAGATGAGTTCTCAGAAATAAGCTATCTGTGCTTCATGCAAAGGAGCAGTATCTGAGCTGGCTGAGTAGGGCTGGAATTAGTGCTGTAGGGTCTATTTTGCAAGTGTGTGCACGCTTTAGATTTTCAAGTTGCAGCTTGCTTTTTGGCTTGGTGAGGGGTTTGTCAATACTTTATAGCTTTGTGTGTTTTTGTTGATGTGAGCTGCATGAATGTTCATTGCCTTGCTAGGCTGGACTCTTGCCTTTAACCATCCCAACTGACCTCTTCTCCCCATTGCTTTCTCCACAGCATCTCTCACATTCCCGTCTCCTGCTGGGTGCTCCTGGCACGGTGAGAACAGATATTTTTCTTCTGCCCCTGCATTGATGGACTGGCAAGGAAATGCATCACTTTTTCCAAGGTGAAATGAAAGGGGTTTGATAGCCATTTCCTCTTTCCCTTTGGAATTTCACTGAATTGCTTTTCCGTGGGGTTTATAAAAGTAAATATTTCAGGCATTTGGGTTAACCTTGCTCCTGGGCTGTTGTAAGTGGGTAGAAACATTTCTGTGTTTTTAGAATTGATCCCAGAATTTGCAAGAGGCCAAGTTTGCTTTCAGAAATAATTCACGGTGTTGATGCTGATTTATAAAACACTATGGAATTTAGTGACTGGGTACTTTAAATACCATCTCTGGGCATGCTAGTCACTATTATGGCAGATAAAATCTGTTTGGAATTACTTTTAATGGCTGTTTGAATTTAAAAAGCTGGTAAGGATTGATTCAAATTGAGGGTCATGAACTCCTTTACCCATTTCCCCTTATTGGCTCAACAAGGGTCCTATTTCATGATCTGTTGGCCATGATGCAACTCATCTGTTTAGCTGAGAAGGTGCTGATATGAGCAATTAAGCTAAAGTGGCATTGGGGAAGAACCTGTTAAAATCTGGTAACGTACTATTGATTCTGTCCATCCATCTGCCAGTCTCTCCATAAGTTTCCAACTTGCTGGTTGGTTTCAGCAAAATTTGGCACAGGACGGGAGATATTTATTACTATTATGATGCTAAATGTTTTTGGAGAACTTACAGCTGGTGGAGGAGAGAGTTCTCATGCTGGAAGGAAGGACAGTTCAGGCAGTGCAGATGTACAGATTGGACTGTTTAGGGGTGGATTATTGTGTCACGGTGATTTAGACAAAGCCTAGGACGTGCCTGAAGAAACTTGGAATCATTAGTACCACTCCTCACAGAACGTCTTTTTATTTCTCTTTTGCAAAACTTTTACCACTGAAGAGGGCCTGGACCACTTATGTGCCACTAAAGCCCTTTTGCAAGGCTGGATTTTCCTCAGTAATATCTCAAGGTAATAATACAGTTATGAAGTCTATCACTGTTGATATTCCTTTTGGATGCCCTGCCCTGGGAGTATCTGTGAAACCTGAGGGTAAATCACTTCAGAAAAAAAAGGTCTGTGTGAAAGGTAAACTAAACTTTTTTTTTTTCTTTTTGATATGCTTAGACCCCATCCTGAACTCTCCTGCAGGATTACAGTAGATCCTGACCCTGTTGACCTGGTATCAACCCTTTCCTGTAAGCTGGACACAGCAGAAGAGGAGGAGGACAGATACTGTGAGTGGCTTAGGGGCTTAGATGCAGAAGGCTCTGAGCATCAGCACCAGTTGAAAGGATCAAAGGAAGTCTGTGACTCTGTAAGCATGCTAATTATTGGAAGAAGTGGTATTTGGTCTTCATTTTGGCCTTTAAGAAAGAAAAAAAAAAAAAAGAGAAGTCAAGTGTTTTGTCCTGTGGTAAAGCACCGAGGGAAGCTGGTGAAAGAAACAGAGATGTCTCCATTAGGTTTTCAGCAGCGTTTCAAGAGGATGGAGCCACTTATGAAGTCACGCTTAGGCAGCACTTTCTTAAAATTAAATGTCTGATAAATGTTGATACTGACTGCTCTGAATTCCTAATATGCTTCTAGACAGAACACGGCCTTGCTAAGTTTTCCAGTGCTTGTGGCATGGAAGAACGTTTTAGTAAAGGACTCCCTGGATTTCTCCCATACCATCTGCTTTGGATGTGGGCTTGAGTCCAGAGGAGGTAATTCTGTCTCTCACCAGATCAGCCATCACCCAATGCCTTCCATTTAAATATCTCTGGGTTGCTACAGAGGCAAATAGGATGCCAATGACCAGGACTCACATAGGCAGCAACCTGGGGACCAGAGCATTGATGGGTAGAGGGAGCAATAATGGCTTCTTAGGGACATTTCTGCATTAGATGCTTTATTTGCTCTCAAAATGGGGAATGTAAAGCTCTCTTCTGAATCCTGAACAATCCCTCCTAATCTCTGACCCTTGCTTTAACTCATTTGGATACTACTTAAATTTCAAAGGAAATCACTGGTTACAGGAGGCTTTACCTTAGATATAGGGCCATGTTCTTACAGTGGATTCATCTGCATATTATGTTTGTACATCTACCTGGTATGCATATCTCTACCTACCCACATGATTCGTTCAAATATATGTGTCCAGGCCGTAAAGGCTGCAGTGCCCTTATTTATTTAACCATGCTTTTCTACTAGCAGTTGGCATGAATTTGGAATGTATGTAAATATATGTTTATGTACACCTGAGGATGATCAGGTTTTAACCAACCAACCAACCAAAAAAAAAAAAAAAAAAAAAAAAAAAAAAAAAAAAAAAAAAGGAAAAATATACTGTCTGTGGAAATACCTGGTTTTCCTTAAAAACAGAGAATACTTTTTAAAATTTGCTTTGCATGGCTTTCTGTGCATTTGGCTAAATGTGAGGTGCTTGAGAGAGGAAAACATGATATTGACTTTAATTTAGAAGTATTTTCTTTCACTAAGTTTCCAATGAACGTTACTTCATATATGGAAGTGTCTGTCATGACACTGTATTTGTGTGTGCTGCTTGATGTGCTTATGCTGTGGTGTGCATGTGTTTGTTTTAAACTACAACAGTGGTATGGACCAAAACTGCTAATGGCATGATTTTTATTGTGGTTTCACTACAGAACACGACAGCATGTGTGATCATCGGGCATTCAAACAGTGAAATGTGTAATGCTATTTTTCCATAATTGGTCCCAGGGCAAGGGGTTGATCTCATGTATAAAAGCCTCCAGATATGCTCTTGGTATGGCTTCTAATTAGGGAACCAGGAAAGAACTGAACTTTGGAAACTGTGATGAGTCCATTCCTTTAAAAAAAAGGAAATAATCACTTTGACCTTGAACTCCAAAAGGCCCTGAAATCAACTGATTTTACTCTTTAAGCTCCTTAACAAGCATGGGGATTAGAGACGAGCTGTGTAGAACGGTTCATATTAGATATAAACGATAATGGACAATAGAAATTCGTCTGTGAGTTCAGCACAGGCATCCTGTGCAAATTCCATTTCCCCAAGATATGGTGATACCATGTTACAGTGTTATATACACCACTGATAACAACATGACTGCATCAGGTGGGAAGAGACAGAAGAAAACTCAATAGCAGCAGGGAGACGTAACTTCAAGGGATGTCCAATCCTGTTCTAATCCAAGTCTGTTTTAATAACCCCAACCAGGTGTGTAAAAGGTCAAATATAATCACCTTTCTACCCCTGTGTGGTGAATAAATTATCTGTTTAGCTGTTTATTTCAAGCATGATGAAATTGCTCTCCCTGACAAAGAAATGAAACTTATGAGAGGAATAAACCTACTGTAGACTGAAACTGCACATTTCAATGGCTTTCCATCTGTCCACAGCTAAACAAGGAAGGGCTACTGCTGTAACTCCAAAAAAAAAAAAACCCAACCTCTTTGGTGATTTCATCCCTGCAAGTTTTTTCTTCTTTCTTTCCTCTTTCTTCCCAGAATAGCTGAAAAAACCCACGTTGCTCTGAAATAGAGGATCTCATCTTGAAATGGAAAAGTGCATCACATTTTCAGGAGGAAAGGAAAGAAGTGTGAAAAACACCTGGATGAAGAGAGGAGGTGATATAACTGAAATAATTGGTGGATTTTATTTGATAAATGTAACCCACACAACAGTTGTCATCACCCCAAGAGCATACTGATTTCCAATGCAGATCTTTAAAATAATTTCCCTTCTGAAAATCATACCTGCTGAAAAAAGTTATCGTGTCTTTTAAAAGGCACTTCTCAGTCTAATTGTTGATATAGAGGGGTGAATGATATGATTGGACAGGCTACTGCCTGCCATGAAAACGAGTAAAAAATGTTGTTCCACAATCCTTTCCCTCATCTGTTCCTCAAAATTTGTTATTTTATTTCACTTTTCCCCATTTCAATCTGTGTGGCCTGGCAGACTTACTGGAACCAAGCCTGTGATAATATTGTCTCAGTGAGCTGATAGGTGTGAGGGCACCTGCAGGCAGATAAAATGTGTTTCTGTTTGTATCAGGATTTGCTATTGAGAACTCCAAATTGTCATGATCTCAGGACAATCTGCAATTTTACCCTCAATGACTTGGAAAGCAGGGAAGCAAAATTAAAAAGAAAATCAGCTCCATGCTTTTTCATTAGTTCTGGCAGCTTCCCCTAGAAACACACCCATACTCAGCAGTATCATTCTTTATTTAGCTCCGAACAGACTGGAGGACCTTAGTGAATTCTTTCTCCCTCCTCCTTTGCAGATAATAGCAATGATGCTGCCACATATTTTGCAAAGTGCTCTTTTCTGGAGCTGAGATTGAGTTACATCCAATGTGATAGACCCCACTGGCAGCCGTGTGTTCTTAGCAGAGACATTCCATTACCATGCCAAGTTATTTTTAATTCTATCTGTTTTTTTAAAAATTTTTTCCTTTTTTTTTTTTTAACCAATGCATAAAAGAAAGCTATTGAGTTGCTCAGTCAATGTTAGTTTATTATTGCTTACCCAAGTGTTTAATAAACCTATCCCAACCGTGGACGTAGCTTTAGATACTTCATTGACTGTAACAAAGCAGATTTTTCCTATCAGACCAAAGTGGCTCTATAAACTATAATTAAGCACTAATTATGAGCTCTACTGGTCAGATAACAGAAGGCAAGGTCCATTGTGCTATTGGCAGAACCAGCAATTAAAGGAGATTATTGTTGTCAGAAATGGAATAAAACAAACAAAGGAAAAATTTGGGAGGAGGGGAAGATTTGCAATTGACCTGAGTAAACTTTATCTTGTTTGTGGCTTTGGGACACATGACATCATGAACGTGAAGAACCCAATATATGATGGCATAGAACAGATGTGATAAGTTCTTCTGGAAAATCCACAGGTTTTTTGGATAACAGGTTGTACAGTCAGGTTCTGCTTGGCTCCACTCTCATACATTGAAAGCCAATCCCTTACAGTCCAAACCAGAAATTTTATGTTTAGAACAAAAATATTTTCAAGGAAAATATTGTCTCAGTACTATTATTTGCTTGTTCTTACAAAGCATTCAAAGGCAGAGAGTGAGTGCCACATTGCTCATGGGCTTAAGAAGTAGCAAATGGAATTGAAGTTGAATGAAGACTGGATTGACTTCCCAGGAAGGAGGGGAAAGACCCTCTACAACAGGTGAAAAGGAAGTGCGGTTTTTTAAATTTGTTCCATTTTAACGTGGCTGGCTTCTTTTCACTTACTCCATTTTTACACTGGCTTAACTTGATTGGCTCCAGTGGAGTTTTCAATTATGCCAGATCTCACTGAAGTGTTATTAGCAGACTGCTTGGAATTTCTCTTGAAAGTCTGAAAGTGTTTCTGAGTTAACAATATACTCTTCCCCTTTCCCCCTTTGAAATAAAATGTTAACTCTGCAGAAAACCTTGATGTCCTGTTGAAACAGAATGCTCAAGCACCAAAATGATTTGACTTTTCACATACAAATTTTAAATTTCCATGGAAAATAGAGTTTCCAGTTACCTCTAGTGATTGGTATGCTAGTCACAGTTCATGTATTCGTAGACCTGATACAGACATTCAAGGGAGCCAAAAGTTCTTTATACACACACACACAAGCACATTACAGCTTCCTGGAACACTGTTTAGGCTTTCAGGTGATGGCTGGGACTGTGGCCAATATCAGAAGGTAAAGGGCAAAAGAAAGCCATGAAAATGGAAATGACAATATTTCTTAGGAGCAGGCAAGGGCTTTTGCCCCTGACTCATGGTTGTGCCTAAAACTCACACCACTGCTTTCTCTTCTCTGATTTTTTTTTTTTCTTTTTGAAAGCAATTTGCATCTTAGGGGGAAAAAAAAAGGGACTAATAAATTTCAAATGTTCCCAGTGCTTCTGTGCCAACTGGCACTGGAAGGGGCCTGTAACCTTGCCCAACTGCACTATATATAATTATTAATTAGAAAGCAACCTGGGAAGCAATGATCCTCTCCCCCAGCACAAACCAGAGGAACTTTACTGAATTCACCGTAGGAAAGAAAATTGGTTTTCCTAGGTCACACTTGAGAGCAAACTTTATTTTGCTTTGACTAGTGGTTCGCTATCCAGAGTGGAATTATGGGAATTAATTGGAATAACTTGGGTGCTCATTTTATAAATCAGCTGGCAAAATTCCTGCTGTAATTAATGGGTCCGACTGGCAGATTTCCACAAACACACACCCATTTCCCAGTGATTTCCACTGTGAATACATGCATTTTGAAGGAGCTCAACTTGCAAAGGGACATATTTAAGAGTTTATAACTGTCCCAATGACAGCAAGTTCTAATTTAAAACTCCTGTGTAATACTTGTTAGGAAGTTTTAATATCAAAAGGGCAGCCAAGGTCTTCCATGAGAAATTTCTAGACAGTGAAAGAAACTAATCCTTTTTAGTGATGTTTGGCTTCTTCTCTGCAGTAGCTGATCTCTGATTTCATATTTTATATCCATGGTTTGTTAATGAAATTTTCTCCTTTAAAGAGTAACCAGGCGGATAAGAAAAAAATAGCTGATACTTTGCAATAAACGTTTGAAGTGAAATTCAAGTAGCAGCCTGAGGCTCACAGTATGTAAAACCAACTACCAAAGTTTTAGAGGGGTGGTTAATCTATTTTTCCTTCTCAGGGGACCTCTGCTGTATTAAATTCTTTGGTTGAAGAGAAGCAGTCAGTTGGCATTAGAACAGTCTTAGCAATTTACATCATTTGAAAAGGGATTAGTAAATTTAACATGTTCTTGGTGTCTTTGTGCCAGTTGGCACTGACAGGGGTCTGTTACATCACCCATTTCCACCATGGGGCTACCTGAAAGGTGTCATTACTCTTACTTCAAAGAGAACAGGAAATTGGGCAGCAGGAAAATGTTAATGTCCACAGGTGGTGGCATCACTGCTATTTATGGAGCACACAGGGAAGACAGGTTTGCTCCAAGTTCATTCCAGGATGTGTTGTTCAGGCTTTTCTTACCTGGCACTCAGGTTCATGAAGATTTTTTTTCTATGCCTCCCCCAAGTTTCCCTGTTTGATTTGACCAGGCTGATGCTGTTGGAGGAGTGTGAGGGAGGCAGCAAATATAAGGAAAGTGCTTTCTGCAAGTTAGTCACAAAAGATCTCTCTGTCTTACTTTCCGGAGTAAAAAATTATGCAAAGGGAGCAATGGGAGACCAACATGTCTCAGTGCCACAGAAGAAGGGAGTGGCCAGAACTTCACAGTGATCAACCCATGTATTTATATGCATATAAACTACTTATATCCATCATTAGAACATGCATATGACGTGTGTGCACATGTGCACTGAGGGAAGTAACAGCTTCCTTTCCTCTCCATACCTGCCTACTCCTTCTGAACTGAGGGAGAAGAAAAGAAACATTCAAATTAAAACACCCCAAATTACTTAAAAGTATCCTGAGTTATGAGGAAGGCAAAGCAACAGCCCAGCGGGGAGTGGAAAACATAATAATGACAAGTTTTGTGCCTAAAGGGAAGGCAGGAATGAAATCAGAAAGATCCAGTGGGGTCAGGTGAGTAAAGAGTCAGCCAAGCACAGGAGTGAGAGATACCCGGAGGCAGTGCAGTGTGCTGGCAAGGAGCCACACTGATGGGGAGGGAGGAGGAGAGTGTGTGTGAGAGAGAGAGAGAGCAGAGGGGAGGGAGAGAAGGAGGGAGAACACACCTTTGTGGGCACTGGTGAGCTCCTCTGGCAGCACCAGCCCTGTCTCCTTGGCAGTGGCTGTGGATGCAGGAGGAGGCTCCCACTTGCAGAGCCACAAGGAGGCAGGAGCCCAATCTTCTGTGTTTGCCCCTCCACCAGGTCCCTGCCCCAGACACCTGGGTGGGAGCAGACAGCAGGATGCAAGCACTGAAATACTGAAAACACCAAACCCCTGTGATCTATGGGAAGTTGGAGTGAGCTTGGCTGGGGAACAGGCTCTGACGCCGGCTGTGTCGATGTCGTTTCCATTGGCCCGTGAAAGACAACTTCAAAAACAAGGTTTATATTTGCCACTGGCTGTTTAATAGGGGATTAGTTAAAGGGTATAAACTGGCAGTAGGTTGAGATGGATGTGACCACAGGGACAAAGGCTTAACATGATGTGCTTGAAAATGACATTTGCCTGTTGCCAAGCAGATGTGGCCCACTTGCACCTGTTGCTCTGGGGTGGTGGGCATGGAGCACAGAGGGAGGGGGACCCTGGTGAGCCCATGGTTGGTCACATTTCCACCATACCCTCTGAACTGTGATTAAACAGTGTGGAGATAAGGTTTCTTTGAGGAGTACTATTAGCAGAACACAGATCAGCCTTTCTAGGTTTTTAAAGGTGTGTACATAACTCCAAAATTCTCCTGGCTTGGCAGTGTGTGTGGAGACACAGACTCTTGGAGTATAAAAACCTGACTGCTTTCCTACCCTGACACTGTCTGGTTGTTCCCTGCTCTCTCCTGATGTTTTCCTCACTCCTCCAGCCCTAATTTTGAGAACCTCAGATTTGGAAGATGTCGTTGTGGCTATTGCTCCTTGTGTCAGTCTCCCTGATGAGCTGGGAGTTGCACAAAGGGAACAAGAGAACTCTTCAGCCTCTTTCCAAAACTCTGGCTAGTGGGGGAGTGATTCCCCTCACTTTTAGCCAAGTGATTTTTCTTTTTGGCAGGCAGCAGGAATGCCACTCAGGAAGAATGAGCCAGGGCTGCCCAGGCAGTGCAAGTACTTGCTGAAGGCAGCTTTAGCCAGGCAGACAAGCCGGGCCTGCTTGAAAAAGAGGGCAGGGAAGTAGGGCTGGGAGGGATTCACTGTTTTAGGCAGTTTTTGCTGCCTTGGATGCTGTTTTAGCACAAGCAAAGCTACTTCTTGGCCTTGATAGCATCTGGTGTCTCAGATCACAGCTAGCTACAGGATCTGCAGAGCAGGTTGATTGAAGGCCTTAGGACGTGTCAAGGGGAACAAGCGCAGGACAGAGTGCCAGCTCGCTGGGCAAGCAGCAGGAAGCCTGTCTTTATCGGAATGCTGCAGGCAGGAAATGATTTGAAATACACTGCCTTCTCTTGTAAAGTGGTTGAGGGAAGGGAGGAGAGCAAGAGCAGGAGCAGCCGTGGCTGTATTTCAAAGTTGGTTTCCACCTTTCTTCCATTACTGCTCTTTCTCTCATCCCAAATTTGCCCTAAACCAGGACACCCACAAAGAAAACCCCATCCCAAAACCAAAATAAAAACTCCAAACAATCAAAAGAATTTCTCCCTCCCTCCAAAGCCCCCTACATGTTTCTGCTTCCTCTCCTTCCTCTTCCCTTCTTTTAGGGTTAAGTGCCCCAGGCTGGTGGTATCACAGGTACATGGAGAGGATTGATTTGAATCCAAGCACAGCTCCCTTGCTGCTTCTTACAGGCTGCTTAGGGCTGACTGTGGAGTAAACTACAACGGTTTAAGGGATACTGTGAACATCAGAATGGTTGAGTAGGGACCCTAAGATGACTGAGGATCAAAACAATGTGGCCAGACTGCTGGTAGGAAAAATCCTGAAGGAAGGTGGCGTGGAGTCTGGCAGAGACAGCCAGGCTTCCCTCCCATGGCACCACCCCCAACCAGGGGGAATGGTCCTGTATTCTGTAGTTGCAAAAAGCAGCTGCCTCAGGAGACAGGAGGAACCCAAACCCTTGCAGAAGTGATGATTATGGCATTTGCATTTGCAAAACTGTGCCCTTATTGGTACACAGAGGGGCCAGGTAAAGGTTGGCTTGGTTTGGCTCAACTGCAGACATGTATTCCCATGCCAGAGAGGATAAACCCTCAGCCTTCTCTATTTCACTCTTCCAGCTTCTCTTCTGCTTGCCTTCATTCTGCAATAGTGTGAGACATTTTTCTTGGCTGTCCTCTTCCCTCTTGGAGATCAAACACAGGCACTGCTGCTGAGTTCCTGAATTTATGACAAGGACCAGCTTCTTCCAGCCTCAGTTTCCATTAACAACCAGCTCACAGGAGCTGCGCTCAGACTATTTGTTTTGTCTTTTGGCACCAGCTATTTTATGAATGAGAAACACAGCAAAGGGCAAACAATCAGAAAACGGGTTTCACTGCTCTCTACCTGGTGAGAAGTCTTTATAGCCCTTAGGTCTGGCATAAAAACTTACAAACTCCACACTTGTAAGTGTTGTGTAAAAAGCTGTTATTGCCCTTAAAACTAGTCATTGGAGTTGAAAGATAAATATTATTCCATATCTTATTGAATAAAATATATTATATCACAGGTGATGGAGACAGATTGTCTCAATAAATTCTGATACTGTATTTGGTGGAAAAGTGGCAATAAAAATGCTGATGACTTGACACAGGGAGAATATTGAATGTCATTAACATGTTATTTCCTCTGTTCTGATATCACTGTCATGTTCTTCCCACTGCTTTAATCTCTATCAGTTGTGGGCTTTTTTTTTTTTTTCCCTTTGCTTGTTTGAATGAGGAAAATGACATTTTTTTCAGCCCTTTAAATTAACCACTATTTGAGAAATGCTTAGAGATATGAGGTGACATCCTCAAACATAGAAATTAAAACATGGTTTGATATTTAACCATATGCTAAGTATGTGATGAAGAGGAATCCTTAAGATTGTCACTATCATCTGATAGTTGATTACGACAGTTGTGGCCATCTGCACGGTGATAAGAGCAGTATCTTCCTTTTATAAAATGCTTGGAAAGCACTTAATGAAGGTAGTTGTTTCTGTGCTTTTGCAGATGGGGAGGCTGAGGGATGGGGAAGTTAAGTGAGTCACAGGAGGTCATTTCCTAGTCCAGTGGCAGAGCCAGATTCCTGTGATGTGTCTAAGTTTTATCCTACATTTACTGTGAAACTTGATTAGCTGCACATTGAAGCCAGTTTTCCCAACCCATGCTAAGCTGTAGCCGCTGGAGCCACAGCCCAGCAAGTTTCCAGTTGTTCTTACCAGATATACTTCTGGTTTTATTTTCTGCTGCTGTGTAGATATGGATTGTTCTTTCTCACTATATGGACCCCACTACGAGGGCCACAGAGCGGAGAATGTATTTCTGTACAGTTATGAAATGAGCCATCTAGGAAAAATAACAGTAATCCCTGTCTTCATCCCCTTTCCCCAAACCAGAATAAACCCAGTGCTTTTCAGAAAGCCTGACTCTGCCCAGGCATTCCCATTTTGTCACTCTGTGCCAGAAAGCCTGTTGTGATAGCCCTACGGGCAACTCAGATCAGCTTGTACCAAAGAGCATTTGGATCACGTGGGTTGTTTGGCAACCTCATGAGAGAATATGCTGCTGGTCTTGAATGATAGCAATTAAAGGTGCAAAGGAGTCATCTGTCTATTAGCTAGGGCCAGTATCTAGTCTGGTCTCCTACTGTAATCTTGTGCTTTATCCACAGCTAATTCTAAATGACTCCAGGAATAGCCACCACTTCCATTACAGAACCATTTCATGCACTGTTATAGTTTATTGTCAGACGGTTTTCAGCAATTAAATTCTAAATTGATTTCACAGTTGCACACGCTGTTTCTGTTATTTATTTTGGTGCTCACCTGTCTGAGGAAATGGGGTGCCTCCGTCTCTTCCTAAGTAGATGCTGTTGTAGAGCTGAACAGAATATTTTAAGTGCCTGCAAAAATAGACTTTTACATAGAAATAGTGTTCAAGGCAGGTATAACAGAGTTTAATTCTCACAGAGCCTCAGCAATGGTACTGATGGATTTTTAAAAGGGAATAATACCGTAGATCTTCTGCTAAGTGTCACAGTGCCTACATTTTCCTATTTGTTCTGGCGTTCTGTAGGAAGGTGTGTTATTTCTCCACATAGAACAGAAGATGGAATTAGCTACCTGGTATGGCTGCATTACTGCTCTGCAATTCACTTCCTGACTTCAGCACAAGTGCCTACAGGTCCTATCCTGCTAAGTTAATGGGATCTTTTCTGATAAGGCAGATATGGGGCCAATAAAACATAACAACTTTATGCCTCGATTTACCCAGGTGTAAAATGGGAATAAAATTCCTCATGTTTTGTAAGACACTGTTGAAAAAGCAAAAGGAGCCGTCTGTAGAGTTAAAGCTACAGAGTAAAGTACTATTAGTACTTCAACCCTCATGTCTCACCTCCTTCAAACAGGTGGTTTCTGAGTACAAATCAGAACCCTAATAAACTTCTCCTGCACTCAGCATCTCCCCTTTTGCCTAGTGCACATGCTGAGGTATTTTAAAACCTCCTTTTTCTTCCATTTTTAGTTATTTTTTTAAATATATGCTGGGATTTTTTTGAAATCATTCTGGTTTTAGTGAGACAATATGCCCTTTTCCTGTAGAAACTGTTCTCCAGGCCAAGATTGGCTTCAGGGCAGTTACTTTAGTGACAGGAAAGAAAAAGAGATATTGGTACCAACTTGGCACCACGTCATTATTATCATGCGGGCAGTTCCCCTTTATCATCAACATATAAAGTGAACAGTTAAATTTTGCAAGGCAGGACTTCTAATCTCCAGGATCAGATTCTTCACGGCAAGGAGGGGGTGTAAAAGTTTCTCTCTTGCTCTGTCTCTTCATGGCGCATGGTCCCAGCTGTATGACTCTGTTCATGAATATGCATGAAATCAGATATGACATTCCCCTGCTCCCATTAATAATCTTGTCATCTGACTTGTGCAGCATTAAGCTTCAGCCCGTGGCTCCTCGTAGTGAAAGCAGCCTGGAGGAAAGGGAGGGAGGGGAGGAGGAAAAAAAAAAAAAAAGGGCATGCCTTTTTTTATTGGGATTAAGTGCTTGAAAATTTTGGCAGGGGGTTGCCAGGAGAGTAAGGGGAGGGAGAGAAAGAGAGAGAGAAGCACACAGAGACAGAGAGACGAGAAATCCTCCATGAATGTGTTGGCTTGTTAGAAGCCCAAAGCGGTGGGTGTAATGGTATGCGAGCTGACCTTGAATATAACCACTGTGGGTTGCCCCAGCTTTTTTGTAAAAGAAGCATTTGCAGCAGAGGTTTGGATTTCAGGCTTTGCAGTCATCAATCATCTCAGCCTATTCTCCTCTTTGACAGCTCTGTACAAGGCCTGACATTTGACACCCAGGACCCCAGGACTTACACAGAGGCACAAGCTGAGGCCCTGGGGAGGAGATAGGGAGCAGGGGGAGAAAGAAAAAAATCACAACAGGAGAAATTTTTCTCTTTTCGTTTTTAATTTTATTTTTAAAGAAACTACAAAACAAATTATAACTGTGATAGGAATTGATTTAACAGAAGAACATTGCACTGAGTTCCTTTCCCTGCATTGTGCAGTTCATGCTGACAAAGTTGATCCAAAGAAGTGGGAGAGGAAAGGCAGGCTGAGTTGGATTTAGGGGAAGCAGGGTGACGCTCTTACCCCTTTTCTACACACCCTGGTGTTGCCAACCTACCAAAGTTTTGCTCCATCTTAATGAACTTAACCTGGACTTGCTATCTCCCAGTCCAAGTCAACCAGACTGATGAGGTCCCTGAGACACACGGACTTGGAGGTCAGGATGATCCTAAGCCAGGTTGCCTAGGCTAAATTCCAGCAAAGCTAGTTATGGAACTGAGTATTTGGTCTGCAATTCTAGGCACACTGGGAGTCTAAATGGTGTTAAAAAAAAAGAAGATATGACCTGTTAAAGTAGATAAATCTTTTGGGATAAACCTCTTTGTCCAAGTCAGTGTTTACTTGAGCTGACATGTTTTGAAGGTTACAGTTTTGTTAAGATAGTTTTTTTATGTCTTTTATAATACAAACATAACAGCAGTCATCATTAACCTTTTTTTTGTGAGCCCACCCATTGTTCTTACATCCTTTCCTATCCACACAGCCTCCTGTCCCTTACACCCACTTCTAGTTAAGAACAAGAAAGACAAGTTTGATAGAACCTTTATGTGCTGTTCAACTAGATATAACACCAATTTCTTGTGCAAGCCATCCGTGGTTCCCTGCTACCTCCTTAGTCATAAAAACGAAGGGAACTGGGGGTTTGTGGAAGGGTTTGTGGCAGATGACTTTTGGCATAAGGAAATTTAACACAAGGAGCAAAGGCAATGGAATGTGTGAGTGTAAGTGGACAGGAAAGGACACAGGAAAGTATTTCTCCCCAATGTTTAACTCAGCAGTGGCACATGGCATATTTAAATTGATCTAGAAACAGGTGACAAGGACTCTCTGCTTTATGCTAACTTTGGATTCAGCCCAGAAGTATGTATCCAGCCTGTGAATTTTGCTGACACAGGAAGTCAGGTTAAATACTCTGGATGATTTTCCAGGAATGTCAGGCTGTCCCTCAAGGAGGCTTTGGGCCACAGGATGGTTTATTTGAAAAAGTAGCTCTCTGTAAATTCCTCTATTTAAAAAAGCAGTAACTCTTCAGGAAATCACCGTTTTTATCTGTTGTGCATTTTGTTATCTCTCACTTCGAGTATTTTTCATTTGCCAGCCCCGATCCCGCCCCCTGGGTCACACAGAGATAAATGAACAGTTGGAGTGCATCATTTCTGAAACGAACCTTCAGAGAAGCACTTCCAGAGTAGTTAGCAAACTTTTGCTTTCCATAAACAAAACTGCTTGCTCCAATGAACCTTCCTGGAAAAGGGTCACAAATGATGTCAAAGTGAATTAGCGGCTTTTTATGTGAATGAATGTTTGCAAACAGTGTTCGGCTGTCCTGCTTCAAACTCATAATTACAGTTACAGCTCTGCATAGGGAAAACCCAAGCTCACTCTGTAGGACACACATTTACTGCCTGCAGGGGTTAGGATGAATATTTTTCCCAAGCTAAGTGCTCTGCAGATTTTGCGGGTTGCCTTCCTCTGAAGGATCAGGGTTTAGCCACTGCTGGAGGCAACGATACCAAACTTGATGGACCAATGGGCTGATTCAATATGGCAATTCCTCTGCTTCTTGTGTTTTTCAAACTGGCTTCTGTGTGCACATGCCCGAGCGATGATTTTTCGCCTGCTCTGAGAGATCCTCTTGCGTGGAAACGGGCAGGATCAAGCCCACTGGCTGAGTTTGTGTGTGGATGTGCAAGTGTGTCTAGAAAGAGAAAGAAATCAAGCAGCTGATTACTACTGTTTGCTTTCTCTGCTCTGGATTTAACTCAGTGTGGGATTCTCCTCCTTTGACACTCATTCCAGCATTTCATTCAATGTTACATTTCCAGGCTTTTGACTTTTCCAGTTCATACTCAGGGTAAAAGAAATAGATGGAGGATAGTTATTTGTACTTTGAATGATTATTTCCCTCATTAAATTTCAGATACAAGGAAAACCCCACCAACACTTTTCCAGACTCCAAACCCGACACTGAAGTCTTTTTTTCTAGTTCTGCACTTGTAATGAGAAATTTGCAATATTAGAAAGGAAAAGCCTTAATCTACTGGGAAATCCTCTGATCCATAAAGTAAGAGGATTGTGGTTTTTTTTTTTTTCCTCTTCTGTAAGTTTTGGAACAAGATTTAGCTTAGCTAAGATGAAAAGACTTGAAAAAAGAAGTTTGAAAATGTCATCCAGGGTGCAAATTATTTTTATGAAGTAATGAATGAAGTACCAATACAACCTGTTGCTATCAATCTGTTTATGTGGGAAAGCTTCAAACTCACCTCTTAGAGGGCTAAGAGCAGAAGCACGTGCTGCCAGAGGTAGCACATCCTGTGACCATGTCAGGATTGTTCTCCACGTCCTTCCATCTCTGGTTCAATTGTGAATAGACAAGGTCTTGAGGCTCCTTGTTAATCTGGTGTGCTTCTCGTCCGAATCCAGTATCTTCACCTGATTCCTGTATTACCTGTATGATTATTAGGCTGCTATATTTGTTTATGTAGCCTTCAGTTGGGTTATTTTTAAAATTTGGCGTTCTGTTAATGGATTCAATGTGTAGGTGCCTATCAAATAGCTGAGTATCCATTGGAAAGTCACAAAGAGGAAGAGGCTGTCATTGTCCATGAGATCATTTTGTGGTTTTGTATCCACGTCATTAAATACCTGGTGGATTTTCTCTGAGTTGTTACATTTGTTTAGAAATCAGAACTCCAGCTATAGATGTACAGGACATGAAAAAGAAGGGGAGTGGCCCATAGACTGTAACTTGCATCAGATGCATCACACAAAAAGAACAGGTGAAAATAATGTATGCAGTGCAAATAAATTAAGGGAAAGTGAAAAAGATTATTACAGATTGCAGTGTGCCTGGTTGTAAAGAGACTAATTAAAAAATGTTAATAAAGAGTGGTAAGAATTGTCTAGTGTTTAAATTCCTAAATTGAGACACAAGAGCTCAGGCAAAACATAAATCAAAGTATAAGTTTTTCCTTCAACGGAATATGGTGAGGACCAATATGTTGTTATGCAGTACATCATAAATATCTAGGGATAAACACTGGAGACCAAATGAAGAAAAGATGGATCATTTTTATTTTACTTCTTCTTTTTTTGCCTTTTTTAGTATTTCAGTTACATTTTGCTGTACAAACACAATTATTATCCTCCTCGTATGACCGCTATCAATGTGAAATTATGGCATAAATGAAGGGTACAGGATCCGTTTCAGCAGCCAGGCAGCCTTGTTTGAGGTGCTATAGAGGCTGGTGAATGAAGAGTCCTCACACTGGTGATGAGCATGGAAACAAGTATTTGTGAAACCAGACTGACAATTCATCTACAAACACACCAATGTGACTTTCCCTCTCATGCCCCCACCATCTAATAACTGCATCTGCGTTCAGCTCCATTCAAAACCTTGCATCCTCTTCCCCTCGCGCATGGGTGGGCAGTTCAGGATGCTAAATAGGACATTTTGACTGCTCATATCTGTACCTTGGGGCCTACCAGATCTGAGGGCAGCCGAGTGCCTGCTCATTTAACTTGCACAGCTGCAAAGCTTCCAGCACAAATGCTCCTCGAACGGGGGCTGGATGTGACGGCACAGCGCTCTGCTGGAGAGGGAAAATAGAGACAACAAACTCCCGAGCCTCAGTGGAGAGCACCCTCCCCAAGCCTGTGAGATTAAAGCAATAGATTTTCAAGTAGCCCTTCAGACTGACTAATTTATATGGATATCAAGGATTCAGTTGGAAAATTTTAAAAAAAAAGTAACTAGGGGGAAAATATGGTGCTCTCTAAGTCCCAGTGGTATGCCACATTCATTTTACTAGAGAGTTTATTCTTTAGTACTTTCATGGATTGACATGAGGGAGGAATTCACATGTCAGGACAGATAAAATCTCCCTCCTGCCAAAGGAGTCTATTCAGACATGCATGTTAGTAGGTTGATAACTTATTCTGTATTGCAGAGGACTCAAAGATAGACATTTCTCCTTTTATCTCCATCTCTGCGCTCCCTGCATACTAAAGATACGGGGAAACAGCTAGATACATCTTAACTAGCCCTCTCAGAGAGCAGTGACTTCTCCTAGCCTGTGCCAAGAGATGCAAACTTAAAGGAATAAGGTGTCACACAGACTAATAGCAAACACATTAGCAATGTTTATGCGCATAATTTGAGCCCTGTGTGAATATAGTTTTAAAAAACACAAACCCTGGACTTTGTGGTTAATTTTTTTGGCCAAGAAAAATGCACAGTATCTCATGCTCTTGTTTCATGTTGCTCTGCTAGAGGCATGGGAAATAGGTTGAGAAAGATGGGGGACCAGGACAAGTAAAACACATTGAAGAATCCATCTTTGACACACTTTCCAAATATTAATGAAACCTTTGTGCTTTTTTGGGAGCTAGGCCCAATTGAATCAAACGACTTTATCCCTTGACCAGAGCAATAGAAGTATGTCTGCTCTTCAAAATGGAATTAAAATTCAGGAGTGTTTAGTCTTATGCTTAAGCTAATCATCTCAGTTTCATATACTTTTGATTTTTCTGGGGCTATCAAATGGCATAATTTTAGGGAAGCTTGTAATTTAAGAGTATGAAATTATGTGTCAGTCCTAAGGAGCCGTGTTTAAAAAATAGGGGATCAGGACCCTCCAGAATGCAGCTCAGAGCATCTCTGAACTGCCCTTTGGTAGGAGGACTTTTCCCTTTCTCCTTCTTCTTCCAGTGATGGTGCTGGGAGAGCAGCCTCCTTCACTGTGGGGCTAAATATGTGGGTCAGAAATGAATCAGCTTCTCTGATCTTTCTCTCATCCTTCCAACTCAGTTCCCAAAAACAGATTCTTCTTATTTTTTCAGCATCTCATATACGTAGATTGATATTAAAGTGGTTTAGAAAGTGTTTTATATAGATCTGTATACATACCTAAAATATTTGCCTAGATGTATCTTATCTAAACTTCTGCATGGATCTGAATTTCCCAGGCTTGAACCACGCTTTGTGTAAATCAGTGTTGTCTCTGTCTTTGAGGGAGCTTATTTACGTCAGCTCTGGAATTAGTTCCCTGTATTCCAGCCAGCACTTAGCTGCAAGAGTCAAAATAACATGGATATGGTACTTTTTCCTGTTATCTCTAGCCTCTCTATAAACAGAGACTATTAGAAATATTGTGAGAAAGCTGTCTTGCGAGGTTTGTTCCCCACTCAAGAGTTTTTAGATAGATATCTGACAAGAATGTGCAGTTATTCTGCACAACCCTCAAACTTCAGCATTTTCTTTGCTTAGTAGTAATTCATTTTGATTTGCATACCGCAGCTTTTTGAGCTCTTGTAGTTTCAGAGATCTTCAAACAACACATTGTTTATTTTTCTTTTTGCCTCACCATTTTCATACATTTCCAAGACACCTGAATGGAGAAATATAACATAAGAAAAATAAAAACTCATGAAAATTTCATCCTCCCTATTTTTTTTCCTCTGGGAGATGCTGTCTATAGTGTGGTCCTTTCTAGAGAATGTTTTCATTCTACCTAAGGTCTGAGGCTTCGTTTTGGAAATAATAAGCTTTTCCCAGACAAGACTTAGTGAAGTAATGACTCAGAGGCACAGACAGACAAGTGGACTGTTTGTTTCATCTTAATTATTTATGTGGTGTTATCCTAACGATAGTATATTATGACATATCTTCCAATGAATTCCCCTCTATTTGTGTATCTCTTAATGAGAGAGTGAGACTATGAGACATCTCAGCATGGATAACTATACAGAAAAGTTAAGAATATAGTAATATAGCTGACTATTTTAAATTCAGTAATAAGTAATATAAATTCTGCAGTTGTTTCTTTGTTAAAGTTTCCATTTCCCGTTGCTATTGACCAACAAATTATTTGATGTTTTAAGAATATTTTAGACAAGGAGATTTCAGTAAGCTCAAAACTGTGATTTCAGCTTTGAATTGTTCTTTTCTATTGATCTTCTTGTGATTTAAAACCATTTCCCATCAGAAAGTTCTCTCCTGCTTTATGCCAGCCAAATTTGGGGCACAGTTTCATCCGTACAGAGAGCACCTGCTTTGTGTCCCTTGTGAAGGGAGATTAGTCTCTTGCTTTAAGAATTTGTTGCCCGTTGGCTCTCTTCACCATAAAACCAACCAAAAAACTTCTGCACGTTTCTAGGTAGAATTGCTTGGAGATTTGTAAAATGATTTTGATCTTGGACCTGAGCCTGCCATTAAAGTGCTTGACTTGCCTTGACCACTGTAATTTTAGAAAGCTGACCCTTCTCCTTTGCAATTTACACAGTGTTTTTAGCCTAATGCAGAATTTCCCTCTTCTGCAGCTGGGAAGAGAATATCCATCATTTCCAGATGTGGACATATGATCCAGGAGGCAATTGAAGGGATTTTGGAATCATATGGTTTGGCTTATGGATTTGGATTGGTCAAGAGAGATTTGTCTGAAATCCTTGAGAGAGTGTGGCACCTCTCTGTCTCGGGAGGCATTTTAAAATAAAACTCAAAGTTAAATGCATTTTATAGAGAGGCTTAAAACTTCTAAAATATAAATCTCAAATATTTATATGCAGGCTGCAATGGAACAGAAGTTACGACCTCATATGTGAATGTCTAGGATTTGTTTTTTTCCTTCCACCAGCCCACCTGGAATGACTTTAGCTTTCAGCCTTACCTCAGACTGTGCCCAGGTTAGCTCCCAGTGACTTATGGCTCCATCAATCTGGACAGATATGTGCTGCACTCCTTCAAGGGAAGTAGTTCGTCTTCTATATGACTGCATCCCCACCTCTCCCAGAGTTCAAAGAACCCAGGACGATTGCTTACTCAAAAGCCCTTCCAGTTAGGATGGAAGATGCTCTCCCTGCCTCCCCATGTGAATCAGAACTTTCTGGTGAACTCTGACAGAGACAGAAATTTTCAGCATAATCCATCCCCTCTTCAACTAGAAAGACATGCAGTGATGGTGATGAAATATCAGGTGAGATTGCTCAGTGTGTTTTAAGGAGCTTTGAACTGGAAATGGATCAATTTAAAGCTCTTTTCTGAAGTCAGAGTAGCACATTTTTTACGATCCATTTCCCATGAACTAACAACTGTTCCCCATCCAGCAGACAGTTTACTTGTAGTTATTTTGACTTGCATTATTCCACTTAATGAAGATAAACATAAGTCAGACACAGGAAAGCCACAGAATGAGTATGAACGGGAAGTGTTCCAAGTATTCAGCATTTACTAGGCAAAATTGGCCAGTAATTCCTTTTGCTTTTCACTGAGGATAAAAATCCCTGAAAGATAATCATCATCATTGTTTGAACTAATATAACACTTTTATCCATTGGTCTGAGAACACTTCCCAAAAATTAGCTGGACTGAGAACAGGCTTGAGATTAGATTCATATTATTTAAAATACACATTTTATGGACAGACAAACTCATAGGTCACCTAGAGGTACCGTGACTTTTCTCGAGTCACAGAGTCAGAAAAGTACAGAAGATTTTTGTCTGCCATTTCTGTGATTTCAGTGACATTGCAAAGGATGCCTAATGTTGCTTATTCAAGTTGCTTAAATTATTCATATTACAGTGACTATAGGGATGAGCATTTTTTCTCCTTACATGCAGATTTAAAAAAAGTTATTCTTTTATAGTGGTTGTATGACTATGGTGGGACATTTCATCCTATAAACTGTTCATATATTTAATGCTCAGGATTTTTATTTGGCAGATAATTTGCAACCTAGACCCCACGTCTTGATATGGATTAGTATAATATTTTTTGAGCCAAAGAAAGAACATCAAATATTTGATCCATGCAACACTACTTTTGTGGGAATATAGCCACTTCCCTGGTCAAAATATCTATGTCCCAAACCTTTATCTGCATAAAAACTATGTCCCCTCATGTTTCCATAAAGCAAATAGTAGGATGGCATGAACATGAGTAAAACAAAGGTTCTGAGTCAAGATGGGGTCTCATGGATGTTGTAGTTCACCCAGATCCTGTGACTTTACAATTAATAAGTGATGGTGAATGGGCTGAAGTAGAGTAACACACTGGAAACAAATCAATGCATTCATAGCTCCTCTAGGTTTTTCTATACGCTTCAGTCATCAAACATCTTAGGGGAATATTGTTTCCTTATTTGTGGGTACATGATTCAAAAAGTTTTCTAGTCTTCTTCTGCTCATGTTCCACTAATGACAATAAGTTGACACTGATGTGCATACTGCAATCCTTTGCCTAGCCAGGCTAAATGCATGATGCTTTTCCTTGAGACTTGAATCTATACCCTACAAGCTGCACCATATGGTTAATTTTTAAGCCAACTGATCAAGTGTTTAATAAAGCAGAGGTTGGGGGGATGAGGAGGAGAAATGCCTTCCATAAAAGCCATTGTTCTGGTGGGCTGCATCTTTTAACCCTTTGTAGTATGGCAGGAAGAAACCCATGGAATGGAGCTTTGACTCACAAGACAGGAATGGGAGAGAAAGGTGTGCATCAGCTTGTGGGCCAAATGCACCAAAAATGTTATTTATGTGTTAATTACATGGGGTAATTACTGATTTATAGATCCAGTGAGAAAAACACTGATCTGGGCATTAGGATCTCCAGGCTTTAGTCCTGATTCTGTCATATGTAGCTGTCTGACCTTGAACACTTAACTTTCCCCTTCTATTTTATCCACACATTTTCAGGCCAAGGTTCCTGCAGAGCATAACCCTGTTGCTCAGGGCATCTCCTTCCAAAAATGTATTTACAGATTCTGCCTCCAAAATTTATACAAACCTTGACCTGAATTGGGACAATTGGGTTCTTTGAATTATGGCAACACAATGTTGACATAGAACTGGAATCACCTAGTGGGGCAGGTCTCAGTGTTTTAATTAAGTAGCTCACAACTACCTCTTGATTTTTTCACATAAAGTTAGATTTGAAGCAGATGATCAAAATTTATTTATGTGTGCTTTCAAACAAGACAGAATTGTAACTGAGAAAGCTCAAAGTCTTATGTTTAAAAAAGCAAAAAACAACTCTATTTGGGAGATGAAGTCATCTGCAGAAAAAAATTACCCACACAACAACAAAACAGTCTTCCAACTCCTGTGTTTTTAGATTGTAGCATGCCATCTTTAGTATTTATTTCCCTAAGAGCTTGCCTTTTTTTAACAGATGTATACTCCCTTCATTGGTGTTTATTTAAAACCGTGCCAATATATCTGAAATCAGCACATACTGAATGTTGATGCACCACCTTGCCTAATTGACTTAGCTGGAAAATAAACAGTGAAAGGCTATTTCAGCAGCAAACTGGTTGATACAGCTACTCATTCCCTACCTTTATCTATGTACCACACAAGCAGACTAGCACTTGATATTACAGACACAAGGTTGTTGCACATTTTCTCCAGCCTTTAGGATTTTAGGGACAAACTTGGTGTTGGTGTCACTGTCACCCCTTGAATCAAAAAACGACATTTTCATCTCTGCTGTCCTAAAAGCCTTGACAACATCCAGAAGATGCCGTCATGCCCCTGAGGACTTATTAAAACTTATTTTAAAAACAATAGGCTCCGGCATATTCACAGTAAATGAGGATTATAAGGCTATTCACGCAATGTGAATAATTTGCTGCTAATAATATTGACACTCAATCTGTCTGCAAAATGTCTCTGTTAGGAGGAAACAATCACACTGGGAGGTGTTAGGAAGACTTTGCAGTGGAGTGGTAGAATGAAGTAATTAAAAAATGACTGGAAAGTGTATTGAAAATTTTATTTTTCTGGGCTTAAAATATGAAATATTAGAAAATAAATAAGAATAACAATATATAATTTATAGAGAAAACTAGCTTTCTTCTAGGATTGCTTCAAAACAAGCATATATTTGGTTTACAAAAAAGACACAACTTGGAATATATTGGTAAAAAAAAGGTAGAGACATAAAATAGTCCAACAGGGAAAAAAAAAATAAAAGGAAATTTTTGATGATGGTGGTACTGATCACTGAACTGGGACGTAACAAAATTGGATGAAGTGTTTTAGGAAGAATTGAAAAAGAAAGGCTCTAGCAGAAAGGTATAAAGGACTCCTATGGAAATTCATATTTCAGTTTCATGTAGGATATGCTCTTTTCACACAAATTTTACTTTGTACATTACCTTTTGTTCAGCTTTTCACCAAATAAAATGATCATTCCTGGGAAAATATTTAGCAGATGAAAATTACCATTTTCTGAGGAGCTGGGTTAGGAACTGATACATCTCTTTAAAGGAATACTTTGGGGGTTTTGCATTAAAGATTTTCTATCACATATTTCAGAAGTTAATATTTATTTTTGTTAATTTAATAAAAAGGTTGCTCCTCTGAAGTTTTTTTAAAGCCCTTATCCATCATACAAGGGTATTAAATGGCTACAGATTTTTTCCACTGATATAAAAGTGTCTTAGTGTATTTATGCTATATCTGTCCTTTATTAGTATTGGATTTTTATACCATATCATTAAAAAAGAATATAAAAATAATAAAATGACAAAAGATTGATTTTCCATATGTCTTTGGTCTCAAGGAATTTTTAACTTTAAAATAATAATTCAAAAATAGAACACAGTAAAGAAGAGCCTTTGAGATAGACTTATGAAAGAAGTTGGGTTTTTTAAAAGTTTTAGCGTATTTAAAGGAAAAAAAAAGTTTTCTGGGTGTTACTGAATGTGAATCATTTTTTTTTCAATAATTTTCTTTTGCTTTTATTTTTATTAACTTTCCTTGATAAAATTTTTCACTATCAAAGTAAGTGTTAGGTGTACAGATAATTTAGGGTTTTTTGTTTGTTTTAAGATTCTCCAGTTTGGCATACTTTGTAATTGATTACTACCCACTTACTGACACCCTTCCTCTTACTATAGTAAATTAGGAGATTTTTAAAGGCTGCTCATGGTAGATACTTGAGAGAACATTCTTTGCCACAGAAAATAAAATTCATGTCCTAGAGTGTAATTTCTAAGTCATCAATGATAGTTGGACTTGCCATGTGCATTGCACACATGATAAATAAAAGAAAAGAATCGGGGGAAAAGGGAGAATTTTTTACTTTCAATATCAGTTTCCTAGAGCTTAGAACTGAGACAGAACAGAGCCCAGAAAAGCTTCCTAATTGTAAGCTAAAATGAAGGAATCTCTTGGGTTAAGCTAAGAAGAGGAATAGAAAGCTTTGCTGAACAGAATGACACTCCTGGAAAGTTTAAATTTGTGTTGATCATCGTGTGATGAGCTGAAAAGGCTCAGAGCTAGGGGCTTCAAACCCACCTCCTCTGAGCTGAATGGCTGCTCTGAAGCCAAACCTGCTTTTGAAACTTGCTTTGAACACATGGGCATGTTGCTGCCAGATAGGAGAAAATTGGATCCCATCAGGAAATGACCAGTGTGAGAGAAGGTTATGAGTTTATTAACCTGATGAATAAAAAAGTAAATATTTGGTGTAAAACCTGTCAGAGATTACACTTGTAAAACTTCTAATTCAGCTATTTCCTCTTAGAGCTGTCAAAATATGTCTTGGATAAGTTAATACAACATTACACATTGCAGAAGCTTTTGCTCTAACCTGAAGTTCAATCATTTCTTAGAGCAATTTTTTTTTCTTCCTCACCGACTTGTCTTATCAACAGCCTACCTTTGTGTCTGCAGGCTGCCTTCTCAACTCTTTATTTCCATAGCTCTAACCTTTGCACTGTGTTTTCAAAATGTTTTCAAAATGCTTGAAACCAATTCTTTAAACAATAGCAACCCGATGAGTAATTACCAATGGACCTGAGGAATTAATTTTTCTCATGGACTGGAATCTCACTGGTGTCTCTGCAGCCTTTCTCCTCTTTTTAATAGCATTTCTGGAGCAGGATAGAGAGGGAATCATGGCCTGATACAAATTTAAACTGAAGGAGGCAACAGGTGAAAAAGGAGCAGTCACCTCCCACCTCTGCTACCCTCAAGTGAGTCAAATGACAACATTTTGCTACGAAAATTGGAGATACTGTACAACCTTTGCCTGCAAAATTTTCAGCATTGAGAAAAGAAAATAAAAAAAACAGGTGGAGAAGGTTTTTTTTTCTTTATTTAAAACCAAGTAGACCACATTAAAGTCTCTCCCTGTCTCTCACTAACTCTTTGCCCTCTAGACGAAGAAGGATTTATCTCATACATTTCAAAAAAAAAAGTCACCTCTCTGTAACCTACGGTTCATTCAATCAAGGCTTAGCGTAAATAATCAGTATGGAAAACACCAATTGGTTTTGAAGAGCCCCTGGATTTAGGAGGAACTCACTACTCGCGTCTGTGCAGCTCCTCTGGGAAGCAGAGGAAGGAGAATGTGTCTTGATTTCCCCTGCCCTATTTCTGGGCTCTGCCAGCCTCTCTGCTCTGTCCACTTCACTACTGTCAGATGCTGGGAGACAAGCATATGGTGTTTACTTCTCTGACTGACATCTCTCTGGTTTTCCTCACTCCTCGAGAGAATCCTCTCCTGCCAAGTCAGTTTGCAAGGGCTTGGATGTAGCCATGGCCCTCTGGTCGGGATCCAAGTTATTCCTCATTTTCCCTTGGCAAATGTTAGTAGAGGACAACCTCCCTCCTGCTTACAAAATCAGGGTTTCATGGAGGGAAACTCAAATCCAGGGAACAGCCTGACCCTGTGTGTATCCTTTTGTATCTCAATCCTGTGGGGCTGTGCAAAGGTGTCACCCAGAGGCCATGGTAGCCCCTCGTGCTGATCTTGGGGGCTGGAGGGGAGCACAGCAGCCCAGGTCCCAGGTGAGGGGCTGCCAGGAAATCCTTGCCAAGGGCCTGTGGACAGCCACTGGCGCTGCTGCTGCAGCTGATGAAGACTGAAATGAAGGAGTGGTGCCAAGCAAAGGATTTGCATTTGCTGGAGGTTGTGAAGCTGAAATGGAGTTTGGCTTGAGAGTGGTTTTAATATCCCAGGGTGTCCTGCTCCCCACTTGGAGACATAAGATGGATGTGTTTTGGGATGAAAATTGAAAAAATAAACACAAAACTCTAGTCTCTTGTAAGATCAACTTGTGCTTTATTCCTTTTATTTTTTGTCCTTCTATCTCCTCCCTCCCTCCCTGTTTCCCTCCCTCCCTCCACCACTTTGATCTGGTGGTAAGGACATCTTTATCGCTCTTATCAGGTCCCCAGTTCTTGGCTGGCCTTTTGAAGTGTGACTTCCTGCACCCAATGTTCAAGAAAGGATACTGGGCACTGCAGGTTTCCTGTTGCTTTTTCCTCTGTATCTACAAGTCTGCTTTGCTTTCCTTCCTGTTTTTCTGTTTCATTTGTTTGTGCTTCCCTTCACCGATCAAACCTGCCTCACTCCCTCTGACAGGTTCTCCCTCACTTGTAGATCATTATCACTCATCTATTTTTCTTCTCCAGTCTCTCAGTGTGATTCTTCCCTTTTCTCTACTGTGCCTCATCCTTTCTTTCCTTTTTCCTTCCTTCATTCATCTGTTTGTTGAGATTTTTCCCCAACTGATTAGTTTTGACACATGTTTTCTGTTCTTTCTAAGATGTTCCTTAGACTTGTTTTAGACCCTTGACTGAACTGGAGAAAAGCCTGAAAATGAACCAGAAGATCGTTTGGGATTTTGCCCAAAGAATACTGGAGTTAGAAGCAACACTAATTGACTCAGTGGGATTTAGGGTGAACTCCCTGTTCTTTCTTTCAGCAAATCTCCTGAACATTTGCTAGTCTTTCCAGATCTCTGCTGATGGTAGTTTGCAATCTTTGACATGTTATTAGTTTGAAAGAAAATCTTCATAGAAAGTTTTTTATTTTTTCCTTATTTTTACTAAGAAAAAAGAAGGCTCTGAAGAGATATTCAGCCTTCGCAATGAGTAAATGTAATTCCATATTTCACTACAGGCTTTAAATCTGTGTTGGGATTTTCCAGATCTATGATGTATGAAATAATTCATACGGTAAAACATTATTCAGGGGCTTCCCAATTAGTCCCACAATACCTGTTTGGGGGACTGAATAGAGCTGAGTCTGTTTTCTCTGCTTTTAAGCAGATTTTTGCTTTCCATGGGGAGGTGATGGTTCAGTTAAGAAACCCCACAGCCATGAGTTTAGGCTTTCTCATGCACCAGCACTATGTGAGTGCATCCAGGCACAGGAGGAGTGAGGGAAACTTAATTTCAGCCACAATGCTGATCTTTGGCAAACGAGTGGTTTTACGGTGCTTCATGCAGCTCTGTTATTTATTTATTTATCCTTACAGATCCAGCACAGTGCCTTAATGGGTGAGCTGGGCTATCACATTAACTCCTCCATCCAGCTGGGCACAGATTTGCATCCTGCTGCCACTGGGCAGGGGAGGATCTGAGTTTGCTTGCTGGGTTATGGTGTAGCTCTCGTACCCAGCTGAGCTGGAGCTTACCAGGGGATACTTCTCCTCTTGGAGGTACAAATGGCAGCTGCTTTAGGCAATAGGAGATGGCCTTGTCATATCCCTCCTCTGTCAGGGAACATACTGTACTTTGCTCTCAACAGATGCTCATGGTGCGTTATCGTCCCGTTTTCACTCTAGGAATCATTGGCTGAAAAAACACTGGGAAGACTGGGGAGAAAGTGAATACATATTTTGTAGCATAAGTTCATTGCATTATTTACAGTCTGATCTGAACCAAAATCCTCCTATCCTAAGGTGACTTTTTTCCAAAGTTTTCTGTGATATTTCATTCCTATAAACTGACATGCTTAATACCATGAAAATATCAAGTCTTTGCCTCTCCCTCATCTTTGGAAGGAAAAAAAGAAGTGAGTGAATAATTCTAGAAAGTTTTTTTTAAATTTCATTTAATTATCATTAAACCATAGGAATATAAGCTCAAGAATAGGAAGGGGAAAGAGTGAGGAAGGAGGAAAAATGAATAAATAAAACAGGATCAAAACTTCAAATTTCAGCTCAAATCTCCCCCTTCCTTTGATAGTTCACAGAGTCCATGAGCAGTTGTTGTGTAAGATAGCATAATCAGCATGGAGGGAGGCTGAAAGTCTTTGGGTTATAGATGGGAAGGTGGATTGCTGCCTTTGCACAGGCTGTTTCCAGGCGTTGAGTCCTTTCTGTTGTTGTTTTAGCTGTGTGGCAGCGCAAGACAAAAGGGGACATTGCAGCTTTCCAGCTTTCAGGACTGGGGGCTGAGGAGGAAAGGAGAGAAGAGCATGATTGATGGAGTTCTGGTTGGCTTATAAAGGGCAGCCGGGAGTGCAGGGAAATAATCAGGGAAAAGGGCGTCCCGTACTGGCGCTCTCAGAGGGGAGAAATGAATCCTGCACCTCTGCATTATTAAGTTGTCAGACGGGCTGATGATGAAAATCTGAAGGTCAGGCATAACAAGAAGCACCTTATGGGGGGATCATGACCTTTCTGGAAGTGCTACACTCATGTTTATCTGCACCTAACCCTTATCCACAATTCTTCATTTGATAAGAACATTGGGAGAAGGGATGGGGAAGAGGGGGGAAGGGAGAGGGAAGTCCTCATCATATGTATAAGCAGTGTGTGAAATTAGGCTTCCTGTGAAACTGATTGTGGATGCTCAATTCACAGTGAAAGATAATAAACCAAAAGGACACACGAGGGATGCAGGCAGAAATTGTTCACTACAGTGGAACTCAATAAAGGGAACAAGAGCTTTCCTAAATGACAAATTTGGTACAGCGGTGCTAAAATCAGGATTCTCCCTAGCACCACTGCAGCAATTTGCTCTCAGCTCTACCACTTTTTATTTACTTTGGAAGTCCTAATAATGTTAGAGAGTGGCTTTTTCATCTATTTATTTATTTATTTCTCCCCAGCAATGTTTTGTTCTTTAACTGCTTACTTTAAACCAAAGAGTCAAGGTGAAGGACAATGAAACGTTAGATTCCAATTGATTTTTTCCCTCTTTAGTTTCCATATCAGAAATGAGTATAAATATAAATATATTCCAGGGTTGGATGCCTGTCCTGTGCTTGCCTTATTGACTGCTTTAATAAATGTCATGACCCCTCCTGCACGTGCGTGCACACACAGGCTCACACATGCTCGCAATCAAAGAGGTGGAGGCATTGCTGGGGTATAAATGCAGTAATGATGGCAGCCACACAGAAAATATTCCAAACCTAAATCTGCTCTAAGGATGTGCTAATAAGCTTTTTATTTCGCCCCAATTTACAGCATCTTGATTGTGCTTTTCAAATTCGTGAAGTATTTAAAGCATGACAAAGTACATTTGTGGAAAAGTGAAGTCAAACAAGACTTCATAATTATTGCAATATATTCACTTTTCATGCATAATCCTTTAAATTAGTGATACAATATATCACCTCTACTGCCACTAGAGGCTAATGCACCTCTATTGAAAGCCGTGTTAAGGAAAATTATGTCCTATATGGAAAAGCCACATAAGCTTCCAAAATATTTAATGACAGTAGGTTCCCATCCTGTAATTTTTGCATACTCAAGTAGCCTCATTAGCCTTGATTTTCTTACATCAGTGGACAATAACCTGTTGACTTTAATGGATTTACTAATACACAGTGATGTGAGATCAGAATCAGTACCTTTGGGACATCTTATTAAAGGATTACCAGAATAGCAGGAAAAGAGATAAAATATACAAACTAATGAATAGTTTTATTAGATGAATTATGTGATACTGGAACCCATCAAGTGCCTTTAAAATGACTCTTTAATGAACAGGTGACACTGAAAAATACTATATTGTCGATACAGCACATAATGAACCTTCTGTATCACATAAAAATGAAAGAAAGGTTTTCTATTTCTACTGCTTAAGTGATCCAATTTATCTATTTTTACTCTTCTGCTCTCCCATGTGCTTCCTGTTGCTGGGGTTTACAGACCACTTTTCATATTCTATTAAAAAACCCAACTAATAACACCTGGGCTTTGTGCAGTGACTTCCATCTTCAGACCTAGCACTGATCTGTGGAAGAGGTTTATACAACTTATTGCTGAGGGAATGAGGGCATGGGAAATGAAGTCCAGAGCCTCCGTGAAGACTAGTGACTTCCCCATTTTGAACTTTTTTTTTCTGTGGGTAGATCAGTATTATTTTAGAAGGGTGGTGCCAAGCCATGGCTTGGGTTTCCCTCTAGGCTTTGAGATGGATTTGGTGGAGTACACTCATATGCCCTCAGCAAAAATCCTCCTGGAGCACGTTGTTATTTAGTATGAACAAGGGTTGCGGAAGGCAGGTTGAATCTTAGTTCAATTGCAAATCCCTTTTGAATACCAATAATTGCAGGAACTTTTGAATCTGAGAGCCCATGGGGGTGTAAAAATATACTTTGAAGGTCATTGTGTGGGGAGATTTGCCTCCAAGGAACAAAACCCTTGAACCACTCCAGTTTTTCTGCACAACGGCGAATCTCATATTTCAAGGGGTGTGGGAATTGATAGCAGATTGGCCTTTCTAAACCATTTGGCCATTCCCAAAACTTTGCCTTCATAAGCAAGCCTCTACAACCACTGTGATGTGATCATCATGGCAAAATAAATTTGTCTCAGCTCATGTGTATTCGCTCAATATTGTACTTGTTTGTTCTGTATAATGTGAGCCTCCCAAAACGCTGCTTGGAAGCAAAAGCCAAGTGCAAGGAACTGTACAGAATTTTCACAGCTTTGTCCTTTGTAGAACCACACATAGATTATTTCACCCTTTTCTGTGGTGGGGGCTCCAATTCAAGCTCTTTTCTGCTAACCAACCCTCATTTCTCTGAACTTCAGCATCTGTGAGACTCGTGAGAGATTTTATTATCTTTTGAGACTTTTTCCCTCCTCCTCCTGTCATCAAAATTGAAACTGGCTGATAAATGAGACGGAGAAGCATGATCTCATAACACGGTTTGTTAGAAATAGAAGCTAACAGATAATCTGTGTAAAAGCTGGTGGCCAAATCAGATTTTCTTACAGATTTCAGAATTGTGTTCTTTTATATGTTTATACGACACGTTCTTGTTATTGCTTACCTTAAAATATCTTGCCAGATATTACTAGAAGTCAGATGCTGTGGGGTTTTTTACCCCCTTTTTTTTTTTTTTTTTCCTTTTGTATTACATTGTAATGTTGATATGACTTAGGAAGGGCTTGGCTGTCATGTATCCACACTGGCAGCATCTTATGAAAAAATGTGGAGCCAATAAAGCAGAGTAAGATACTGATGTTAGAAAAACCTACAACCAACCCACCCCCAAACACAAAGACCCTGATTTTATGCAGTGCAGAGGACAAAAGTAATGAAAAAGGAAGGCTACTTAATAGTTGCTAGTTATATGTGGTAAGTACTATGGTAGATCTTAGACCTAATGAGTCCGAGGTAAGGAATAAAAAAGCCCTTTTCTTCATAGCGTCCAAGAGAATGAGTGATGATTTCCAGTTGAACTCCTCTAAAATCAGATCTGGCCAGAACTCCGTGGGCAAATTTGCCCACATAATGGATTATTTTTAGGCTAAATGCAGCTTTCATTTAAGCCAATGGAAATATTTTCATTGACTTTAACAGATTTTGATTCCAGGATCTCTGTCTAATAAGCTATATAAAGTTCTGGACAATCAAGGAAAGGGCATTTAAGGGGTTCTTTGTGGTGGCTTTGAAACCCTTTGAGGATCACAAAAATCAGCACTATTTTTTGATCACACCTGAGGTTTAAGAGCCTCTTAGTCTATAACATGAACTGAAACTGTTTATACTGTGCAAAAAACCCATCAAGATGCATTTAAAAATAGCTTCTGAAAAAGGCGTGCCACCAAGCATTTCCACTGTTGTTTTTCAGCTGCACAAAGCATGACTGTATTGCTTTAGTGATGACTATTTTCACTCTCTGTTTACAAAGCCTGCATTTTAAACTGTGATAATCCCCTAAACTTGATGCAAGCCTCAGAGGGCTGGAAGCTGGCATGGGAGATGCCAACCCAGGTGTGGTGCTCTCTTCAAAGCATGACGGAAGCCATGGCTGTGTTACAGGGTGGCAGATGCACACACGTCGCTTGGCCAAGTTGCTGCTAAAAATGGCTTTAATATCAAAACATGACAGTTTACAAGCAGCCAGTTAATCTTTTGCATGGGCCAAGTGCCTGTTGTGAGTGAGGGAGGGAAATTCTGATGGAGGAGGCTTTTATTTTCCCACCCATCTCTGTCACAAAAATAAAGAAAAACCCTATCTGTTCCTTGTTCCCTATTCTCGTGTCTTAAGTCTCCTCATCTTCAGCCTTCCTGCTACTCTTGCCAGTCCATTTCTCATCTCCCATTATGTCTATCCTGTTGATGGTGTTTCCACCCATGTGGTTGCTCCTAGTTCAACTTTTTAAAGACTCAAAAGCTGCTATTTCTGTTATGCTGCTCATCACAGAGGTGCCTTATACACTGTGGTCTCAGTCTTGGAAACCCCTGGTCTTGATTTTTGTTGTTGTTGTGGTTAATGCTGTTGTTTTTCCTCAGTCAACAAAACTGTATAAATCCATTTAAATTGAAAATATTTTTACTCTTTGTGCATGGGGTTAAATTATATACATAAAATGCAGGAAACTGAACATCAAAAAGGGCAAGAATATTTAAGGGAAAAAATACTGAAGACTGTGCAGTCCTTTGAGTTTCCATGATACATATTGTGTACAATTCTCGTCTGCATGGAGGAAGTTTTCTGTCATGGTTTGTGTATTGAATAACTGCATTCAAGTGAGGGTGACCACAGGCTGTAAATTAATACAAGGTATGTAGTTAATCTGGTCAGTCATCTGTATGTTGGGTCAATGACCAGCATTTTTCTTCAAGGAGTAACTGCTCACCTTGGAAAATGGTTTGGTTGTTTCCCCCATGGTGTTCTCTTCCAGCATTTGTAATAAGCACAATTCTGGTGAGGAAAACCACCAGGAAATTTTCTACTGGAGACAACTTTCATTTATGTTACAAGAATCCTGTAAAATTTGATCTGGATGTTGGATTTTCTGGGGACAATTTAATGCATTTCAGGGGATAGTTTAGGGCTTGGTGTGAAAATGGCTTCTGGGCTCCAGGAATCTGACATTTCAGTGGAAATGTGTTTACAATTGAAAGGTTCTGGCCTAGGGACCAATCCTGAGATTTTGGAAAGGCACACACCAGACAGCATTAGAACATTATGTTGAACAGGATTCTAACAAAAAAAGATGAATTTTAAATCCGTGATGTGGAGCCTTTACCTGCATTTGCCGACCCATTTTGCTGTGGGACACAGAAATCTTGTGCCATTTTTCTAGGTAACTATAACTTCCATAACTTCTTTCCTAAACAGGCTACAATATTAACTGTCTTTTTTCCCTCATGTCACTTTCACGACAAGAACCACGGCTCCAGTTAGTGGCAGTGCTGGGATTAGAATTTGATGCCATGTCACACAGAGATTGACATAAATACCAAAGAGAGGAAATCTGGATTAGATATAAGGAAATGTAAACAGAGACTAAAGCAAAAACTACTCCAAAATCACACTGACTCTTTCAGAGTCTATTCTTTAGAAACCTGTTTGACTTAAGCTTCTGGGCTAGAAATGAACCCTGGAATTTATACAATATCATCTTATGGAAGAAAATCAGTTTCTGGCCATTCTTAGAGTAGAGGAATACCTTAAACAGTGTTTTCATTATAGTGCTTTTACCAGGCATTATTTTTACTATGGTAAGTCCTTTAGAATTAATGGGAATTGATTTCAGTGGCCTTTGACATATTACTGAAAATAATACGGCAAAATACAACCTTTTCGCTCTTACGGCTACGCAAAGGCTTTAACTGGGAAAGCAGTTTACAATGGTGCCCCCATGTAAGGCTTTATTCAAAAGATTTTACGCTTGATAACATCTGAGCCACAGGAGCTGTATGTGGGGTTTAGCATCTTAGCAGCTGCAATTCCTAATCCTGATTCCGTTGGCTCCATATTAAAAGCTCCATGGTCACAGGACAGCAGCTTTGGCTGCTCCACATTGTCATTCATTCCTGTCCCCTACACGCGTGCCTGATCATACAGGAAAATGAGTTTACAACTGACTACGCCTATGGGACTCCCGGAGGGACACAATGCCAGAGCCTTTGCTAGTGGTGGATGGATCCTCAAAAGGTTTGAAAGTTTGGTAAGTACATCCTTAACCAAACTCTTTTGACCTTTATTCAGATTTGTTTTCGTAGGAGGGCAAAGGGTTGGGCCAATTCTTGTTTCACCCAACTGGCTTGTCCATCTGAGGGCTACAATTAATCACTGAATCGCAGCCATACTTTGTTTTGGAGGCTGGGTCCCAATCCAGCAGGGCACTAAACTTTAGGCACATGACTAATTCTTTAAAGTCAAAGGGATTACTCGTGCTGAAAGTCAGCTGCATATTGAAGTAGTTTTCTAGATCAGGCCTTGTGGAGTTAGGGAACATTTATATTTATTGTACAGCAGCACCAAGTTCATTAGTTTCCCTTTGTATCACTTTGGTCCTCCTTGTTGCCTGGGAATTTTCTTTACAGCAGCAGTGCAAAGAGGCAGTGGGTACAGTTTGGAGCAGGACTTCATCCACTCCCAAAGAGTGGGATTGAAAAATTAGAGTTCAGTTTTGTAGAATTTTGGAAAAACAGGTAGATTCAGAATCTAGCCACCTTCACATTTAGGGATGTTTCCTATTTATGTTCTGTATCATCTGATACAGAAACTACACGCAAGCAGTTTATGTTATCATGCATTTACTTCTTGATGTGAAGTTGCTTTATCATATCAAAAAACAGACAAACATATAAAAATCACTGTCCCAGAAAACCAAGAGAAATCACTTGTTTGGATCTTTTTTAGTAAGTGATTATATTACCACAAATTTAATACTCAGCTTACCCAAACAGGTAGTGACAGCAGTTTTACACCACTTGAGGATTTGTCTCCTTAGGAACAAACAGGCCCCACAAATATTCCTTTTGAATTGTAAAATGCAGAGGGGAGCGAACTGAACTATGTCCCACAGGCTAAAACCTCCCAAAAAAATGTGTAATACTAATTTTAAAAAATGATAAATAAAAAATTCTGTCCTTTTTAATGAAAGTAAGATTTTCTGAGGGTATGTCAAGGGTTTTATTACTGGTTCTACATAATAAAGTAATTGTGTAATTAGTAATACATTTGTCACTCCTTTACTGAGGAAAAAGTAAAACATGTACTGCTTTTGTGTAAATCCTGACAGTGGTGATTTTTTTCCTGAGAATTATACCATTATATCATAAAAGTGTCAAGGCATGAGTTTACTGTTCCTACTAATATTCTAAAATATTCTCTTAGGCTGACATCTCTGTCAATTAAAATTAAACAAAATTGCATTCTGCCATATACACTTCAAATAGGAAGCTTTCAAGTTTATGGCTGTTCTTTGAATTGATTTTTAAGATGGCATCTGTAAAACTTGGCTAGTACAAGATGAGGTAGGATGTAGTTAAGGTTCAGTCAATTTTAAAAATGTTTTAAAGATCGTAAATTGACAACTGAAATAGAGTGAACATCCTTGGGATTTTTGGGCTGTCAAATATAAATCCATTTTTTTTAAAAAACAGAGCTCTTGCAAACTGAAAATTTTATGAAAACATGTTCTTTCCTCTTCCCCCTCTCCTCCCCCCCCGCTCCTTTGATATTTTTGCAATAAGTTACACAAACAAGAGGGCTTCTGGTGTTGTTTCCAGTTGCTCGGTCTCGCGGGATTTGGAATTCTTCTTCTCCTGGTGTTTCCCACAGAAATAGAGTGAGAACGTGCTTTCTCACGGGACTGTATTTCTCATGGAAAATAATAGGGTTGCCGGCAGCAAACGTTTTCTGCAGTGATGCCCTGCCAATAAAGTCTTCAGGGAAATTATTGCCCTCAATAAGATGAAGACTAGTAAATTGGAACCCCCACCCCTACTCCACAAAGATATGTCTTTAGGAAGCTTTCTCCTTCTATTATTCCCTGGAAACCCTGACCTCAAGAAAATGCTGTAGACAGTAATGCTTGGTTTACACTTAATTTTGTTCCCCAGAATAAAGATGTCAGTTAGTGTGTAAAAATACAAAAATAAAAAAAAAGAACAATCTTCCCTCCTGGACACCTCAACTAACACATTTATATCAGCACAAGCCCTGGTGTAGACAGTTATGTTGAGAAAAGTTGTTTTACAGGATTGCTTTATTTTGTTAAGGAACTACTTCAACTATAAAAAATGACCAGTTTTGCTGTCAAAAATGCCATCCTCTGATGGGGAGGTTTCTGACACAGCAAACCCTTGTGCGTCTAATCTTGTCTAAGGTGTGTTGAATGCATTCTATTATTATTATTATTATTATTATTATTATTATTGCTTTACTATGTATCCAATTCTATCATATCCCATAATATCAAAGATTAAAAAATGGACTGTTCATTTAAAGCACATATTTTTGGAAAGTAGTCTCCTGCATGAGAATTCAAATTCCGGCAGTGTGTTGGAAATGCAACAGGTCTCTGTAGAGTGGCTAGGGAAATCTGCTTAATTTTAGAGAAAAAGTTTCTGGGGAGGGGAAAAGAAATGAAGAAATAAGCAAACCTTCTCTCATGGAAATGTGCTCTGAAAGAAATGCAGGTGCTGCCACGCAGGAGTTCATGTCAAGAGAAATATTTCCCCAGGGTCCCATGAGAGGAAAGGGGAAAGGAGGGGGACTCTGGGGTGCGTGACCCAAGAGTAGGAAAAAAAAAGCAGAGGCTGGTGACAGAAAGACCTTAATTCATGCACCATGTGCTTGAGTGATGTGTTTACTTTCAACCTTCAAGTCAAATTCAGGCAGCAGCCAAAACCCACAGATCAACACATTTTTAATACAAAGTTAAAGTAGGGTCATTGGCACCCTCGGTCCCCCACCAATTTCTGGAACAACTTTAAACCCATATTAATACCCACTTTTAGTTAGCCATGTCAAAGGAGATGGTAATTATGGGTAAGTATGAAGGTTAGGATGAAACCAAATAGTTGCTGCTGGAGGAGGTAACATAAGCACAATTAGTTGGAAGGGTTATTTTTAGTCTTGCAGGAGACTTTAAAGCTAGTTCTGTTCTGGTTTAAGTCAGTTCTTTAAGGGTGCTTCTAAACCAGCCCATTCTATGATTCTATGACTTTAAGAGGGAAATTTATTTTTTAAGCTGCTCTTATCCTAATTATGCCTTCTGGCAGTGTTTTAGGTGTTGTAAATCAACAACATTGAAGTTCAGTGGAGTTCACGCTGGCTTACCCTGGCTGAGCACATGGTTCAGCTGAGGTAGAGATGGCCTGAGGTTTTCTAGACTAAAAGTGAAGGAAACTGCTCTGCTCCAAGAAGGTAATGGTGTTTTTAGCAGAATTTGGCCCTCATTATTAGTCTGTTCCTCCAGGATGGGAACGTGCTACATACAGAAGCGAACTCAAAGCCAAAATGCTGGGGTGAAGTAGGAGGCATCAGAGAGGATTTAATTTTCCCGTGGCCTGTGCATCAGTGGAGGTGCTTTCTCTAGCCCTGCTGTCTTGCTGATTTAGGGTCCTTGGGGCATTGTTTACCTTACAGAGAGGGTAGAAATGGCGACAGCGTCTCATCTGGGAGCACTCAGGGTACTCTTTTGGGTTTGGGCCAAGAGAGATCTTTCAAATTTGATTTTCTCCATGGGCTGTAAAAGCCTGCTTGGTTCCTGAGGCAGACACTGAACCTGAGAACTATCAATGAAAACTCTTCTTCAGGTAGCCAGTGTTACCTGCAGAGAAGGGTAACTGTACCCTTAGTCCATTCTGGGACATGTTGGGGTTTCAGTCAGTCAGTAATCAGACAGAATTAGAGGATCACATTTCTGCCACACGCTGACACCCATCACAGCAAGTTTTTTTCCTTTTTTTTTTTTTTTTTTAATAAAGAAAGTAAATTAATTTCATTAGAACAGTGACCTGACAAATAAATGCATTTTCTGAGTAGCTCCCGTGATAATGAACTAATGCTTAAAGAAAACAGCTATGTAAAAGTGTTTTTTTTTTTTTTCTCTCACCTTTACAGATTTGTGTGAAGGTCTTATTTTTGTTTTATTTCTGTTGGCTCAGACATCTGTGCATTTTATTGCCTGTTCTCAGGAACTTTGCAATGTTTTTGTGAAGAGCAGTAGGAAAGCACTGAGGAAAAATTGAGTAGATATAAAGCCTTAGAGAAGTGGCACAACAGGCAATTTCTCCATTTGCTCCTACAGATATTGAGCTGAGCTGGGGAAATTACTTTAAGTACATAAGGTGACACAATTACTACAGTTGGGTCTTTGTTTAATTTTCAAAAAGACAATCTTGGACACCAAATTCAAAGGTGATTGGTTATGGGCTCTTCAGCCCTTCACCTCTAGGTCACCGAGTTCAATACCATCCCAGGTTGTAGCTCTGCACTCTATCCTTTGTGAACAATCCATCTGAGAAATTTATACCTTTATTTTGCTTGTGTCTTGTGTAATGACAAATTTTGTGTTTTTACAAAAATGTACACAATCCAAAAGGATTGGCATGTGTGTTATAGGGGCCGATTTCAGCTTGTGGACTAATCACAGACTATTCACCATGACTGTTGCTTTGAGTATTTCCTATTCACGAGGCCTGATTAAGATGCATAGTTCTGTTTCATTTGGCTTCACTGGATGACACCCGTATTGCAAAGAGCTTTTGACTGACCTTCTAACCCTTTTGGTGAAAATATATGTGCACGAGTGCCCACAAGGATCTCCTGCAGGTTTTTTTTGTAGGCAAAATTTCATGCAGACAATTGTTGGTGAAAAGTGCCTGATGAAGAACAGCAACAAAATCTGAAGAGATGTATGAAATTTATTCACGCTGGTGTTCTGAAATGCTATTTTTGAACTCTTTCCCTAGATCTCAAAGTGAGCAAAAAACTGTTGTGTGAAAAATTCCTGTGTGAAATAAAGGAGTGGTTCCCCTCCATTTCTCAGTGAACATTGTAAATAGAGTCACAGCATCCAGCAGTAGCTGAATAATTTTAAAGCAGTCTCCACAGCAAAGTCACTGTATACTTGGAATTCAGTGGTGCCCTGGCCATAGTACTCCTGGGTGTAGTACAGGCATAACTAGCTAGTAATATATTAAGTCTCCCGCACTGTCATTTCAGGTGGAGTACTTTTACTAAGGATGTCAATCTCTACATCTATTAACCTTTAACCAATTAATTTCAGTTTAATTATTTTTTTTAATTAAAAAAAAAGAAAAAAGAGAGGGAAAAACTCAAAATCAGTACTGCACAGAAATAAGAAATGACTAAATCTTGTCATGGACTTCTAATGCCAAAGAGAGAACAGGGATACAGTCCAGGCAAAAAAAAATTGGCTCATTTAATTACACCTGCACAGTATTTCAATAGTATGCCTTGGTGAGAGGGGCTTTTAAGAGTAAAGTGCTTTGAAATAAAGCTATTAAATGCATACAGAGACATTGATCGATACACTCGAGTTATGGGGAGGGGGGAAGGAGGGAGAGAGAAGAAAAAGACTTTTTTCTTTTCTGTATGAGTGGATTTGGAATCTTCAAGTGCATAAGGATGGTAAACGATTGCTAAAAGTCCAAATTAAGAGGTATTAGTCTATTGTGTGGCAGTCAGTCACATCATATTCGCATTGCTGTTTTCTTGTCGGAGGTTTTGCCTTGATCTACCCCGGACCACATTGACAAGTCACAATTGAAGCATTCTAAATAATCCACAGTGAAATAAGGCATAGGGTGTCACTCTCTGGGCCACAGAAAGCCTGAGCGCAGTGAAGTTAGAAAGGGTAGCAAAGCCCTTTTCAGTCGCGTTTCTCAGCCGATTAAACTCATTCAGGGCCAGGCTGCTGGAACGAAAACAGAAAGATCACCTCCTGTTCTCCAGTGTTTTGTTGGCAACAGCAGACAGATGTAGAAAAGTAGAAACATTTTTACTATAGCAACAAAGGGAAAAAGGGTGTGAGGCAAAAAAAAAAAAAAAAAAAAAAAAAAAAAAGAAGTTGGAATTTGTGGTCTTGTTAATGCACCAGGTACTTTGGGACAGTAGTCCAGATTAAGAGACTTTGTCAGCACAAATTGGAATTCAAAAGATCCATGTGAAATCACTGTGCAGTGCAAACCCAGATCCTCTTTTCTCCCCAAACTCCTCCACTGGTACAGTAATTAACCATAAGAACAGATTGACACATGGAGATCAAGTTCATTAACATTTTTTGTTAGGTCGGTTTCTTGGCTTTTCCAAAAAAAAACCCATTTAAGACTGATGCCTTCTTTTAGAGTAACCCATCCACCCACGCAGCCACACTGATGTGACGTATTGTGACACAAGATGCCACAGAAAACTAAGCCGAGCCCTCAACTGAAGGCTTGATTTAGCCATACATTCTCCACAAGTCACCGGTTAAATTAACTGTAGTAGATTCAAGGTAGAAAAACGATAATTCATCTACTGTGAGTAGTTGTGCAGAAATGGTTTGCTGCTGCAGGAAAAATAATCTGCAAAATACATCTTTAAAATATGATACTTTTCCCTTTCAATGTGTTAAGGGAAATAAATTCAGTTGCAGAAAACGCAACACATTTTTAAGAGGTCGCTGCAATGATTTTTTATCTGCTGTGCATGATGCATTTGTGCATACACAAAATACAGTCTTAGAAAATGCAGATTTGCATGTGTAACCGAGCATACAGATGTTCAGATAAATAAAATCAAAAAGTTTTTGCTAACTTTTGGTATAGAAATCCCCACATATCTGGTTAGGAACAAGTGAAAATTATTTCATGTCTCTGCAATGAAAAACCCTCAACTAAAACAAGAACAGGAATGATTCTGTAGCCATGTAATTAGGGCAGTAAAATGGGGGTCCTACATCCCAGCCTCTACTCTAATTAAACCATTCTGTATAAAATAATAGTTATAAAGGCACTACTGATTTTTTTTCTCTACCAAGACCTGTGGTTAGGGCAGTTATTTCAGATATGGCATAGATTTCACTTCTGTAAAAAAAATTGGAATGAAAAGGATTTATGTTGAAGTGTTTCTACCTCCTAACTAAATATGCTGCTGATGAACAGATTAAATCCAAAAGTTAGCTCTCAGAAAGCCAAACATTGTCACTTCCTTAGAGTCTTAAGAAAATTTATCCGTTAACCTTTGTATTTACATCAGTGCTGAGCCCTTTTGAAGACCAGATCTTTGGAGATGATTGTAAAGTTTAATGTTTCTGGAAAAAAAAATTACTTTAAAATCCTATGTCTGTTAAATACCTAAGATCTACTCATTTTCACTTGGGTGCTTTTGGAGAACCAAACCCAAACCCAATTGCCCTCTGTCTCAAAGCAGGCGATAAGTGCAAGGAAGGCTTAGCAGGGCTTATGGAGGGGGCAGGGGGATGCAGGGGGTCTAGCTCCAACTTGTCACCATTGGGATAACGATGTCTGACCCCTTGGAAACCAGAGGCAATTCCCCTGAGGACATAGAGAGCAATGTCAAGCACTTTAGCAAGTAGGCTCCTCCACAGATGAAGCACTTGGGCTTTTATGCGAAATGACCCACCCAGAGATTTTTTTTAAAATCTCTTGTGGTTCTAGGCTTAGATCTGAACTTTGCTCTAACAGCTCACATGTCCCAGCTTTAAGAACCTCCTTTTCCAGTCCTCATTTCCCAAAACCTTTGAGTCTTGCCGACTCTGTGCTCTGCATTTGCAAGGACTGATCTAAAATATTGCACTCATTTATCACTCTGTGGTGCTTTTACCATGCTTTAAAAATTCGTGCAATATATATCAGGTGTCTATGGATTTTGGCATGGTGTTGGGTCATCTCAGAGATTTGGCATTGTTTAGACTGCAAAATAACACACAGGGTCAAGAGCAGTCAATATTGTGCCTATAAATTTTTGGCTGGGCTCTCATAAATTTTCCCCTAATTTGTGGCTTGAAAAAGACAGGGAAAACAAAAAGATATCAGAAGTCAAATCTCTCTGCCTCTACAACTGCACTTGTATTTTCAGAGGAAAAGGAAAAAGAGCTGTCCCTCCCATCAGTCCACTGAGGTATTTGCTTCTATTGTCCACATTGGACCAAAGTACCGGGGACCAGGTTGACTTCTGATGTTGTGCTCCTGCAGGGAAATGCAAAACTAAATCCTCAGGCAGAATTTCAGACAAACAGTCATTTTATTTACTTATATTCATCTCTTCTGGAAAAAGGGGGGAAAAAAAAGGGAGAGAAAATAGCTTTCTTAATCCCAGTACTAACACAATATTGATTCACATTCATGTTCAGTATTTATTGACGTGCATTGCATACGATGGAGGCTATCAATTAGGCTACTCTGCTGAAGGGAAGGGGCAATCATATTAGAAAACAGATGAAGCTCATAGTTTATATAGTCCTAATTTTATGTAATGTAAACCTTTCAAACCCTGGGCACATGAGAGTGAAAATGCATGTCCTGATGAAAAAAAATGCAGAAAACAAATGGATTTACTCTCCAGCTAATTACTGCGGGTGACTGCCCTCAGACTCACATCATTGTTTCCTGAAGTTCTATAATGAAATGAAACTTCTCTTAGTACAAACTGAATTTCTGTGTATTTTATTATCCAGCATTAAATATTTTTGTACAACAGCTTAGCACAAGGTTTTGTGAGTGGATCAGATATGTGAAATTTTGGGGGTGGTGCATAATCTTATCATGTACCTTCTGTACATTGAAGCTGAGGTTCAGCATCCTGAGCCCCCATTAAACATCAATGTCAAGGAGAGCACAGTGGCATATGGGCAGTATTCAGGAGAACAAGTTGTTGCATGCAGAAATCAAATATAAAACATTCCTTTTTTTTGCCCCTTGGAGGTTTTATTGCATGGTTGCAGCTGGATTTACACTGTATTTAATAAAACATTAGTAGCCATCAGGGATTGAAATATGTAACATAATTCTCTTTCAGTAAAATAATTCCATAAATCCAAATATGAAGCTATTTGTTTTTTTGTAAGTACTGCATGCCCACAATTAAATTAAACCCTATATATGGCATGCATTTTTTCACCATGGAATTTAATGGAAGCAAAAACCATCTGCAAAGTTGATTTTGGACACATATTGACATTTTTTTGAGCTGAAGTAGGTCTGGTGGCTAATAAGTTTTGGGGAAAAGTGGGCTGCTGGCTCTCCATCCTCGCTGAGCTACTTATGATACAAACCTGTGGAAAAATGAGGGTCAGTGTTGCATTGCAGAGGCAGGTGAAAGTTCCCCTAATTGTGCACCAAACAGAAGCGCAGAATTGGTGAAATTTTCACCAAAACCTCTGGTCCCTACCTGCATCTGGACCATTAAGAAAAAGACCAAAATGCAGAAAGACTGCCTTGGCCAGGTAGCTTCTACATTGTGCAGTGACCAAGGTGACCTAACCAAATTGTATCACATTTTTCAGCCCTCAGATGCTTTTGATAAGATGATAATTGGGGGGAAAAAAGAAAAAGAAAAAAGAAAAAAGAAAAGAAGAGATGCATCCATATCTTACTTAGCAAGTATAATGTTTTGGAGACATCTTGAGTGTTTCTGGCAAAAGACACAGTTGGTCTTATCTTCAGTGGGATGAAACAACTGTGTTGAGGTTTGCACCAGCTACAGATGATTTTCTTGTAGGCATTGTGCTAATCATCATCAAAAAACAGGCAAAGGGAAAAGAAACAGAAAGACTGTGCAGGGAAATAAAACAAAGGTATTAGAAAATGAAGCTTGATGAGATATCTTGAGAGCTCTCCATGCAGTTTGCAGAAACAAGAAGTTTGTGTAGGGAAAACCAGCTATTTTGTTATTTTTAAAATGAAAATAAAGATAAGGAAAAGAGAGTGGATGCTCCCAAAGACACATTCTTGGCTATTACAACAGGGAGCCATTTTCCAAGTAGAATGAAGTTCCTGTTTAGTAACAGCAACTGTGGCTAACTGTGCTAGGAAGGGAAGACGACTCCAACTGGAATTTGACTAGATCCATAAAATTGCCACTGTTGTAATTCTATGTGAAACATGATCTTTGAAATTACAAATCAACAGTCTCCAGTGTCAATACTTATCTGTAAACAACAATTTTGGCAGCAAAGTACCAATGTTGGGGGGATAGAGATTCAATGTCTTAGAGGAGCTGTGCATCATTTCGTGAAACACCTGAGGTTTTATCTAATTCTCCTCTTAGGGATCCAGGGGAGTTAAATGAGTGATCCAGTTTGGCACATGTGGCTGATGTTTCGTGGACTAATGATGGCACAGCATGTAGCAAAAGGGGTGAGAGCAGCTGTAGTGTTTAAGCTCTGTGACGAGTTTGGGCAGAGACATGAGAACACCTGAAATGTGAATTCTTAATTCATATTTCATACAAATCTTTCAACTTCCCTACACAAAAAGCTTCAGTTTCATGTCCTAACTAAGTTGTCTCTGACTAAAGCAAGAGTTTTTCCTCTTCTTCAGCTCAGGTGCCTCTTGTATTGAAGAGCTGCACCTCACTGAAGATCAGAGAACTCTATTTTAAACAGAGAATTGTATTTTAAATTGTAAAAGCCCCATGAAACTGAAATTGTGCAGATTTGTACTTTTTAAATAGAGTAAATGCTTTAACTTTTTTAAACTTTTTCTTCACTTTCTTCTATTTACACTTAATGCCTTCAATAGTTCATTTTCACATTGTCTCTGGAAAAAAAAAAAAGGCCAAAGGAAATATTAAAGTTGTTGCAAGTGTTTAAACGTGCAACTTATAATCGTTCCATTTTTCACTTTTAGTATTTCTCATTAAGCAAGTGTGAAACTTCTGGAAAATAAAAAATTTTGAGACATTTGTGAGCTGGGGCTAATTATTGCCTTCAATAAAAGCACTGACCACATTTCTCTTTTTTCCCCCTTTAATTCAATGCAATGCTTTATGTTAGATCTGATAGGAGACTTATTTTTATTTATTATTCTGTTTCTGTCAGTTGGAGCTGAAGATTGAAAAATCTGACTTATTGAGATGTTCAGGACACTAATCCAGGTGAACTTTGAAAAACTGGGATGTGAACCAAGCGTGCATTCAGATGGTGGATTCACATCACCATCCAAGTGGACTGAGAGGCATTTGCCACAAAGGTCTTCAAACATGGGGCAGAAACAGATTTCACTGTTGCTGTGTTCTGATTTTCTTTTTGTTTTCTTTTGTCCTAGCGACTCAAGAATAAGACAAGAATTACTAAAAAGTCAGTGTTTTCTTCCAGCTGCTGGTAAATACTTATCGAATCTTTCTTTGGGGTCAGTGATTTTTCATATGTCTCAGTACACAATGGAATTATTTAATTACTTTTGCTAGCAAGTTTACAGACAAGTTTATCCCCATCATACTGCATATCCTCAAATAAGATTATTTACAATCCAATCTAAGGAGTGCTGACTGGTGTCATTGGAAGCTAAAGCTGCATCAGCATTTAAATTTCTACTTTTCTGGGCAAAAACCCAACTGGCTGATTCAATTAAACTCTTTATGTTATATATTATCCAGAAGTTCACAATCTGAAGTGATTCTCAGAGTCTGAAGCCATGCCTTTATGATTGCAATTTGGTAGCAAGACAATTTCCGAGGACTGTTTTACTTGAACTGCAATGAAAATGTCAGGACATAACACACTTTCTGATGTGGGTTTTATGAAAGGCACTCCAAAATCAACCATTATTTCAAGCACAAGCAATAAATAACCTTCATTATTCATTAGAGTGTATATATGCATTTGTGTTTGCAAATACGGTGGTTTCCTGAGCAAAGAACCCTTTAATCAAAAGACCCTTCACTCATTTAAGGAGCTAACAAATGGGTAGGCAAGAGTCACGGGAAAAGACACTCTCTTTAATCGGTAATGGAGATAATCTATAGAGTTCCTGCAATACAAGTAGTCCATCTTCCAGGCATAAACTTTAGATAAGGCGTAGGATGTGGAAAGATTCATGCAATACTGTGGAGCTACTTTTCATAACAGTCATTTGGACGAATTTTGTTTATGGTCTATATTGAACAAAGAGAATAGACCTTTCCCATACCCCGTAAATCATGGCCCTCCTGAGGGGTGTCTGCTGTGCTGCTCCACTATTACTATTCACAAGAACATTAACACCACTGAAATAGTCTCTGTGAATTTACTGCTATTTACCTGTACAGATTAGGAGCTGATGCACCTCTGCAAACAGCTGACACGGTGTGCCAGACCTGCAGCAGCCCCTTCCATCTTCAAACACTACGTTAGAATGCCAGAAAGCAACCTCCCCACATATATTTCATTTGCAGGAGGGTATTTTTTTTTCTTCTTTTTAAGGAAATCTTTTAAAAAAATTGTTTGTGAAGAAAATGGTGAATTTAAACAATATTTTTTTGGCAATTCAAAAGCCTAAATTCTGATTTCTAAATTTGGCATTGTTTTGACAAATTCAAAACAATTTTCAATTTTAAATTATTTTATTTTGGGAGCTAAAAATTAAATTGGAGGAGATCTTGAATGAAAACAGGCTGAGTATTCTGTAAAAGAGACTGAGATGCTGTTCCTTGGGCTTTCATACAGAAGGGTATTTGTATAACGAAATCTCTGGGTTTGGTGAGAGGTGAAATTGGGAATAACTCTGCTAGGAATGGATTTTTTATAGGTATTTAAGAAAATGGAAAAAAAAGAGATATGAAACTGTAATGACCAACAATTTCAGAGAGAGGCTTTGGGATGATGCTGGAGGATCAGATCAAACCAATTAAAGCACTGGGGAAGGATACTGGCTCCCAGCCCCTAGATAACAGCTCAAAGAGGAGGGGAGGAGGACTCCTCTCTCTTTCTCTTTCCTGCCTCCTTCTTTTTCCCACTCCTGTTTTTCATAGTGGGGGCACTAATGAACTTTTCAAGTCCCATGAAGACAACCCTTGTGTTCTGATTAGTTGCCTTACTTTTAATGAATTGTTTTAATCAAGTTTCAAAGCAGGCACTCTATGCTTCATTGCAGCAGCCCAATGACAATGAGCTGAATGTTACCAAGACAGTGCATCTGATGGACTTTAATGGATTTTATGTGACAGTGTCTAGTGGCCTCATATTAGACATAGCTTTACAACAGAGAACCCATGGGGTTGCACTATGCATTTAATCTATACAAACTGTAAGGATAAGGGAGAGGGAAGCTGTGGAGGGGGAGAGACTCTGAACCCTGAAGACCTTCAAAAGACATGCATTTCATACTAATAAGAAACACTCTTCGGTCATTTTATTTTTTTCCTTTCTTTTTTTTCAACAGCAAAGTCCCGCCGTGTTTTCTTAGGGAATGTCATGAGTATAATATCTCCAGGGTGTTTTGCAATAACATTCTCAAAACATGAAGTTATCTGGAAAAATTAAGCTCTCAAGGAAATCTTGGCAGGGCTGTAACATTTCCTGGATTTCAGGTAGCGATTCTGAGTTGTGATCTCTTAAGTCCGTAACAATTTGCTATTTCTAATTTATTGCTTCATTTGTGACTGCTGCTACAGCGAGGTAAATTTATTCTGATTTGCACAACCTAAGTCTTAGCTCTGACAGTGACTAATTATTACCTGAGTTAAAATAATGAAAGTGTCGGAAAGTGTCCGAATGCAATTTGTTAGGAAAACATGTGGCATGCTGTGTTACCCAAGCCCAGAAAAGCCTAAGTGATCAGAAACCATGGAGAATTAAGAATTTTTCCCCCAAAGGTTACAAATCAATGTGAAAATTTTTCAGGGAATTGGACTGCTGAGGGGTTCCATTCACTGGAATATAAAATGCAGATCATACCTTTCTAATTTTCTGTCTAAGAAGGAAAAGTTAGTTTTGTAGAAGAATCTAAGAGAATATTTTAATGGTAACTGTGCCCAGAGAGCTTGCATCAATTTTAGATTATTGTTTGATACTATTTAAATTATACACTGGATGAAGATTATGTTGCAGCTGTTCTTCCTCAGAAAAAAAACCCAAAGAAATCCACAATAGCACATAGAAAACAAAATCTGTTGCAAAAAACACCAGAAGTATGAACACCTTTAGCTGATGTAGCACATTATTTTTTTTTCTTTCTGACTCAGGGTTGGTCCTGTGTTTTGTCAATTACAGGCCTGTCTTATTCACAGAACAGCTCAACTCCAGCTGTGTAAAATGGATCCTGAAATGAAATGGTCAAATGATGTTAATGGCTCTGTCTGCTTGCGAAAGTTTCTGAGGAATGTTAGCAGCTCTGGGTTAGAATTAGAAAGCATCTAACAGCTCTGTAGTTCTGGTTGTTCAAATAGCTCCATGAAAGCAGAAGGGATATCAGTAAATTAAAATAATAATGCAAAAAAATAATAAACAGCTATCGGGTTGAAAAAGTAAGGCAATACAGATGATTTGGGTTTGCTTCATTCTGAGTATTCATCACTCTCGTGAGCCATTAAAGCCACACTTGAAATTAAATTTATCTTGAGCAGGATTTAATTTAGAGTTAATAAGGCAATTGTTTTATTGTTAAGCGCCAATTGGATGTCAACACGTAATGTTTCCTAGAGTGATAATTCTACTGTACTCTGAAAAGATGCAGGGACTACATGAAGGCTAAAGATTTCATGGGTCATAATAATGTACCTATGCTTAATATTGCTTAATGTATCTGTATTTACTGCCTGTATTTCAGGCTCTCCTACCACACAAATGTCCTGTTGTATTAAGAAGCTACAAAATATGTATCTGTGTCTGTGTCTAACACACCTGCTAGACCTCTTGAGAGATATGATTATATTAATTACAACATATTGATTGATTTCTACTTTACACGGACTGCCTGTATTTAATTTAAATATACAATAAGCATATTGAGGACGCAATTTGGATTGTTACTGTGATAAATAATTGCTAATTGTGTCATGATAGATCACCTATTTTAAGGCAATGTTTCTCTTACGCTAATAGCAACTGCACGTATGGAATACACTGAGAATCTGTTTCAATTCTTCATATTTGTTCCTGGACTGTACTTTTCTATTCAGGTCTGGAAGGAACAATACATATCTTGGCACTTCAAAACAAAGGCAGGCATAATTTTCAGGAAAGCATTTTTGCCTTTTCACATTGAGCCCATGTATGCTGTTTTGTTGATCACATGAAAATACAGATGTCAGTACGTAATTCTGGTCTCTGTTTTGCTAATTCTAGAGTGTGTACAATATGTACATGTAAAGATCAGCCAGCTAAATCGCTAATAACATTTGTAATAATTATTGCTATTAAAGCCTATCAGTAGTACAATATTTGTGTCACTGGTTTTGCTATTGCCCAAGTATAGTAGATATAATTAGTCATTTTACATTAAAACAATAACATTATTTTTGAATCTTCCCTGTATCTATAACAGGCCTAACAACAATTTTTCCAAGAATTTACATTCAAGGGAGAAAAACCCAACAGCATTATCACTTTTTTTCCTTCATTCCCATTTTCTCTCTGCATTCTACAAATCAAACCAAACTTATACAAGTCAGTTTGCCAAGAGAAGTTTCCATGAAAACAGCAATTTAAAAGAAGCCTGGAGAGTATTTGCAAATTGTGAATTTGTAAATACAACATTCATTATTAAAAACTTGGTTCTAAGAGTCGCACTCAGTTAATCAAGGAACAGAAACAACTCTGTGTGATTCACACGCCCAATAAAAAAAAATCGGAAGAGACCCCAGACATATAATTTCTAATCTATGACTACACTGAAAAAAACAGCAGCTGTTCAAAGAGAATTCATGTACTGAGAGAAAGGATGGGGTTTGGATTTGAAATAGCATCTAGGAAATTCAGATCCTTTTGTTTTTGAGTTCACTTGGAAATTTCTGCCTGGGCTGGGGTGCAGGGACAATGCAGTGACCCCTCTTTGTGCAGGGCACCTCTGCTATTTTGCTGCTGCTTGGTACCTTTTAGGAGGGGCTCTGGTTGGGTGCTGTTCCACAGCCATTTCCAGTGGCACCAAGCTCTGCTGAGGAAGTTTCTGCTCTTTTTCCAGCTGTGCATTGTTCCCATGCTGGCAGTGCATCCCAGTTCTGTAGTTGGATATCCCTTTGGTCGGGGAATTCTGTGTGGCACCTCTGTGCCCTTCGTTATGGCAAGAGTTTGAGGTGAGAATACAGAGTTTTCCTTCCTCTTCTTTTTGGAGGGAGTCACCAGCAGGAGATTCCCATATTGTTAGGTCCAAGACAAGAGCCTGCTATGAAGCTAGAAGCCAAGGCTACAAAAGCTGAGGATGAGGTGAACATAAAGCAGTGAACATCCTAGTCAACCCCATCCAATGTGTTGTGGAAAAATCTATGCTCTCAAGCCTCCCAGCACTGCCTTTCACAGTTGCACAGGGTGTTTTCTATCCAGTCCTGCAGTGAGGTGACTCCCAGCACTGCTGTGAGGTGGTTCCCAGCTCAGAAGGGACAATGTGCACCTATAGGAGCAGGCAGTCTGTCACCGGTAGGGACATGAAAGAACCACACTCAGGTTCAGAGGTGAGCAGAGAAAGAGTAAGTTTATTATCATTTGTGATTTAAATAGGATTTGGAGTTTGGTCAAGGACTGGTAGATGAGAGGAACACCTTTCTGACCCTAGTGGTCAGTTCACCAGACCATCACAGACTGGAATGAAAACAATCTACTTGTTTATGTTACATTCGTGAGAGACTCCACTAGAAATACGTAAACAGTCATCAGAAGGCTAAAGAATCAGGGCGACAGCAGTCCTCTGGCATCCCTGGACTGATGGCTCCAGCACCCAGGGTAGGATGCCCTGAACAGTTCCATGTCCAGCATGAAGAGGGAGCACAGCCAGGAAGGCTGCAAACAATCAGTGCCAGTAATGAGCAGCCAATTAATTGATTACTGAAAGTATAACTGAATCCTATGCCTCGGAGAAATCTAAAATATAGTAACTGCTTACTTTATTGACAGCATTCATGCCATATTTAGTAGCTGGTATGTAAGAAGTAGCTGGACAATTTTGTTACACTTAATATGTTTCAGAACACAGCATAAAACATGTTTTAACACTATAACAACTATTGAGCAGTACCTCTGGGAACAGGCTTTATTATTAGATTACATTATACAAGATTAGACTAGTCAATAAGGGATTTCTTTCACACAGCATGCCATCTGAAATACCTGTTTTCTTTCCCCTTTTTTCTTTTTTTTTTTTTTTTTTTTTTAAATTACTTCAAGACCTTCTTTGTAGGATCTTGGGTACAATATACCCATGAATCATAAAACTGACAAGCCCCAGGGCTGAATGGTCTCTGTACAGGAGATAGGAGGCCTAGAGATAAAGGTGCACTACAGGTATACAGTGACAGGGGTGGATTATAGATAAACAAAAGGCACAGTTATTAGATGCGAAATGCCAGGCAGGATTGTACATGGAGAATGCAAATTGTAAAGGACTGAGTCTCAGGGACCCCAGTCTGCTTGGACTGTCAGGCAGGAGGAAAACAAAGACAATACATCAGTCTGGATGCGATCCTGGGGTGTTTAGATTCACTTTGGCTGCTGACTGCTGAGGGTTTCAGCCAGGTTTTGGCACTTGGGTAAAGCCCTGGGGAAATTCAGGCCTCTCAGGGGGTTAATTCAAAACTCTTCTGATCAAATAATTTGCTGATTGGTTAAATAATAATTAGAAAGGCAAAGAATAGTTGTATTGTGAGATAACCTGGGTCAGGGCAGCAAACAGATGCCTTGATCCTCCCAGGATCCAGTGTTCCCAGTCCTATTTCTGTTGTATTAATCTTTTCTGCCTTTGTTCAGAGCAGTGCAACAACCAGAAGAGAGACTGGGCATTGTGGCCCCCCTGGCTCAGGATGAGGCTCAACAGAGCCCCTGGGGGATTTTCAGGACAACTCAGTCCTAGTTCGGACAGGGATTCCCAGCTTGTGAGTTTGGGTTTCAGGCTCTGGTGCCTGCAGAGTGTTGAGGTACTATTTTGGTACCCCGTCCCTCTATGAGCATATGTCTGCTCAATTATGCTGCTGAAATAGAGTGAGAATCAAACACACTATTTGCTTCTTTTCCCAAATGATATCCGGTGCTATTCACACGTTTTCCCCCCTTTAAATTCTGTGTTGCACGCTGCATTACATCTGCTGCTGGCAATTCCTCTCTTAGTCCTAAATTAAAAACCTCCACTCAACTACGCAGTTGCTGACTACATCCATGAGAGCAACTTCTATTCAAAATTCCTAGATGGAGAAGATTTGTGGCCTGCTTTACTGTACAAGCTGGAAATGAATATGAATTGAAAGGACTATATTTAAGAGCAGTTTCCCTTTTTTTTTTCTTTTTTTTTTTTTTTTTTTGCCTACGAGGATCTTTCCTCTTTTATATAACCAAATTTCCCCACAAGATTGACATTTCAGGAAAGGGGCAGAGGCAGACAGGTGACTACAGATCAAATTGGATTTCTGCAACCTTCCATTGTAAAGGTCAACCCTCCGCAGTGGTTTTCAGCCAGCTTTTCCTCTCCCGGTTTCCAACACAGGTGAAATACCTCGTGTGCCCAGGTACCTTTCAGTATTTTATTTTTATTTTGGCCTTTTCTTTCTTAAATGCTCAGTGGAGAAAAAGGTTAATTAGGCTGTTGGCTTTGCTGCAGAGCAGTGTCCTCTGACTAGGTATGGTGGGAGAAGGGACTGGAGAACAACTCCTTCCTACCCTTGGCATCCTGAACCCACTCAGATCACTGAGAAAAATTCCTGGAAGTAGTGACCTGTTGCAAATTTGAGAGGAATAGAGGATCTTTAAATCAGACACACCAGCAGTCAAGAAACTTCCCAACTGGAGGGCAACATTGATTACTTTAAACAGGATTTGGCAGCAACTTTGATGGAGAAACTGGAGAAATAACTCCAGTAATTACCTTTTCCCCATGTTGGCCAGTGGGTTGCCATGGACACTCCGTTCTGACCAAAATATGGGTCCTGCTGCCTTGTGAGCAAGCTGTCAAATAACCAATTGGGTGTCAGAAATTTATAGCCAGTAATTAACTGATAGGTTTATAATTAAGCGGAGATGCCCCTGAACAGCAATGCTTGGATCTGAATTCAAACTCTGACTTTTTCCAAAATTCGGGGGCAAAAGAGAGTGACAGTTTGGGTACAGTGCCATCTTTATAATTAAACAATGATTTTTGACAGGAGGGGAATCTCCAGCAGTTAATGACTGACTGCAGGAGTTGAGGGCCTGAGGCAAAGCTGAGGGCTTTTAATCCAGGTGGTCATTAACTGGCTGGGAATGCCTGACCCTGAGGTTAATTGTTTCTATTTTAAATCATGAAAATAATATACACATATACAGACCCCCCCTTTCCTTCTTTTCTGCTGTACATATGAGTTACAAATACACTGCTTTTTATGCATTGAAAAAGATGAGACCTGAGCTGTTGGGATGTTCTTGATGTGTTTGCTAAGGAGTTCAGGTGCCTCAGGTATTCTCTTGGCACTTTCCACTCACAAAATCTGATCCAGAGCCCAGCCAGAAGGAACTGGCCTGGAAAGGCTCTGACCTGGGGCATGGAAGGAATAGGAGTGCCCAATGGGGTTTTTAGAAGTGCTTGGGCCGCCTCTGAGTCACTAATTCCAAAATCTTGTGAGATTATTTAATTTTTGGTTAGCTTGCTGTTTTAATAGACAGAACCTATCTCTGTGATTCTGCATGTCCTGGGAGTAAGGCACAAAGCTACTTTTAGAAGATGTTTGTGCACCTTATCTGAATAACTCTCGGCTTTAAGCGCTGGCTGTTCCACACAGAGCAGGATCAGGCTCTCAAAAACCAGTAACACTGCTTTCAGTGCTAACTCCAACTTGTGCAAAATAAGCCCCCAGGAATTAAGCACAGCCTGGAAACCCAGAAGCTCTTGAGTAGATGACACTGTGAAGAGAGCAAACCCAAGAGCCAGCAGACACCCCACGTAAAACAGAAATAATTGCGTTGTGGTTCATTCAGATGCATTTTCTTCCCTGAATCCTTCCCTCCCTATCCCCTCTTCGCTTTACTTGTTTTTAAAGAGACATATGTCATCATTGCCAGTTCAGTTTCCTGTGTTTAACCCTTGCCATATCTAGCCTGATTACTCCTAATAAAGCTTGACAGTTGGAGGGTTAATCCAACCCTTGGTCTCATGGTTTCTTCTCTGGAAACAATCTGTCCCTGAGAGCTTTCTGGCCTGTTGCAAGGTTATATCCCCCTGGGGTGCCATCAGCGCCAGCCAGGGCTCCTTTCCCATTGTCTGCCAAATGGCCACCAATTAAGTCAACTGTTCCCCAATTAGAATTTTGAGGAATTTATCTTGTTCCTTCTGTGTTCAAACTCCCAAGCAGGGGCAGTTCTTGGAGTCAGTTTCAAGGGCTTTTTTTTTTTCCCTCTTCCATAGTGAGAAGGGGGGAAATTAAATAAATAAAGACCAGCTCTTTCCTGTAATTGGATACTCCTGGGTTTTTCCTGTTGCCCATTCACACAGCTTAATCCTGGGGTATGTGGTGAGAACTTGGTAATATTTAAGGGAGGATGCTTTATTATTGTTCCAAACACCTGAATTAGTGTGGCTGATTTTTTTGAATCAGTGCTGCTCTCAGTAAAGGTCTTCACTGTGACATCAGCTATAAATATATCATGATTTCCTGAGGTAAAGGAATAAAACAATAATTTTATTTTGAACTGATATGATAATCAAATATGCAGGCTAGCTGTTGGTTTTTCTCTCTTTTTTATTTTTTTTTCCTCTTCCCCCCAGATTTCTTTACTGGTCATTTACATCTTTTTACGGGTGAGTTAAATACTGGGCCCTGGGTCCTATTTAATATGGAAAATGCAAAATCTGGGAAAGTTACCAGGGTACTATCTTTAACCTAGATGTACAAACCTTTGATTGATCCATTCTAGGCAAATAGGACCTTTGGCTTTCTTCCTGAGAGAGCATGTGAAGGTCTTCTGCAAACTCTTTATGTGATATCTCAACTGCCCTTACCATGGTGGAGTAAAAGCTCTTAATGCCACAGGGAGGCTGTGGCAGGGCAGCTATAGTGTCACCATCAACTCACATACCTGAAAACATTTTTCAACAGAAAACAATTTTTTTTTTTCTGCAAGTTAAAGTCCATTTTACTAAAACTGCCAAGAAAAAGGTAAGAAGTAAAATGTGAGACTGGAGATGGAAACATCTCCTGCCTTCTATTTGCACTTTTTAGAAGTTGGTGCCAAATAAAACATTTTTCCTTTTCAAAGTTGTTACGGGTGGATGTCCCTTTCTGGAGTCTGGTTTGCAGTTGAATAAATCCAAGGTTTCAGGGCAAACTTGGGGATGATGATGGAAACCTACTTTTCCACATGGCATTCACTGTGGTGTTAAACAAGTTCACTGAAATATGGTCCTGGGTCTTCAAACATTTTGGTAGTGGAGCCACCTTACACACTTTTCTGCTGATCTTTTGCTCTGCTTGTCCTCAGTTTCTGACTTTGTCCTGGTGCTGCATTAAGTGATGTGACTAAAATTGTAGCCAACATCTGTCGAGGTTTGGTTGTTTTTTTTTTTTTTTTTTCTCCAGAAAGTGTCAAGTGGTTTATTTTGGGATTGCTTAGGGAAGATTTTTAGTTCTCTTTTTCATACACTTCCTTCACATTACTTCAAATAAGGCAAATTCACTCCATCACATCTGCTTCCAAGTGTCACCAATTTCCTACAAGTTCAAAAACATGAGGCAAGATGGAGATAAAGACACATACAAAATTTAGCTGCCAATCCAGTTTTCTTTAGGGTTTATGTATGATTTTATCTGAACTTGTGTGTCTGGCCATCCAGATTTGTTTTCAATCATTAGAAAAAAAAAATGGTGGGTCTGATCCTTCACGGGAGAAATTGCAGAAGTTATTCCAGATGTACACAAATAAGACTGAGACCTTTAGCACCCTTCTTAAGTCCTGTAGTTTTCTCCTATTTGACTGAAGACAAATAGCAGTGAATTGTACGGAAAACTGACACCCTCAAAGCTTTGCAAATTGCTAAGGTTATCTTACATACTTACTTTTTTAGAATTTTGTTTGTTTAAGATACACAGCTATTCCAGGAAGAAGGGGTCCATGTCCCATACACAGTGTAACTGCAGAATACAGAAATATATAGACAAGCTACCCTCGAGGGCAGGATGTGGAGGAAGTTAGTGAAAAAATATAGCACAGTAATAATATCAAAAGAACAGGACAGCAAATTATAGCTGTCCCTGGTCAGATTTAATTGGGTTTTCCTCCATATAGTGAAGAGTGGTTGAGGAATTTCTTTGCTTGCCATAAAGCTCCCAGCAGTCCCCCCAGACTGTACTCAGCTCCAGTCCCATGGAAGCAGGAACGTAATCTTTACCCACACATCAATACCCAGCTCCCACATCAACAAGAAGGAAGCATGCCCCATTAAAGAGGTTAATTCCCATGCGTCAAAACAGGCTGCATTTGAGGAAGTGCAAGTAAGCATTTTAATAGAAAATTTTAAACCCATTGGGCCTGATTGTCCTCGCATTGCTTTAAAGTCAGTGCTGCTCAGTTTACTTAAAACTTTTTTTTTTATTCTGGAGTAAGCACAAGGATGATGTGAGTAATTGTCCCCTTTTCCTACGTAAAGGAATGATTTTGCTACAACTTTTGTCAGCCTGGTCTACTTAAACTCGGTGAAACTCCCAAATATGGGTAAAAATCAAGCACTTACTTCCTGTTTGGCTTGCACTTCATGCTCATCCTTGCAGTGGGTCTCTGCACAGCGTAATGAATGCGCAACTTGCACATGGTTGTTTTGCCTGCCCATGCAACCCTCAGGTGAAAAAGCAGAGCACATTTTTACAGATGCAGGTTTTATTTTCCTGTAGCCATGCTCCGGGCAAGTTCTTTGGTATTTTCCATCTCTCCCCTATGGAAAAATAGAGCGAGGAGAGAAGCAGGGGACCCAAAGTGCAGACATGATGAACACACAGTACTGCAAATGCATCCCAATTCGCTTGCTGCTGTACATGTATGGAAGGATCTACTGCTGGGAAATTCTGTCAATGCTCAGCCATATCAGAAAGATTAAAGGCCCTGATTTTTTTTTTTTCTTTTCTTAGTTTTGGTGTTTGATTTTATAACTTTTCTCTCTTACATTATTTTCCTTTGGAAAAGGCTTACCCACCATGCTTCACTTCAGAAGAAGACAGGAATCTCTTCATGTTCGCCTGTGCAGGATGCCCTAATGTGCTAAATAATGAGTATCAATGACCTGCTGTAGCTGTTAATGTAACTGGTCCACCAAAATGTGGTCCTTAGAGGAAAGGATCCCAAAGTTCACTTCATGGGGCATCATAGAATCGTAAAATCATAGGAGAGTGTGAGTTGGAAGATCCTTTAAACATCATCTAGTCCAATGTCCTGCCATGAGCAGGGATATCTTCCACTAGACCAGGTCGCTGAGAGCCCTTGAAGCTGGCCTTGAAAGATTCCAGGGATGGGGCATCCAACACTTTTCTGGGTGCCAGTATTTTACTACTCTCAGTGTAAAAAAAAAAAAAGAATAAACAAAAAAACCCCCCCAAAAACCCCCCAAAATCATGATCGGACTTCCATATGGGAACTAGCCAAGGGGTGCCCTGGGGCATTGAGGCTCCCCTAGATTCCACTTTCCTGGCCTATTGGGTACATGCCACTCTGAGGAAGGGGTCCAGCAAGGTATCTCCTTTGATGCAGGCCCTGCCAGGCCTTTTTCTTGGGCAGGGGGACACGGGATGTGTCGGCCCCAGGGCTCTGCACCCCACCAGGCCCACACTCAGCCCGGTGCCGCCGCGCCTGGAGGGAAGGCCGGAATTGCTGCGGCGTCAGCAACGAGCTGGTTGTGCCGAGAAGGGCTCCAAATAAAAAAGAGCCTTTGTGGGACCTGCACAAAGGCCTCCTGGTTGCTCTTTAAGAGCCCTGCTTGAGCCCGCGTTGGGCTCCTTGGCACGGCGTTAATGCAGGGCAGAGAGAGCGAGGGGAACACAGATGTTTGCGGGAGGGACGCCCGGTGTGCCAGCGGTCACACAGCCCTGCCACCACAGATAATTCAGCAGCCCCAGAGAGGCCTTTCTCAGGATCATTAGCGGTGACAAACAGGAAATTGTTCCCCAGCCAGCCGGCTTAAGTAGATTTACAAGAAGTGATTTATTTCTGTGCTGTTTGTTACAGCCCCAAAGCTTTATTTTTATATATATATATTATAAAAAAAAAAAGAAATTAAATCTCAGAATTTGGCTCATTTGCTGTGAGAAACAAAAGTCCTTCCCAGCCATTTTTTGGCACAAACTGGGTTTTAACAGGCCTGCCATGGTCAATAGCTGTGCTTCTCCTACACGTCAAAAGTGATGTTGAATTCTCTGGGGGAGATACTGAGGATCCTTTTGGGTGTGTGACTGGTTGGGGTGATGCTGATCTCAGCACACCTCCTCCTGGTTGTGGGGAGAAGTGGTGTCAGGGACATCCTCTGATGGAGTCAGATGGCGCTGCCAATCTGATAATGCAACAGGTGCCCAGTGCACACCCAGAGCAATTGATAATTCACATCAGCAAAAGGAAAATGAGATCCAATGATGGATTGATGAAAAGAAAACTCAAAAACATGGCTTCAATTTTCTGCATTGTTTGTTACCTCTCACAAGAACTTCAACACCTTCCAGGTAAAATTTGCTTTTTTTCTTTATTTCCCTATTCTACTTTGTAATTTTCTTGCTCCAAGGACAAAATGATGGTTTTTTGTTTGTTTGTCTTTTAAACCCCTGGGAAAGCCAGGTAATCTTTCTCACAAGTTATTTTTTAACTTGAAAGAAACCAAACAGACAAACAACTCCCCACTAACTCAGAAGAATTCAATCAGCCAAACACACTAAACAAAGGGCCTGAATGGACACATTTAATTGGAGTTATTTATCACTTCCTATTAGATTCTGAGTTTTTTCAGGGCATGGAGTCAAATTCTGTTAGTAGTGTTCCTATTATAATATAGCCCACTTTCACTTGCCCCTTTGCCACTGTAATAGTAATCATAAAAAACCAAACAAATATCAAATATAGACCAATTTTCTTTTCTATTCTCTGAAAATATACTGTAAGACCCTCCATTTTCTCTGGTGTTTGGTAACCTGAAAAGAAACTTGATATAATACAATTGCAGCCAAAGCACTATCACTCTGTGACATTTAGTTTATAAGGAAACGTGGGAATGTGCAATCCATTCACAGTAATTTAAATGGATGTTTTGATTGGATTATACAAGTATATTTGTGTTTGCGTGTGCATGTGTGTGCATGCATATTTGCCGTAAATTGTCAAAAGAGGTCACTCCAAAAAAGTGAATTTAAACTTAATTTTACTTTCTTAGTAAAAGTTCAAAGGCTAAATTCAGTTTAACCTTGGCTCAGCAGAGCTTTTCCTTCTGATTTTTCGGTCTGATATGAAAATTGCTTGTGAAATAAAGACAAACATAGGTTTGCCTGAAAGGCATTAATAATCCGATCCTTACATGTTTGTATAGAAGACAGGTACAATCCAGTGTTGATTGCTTCTTAGCTTCTCTTTGCTTTTGCAGGAAATCCTGGGAGATAATACCAGGTCATCACAACTGAGCACTGTGCACCCACAAACAAACACTGGCAACTCTGAAGAGCACAGCTCTCGATGGATCAAATGTGTGAGACTGATAGATCCAGATAAACACAAGGAATCATCATTGCAATACATCACTCTCTGCATGTCATAACCAATACTTGATCATTTTCCCAAACAAATCATTTACTGTGTATATTACATTGCATTTAAATTGTTTTTAAAAAGACTTTTTTTTTACAGAAAGCCTAAAAGATTATTTTATGAGATAAACTTAATGGTGAGTTTTCCAATCTAGGTAAAATAAGAATCCCATGGGAACTAAGAATTTTGGGATACATTCAAACAAACACTGTAAATTTTGAGAAATGCCAAGTTCTTGGGAGATCAGTGTGTGTATGTGTGTACTACGTGTTTGTATAGTCAACAATCTCCGAGCAATATGGTATGCCAGTTATTAATTCTGCTCATTGCAGATGGCTTCATTATGTGTATTTAATTTCAGTACTTAAGCAAACACACAAAAGTAGGGCTTACAAACTGCTTTAGGATACAACAGTTATGTACAGTCAAATGAAACGGAAACAAAACGGAAACAACTGATACTCCTTGGGCTGGAGGTAAATCTATATTGATGGGATTAAGCCATTCAGAAGCATCCCTCGACTTGAATAGCCCTAAAACCACCAATTGCTTTGTTTGTGGTGTTGAGAAGGTACTGATCACTAGAGCCTTAATTTGCTGCAGCAGTTAAGTGCTCCAATTCCTCAGCGCAGTAATTGCCACATGTTGAGTGTGCAGATGTCTAAACACGTGGGAGCACTTCCCTTTCCTAAAGACAAATGAAGATTTTCATTTTGTTTTGTAAACGTGTCAGGATTTATCACTTAGTCATGTGTCATGCATTAGGGTGTTTATACAATACGGCTTTCCGCACCCTGGTTCTGGACTTCTATGATTTCAACAACAAGGCCATGGAGGAAAGAGGGTTTGCTAGACCTTCCCCCATTAACCCAAGCCTTTGGCTGGACTAAATGCAAGCATGAGCTCTGAGTGTAAATGATAAACAGGGTTTTTTCCCAAAAGTGAGACAATCGGGGTTCCACCTATATCCTCAAAGATTGCATGGTAAAACAGACAGCATCAGGAAGGCAGGTGGATATTTAAAACAAAACAAAAAGGTAAAAAAAAAATTGAAATGATGATGCCTACCAGCAGTAATAATGTGTATCTGTTCATATTACTTTAAGTTGGATTTTTAGCCTCGCCTCAGCCTCCGTGTGCCACCCAAAAACTGAATATCTACTTTTAAAACTTCTCATATAAGTGGCTACATTTTAAAGTATTTTGAAGTTTGCATATGTAACAGCTTATCAGAGACAGGGCAACTGACAGTAGTAATATTTCTGAACTAACTGTTCTGTAATGGAAAGAGGAATGGGAATATGTTGTGAAGTTGGGAAGAATCTTGGGCACCAAGCCTGAAGTTTGATTCATCTCTGTTTGGAGTTTGAGGCTGATGTTGATGCTGCGGCTATGGAGCATCTCCTGGTAGGGCTGACGAACAGATCTGAAATTCATACACAGCAATGAATGTGTGGTATAGTCATCTCTCAGAAAGGTTTTACAAGCAAAGGCAGAATTAGATAGCAAGATGCCAAAATAGCTGCCTGAAGTTTCTAATGAATACTTGAATTTTCTTTTATCTGAAAATAAAGATAAAAAGAATCCAAGCAGGTAAAAATCTTCCTCTCTGCTCTGTTACCATTTTGGAGGCTGATACTATTTTGTTTGCAGAAGCCAGGGGGGAAAAAAAAAAAACAAAACAACCCAAACCAACAGTTATTTATCTGTTACCAGACAAAGACTGTAAAGAAATCCAAGAAGAGTAACCCAGCACAAAAGCCTGAACTCTTTGACCTCTCAGGCCTTGGGCCTGGACAATTGGCCAAGCTGGGCTTTTTCCTGAGAACTGCCCGAGGGCAAAGGCTGAGAAAAGATGCACATTGTTCATGGCACCATCCATTAATGGCAAGGGCTGAAAGGCAAAAAGATCTTTCCAGGTTATAGCAGTGCTGAGAATGCAGCCTGACACTCATTTTCAAGGTAATGTAATAAAGGGAAAAAAGTGAGTTGTAGAGATCTTAATTCTTTAAAATTTAAAAGCTAATTTTGTGTCTTTTAGTCAATTTCCTATGCAGGAAGGAAGAATTTATTAACTGACTTCTGATGTTAAATGGAGTGCTAATGGGCAAGTACAACAATTCAACAGGTGCCAAGGAGAAATATAGAGACATTATATCAATATTAATCTTAGGGCCTCAAAAAAGCCTTGGTAGGGGGTTTTATTAGGCAGGTTGTGATGGGAACACTCCTGTCACCTACAAAGTGAAAAAGGGGTTGGGTTCCCCAGTTGAAAGTATTTGAATGTTCACAGTGCAAGGCGTTTTAATGGAAGATTATGACTTTTGTGACATTGGAAATTGCTGTTTGTTGACAGAGGTTGTCCTGAGCTGGAATTCCTCTTGGGAGAAATTCCTTGGAGCTTCTGTTCTCTGGCCAGGGCAGGCAAGGCAGTGCTGCTGAGGAGCAAAAGTATTTCCAGCATTGAACACTCAGCTGGAAACCTGAACACCCCATTATTAGTCTGGATAGAAGTAAAAAAAATAGTTGAACCTGTTAAAAATCTACACAGCAGCTATTTTACAGACTGATCTTCTGCCAGTAAACAAATGCTGACTCTAATGTACTTCTGATTTTGACCCCTGGGTTGAAAATTTTCTGTATAAACACCAGCTGATGAACAGGTCACTTTGTTTTCAAGACAAGACTCTCACACTCGCGCCCCACACAGCAGGTCCCTGATCCAGATAAAAGACTTCAAAATGTCCAGCAATAATTTTCACTGAACAATTTTTTCTTTGTTCCAAGCTGTCAAATTATTAGAGGGAAAGGATTAGCAGGGAAGGAAAAGTGTTTTTGTCTAAACATCTTATTCGGGTGCAAAAAACCCCAATTTACTTTAATGCTCTTAGGTAGAAAAATTCCACATTTTATAGACAAAAGAGTTTAAAACTTTTACAGTGTAAATGAAATGTAACTTTAAAATGATAAAGCAAAATACAAAGAAAATATTTTGATGTTTCACAGTAATTTTTTTTCACCCAGCTGCACATATTTTCTTGCTGAATGCGTGTTTTTTTGCAGATTAATAGCTTTTTCATGCCATACCAAAACCAGATAAAAAGGAATGCACAGAAATTCCCCGGAATTTGAGAACTATTCATCTGTGACTCTGCTCCTCTTCACAAATGCATTAAAATAACAAACAATAGGGATATCTGGGAGCACTGAAATAATAATCAAAATTTCAGTGGAAAAACCTATTCAGTTATTCAGTTAACTGGGAACCTGCTTCTCAGGGTTTTGACTCCTGACAGATTTACCACCAACCATCTTATCTGCCTGGCTCTATTCTTTAATGTCGATTTTTCAGTAACAGAAATGACCTTTTGCAAAACCGCCCCCCCCCCCCCCCCCCCCCCCCCAATTTGCAGACTGGGAAGGAATTCTGCTATGAATATGGCACAAATAGGTGTGGTGATAACACAACACCCATAGCCCCAATTCCGAGGAAGGTTTTGCTCTGTGACAGCCACTCAGAACATCTGAGCCTGTTGCTGTTTGTAGCCAGGGAATAAACTTCTCCGCTCCCAACATTTCATATTTGGCTTAATTGGAACAACTGCTCAGAGGAGGATGCTCTGAGCACTGTCAGTTTTTGGCCAGTCAATCCCTCTCCAGAGGAGCAGTAGTGATCCCAGCCCTGCTCAGCCCCTTTTCCAGAGGATGTTGCACAACCCGGCTGCATCACGTTCTTGCTCTGTCATGTCCCTTCTCGAGTAGTGTCGTAAACAGCATCTTATTCACTTCAGTGGCATGTGCAGAGGAGAAACATCACACGGTTATCCTGGGAGCTGGGGCCAGGAAAGGGAATAAAAACTGTGCAGTGTGAATGACACCAGCTCTGGGGCTGCTTGACAGCAGGGATTTTTTTTTTTTTTTTTTGGATGTGTGTGAAAATGGTAACAGGCTATATCTCACATGAAGAATTAGTTTCCTGTTCTAATAATAGTAATAGTAATCACAACAATAAACATAACAAAATCCCCCTCAAATGAAATTAATATTTTCTGGGTTCCAGCGTCATCTAAGTACTCCCCACCCCCTTAACTCTATAAATCCAAAATAGCCCCAAAGAAACCAGCTCAGTTTCATACATGTGAAAATATGCTGAGCGGGACTGGCAGCATCTCCCATTGCAAATCCAAAAAGGGATTTGAGAAAACCTGAGGCAATAAAACCCCCAAAATCCGGGAACATCACTGATGGGGTGTGAGGGGATGACGTGGTGGGGAGAGGTTTGAACATTCAATGTTAGTGTTTAGCAAAACTTTATGCAAGGAAAATAATGATGTCGTTTTCTGTAGCTGCTAGATATGTTCAATAATTTTTTTATTCAAATATAAATATTTAAGATACTGAAAAGCTGCTTTCTCTACTCCCTTAAAAATTCCAAACTGTACGACCAGTTCCCATAAATGACTAATCTTATTTTAAATGAAGCTAATTTTTGGCTAGGTCTTGAGAAGAAAAAAATATTGGATCTGCAACAAAATCCATATTTTTTTCCCCCACACTGTATCTTAAAAATGTATCCAGACTAACAGCTTGTTTCCAGATGATATTAGATGCTCCTTTTTGTTTCCAAAATCGGGTTTTTGTATCTGGCTGTGTGACACAGAGATCAGATACAGGTTCTAGCTGGTTTTTTTTTGCCCCCTCCACTTGCTGAAGTTCAGGGTGCGGGATCTTCACAAGATGCAGGAAAGAAAAAAAAAAAAAAAAAAGAAGAAAAAAAAAAAAAAAGGAAAAAAAGGCAGGTTTAGAAAATCTGGGGATTTAAAGTGGAAGAGCACAGTCCTTCCCCCCCATGGCGGGTGGATTTATTGGGTGTCATGATGACACAATGTGTCTATTTGCAGGCGAAGAAAGCCCCCTACTTAACCTTCATCTTTTTGTGTGTGCACGTACCAGAAGGCACCACACTGTTGCTGGAAAGCAAATAATTAGTGACATGTTCTGTAACACCATTGCTATTTAAAGCTAAATCAGTGGGTTAATGCTTCTCGAAATGTGACATCCATGAGGGATTCTCGCTCCAGCACTGTTAGTCACTTGGTGGTCTCCGGAGTGACAGGATCAATGCTCTGAGTTTTAAAAGTCTTGGTTGCAGTGGGAAACAAGTGATTATTGGAGATTTTTTTTTTTCTTCTTTTGTTTTTGGAGGGGAGGGCAGGTTGGATCCTGCAGGAGTTGACTCTTTCTGCCCAAAGAGCCCCAGAGGAGATGGTGGTACCCAGTCTTTGCTGACCTTCGCCCCAGCACACAGCTCGCGGCAGCCCCTCTCCTCTGGGGCAAGGACGAGCAGGAAAAGCACGTGGCATCAACTCCTGAACTGCAAAACCCCTGAAGGCAGAGCCCAGGGCTCCCCAGGGCATCTTCACAACGCTGACAGGCTGAAAGAACGAACCCCAAGAGTTTATAATTGCACACCAGCGATAGAGACTTCAAGGTTGATTTTGCTAAGGAACTGAAGAAATTCTTCACTAGGGCAAGTGAACTGAACAAAACGCTTTGCATGGGTGAGAATAAAATCCAAAAGCATCGAGGAAAGGAAAAAAAAAAAAAAGAAGAAAAAAAGAAGAAAAAGGGAGAAATAAAACAGTCAAATCACATTTTACTTCTTCTTACCCAGGAGACTGACACAGTAGCTTTTTTTTCCCCCTTCCCATTTTCCATTAAGCTGGTTCTTTAAAACACATCTGAACTTTTCCCATCCTGACGATTCCCACGGACAATTGGCAGAGAATCTAGGACAACTTGCAATACTGGGATTTTTTCCAGGCATGAGTAACTTGTTAAAAAGCCACTATTTCCCTAATACTAACAGTAAACAGAGTTCACATCCACATGAAATCCTCTGTGACCCATCGGGGAAAGTTTTTTGTATATTTATACAGGGAGATATATGAAATCATTTAATTCCTTTATCCATCAAGCACTTGGAACTCAGCATGTCCGTTTATATTTCACTTACAAAAATAAATATACACATGCATGCCAGGCTAGATTTAAAGGTATCCTTTTCCCCCAGTTGACAGCTCCATGCCTGTAGTTTTATAAGGGAAAGCTTTAGAAAGAACAGTATTTAAAATAAAGTCAGTGAGCCATGTTTTATGTCATTCTGATGAATTATAACTCCATCACACCTGCTGCTCCTACTACTTTGGGTGGTAGACAACTCTGCTGAGCAGGTATTCCCCAATTTTCTGAGCATTGGGCAAGCAGAAATTTTGGACAGACATCTGCTGTGTAGATGTATCAAATGTACAATGATTTCAAAACATCCCCAAATGATCACTACTTTTTGGGATCTGATGATGTATCTAATTAAGCTAAATCTATTTTGGAAAAGGAAATCCAAATTGCAGTAACATTTGAAGTCCTTCTCACACTGTGTCCCACCAAAGAAATGGGTTCTGCCTGCTCAAAGAAGTTGAAACTATCTACAAATAGATATAGCCTATTATTTATTTCAGATTATTTAATAGTTTAAAAGGAAGCCATACCAGGAAGCCCTTCTAAAGTGCAGGAAAAAGGACAAACTGAGGTCGGCCTGTGGCTGAATTTTGGGTGCTATATGGGATGGAGCACGTAAGGTACTATCAGTTTGAACACAAGTGCCTGGTTTCCTGGTTCCCTTTCCAAGTACAGCTACAAAGGCAGTGTGGATGTTTCCAGTAGGATCATACTCCCTGTTGTAACCCTGTTTTTTGAGAACTGAACAGAACCTGGGAGCCCTGCACTCTATTCACAACAGTGCAGCTCTCCCACTCAAATCTGTTCTCTTGGCTATGCCTCAGTTTCCCTAAAAGAGAATAAAACAACACAACAGAACGAACAAAATACTTTGTAAAACATTCTGAAGTTTGTTTTAATGTAATTATAATAATGTAATCCTAAATCGTATGGTTAGAGTTTTGTGATGGGAAGACTTTTCCATGTTTCTGACTTTTTTCCATCCAAAAAGGGTGTGAAAAGACAAAGCTGTGATTTCTTTCTAGTAATGATTTCCAGAAAACATGGAGTTTTAGAAGAATCAAAAGAAAACACATTGGATTTGGACTCCTTTCCTCTTGGAAGGTTTTGTCAACCTCACATTCCCTGCAAGTGAAATTAGATGTGTTTGTGTAGTATTTTATGTGCAGCCTTTTAGTCTGTCCACAAAACATAATTCTCATTAACACGAGCCATTAACAACCCTCTTCCATTAGGCTGGATTTCCTCAGTGGATTATGGTTTCTTTGTTGGCAAAATAGACACTTTCCTTAGGAAAATTTCTCTTAAAAAAAGGAAATTATTTGGTTGGAAGAGTGTTTTGACTTAAATATTCCCAACTGGGTTTGCCATCCAGTGCTGATTTTAGGGTGGGCAAGATTGAACATTGACGGTGCCACAGAGCTGAATAATTCCCAGCCAGCCCAAATCTTCCAGCTTTCTTGACCACATCTGGAAACATGGACCATGAAGTCCAGGGCAAAAGTGAAGCATCCACAGACACAGGAGAAAAGAGGATGTTGCCATCACCATCCAGGACCTGAAGACTTCTTCTCCACCTCCTGTAGAGGGAAGGAAAATCAGGATTTCTGTGTGTACTCCACATGTTCAGCCTTGCATCCATCCCTAGGTATCAAAGCAATTTCCCTTGTCTTGCACAGGAGAACTGTTGGTTTTTTTTTTTTGTTTTTGTTTTTTTTTTTTTTTTTTTTTTTATTATTATTTTATTTTTTTTTTATTTTTCTTTAGTGGAGCCCTCCATGCAGACTCACAGGATATTCTGGAAAGCTTTGAGAGTCTCATAGCACATTTCAGCCCAGTGCTTTTGTGTTTTCCTTCGACGTCTACATGGGAAAATGAATATATGTTAGTTTAGTTTTCACTTTTCCATTTCAGGGGCACCCTTTGAAATTGATTTGAGAAGCATATCAGCAAAAACACACAAGGGAATGTCCCCCCATCATTATTCCCACTATGTATCTGATTAGAATCAATAAATTGATCACCACTTCTGCATCTGAAAATTATCATTAAAGTCATAGCCAGGCTCCTGTACAGAGGGAGTTATTAGGGGTCTTTTTGGCATTGTGCCCCTAATTACTGTCTGGTGAGAAACCCCTAAAAATCCAGATCTTTTCTTGGAACTATTGAGAGATCTCCTATTATAGTAGTGATCCAGCAATAAAACAAACCAAAACCAGAAAGAATTGGTTCCATCTCTGAGGGCTTACAGTGAAACATTTGCTAAAGTTTTATTAGTTCTGGCATAATGAAAAGTATTTTGAATTTAAATAAAATAAAAGTATGGTAGTTACAGCAACAGGCTGTATTTTTGCTGTTTGGATGAAACGTTTCAGTCTTGCTGGGAATGAGCAGATTGCTTTTCCCATCTCCTCAGGAAGTCAGTGCCAGTCTCGTAAACTCTTTCAGATTTTGTCAAAGTACAGCTGAGGCCAGAACCCTTTTTTTTTTTTTTTTTTTTTTTTTTTTTTTTTTTTCTTTTTTTTTCTTTTTTTTTTTTTTTTTTTACTAAGCAGTTGCATTGCTAATTTCCCCCATCTAATGGATATTCCTTTGACTCAAGAGTTCAGGACCAGGCCCTGAGAGTATTTTACCTAAACTCCCCCTGCCTTTGTGACTAAATCTGCAGGGGGGATTGGAACTCTCCCTTCAGCATTAACAAGGTCCTCAACCTTCCACAAGGTCACGTTTGAGGACTTCCATGAGAAGGAACAGGGAGCTGTTCTGTGGGAGCTCCTTGTCCTTCATTCTCATGGAGCTCAAGTCATTTAAAAGGATGAGAAAGTTAGTGCAATGTTTTTCTCTTTATTTGCGGAGCCTCAAATTATTTTTTTGTGAAGTTATTTGTACACATTTCAGCGCTTCCTGTTTGGACTAGACGTGGCGGCTGAAATACCATGAGAAAAACTTCTTATCCTGATGGCAGTTTGGATCTGGCTAAAAGCAGGAGACTGCATTTTAAATCTTCACAGAACTCTTCTTTTTTTATCCAATATCTCCCCTGATTTATGACAAGAGATGTGTTCTGACTGATGAACCAGATATTTTCTGATTTTGAGACCACACAAATATTGAAAGTTTGGCTCCTAGCTGGACTTCGAGGTTTGTAATTTCACTAGATCATATCAAATGAGTAGAATGTCAGTGTGAGATTAGGTGACTTTTGCACCAGGAAGACTTTAGGCTGGTCTAATTGGAAAGTAAATCTTGCTTTAATTTGTAAAAATGTTTTGTAAAATATTTCCCTGCAATGTCCCACCAACTGATTTACAATTTGTATTCTATATGCTGCAGATCAAAATACTGTTAAAAATCTTATTTTTTTTAATAGTTTCTTTTGTCACAGACCAGAACTAGGTTGGTTTTTTTGCTGTTATTGGCTCAGGGCAAATGAAAGAATGAACCATCAACAGATGCACCACCAAACAACCCACTTCTGTCTGACTTGGTCCTTGGCATCTGTGTGCTATTTCTGTCAAACCAAATCAAACTGAGTGTTAATTTTTGAAGCAGAACCCCTGTGATTTATTTCACTTGTGATGTAAGCCAGATCTAACCTCAAGACTGTCGAAGGCCAGAAGTCAATGACCCAATTTTTCATGCCATGCAGCCCTCTATCAGTAGCCAGTGTTTTTCCTGGTACTCATTCCTACTCATGTAGATTATTCATTCTTCGTGAAATTTGTTATAGATGCCAAATACAGTATTTATATAAAATTCAGCCCAGTTGCAACTTTGAGAAGCTTTGCCTACAGCACACTGTGGCAAATAGATCCCAGAGTGCATGTCAGGTAAGTATGAAACCTCATCCAGACAGGAATCTCACTTTGCACAGGGAAATGCTTCTCAGAGCAATCACAATTGAATGCCAAGAGTCCCCAGTGAAAAGTTCTAGTGAGAAATTTGTGTTTGGTTATTGCAATTATGAATCTTTCTCTAATTGCTCATTCACTTGAGTATAAAATGGAGTGATCTTGGTATTTTAGGGCCTTTCTACTCGGATTATACTGTAGAGTCCAGTGGGACAAGACTTTGACCTGGATTTCTGCCTTCACCCAAGCTGACCTTGGATTTTGATAGTTCACCAGTGTTGGTGTTCTTTGATTTTTTTTTTACTTCTTTTGCTCCTGAGGCCAGGAATGCAAAACCTTAACAGTACAAATTTAGCTAGTGCTTTTGCAAAACTAGTGAATAGTAACCCAGGTCAATGAGAGTATTTCAGCAAACTGGAAAAGTGCCATGTTTAATAAAAAAAGGGAGGGAAAAGGGCAGAGTGGCTTCATACATTGATAATATCTCTAACTTTCTTTTGATCAGAAGGAGAACTGTGTAATGAGGCAGGGGAATGTATTCTCTCTGGGAATGCAGTTATCCAGATTTGGTGACAGCATGAAAACTCTGCATATTTGGTCTCCCAATTCCACAACCTCTTCTGCTTTTTGCAGACTTCATCTTCCCCATGCAAAGACTGATTTTGGGGGAGTCTTTCTTTCTAGGTCAACATGAGGTTCACAGGCATCTCTGAACCCTATCTTGAGTGGAAAAGGTGTAAAGAAGAGGAACTGAGAAAAAAACAAAAATAGATAAGTACATAATTATAGTAAATAAAATAAGAAAGCTGAAGAATATTAACTGAACTATAAAACAGTCATTGGCTGAATTTAATTAAAGTTGGATAAAGAATGGCAAGCTAACAGAATTTCATACTGAAATCCCCTCTAAGGTGCATGTCCATTGAAAGTACTGAAATAACTCAGGTACATTATTAATACATAAACTAGTTAGCAGAATGAGATGGCAAACTAAGACGAGGAAATAACTGATTTTTCTATGTTTTTCTTCCTTGCCAAGCCCTATTTTCTGACAAAAAGTATTAAAGCAGTGCATTTTGACAGATTAAACTGCAGTAATTATCCAGACATTGTCACTCTCTTACCTACCTTCCTTTTGTTGTTATTGCATATTCAAAATCTATAGAAATAGAAGACATTTTCTACAGCTGGCCAGCACACACAGCCTACAGTATGTTAAAAGTTAAAAGCAGTCAGGCTGTGATGGTGATGATGGTTGCTGGTCTCTGAACACAATTCCAAACGCACAAACCTTTATTTAGAACACTACATTCCTTCTCTCTCTTTTTTTTTCTTTTTTTTTTTTTTTCTTTTTTAAACCATAACCTTCTTGAAAAGCCTGTGATATATATCCCAGCAACCGAGGTCGGAAAAAGAAAAAAAACCCAAAAGTCATATTAGCAGTGAGACAATAATCCTGCTGTCAAATGTGCAAATATTTGCTAATAACTGTTGCTGTCCTGCAGGCCTGGAGGAGTGCTCCCTCTCATTCTTCTGGCTTGGTTTTTGACAGAGGGCTTCCCTTAAATCTGTCCTCCACCCTCACTGGTCGCAGATTCCTCCCACCCCACTGGTGCCCTAGGTTTGGTCCTGCTGCTGCTCTTTATCCTGGGAGTTCAACTGGGACTCCAGGAAAGAATGTGAAAGACATTTCACATTGTGGGCTCCCACATTAGCTTTTCCTGGCATGGTGCTTGTTGTGTTTGCTTATCATAACCAAAAAAAAATGTGGTGGATGCTCAGGACACCTGCAAACCCTCAGAGGAGGCGGCTGTGTCAGGAGACCACCACAAACTGTCTTGCCTAGACCTAAAGACAACAGCTATGAAATTAATTGGTGCTTTCAAATAAAAGGCATTTAATGTAAAACTGATAAATCCATTAAATGCGTATTACGGCTGCCGTGGCTTTATTCAGGGAGGAGATTTATTTGTGGAACAGTTTGCTATTGCCTGTGCAGTTATCAGTGAATAATGATCTGGTGGTTTCATGCCTGAATTCCAGGTAGATAATAAAAAAACAAAACAAAACCAAAGGATTAATGCAATTTATTTTTTTCTGGTCCCTTTCTATGTGTGTGACCCTCTGCAGAGCTGCAGGCATACAGTAAGAGCAGGGAAATTGGTCTGATGCTGTAACTCCTGTGTGACTGGGTGTGTTTGCAAAGCTGTTGTCGTGTCACTGTAAATGCACAGAAATTGTGTGAACACACCAAATCCATCAGTCTGAGCTCAAAGCACACATTGGCCACAGTCCCCCCCAAAATGCACTAAAATCCAGTCTCCAGCTGAAACTTCCCAATGTCCCATGACTCCCCTCAAAGCTTTGTTTTGCATTTTGGGTCCCAAGTGTTAATCTCCATAAAAAAGCATGTACTGCCCTTGTGTGTAAATCCTCAAAAATGCTCTGATTTTATCCACAAGTCAGGGGAGCAGCTGGGAGACATTGTGGTTTGCTTCCTTTTTTTCCTCCCTCCTTTTTTTTTTCTTTGTTTGCTGCCCCATCTCTGACTTGGAGGGTCAAATCCATGGCAAGTTCATTTCTGGGCCAACTCTGCCAAATTATATGATGTGAATTAATGTCTACTAGAGCTTAGAACAGCAAACTCTGATTTAAGCTCTTAGGTTGAACTTGTCTACAATTGTTGAGGTGAAAGGCCAGTTCATACCCATTAATTAACCTAATCCATCTCCATCTACTTTATTTTATACCTTTTAGGGTTTGTGGCTCTAAGAAATATGTTTAGATAAAGCAATGCTGTTAAAACCTGGGAACATTGCTAAAGACACTCACCACCAACTATTGGTTTATATTAGGGATCACTTCAAGCATTTTTTTAAATGCTGGGAATTAATGTAATCATATATTTGTTAGTTAGTCCCAACACATGGAGCAGTTTCCTATCCAATTGATTCAAATAAGCAGTCCATTAATGTCAGGGTTATTTTTGATTCTGACTTTTAGTCCATTTGTAGTAATTTCATTAATAGGCAAACATTACTGCTGGACTCCCCCTGATTTTTCCTTCCACCTCCTCCTTCAATGTGGCTTTAGTGCTAAAACACATGAAAATTAGGGAGCACAATTACCTTGTGAAATCTGAACCTAAACACAACCCCTAAGTACAGCTTTTAGGGGCTCTTGTGTATATAACAGCAGGCAGAGAATATGCAGAAAGATTAGCAAGGTTCAAGCTTTATCTAAAAGCATATGGGAATTTCTTAAGAGGATCTAATCTAAAAATAGGATTAAGACATATTACTAGATGTCTATCCCCTAAATATTCATTTTTAAACTGAAGATATTTAATGACTGAGTAATATTTAATAAGTTATTAGTTGACCGTAGAGGCTTCTGAAATTGAAATTCCTTGGAAATGTCTATCACGATAATAATTAATAAGGATTTTAAAACAGCATCTTCATTGCAATGGTTTTCTGCCAAATTACAGAAACCCATTTTTAAAAAGTATGGGCTGATTTAGATTTGGTTTGGCTTCTTTTGTGGTTTTGGGGGATTTTTTAATAGTATATGGAGAACAGAAAATCCTGTATGCTGATTGAAATACCTAAGGTAAAAATGAGCAGAAAGCAGATATGAATAGTTTGAGATAAATGTCTCCATATTTACCATTTTTTATCTGAATGCTTTTATTCGGGAAAACAGTGCAGAACGACAGGCAGAAGGCACTTAGTGTGGTTTGTGTGGCTGTGCCTTGCATGTGGCCCCCGTGTTACAGGATGCAGTCAGACAGCTCATTTAAAGGACAGCAGGTCTTATTGATCTCAGCATCCACAAAAACCTGGAGCACATCTTAAAAAAAGCACTTCTCAGACATTTAAGTTTTCTACCATCAGGCAGATGAAGAAAAACTGAAATAATAATGCCAGTGCAGAATTTTTCGTACAGTCAGAAATGTGGGAACATGCAAATAAGCCCTGGTCCACTTTCACATTTCAATGTCTATCTCAAATTTTCTAATACTTATACATGCTTGAATCTCGGGCTATGTTTATTTTCTAGTAAATGTTGTGGTAAATCCAAAGGCTGGACTCAGACAGAGGTTACTTGCTCAGATTCACGGGGTAAGTTAAAGTCGGAGCTCTCCTGAGAAATCTCTCCTATGGCCATGGTATGGTCCTAAGTCAAGAATACAATTGAAGTATATTTCTTGTGGAATTTGGGCACATGCTTCAAAGAGAAGAGGAAGAATTATTATTCTTTCTCTTCTCTCCCCTGTTAAATTTTTTTAAATCATGTGCTACTGTAATTAAAAAAAAAACCCAAACAACAAATAAACTACTTTTACAAATCTTTGACTTTCTCCTGAAATGGAAGGCTATTGATACCTTCCATAAATCATGATTGCACCAGTTCCCTCACCAGGAGAAATCTGATGTCCTTCAACAGGAAAAGAAAACTGCTGTCAGACAGAAAGTGCCGAGCAACCTGCTGGAGTAACAGAAGAAAAAATGTTGGATTTGTGGAAAACCATGAAGCTCTTAGTCATTTCCAGGGTTTCATCCACTGCTGTAGCTAAGGAGCAGCTCTGGAAGATGGGAGGAAGGAAAGGTGTTGGGAAACTGAAGGAGCTGTAGTAGCCTTGTGGTAACTCTTGGAATTCGTGCCTGTGAGTCCCACTGGAGGCTGGCACATAAAACCCCGGTCACAGCTGTGCCTAAGGGGGAAATTTCACTGTCCTGTTTTACAGTTGTTGTTTTGAGCCACTGATAAAGCCAAGCACCAGGGAATAGTTTGTTTGAAGTGTGTGTGTGTGCTCCATCCTGAGCAGGATGGGGTTTATGGGTTCGTGCGTCAATCAGATAATCACAGTGGAGAACAACTGGCAAGTGTGGTGTTGATGTTTTGGCTGAGCAATGAGGAGGATCATTTCTTCTTCCTCTTCGTGTACCTAAAGTTTTGGCTCCTAGCAAACTTAGGAATCCAATGCACATCCAGGATTTTATTGTGCTTTATTGTGTTATATTTTATTTTTTGTCCAGCCAGAATAATTAGTTATAGGAAAGAAAACATAGTGAAGCAAACATTCCTGGAGAGATATTTCCATTATTTTTATTTTTTTTCCCTTCACCGCTTGCCAACCACAGGCTCTGCACTTGGTTTCTCAATCAGGAAGAGAAAAGAAAAGATAAAGGGACAAAATAACTTTCACAAAGAAGAGGCAGCACCTCATGCTTGAAATAATTTTTGCTTTCACTAGTGAGGGGTAAAAGACATTTACCCAAGGCTGAACTGTACTCTGTGGGTCTCAGGGCCCTAATATTCAGCAATATTGCCTTCAGCTAATTGAAGACAAAAAATGAAGACTAGTCCAGCAATTAGCCTACTAGTCTGACCTTGATAAAAGTGAATTCAAATAATTGTTCTTGTTTTTCATAAAATCATAAAATGATTTGTTTTGTAAGGGATTTGTTTTGTAAGAGATCATCTTGTTCCAACCCCCTTGCTATGGACAGGGACACCCTCCACTAGGCCAGATTACCCCAGCTCCATCCAGATTTGTTGGTTCTTGTTTGTGTATTGCACCAAAAAGTTGACTGTTTGAGACCAGAAGCACAAAGATATTTATGAACCCAGACATACATTGAAAATACAAATAGGACACATTTTTTAGGGATGGGATGTGAGTGGCTGATTTTGAGTCTGGACTTGGCCTCTATTGTCTTGTTACTTATCTGAGTTCAAATAGCCCTTTACATACCACAGCAGTTTAAAGTTTAAAACTAAAGTTTTAAAGAAAAATAAATTAAAGATCACACAAGCATTAGAGCAAAAGGGACAGAAGTTCAGCATTTCTGAGTGATGGTCACACGTTGGAAAGACATTCTCTGTGGCCCAAAACTTCATACCTATGTATATTTATTAAATACGTAGCAGATTATTTATCTAGGCTACTCTTGTCAAGGAGCTGCAGTGTGGCTATTTGAACAGTGCTTCAACTTTTACAGTCACCTGGAGAGGCAGAGAAGTTTGGTGAAGTGCATAATGACTGCCACATGACAGAATGGCAGTGGCAATGGGCACACACTCTGCAGAACTTTGGGAAGGAAAATAATAGGAGAAAATCCTATTGGATTCATTGGAAATCTAGAATACTGAGCATTCCGGGGGGGGGGGGGGGGACACGACCTTTCTGAGGTAAGGAATTACTCTTAGACCTCACTGCAAATCACCAGAATTATATCCTTGGGTGTTTTCACACTTCCACTGGAGCATGAGAAGATTATCTACTGTGTAGACAACTACACCTGCAAGAATTATCAGCCAAAATACTTCCTACCCCTTTGAAAATATCCTTCAGTGGTCTTCCTGATGCCACTCTACTTCCAGTACCTACAGCTCTGTGACACTGGTGGGGCCCCTGGCAGCCCTGCAGCTCTCGATTTCTAATGAATTACTCTTTGCTGGACATGAGACTCAGATGACACTGGGTGGGGAGGAGTGGTGGATCACGACACATAAACAACCCCCTTCCTCCAAGGTTAGCGTATCTGGCTGTGTACACGCCCTGTGTGTCCACTCAGGATGATCCTGATCAAAGCTACCACGTTGTGGCCTGTATGTTCAAGCTGACATAATTTTGTCATGGCTAAGATGATGTTCTGATATGGGAAATAAAAACATTGAATCAAAAAGCTTTAATTTCTCACCCCAAATTCCATACAATTTTGCCTTATGCATTCTTTACTCTGGCTCTCTTCTTTCCATCAGTTGCCAAACTAAAGTTTTGTACTGGGCCATTAAACAAAAAGGGAAAATAAAACTTTTATTGACATGAACACTTTTTTTTTTATTTCTCTCTCTTTGCCATTGGGGCCTCAGCTAAAGTGACCTGAGGCTAAATAGGCTCTCAAAGAAAGCTTTCTTGCCAAAGAAATGTCATTGTTGTTAAACAGTACTAATGAATGCATAGATTTAGAACCTTATTTACATTGAAATTTGTTTAGTAAGCCAAGGTAGGTCTGAAAATTGGGACAAACTGTTTCCTCAATAATTTAATAACTCCAAAGACCTCGTCCATTTGAAAAAGGCTGAGCCTCAACATCCACTTACAAATGCAATGTCACGTTTCCCAAAATTGAATAAAATGCTAATAATACAGCAGATCCCCAGATCAGCAAGTAAAGTGGCTTTTAGCTCTGAGTTCAGCTGGAGACAGAGTGAATAACAACAGTCGGCTTACTCTGTCCTAAGCAAAATGGTTTTATTACATCAATTGCCTGTGTTTCAAGTGTTTTGAAGGGTTCACATTTATTTTCATAACCTCGCTGAATTTGGCACCCTTGCCAGTAGTGCTGGAAATTTCATATCGGGAGCTTTTCATTAAAATAGGCCAATTAACTCACTCAGGTCACATTCCCTATATGAACTGCTTTTAATCGCCAGCCTTTACACCCATTTTGTGACAAACAAAAATCTGCAACGAAAAACAAATTCAATAATTCATTTTGGTGAGTCCTTCCCGGAGGAAAGTATGTATCAGCTGGTTAACAAGAAAAGGGACAAATAAAATGTATGTCCATCATACTCCTCCCTGAAAGTTACAGTGTCTGCTTTGTGGAAACCGTAACATTTTTTTTCTGCCTCATGGATCAGTATTTCTGCAAAATTTGGTTTTGGTCCTTTGTGCCAAATAGCCTTGGTGCAGAGGCTTGGATCTTTATCCTGATGGAAACTCGCTGCAGCGTGGGAGGGATGGGAGCTAATTTATAGCCTGGGTCTGAGCTACACAGTGATGTTCTGCTTTGCTGTGAGAGACAGAACTGTGTTTTCTAGATTAAAGACAACAGTTGCCATTTAATGCATATGTTGGAGGCATTGATTTGATAATTATTTGATAATTTATTTTTGAATGAAAGTTAAATGCTCAATATATTATGAAAAGTGCAGGGCCCTGTGAAAGAGGCACTTATGAACACCTTACATTCCATTGTAATAAAGCAGGTAGAAGAAATCCTACCGCAGAGACAGATGCCACAGAGATCAGACTTTGATGTCAAAACTTGAACAGTCATCCATTAGTTTGGGGCTTGGGCTTTTTTCACTAGACTGCAGTTATCATACTGAATTCCAGTCCCAAAATTTGTTCACAGTTTTCCACTGGTATCATTTTAAATAGTGTTTTAAATGGAAATAAATGCAATATGGCCATTATGACTCTTGCCCTGAAACTGGGGTAATGAGCAAACAGGAGAGACACCAGTAATGTCTAAATATTTTAAATATGTCTGAGAAATGGGTGCTGTTCTCACACAGCAAACAATTTGTGGAACACGGCAGATCTCAGTCAAACTAAGAGCTCCCAAACAAATGTACCTTTCTTCACTACAAACTGTTAGGAAATACATTTTTTGAAGCTGAGCCTCTATCAGAATATGATATTACATGACACTGTAACCTTTTTCCCTCCAGAAAACCACCCTTTATGAATAAAACATAGGTGACCTTTAAAAACTTAGCAGTTGTACTAGGTGATTGCATATTAACAAGCTTTTTGAGGAACTAGGACAGGCACTGTACGTTTCAGTTAAGGACAGATAATAGAACTGTTCAAATAATTTATTATTTTATACAATATACGGAAATGTAAGAAAACTACCTCAACAAGAGTCTACTTAAATTTTTGTACGTATAATTTTATGTGGCTTGCTCCATTCATCTAAATTATACAGTCAGTGTTAAATGAAAGACTTCCCTTTAAAGGACAACTCTGATTCTCCTTTACTTGAAGTTTATGAACAGCTTTGGTTTGAGGCCACTTGATTGGACAAGTTGCAGTGACTACAAGGCATTTTTCATAGGTGATCAAAGGTATCTGAGGCCTTCTGTCCTTCCTTTGCCAGGATGAAAGGTTTGGAGACAAAGCCCGAGCTGATTTAAATCAGTTGAAATGGGGAGACATCACGGCATATACAGCAATGTATGAGGGTAAAGAGGACTCAGTCCTTTGGCTGACTTTCTCTAGGAAAGGCTCTTGACTTTATTTGATCATCTTTATTAAAGCCAAATGAAGAAAAGAGAGAGTAGGTTGACACTAAAGAGGACATTTCTACCAGAGGGATAACTCTGGAAATTTATAAGTTTGAATAATTACACTAAATCTCATCTTCCTTTCTTCATTCTCTCCCTAGCTCTAAAGTCTAGTTATATGAAGTAGAAATTTAGGGTGATATTCTGATGTCCTCCAGCACTTGAATGGTCCATCATGTTGGCATCTCTCCTTACTTACACATTCAGTACACGGAGATCTGACAAATGAGAAGAAATAAATTGCTCAGCACTTTTTCTCTTCTTTTTCCTACCCCAAAACCAATCCTGCGACATATGAGCAGGATTCTGTCTTTTACTGAAAAACCTAGTGGTCATAAAGCTTATGCCAGGAAAGCTGTCAATTCCCAGCTTAGTAAAGATGAAATAGTAGTAGTTACAAAGCAGATTAACCATTCCAGAAGTCCAAATTATTATTTTAAAACCTGATACCCATTGCATCTGAATATATCATCTGGAATCCCGGAATGCTGATAAGCCATGCCCTGTTTCTTGTTTTCTATGCTCTGTCTCAGGTATAATTGCCTGAAGGTGACTAGATTTTATTTCAACCTTTTGCTACATAAGCAGCTCCCTCTGAGTATTACAGCTATATGCAGGCACAGAAAAGGAGAAAAAAAAAATCACTAATATTAGTCATTTTATCATTTAATGTCATTAGGCTGGCTGAAAAGTTTCCAAGTGGGAGTTTTGGGGGTGCTGGGTGCCTTTTCCTCGTGCAAGCAGAGCACATGGTGGTTTATCCTCTGAGCCTGTGGGAGAGAAATGGAAAAATGTTCCACCAGACCAACCCGACTGGTTTTTCTCCAATGTGTCATTACTGTGTTTCAGAGCATCTGTGTTGCTGCCGTATGAACTGGATAGGAACACAAAGTAATCAATTTCAGTTGAGAGCACTAATTTATCACCTTGCCATCTTTTATGCAAGGCAGAGGATCTCTCTCTCTCTGTTTCTCTTCTACTTTCTAAATGCAAAATCAGGACAATAAAGAGACACCCCCTCCCCCTTTTCCTCCCTCTCTTCCCTCTCCCTATTTGTTTAGAAGCCCTTGTAATTAAAATAAATGCTCTGAGAAGCAGAAATGTACATTATCATGCTCCATCATTGCCTGTTAAAGGGCAAAAGTCATGCTGGTTCTTAGTGGAAAGTATACAGGGAAACTCCAAATTTTAGCCTCTTCTGCATTGCTAAGAATCTCTTCTTAATGCACAGCTATCCACCAAATCATATAAATCAAGTATCCTTTAACCCTCTCCTATGAAAATTGAAAAAACCCTGTTTTGTTGTCCTTGGCATAAATATCCTCTATCAAAACTAGAAAAAAATCTCAATATGGTGGACCCAGCGTTTGGGTGACAGAAACACCCAACTTTCTCTTTGCAATCTCATACCCATGAGAGATTCTGCAAGAGGTCATTAAAGAAGGCCAGAACCTTCCCTAATCATGTATCTATGCGTTCTTTTGGAGGCAAACATGAGCCTGGAATTTAAAGTCCATTTATTTGTTGTTTGGGTTTTCTTTTGGCATTTCTCTGAAAGCTGAATTTCCCAAATCCCCACTTATTTTAAGTACAGCTTTCAAATAATATTTCCAACCTTCCCAAGAGTTTTTCTAACCTTCATTGAAGCGAGGCTGTTTAGTTAAAGCCAACAAGATTTTGGGTCCATAAAGGTACAATTGATGTTTTTTCAGGACTATTAGAGATAAATTTATTCACTAAATATATTTGGGCCAACCTAAACATAGTGAAACATCCTATCCAAGGTACTAGGTACTGTTCTTGCTATTTTTTCACATTGTCTTTAAGCCTTTTTTTTTTTTTTACCTGAAACACTACTAACTAACAAGTTCTGTTTGCATTCACACACTTTTTGCTTTCTTTGTTTGCTATTTTTTCAGTCTTTGAACCTTTACTGTTGATGTTAAAGTCTTTCATCATCATTTTCCCTAGAAAAAACACCCTAGTTTATGCACACACATGGATATGTATATATATTCGTGGAACCTGACATTCCTCTGCTGTTCTCAGTATATCTTTCTAGGCCCCAATTTCCTAACCAAAAGCACATTACGGATCTGATTCTTTCCACAGCCTAGCAGCACATCAATAAACTAAAGATTATTGTGCTTTGTCAGGTTTTATTTTGTAACATTATGGGAAATTCTCTGCTGCTTTGGATGAGTGCATAAACTCTTATTGCCTGACAATTAACAGAGCTAGTAATAGAAAATGCAATGTAATTTACCTTAGTACAAGGGATTTTGGTTAACAAAAATTAAACTATTGAACTCTCGTCTTGTAAGGGAAGGACATTCTCTCATTATGTGTGCATTTTTTTTAGGCGGCTAAATAAATAAAAAGCAGTGTACACAACAGCAACTGGGTGCTGGGCCTTGGGTGGATTTATTATGAAGTCTATGTGGAATTCTTCTAATGTGCTTGCTTTGGAACTAAACAACATGATCCCTTTGCAAAACAAGCATGCTGTAGCCTTTTCTGGGATACAGGGAGAGTTCACCAAATAAATAATGTTGAAGGGGGAGTTCCTTTATGTGCTGTGTAATTCCACTGTACTGGAGATGACTTCTTACCTCTGTTGCTGAATTAGGAAGGTCAGAATTCAATTCTCTCCCTCAGCTACTACTTACCATAAATGTCGAGGGGCCACCACATTACTCTGAGGACCAGTCAATCTTTTCAGTTTGACCTCCAAAGAAGTGGCTTGTGTATTTTTGATCTCCCTGGCTTGGAAAGGTCATGTTTCTTTTCCTTTTTTCCCCTCTTCTTTCCATTTCCTTCTCCTTTTAAATTATTTTTTATTCAGGAAGAGAAAGTAAGCTAAACCTTAGCACAATTAATTTAAGGTTAATATTTCCCCCACCAACTTTAATTTTAATTTGTTTGAAAGGAAACAGCACATAAATGAAACGCTGAGAGAAACAAAGCTGAGGAATCAGAGTCAGGAGCTGGCATTGGGGTTCAAAGCACAGCCCTAAATTCCACGGTGCCTGATGTGAACCTGAACAAATACATGCAGAATTTGCTTTGTGTAGACTACACAAATAAAGAGTTTTACAGTCACTTTCCTCAGAATACCTAAAGAAGAACATCAGTAAGAAAATGTACCTTGGCACTGCAAGTTTTAGCTCTGTCACTTGAATAAAACTAATTTTTTTTTTTATGTTATAAAAGGCCCACTTTGATCCATTGCTGATTTCAGGCCAAAGAAATGATCTAATAAAATTTAAGGCCATAATGATGAATTCTTCATAACCTACTCATCTTACATATTTTCTCTATAGTGAGACTTATTTCTGATTTTGAAAGGAGTGAGAGGGAAAGGTTAGTGTTTGTCTATGCCTACCTCTCTGTTTATCCATCCCTTAAGGCTTCCAACTGCTCACAGTCCACACTCTTCACTGGCACCAAATCAAAATTTTGATGAGGGTGAGGTTTGGTCTTTAAAAAAATTGGACAAGGTTACTTAGATTAGATGTTGCATGTCGATTTCCTGTGATGTCTCTGTGGGTTTTATGTTCTCAGTTTTGGGGGCCATTTAGATAATCCCAGCCTAAGGTAGGATTGTTTTCCTTTCCTGTAACCATAAGTGTGTACATGGGTGAGAAAGCCAGGATGGCTTCAACAATGGCACAGTCCAGTTGAGCCTGGCTTTTTCTCGAGAATTGGGTGTATTTGAACAGTGGGCTTTGTGAGGAAGGCAGTAAGAGCCTCACATACACAGATAATGATGGGTGTTATGGAATTGAGAATTGGGGTTTAAAATTGTGCCCTCTTGCCCTCAAACCTCCTTACACACACAAGCAAAACAAAGCAGAGTTTGAGATGGAGGAATTAGACTGGATTGGTTGAAAAGCTCCCCTTTTACTGGAGGGAGTAAGCCTGTATCAGAGAGTGTTGAAATCACCTACTTGACCCTTGTCTAACCCTCAATCCAGAATGTACAAAGTGGGACAGAGCTAATCCCAGCAAGTAGGTTTAAGCAAACACACTAACAGTTTACTACCACTCAGAGAATGTCACTTTCTGAACTTCCAGCTCACATGATTTTGGAAGTCACAGCGATTAAAAGCAGAGGTGCATTACAGGGAGAATATGAATGTCCACTTCAGATCCAGGGAAAGCTCCTTGCTCTTCACCACCACTGAAGAAGACATCTCTTGTCTTTACTGGTGTGCATGGAGGAACATGCACAATGTGTGACTTCCAGAGTACAATTTAGTGCCTCTACAGCAGGTTTTCCCTGAAAGTTCTCAGGTCTCCCATCCAGCCATGTGCCATGACACTTGACATCCTCAATCATACAAATAAAAGCAACCACAGAAAATATGAGTTTGGGGAGTTATTGATATTTATGAAGATTTTCCTTTATAAAACTGCTTATGAAGGAAGTATTTCAGGCTGGGAACCTCTAGACTATTCCTATATCACCTCAAAGCACAGAAGAATGGGAAAAAGGAAAGGTGAAAATTCTTCAGATTTTTCCTGACAGTTGGAGAATTTTGTTTAGCTTTGCCAAGGGCAGGCTGTGCTGATGTTGGCTAGGTTGATCTGACCCTTACCTCCCAGTTAGGTTTGAAAATTTAAATGCTTTTATCAGGAAAGGTACAGTGGAAACAAAACAAGAAAATAAATTTTATATTGGTCAAAACCACAGGATCACACTCATTATAGAATGGACTCTAACCCTCAAATAATACATCTACACATCACGTAGGGTCATACCATGCTGATTTTTTAAAATGGATTTTTTTTGTAATTTCAGTAGAACAATCTGTGAGATTATCTTTCTCACTCCTGAACAGAAAATTTGTGTGGTTTCGAACATGGATTGTGATTTTGTGACTGTAATCAACAATTGATCTTTGTATCTCCCAACACCAAAGTCCTCTCAACTTTTAGGGGAGTTTGGACCTGATCCCATACCAGGACATTATGGTTTAGATTAAGTTTTGATGTTCCTTGTTTCCAATAAGATGATATGATGACAGAAGTTCAGAAAAATGTGGACAGACACTGACAGAAAGAAATTATAATGTCAGGGTTGTTTGAGAGGTTTTAATGTATTATGAAGCATATATCTTATTCCTTATTTTTCCTTGAGGTTTCTGACTTAATTTGCCCTACAAAAATGAAATAGAATGTTGTTAAAACAACCAAGAACAGAAACAATTCTGATTACGAAATAAAATACATACAAACAAGGAAAAAGTGCAAAACTACCAAGTGCTACCATAAATGACTCACAAAACCCAAACTGTAGTTATGTAATTCTTTGTTTGCCTGTTTTTTAAATTTTTTTTTCCATTTGTACCAGTACGAGAGACTCCTTTAAGATTGATCTAGTGAAATACCACCAGCCTGGAGCAGAAAAAAGGAGACTGCGAATGTTTCCCACTGAAATATACAGTGAGCTCATTAAACATACAATTTTTTAATAGCAAAATCATTTTAAGTTTGCTTATATGGTGCAAGTAAATCCAAAGGCCTGAATTATTGAGTGTTATTAAGCCTAATGCCTTAAAACCTTCACTATTGTTCCCTCTGCACTTCCAAACGCAGAACTTAGTGCCCATAGTTCTCAGAAATATTTTCTTTTTCAAATGTGTGTGTTGAAGCCAACAAGACCCTTCCTGAATCCCTCATTCTTTTCTCAGTCCTTTCCAGGAGCTTACCCAGGTAATGGAGCCATATTCCCAGTTTTTGGAGGTAAAGTCAGATTAGGAAGATGATCCCAGGGAAAACAGGGGGAACAAAGTCAGTCCTGTAAAAGAAAGAGTGGAATGTGGAAAACCCAAGAGTCTGGATCTCCTCTTATCTGACTTCTCCCACTCTGCTTCATGCTGAATCTGCTGTCTTATCTGTTTCTCATATTTGGTATGTGATTTTGTTGGCACTGACAGGGATTCTTTTCTCCTCTCATTCTGGAAGACATGCCAATGAATGCAATGAAAGCTCGTATGACAATCTTTTAATGGTATATGTGAAAACATGAGGAATTTAAAAGGAAGAAGGAACATACTTGCAATTAAAATCACATGCTCCATCCTGTAAATAGACTTCCACTGAAAGAGTCACATCTCAAGCACATGCTGCAACAGTTCCTGCACATGGCTCTAACTGTCATGGAACTACTTGCTGGTAAAATATTGACATTTCCTCAGGCAGAGGACAGCTTCTCCTGAAGCAATGGCAGGACAGGGAACTCCCTGGACACTAATTCCTCTCTATCATTTCAGTTCTCTATAGTAAATGAGTGCCAAAACAACCCTAACATGTTTTTCAGTTGCCAGATTAGTTTAGTAGCTTCATGTTTCTGAATTTGTGATGCAGCCTTTCATGCTCACACTTGCACAGAGATCTGCCCACATGCACCGTTACACTCCTTCACTTCCTTTCCCATTCCTGCTGGTTCTGGATCAAATCTGGAGCTGAGGGCTGGCCCTGGCACACATACCCAGTTTGTTTCTTTTTTTTTTTTTTTTTTTTTTTTTCTCTCCACAGCTCATTTTAGCTGAAGGAAAAAGCAGGAGACATTGCAATCAGGTAGTCACAAGCAGCACCAGTCCTATAGTCTTGCATAGCCCCAAACTTTCCACCCTTTCTGTTCCAGGAATAACAGAATGCCATTTTGCTGATGTTTTTTTGATTTGCAATTTGTATTTAATTCCTTTAAAATGTGAGTTCCTTCTTCGTGAAGCTCTGACAGGCATTTGTCACTCCTCCAGACAGCACAGGAAGGATGAGTGTGTTCCTGAAAGGCTGGATGAACATGTGGACTTGCATGTCTAGGACTTACAGTGACTAAACCACTTTGCAAAGTTGGGTTTGTTTTAACCATAGCTTCACTGGTTTTGCTGGCGTAAAAACTTCTCCAAGACATGATGCTGAAGAAATGCTAAATTCTGTTTGAAAAACTCAAGCAATTGCACGTAAGGTTGCCACAACTGTGTTGATTTTGTAAAGACATCTCTACATAACCATAGAATGGCTTGTGGTTGTCCCTAAACAGGAAATACTATGAAGTTTTACAATGCCAGTATAAAAGAATAAGGTTAAAATGGTATTTTCTCACTCACTTTATAAAGTATAGTATGTTAGCTGAGGTATGTTTTAACGTTAGAATTAAAGACATTAATGTCACATGTTGCAGAGAGCATCAGAAATAACACCTCATACATCTTTCTTCACAATTAATTTTTATCTTTTGTGCCTTAGACACTTTGCCAAAAATTTAAGGTCTCTGCCCTTCATGGAGATCTTTATCAACTGGAAAAGTACACCAGTCTTGAAACGTTAATGTTCAGCACATTTCCACAAGAAAGTATTGCTTTAACAAGGCTGGAAAACGCTCTCCTTAGAAGAGCAATTATCATTAAAGATTCATTATCAAAAGAGTAGTTACCTAAAGCAGAAAAGTATGAACAGTACGACTGATTCATTCCCCTGACAAAGGGTGACAGCAATCCCAAGATGAATATATTTCAAGGACTAGAACAAATTTGGTCTGTCTGTCTCTGTGTGTAATATGGCTCTTGCTGTATGACCAGATTGAGCACATCTTTAACGGATGCCAACAGGCAGATACCTTTAACAATGATAAGTGTCTCACACTGCAAGAGGACCTGTTCATATATTTTGAAGCACTGGCTGAATTTTCTCTTTGGTTTTTCAATTCCAGGTCATCTTCTCAAAAGGATTGACTTCTTCATCAGCATCTTAGAACTCAAAGTGAGCCTTCACCTTCATACCAGGGGCTCATGTAGTTTCAAGCTGTTTGAGATTCCACTTCTGCTCATCTGTAGGCACACATGGCACAAACTGTGATCTGCCTGTGTCTTTATCATGAATCATTTACATTCCTCTGCACAGTATAAAGCACTCAAGCAAGAGATGCCCTGCACTTGCTTTGTTATGATAAGGATTTATTCACTCCCTGGCCCAAACTTTGGGAAAAGGAATTTTTCATAATTGGTTTACTCTAGAGCAGATTTGGGAGGAGCTGGACATTAAGATTTACAGAGTTCTTTGAGATTTTTAATTTAAGATAAAATAAAGATGTATATCTTTTAGAGTATATATTTGTATACAGACATTAAACTCTAATTATATATAGACTTACATGTATCCGCTTTAAATAACAGATTTGGCTGATTTTAATAGGAATTGGAACCAGCAGATTGAATATTTTTTAGCATTATCTTATTAAGTCACAATGTACCTTTTAATGTGAAAATAATAACAAGAAGAAATTCTCCTTCGCCAAGAAAAACAATACAATGACAGTAACCAACTGAGTTGGCTTTTTTTCATGTCCGAGTTGGGCAGGAATGCCAGACCAAATCATAAAGTCCTTCCCCAGGCACAAAACTCTCAACAAAATCAATGGGAGCTTGTTTAAATATAGATTTAATTAAATCCAGAGTGGATGGCCAGTTATTGGTCACTTTGGTCGGGATGAGAATCTTAAGGAGACAGTTGAATCTTTCCCATCACTGCCATTATATAAATGTTATTTTTGCTAGGATATCTTCCTTTACCCCCACCCCCCAAGCAGTTCAGAGACAATAAAACACCAGGAATCCCTGAAGAGTGGTAAAATGCTGACATGATTTAAGGAGGAAGACTCTGATAAGAAGATAAAAATCTAATAAACAGAGTCTGGAGGACCTTGGCAAGTCTCAGCTGCTTGCCAGTGTAAGCAAAGCCCCTCCCAAGGAAAACAAAGGGAACCTTAATCTCAAGGACATTCCACTCACAAACCATCTGAAGGAGAAAGTCAAGGCCATGACCTCTGCAGTCTGAAGTTATGAGCATACTGACAAGAAAATATTTGACTTGGTTCAAGAAGTAAAATCGGTCTTTGGATTTTTTAATATATTTTTTTTCCTCCATAAGGGACAAAATAACCCAACGCTGAGTTACATGTAAATGTGTGCATATACACACACCTCACTATTAACTGGAAAGGATATTCAGAGGCATGGGATGCATGTATATTATTATTATGCATGACATGTACATCACTTCCAATATCTGCACCCCAAGACTTCCCCAAAATAAACAGGTCAATTGTATATGACTGCTGTTGGTTTTGACCAGAAAAGACACAGTGTCAGCAGATTAAAATGTTGCCTTTTTATCTTCCTTTATTTAACTTTAGGCCGCTTAAAAGCTTCTAAAAGACAGCCAGGCTGTAATAAGTTACAAAGAGTGTAAATTGGTTCAGATAAATCAAATGGAAACACAAAATGGCATCTAACATCCAAAGTTTTCTCAGGCTGCAAAGATTCATTGTTCCCTTTGGTCACCATCTACTTACCCCTAATACTCACTCTCCTGCCTTTCTTGTGGATGCTTCATAGGTTTCTAACATTGGAAATTAAGATATCAGCAACACTTAGGAAGCAGGGTCCTCAGAATGCCCCACAGCTCTTTTCTGAGATTTCTGCCCAGGTTGGATAGGTTGGTAGGGTTTAGGCACTGAAGGCATGAGGAGATGTGGGATCTTCCCAACTCCCCAGGTGGTGTGGACTTTGCTCCTGTTAGTGATTGAGTCTTGGCAGTCAAGCTCCAATTTAAGAAATGCAGGTGACTTCTTCTAAATCCAGCTCTTTAAGCCAGCACAGCACCATAAAAATTCTTTCCTTTTCTACCTATTGCTATTTATTGCTAGGGATCTGTAAACTCTCCTTATCTTGGAGGAAATTCTCCCCCGGTGCAGGGGATCAGGACGTGTTGTGTCAATCTCCACTCACTTATGGAAAGATCTCCAGTGAAATATTTCATACAGATTTTTAATGCCCCATTTGTTTCCAGATGCTGGTAACTTTATTAAGGTTAATTGTAGTGCCCTGAAACATGGCCGTGAAGCACATTATTCACACACGTTGCTGCAGCTCACTAATCCTGTGGTTTTCTTAACCAATGCCTAACACTTTGATTTCATCACTGGAAGTTGTAATCTTCTCAGACCAGCAGAAATGTCTTGAGGTGCAGATCACTAAGACATAATGCCAGATACAAGTAACTCTCTATATTTTCAGAGAGGATCCAGACTGACCCCAGCTCTTCTTACAAAAAATAATTAATGCAATCCCTGCACAAGAATGATCATTACCAGTGCTCAACCAGAAGCTGGGAATTTGGATTTTGAGCTGTGGGGGAGGAAGTTGTACGACATAAAGAGAAGCAAGGACGATCTGTTAGAGAGATAAGCCTGACAAGCAGAATTTGGGTTCAGTCTGGAACTAGGCTAGCATCCGTCAGAAGTCTGAACTAATCTGAACTGAACCCTGCCCCTCCAATAACCTGCCTTGTTGTTGTGGCACCTGATGACATTTTCTGCCGTGTTGTGTAATGACTTAAGGGCTGTAATGGGTTGCATGCTGCTAAATGTCATCAAATGCCATGAATCATAAACAATCCTGGCTTCTAAACCAGAGATTAGGGATATTTATGAAGTTTAGTCTCAGTTTGGGTTTTCCAGACTCTTGAAGTTCAGAGGGTTCCTTTTAGTCTTCCTTTTTTCCTTTTCTTTTTTTCTTTTTATTGCTCAGGCTGCTTCCTGTTGCTGTGATTGACCCTGCTGCTAATACACCCAAACTGCAGAGCTTGATGTTAATCCAAAGAAGTTGAATGCCTGAACTGATTGCCTGCTGTCAGCCAGTGTAAAACCCAAAAGCATGACTGCAGATACTGAGATTAGATATTGGAAGATGAAAAAAAAATTAAAAGAAAAAGAATGGATGCAATAATTTGGAGGCATCAGGAAACAACCCCTATTATCCCACTCCTCAAGTGCAATTTCTTGTTTCCAAAACTTTGGAAAGTGGCAAACCTTTTATTGATTCTATAAGAATGAAAACAGATACAACACAGAAGCTGTAAAGCACAAAGATAAAAGAGGAATAAAAGGACAAGGCACTTACTGTTGTTTGTTACAGTCTTAAAAGGAATTAAATGTAGAAAAAGAAAAGGAAGAAAAAAAAAAGACAAGTAACAAAAAAAGTAGTGAGGGGGTTTAAAATCCTGGTTTGGTTATAGGTACACTGATTCATACTTCCATGTTCTTACACAATGGTGCTTCATGGGATAGTTCTCTAGATCTTTGTGTTTACTTTATTTGTAACTCCTGAAGAAAGGACTGAAGATTATAATTATGATCAGTGGGATATTTCTGTTCCCCCATGGCTTTACTGGAGGACACGAGGAAATCACCCACACACTCATGCACAAATGCTCTCCAGTGACATGGAGTGACTCCTTTGGTCATGCTGGGTTACAGTGTTTGGTACTTACACATATACCCTACTGATCACAATTACATTATATATAAATATTAATAAAGGTGTTCTCCCCACCCTTATTAATAGTCATTAAAGATTTTCTATTTGACAAAGATCTCATGTTGTCTGCCAGGTCATCTGATGCTGTTCAAGATAAATGTCTATAAGTCTTTTTTGAAAGCTCTTTTGAGGCAAATGGAAGCACTTTGGTGAAACCCCTAAGAAAAAGAAATTACTTAACTGCTCTGTAAAAGGCCTGATTCTGCCCCAAACTAATTTTTCAGCTGCAGAATTAACCTTCTCAAATGTGTATTACAGCAAGAAGCACTGACATTGAGCAAACGTAAATACTCATTAATAATGACAAATCATTCCAAATGCTGTACACAACACAACCAATAAATGCAGGGGTTCCTGCATAAATAAACAAGCAGATGTGTCTGAAGGTTTAAGGCTTTATTGTGATATTTCCAAAGAGCTTAAGTAATGGAACTCCTTTGGACACAATTGGAAATTCTGTATTTGGGCAAGCTGCAAGCACCTGAAAGCATCTGCTTCAAACCCAGGTTTAAAAACAGTTTGTGTTTATACACTACTCTACTGCTGAGCCAAGCTCTTAGAAGTGTAGGCAACCATCCATCCCTCTTCAACTCTCCCTCCCCAGCACTCCCTTAACTTGTATTAGGAGTTGAGAGAGAAGTCAGAGGTGGTTATTGTGCACAAATCATCTGCTGGCTGAAGTTTTTGGTGGCAGCCCAGAGAGAAGAAGGAAAAAAAATTAGAAAAATTTCAATTTCAGGACCATTATTATTTTCATTAATCATAAGAGGCGCTGTCACCCCTGTCCTTATTCTTTAGAGGGAGATCTATTATACGGTCCATTTAGTCCAAGCCATATTACCTCATATGTTTTCCTGGCTGACCAAATAAGACTTAAGAGATAAAACAATTTACTGTTCATTATGATCCGTGTCACTGGAATCAATCTATTAACCTACATTAACTGGATATGTGACGATAGCTCACATACACGCTTCTCCAATTTAAAAAAAAAGAGAGAGAGGATGAGGGAGGGGCTGGAGGGAGGGGGGTGGGAAGGGAGAGGGAGAGAGAGGGGAAAGGAAATCAAGGCCCATAAAGTGCAGCAGACGTATAATTTGCCAAGCGAATACAACTTCATTTTCCAGCGGCCACTGCTGCGCCCTCCACATCTTCACGCAGCCCCTGACCTGTGAAGAATTCTAACAAATTGGCTTCTATTGTGAAGCCAAAAGGTGCCATCAATGAAGGGACGGTTCGCTGGTCCTAAAGTATGATGGGAAATCACAGGCTGGAATAAAGAGCCGCAGTTTTATGAAGTTAACCCGTTGAGGTTAAATCCAAGCAGGGAGGCTGGAACAGGCTCTTGCCCCTTTGGATGACTTAATAGGGAGGAGAGGAGTTATTCAGATGTGCTGCCTGAATGCAGTGAAAACTCCCTCACTGAGCACGGCAGGAGGAAGAGTTTCTCTCTCCTCAGCAACTTCTGCTGTGCCACAGTGAGGATTCATTTCCTCTTTTTTGCTCTCCATGCTTGATGGATTGTAAATGTCCAGAGGGAAGAAAGCGAATCAATAGGTGGCCTTCCCAATGCTCGTTTGCACAGCAAAAGAACTTCTGAGTAAACAGCCAAAGAGTTAAGGTAGTGCCACCTCTACACAGCTCCATCAGTCTATTTACTCTAGATCTGCGCTTGCTTATTAAGACCTCATCTGGGTGCAAGTCCTATTTTTGTTATTCCCTCTCCCAGTGTGGGGCCCTGCTGACAGCTGAAAATTAGGAGACATATTCTTTGTGCTGATTTCCTCAATGATTCCCATCCCACCCAAGTGCTGGCAGGGATCTGTCCTGCTCCCAGTCACCATGTTTGAGCCCAAGCTCCAGAGTCCCATGCTGGGAAGAGATGAGAATGATATTGGTACCATTTCCAAAATGGTTTTAATGTGCGTTTTGCAAGTATTAATGTGGTAAGTGTTAAGGTTCATGTTGTTACTACAGCTTTAATTGGATACTGGAGGTATATAACATGGCCCATATCCACTGATTCTAGCAGGAATTGTATCAAATTGGACTCATTTTGCCCCCTTGAGATAAGATGGACTTTAATAGCAGGGACAAGTGGGGTCATATTCACCTCCACGTAATATACACCCGCCTTAAGTGCTTCTTCCAGCCCATAAAATTACATATACATACCTACAAAACCTGTGAATAGCCCAGGACTTGTTTTCTCATTTTTCTCTAAAAAAAGAAAAAATAATGAAGGACTGCTGCAAGGGTGTTCACAGTGAATGTAATGAATAGTAGAATAAAAATAATATTATGGTTGTGCCTCATAGTTTTTGCTCTGTGGAGTAAGCCATCAAGCTAGGAACTGGACTAACATTTTGCAGTGGCTGTCACTGCCCCACTATGCCTTCAGGCAAGAATAGAGACTGCAAATTAACAGTCTGAGGGAGAAAAAAGACAAAAAGCCTTGCCAGAGGCCATCCTAGAAACTCAGTGGTAGGACCAAGGATAGAATCAAAGCTACCTGCTTTGCCCATTTGACCACATTTTCCTTAATCTTTATAATGATCCCAGTCATTCCAAAATACATATCTATAAATAAATGCTAAAACAAACAAACAAACAAAAAAAAACCAACTCATGACTTTCAGGGGTTAAGGGAAAGCTGTGAACTTCATCCTTAATGAGGTCTCAGGTTGGGTCTTTGGGCTCATCCTTGCCCTGCTGGGTCAGACACTGGTCCATGAATCTGGCTTCTACTCAGTCGTGTTCCCTGCTCAGCCATGCAGCCTCCAGCACTTCAGATCTTCATATCTCAGATTTCCCACTCGCAACATGAAGCTAAAAATAATTTTCTCAAGTCAACGGAACAGGCTGAGGTGCTCCTGGAAAACTGCAGGGCATGAAGTTCACTGGGGTCAAAAAAATCAGTCACTGACACTGGCTAGATCCAGCATTTTCTAAGAAAAAGGAAAGATTATAGAGGTTACAAAACTCAGCTCCTTATCCTCAAAAGCACAATCTTCAGAAAAGTGAAAAAACCAAAAACCTGCATTGGAAAACATGAGTTAGTCATAAGAGACTTCTGTAAAATCTGTACAAATCCATGTAGTGGAACAAAAAGCAAAATATATTTTCCAAGATTCTTAATCCAGGACGGCAATTCTTCAATTTAAAAAGAACCAAACCAAACAACAGAAGACTAAAGCAATGTAGCAAACCAACCTGGTTGCTCTCTCCTGTACTCAGAAATCTGTAAAGGCAGAACTTAACACCCAATTAAAGGAATTCAATGTTTATCTCACTGCAGGTAAATATTCAGTGAGAAGTGAGTTAGGCAGGCAAGAGGAGTAGTAAAGACATACAAATTTCTCCTTGAGAGGCTGAAGGCTTAAGAAAAAGAGGGAAATTAATGTACTGGAGGTCTAGTCACAGCTGGAGAGGGAAATAAAAGTTGTGAGTGTATAAACGTCATGGTCCCAGACTTTATCCCCTCTCCAGAGCATACACCATTGCGACCTCAAAATCTGAAAATTAAACTGAAAGGAAATGTTTATTCTCACAAAATAGCAATTCATTACTGGGAATGGAGATATTTAACCAATAAATGATTGCTTAATGGCCCATAGGACCTTTTCTGCAGCTACAAAAACACTGCATGTTGTTAAACAACCAAGGATACCTCTTGAAAATGCCATGCTTACAAATAACATGGGGGTTTATTTGCTGCTTGATGAATGTCCATAAACAGATCCTCCCCAGGTGCCCTGACATTAAAGAGCACTGGGGATCAAGGTGAGGTCGAAGTGAGGAAACAAGGAGTTGGGATGGAAGAAATTGTGCCTGTCTCTTGTCACACACTTCTGCAATGACTTACAGCTTGTCCATCTGTCTGCTTCACTGATGATTCTTAGTGCCATCTCAGTGGTGAATGAAGGGGAACAAAACCTGTTGTTTTCCCCAGAACCCAGAAGAGGATCTTCTGGAAGAGGAATGTTGTTATGAAACTGTTCTCAGTCCACTGTAGAAATTATCTGGTTGAAGATTTTATGGCTGTTGTAAAGTTTTTCTGTGTTTCTCATGAGAAGTCCTAGTTCACCAGAAACCACAACAGCCTCAAGTTTTCCTGCTGAGCAAAAGGAGTAATTACTGGACATTGATTTGGGGTCTGTCTCTATGAAACAATTCCAAGCATCGGCTGTGACTGAGCAGATGACAAGATCTGCTGCTTGGTACAGCATTACAAGATTCAGCACTTCCACTGGTCCCCGTCATCTCTGCTTAACCCTGGGCATTTCCAGCATGACAACTGCAGCAGGAATTAACTTAACCCCTAATGCCAAATGAACATGGAAGCACAGAGCCTGGAGCAGTGACGGCACATGCAACTCATCAGAGTCATTAACAGTGATATAAATGACTTGTGGCATTTGGAAATCAAGTGTGTGTGTGTGTGTGTGTGCATCCATCCATCCACATGTGTGCATGCATAAAAAACCATCTGAATTCAGGGCTTCCAGGGAGACAATTTTCACTCCTCGTTCATCCCAGGATGCTGTTAAGAGGTTCTTGATTAGAAACATTTTCCTTCATTAACACTCTCTTCCTCTGCCAATCATGGCGTAGACAAATATCCTGAGATATTTCAGTTTGTCATTTAGGCAGATGGATTTTTGTGATTCTCCCCATTCAAGAATCTCAGCTTCATGTGAACATGGCCAAGAAATCAACCTGCAGGGAGTGAAGATCCTGGTTTCTTCATCAGCAGCTCAATAACACGGGGAGGTCTTCAAGGGCCACATGCTTCACTTGACTGCAGCCACAGACACACCCCTAAGGCTTTGGGTACATGGTAAAGGAACAGTTGAGATCTCAGTCTGATGCTTTTGTGAAAGTCCAGTCATTCAAAAGACTGTGAAAGACTGGAAAGCAATGGATTTATCCTTAATGGGATTATTTCTGTCATATCTGTCATAGATATTCACTACCTACATATTAGTGCAAGTATATTTCAATAATGCAAACAGATTTGACTACTACCAATTGAGTTGGTGATTATTTAGTTAACCATTTCATTCCATACAAGCAGAATTGATTACTCTGACAATAAAAGGATGTTTGTAACCAGCAATGTCATTCCACTGCACAAATGTCCTTCCTTGGGAAGAGGACAGAAGAGAAAAGACATATGTGGTAACTCATAGTCCTGTTGCTAACTAGAAATTTTTCAGATGCATTGATGAAAAAGACAGTATAGTGACATAAACAGGAAAAATAATCACCAAAACCCAATCTGTTGATATTTATTATTTTTGTCCAGAAAAAAGATACAAGAAGGTGACACCAAGGCCAGAAAATGAAGCAATGGGGTTATCATGGGATAGCAGAGGTGTCAGTCAAAGTCCTACAGCTGGAATTCAGATCATGCACAGCTAAAGAGTGGGCCAAGAAGTTATTCTTCCATAACACAAACCAGCTTTTTGTTCTACGGACACAAGGAGAAGAGTTTTACCCTGTGGTCAGGTCACAACACTGCCTCTTCAGTGCCTCATTCCTTTGGACAGTATGGAGAGAGAACGTGTTCCTCAATGAGTCCTGTCTGTGGCAGCTGATGTGTGGTGACAGGCACTGCTATAACAGACCCGAAACTTTGTCACTAAAATTTCTTCCCTCTCCCCTCAGCTATCCAATATCAGCTATTGAACTTCCAGCAGAGAAAAAACACTCAAAGGAAAGAAAAAGCTGTCTACTGGAAACTCCTCTGAGCAACCCCACAGGAGACATTTGAAGCTCTGATGAGGCATTAGATTCTCAATTACCAAGTCACACCTTTTAACATGCCCAGAAACTGACTTGCAGACATGCTCTGAAGGGTATATGAATTGCCAAGGTCTGCTGGCATCAAGCCTAAATGTTTCTCCTTTTTCTGCTCAGGTCTTCCATTTGGCATCAGAAGATGTCATGGTGCCAATGTCAGTCCACCTGGAATGCAAACAATGCTTCCATTCACTTTCCAGCATTTAATCAGTAACTAGTATCACTGGTATTTTCATTCAGGAGTGTTTCCTTTAACTCTGGCTCCAGGTGCCCTGGAACAACCACTGATAACGAGGGAACAGTGGATTTACCTGCTGTAAGGACACACCATGGGATATTCTCAGCTGCAGCCCAAGGCAAGGGGTTTATATGGCAACTCCAACATGTTGTACCTGTCAATGATGAAGCAGCTGACAGAGAAGACCTGGCCAATTAACAGAGTCATCCAACTGCTGGCTGGACCTACATTCTGTGCCTCTTGCTTGCTACTGCAGTCAAAACTCTTACTAATATCCTGAGTTAAAAGTCTTGGAAATGCACTATGTGGAGCGCCCTACCTGGTGAACTTTATTCAAGAGGAAAATCCACGTATTCTCTTTGTGCTTGGCTGTATTTCAGTATTATTCAACTTTAACTCATTGCTTATATAAGGGCAAAGCTCTGATGCATCAATAATCAAGAAGGCTGTATGCTGGGCTATAACTTTAAATTGGCATCAAAGATGACTTAACATGTCAAACCTTCTGACGACTCCTCAGGAAGGTCAGGAGGAAACAAAGAACTAGATTTGTCCTTAGCATACTTTCCTCCTTTTAATAGAGTTATGCCAGGGCCTGAAATGTCCATCAGAAAGGAGGGTTAAGTTGTCTCTAGCTAACGAAGATGAAAAGAATAATTTAATGGAGGTGGGAGCCAGAATGCAGTGTAGGGATGAAAGGACGAGCAGTAACTGAGACTGAATTTAAACAACTCTGGAGAATAAAACGATCCTTTAAAAAAAAAAAAAAAAGATAATTATGTCTTACAACAATTACCCTGGCTATGAAGCAAAATTAGCATAGTCCTTTCTAATTTAAATGTGTTGAAAGTGCCTGAGCATGACAGCAGAAAATTACAAGGTTTACGACACGGGCTTTGGTTAAAGTGATGGCAATCGGATTATTGTAGCTTTTTGTCTGTTGATAGTAATGATTGCAAAGTTACCTATAAATATTAACTATTTAGTACTGGGAGACTTTTGGTTTAGATAGCTAAGATATACCTCTCCTAGTCACTCCAAGGAATAAAGTTGTCACACAGAAAACACTTTCCTTTTTAAATCAGAGATGGTTCCTTCTGATTCATCAGTCTGCTTTTCTAATATAATTCTGTGAACAGCAAGATCCTAATTTATGATTTAAATCTTTCCTTAAAATGATAAAAATTATAATGCCTATTTAATAACTACTTCCTACTTTATCTTCATCTTTCACATGCAATATGGTAGCTAGGGGGTCATTAGAGCCTGGATCAAAAATATTTTTATTTATGGATTGAAAGAACCAAGCTTGACCTTGTGTAAGTGTTTCTCCTGGGTTTCCAAAGATCTTTTCAAGGCATATCTTTAATTCCCAACATCAAGGCCTGCAGTTAAGCAGGAGAGTTATTAAAAAAAAATTTAAAATAGTAGAAAATCATGATCTGCACTCACACTGTAGCATCAGTATGGTAGTGGTGAATTAAAGTGCAAATAAATTCACCTGGGTTTTGTCCTTGCTTGAGCAGAGACACATTGACTGCCTGTATTGCCCACATTTTCTTTACATGAGTTTTCCCTCAGTTAGAGTGATGGCCATCAATTTTTACTTGGAGATCTCAAACTCTTAACAGCGCTATAACCAGGTTGTTTAGACAAAAAACACTTTTCTTCTTCTTGGATATAACAGGCAAAACAATATTGAGCAAGACTTATGGACTCATGTGAGTTGGACTAGAAATAAATCTTGGCCAAGATGTGCAGCACAGGGGTGGGACAGAGTCCAGTTGCATGTTGTACCCCAAAGTTCATCCTACACTTTTGTAAATATTCTGTGGTGGAGTCTGTTCCTGCTCCATGTGAGTTCAAACACTGTGATTTATATTTGTACTAAGAAGGTCAGTTACTCAAATACTTTCATTTATTAAATTAGCTCTGCAGTAAATTAATATGATTTTCTTAAACAACTTTACAACTTGGGAGGTTTGGGAAACAGAATTGAGCTCAGCTGTTTCCTGTGGAATCTTGTTTTCGTAACCTCACTGAATCTTCTCTGCTTGACTTGAGATATATCTATACGTCTATATATAGATAGATATAAATTTTTGTGCACACAAAGAAAAAAAACATGTGTAGATTAGAATTTAGGTTCAAGTATTAGTCTACTTGATTCATGAATAAACTGATTTGTTCTTTGCATTTTTGGGTCTGACATTCAGATTAACGTAGGTTCTTCCCAAGTTTATTAAAAGCTTTCTCCTCTTTATTTTTTCTTGGCAGAATTCTGAAAAAAAAAATCCATGCTATTGAAACAGAGGTTTATTGAATTAATACAATTACATAAAGAAGCTGTGTCATATTTTAAGTAGATCTCTGATAAGATGCTTTGCTCTGAATACTAAAAAGAATTTGGACTCCCTCTACGCCTGATTCAAATTATTATCAAAGACATTTATTTTTTGTATGTGACATGTTGTTATATATGTTAATTTCTTAGAAGCACAGTGTATGAAGTGCAAGAGCAGCTGTGTAGGAAAGTGAGCTTCAAAATAACAAGGCTGAGCTCTTCTTGGGAATTAATGTGGTCCAATGGGTAGGCAAGTAGCCGACAATTCCAGACACCTGGGTTCTGCTCCCAAATCTGTCATTGACCTACTACTTTCCACTGGGTAAATAATTTCACCCTTTGCTTTTTATTTTTCCTATCTATAAAATGACCAGGAGTAATTTTTTTTTTTAACTTTAGAAACAGTTTTGTGTCACTATAGTATACTAGAGTTTGATATGTGTAAATGACTGAGAAGTAAAAACTTGGCATTATTCACAGATAATTGATGCCTGTTAGAGCCCTTGTATTTCAGGAAGAAGAAGAAAGCCCAGTTGCATCTAGATACAAACTCATGGTCAGGCTCAAAGGCTTGGCACAGAGAGCAACAGTGGACACGTAATTTAAATGAATAAATGGTTTCAACTTGAATAGTAGTTCCATTTAATTTGTGGTGATGATGGGCAGGGCTATTTAATTGACATAGTAATTAATATTGATGATATTACCTGCTTGAGTGAAGGTTACATGCTGCAAAGGGAGCCACTGTGCTGAGGAAGGCAGAGAGCCAATGATACCCATAGGCCAAAAAGGAATAGATCAGGGAAATCAGAACTTGGTTCTATTGCTAAACTGCTTGGTAATTTTGATTTATTCACTTCAGTCTTTCCAGTTAATATTGAAACAATAGTCCTTTTAGGAGCTAGGATGGGTGAGTGCAACCTCATGCACATTAGGGAAAAAAATTAAACCACTAATGTTCTAGTCCTCCTGAACAGCTCCATTCTGCTTCCCTAGGTACTGGGGATGAAGCCCATCAGGGCATGTGTTCACAGCAGGAATTTTTTTCTGTATCTGGACTCACATTCTCGACAGCTTATCGGAAAGGGAACCTTTGGAGCTTCCATAGCTTTGTGCCTCTAGAGCGGTTTGTGTCCATAAACATGATTTAACCCATAACAAATACTGAAATCTTATCTGTGCTTTTAATATTTCTGAAGAGTAGACTGCAATTTGCCTGAGATTTCCCTGCATTTTTCCTGCTGTTCAGAACCAGGAGTTTTCCACCTTCTCTTTGAATGTTATCCCATATTTGTTCATCATAGAAAGGCTTAGAACCAAAGAAAGGCTTGGATTGGAGGGAACATTTAAAATTCTCTAGTTCCAACTATTCATCCTGTTTTAAGATCTGTTAGCTGCCCAGAATTCCATGTCATTCTCCAGTGAATTCTTTCAGTGGTGGAAAACATTTCTGCCCTAGGAGGAAATGTTCCTTTTAATCCAGGGTTGGATCACTTCCCTTGAAAAAATCACACCAGAGCATCATCAGGGATCAGGACCTGGCTCTCACCAGGGCAATTCTTTTAAAGCCCAACACTTCACTTTCACACTGACACCTTTTCACAAAGTTCTGGAAACAGAAAGGAAAAATAAAGGTGATGCAAACGCTTTGGAAAGGCCCCTTTGCACCATCAGATTTTCAGTGTAAGCAAAACACTAGCCAATATAATTTTCAGATAGTTAGGCCCTTGTCATTTATGTCTACAACCCACATCCAAAATCCAGAAACAAAATTAACAAGAGACCAAAAGGATCTCCCTCTTAATCAGAATAATTAAGGTGTGAAAGAACTTTCTAGGGATCTGAAGTTAAATTATTGGGAGTAGTGTTCTGAGCATTTTTTCTTTTTTTCACTTTCTGTTCATTTTATGCCTGAATTTTACGTTTGCACTTATTTAAGCTGTCTGGGAAAAGAGGCTGTACATAAAAGACGATTAGTTTTTAAAGCACTCCAGGGTTGGATTTAGGAAGAAGTCTTTGCTTTGTTTTCTTTTAACTTATTGTTGGGGTTGTTGGGCTTTTTTTTCGCACTTTAGATAGAAGACATAAACTGTAGCTTTTAAATAGATGAATGCTGAGAATAAAATTACCAAAGATTTCTTTCTAGAAAGGAAAGAAAATCAAGGAGAAAATAAGTAAAAATAATCTGTGTCCTGTAGTCATGCAATGATGCTGAAATACTGGGCCAAATTCTCAATGGATAGAAATCAATATACCTCCAGTGAAGTCCATGAAACAACATCATTTTGCACAAGCTGGGGGTCTGATAGCTACATATATATTTTATCTATCTGTATGCTGCATTACAGGGAAAAAATGGAAAGAAAAGATAAAAGAGCTCTTGAAAGTGAATGAAGTTGATTCTCAAAAAAAAAAAAAGGATTTCAGATGTTGAATATTTAATTCACTGATAAAAGGACCTTGATTTCCTGCATCCAGCCACCACAAATAAAAAAAAAAAAAAAAGAAAAAAAAAAAGAAAAAAAAAAAGAAAGGCACATCTTAAAAGGGAAGCAATGAGCAGAAACTGACCTTTCTGTGAGCAAGCAGATGAGAGAAGGTATTTGGTTAATCCCATCTGTCGCTGATTGGTCAGACAGAACCGTGTTGAAAATGTCTCCATCTGGGCTAATCTGCTCTCAGTTGGATGAGCTGAGGCCTTCAGAGTTAACCTGACATTTAACAATAATTACCCTTTCGGATGACCCTGGCCCAATCTCCTGCTCTCTTAGAAATCTCTCTTTTTTTGTGTGTGCTCCCAAACCCCTTGACTCCCATGTTAGAGATAGCTGAAAAGTGATGATACGATAATGAGATATGCTGTACAAACACACACACACACACATACACACTTGTGCCAGCCCACACCCAGAGATGCACCACATCTCCAACACTCCTGCATCATTTATCAGATTCCTGTGGCATATAGGAGGGGAGATATATTAAAAATCAAGGCGAGGATAATTTCCCAAATTAAAGAGTAGTCATGCTCGCTTGCTAACCTTTGTGTGGAAGCTCTAAGTTTCTTTCTGGCAGTTGGAAGTCTCTTATCTGTGGTGAGGAGAAATGGTGCATGGAAATAGGTTCAGATAGAAAAGCAGAGTTCAGAGGTCACAAAGGCTAACTGTAGATGAAATGTGGCTATTTCTTTTTACCTGAGGCTGGCTTCATCTTTCCTCTGAAAGGTCATTGTGATAGAACAAAAACACATCTCAGGAGAGGAATCATTTATCTCTGGTCAGGTTCTCCCTTCCATTGTGGTACTTTATTTATTTTTCTCATCTTTCAACCACATTTCTTCCAAAGTCACCTCCTTCCAAGCATTCTCCTTCCACTGAAGTCCAGTGCTGAGTTTTGAGTGTTGGTAGAAGTTTGACTTTGTTATACTTCTTGTCTCTGCTTTTACTTGGAAATCACGTCCAGAGACTTGGATGATTCCCCAAATCACTTTAATCTGTTGGTGATGAGCTGAAAAGTTTGAGAAAATAGCTATACTAATGGAAAAAGAACAAGGACAAGTCTATATGATAGGAAGCTCATTTCCAGGGTCTGATTTATTTCATATCTCCGCCCTGACCATACATAAATCTTGTATCTACCTCAGTTTCTTTATTTGTCCAACTAAAATTATAATAGTCATTTCACAAAAGTGCTATAAGATTAAATGTAAATCACCTTGAAATTCTTAAATAGAAGACAATTAAGAAGAACTATATATTTATACGTGGTATATCCTCTTACATCTTGGGTTGGATCCAATAACCAGTCTTAATTACAGTAATTATGCCTCTGGTCACAGCCAGAAGCTAGGAGTGAAGTGAAGAAATCAGGAAAAATGTTCAATCAATGCCCTAAGAAAAACTTCTTTATAAAAATCTTGTTTTCTCAATTTCCAAACAGTTCTCAGCTGTAAATTCAGCTTCAAGTTTATGTCTTGTCTTTGGACCAGCAAACAGCAAGGATTTTTCCAGTTATTCACTGTAGGCTTCTTTGTTTAAAGTCCATATCTTATGAGGCTGGATCCCTCAGTATTTATGGGCAAAGTTCTTTTGACTGCAGAACTGCTGGGAATTACCTGACCTGGATTTGTAGTCCAATTCTGAATATTTTCATGATCCAAGCAAACAGTCCATTTCACTGAACAATGTTCAAACAGTCATCACTTGGCAAAATCTCTGCTTTTGCTTTTGCTTTTGCCAAGCGAGCAAACTGTGACTGTTTCCTTGCCTCACACCCTGTGGTGACTAAGGTGACATATGGAGGAGCTCAAGTTCAGTCTGAGATTTTAGCAACTTACACATGTGATAGTTTCAGTACTTTTCTGGAGTCTTCAGATTAATTTAGGTGTGACATCATCTTTGTCTTTTTAAACTTTGTTTCAGCCTGTTGCTTTTCTGCAGGTATTCAAAAGGATATGCAGAGATGAATTCTTCCCTTGTTAGTAACTTATGAAGAATAGTGATTTTTATTCTGTTTTCCACACTTTGTTTCAAAATAAAGCATAGGTCCTGGTCTATTGTTCCCTGAAATCAGACATAGCTTTTCACATGTGATAAAATCATTCCTTTGGTGGAGTTATGATTACTCTCTCAGCCCTTCATGTATTTATATAGATCAAAATGTGTTTAAATTCTTGGAGAAAAGATTAAAAAAATCCCATATCGAAAGAGACTCTAAAAAACAAATAAAAATTCCTGCAATTCTTCTAGGTTAGGATGGTGTCTTTTACAGCAGCCTTGGCTACAAGCTTGCTAGATCTCTTTTAGAAAGAGTGGAAGCTTTTTTTAAACCTTTCTTTGTTTTTTCTTGGTTGCAGCTACTGCTGATTTTAAGCCTTTGACATGTTCATGTAGGACATTCACGTTGTTATATCAAAGGTGGACTTTCTATGGAAGAGATGGTATATGAGATGGGAAACGAGCTGACATGTGGACATCCACCCACCTGTGTATCTGGTGATTTGCTCCACAAAGTAGTTCAAATAATACATGACTAATGTTTTTCTACTCTCATCCTCAAAACCAACGTCCAGTTAATTCTGTGGTGGATGATCATAAAGTGAAAATGCTGAGCTCTTGGTTATCTGCAGAAGCATTTGAGAAGTTTAATTTGTTTTCCCTAGGCTGAAGAAAATGACTAACCAATTCATTATTGCTGAAACTGATATTCATATTGATTATAGGATCATTAATAGATGCCAAATTTTCCTCAGTGATGTGAAAGTGTGCAACCTAATTTTCTACTAGATATAATTAATCTGTGAAGAAAAGCAGTCCACGGTGTGTTTAAGCTATAGTAAGTAAATTGTTGTTAAATGGCCTCATCCATTTCTGATCCACCCTCTCTTCCCCTTATAGGCAAAAGCAAATATTCTTCAGTAATAAATGTTTAGTGAGACCAGTCTCAGCACCACCAGATCCTGTTTAAGATATGTCCATTTGGATTTCTACAGTTTATGTACTTGTCCTTTAAGCTGTCTTTGGAGGCTGTCATTAATTATAGCACATTAAAAAATACACACTCAGGGGCCCATAGACACTGAATACTGAATTAATGTCTCTTCCATATCCATATTAGCCAATGCTTTATGCCCTGAATAAACCAATGAAGGGGATGAGGTGAATAAGTTTTGCTCCATCTAAGAAAGAAGAACACAATTTTGCCCTTTGAACTTCAAGGATAAAATTGTCTGTTTTATTCTCAGTCAGTGACACAGTTTGGAAGGTACCCTCAGCTGGAAGGAGGAGCAGCTAACCCAGCATGGGTGCTGAGGTGTTATCCAGACCAAACATGTAATACTCATTCCTTACAGCAACAGAAGCTCATCAGGGTTTATTTTAGTTAGGTCATGTCAGTGCTGGCTTTTATTGATTCACATGATTCTCACATCTGAAATAGAACTATAATATCAGTGATTCGTACTGGTGGATTAAGTGTTTACCTCTTTGTTGTACAGGAGCTATATCCCCTGATAGTGTAATTGAACCAATGTTTTGCTTCAGCTGATTTCCATCCACAAACTGTTTTGGAGTTCAGAGAAGAGATCACCTTAAACCATTGAATTCTCCATTTTCACAGTCAATTAGTGATGGTTGCCAATATGGAGGAGGGCGAGGGATATGGGCTGCCCTTGAGAAAATGTCATACTATGCTGATGTCATAAAATAATAATACTACATACTAGGCGTCATTACTTTTGCTAGTACATAAAGGCAGCCAAGCACCAGAGCTACTTGGCTGTACTCTTTACACAGCCTGGGTCAGGTAAAAAACTGTGCTGCTGGAAATGCAAGTGGAACAGCCTGTGCCATTTGGACAGGCTGAAATTTAATACCACAAGGTTAGAGTTTACAGCACCAGTCTTCCTATTATCCAGTTCCGATTGTCACCCTGTGTAAATTGGCCCAACTGCTTTGAAATCAAGAACTGTGTGGGCTCAGGGTGTTTTCTCATTTTATGCCCTGGGAGAATTTGGCCAACCATTCCTCTGTATGCCACTGAAACGTGGCTATATATACACCTATTAATGGCCTATTGAGTTACTCTGAGCCTTATAACAGCCTCTGTATTTACAGGCTCTTAGGAAAATCTGACTGATGATCATTCAGGCAATAATTAAGCCCAGTAATACCCAGGCAAACAGAATCATGAACATAAAATTCTTCATACAGAATTTTCTAGGTAGGATAGAACAGATGAACTACAGGTCGGCCTTTGCCTCTGTGCTATTTTTTTGTTCTGTAACATGATCAAACCAATTAGCTTGATCACACTCTGACACCTATCAAACTGCAAAGGGGAAATACATATTTTTGGTAAAGGCAAAGAACTGTCTGTACCCAGACAGATGGTAAACGTGTATCAGTTTCTTCCCTCTCCTCTTTAGTTAGGTTTTTTTTTTTTTCTTTCCCCCTTTTGGTTTAAGTCACCCAGACCTTGTCTTTTCAATAATGTCATAATCAGCAAGCTGAAGGCAAGGCTGCAGATAATTGTTCTTTATGTTTCTCTCTGTTTAGTATCTGATTCAATACATCTGCGTGGACACCATTCCATCACCTTCTTAGTAACAGAGGTGAAAAAAATCAATGGCAATCAGATTACCTTTTTAACAGAAAGGCTAAAGGGCCAGTGCGTTAAGTTCACAGTGCATCACCTTCCATTTAAAACATCTCACTTCTGGGGGTTCTGTTTTATTTTTTTTTTATTTACCCTTTATTATTATTTATAGCAAGGGGGATTCCTCAGTATACCTTGATATAATTGCATTGGTCTCCCCTCAGTCAGACTGTGACAGCTGTTTTCTGCAGGGTGCACTGTTAGTTTTGATAAGACAGCTCTGTCCCCAAATCCTTGTTTCACATGTGTTTCATAACAAAATCAAGGAAACTCTGAACATGTATAAGTGTGTGCTGGGATTTTTACTGTTCACCCTCTTCTTTCCCCCTCATCCTCTGGGACAGACTCAAAGGAAGACTGTGACTTACAAGATGTGCTATGTAGAATGACTACAATGCCAGCTGATTCTGAAGAAATTTAGGGATATTTAGCAATCACGAAAAAAAAGAAAACAAAGATAACAATTTCAGGATATGGTGTTAATAGCCTGTGATTCCCTGAGCACCTTAGTTGTAGAAATCTGGATTAATGAATCACTCTAATTGTCTGTAGTTCATAAACATGCTATGTCCCTTTTAAATTACTAAGAAGATTTATTAGAATCATCTTCTGACCAGATATAGTTTGCAGGATTACCTTATGCTTTCCTATATTTCCACTCAGTTATGTCTCCCCCTGCACCTCCAAGTCCTTCCTTACTGGTTCCACTAAATATGGGTGAGTTCTGTATCTGAATCAGTCTTGTGTCTGCCATGGCTAAAACAATTCCCATGCATTTGCTGGATAAAATGGCTGGAATCCTTTCTGAGAAAAATAGTCCCAGCAGCACAAACTTTATTAATCAGGCTGGGATATCACAATTTATTATCATAAATATGAATGAGCAGGGAGTGTCTCTCACAGAGAGCTTGTCATCTCTATTACATGAGCCATTCTCATCAGCCAAAGGCACAGTTTAGAGTGGGTTGGAATTAGGATTTCTGGTGATTCTGACTTTTCTGTAGTTTGAATAACAAAACAAGTGGTTTGTATACCTGATCTCATCTTTCTTCCAGAGCCAAAGTTGTACTTAGGCAGGTACTTAGTGCACATCAGCTGACAAAGGGTTATGTCCAGCAAATCCCCAAGGGAAAACAATGAGCAGGATAAAAAGAAGTGGATGACTGATTCAATTCAACAGGGCCTTTATTTTTTATTCCTTGGCAAATGTTCAAGAATCTTTTAGCTCGACTTCCAGGTCAGATTGCAGGTAACTGTTAGAGACCTCTTCATCACAGATCCCTACAGCTACAGTAATTTCAATTCATTAAGTGTTGCAGAAGCTAGTAATTATTTTAAGAAGTGAAATAAAATTACTTTAAGAAATAGTAAATTCCTTATGTGTTTTCTCCTCCCTTCATTAGGGTAATGGCTATCAAAAGTTTAATTTTGACAGTGAATTAGAGCCGACCTCATATCTAACAAGTGGCAGTCAAAATCCAGGTTTTTGTTTTTAAGAAAAGATGCAAAAGGAAAGTAATTCAGAACTAAGTGGGATGAAATGTTTGTTTGTGCCAGTTTTGTAAGTTGTGTAAGTCTGCAAACTACATAGAAGACCTTTCAGCAAATTAACATATATCAAAAATAGTAGGGGAAACATGGATTAATCAGACATTCAGAAGCAATGAGTGACTTGAAACTGAGTGCAGGCAAACATCTCCTCTCTGTGATCTTAAGACAGTAGTGCTTCTTGGGTCCCAGCTCCAATTTCCCTTGTATTTTTCCAGTTGGGAATTTTGAAGGCCTGAGATATGTTCCCTACCAGAGACAAACATGCTGCATGAAGGTCATGAGGAGGGACAACTTTAACCTGGCAAAGAACTCATACCCAAACCGCCTCAGCACTCAACTCCTCAAGCAGACAGCAGAGAATTTACAGCCTCAGCCTGCTCCAACCTCTCCATAATTATATATGCAACTCTACACCTCTGATAATTACCAGGCAGGCAAGAAACTACCCTCTGGCCCCACATAAGGTGGTCTATTTTGTACCTTGAATTTTCCAGTGGAAACATCCCCTTAGTGGGGTTTCAGGTTGTGCTGCTGCATAAGACCACATCTGGTTTGAGTGGAGCACAAGGAAGGCATGGAGGGGAAGGCAATAGGAGGGAATATAGGTAAAAAAGAAAGAAAAAAGCTGTGGTCGTGCAAAGCAGGATTCATGTGGCTACAAGGAGCTGCTGGTGCTGGGAAGGGTCAGAATCTCAGCTCGGGTGAATGGGAGGAACAGTGATCAACTGTAGTGTAAACCAAAACAACGCCTCACAAAATACTTAGTACGTTGCATGGTACTTTTGCAACTGGTATAGAATTTCACACCTGGGGTACATATTATCCAGCATTGAAAGACAAAAGCAAGGTGTTTAAGACAGATCTATAGAGGCTGCAATATCAAACCTTGCACATTTCCTTTCCTCAGTTCATAGAAGAAGCTGCTTTGTGAAGCACTGGTCAGTTTTGGGAACCTGTGGAGAAACACAGGGTGAATAAAATGTACCCTTTACCCTTCCACAACACAATCTTCTAGGGACAGAGTCAGTTTCTCTATCAATGAAGTTTTGAAACAAACTCAGGATTTATAAAGTGCACTGATGTAGAAAGCAGCACTGTCCATAGGAGTCTGAGTTTCTGGCTCAGGGAACCAGACCCTCCAGAGGCCCTACATGCCTTGTGCCAAAAGTCTGGAACAAAAGGACACGTTTCTGTGTGAAATCTGTCTCTTCCCACGCTTCATGTTTGCTAAGATGCAGCCTTACAATGCAGAAGTGAAAAATGTGTGTATTTTACAAATTACATAAACTACACCAACCTGGGGGAATTTGCAGGTGTGGGAAAGTCAGCTCACAGGTGACTGTGATTACACTGGATGAGATACACTGAGGGCTGAAAGAAGTGGTAGATTTTTCTCCCCCTCACTTGCTTTTGCAGTACTGTTGTCCAGGGAGCTAGCAGCAAAGGCTGTTACAGTGAAAGGAAGATAGAAGAGTTTCTGCAGGAGCACAGTTAGAGCTGGATGAGGATTAGCTCAATAAGTGTGCATTTCCTCTAGAAAATCAGCTCTTGTAGATGGAGAATTTATCTGTGGGATCTGGGTCTCCAAGCAGGGTGGCAGCCTGAGCTGTAGGGCTGTTTTCAGTGGGGCTGTTCAGAGAGGAAGGCACAGGCTTGGTGCCTTCCATGAAAATGTCTGTGCCAACACCACATGAAAATTATACCTTGTGCCGGCTGAGTCTGAATTATACATGTTCTGGAGGTGGTTCTGGGCACCCCTGGGGTGGAGAGGGCTGTTGGAGCTGAGGACTGCAGCACAGTCCTGGATGTGTCTGGAGCTAGAGGAGCAGAGGGGCTGGGTGCTGCCAGAGCTGCCTCCAGCCCTGCTGCCCAGCCGAGTTCTGTCCTCACTTACACAACAGCAATTTAGATCTTTGACCAAAGATTCAATTTATTATGAGGGGACATATGTTTCTCATAACTATGGTTTCTGTCAGAACCCATGAGCATTAGGGGCTTTTTGTTGAGAATAATGGAAAATTCCCATTGAGCAAAGTTCCCCTATGCTGTGCCATTAACTTAGCTCCATATATCTTCCCGGGTGTGGAGAGGGAGGGTTTTAAATATTTTTAAACAATTAATTTAAAAAGCTTTTTCTTCCCTTAACTTTTTTCATTACAACTTGATAATAAGTTAAATAGTTTCATGAAACGTTCTTCTTCAAATTAAAATTAATGTGTTTCCATTTTTATAACTGAGCAACAAATCTTTATATTTTTGGAGCTGAGACTATGCCAAAATCTATTTACTTATAAAAACCCCCACAAGCCAAAGTTAAAAACAGGAATCAGTTGGGGTAGTTTATATCTGAACCGTAACACAAATTGAAGGATCTTGCAGGCTAAAGTGTAAGGATTGCTGCATCTGATTGAATCAGGGATCCCTGCCAGGATGAAAGAGGAAGAAATGTTAAGAGATTTAAACTTTTACTCTAGTAAAAGCTGATTTTTCTGTGGCATTTCAGTAGTCAATGATGATGTGCAAGGCAGAAAAACTCCAGTTATTTCTACTGCGAATGCAACAGCTAACCAGGAGAAGAGTAGAAGCTGAATTATGGTCAAAAAGGAGATAGAAGCTACTCTTAATTACTTTTCTGATCCCAGAGGTGCTTCAATAACAGTTTTAAACCTTGTTTCATATGTTAACCTGGGCACTACATATTTCAAACCAGGCTAGTAAGTCACTAAAGGTAATGAGGACTCCATGGTGTGATGTGAGGCAGGGTCCCACAGAAGACTAATGACACCAGATTTAATTGGAAGGTGTAGTTGGTGAACCAATAAAATCCCCCAAACCAAAAGCAGCAATATGGGGGCTGAGGTTCTGCCCACAGGTAATTGCTCAATGATGTAAAGCATTGCAAAGAAAAGCCAAAGTCATATTTTTGCTATTAGAGCAGACAGAAATCGGTTCACTTGCTACCTTGTTTTGATATCTTATGCATTTAAGAGATTAGATTAATAACAGTCTAAGATGACTGTGTGGTGGATGGGCTAATCTTCAAATATGTTATGGCAGAGTAGGCCTGCATCTGAATGTGGGTTATGCCTTATGTGATGGAAATGTTCACAAAGTCTGGACATCCACAAAACCAGCACTGGGATTTATTCAGTTCAAAAATATGATGCTTCCCAATTTCCTTATAATGGTTACATTATACTTGTATTTTGATTAAAGTACTTTTCAACAGGTACCTTTGCTGCAGGTAGAGAGAGAGGGTCCCCACAGAGTTTGACAAAACATGATTCTCAGGTCTTGTACCTCTGCCACACTTGGCTTGCCACTCTCTCAGACACTGGGTGCCCTTGGAGGACGTGATATCCTTCTCAAAGAGGATGCCTTCTTTGGGATGGGGGATTATCTGCACACACCTTCTGCCTGACACAGAGAGCCAAGCACACAGGCTAGTCTGGCTGGAGACCAAAAAGCAGCTTTACGGTAGATCCATGACAAACTTTTCCACCTATTGCTTATGTTTTCCAAGAGTTTCTGTTTATAAAGTGTAAAAACCACTGCCTTCTGTATTTTTTCCATTTCTTGTTTCTTCATACTAACTTTTTTGCTTCTTCCTTCAGCTCATTTCTGGGGGGAAAAACCCTAAATCATCTAAAAAATTATCCTGACAAAATGTAGTGTGGGAAGGGATCATGTAATGAAAGACCTCTTGAAGTGCATATCTTTGAGGAGATATTTAGCTTACCCATTGTCTTGTTGCTGCCAAGTTCTTCGGTGGAAACATTTCTCAGTGGTAGGGGATGATGTTTTAACTCAGAGCAGATGTATAAAATTAAAAAAAAAAAATTAGAAGGCAACAACCCTAAACTTTTCCATTTCTACTTTTATGTATGGGCACATCACTATTTTCTCTGAAGAAGAAAAACACATTTATGAGAGCATCTACGGTGTCAGATTCTTCACATATCGGTGACAAGGCAGAAGATTTCAGCCTGATGGCAACGGCTGAAAAAAATCCATGCAGGTTATGAAGATGAACATTTTAGGCTTGCACAAGTGTCTGTCTCTTGCAGGGTTCCTGACAGCAGCCAAGGAGGCTCACAGGAGCACCACGACAGCACCTGCTCCCTGGGCTCAAGAGCTCTCTCAAAGGCTCAGCTCTGTGCTGAACAGCTCCTCAGTATGTGAGAGGAATGATATTCCAGCCCCGGAAATCCAACTGTTATATTTGTTTGTACTTTTGGCTGTTTGTAAGTTCCCTAACCACCCCTGCGTGTGTGACTCTGAGGCTGCCATATTGCACAATGTGTTACCGTGGTGGGTCAGATCAGAGCTGTCTTGCCAACCCTATTCCAGCAAGAGAGCTGGCATGGAGAAAAGATGACTGAATTAGTGGCCAATTGGGACATTTTCTGACCTACTCTTTAGGAACCAAGTCCTCTGAACTTTCCCATTATCCTTCGGCTTCATCCTTTTAATAGGGACCAAATCTCCATTAACAATTGAACACCGACAATAAGTGCCATCAGGAAAAGGAAATTCAATTTTAGTGGGGGATGACAGCCTTACCTTTTCGCGCTTAATTGGCCGTATTGTCTCCAAAAGTTAATTGGTTACTTAGTCCAGGTAGTTAGTAAAATGTTTAGCTGCGTCAAAAAGCCCAGGCTCCTACTGTTAATGGGGCATGAAATGGAATGTTTGATACTGCAAATAAAATCAGTGATATTCAAGGATGTTATGGTAGGTAATGCGTTGAAACTGCCATTTAATGGGTCCTGGAAGATTAGGGTAGTGTCAGCTGGAACCGCCCGGTCTCTTTTCTGACATTGTTAGTTGCCTCTTCATTTACTTAACGGCTGTCTGCACTGATTACATAGGCATAAAACTCCCTACAAAAAAACAACAGAGACACGCTCTATTAGCAGTCCAATTAGAACTATTTGCATATTACAGTTCATTTCTGCTTAAGTGAATCCCTAATACAACTTAAGAAAAAAAAAATCTATTGTCATTTAAAAAAAAAAAAAAAACAAAACACAAAAAAAGACCGGAAAAGAAAGGAAAAGCCTTAAAGGTGATCTCTTCTCTGCCACTTCCTTCTCCCTGGGCAAATTTAGTAAAGGTTTATAAAAAATAAGAGGCGGTGGAGCAGCCCAAAGGTAAGAGATTTCTGTTGCAGTCTTATACGATGATGACTTTTTAGAGTGTCAGGAAAATCATGCCAACTTTTTACATGGCCATTGTGGAGTTTTTTCCTAGATTGCTTTCCAACTTTTTTTTTTTTTTTAAGTTTTCTTTAAGACATCCAAAGGTAAATGTTAGATCAACCTTCACCTTGTGTTTCTTGAGCTAAATAGCTAATGTGTCTGAGAATGGATCTCAGGAGGAGCACACTTGACGCTGTGCAGTTCACCTACCCTATTAGCAAATGGTGGAAAATGATTCCTCCCCTTCTCCCAGTCCTCTCCCACACCCTTAGAGGCTGGAGCTAATAGGGAAGGAATACAGCTCTCTGCTCCTCTTGAAAATACTTTTGTCTAAATTTAAACCCATTGTCAAATGGCATAGAAGAGATGCCTTGGGACTGAACTGAAGCAGGTGAGAACAAATGCATCCAAATTATCAGAACTTCAGAGGAGTCATCTCCTGCAGGAAATGTGGGAGACTTGGGATGACCTAATTGTGGCCTTCAAGTAACCTGAAGGGAGCCTTCAGGTGTAGAGATATTTTGTAAGGGCATATAGTGACAGGACGAGGGAGAATGGCTTCAAACTGACTGAGATTGGACATTGGGAAAAAATTCTGTACTCTGAGGGTGCTGAGGCACTGGCACAGGCTGCCAAGAGAAGCTGTGAGTGCCCCATCCCTAGAAGAGTTCAAGGCTAGGTTGGATGGGGCTTGGAGCAACCTGGGATAGTGGAATGTCCCTGCCCAGAGCAGGGTGTTGGAAAGAGATGAACTTTAATGTCCCACCCATTCCATGTCTCTATGAAGTAAAAGAAGCTGGAACTGGTGGTGGATGTTTGCTGGAGGTCTCTCTTTACTCGTCTGTAGAATGGGAAAAGGAATATCCCTATGGCCAAGTCACTGTAGGACTTTTGTGTGAGAGCAATGCTTTGAGCTCTGCATCTGCAGTGGCAGCGACTGTGCCCATAAAAACAGCAAGGGAGCTGAGGGTCACAGAAACAGAATCCTGCAGGACTCTTGAGGTGAAGGCTTCTTAAAAACAGTAGCAAGATTGCTAGTAATAACCAAAGGAAATATTTTCTGCTCTTCCTTTTAATTTCTACTTCCCTGTAGTCTGCTGAGCCTGTTGTATTTAAAGGCCTCTTTTTAAGATGGTCATTACAATTTGTGCACATTTTTGCTGGTGAGGAGGGTAGGCTGTTTCTCCTGTGAAATTAAAAAATGCTGATTTTCTCTTTTATTTTTTTCTATCTCTTTTGTTAGCATGTTTCCCGGGGCCCTACTCTCATGGAAACCTGGGGGCTGACAACCAGCAAGGAGCTTCTCGCCTGCCTCTTGGTTGGCTGGGATATATCTCCAAGGGTCTCCAAGCTGGGCTGGCTGGGTGGAAAAGCTGAGCTGGTTGATTGGTACTTGGATTAGAGGCACCTACAGGAGCCCAGGGGAGATCTTTGATGTTGAAATGCTAGTGTAAATACCGACAGAGTTATTTCCAAAGCTCGCACAGTTCAATTCCTTTTTACATGCAGACCTAATTTCACAGGTCAGCCAACCCACCTCCGCTATTATCTGGATTTAGCGATTAATAGAGGATTTCAGTAGTTGACTGTGACAAATGGTGACTAGGGAAGGGAGGGGGGAGGAAAACTATTCTAAAACAAGGAAGGTTTTTAACAGGTCGTTCTCCCCAAATCCATTATTTTTACTCTGACACACAAACAATTGCAACAAGCCCAGAACCAAGAAAATCCCTCAATGCAAAGAGCTGCAATTCTCTGTTCCTCTCTCCTTCCACCCCTGCCTTGCCCATCAGAGGAGTCACAGTGTGCAATATTGTATTGTTTTTATGCCCTGTTGGGTCCTTTGTGTCCGGCCTCCTGCTTTATATCTAACACTCATTCACACTTAGCAGAGATGAGTATTGTCAGACAAAACTCTGGCACTCAAACTCCCGCTGCCTTCCGGGGCTGCCCAGCCCCAGAGGGCACAGCCAGGGGGGGACAGGCCCTCTGCCCCCACAAACACTCCCTGCCAGGAAAATGGCTTTCTGGAAAAGCACTGCCTGCTCATAAAACGGACCTAAATCACTGAGCAGTGATTAAGGATTGGGCAGTGCTTTCTGCTGTTGTTACTTGAATACACGTTGGGGTTTTTTTTTTGTTGTTGTTGTTTTTGTTGTTTTGTTTGTTTGTTTGTTGGGGCTTTTTTCCCCCTCAGGCATTAAAAAAAAAAAAAAAAAAAAAAAAAAAAAAAAAAAAAAAAAGCTCCAAAGTTATTTTAGGGACTAGTTTCTTGCACATGAGACGAATGAAAGAGAAAAACAATATTTGGAAAATATTCATTTTCTTCCATATATATATATATAAAAGAAATGGCAACCAGAATTGCCTTTTTAAATAAAACATCAGCCCAGGAATGCAAACTCTATTTTGTTTATAATCAACATGTACTCTGTCTTTTTTTTTTTTTTTTTTCCTGGTTCAATGTCATGCCTAGTGGAATAGCAATTCACAGAAAACGTGGGATAAATCATTAGTTCCAGTTTATTCTACTTTTATTTACAGCAAGGATTTCTTTACCACTGAACAGAATTGATTGCTGGTGAGGGACTATTTGATTATTAATGTGGGACCACTTGGGCACTGTGGTAGTCACCAAGGGAAGGTGGCTTTTCAGGGTGCAGAGAGATTGTGTAAAGGCTTGATCCATGGTGTGGGAACATGTGCCTCTTTCTAAGAGTTATTCTGCTGAGAACTCCAGATTCTGGAAACCATTTTACCTTCTATTTCCATTAATTAATGTGAATTAGCAGAGGATTTGTTGATTTTAAAAAAAAACACCAAAAAAAAGGATAGATTATTAGGTAATGCAAATAAAATCTGCTCACTTATTTGTTAATCATAGCGGTGATTTTATTTTGCTTCTCTGTGAGTGACAGGGGGGAGTCAGGTTGCCAGTTGCACTTTGTATTTATGATTAGATTTCCTTACCGATTCCCCTGGGATTTCCAGTACTGAAACAGGAGAAATTTATTTACTTTTATTTATGTGTAGTTGTTGTTGTTGTTGTTGTTGTTCACTTTTTTCCTCCAACAGTCTTATTCTAAAAAAAAAAAAATCCAAGTTTTGCCCTCAAAAAATTTGCCAGAGGCTTTCAAACTAAAAAGCTACTTTTTGTTACCAGTTGGAAATTTGCATCGCAAACTCTGGTGAACTTTAGCTGCACGCTGATGACCCGCGTGCCTGCGAGCCAAGAAACTTGCCTTGTGAAGGGAATACACGGGCTGAGAAGCTCCAGGGTCAGCTGGAGCCAGGAAATGCAGTGTCACAAGGAAAACAATTTGCATGAGTCCTGCAAAAATAAATGGGCGTATTGACATCTCTGGGCCCGAGTCAAACTCTGAGGGTGGGTCATTGTGTTCTGGTTTTGTGCCCGTCTTTTAGGGAAAATCAGAGCTGTTTTGTTATTTTGTTTGTGTAACCAAGAGTCATCCTTCTCCAGTCTTGGTTTGCCTGTGTGGGACTGGACTCCAGCTCTGCAGCCCTGGCTCTGAGCACCCTTATCCTGACCTGGCGTTCAGCAGCAGGATCACATTACTAATGAGGGTATGTTTGAGCTCAATTAAAATAAATACATTTTACAAAACTCAGTCTAGTTTCAAATATTCAGGCAGCTGTCTCTGCCAGTCACCTGGCAGTTTATTGCTTCAAGTCTTTTCCTCTAACCTAAAATCCTTTTAGCCTCTGCTCAGGGACAAATGACTTTTGTTGTTCCTTTTTGTTTACTGCTTTGGCTGTACACACAACCCTTCTTGGAAATCACTTCTTTCCCAAGTATGGTACTTTGGCACATGAAATAATTTGGCCTTTTAAAAAAACCCAACCAGCTCACAACATTTCCAGTATTTCTGTCCCACTGGAAGGAAAAAAAAAAAAAAAAAAAGAAAAAAAAAAAAAAAAAGCCAAAACAAGGGAAGATTGGATTCCTCACTTGTTGAAGAACTGGCAGAACAAATCTGTTCATTAAGGAGAACACAGACAAGGAAAACATGGTATTTCTGACTTTTTAATATCAGGGTATATCTTTTAATATGTTTTGCATTATTTTGGGGGAGAAGGAGGCTAAATCGTATATTTTCTTATTTTCTTTTCCTCTTTGCCCTTCTGTTAAGTGGTGGAAGTTCCCATGTTGACAGCACTGCTTTAGATCCAGACTCCTGACTGCAGCACATTCCTTACTTCCACAGCACTTCTCTCCTGTAGTAACTTCAGTCCCAACCTCTGCTGAACAAGTCGCTCTAATATATATATGTGTGTCTACTCACATAAATAAATACATACCCTGCCCTCTGTAATTGCATCAGTAACATCCAAACTTGTTGAAACACAGGCTCGTTGTTAGCTTCCTGAATTGGCTGTGAACAACTGTGTTTTCATGAGCCATCCTAAATCTTTGTAATCAAACTGGTGGTGGAGACAATGCTGCCATTGACCACACTGAGCTCTCACTGAAATTTACAGAGCAGTTGAGCACAACTTCCAGGCATTTTTCTCTGGTTTTGCCTTTCAAAGTCACAACGAACATTTGTGCTTTCTTCAGATTTATGAAACTCCTCCATGTTCTGTTATTTTATTTTTTTTCTAGCTCTTCCCTGGGTTGCACCCGTTTGCTCCTGCTAATTCAGTTCAGAATTGCAGGTACACTTGTAACAGAGTTTTGGCAGACAGAGCTTTTTAAAGCCAATGGCAATTTCATGCATATGTATCCAAAGGTATTGTCTGACCCTCAAGGAATCTTGTGGTTAGACATGGATAGTGAGCATTTGATTACCTGTGTGCATCTTTAATTATATCAAGGTGTGTGTAATAAAAAATGAAGTGCCTGATTCCCTGCTCTGTTACTCCATTTTGTGCTGGAATAATTGAAATGAGCAGGACTGTGCCCTGCTGAAAGTGCTGTAGAGAGGTGTAAATGGTGTTCTCTGGTAAGTTTTGGTGCAGTTTGTGAGGCAACTTGGGAAGGTTACCTTTCTCTGAGGATGCCCCATCCCTGGCAGTGTTCAAGGACAGGTTGGATGGGCTCCAGTGGAAGGTGTCCTTGCCCATGGCAGGGGTGGGATGAGATGATCTTTAAGGTCTCTTCCAACCCAAACCATTCCATGATCCTACATTCCTGTACGTTTAACAAATCCATAGAATGAAAACACACCAACACACACTATGTTTTCATCATTGATTAACCAGTTTCATGACCTTTTCAGTGCGAGAAATAATTGGCAGTTTTAACTAACAATAAATTGATCCCATTATTCAGTATACAATATTCCACCGATTTCAAACAGGATGCTTATTAAAGAGGCCAGCTACTTCCTATCAGTCTCATGCACAGGTAAATAAGCAGGGCTGTTGTGTGGCATCTATGACAATGGCAGGACAAGTCATAAACAAAAACATTCACACACAGCCAGGTCTCCAAACCTCCTGTTTGCCAATTACAGTAATGCTGATGACATATCTAGTTTAACGCACACTGCATTAAAATTGTCCCCCCTTTTCTAGGAAAATCTAATTACACCAAGCCCAAGCACTCAATCAAACCTGTTATTCTGTGGCTAAACAGCCCAGTGTTAATGCAATTTGAGGAGATCCAGGCCGTGACTGGGAACGTCATGTATTAACAATATCTAATGGGAGCTCCCGTAGGTAAATGAATATGCTAACAAGCAAGGTCGCTGCTAAATCTAATATCTTTAAGCTGTTTAATTCCAAACAGTCCCTTAATAAATCAATTGACCGGGAGAGCTGATGCCCCTATCAATAATTCAAGAGGGCAAATAAATATTTCAGATGATTTGATAGGAAGGCTAGTGTTGGCCTTATAGAAAGCTTTGCATTTCATTAGCCTCTTGCTTAAAGTTTTATAATGTGCAGAACAGTGGTGATTTTCCCTAATCTCGAAACCCCAAGTGTGGGGAAGAAGAGGCTGAGGTAACCTGCTTCAACCACTTCATCTGCCAGGGACTTGATGACAGCGGAGATGGGAAGAGGTGGGAATAGTTTCAGGCTTCCTAGTGACAACTTCTCCACCCCAACAAATGACGAGAGGAAAATCAGAGCACGTTTTCATTTCTGGGGGATCCAAAAGAAAAGTAACCTTAGGAAGCTCGGATTAGTGGTTAATGCCACGTGCCATGCTGCCTTTTGTAAACGAGGGAAGTCATTTGTGTTTGCATTGGATTATTTGTGTGTTTATGTTAATACTGAGCTGTGATTCAGGTTTGCCAAATGCAATTCCCTTGAAGGAAAAGCAGAGTTATTAAAAGAGGTGCTGCCTGTAATTGATCTGCATTAAGTAAGTGAAGCTTGCAAAGTGCTTGACATACTTGAATGGGAGAAGCCAGGAGTGCAAAATATTATTCTATGAGAGCAAAAGTATTATCATGGTATCTGAAAAATTGCTGATCATTGAAACATGTGGTTTATTATAAAATCAATAAAGACAAAGTTACAAGAGAAAGGCAGAGAAAATGTACCTGATGCTGGAGAACAAAGAAGAAGAAAGTCCCTGAGGAAGCTTCTTATTTAAGCGTGTGTAAATTTGCTTGCCTCTGTCCAATCCATTTATACCACTAATACAGATTAGAAGACAATGATTACTTACATAAGCATTTCAGTTTAGGAAAAAGGAACCTGTGCCATAAAAACATGATCTATTGTTCTGCAATACATCTCCAGACACGGATCTGTGTCTCCCTGAGATAAGTCAGGGTCTCATTCCTGCCAGAGCTCTCCCACCTATGTCTCTCCTCCACAGAGAGTCCCTGCAGCAGAAGGCTGAAGAAACAGCCTTAGGGTGTAAGTGTGTTGGCACCAAAGTCATCAACACTGAGCCTGAAGCCTCCCACTGAACCTCATCACTATGGAGAACATAAAAAAATGAGATTTCTTGCAACAACAACAAGCAAGGAGGTCCCTCCCTGGCATGATGCTCTCAAGGGAGCTCACTCAAACTCCCCAGCAGTGCTCTCCACGTGGCCTGGGTTCATGCTCTGATAAGAAAGGGGACTCAAATCCTGCTCCCTGCAGAGTTATAGACTGTATGAAACTCTCCAAAGGGTGGTTTGAAAAGATCTCTTCCCCACCAATGCAGCATAAGGGATTTTCTACAGTATGATGGTGAAGAGTTCCAGCTACAAAAGTCCTTTTGGTGGGAAGATTGTTTAAAAATTAGATGCAAGGCAAGTTTTTTAATCATTTTGGACACATAAGAAAACACTACACTTTCAGAACTTGACTAGAAAAGCTTCTGACACTCCAGACTGGGTCTTCAGCACAAATAGTCTGATTTACGCCTCCTCTAGAGCAGGCTCTTGGTTCTTTCTGCTTTTTCTCCCTAAATAGCAAGATCCATATAAAAATCACTGAATGAGGATCTTCTATGGTAGCAGTTTTACATTGCAAATTACTCAATGAGGTATGAAAGAAACATCTCAGCTGTGCAAAATCACAATTTAAATGTTGGATTTGGTTTATTTTCAGCTCCATGACTCAATGGGGTAGATCCTCTCTATGGCACTGAAAGTAAAATCTGGCCAGGTTTAAAATCCAGTGCAGGGATTTCATCTCGATCACTAAGTGACCTTTTCCTTTAACTCAAAATGCCATGTTGTCTTGTGTGTGCTGAAGCTGAGCCTGGGTGCCACAGAACATTGTGGGAAATGGGAATTACTCTGCATGTGGAAAATGCAGAAGTAATAGAATGATATTAAGGAATAGTGCAATCATTTACTAAACATAAACTTTGAATCCTAAGCCACTTTTTTGTTTCTTTTAAGTTCAGTTTCTACTTGTTTTTTTTTTAAAAAACAACTTTTTTAGGAATTAAATCTTTACTTGCAGAAAATGTGTGGCTCCCATAAGCACATGTCAGAGTGAGTCCCTGTTCCTGTTTTTCACAGGGAAGACTTTTTCAATCCCTTGCAAAAGCTTTCTCTATTAGAGGGGACACAATCCATAGGAATTTCTTAGAAAAATGAAGGTAAAGTTATATGGGAAATCAGTGTAAAAGAGTTTTTATTCCTTTTTTTCCTTTCCCATTAAAACAGAAATTCCCCAAACATTTTCTTTAGATTCAGTTCATGACAGGCCTTTCAGATTCAGCTATCCTTAGGGACCTCAAGAACAGTGTTGGTGAGGATTTCATGAAAATATTGATGCAGAAAATCACATGAAGTTTTTTGCTATATTGAGTTTTGGGGTTCTGGATAAGGAATTGTGGAGTAAGTACATGACAATCAAGTTAGTAATTAATGAAGCTTTCATATTTCTTTTACTCCCATAATTTCAGATTTCCATGAAGGACATGGTCAGCCCTAGTGGGATTCTATCTGGGGAATAAATACACACAACTGCTCTGATTTGTCAGCAAAGCTTCTGCTATTATCAAGAGTTGTTTTGAAATCGTGGCCCCTCACAGAAGTACATGGAGATGCTGTTGATGTCACTTTTGTCCTTTTGTTCCTTTTCTTAAAAAAAAAAAAGACAAAAAAGACAAAAAAAAGAAATATATAAAGAATAATGATGAGAGAGTGTTCATCTAACTCATTCACAAGGTTCTACCTGCCATCCCTTATGCTCAATGAGGATGTGAGGGCACTGTTAGGCATATGTGCATGTAAATTACCTCTAACTGCACATCTCTATTATAGGCAATTACACTAATGTGCTAGAATGATACATTTAGTGTCTTCAGAAGATAGAAGCTGGGTGGAGGGCAGACTGATTTGAAGATCAATCTGGATGAAACAAAGAATGGTATTTATTTGGTAGACCACTGGGGAGAGCTGGCTAAAACTGCAGAATGAGATAACATTAGCCATTTGATAAGTGAGGGTTGCAATTTAGGAGTCTTATTTGCTTTTAATTTAAAAAAAAAAAAAAAAGTCTGTGGATTTCTAGGCTAAGATTGGGAACTACTTTTCTCTGTATAATAGGTATCTCAAGCAGTATGAATTGGCAACCAGAAGATGTGCCAGGTGTTTGAGTTTGGCCTATCCAGTCTGTGCCTCTATTCAGGTGTCAAAATGTGGGTTCTTATGCTCCTACATGCAAGGCAGAGCCCCTGTGGTGACCCCCCTGTGAGCAAGAAAAAGTGATGCCAGCTTTGTGAGGTTTCCAGCAAAGTTAGGAAGTGTTTCTTTATGGAGAAGGGGAATTCGATAAACTTGTCTGCCTGTGCCTTCACCACTTCACTCCTGAAATGCTCTTGGCTGGGTGACTTCTGTTGACTAAAAATAAATACCTGAATTCATAACAGGAATAACTTTGGAGGCATTTGTTCCATCCTGGGTGCTTTACAGCTTTGTGCAGAATTTAGGTGACTTTATATTAGTGCTTGAGTCTCAAATGCTTTACTTAGAAGTTACAGGGGGAAAGTTCTTGCTGCTGCAGCAAAGGAGCCTTGAGGTATGAAGGGAGAAATGTCTGGATTAAAGCACCAACTGTTCCCATGACTTTCCCATCCACAGAAGCACCATGGATATGGGCTGCTTCTGCTGCTTGTTCATGTCCTAGCCTTGCTCTTGCTTTCATTTGGGAAGAAACAGAGGAAAACTGCATGAGATTACCTGTGAGGGCTGAGTGACAGCTCAGGTGGCACCACTACCCAATACTGGTATCATAACATGAGTTTTCTATTTCTGTCCTTGTCTTACATGTGGCAATCCCTACGGGAAACTTAAGACAGAGACTTTTCATACTATGCCAAATGCATCAATTTAAGATGTAATGACATGTCAAAGATTATTATCTCATAATATATCTTTTTTGTATGCACCAGTACAGGCTGGGGGCTGACCTACTGGCCCTGGTGGACAACAGACGGTCCGTGAGCCAGCAGAGTATCCATGTGGCCGAAAAGACCAGTGGTACCCTGAGATGCACTAGAAAGAGCACTGCCAGCAGGTCAAGGGAGGTGCTCCTGCCCATCTCCTCAGTGCTGGTGAGGCACATCTGCAGTGCTGCTATCTCCAGTTCTGGGCTGCTCAGTACAAGGGATATATGCAGCTCCAGGCCTAGGAGAGCCACTAAATTAGTCAGGAGTTTTGGAAAATCACTCCTGTGAGGAAAGGTTGAGGAAGCTGGGCCTGTTGAGCCTCAAGAAGACGTGAATGAGAGGGGATCTCGTTCAAATTGTGAAAGCGTTTGGTAATCCTGACTGTTTGCAGGTGACAAAATGAGCACTTTTCTCTTCAGAAGGACAGGTTGATGTTATGGGGACACAGTGCACAAGGCACAAGAACAAATGGTGGGACAAAATTTTGTGCATTTGTGGGATGTGGGGGAAAACAAGAAACAGTGGATGGAGGGAAAATAAACACAAGAAAGAGACAACTCTGTTCCATATGAGAACAAGAGGATAAATATCTTTATATGCTTTCTGAAGAACTTAGCAAATTTTACACTGAGGGCCTGCTTTTTGCAGGGATTTGCTTTGCATGCTACAGGCTGCTTTAAAGAGTTTTCTGGTTTTACATTTGGCTGCACCATGAGGAGATTACTTCCCCATGCTTAATAAATGCAGAAAAGAGATCTGTAGGGCCACACATTTGCACACACGCACGCATGCAACTGAGATGCCCAGCAGATAAGTGCAGTATTTTTGTTTACAAGGAGATATTACACTGGAAATCCTATTAGCAATCAGACAGTCTGCTGGCTGGATTTAATAAACTTCAACCAAAGGAGTTACTCCAGCTGGCATATTAACCCCCTAAAGGCTCAGTTTTACATTTTAGATGCTCCCCTAACTTGTGGACGGATGAATGCACTGTAGGCACAAGCTAAGTTTTGCCAGTTAAAGTGTTTAGGATCAAGACAGAAATTCATGGAGACTCCGAGCAAGGTGATTTTATTCCACTTACATCGACAACATGGGGATGCTGATGCATCTGAATAAATGCTGTGTCGTGATAAAATCTCCCCCCAGCTCTAACCTCAGTCCCACGGAGTTTGGAACTGTGAGAAGAATGGAGGGACACATCCCTTTTCCTGGGAGCCAGGCTGCTGTGATTTGGAAAGGGGATCTGGGCGGTCAGCCCCTCAGCATCCGCCTGTGTAAGACTTGCTGCACCATCCTAGCTTAAAAAGACAACAAACAGATGGAGGCCAGGGAAATAGGATGCAACATACACAAATTAAAAAGTCGCAGATGTGGCAGACGCATATCCTATTAGTTTTGTCTAGAGCTGGTTGAAAAATGCTAGAGATAAAAATTCGAATGGTTGCTAAAAAAAGAAAAAAAAAATGGTGTTGAGATATGTAAAGATTTTAACCTCCTTCTAGCTTTACCTTGTGCCATTTCACTCACCTTGGGGCTGGGGATGTGCACAGGTGAAAGTGAGAGCCCAGAGGAAGAAAACAGTGTTAAAAGAACAGAGTGTTTGAATGTATGAACCTCCAATGTGTGATGTTTTTTATATTTACACCCTAAAATCTGTTGACTATTTGTGTTCTCAGGTAGTGTCTTCAAAGATCCTGAAATTGTTAATCAGATATGAAATGTTTATTTTTATTATCTTCAAGGATTCATTAGGTCAAATGATAGTTTGGGCCTTGGTTCAGGAAAAAAAAATCAGATCTGAATTTTTCTTTGGTCAAGTGTTAACACAGGATAAGAGAATCCTGAAATGACTCTTTTCAGCTGTTATTTGTCATGCATTTTGAGCTATTAGCAGTGATTACACTCACAGTTTATGACTCTTTCTCAGCTTATTTAAACTCAGGCCTCTCTCTCCCTGTCTGCATTTCTAACTGGATATCTTTTCCTGGGGATGAATCATTCAGCACCACTGCTCTGATTTCCACTCTTTACTCTCTGTGAACTGAGCATGTTTGACAAATTCTGATCCTTCCTGAAAATACCTGGCTTAGTTTTACAGTATTATTTATTTTTATAGCCCAAAGCCCAGCAGGTGAAGAAAAAAATGAAGACAATTTGGTAAATAATGAACACACGGATGACATATTGTTTTCCTGCAATGAGGAATAAATGCACTTTATTAAGTGACCTTTACTCTAGTGGCTGCCAAGAAATTGAAGATAATAAAGCTCTTACTTGAAGAGGAATTTAGTTGAGATGGAGTATTCCTTAAAAAACAAACAAACAAACAAAACAAAAAAGGAAAAACAAAAACGAAAACAAAACCTAAAACAAAACCAAACAAAACCCCCTCAATTTTTAAATTGAAACGTTGTAGCAATATCGATATTGGCTAAAGTGTGTTATTGAGACCATTCGTGCTGTTGTTCTGTCTTTCTTTTAATTAATTTTTTCTTGCAAATCCTCTGATTGAATTACTGCAGCAAATGAAAGTTTAATTCCCCACTCTGATACTTTTCTGGCTTGCAAATCTTTATCCTGGGTCTTGCTTTACTGTTGCACATCTCTTCAGGAGGCAGAGTGTGTCTGCTGGGGATGGCACTGGGGCTGGCCAGTGCCACCTGCCTGTGTTTAGCCATTGTTTCCATGTATGATCATAAGCAACTTAATCAGCTTTGCATCTAAAGGGATTTCCATGGCCAGGGACCAACAGGAATCTTTCCAGTGGTTTCAGTGTATTACTGGTCTAATCCTGAGTGTCAGAGAAGGCTGAGAGAGAGGACAAGGGACTCTGTGCGTGTTGGTGTGCAGGATAACGTTCACTATGCAAGAGATGCTGAAGTTTTGGGGTGAGTTGTGTCTAGGAAGGCATGAGCCCTCCTGTAGGGCATGCCCAGAGGGAGCCATTCACCCCTGTAGACACTCCATGTTTGTGGGGTTTAAAGGTTTTTACATGGCAGGCAGGAGATTTAGCTCTAGAACAAGGCATAGTTTCTTTAGGTAGGGTTGTATTGTCCAGTAGTATCACAGAATGGTTTGGGTTGGATGGAACCTTAAAGTTCACCCTGTTCCAACCCCCTGCCATGGGCAGGGACACCTTTCACTAGATCAGGTTGCTCAAAGCCTTGTTAACCTGTTCTTGGACCCTTCCAAGGATGCAGCCTCCACAACTTCTCTGTGCAACAAGTTCTAGTGCCTCAGCACCTTCACAGGGAAGAATTTCTTCCTAAAACATAATCCAAATCATCTCTCTTTCAGTTTGAAGCCATTCCTCTTTGTCTTATCTCTCCCTGGCTTCCTTGAAGGTCCTTTTCGGACATTGGAAGCTGGCTATAAGATCTCCATGTAACCTTCTCTTCTCCAGGCTGAATAGCCCCAGCTTTCTCCTGCCTGAAGAGACAGAAATATTGCCCCAATAACTCTGCAGTCCCTCTTGATTTTGACAGAATGGATTTTGTCTGTGCACCCTACTTCTTTCATACTTTTAAATTTAGGGGTAACTTCCAGTGGTGTTTCTGCCCATGAAACCTACACTTGGGGCTCGCAGACACCAGACACCAAGAGCTAGACAGCTCTTCTCACAGGACTAAGTATGTTCCTTAATGTTCAGTTAGGGATGAGCTAGACCATATAACAAGTTCATCATCCAGCAGCCAATTCCTGGGGGAAGCCAAAGCCCAAGTGGAATATCTGGTCCCATGAGCCCCACAGCCAATGCCACCATGTTCTACCTGAGCAAGGATTGGGGACATATCCTGCACTAGAAACTGTGGTTTGAATTCAAGCACTGACTGTGGAGTATAGGTGCATGTTAAAGGATGTCATATCCCACCTTAAATATGTATGAGTGAAAATGAGGTTAGCTACTGGGGAGGATTCAGAACATGAGCCCACAAATCCTTTTTAGAGATCATCCCCCCCAAGTTACTAAAAGCATCAAGGAAGAGAAAAAGAAGCAGAGATATAAAATGCAAGTAGCACTTTTTAATAGATTTTTTCTTCCTTTTCCCCAAAGGGTTCAGCTGCAGAGAAAGAGTGGAACATAATAATCCTTAGCATTTATATAGCACTTTACATTTCCAAAGCTCTGTACAAACATTAACTGATCAATCTTCACAACACCCCTGTGAGTTAAGGATGTATGATTAACCCCATTTTACATTGGGGGAAACCATAACATTTCAGAGCCTGACGTCCCCCTCTCCTCAAGAGGTGTCTGGCTCTTGCAGATCCCAGGAATTTAAATAGGAGTCATCATCCCTGACACTTGTGAGCGCCTCAGGGCTACATGGCCAGGCTGTGCCTGCTGCTCCAAGGGCTCTGTCTTCCCTTCCCTGCTATAACAGTTGGGCAGCCCGTGCTTTTGCACACCCCTGCCTTTCCATTTCCTCGCTGGAGTGATACCAGTGACTGGAATTTCAAGAAGCAAAGCCTTACCTGGTTGAGGTGCCCTGCCCTTATCTTGACCCACAAGCCTTTTGTTATATTTTCTCTCCCCTCCCTGGCTGAGCAGGGGAGGGTTGGAGCTTCTATGGTGGGCACCTGGCATATAGCTAGGGTCAACCCACCACGAAATATATTTTCTTTTCCTTTTTTCTTTCTTTTTTCTTTTCTTTTCCAATCCCAGGAATGATTTAAGCTGAAATGCAATCCTGCATTGAGTGAAAGCACACAAATACAATGATATACCTGCTACTTGATGCCTTTCTCCCCCATTCTTTTATCAATCTTTTCTTGATAATTTCCTGTGTTTTAGAGAAAATGGCAGGTAGAGTAGGGGATTAATGCAAAAATGCAACTATCTTAGTATTTTTTTTCCTTGTGCAAAAATAAATAGATGTCTTTAACATGAAATCATGCTGTAAATTGTTGAATTGTATTAACTTTGTCATGCTTATTGAGTTTCCATCCCCTGAGCATGTGTTGCCTCTTCAAGCAGAGCTCTGCTTTTGCAGGAGATGGAACTGTGTGGCAACGTTCTCATTTTGCTTCACTCCCTGTTTTGCCCTTTTAGCTTTGGATTCCTGAGCCACAAGTGCTTCCACATCAATTCATCCTGGGTGCCCTTCAGGAGAAAACCAATACATTCACCCACAGAGGTGCCCAGCAGTGGCTGGAAGAGACTTTTCCCAAAGTCATGTCCCATAGGCAGGGATGGCTCAGTATGACATGAAGCAGGATCATGAGCGGAGTGGGAAAAGGTTCTGCTGGTGTGGGCTAACCTTGGCAAAGGTCACGCAGAGAATGCAAATGACAATTACAAACACTGAAAAGAGCCGCTGGATGTCCCAGTACAGTACACATCTCCTCCAGGATGTGGCATCAGGTACTGCAGAGCTCATGGGAGTCACTGCCACTTTATCATCAATATTCACCCCTTTGGGTCTCCTGGTTTTCTTGAGGAATGTTGTATCTAGTTAGGAAATGGATTTCTTGGTGCCCTTCATCTGAAAAAGGTCTTAAGAAGGAAGACAAAAGGCTCTAAATGAGACTGATGGAGAAGAGGGATTAAATAATTTAAATACTTTCCTCAGGTGCCATTGCTTTGAGTATTTTGTGTATTTATTAGTTTATTCACCTAGAAAATATGGCATTTACTACAGCAACAGAAGGCTCAGGTCTGGGATGATACTTCACTTCCGGAAGAAAACTGTTTCTTCTGCACTGGGATGTGACCTGTAGTCTCTTGCTTTTTATATGTATTACTGAATCTTCTGTTTTGGGAGCTGTTCAAAACAGCTTTTCATTCTGAATGCTAATGAAAAGAGTGTGTTAATTAAATAAACTTCTGATCAAACTAGTTTGAAATGAGACATGCAGACTGGAGTCTGCCCTTTCTGAAGTTAATGAGAGATATTGAGGGGCCAGGATTTTTTTTGATGGGGGAGCTGCCCACAGATAAAGACATGATTATAATTGTAATGAAGACTTATAAAATAAGATCATTCACTGTTCTCTGTTGTACCTGACATTGGTGGAGTCCCTCCAGATTTGCACTGGTGAAAGAGAAGCTCTGAATTTGGTCCCCTACTACTTAAAAATATGTAGTTGCCCTTTAAGATGTAAATCTATTGAAATCCAACCTTAGACATTGCCAGGGTCACTCTGCTTATTACTTTATGACATTTCCAGATTAAAGGTGCAGTGGGGGCTCACATTAATTTGCTTTATGTTTGACTAGAAATGCTTCCCATCACTATTAGAGCACACTTGGAGCTCTCTTCATTTTAGAACGCTTGTCAGTCATTCGAGAATGATATGCCCTACGTCTGGGATGAATAAGCACATCATATATTAGTCAGAGGCTTTTCCTCTGGAGAGGCTCAAGAGAGCTGACAACTCCTTCCAAGGAAGGTGAAAAACATACCCATCCCAGCAGCTGAATGAAGGAGGAGAGGGGGAATATTCTGCTAAAACGTTTTCTGCTGAGGTGATCGAAAGCATTTAGGCAGTTGTCCTGTGGTGAAAGATTTTAGGACTCACCCGGGGGAAACGGGGACCAACACTTCCAGATGCAACCCTGTTCTGTAGGAAAGAAACCTTCCATAGGGAGCTTTTACATGTCTGTGCAACCCCCCAGGTCCGAGACAACAGAGAGACTTTCCTTTTCTATTTCATTTTTCTGTGTGCAAAACAAATTCTGTCATTTATTCCACTAATTTCCACCTTGAAGTCTTTCCTAGGTTTGTTGCCACCTTTGAAGCTGTCTGAAGCTTCAAAAAGTGATGGTTGTATTATGAGGACGGAAGTGATGGAACACCTTTTGTTTACAGGTGTTAATGTGTTTCTGGGCAATACTGGAGTACCCCAGCATGGACAATATTGGTTTCTATTCTACCAGCAGACAGAACATCAGTCTGGAGATTTGCTAATGATTCTTCACGGTGAGAGGACTTTTGCTGAATTGTCACACCAAAATCCCCTTTATGTCTCTTTAACCAAGTGCCCCCCACCTTGCAGCAGTATGGGTCACAAATCTTACAAAAACTGTGGTAGAAAAATCAAAGGCATTTTAACATTTGCTTTTGGAATTTTGGGGTTGCTTTCAGGGAACTTGAAGCTCAAAGCCAGTTGTGGAAATACCCTTCTGTAAAAATACAAGGCCTGATTCTGAAAAAGGTGGATGAAAATTGCTTTTCCCAGAGCCATCAAATTTTGGGTACTGACACAGCAAAAGAGGCATAAACATCTCTAATTTTATACCAAACCCAGTGCAACTGTCTATGCACTTGATATGTGTGTGTTTAAATGTCTGTTTAAGCTCCTGGCCAAGGAGTTTTGGAGGATCAGGTACTTCAGTCCCAAGTGATGGATTTCAAGCAGCCTTAAATGTCCTCTGTTTTTTGCAACTTCATAGAGCATTTTTCAAAATATGGATCAGCCTAATTATTTATTTTTCTGCCATCAGAATTGGTTCCCTGAATGCAGTCTCTCGAAGGAATGTGATGACAGCATGGTTAAAATACCCTCAAAAGTATGACACTTCTGTGGAGGCAAATTAGAACTGTAGTGAGCGACACAGGGGCTCTCAAAAGTTTTATGCACATTTAACTGTATGCTAATGTGGCACCTGGAGGAGGAGGACAGTGAATTTCTGACTGACCTGTGTGTCTGTCCATCACTACTTGTGACCAACTTGTGACCAACACCTTCCTCCACCTACTCCTGTTCAGCCCTTCTCAAAGGTGGATCCAGCCACTGCAGCAGCTTCACCTGCTCCCACTGCTGTGTTCCCTGAGTAACTTCTATTTCCCGTTCCATGTGATATTCTGGAACGCTTAACAGAGCAATGTAACCTGGTAAAAACTCACATTTTCACAAACGGAGTGCAAAAAAACTGCAGCAACCATTTGACTTGCGCATACCCACAGTTACATCTTAAGTGTTCCATCCTCTCTCTCTCCATCCTCAGTTTTATGTCCTTCCCTCAGTTATCCACAGAATTATAAAGCTTAATATATAGCTTAATCCATTCGTGGGATTTTATCTTTTCTTATATTAACTTATCTATAGATGCTCTTGCAGGGATGGCATATGTTGGAGACAGTCATTTTTAAAGCCATATGCAGCTGGCTCTTGTGTGAATGCAGCACCCTGCAACTCATGATTCCTCTTCACTACTAATTATTTCCTATGGCTTTTAATACTGCTCCGAGTCTTAGAATAGCTCTGAATGATGATAGACATATATTATTATTACAGGTTGTATTAAGCAGTCGTAGCTCAAGTTCTAATTACATTACCCTTCAGCCACAGCAGCAGTAACACTTGGTTTGGTTCTTGAGTTTCTAGGAATAATCTCACCAGTAGTTCTTCGTCAGGCTGCAAGGTCAGGGGGAATGGAAATTCTCCTGCCCTCCTTTTCGTGCAGGAGCTGAGGGGATGTATTGTGGAAAGGCACAAAACTGCTCCCTCCAAAAAAGGGAGGGGATTAAAATGAATGTAAACAGGGACTGTGGCAGCCTCATGGCTCTGCTCCAGGCAGGGTGGGTACCCTGGGATGTGCACATGGACATGTGGGTGCACTTTAGGGTGCTGGAGTTATGGGACTGGTCTTCTGAGCCCCAAGGGATGTAACAGTGAAGATTTCTACATCTATCCAGTACAGAAGGGTTTAGGTTAGAAAATGACCTCTAAAATGAGTGAGTCCAACCATTAACCCAGAACTGGTAAGTCCAGACTCAAGAAATGCAAAACACCCCATTTCCCTACAGCATTCCCCACACCAGTGACCCTTTCCATAAGCCTGTGATTTTTAAGTGGTTGCACAAAGTCCTTTGGAATGGGGAACAAGGCTGTGGGTATATCTCACTTTAATTTTTTTTGACTGAGGAAAAGCACTAGAGAGGAAAGGATGACATTTGAACCATGGAATCATAGAATTCCAGAACGATGGGAAGGTTTGGCTTGGAGGGGTCCTTAGACACCATCTAGTTCCAGCCCCACCACAGCCAGAGGCAGGGGTTCAACCCACCAGCTCAGGCTGCTCAGTATCCATCCAATCTGGCCTTGAACATTTCTTGAACATTTGGACAAAAGATGGCAAAGCCAGGAGTCAGTTAAAAAGTATTTCTACTTTATTATTCTGAGTCAGTGGGTGGGCAGGGTCATCATACATAAATGCTTGTTAATAGCAATCCTGATTTGGGCCTGTAACATGTTTATTAGCATTCAGTAGTTGTTTATAAATCTTAAGGGAAATATTTTTATGATTTAAAAATGGAATAGAAATATGACAGACATTTTTCAAAAAAATATTTGAAAAAATTCCTGCGGTATTGAAACAACATGTGCTGAACATAAGGACATGATTTTATTTTTTTTTTTTTTTTATGTTTGGTTATCCAAATGCCCAAGTAAATAAACGGCATAAATAACAAAGGGACTATTTCTTTGTTCTCAAATTCCTTTATCCGATAATCTCAGGCAGTATAAATAACTAAGGATAGGTTTTATTATGTCACACTGTACAGCAATATAATATTGGTGGTTCTTTGGGACAGCAAGCCTCTCTCCACAGTCCCCAGAACATTTTGGCTACCCCTATAAACTTATTACAATGTATTTCTCTATTGTGGAATTTTCTTACAGTGCCAATAAAATCCAAGCACCTGATACTAGAATATCTCATTTATACAGCAAAATCCATCCCTCAGCACATGAATTTTTACATGAATATCCGCAAGCACCCCAGGTAGTTTACATTTGTCATGTATGCATCCCCAAAAATCAATATGCATTTTTTATCAATTAATGGTTTGCAATTAAAAAATTCTAAAAATAGAATAATCATCACTTTCAGGGATTTAAAAGAAAAAAAGACCAGTTTTATCAGCTCAGAAATGAATGAAGAGTGTTTCCTCACTATGTTAATTAATTGCAGTTGACAAAAGTAGGATCCTTCACTCCTCCTTTCATGTTGCTAATTCCATCCCTCCCTCCCTCTCTCTCGCTCTCTCCCCTCAATTAAACGTATGAGAGCGTACCCTCCCCTTTCAGAAAGAAGCTTTTAGATTAATCATATTATCTTAAGGTTCCAAATCTCAACGCCTGCGTGACCTTTCTTCCGTTAGAATCCATTATCTTAAACTATCACAATAATCCTGGCTTTAGGGAGGGAGAGCGGGAAGCAGGAATCAAACCTAATAGATGGCAAATAAGATTAATCTATGATCTAAGTGCCGATTACACTTGGCCCTGCCCTTGAACACCCAGGTGTAACCTTGAAATTCACATCCGCTAAGACACTGCAATTGGATTGCTGGTCCCCCAAGGGCTGGAAGGGGCAGCTGGCCAAACTTTACCCCTTATTTCCCAGTGAGACCAGAGCTGCCTCAGCCTGCAGCTCTCTTACTCGTGGAATTTGGCAGCAGAGCAGCAGAATGTTTGTTTTGGGATGTTTAGCATTTTTTTTTTCAGATAAAAAAAGTTATTTTCAGGTCCCTTAATTTTTTGTTTGTCAGAAGCAAGCAGCCAGGGAATGAGTGAACTTTTACCTGGACCTCACAAGAGGAGAAAGCTCTCTGCTCAAAATCTGATAACTCCGCAGAAGAAAACAGAGATATTTTCTTTCTTTATAGGCTGACCTATGGACCCTGCCAAAAAAAATGTTCCATGTGAACTTGAGTTTGCAAGGCCCTTGCTTTCAGTCCCAAATACTCTGCATTTTGAGAAAGGACATCTGTGATAAGATGGAAATTGACACTGGTAACTCATGTACTATGGGTGAAGTGCGCTCCAAAGAGGCAGACCCAGAGGTAATTTTTCATCAAAGAACTTTTTAAAGCCATTATTAGAACCAGCATAAATCTCCCCTGTTTCTGGCAGCTTCAAGAGGCAGGACAGGATTGATTTTGATACAGCAGCTCAGTAGTTTTTTCTATCTATATGTAAAGCCAGATTCTCTGCTGGAGTAAAACGAAGAGTTTGATGACTTGTTTGAACCTTGACAGTGAGATGTTGGCTAGTGGTGGCTGTAATGTTCAACTGGAACCATCTACCCTGCATCAACTCTATTTGGGGGCAGCAGCTGAACCCCACAGGAAAGGGGCAATATTCCTGTTTGTAGCTGTGTGCACACAGCAATTCATTTGTGGGACAATAATGCAAGAGAAAGGGAATTAGCAGGAATGTACCCTGGAGAAGTCTAGTGGAAGATTCCTGCCCATTGTGGGGGTATTGGAACTACATGATCTCTAAAATCCCTTCCAACCCAAGCCATTCTATGATTGTGTCAACATGAGGCATATCTGGTGGGAGGCTGACTCTGAACTGGCCCTTCAGTAACTCCAGAATCAGAGGAGAGGGGAAGAAGAAAGAGAGAGGAGCAAAATCATGTGGATAACAGGTACCACACTGATAGCCCTGCAGGGTCAGAAGTTGTCTGAGGGGTGAAAATGCTGCAGCCCACAACATCAAACCCTCTAGAGGGCTGGGAGCATCCTGATCTGCCAGGCTCTGCCCACCTCTGGGAGTCACATTTTGGGAGGTATCCCACAGGATGGGATTCCCTGCCTGGAATGTCATGGGCAGAGGGCAATTGTTCCACTGCCTCTTCACTTTCTTTGCCAGCCTACAAGTGTTGGCTCCCACAGCTGTTTTAAAAGCTTTGCTCAGCTCCTGGTGCTGCAGGGACAGTATATAAACAGCATGACAGAGAGTTTGTCACCAGCTCCCTTGCCTGGACGCTGGCCTGCTGGGACCTGTGGATTCTATGTAGATATGTAAATAAAACAGGAGATAACCTGACCCCACTTTTATTTAATTTAAAGAGAAATCAATGGGGAGGGGGAAGTTACAAAATGGACTGGTCAAGTGGGCTTTGATCAAAAAGTAAATCTGCTCACACAAGTATTGATCAACAACATCACTTCTTTCTCAATTCTCTTTGTGAGTACATGAATGCAGCATTAAAGGTGCCTGTGGTCCCAGAATTGTGATATTTTAGAAGTTTTGTAGTGTCATGAAATGCTGGAATATTAGCCTATCCAGTTCGATGGTCATTATAAATATGAATCTGTTATTATATTTCTACAAACTCTGTGGAAGTGCTCACAGGGATTTTAATTTTATGGGCACATCTCTTAATGATCCTCTGGGATCAGCTTCCACCTGTGCTCCCCTAAACCTGGAGAAAATGAGGAGCTGGATGCATTCATAAGCTGATACATGGGTTACTCTGGGACATGGGGTACAAGGCAGAACTTAGAGGCACATTTGAGGATGATGATGGGGATCCAGGAGGATGCTCAGGCAATGTGGTGACACCAGGAGCCAACCAGAGCACGCAAACTCTGTGTCTTCCATCCAGAGAGGGTTAACTCTCACTTGCAGCAGGCAGCCTCATGCCATTAAGTCAGGGAGAGTAATGAAATTTCATTTAATTTGTCAGGAAGAAAGTGCTAATGTTAAAAGGCATTTAATAAAAAGGGGGAGATTCTTTGAAAGGAAGCCTTTAAGTAATTACTTCAAGTGTCTTAGGCCTACTCACCAGAATATTTACATTAGTGTCTCCCAGCGCCAAAGTGTAATTAAATTAGTGCAGCATTTACATTCCATCCTGGGTTTTTTTTTTCCAGAAGTGTGATTTTATTAACAATTCTCAAAAAAAGGAAAGAAAGCCTTGATCTAATCAAATCAGGTGTTAGTATTTTTTTTAATGTTGTCACTGAGAAAACTACTTAGTAAACTGGCTTGGACAAGGCGAGGAGAGGAGAGAAAGAAAACTTGAATTGTGGAGAACTGGAAAATACTTTAGAGACTGCAGAGATCTCCTGGTAGAACTTGTGGGGTGAGTCTGGCTGTCTGCACCAACCACAGAGGTGCCCGTGGGAGAAGAGAAGGGGATGGAGAGCCAGTGGAGATGGCATCGGAGGGAAGAAAAGAGACAGACCCGCAGACAATTCAACATCAGACAACAACAAAGTGCTGCAAAATGCTAAAAAAAATATTTTCCACATTTTCTAGTAAAAAGTTGTCTTTTCTGAAAAATATGCCTGTAATAGTCTTTTAGAGGAGGAAGACTTTTCTACCTTGAACTAAATGGAATACATTCTATTTTCCTTAGCTTCATTATAGATGCTGTGTTTTAAAAGCAAATATAAAGAAAGACAACAGAAATTCTCTATAGAAAAAAACATATCTGGGAAAAAATTTTCTGGGACGGAAATGGTTCAGGTTGTTGTGCACTGACAAAATTGCCACTGCCAGCACCAGGAACTGCATACCAGTAAAGAAAAGACTATGGATTTTTTTTTTCTAATAAAACTAAACTAAACAGCTAGCATATAATTTTGCAGCTGCTGAAATGTTTTGGTGAAAGATACATAATTACTTAAAAATTCCCTCAGGAGGTAGCTCACCATTACATGTCACTTTGGTCAAAATGAGAAAAAGACATTTCCATCATGGAGGAATGAATATCTTCTTGTTAAACTTCTGGGATGATATGGGGGACACAAATTCAAAAAGAAACTAAGCAAAACAGTTTTAGACATGGCTCTATTACCTAGAGAGAGGAATCTTGGCTAGCTTTATTGCATGTGAAACTTTCCTAGCTAAAAATGTATTTTGAGTGATGATGGGAACAAATAAACAGGAATATTTTGCAGAGTTGCATCGAAACACTGCCTGTGGCTATATAAAACTGAAACCAGTGCAATTGCTGCACAGCCTTCACCTGGGACCTAGGAACTCCAGACTCAGATTTCTGCTATGTTTATTTATCAATAAGAATTTCATCCAGCATCTCTATCAAAATATATAAAATAAGTGCCTAAAGAAGGCACAGTTATGTGTCCTTTGCTTGTATTCACATAGTCCTGTACCTTACAAATGCTCTGGCTCCTAATTTGCTTGGTGAAATATAATTTTTAAAAGAATTGAAGGGTGAATGGTCACCAGTACAGAGGGTCCCAGTGTCCTTCAGTAGCTGTTGATTTTCACCACATGCAGTTTGCCTGTGAGTGACTCAGAGATGTTCTAGCAGGAACACATTAACATGCATGGGGAAGATAAACTGTATCCACCCTGTATTAAAAGATTTCTGAACACAAGAAAGAACACCTTTGTGGCTGAGAAAAATCTCCTGCTTTTGCCACTGCCTCTCTAAGCATCTACAGTGGAGGTTGCATGGGATTTGGTGCTAAATCAAAGGATTTTACAGATAGCAATAGCTGAACCATCACTAGGGGAAGAGCACACATGTAACTCCATCCTAGGCACAATGATTTCCTTTTCCCGTGGTACAGTGGATACAAAGACAAGCTAAACACTCAGAGATCCTAGAAAAACATCTGAGCTAGGGGAAACTGTCCAGCATGTCAATGAAATGTTGACGGGCTGACACTTTCAGAAGAAAAAGAGGAAAGAACTGTAAAAGCAATGCACTCAGCTTCTTCCTGCCAGGGTTGTGATGTTATTTACAACTTTCTAAGTTCTCTTGTATGTATCTGCCTGACTCAAAGTGGCTTTTTTTATTTTTTCCTGTGCTCCACAGGCTTCACACTCTTTGAAGGATGACTGACTGAAGGCTGTGTTTGAAGTTGCTGCTTGAGTCATGACAAAGGTTTTAATGTCCCAAAGAGACCCTGATATGGGTAAAGTCCAGTTGTGACAGCCTGGATGGTGCTGACATGGCCTGGCATGGATCTGGATGGCTTGCACTGGCTGTCTGATCAAGGGCCAAGATGTTTTAACAGCATGGTTAAGAGGAAGGAAAGGAATTGAAACGCCTGTGTGCATAAAGAGGACGTTGATCATGGAGATGTGGCATCTCTAAGGCTTCTTCATGTGTCCCAATGGGTCTCTTTCAATTTAGTTTGTGTGCAATCAACCCCCCCTAAACCAATGCTATTGTTCTTATCTGAAAGAACACCAATCCCACTTCCACCTCTCACAACTATTTTATGAATAATTTAGAGACTGGCAGCACACGTTTTATTTTACCGTAGGTTTGGTTTTTCAGGTATTGGGTTTTTGAGTATGGAGTTTTATTTGTGGACCAGCAAACAAAAAACTCAATAAACCATGCTGGGATTGCCATCACCAACCCATGGTGTGCCTGCACTGCTCATCAGACCTTGTGCCATCGGCAGCTGAGCTGTCAAAGGGTGCTGAATCTTGTGTCTCTTTATATGAGGTTCAAACTGAGCATGCAACTCTTTTAGGAGGTACAAGAACCTCATGCTGCAACCATTCCAAACACACATTTGTAAGGGAGGTGAGATTCAGGAGGAACAGCACTCTGTTCCTGATTAGGGCAAAAATAAACCAAATCAGCAAAAGGGTTCTACAATCTGGAGAAAATAGAAAACTTGCTGAATTCTGAAAACTTTTGAAAAGCCGCACTTTTCCTCCAGTGCCTGAGCAGGAGCTAATCTCTTTCAGAGATCTGGTCCTGCCTCTTAAAAACACATTTTTTTATGGTAGAACAGCTGTTGTTGCTTCTGTTGTGATGATCTGGGTGAAAAGTTTGGTAACAGAGAGGGAGGCTTTAAAAAAAGCAAAAGATTAAAAAACTTTAAAAAAAAATTCCTCCCCAAGCTCACCCACTTAAAAGAAAAACCCCCTTCTGCTCTGGCCTTTCAGAGACATTAAACATCTAGAGCTTTTTAATGCAATTAAAACAAATGCTGACGTTATTTATAGTTAAATTACTGGCAAGAAAAACAACTAATGAACAAACCCCATGTTTGTATCATTAAAAAAAATAAAGAAAAAAGAAAGAAAATCCTAAAGGGAATGATTTGTAAGGATGTGGTTAAACCTATTTATACCCTGGGTTCTATTTGTTTTACAGCCAGCGGTGCACGAACAACATGAAAGGTTATCTTTGACAAGGTTTTAGCTATTATTTTCTTCCAGTGAAATGGTATTTCTTGAGAAAAAAAGGTCTTCAGAACAAAATAACAATAAATCCTGATTTAGATACATAAAGCTGCCATCGATATCACATAATATCAGTGTTCTTTCTCACTCGATACAGGCGTTTTTAAGATAAATGGTAAAACTGAACTGGAAATCCATCTGGCCAGCTGCCTGATCTAATGAATAACCCCACTTTGGCTCCTGCAATGTAAGCAGAAAGAGTTCTCTCCCGGCCGCTTTCGTCTGTCATGAATCTACAAGACAGCCGACATAATATCTGGGCGACAACAGCGTGCTAACAGTGCAGTGACTTCCATTTTCTTTGCTTTCTATTGATTTTCACTTAATAACTGGCGAAATACTAAACGTCCGCCCTGAGTACCTAATAAATCCTGCCTGAGCTTTTTATTGAGGAGAATTTAATAAAAACAACCATTGCGGCTGAGGGATTTTTCTTCTGGACAGAACGCGGTGAGGGGTGGGTGGTGTTCGTGGGGGTGGGGGGGAGACATTTGAATTTTCTAATTATTATTATTTTTTTAATATCCCTCCCTCCTTCTCCTCACTGCCCTCTTGAGGACCCAGCATTGTTTTTTCCATGAGGACTCAGTCGCTTTGCCTCATGTTTGTTTTCTCCTTGACCAGAAATGGCCACTGCGTGAACATATTGCCATTAGATGAGGAAAGGACGTTTGCAGAAGGAAGGCACTTCCATCATGTCCAACCTATGCACCCACACTAACTTCTTCAATCTGATTTCAATTCTGTTAATTGTTATGAAGGCTCCCTAATTGCCAAGTGCGGGGGCTGTCAGAATCCTACAGTAACACGCTTTTTATTGTCCCATTTTACAGCTATTTTATGTTTGACACTTGACACGCAGGCGTGAAGATCCCCTGTCGTATTGGTTGGCTACTGTAACAAAATGGCATTTTTAAGTTATACGAAGTGTTAAATCTGCATCCAGTTAGGAACAAAACAAAACAAAACCCGGTGGTTTATAAGTTGACAATTAATCCTAATTGTTAACTTGGGAAAAAAAAATCCACTGGAAAAAACAAAGTAAAAGGCCAAACCTCTTCTTTCTCCAGCTGTCCAGCAAGTGTGTATGTGTGTATTTATATGTTAACACATATGTTATGTACAGTTTTCCTCACTGAAGATGAATCAGGCAAGAATGGGACACCATTCCTAAGCACAGTGTATCATTTTCCTCTGTATAACCTCACGGAACAGCTCTCTTTCTTTGCCAATAAACTCAACAGAGTTTCTATTATACAAAGCTGCTCTTTTAGAGCATTTGACAGTTTTTATTTTAATTGACACAGAGGCAGTTTCAAAGTCATTGGGTTTAATGAACAATCATCTTAGCATTTGCCTGCTCAAATCCTCTTATTCCCAGCAGTTCACAATAAAGTTTATTCTAACGGTTGAAATTAAAAAAGGAGAGAGAGGCAAGTAGAGATGTTGAGGAGCTTATATAAAAATCTGCGAATCTCAAGTTTTGTGCAGTGCTGTTATGAAAACTACTCAGCCATGCAAAGCAATAAGAGGTTTAATTACTCATTGGTAGTCCCTCTGCTGCTCCCGATGTGGCGTGTGGTGTTGCAGAGGCCTGGGAGAGATAATTGAGGCATATGGGTGGAGTACAGCGCTGCTCTGGCAGCTCATCTGCTTTTTCCTCTCATTTTTGTCTGCCTCATTTCTCCTGAGGCAGAAGGCTCAACAGTTCAGCATGGAGAAAGATCATGAAGAAGATGACCATGATTTGAAGTACATGAGGACCTCACATGGGAAGAGAACAATCTCCTGGTGGTCTGGCAAATCCATGCTGACTTGAGCCAAGAGTCAGTGTGAGAAACCTCTGAACCACTGAAAAAAAGATCTGTTTTCAGGTTTGGTTAATTTATCCAATCTAGGCATTATTGGGCTCATGTGGCTGAGGACTGTAATAGGCATAGCATCAGCGACAGCCATGCCCTCTCCCTTCTCCAGGGTGTTACAAGGTAAAGGAAAGGGCAGGATTACTGAACCTGAAAACAGCCTGGACCCTTAAAACCACGTGGAGGGAATATCCAAACCCAAAAATTATTAAATGTATTTATTGTTTAAGGGCAGACTAATTTGTCCATTTTGGGGGACTAATTCATGAAACACCTCTGTTGTACAACTTTGTGTGGCAACTCTGTGAGAATAAGCACTAAAAGTTTCTCCTCTGGTTTATTAATATATGTTAATGACATTCAGCAGCTGGAATTAAAATCAATGTTCCAGCAGGGTGTGATCAAATTGTTCTTCATAGATGACCAGCCAGTAATTCGTGTGCTACCTGTCATTGCAGCTTGGAATCCTCTTTCCTAAACTAAAATTTTTTTACAGTTTTCACCAAATGGATAAAACAAGAAGAAATTTTATCACTATCTAAATGGAGTAATAGAGTGACAGGACATATTTGCATTCTGAATAGATTAGCTGGTCTTTTAAATATTTATTTGTGTCTATTTTCAAAGTCCCTGATCCTCTGAAATTTTCCAAACACTTCTGATTTGACAGACTGGGAAATCTGTCTGCAGCTCCAATTATACTTGAAAAGATACATATAAATGATTTGACAAGTTAAAAATTAGCAGCGAGTTCTATACCTAGCACGATTTGGTGAGCAGCAGTTCATAATTCATGATACTTCACTGTAAAGTTCATGTTAATGCTGTATGTGTGGGATCCTTTAATTGGTAAGCATAAAGGTGTATTGCCATTCACCTAATGTATTCTATTGCTCAACAAAAGGTTGTTGTAGTGAGCCCTGATTGTGACAAATGATTTACTATTAGGAACATTCTGTAATTATTGTTCGGTGGTACCACAGACCGATACATCATTAACATGATAGACGACCTTTTATATCAGCAAAAATAACTAAATTAATAAAAATGGCTTCATTCCAAACCCTGTCAGAAAGCCAATACTTGAAACAATCAAGTATCAGTGATACCTGAAAAGACCAGAGTTATATTTTTGTTAACCAAATCTTATTGTTTGTGTAATAACATTGACGTGCTGTAGAATAGAGGGTCGGATTTTCAGCTGCTGTGAATCAATGATCTAATTAATTCTATTTATGTGGAGACACACCACTCCACATCTGTCAAGGGTATGATATGCAGGATTTTATTGTACTGCTAAAAGCATGACTGTAAATGAAGTAACAGAAAACTTTTCTTTTTTCTCCTCAAGAATTCTGGGAAGAAAAGCAAGTGTGTTCTGACGTGCTGGTTCTTCAGATGCTGCTCCCAGTTTCATCCACACAAAGCCAGTGTGACTCTCCTGAATGAAATGCTTCATTCAAATTTATATCTCTATAATTTGTGTTTGGAAAGGCCAAAATCCCATTTTTTACCTTGGAAGTTAAATATTTGGAAAACTGCCTGAAGAATAATTTGTTTTTACCCAAGATCATAAATTCTTTGTAATCTACTATCCACATTCAGTTTTCATTTTTTTCTCAAATATTTTGTAAAAGATATTTGGGAAAAAAGGTTTCTGATGGAAAATACTGATGCACAAGTTCTGGAGACATTGTTGCTTTGCAGAATACATTTAACTTGGGGGTGATGCTGTTTTCTACTTCCACCTAAATTCCTATCAATTGCAGATAATTTTAATGAGGAAGTAAGTATCTTTTGGGAAATAGTGTGGATCCCCAGGCTATCTCCCTGAGCCCACTAAGAGCCAGAAGGAAATAACAAACACAGGTACTGCAGTTTAGGGAAAGGTTGGAGAGAGTGGTTACAGAGCACTTCCACTCAGGAATTTCTCTCATGTCTTCAATTCTAACTTTTCCCATTCCCTCTTTCCTTTCAGGATGGGGTACCCTCCATTTTAAAAGGAGGAAAAGCCATGGTGAGACTTATGCTGGAGAAATCCCTGCAGAAAGCCATAACCACAGCTGAATGTGCCACTCTGGAATATTCCTCTATGGTATTTTTTGTTTTATTTGGACCCCTCCTATATCCACCCTCTCATTCCATCTCCTCTTCCTCCTTTTTTCATTTTTGTCATTTCATGAAGCTTTTCATTCCCAAGGTAACGCACAAAAAAAAAAGAAAAAAAAGAAAAAAAAAAAAAAAAAAAAAAAAAAAAAAAAAAAAAAGATATCATTAACTCGGTCACTTGTCAAGGGCTCACTGTCACACCTCTCTTTCTTTTTTCCCCTGATTTTGTTCAAGTTCCTTCATCAAGGACTGCTAGATGTGGCTTTCTCAGTTGTCTGTGCAGACACCACAATGATAAACAGGGCAAAGAAATGCAGTAGCTGGATCACAAAATGTTGCAGGATACCTGACTTGGTTTCCTTCACCATAATAAAATATCCGGGTGTTATTCCAGTGACACATCCTGAAAGAAGAACAAAAAACCAATTAATGTACAGGACATTGTCTTCTAATAGTCAAGGAACAAGATTTTGGGCCTTCACTCCTTCAGCAGCTGTGTTACAACTCACTGTGTAACCTTCAGCAAATCCCTTTATTGCATCTCTGAAAAATATTGGTAATGAATTTACGTTTTGTAAAGTGCTGGGAGATCCGCAGATGAAAAGCACTATATAAGCTAAGTGTTATTAATGTGATTCACTCAGTGAAATGAAATCTCTGTTGAGCAAAATACTATTCCGTAAAATTTGTATTTAAAGTTACATATTTTACAGCACCAAGAGAATGAAGGTTGTGTCACTTTTTCCAACATATAAACTATATTTAGCAATTTATTCCTTGGCTTCTCTCTAAGTAAAAGAAAACAGCTTGATGTTTAAAAATAACATTTTGTAGGCTTGACGTTCATAATTTGGACTGGAATACTTTTTAAACAATTATTTAAAAAAGAATGAAAAATCTCTTTCTGCTCATATAGAATAAATTTTAATTCTTGCATGGGCCACATATGCGAAGTTTAGCCATTTATCTTGAATACTTATTTCAATTTCATATGAACATTGCTATAGAAAAGTATTTCTAATGTCAACCATTTTTGTATATTGTTTTAAAGCATAGCTTGCCTGTTACTCTTGCTGCCTGTTAAACAGTGGGGCAGTGTTTGGCTGCTGGACAGTTCAGTTTTGTAGCAAAACCTCTTTTACTGCTGAGATGGGTTAAGGTGCAAAAGGTTATACAAATCACATAAATGTAAGAAAGTATATTTGACTCTTAAAACCCTTTTGATTTTATTAACTGATATTACCTAAAACATCTTCAAGGAAATTGTTTCAAACATCTGAGTTTTAACCCAATTTTTTTTTTTTTTTTTAAGAAAGAGAGCAGTAATTCCTGATCTTTTCCCGTAATTCATTTTTAAACATCTTTTTGTATAAAAAAGTTTTGGTTCACAGTGGCTTCTGCCAGGAATACAAACCAGATTTTTTGTCTTGAATCAATTAAACAATTATCACTATAACTGGAGTCTAGGGAAGGAAGGAAAACCTTTTACAGTGTTTTACCAGAGGATGCAAGTACTAAAGAAGAGATGAATCTGGATTCCATCTTAATTGAAATGTTATTATGATTCTGATAAAAACCCCCAAAATTTCTGTGTAAGGGCAGTGCAGCACACTTTCCCCATTTGTTTCTTTGACTCCAACTTGTCATCAGCATACTAAGACACACCAGGGTTAGACTCAAAAGTGTCCTTTTACGAGCAGGTCACTGCTCATAAATGGACACTTTTTCTAGTTCTGGCATCTGAATTGCAACTCTAAGCTCTTATCACCTGAGCTTTTTTGTGAAAAATTTCCCTCTTAAGATGTGAGTTATTATCTATAGAAACCTGTTTGACCCACTATCATATTCAACCCTCCTCTGAGGAGCTTGAGGAAGCATTGAAGCATTTACCCAGCTATTTTCTTCATTTATTATACATCATCCAGATCCTGATGAAAATGATGCCCCAACTTATTGTGAATGTCTACCCACCAGACATTAGCTTCTCAAAGAATCTGCAGGCTATCGTTAACCTGGAAAAACACAGCTTTGAACTGGGAATAGAACCTCCAGAGAAATGTAAATGTAAACCCAACTGATTGAGGAGGTAGTGCAGTGTTTTGTAAAGAAAAGCACACAATACCTCCTGGAGCCATGGTCCTGTTTATAGTAAAGAGATGAAGGTGCTGCCTTGAATTTTTTTGTAGCAAGGTCTGTAGCTGCTTTTAATTCTGATGTAATATAATTTACTAAAATATAATATAAGGGAATTAGGCAGGTATCTGATTATTTGTAATCTCCAGAAAACACATGAAAGGGCAATCCTTGTTCCTTGTGCATTCCCTTGGAATGCTACATGGAGATACTAAATAAATCTGATGAATGAGTTTCATTGTTTGAATAGGTCCTTGTTTTCCAGACTTTGGACTCAAAGAGATATTCTTTGTCCAGTTCTTCTAGATCAAGGCTAGACTTCTTCCTAGCAGTCATCAGTGACTCTTTGAAATTGTTTTCAAAGCCAAATGTTGGCTGGAACTATTTTAGGCCCTGCCTTTACTACCTTGGGCCTATCTGAAAGGAAGAAGTTTGCCCTTGAAAGAGAGTTAAACTGCTATGATTCACCGACTTGGAAGAATTGCAGGATGCTGATGCCTGAAGTGGTGCCTCCCCCTGGACCAGGGCAAGTTTCCTTCCTTCTTGTCTGACCAAGACATTAAGAAGTTAGTTAATTCCCTGATGGTTACTTCCAAGGAATATCCAAAAAGGAAATACCCAGCCCTGGAAAGGTAATTTACCTAGACAGGATTTGAAATGCAAGGTTCTCAGCTGAGGGAGAAAGTCCTATATCCCATCTGGCTGTGGGAATACAGCTTCTCAAACTTTTCATCCCTTGAGCTAACAACTGCAGACGTTCCACTGGGAGGTGTCCTATAAAATCCAAAGCACTTGGAGATCCATATATTATCACATCCAGCCTATTGGAGCCAGAAATGTGGCCCACTGTTGTTCTCAGAGAAACAGTGGCAGAGCAACATCCTCAATTTGAGAACAGTTTGAATCCTCATCTGTGTGTGATGTCTCCCAAACCGAAGCTATTTTTGACTTGGTGGAGGCACAAGTGGGAGGAAATGCCAGCTCTCTGTCCTTAGGGACTCGCTGTAATTTGTTTCCTTTGTTCTTAAGGAGGAGATCCCCAGCTGGTGTGGAATGGTGTTGCAGATGAGCTAGGCTTGTGAGAAACTAGACCCAGTGCCCGGTGCACTGGTGGAACTACAAAAACCTCTCTCTGGGCCAAAATATCTTCTGCTCTACCCAAACAGCAATGCTGTTTGAAATCCGAGGGGCTGGTAGGCTCAGGGAAAGCTCACACTGTATGTACTTTTTGGGCTCAGAAATACCCTTCAAAGCACTTCTAGCTGATTAAAAAGTTTGTCAGAGATTTTAATATTAATTCCTTCTATGTTTTCAAAGTCCAGTTTACTCCTGAGGAGAATGCACTGGAAAGGAAGTTGTAAGGGGCTGGAGCATCTGCATGGAAACAGGCAAAAGTGACTTGGAAGCTCTGGTTCAGTTTCTTAGAAGCAGGAACAGCCCCACTTGTGTTTCTTGGCCTTCTTGGCATTTTTGAAAAAAAAAAAAAAAAAAATACTGGCTGTAGGAAGAAACAGCACTGGGAGTAACAGACTGGCCTGAGAGTACCAACACCTTATGCAAATGAAAGAGATTTTAGTAGATAACAACACACTTTTGATCCTTAATCAAATGTGTTTTGGCCTGTGGGAAGACTGCATTTTAAAATATTTTCCTCTTCCCACCACTTCTTTCCTTCCCCACCTTCTCTGCACTCAGCAGTCCATTGAAAAATGCTGAAGGTATCTTCACTGAAAAAAAACCAGCCACCACAAACAAAAAAAGCACCCCACAGTGTCTCTGTAATATCAGTGTATCAAAAAACCCTGACAACTGTGTGAACATATTTTCAACACCTGTTCAGTCCTTAGCCAGATGCCTCTGTATTTCAAGGCTTATGAATACCTACCTGCTTGCTTAATATATTTGGTTTAAAATGTGCAAAAAGATGCAGCAGGAAGAACTAGTGAAAGTTCCTTGTCTCAATCCTCCTTTTGAACCCTGAAAGTGAAACTTTGGGATCTGACGTACAAATTTTCTTAATTTTCTCTCTTGCCTGTGTGCCTCTCTCCAAGTTTCTGCCTCAGTTTAACCTGTATAAAGAGTGATTTTTGTTTTGAGTTAAGCTTTACAGTGATCTATTGATGCACAATTGTGCTTTATCCTACACTAAAATTTCAAAGTAAAGAATCTCTCTTCTCCATGATGGTCACACTGGGCAGTAGCTGTATGAAAATGTAACTGCATATTTGGGGAGAAAGGACAACTTCTTCTTATGTCTGTCCACTGAAATGTCATCCTTTCTAGCATTCCCCTGACTCAAATCTATTTTGCACATATAGGTTTAAAGGACTGTTCCTTCCTTGACTGATATGGATACATAAAGGCAACAAAATTTTGTTAAGCCTGAAACCCCCTTTTGTCAGAACTTTAATTTTTGATGTTAAAGATATCTATCTCTCAGAGCGCAACAGGCCTCAGCCTTTCACAGCTCCAAGACATAGATGTCTGATTACTTAAGCTCTATTTGAAATTAAATTCCAGCCTCAGGGCCATTTTGATAATAAATTCATTTAGGGAAGAAGTTTCTTTCACAGACACAAACATCCTCTGCAGCCATTCTCTGTGCCAAGATATCCACCAAGAAAATTTTAGGGTACTTTCCCCACATTCCTCCTTCCTGTATTCTTGTCTATGGTTTGACTACCTGATTCACCACTTCTTTTGGCAGGAATTACTGTCCTGCACTTGACTCAGCTTTATTGCACTGCCAAGATTTCCTCAAGCTAAGCAAGTCTGCATCACCACTCAAATCTGCCTTTAAAGATGCCATCAGCCTGCCAACACATCTGAGCTTCCTTTCCCCTCTTAATCCTGCCTTGGATTCCCAGCAGAGTCACCTCGATGACTGTTTCTCCTCAGGTTCACTCATATTTTGGGGGAATAGAGAGAGGAATTAAATATCATACTGGAAGTGGGGATCACAGAGCTGGTGCTGGTTGGATCCACGCAGCACCACCCAAACAGGCTCTGGGCAGGCTGAGCAGTCAGGGAGGGGGATTGGAGGGTGAGCCCTGACCCCAGGCTGGTACTTGGTATGTGTGGAAGGAGAGGGAATTTCCCAAACCATAATGGTTTTGCTCCCTTGCAGGGGGAAAGGTAAATAGAATTTTAAAAATTAGGCTGAGAGAGGCAAAGAGCGTTCTGCTGGCTTTGGTTTTCCCCCAGGAATCATTTCTGATGCTGTATCTTTGTCTCTGAAAAATTCAGACCATATTTTCCTCTTGCTGAATTTCAGCCCTCATTTGATACCAGACTACAGTGGCTTATAAGAGTGACCAAAATGCATGTTGAATTCCCAAGGACTTTACTGAGGTTGCTGTATCCAACACTTAGAAAAGCACTTTGAAGAGGGCACTAAGGATTTTTATTCCCAGTATAGGGATACAGTGTCATCACACACATCAAGACAAAGGATTCTCTTGAACGTATTCCTTGTCCATAGTAAACCAACGAGGGATGTGGCAATCTCAAGATAAAGAATATTCCAGCAAATTTGCAGACTGCTTCTAGCAAAAAGATAAGCCCTCCATCTTCTGTGGTTTGCCTCACCCTGATTTCCATCTTTTTTTCTCACACTAACACTGACTAGCAAAAATGAAGAGAGAGCATTGATGAAGGGCTTGCAGGAGTTTTGCTTGTAGACAAATTCTGCTATTGACCTGGAAATCTTGTTTACAGGGACTGGATTTTAGGACCATATTTGCATTCAATGATAATGATTTTCTTTTAGTCCAGCTGGGATAACTGTAAAGATAGTGCCCAACTGCAACTCTGTTGAAGAGTGAGTGAAAAATAAATTACACTCCTTAGATGAGTGGAGCAGCGGGAAGGCAAAATGCTGAAGAAAAGTCCACACTGTAAGAGCCACAACAAGGACTCTTGATTATCCAGGTTAAAATAACTCCTTGGCCATGCCTTGTATCCAATGTTACTATCACTGCCAAGTGAAGCACACCTTTTTTTTTTTTTTTTTTTTTTTTTTTTTTTTTTTTTTTTTTTTTTTTTTTTTTTTAAAAAAAAAAAAGAAAAAGTAAAGCTTTTTTTTTTAAAAAAAAATAGCCTGGATCTTTAGATAGAATTGAATGTTCTGTGACTTTAAATGAAAGCTCCAGTGTTGTTGGACAAATAAATTTAAACCACTTAACATGGCAGAGAAGGTCAGGCAAGCTTATTATAGTGATCATAGCGTTACAGCTATTGCGATTGACCGCTGCTCTTTGGAATCACCAATAATCAGAGGCCGCAAGCTGTGTTTGCAGAGAAAGGTCATCATTCATTTTTTTCGAAGCATTAATATCTTTTGTTTGTTTGGCTCAACATGAAACAGGAATCGATAGAGGTAATTCACAGAGCAATTAGCCCCTCATCTGTCAAACGGTGTCTGGGTGTATTTAACAAAAAGACCTTTGGAAAGGTTTAAAAAGGAGGAAAGTGCCTGTACAATCAACAATTTATATTTTCTACATGACACGTTGTGTATGTATCTGTGAAGAGAAGGGACCTTGGGACTAAAAAAATATACATAAAACATGCTGTAAATCTGTACTCAGACTTTAAAAACCCGCAGTGAGACAAACTGTTAACTGACTTGGAGAAGTTTTCCATGCTGTTCTTAGCAAAGATAAAAATTTTCTACCCGAGGCTCAGGGAAAAAGTTAGACAGCTGTTCAAAAACTTGTCAGATTAATTACATGAGGGGGAATGGAGCAGCATATAAAACATAAGAGGGCAGAGACAGAGGCAAAAGGTCTCTTGCTGCCCTGCTCCTACAGTTCAGGGCACTGTGAGTCCCTCTTCCATGCAAGAGGTTTTTCTTTATGGAGACACTTAGGGGAGTTAAGGAAAATGGAGAAAAAGTCCAGAAATCAGAACATAAGTTATTGCTCTGTTACACTTACGAAATCTGGTGAACTTTCACATTTGGGAGACTGAACTGGGAGAGTAAAGCTACAGTAGATCAAGGGCACTTTATTTCTGAATAAGAGTGTCTACCAGGGGATTTCACATACATTAAGAGTTGGCTGCATAGTGCCTGTATTTGGAGGTAGAAGACTGGCAACGAGCATATGGACTGTTTAAAAAGGGTGTATTTCAGACGTATCATAAAAGGTTTGGAGGTCGTCCCAGAAGTTCAGATGCTTTTTGCAGATAAAATTTGGTTATCTCAGCTGCTTAAGAATAAGGCTCTGGATTTTATTAGATGAGTAATTGTAGGTTAAGCTTTCCCTTTTTTTTTTTTTTTTTTTTTTTTTCTTTCTTTCTGTCTCAATGCTGAAATTCTGTGTCACATTAGAAAGTTTAGAGTCAGTAAAAATTAAGATCTCCTCCAAAGTCCAGGATTGTGAGCTCCAGTTAAAATAAACTTGAAAGTTCTGCCATAAAGCTTTCTGAACTTTCAAATTTTCATTGATTGTTATACTTTATTTTGTGATGCCCATAGTATTTAATTATTTGTTCATTAACCTTCAAGACTCATAAGGTGTTATGGATCTCACCCATTGATAATACAGGGAATCTTGCTTAATTAGAGCCTGTGGAAGTTTGGATCTTGGGTGCTATAGACCTGGGCAGATGCTCATTCAGAGGATGCTCTCAGAACCTTCTTCAGACCCTCAGACCTATGCCATGGTCAAAAGCACCTGATAAAAACACATTGTCAATACTACAAAGATGCATCTGGATTCTGTCTGTCTTCCTAGATTTAAGACTGACTCTTTCTCCACTATGTTTTCAATGATTTTGTTCAGGACTTGTTTTTTTAAACAGAAACACTGAAACTATTTGAATCTTTTTATTTCATGGGTGCTCATTTTAATTTGCAGTAAACTGAAAAAGTCTCGTTCATGACCTCAGAAAGTTCATCAGTGATGAGCAAGACTTTTATCATATACTCTGAAATTAACATTAAAAAAAAATCAAATGTTTATATTCTAGAAGAAATGTACTTCTTCAATCTGAAGAAAATTTAGAGCTTTTTTCTTTTTACAGGACCTTAGTTACTTAATCTTCAAAATTCAACAAATATAGTGAATGAAATAACACTATGACTGAATTTAATTTTCTTATCCTGAACAGTTTCCCAATAGGTTGATCTGCATGTCATGCCTCTAGTACTGTAGTATTAATTCAAAAGTATTTGGATAATTTCTTTCAGTTTCTATTTTTCTTGTAGATATTGCTATAAAGTCCCACTCCCAATTCTGGGCTTCTGCAGAGAAAAGATATGGGAAAGACTTCTCCTTGCTACGTACACACTTTCAAAGCTAAGGCATCTAAAACTCTATAAACTTAATAGTCAATGAGAGTTTTTTACTCTTATTTCACTAATTCTTAACATTTTTAATTTAGGGTGCTGTGCAGATAATTTGAGCAACTTCATAAAAAACACCTTTCAGATTCCAGTCTGAGGGCAATCAGTGGTCTCTGAGGTTCTGGCAGGTTGTCTTCAAAGTCCTATTATCCTTGTGGTCAAAGTTCTAATATCTTTTCAGTGTTTTTTTTCAATGAAACATTTGATTAACTGTGCTTGGTGGTTCATGACAAATTTGGAGTGCTGACAATGCTCTGTTTGCCCCCAAAGTGTGAGAACCAGTGCTCTAGAAAAGGTTTATATTCCTTTCTCTTTTGATAATGGTGAGTTAAATCCTTGCAGGCTCTTCTGTGAATTTTCTCTGATTTTGTGAATCTATTCTTAGATTTTAGCTAGATGGATATGCTGCTGGGGACTTGACTACTTTGTTATTGTCACTGAGGTAGGATAGTCCATCAGCAAAACACTTCTTAAATATCAGTCCTGGCTACCATCCAGAGAAAACCAAGACATGCTATTGAACAACACTTAGGACCAAATCTTTCTTCCTCCTCTGCCACCACTAAGCAAATTCGTTAAAGGTCTTGGCCTGTATTTAAAATAACATGGGCTTAAAGAACTTGCTAGTGTTTCATCTTAGAAGACATTAAGTGTTAGAGGAAAGGCCAAAAAAAATGTTGGCAGACTCCTCATCCGAGGAGTTCAAAGATGGTGTTGATACCTAAATGTCCAATCCATCCTTACACATCTGTTTGCCAGGCAAGTTGTCTGAGGACTCGGGCAGGGTTTTCAAAGCAGCAAATGGCAGAGAGATGCCTGACTACCATTTGTGCCTTTGAAAAATCTACCTCCTTGTCCAGAACGACATTTCCCTGAAAATTTACCATCAGTAGCAAGAATAAATGGTTCTGACAGTCCCCCAACAACTGCTAGCAATTAAAGACATCCAGATCCGCTCTGACTCTACATGCCACGGCATTTAAATCCTGGCAGTCAGTTTGTTAGCACTCCCACTGGTGAGCACAATCTCTGCCTGTATCTGTGAGACATTTCCAGGTAAGTCAGTTATGCATAATTGCCATTCTAAACAAAGTTTAAAGAAAAAAAAATAAAAAGAGGTGGAGACCTTTGTATCTTGCACAATAAAGGGAAAACATGGCACAGAAGTCAGAAAAAAACAGAAAACCCCAAGAGGAAAAGACAAAGCTTATTTAGTGGATTTATGGTAGTATTTTTACACATTGCAACAAGTCAGAACTGGAAATAAATGAGTTTAAGGCATGCTGTCATTCAAAAAAGGAACAAAGCACTAATTGCTGTTTGGCATCACGTTTTTGTTTATATTTATGGCTGCCTTTCTTAAAAGCCTGACTTCCTATTCATGTGCAGGTTTCCTTAAACACTTTTAAACTAAACAATTAAATTTTCATTCATGGATATAATCTAATAGGAGGGAATTCTTCTGCCACTTTTTTTTTATTATTATTTTTTTTTTTAATCTTGAAGAAGAAAATATTTCAAATTAGCTTTACAAGTCTTTCAGGGAAATAGAATCCCGTATGACAGCAACCCTCAAGATTAACCCACAATATGTCCCTACATGGGAGAAGGCAGCAGTTCCTTTTTGTGGTGACTTTGGCAGCTGCATTTTCTTAGCTGAGAGCAACATTTCTTGGAAATTGAAAGGATATTTACCTCTGTTTTGCAAAGGGGCAGGGTCCACCTGTTCTTTATCTCAAGGATACTTGCACTTGAAGATTCTCCTGGTTTTCCAGACTACTGGCAAATATTCAAGCTTAGCTTCAGGAAGAATCAGGGATGTTCTTTAGAGAGGGTATGTGCTGTTTCATACTGAACAGCAGCTGGAAATCAGTTTTCAGGCATGTGCTGGACCACAGAGTATCCTGCCCTTACAAGTGCATTCTGTAATGACTCATAAAATAGCCAAAACTTAAAAAATGTGAATGCTTTGTCTTTGAGGACAGTAAATTCTGAAGGAAAGAACTGATGAAGTACAGACATAGTAAAGGAGCTTGGCCTGGGTGACACTGAAAACCCAGGTGGAAGAGGAGAGTAAACTAAATTCCAGGGCAGAGACATTTGCCACACTCCTCTTAGAAGTCCTGTAAGTAAAGTCTCTGTTGAAGCTGAAATATTTCCATAAATCATTTTTAGCTTAGAAATAGCATATTTTACTGAAACATTTCCAGTTAACCTTGTTGTTGACATCAGGCCAAGTCCTGAAATCCCTTTGTCAGGTAGAAAGAGCAACAAAATATGGAATACCTTCTACAATGAAGTCAGTTGGCATCAGGTGGAGAGATGCACCTGGAACACAGCTCAGGTCTGAATCAGGAAAAAGTCATGCTTCCTTAATGGTGCCATGTCACATATGGAAATGCTTATGCAGATTGCTCTCAGAGCCTCCATAGTGCTTTACAGAGGATAGACTTCTTATTTATCCACATCCAACCTGGAGCTGGGTATTGATGAATTTTTAAGGGCCCTTGTCTAATGAGCTTTGGGCCACAGTCAAATCTGTGCAATAGAGAAGTCATTTTCAGAAAAAGGCCTGCAAACCTGTTTGGGTTGGATTTTCAAAAATACATAAGTGAACCACATTTTTTCAGGGATTTGTAAGTGCCTCTAAAAATCCCATTCTTGGAAATTTGGGTTTCAGAAAACACTGTAAAGTTTTTATAATAATAATAATTGCAAAAGGAGGGCCTGTCCATTCTTGTTTTGCTTTGAATGCCAGACCATTCCCTCAAGCCAGGACAGAGTCCAGGGTTCCTGGGTTTCTGTTTTGCCATGTCTGGTTGAATGTAATGAGAATGTGTTGTGTTTTGGGTTTTCTTTTCGCTTTTTTTGAGGTAAAGACCTTCTAGAAGAAAGCTGTTCATTCACCTACAGTTAACAGAGCTGTGCTTGACAATCTGTCACTCTGCTGTCACTCTTCTCATCTATTTTATTAACTCCCTGAATCTCATGGATAGACTCTGGTTATGTCACTTCAGTTAATTCATCTTCTCAGGTAACCTCGTAGGATTCTAGGGCCCAAATTTTACTAAAGTATGGCCTGAATGTCACACTTGTGAGCAGAGGTGGATTTTCAGTTCTCCCAAAACTGCCATTAAATGTTTTTTTTGCTCCATCTCAATATCTGTCAGACTCTTGGTTGTACAAGGACTTGTTTATGACTACTGGAATCCACACAGAAATATCTTTTGACACTCCTCCATGTACACATGCACTCAAAACCTTCCCAAACCTGCTCCTTCTCCTGTAGATAAATCATATTTACTTTGCTATTTGATCCATGTGTTCCTGGTAGGAATCTTGTGGCAAATTGTTCTTTCTCAGCATTGAAAAATGCCTCAAACTGAAAACATACTTTGGCTAGGGAAGGAAAGCTGCTCATTAGTTCAATGAAAGCAAAATTAGGGACCTGTTAATAAAATTAGATTTTCTCGACACTTTTAGTCAATGCAAAAATAATTGTGGGAATATAAAAGGGTTTTTATGGTCAATTATTCTTGTCTCAGTAAGTATCTATAATCATAACCACCTCTGAATAGGTAATAATCCTCAGCAGGGAGAAGAGAAACTTCCCTGCAGGACCATAAGGAAGGTATAACGTTATCACATGCATGCATAAAATATATTAATATTGAGATGGTGCCAGTGCTAAGGTCAGATGGTTAGACATCTTTTCTTCCCCAGAAAATATACCATTCCACCTTATCTGACTGCTGACATCCAATTGATCTGCATTTTTGCTCTTTGGCAAGCGTATGTGCACCTTAATTTTTCAGATAATAGGTATTACAGTATTAGTTAAAAGCTTCTTTGAAGTCTCAAGCAATATCAAAGATGCATAGAATAGGAAAGATGAAGATGATACTGGAAAGCTTTGAATGAGATGTCATTTTGCTTTTAGAAAGATACCTGAAAAAGTTAAGACAAAAAGGGAAAATGGTGTCCCCTCATTTTTTCAGCAAATGCCCTTAAAGGATTACAACTGACCTATTAGCAGAAATGAGTTTTGCTTGGGATTCAAAGACTGTTTGTTATCTGGGAAAGAGAAGATGATGAAAAAGCAACAGAAAATTCTGGTGAATGATGCATATTAGAAGGTAAAATACTTCCTATCAGCAGTGCAGTGAGAACATACTGTACATGTCAGCTGGAAGTTGAGACATTTGTTCTTCACAGGGTCCTTCACCGAGCGAGGACTGCGGAGAACTTTTCTAGGGAAAATCCTGCTGGAATCTCAATTGAGTGACATCACTATCCCACACATCATGCCTGGGAAATCCAGATTACTCCTCGTAATGAAAGGGGAAGGGGAAGCGTGTTCTGTAAATAGGGAGCTTGAACCCAGATTCTCTGGCTGCCACCCAGATGTCTCTCAGTACAAATGGGCTCATCTGATCTTTCCAGTCAATTTTATTCTGGAAAGTAGCCAGTGGGCCTAGTTCATGACCCAGTGATGTCATTATAATTCATTTTCGCTCACCACCAAGCCTTCTGAACTTTCCATTTTACAATGGGTCTTTTTAATAAAGAAGACAGTCATGAATAGAATTCATAAGCACTCCTAATGATTTATAATCTCTTTTTTTTTATCTTTAAAATGGACAATCCTGCTTTCTCTGTCAAAACTGCTTAGGAAGGTTTATTTCCTCTGTCATAAAACACAGTATAGATTTTATAGGTGAAACGAATGCTATTGCCACCTATTCAAAAAGGGGAGCTCTTGTGAATATAAAAAAGACCTCTTCTGCCTCAGCAGCATGAAGTTACTGCAATGAAGAGATAGTTAGTGTGTTGATGGGTCTCTGCTTGTGGCAAATGAGTGGAGGCTTTTCTTGGGATGGCTGGAACCCTTCCCCATGCCTTTGGTGAGGCACTGTTGCTCTCATGGCACAGTCTGTGTGCTCTGGAGGAGACCTGAACAGCTGTGGTGTGTGCGACCTGCAGCCTGTACCTGGACAAACACGACACTGCTGAACTTGGCTCCAGAGCCCTCCCAAAGCCTTGCCTCATTGAACTTGTTTAACCCCTCCCAGCTAAAATAAACTTTCCTGAGATTACTTCACTTATCCTCGGCATGGATCTTTTCACCCCTGGGTTGTAGGAGCTGAGTGGATGATCAATGCATTTGCAGCCTGCACTGTAATTTAACTTGCTGTGTCTGACAGGAGATGTGGAATTGCTAAAGAGAGGCTTTACTTGTAATCTTCTTATCATCTTATCCTGGAGTGTTTGTGAAGGGGGAGGCCCTTCCAGCAGAGACTCAGAGTTGAGGGTTAATGCTGAGAAAGAGAAATTGCCCTGTGGTGCATCTGAGTCAGTGACCTGATAAAACAGGCTCAGGACAGCTCATGAACTCTAGCCTCTAACTGCACACTGGCTCAGGCTTCCCTGCTCTCGCATCACTCCCATTCCTTTCCTAAGCTCATTAGAAAAAGTCACTGGCTGCAAATATGATGGTGGGAAAAAAAGCAAATCTTTCCTCCTCTCGTCTCTTTCTCGTCCTCTTTCATTGCTGGTGTTAATTCAGATCTTCTCGGCTGAACAATAATTAGCACAAGTCTGGTGTGATTAATGGAAATGAGATGAATGGCTCAGTGGTACTAAGAAACTGGAAGGAGGCAAGGATCTGTGGCACAAGGGGAAAAGGTGCAGGAAGGCAGGAAGTAAGAAATCCTGGAAAGGGGTCTTGGATTAGGAAATGGAAGGAAAGGAAACAAGAGCTAAAGAGAACAGAAGGAGTGAAAAGAGGAGCAGGAGTTGAGAGGAACCTGGAGATGGTGAAAGAAAAGACATACCTGTGGGGAACTGAAAAATGTGAAAAAAATCAGGCATTTGAGTAAGATGGTGCACACCACAAGTGGTGCTGTGCAATGGATTTGTTGCATGGGATTAGCTAAATGGCTTCTTTGAGCAGTAAGGAAAATGAAGGGAATGATCCTGTCAAGCTCCCATTACCATCTGTGAAAATCTTTCTGCTTCCTTTACTGGGAGCTGGATGAAGTTCCAGGAGAAGGAATGTAAGAGGGGCCAAAAGGAGAAACTGCAGAGATGGCTAGTTAAAGTGGAAAAGCAAGGAGGAGTGGGATTTTAAGATTAATCAAGAAGCTAATGGGGAGCAGTGACAAGCCACGAAAACCAGTTTTTTTAACATAACATCCTGCAGACATAAGTGAAATGTCTTAAAGCTTTCACATGCAGTTGTACTGTAAAGTTGATAATCCTACAGAAGCACATGGAATTAATTAAAACTCCTTTAAAGGGCTATTAAGGGGAATTCCAACTTCTTTACTGTCTGAGTGCTGTTTCACACAGTTGTTATTGATTAGACTTGAGTTGTAAAGTGGTTTGTAAGAATTAGGGAAGGGCAAATGGTTTAGAAATATACACGGTGGGTGTTCAGACTGGATCAGAACAAACTCAAATAGTTATGGCCACTGTATTATTAGATACTCCTCTCATTTGAGGAGGAAGGAGGGGAAAATCTTCCCTAGGGCAAGGGGTTTTCCCATAAGTCTTTTTCCACGTCTGAGAAATTTTTGTTAGGAGAGGGCAGACAGATCTCAAGCCTTGAGAGCTTTGCTGGCTCTGAGCTACATTCTACATTCAATGTATGTGGCCCATCAAACCATAGGTGCCTGTCATAGGAAATGTACTCCTAGGTGAGCCTACTTCTGATCCCAGTCTTAGTCTAGTTTTATTAGTCCCAGATTTGATGTAGCTTCCACTCACAGGCCTCACTGTGACAAGATCCTCAAGAAGGGGTTGCTACATCCAAGTGGAGATGAGAGAATCAAATTCCAAGTTAAATTCCAAGTTAAATCTGCTTCTACTTGTATGTTTATATAAAATAAAATATGATAACACATATAAAATAAAATTAAATAAAATATTAATAAGCAGAAGACTTCTGAAGTGTCCCCACTGCCCTCAACTTGCATTGTTCAGATTCAGCCATTCTCTTCCCTGTGCTTTTTCCTCAAGTTGAGATGCTGAAATACCTCCTCCAAGTCTAAAGGAGGCAGTTGTGACTAACAAGTGTCATCACTTCCCAAATGTAAATAAATTAACTGGTTGTACTAGATACTTTTTTCCCTCTTTTCTACACCAGCAGCATGTGATTCTACTAGGGGAGTTTTGGGTCAAGTCCAACTTAGCCACTACAGACAACATTCATGAATAACAAAAAATTCATGGACTTATCAGGTTTGGGGTTTTTTTGTAGCTGCCTTAGTACTTTTCTCCTCTACTCCCTGACTGGAAATCTGTTCCAAGAAATTTCCCATAATTTCCAGCCTAAGGGTAGACAAGGTTACTCTACAGGCTTTTGTTACTGGGTCAGTGTTGTCTTTTTGGTTATAGAACTTTCTGTGCTCACATCAGTTTCTTCTTGCTGCTTTTATAGAGTGATTATACCCCTTCTCAGGCAGGATTTTGCTGGATTAAACAACCCATATTCCCTTTGTCCTCCTGGAAGATGGTCTCTCCAGCAGGATTTGAGGTAAATAAAAAGAGATGTCCCTACACAACATCTTAAGTCCCTTGCAGTGGGTGTAAATGTGCTGTCTCGAGGAAGCAGCCAGTCTGCTTTCCAGCCTCTGAAAATACAGAACAGATGCACAGGTTGTTTTATGGGGAGAGATTTTGTAATCAAAGCTTGGGTGGACCCCAGCTTTGAACTTCATCTTTAACTCTGGTACAGCGTGCTGTACACAAATATAAAATCTGAGGCAGAGGAATGGGGAAGCTGACCTGCTTATGACTTTGGGAAAGGAGTAAATTTGGAGTAGTGGGAAACACTGCGATCTGTCAGTCTGATTACAGCCCACACTTCTCTGCGCATTTCAGTCATCGCTATCGACTCCAATCCATCTTGTATCATGACCCCAACCCTGTTATCTCTCAAGGTCTTGAGTCTCGGGGTATGCAGAGAACTTTTCTCTTTCTGGCTTCCCATGACAAGAGCTGTTCTTTTCTTCCCCCTCATCCATCATATTTCACAGAAGATCCTTAAATACATCTAGAGTTTGCAAAGCTACCAGTTTTTTTGCCTTACAAGTATTTATGTTGCAAACAAAAAAACCTGATGCTAAAATCTCACCATTCCTGTTGGCGAAAACTGAAATAATTGCTCAGAGGAAGAAACTGTGAATTTTCACAGTTTTATTCTGGGACTGAATTTTGGCCATTTTTGCAGTATATATGTTTTTTATGTGTGTGCCTGCGTTGAGAAGGCCTGGAGGAAGCACACCTTTTATTTAGCAGAAAGTCATGAAAAAGATTTGGACAAACCGACCAAAATCACTTTCATTTTCATAAATCTGATTATTTCAACCTTTGCTGCCCGGTTGAGAAAAGCATGAAGCTTGAAAGCTTGTCTTTGTAGACTCTGGGTATGGGAGTTGTTAGAGTCTAATCACTGTCTTTGACATCACCACCAGAAGAGTTCTCTGTTTATCAAATAAGATCATTGTTACCTATTTCCATGTAAAAGTTACCTATTACTAACTGCACTGCTCTTGGCAAGATGTTTTGATAGCCTTGAGAGAAAAGCACTGAGTGAATCCAACTATTCGAATTTCATTTTATACCAGGCCATTCTGCTTCCTTTATAACTATCCCTTGCCATTCAATTGAAAGGATTTTATGGTGGCCTTCAAAACTGGACATCAAGTCATCCTACACGAGCAAGCAATTCTCCTCATAGCTTAAATCTTCTGGGGGTGAGGAATTTTTTAATGTTTTTTTGTTTGTTTTTTTACTTTATAGCTGGGACTATGAAAGGGACTTTAAAGGCATAACAAAATTAAAAACCTTTTTTTTCTGCAGCAATTTCGGTTACTCCTCATTTAGGAGGAAAATAAACCTACCCTCCCTTTTCTGAAGAAGAGTCTGGCAGCATTCTCAGAGCACAGTGGCATTCCAAAGACAAAATCACCCAAAGAAGGAACCACAAAATTAATCAAATCTGGTGCATCAAGGAGCAGTTGCTTGACATTTGCTGCTCCTGTCAGGCGTAATAGAGAGATTTTTACCTGTATTTGCCTATTCAACACATCAGCTCCTCAGCCAATTTTGGAAATTATTTCTGATTTATGGCTCTCATTCTGGCGAGTGTCGCCTCAACCTGTCAATTATCCCTCAAAGCAAATGCTAAGTGAATGCTGGCTGGGCAAAATTAATAAAGGAAACCTTTACTTTAAAAAAACCTGAAGACATAGCCTTATGAAAGGGATAATTCAGCCAAAGTTTAACTCAATTGCTGCTCTTTATATTTTCCAAAGACATGGAGAACATGATAGAGAAAAATTATGCAAAGGACAAGGAGTCTGGTAGGGGGACAGTAGTTGTTTTAACTCTTCCTGTGTAGAGCTGGTTAAGTTGCCTTCTGCCCCCTTATCTCAAGCTTTTTTTGGCCCTGTATAATGCCTTTAAGTCACCTGAAAATGCACAAACCCTCTTATTTGGCTTTCAACTTCACTCTGTACTGAGGGTTTGGAATGAAGAGCTGTGACCAGTTTTCATGGTATGCTTTGTGTTGGGCTTCCATCCCTCAGAAAATGTGTAGACAAGCCTTAGAGAGAAGCACTGTCAGATTCCTGTTCTCTTTTCCTTCTGGCTCTTTACATTGCCAAAATTATATTAATGATTTTAGGAAACCATAGAGATCAGAGACTACATAACACATCAGGAGAAACTGTGGTGGATTCCTGAGCATTCATCATTAATGCCTTGTTGCAGCAGGTGCCATGTGGCTGGGAAAGCTTTTGTGAAGATCTGCCTTACTGACCACAGGAGACGGTACCTGGACCTTCCCTTGCTGTACAGTCCTTGGGTTTTTGTATCTAAAGGCTTTAGAGACCCGGTGCTAGTAGGGAAATTGTCATCATTTGCATCATATCAAAACGTTTTAGCTATTCTTTCACATGACGGTTCCATTTCACTGATCATTTTCCTACTGAGTTTGTGTTTGCAGGACTATTTTGAGATAGTGGTAAAGCTTGAAAAAAGCCTTCCTGGTCTCATGGGAAATATTGAATCAGGTCCAAGGGAGAAGCAAGACCTTCTCTTGGTTGCAAAAATTTAATTCATCTAATTGATGAGTGATAATAGTCACATGTGAAGAAAGCTTGGAAGCTGAATACTAGGTGTTCAGTCTTGATATTCAATTGGATTAAACACTTACCTACTCTGGTGCTTAGAATTCTTTTGATTTGAATTCTCCCTAAGATCCTGTCAGATAATTTTGCCCAATGTGATATAATGCCACAGTAAAAAATATTACTGTGAATGCACAGTGCAACAATGTACAGCTGATTCCTTCTTTGTCTCTCCATGAGGATGGCATGGTCCTTTATGTTATGGATCTGAATACAAGAAGTCTCAAACAGCTTATCTTTTTTTTTCTAGATCTGTTTGAATCAGAAAACTGTTGTGAAATTGTGCCTGAAAAAGATGATGTTCTACTGCATATAATTTTATAAACTTCATTGCAAATGTAATGTCAGTGAAACGACATTTTTACCAGCAGAATAGTAGTGAGGTATTAACATTTAAGGACTTTTTCTTTATTTCTGCATTTCTTCTCCCAGAATGGGTATCTTGAATCAGAAAGGAAAATCAAAAAATATAATATATAAAAATATATATAAATAAATATATGTAAATATATACATGTACATGTGCATTTCCTACCTGTTCACATCATAGTTTCACACAGCTCCTTTCTTAACTGTAAATTTTGCTTTTCCACTGCTATGTGAAACAGATTACTGAAGGTGTCAGCCTCTGGACCAGGCAGACTCCAATGATCTTCATGATTTTTTGGGGTTGAGTCTGACTTTGTGACCTGCAGATGTGAGTGTTAGATCTATACCATCAGACTTTTTGACCTCTGGGAAGCCTGGGTCACACATGTGAAGGAATCCAGATGGCCTGAGACTCAGAGGTGCTAAAAAGCTGCAACACAAACTGAATTTTCATAGTCATCAGGACAGTTGAGCATTTGTCATTTTCAGATTGAAGATTTCCTTGGTCTGTGTGAAGCTGGATTGTGTTTCTTAATATTTGATCTGTTCATCAGGTCGGATAACCTCTGAATAATCAAGAACATTTTAGTTCCTTCACTTTAGGATAAGAAATACCTCATATTCAGATACCAGTGAGTAAGAATTCACATGAACCAGGAAAAAATCTGAAAAACCTGCTCTAGTTTCATTTCTCACCAGGGAAAGCACTGACTATTCAATTGGTCCATCTGCCTGGGAGAAAACTTCACATAGCTATCCTTGCATGACAGAATCCTTATGTTGCTCCTTTTGGATCAATAATTTCTCATTTGGGGGCAAGCAAAGCCCTCTGAAAAAGTGTGGTTCGAATCAGCCAGGTCCTGCTGCAATACTAAACTGAGTGTCTCTGCAACTGAATGTTTATACTGTGTCCATCTGTGTTAGGAATTTCTTGTTTGAGGCCTGGCTATGTCACAATTGCGTCATCTCCCTTGAAGGGAGGAGGGAAAAAAAGAGAAGTCTGGTTGGGTGTCAGAAACCTATATAATTAAAAGGCAAGAGTTCAGTGTTCAATGACACAATGGTGAAATGCCCTGTTTTTCTACAGCCTCGGGCTATTGAACCACAAATAAATCCCATTTTAATGAAAAAAATCTTATTTTGTCTACAAAAAAACTGAAAGTCCAGGAACATAATGAGTGCACAGAGAAAGCTCACATCATCCTGGCTGTGCAGGGGTTTGCCTGCACACCCTCATATAATTATATACAGACCACATATGCACCTTTATCACAGGCAGCTGGAGAGAAACGAGCAACAGTTCCACAGTCAAAGAGAGTCAAGAACCACAGGCTGTACATTTTTATGTGACTGTTACTCTGAACAACCTCCTTTAATTTTCCATTCTTTCATTTTAACAAAAGCTTGAACACTTCTCCATTGATTTGCCTATTCCACAGAGAGACAGACAGAGGGAGGGGAGGGAGTAAGTGAGGGGTGGGGGTTGATTTCCAATATTATGTAAAACATTTGGTTTCATGAAGCAAGCTGGAAAAGGGGATGAAAAAAAAACCCTTTAGGAAAATAGTTTTCCATTGAAATCAGTGTATAAAGTAGGTCCCACTGGGAATATGTTTTCTCAAAGCTAAATTTTTAAACTCTTTCTACACTTCCCATGCCACTTGTCAGCAGAGAAATGAAAGGGAAAAAAATAACCCTTGGGGTTTCACAGCTTTGCACATTGAAGAAATGAGGGATCACTCAATGGTTATCAGAACCCTGCATTTCTTGTAGAGGAAGAATCTGGCATCCCTCAGACTGTCTCACACTTGTGGACATTATGACTGGAAAGATTAATACGTGGTAGCATCAATTCTGCAGTTTTGTGTTGAGGAATTTTTCTCCATTGCTATTAGAAGTCAGTAAAGGAAACCCTCCCACATACCCACCATGTGTGTGTGATTTTGCACATATCAAAGTCATGCAGTTTAAGACCTGCAGTGTAACAGAAGCCACCCCAATTGGGCCAGAGTGGAGGACCCTGGGCACTAAGACAATGGTAGAAATATGAAGCCATTTACTCAGACTACTAGATTGGCACAGCCCAGCCACTCCAAAAGTATTGGATTTGGGCCTGAGCCACACTGAAATAAAGAAACAGCTCCAGGGAAGATGGGAAACAATGCCTGCAACGCTGCTTGAGCATCACACATCTCCTCAGAAGGAGAAGTTTACAGTTCTCATTGTTAAACTTGACAGGCATCTTCTCCAGAGCCAAAAATTTCATACAATGCTAATAGTCTCTAAGTAGAAGGCTCCTCCCTGGCATAAAAATACCCCAGTGTTATTACTTTCACCTTTGCAAACATGTCAACTGCTGTGCAAGAATGGTTGCACAAAACTATTCCACACAGAAATATCCCTCCCTCCTGGCAAATAATCCCTGAGGCATCAAGGAGAGAGCAGGTGAGCACCCACCACACCTATAAGAAGATTTTTCTTCACATGAATCTATGAAGAATCCTTTTGAATCAGGGTTTTTGGTTTTGAAGAAATCTTCCAGCACTCAGACCAACCACAATTTTTGCACAATTTCTTCTCAAAGCTATAAATTAGGCAAAGGCTTTCTCACAACATGACCCAGATTTGTGGACAGGCTTGAGTAATGCATTTTGTGAATTCTTCTCCCAAATATGTTTGTACTTGGATTGAAGTGCATGGATGGAAAACCAAAATAAGCAGATAAGATCTGTCATTAGCAGATATGGTAAGAAATTCTTATTATTTTATTGAATATTGTGGTGAAGCCAATACATCTTTCTCTATTTTCCCTCAGGTAATTCCTTTCCCCTTTCTTAATTTTTTTTTCTTTTAATTTCAGAGATGTTTGCTTCTCTATATATGTGTGTAAGAATAGAAAATTCAAATTTTAAGATTAAAATAAGAAACCTAAAGGAATTTACTTCGGGGATACAATTATGTAATTTTTTCTATATGAACACAAAGGGAAGAACCTTAACCAACAGCTACCAATTACCAGACATTATATTGGCACCTAGCTACTGAGGGATTCTGAGGAGTTTCCCCATTTCTAGGCAATTCTGAAGAATGCTGCAAGAGATGTGACAAACAAATAGATGCTATTGACATATCAACGTGACACAGAAGTAAATTTGTCAATAGTGAAAGAAAAAATGAATGTACTATTGACCAGTCTCAATTGTTGCCCCACAGGTATGACAGCCATTCAGCTCAAGCATGGGGGAAATTTCCATCCCTTTACCTGTAGCAGCTGCCCTTGAGGAGATGGTCAATAAGGCCATTTTGATATGGTTTCATAGAATGCTTCAGAGATGGTGAGGGTAAAGACAGAATCCAGTTTATATTGGTAGCACTGTGTGTGCCCTTGATTTACCACTAAGTGCAAGGTGATGTTGAAGTGCCACCAGTGACTGGCAGTGCTCCTGTGTCTGCCTTTGGAATTGATGCTTTATGGGTAGGTCAGCCTGGAGCTACATTTTATGTGCCTAGTCATACATATTCCCTGGGACTTTCTCCTATGCAGCCAGGGTCAAACTTGGGGCAAAATATTTTCTTGAGATTCTTGCATGCAGTTCCCTGGGACTCTTAAGACAGACTTGTGTCCCTGAAAAACTTGGGCTTATAATATGCATCATTGAATTCTGTAAAGCTCCACTTAGAGTGGAAGAACACAAGCAGACCACATTTCAGCTCGAAACGGTGTGAAAATAGCAATTCCTCTTATGTGGGATGCCTGCCTTGAGTGACACTCGCTGGTGAGGAAAGCTATGGGCCATACTGCATGGAGATTCTGCTCTTCAAAACCAAAGTTAGTTCAGAAACTTTTCCTGTTTTCCCTCCAAAATGTGTGTGCGAAAAGGATTGGAGGTTTCCTGCCTGCTCTGAGCCAGGAGGAATGGAGAGCAGGTATTTATTCACATGTTACTCAGCTGCCCGTTTGCAAATAGGGGGGCCATGTTTTCATAGACCATGTTTCATAGGCAGCATGTGTTCAATAAAAACCTTTGTACACTTGCCAGAAATCAGGCTGCCAGAGTGATTTTCATGGATTGTGTCAGTAAATGTTATTAGCAAATTGTGTAGTTAACCTGGTGTAAGACTTTTATTACTGCTGGGTATACTTACATATCAAAAAGCTTCTGATCCCCGCCCACTCTAAGCCTTCGGCAAAGAGAATCTGTAGTTTTTTTAAGAGACCGTGTTTACAGCTAACTGGTATTGTTCCTAATCCTGTAAAGTCTATGTGGGAGAGAACCCCATCAGTTTCAGTCTTAATTAGTTTTGGCAATTAGTTCTCCTGGAAAGGACCACGAACAAGGTCCAGGAGGCTTCTCAGTGCATTATTCCTCTTCAGAAATGAGCCTTCCCCTGGCTGTGTGAACTTTTGCAGGCATGAAAACAAAAAAATAAGCAGCGTAAGTCACTACAGATATTGCCAGCCTGACTGAACAAGAAGTTGTGCTGCGGGAAGGCATGGTGAGAAAGCTGTTAGGGTACAAAGAAGTAATCTGTGGCTATTTTATCTATAGGGAATTAGAACAAAAAAGCCGTGCGCTACATCAAAGGCTCCATGACTGGAGACTAAGTCTTTTCTTATTTAGCATTATGTTAGTAATTACTGATTTAGAAAAAAAGAGAATGAAAATGTATAGGACTTTCTCTCAGGATATGTCATTACATCATCATCGGTACTCCAGATTCTCTTAGATTAGCAGAATTTATAGAACTTGATTAATTAAAAAAAAGGTTTGTTCTTCTGCTGCATTGTAAATTATTCAAATCCCAAAGTAGCTTAACTTTCCTGGTTTTCTATTAGGCAGTCATCTTGGCCAGGGAAGACAAGAGGACAGATAACTTTTCCTGAATTACAAATGTAGGTACTGAACTCAGGACCTGAGCTTGTAGCTCATCCTTAGCAGAAGCTGCTTGGATTTGCTCTGCCTTCCCTCCACATCTGTTAAAACATGCTGGACATGGGGTTTACCCCCTTTCTCTCTTTAACTGTCTCCGTCAAATGCTCTTGAAGAGGCATCTCCTCACACAATAACAATCACAACACATTCCTGCATATGGCTAAAGCCTCTCAGAAATACAAAAAGTAATGAGGTCTGCTGTGTGTTTGGAACAACAAGTGCACGATGTGGGATTTGATAAAATGAGCCGGAATGATTATTTCCTTTTGTCTCAATGCTGACCTCTGTATTTAACTGGATGATGCTGTGCACCTGGAATGTTCTGTTCTGAAGCACTGGAGACACTTTGTTCCAGCCTGTCCAGTACAAATATGTTGACAAATCCACCTGTGTTTTTTCTGTGTTTATTTTAACCAGCCTGCAGAATATACTGGGGAAATAGAGCAACAACTCTTTGTTCGGCTTTTTTGTCTCTTGGGCTTGATCAGTTCTATTTCTCCATGTCCTGGTGGCAGGGCCCTTTAGTGTATGTCACTGAGATGACAAAGAAGAATTTCTTACAATGTCTCACCTGTTGGCCAGTGTGATGGGGTATATAAACTGCTTTCATTGTAAAAAACGTGATGCTGAGAGGTTTTGCATAGTTTATTTTTGGTAATATTGTGAAGCTGTGTTATTGAGATCTTGGCAAAACCCTTGAAACCAAGCTGGACTGCAGTGGATCTTGGTCTTGGTGTGTAGAGGCCAGTGGTTCCAGTGCATCAGTCACTAGGATGTCTTCATAACTTCTTATCATTAAAAAAAACTTTTTAAGTTAGCAGATGTAGTAGCACTTAGTTGCATGCAGGAATCATATTTATGTCACTCACAAATATGCCAAAACACAGAAATCTGTCTTGTTTTAGGTGTTAAATGTAATTCAGTTATTTTGGCCATGGAAGAGGACAGAAAGCAGTAATTGCACAGCCTGGCCACGGGAGACATGGTAATTTTCTAAAGGTGGAAGGACTACTCCAACTTGTGTTATTGTGCATGAAGAAGACAGAGTCAGACTGGGAGTTGTGTCAAGGTCATTACTTTGGAGGTTGTGTTTCAGTGTAGATGGTAGAAAAGATTTTCCTCTCACAGGTCAAGTAATGACCAAAGAGCTAGAGGTAAGATGCTAAGAAGAGGTTGGGAAAGAATATTTGGAAATTATTCCCAGTTCTTTTCTCCATAATGATGCCCCAGGGTGTCTCACAAGTTTTTCTTGATGGAAAACACTTGGATTTTCTATCAGGCCTGAATAGGAAATGGTTAATGCCATCAGCACCAAGAATTTCAGTGTGTGGAATAAAAGCCAGGCTCTCTGTTGATCAGCCACCAAGTACATGTTCTATGTTAGACATTTAATCATATTACTGCTCCCAAAGCCATCGGAGCCAATTTAATCAAATTGTATCATGGATGTGGTGTTATTGTTTTTAATGCCTATTAGGAAAATAAAAGTTAGCACTTATTAAATGAGGATCCTCTTGCATGTTGATTGCTTTGCTAATTTCTTGCTGATAAACCCTTGTTTTATCTTCAGAGAGAATGGTGGATTTTTATCAAGTTTCTCAGTGAAGGCTGGCGTGCTGCAGGGTCTCAGACATCAGCCGCACATAGGAAATGAAAAATAAAAATAGAACCTTGTCCTTCTCTTGGCTTGTACCAATACCAAGTCAGAACAAGTACAATAAAGTCAATGGAGTTATTTCAGTGTAAAATGAATGGATGTCAGTGTGACTGAGAGAGGAAGAGGGATGTCCATCCATTTTTTTCTGGCAATAACTATATTATCACTCTGTTGCAAGAAGGTGCACAGAACATAGCACTGAGACAGGCAAACAAACAAAATGTGATAGAGTTGAATTTTGAAGGTGGTGCATTTATCTGCTAAACACCCAGTGGCTTTCAGCAGAGAAAATGGGTTTTGACAAGATGGTGATATTGGAAGGGTGGTGGATGGAGGGTGGGGATATTGAGTACTGATCTGATCTGAGAAAAAAAGGTGTTGCATTTGGTTTGAGGCAGAGGTGAATGAAACCAATTCTTGTTATTCCTCCCTGATGATGTGTGATGGATCTCTGAAGGGTTATTATATATGTGAGTTGAATTAATGAAGTTTATTTGTGGGGCATCCCAAGGCCCTCATAGTAATACATGACCCTACTTTTTAAGCCATGTTTAATGATAACAGAAAGATGATCCAGACATTCATTAATGATCACAGGAGATCACCATCAGAATTAGAGGATCACAGAAAGATGAAGTACTTTCCTTTTCAGCATCAATTGGCAAAATGAATGAGGCAGATCCTGTGGGTTTTTTTGGAAACATCAGTTAAGAGACCACTGCTGAGACAGGGAAGCTGTTTTGATGAGCCATTGCTTTGTTCCATTAAGGCAGAGCCTTTGGCAACAGCATGAACAAGATACACCACACTTTGAGGAGTTGCCATTACAGGAGTACCAATCACAGTGATACTTGAAGAAATTGTATTTTTTCTTCCTTTCTTCCTGAATCTAATTTAAGTTGAAAGAAGGTTTCTGGAATGGTAACAGAGCAACAGTAACCACTGGTTCTATTCAGCTTACACCGAAATAAAATGGTTCATTTCAGCTAAGTACAATATCATGCAATGCTGGTTAGTTTAAATGCTTTGTTTAGAAGGTTGTTTTTTTCTTAAAAACATTATGCAGATACTGCTGAATGAGCAGTTAGGAAACACATGTTTCCGAACTGCAGTTACAAGTATTGTAAAATATGATTGATACCATATGCTTTCATTATTTTCTTTTCTGCTTTTTAAAATGCAAATTAAATTTTGGAAAAAGGGCTTATGCTATTTTTATATCTCAAAATTAATAATAATAACAATTTTAAAATGGTCTGAGACATGTGGCATGAGAGGTTATTGCTCTATTCTGCCACTAAAGAGTCCCAGCTTTGATTCTGGGTGGAACATTTGACTCCCTGGGGCTGGAGGCTGCTGTATCAGCCAGCTGGTGGCCAAGTACTTGAGCCAACTCCACCAATTAGTTGAGTCCTCCCATCCGGTGGCTGGACTCGTTCAGGGTATGTCTTGCACATTTTCTGCAGCTGAGATGGGAATCAGGACTCTCCTAATATGTTTTGTGGCAGTTCTGCAAAGCTTACCAAAACGACCTGTGGAAAACAAGGTCTGGTTGGAAAACAACCTGCAAATGCACCATGGAGGCACAAAAGAGCTATGTGCTCAAACCCTTTGATTCGGTCAGGTGAGGGAGATGTTACTTTTGGAAAGTGTCTCTGGCAGTCAAAAAAAATCAATGGAGTTTCAAAGATGCTGTAAACCAGAGATCAGCAGGCATGTGAGAGCTTTATTTTCTGAGAAGACTGGTAGAATTAGTGAGAACATTCAACACAGGGCCAAATATGGCCAACATTTTAAATGCTTTCTCTACAAACTGCTTCGGTATGTCCTCAGAAAGAGCTGCACTCAGTTGTAAGAAATCCTTGCATGGGCTCTATGAGCTCCAAACCTCATGTAAGAGCTATCTTGACACTGAAGCAAACACAAAGAAGATGCAGAGCTCACAGCTCAGCAGTTAAAGAGGCTACAGCTGCATTTCAGTTGTAGTCCAGCATTAAGATCTGCAGAACCATGTGAAAAGCTGTGTGACTATACAATAGTAAATACTCCTCTTAATAAATTTTTCCCTTACTGACTTTAGTTTGCTAAAAAAAGGTGTCACAGCTTAACTCTGTCCTGCCAGGCTTTCTGCCAGCCCAGATATTGTATGTTCATGCCACTCTTACCTTTAAGCCAGATCAGATATTGTCTGTCTAGACACATCCAGTGTAAATCTGGCATAAACTCCATGTTGCGCAGCCTGGTTTGCTCGACAGAGATGGAGCTGCATGTATCTCTCCAATCTGAATTAAGCTGTTACTGCTGAACTATCACTTAGCTCAGAAACATGCTGCTAATGACAGCAGGATGATGGTCAGCACTTGAAATGCACAGAAACTTGGCCTCCCCTTCTCTCTGTCAAAATCTGATATTAATAGGGGAAACTCTCTTAAAAGCCAATGGTCTAAGTACAAATGCAAATCTTATCTTTGTCTTGTTATTTTAATATTTCATTTCCTTCTTTCCATATGAATTCAGAAACTCTATTATTGCCAACTGTCAGAGATATGTGGGAAAGAGGAGGTGGTGGGAATAAAATAGTTTTATTTATTAGAACAGTGGGAACCATGGAAATGGACCCTTTTCTGCAGTTTCCCTGGAGTACCACTGTATTCTGCTGCATTGCATTTTGTACACTGATGTCAGGAAGGCAATCCCACAGCAAGGTACTAAAAAAAAAGGGGAAATACAAATGTAAAATTTTTAGAGTGAACACTTCAAAAGCTTTTCATACGTGTTGTATTTCACCTGCAATTCTCTGTCATTATTACCATGGTTTTCTACTTCAAAGGAAATGATGTGGAGTAAATAAACACAATCCTTTTGATACATGACTCTGGCCTAGATGTTTTTGTAGCCCAGCACCGAGGTGAATTAAGTTATGACAAATGTTACTTATACCCTGCTTCATTGTGGCATCTCCGTAGTTGGGCCGCACTCATTGGGAGTAGTTGTCTTTGCTCCATGTGTTCCTGAAGTGCCGTCTTGTTCTGAGAGAGCCTAACATTGACAGAGCAATAAACCACAGCCCAAATATACGACGCTGGGAAAAATATCCAGGAGAATTCCAGGGGTGCTGTGGTCCAGCAGCAAGTTTCTGTTACTGAGGAGAGGCGTGGATGGGGTCCACACACCAGACTGTGCAAGAGGAATGTTCTCATTCTTGTGGGCAGTGAAAGGAAGAGCTGGGTCTCACTGGAAACCTTGTCTCATCCTCTCTCCACCTCATTCCTCCACCCCCTCATTTCTCTCCACGATCTCCTCGGCTTTGTTTATGTTTTAAGTGACAAGACACAAACCAGAAATGGGAACGGGAGCAAGCACGGCTGAGTTTGTAGGGCTGTGCTGGAAGCAGCAGGCTGTGATTCCGACACATGCATTTGGCATTTTGCAATATACCGCCTCTTCATCCTATGCTCTGTGTGGATTCCAAGGGGATGATTCATCCTGACTAGGGAGCCCATGGCTTCTTTAATGCCAAGCATTTACTCTGCAAAACGTGAGAGACAAGAGGAGAGGTCTATTTCTTTCTGCCTTTCCTGAAGTATTCCCTCCTCCTTCCCACCCCCTACCCCGTCCTGCATAGTTGAGACAGAGACTTTCCTATGAGAAACTTTGTGTTTATGACATAATTCCATGGTTTTCGACCCAACTTCTTCTGCAATTTTCTCCCCTCCCTCTCTTCTCACAATTCACAAGCTGTATGAGATTGCCAGTACAATTAAAGCCATGGGAAGAGGAAAAAACTGGGTATAAGGCCTTGATAACCCTTTTAGGGTCATTTGCCAATAGGGAATGAGGGTCAGCCACAAATTCCAATTTTAGTGTCAGTGACAAGAAGTAATAATCAAAGGAACACAGGAAAACAGATACGTGATCTGAAATCATCTATAACCAGAAGTGTTTATCTAGAAATGCTACTCTCTGGCAAGATGTCTATCTTCTCTTTTTTGCATATATTTCTCTTTTGGAGAATAGTCCTTATCTAACATCTAACTCCTTTTACAGTCCTAGTTTGGAAAGGTCTCCCTGGTCACACGTACCTTTGCCTAGAAAGGAAGGCGGCTGATTACATATTTTTCTTAACTGGCGAGCGACTTGCAGAGAACAATGCAAGATATAATTATAGAGTTGCTTTCAAAGATGAAGATAAATGAAGCTGTTGCAGCCATGGGGGTAAATGTTGAAAGGTTCATTGCCCATGTGGGCAGAAAGAAACCATTTTGTGAGCAAAGGAAAACCCAACAGAAAGCCCCTAGGGATGGGCCATAGGTGTATTTGCTCCAAAGCAGGGCTGGGGTTTGGAAGGGCTGCCTGAAGGCCACCTCTAGCTTTGGTCAAACCTAACTTTGAGCATGAAGAAGATGATCTGAAATCAGATTCTGAGGGATTTGGGAGCTGTAATGAAGGTGTAGCCCAACTGTTTCTGTTTAGGGCTGTTTTTGTCTTTCTCATTTTTTTGATGCAGTTTTGCTTTTTGAAGAAATGAAGATTCTTCCTAGAAGTATTTTGCATTCAATAAATCAGGCCAGAAGTTCAAGCTGATGCAAGCTCCCTATGGGTGACATGATTTTATCTGCTGATGATACCCCAACATGTAAAATTTCTGGATCTATTTTCTGGCCAGAAGTAACACCAGACTGAGGCAGCAGCTGGGGAAAAAAGCTCTGAGGCTTGGCTTACTGAAGAACATGGGGACTGTTAACTTTTAGTGAAAGCTTCTGTGGATTTACCCTAAGTGGGGTTGATCTGGAGTTTTGGGGATCTACAGTATTTCAGTTCTAGGATTATTTTAAAATCTGGGCTTTCCATTCTGGTCTACATATAGCCTAGATACTTGACAAGGAGCTGAAAATGTGAAAACAGAGATTATAGTGAACTGTAGGTCTTTCTTTTGATTAATTTGTGCTGAAAATATAGTGAAATTAATTGTATTTTCTTCCCCTGCCTGTATGGAATTTCCCCTTACTGTCCGTGGCCATCATTAGGAAGTGCACATCCATGCAATAATTTACAACCAGAAACAAAACAAAAATAGGCACAGGAAAAAAAGCACCTTTTAATATTTTCCAGAAGATTTGGTCTTTTCCTCTAGCCCATCCACTGTGTTTAATTTAAAACAGTTCTTAATTTAAGGTGAGCCAATTTTCTTACCTGTCCTCAGCCTCCCCATCATTAAAAGACTAGTGATAAATACTGGTGTGTGAAGTGCACTGATATATTGAATAAAGCTCCAGTACTGTTCACTGAGTGGAATCCTGGAGATAAATACAGGAAGGAGACAATTTGTTTTTAAAGTCTTGTTTACTTCTGGTCAGGATGAGTGAGAAGAAATCAGGATAAACACTCCCAGCTCATCATTGACTTGGAGATGTGTAGCAGCATGGTACATAGGTACTGGGCTGTGGAAGATAAACAGTTGGAGAACCATGAAGTTCTGGACCTGAGAAATCCACTTAGCTGAGTCAACTGTGTCTGTCTGCAGGTGGAGAGCAGTGCCACCATAACACTTTGGCTTTTATTATATTCTGTATTTCTGGTGATTGGTCAGCTCACTCCTTCCCTACAGGTAAATGATGCTGTAAAGCAGAAGAACAGAGGAGCAGCCAGCTAGCCAAAAGTCAGTATGCTGGGCCAAGGAAAATGCTCTTGAGAAGGCCGAGATCCTAAACTGAATCACAGCCCTGCCGCAGCACCATGTGAAGGGGATGTGCACACAGAAGTTGTACTCATAGGAGAGAGAAACCATGATCAGCACAGAATCAAACCATTTCCTTGTGCACAGCTGTGGGCAAAATATTCAGGCACATGAAGGAAAACTTGCAGATTCTTGGACAACAGACAAACACCCCCCCCAAACAGTGGGTCAATCAAAGCCCTTGCCATAGGGCATTCGGGCCATTCTGGTGGTTATGTTGTCTGACTTGTGAAAACACCACAGGACTTTCCAAAGTTGTTAAGAACTTAGTGAAACCCAGATGGCAAGATGGGGGATTTTTCTGTCTCTTTGTCAGCTCTCTACAGGGGTGTGAAAAGTTATCTGACCCTTAGCTTTACTTCACATAATCCCACCATAACTCATTTCTGTGCAAGCTCTGACATAGGATGACATGCTATGCTCAAAGCCAGCCTGGAGAAACACTCCTGAGCTTGGAAGACTATCAAAGTACATCCAGACTTCCAGCGTCTGAGGACAGGTCTGCAGTTCTCACAGATGGCAATGTTTATCACTCTGCCTTTGGCACCTGGAAAAGCAGCACAGCAGGTACCACTGAGGTTTGTTCATAAACTGGTTGCTTTACCATGTATTTTAAACAGCAACCATATTTTTAGTATATCTAAGGTCCATTAATGGCAGCATGCTTTATGAAACCACTTCCATCACAACATAACATTTGTGTTTTCTGTTTCAAGGAAAGCAATATATTTGTGGTTTTTCACAGTCTTTTGGCCAGGGTCTCAGCTGGTAACGATTGGCATCATTTCATGGACTTCAGCTTTGATGACTTACAGAGAATCTGGCCTCTTTGTATGTGGATGCAACTGTAGTGATAAATGCCTAATCCCATTTCTTGGGAGTTAACAAGTTTATTTATGCCCAGAACAAGAAAGACAACAGCCAGCAGAGAGCAAATTTCTTTACTGTCAATATTTCTCAGGGTTCTCCCTTATTGCTGGACACAGAGGCATCTCCCCATGATTGAAGTCAGCTGGATGAGAGCCATTCTAGTCAGAAAAGCAAACACAGATCTTAAGTGAACAAGTGAAAAGCCCAGGGCATTAGCTCAAGCACAGAACCACATGTGTGCCATTTTGAAAAGTCATGACAGATTCATGCTGAGGTTAATGTGCCACTCATTATAATTAAAGAATTCCTATATGTGCTTCTTACTTTGATGCTGACTTTCAGTCATTAACACCATGGGTGAGAGAAGTTCACTGCGGTCTCAGCGCCTTCAGCTGCTGAGTCTCCACTGAAGGAGAAGGTGAAGAGCTGTTTGGATGGGATGAGTGTCACTCAATATTGCTGGGGACAGTCTGACACTGCTTTTGTAGCACATGTTAAAATGGTGCAGCAAGACAAGACTCAGGATTAAGTCTGATTGGGTAAATCTGTGTAAACTTTCACTATATTTTATGGGTTTTGGAAAATGTCCAGGCAGCAAAGGGCCTCTTATTTGCTTGGGTATACTTTCAGTTATAAAGTGTGAAAGAAGAAAATTCAGTCATGACTTTCCTTCGGCTTCTTGCCTTTATAGAAAAAAAGAAAAAAAAAAAAAGAAAGAAAGAAAGGAAGAAAGAAAGAAAGAAAGAAAAAAACTATCTGTGTCTGCTACATGTCTGCTGCACTGCGAAAGACAGCCTATAGGCTGAAAATAGGCTGAAACACTCTCCAAAGAGAAAAGTCCTGTTTTAAGAGCAACTGAGCACCTATCTGTGATATCCATAGTCGTTCAGCAATTCTGAAAATCTGTTTTAGAGATGCTTGGGTTGATCTTTTTCCAAGAAATGAGAACCACTTTGTTATCTGGGTCTTTGGTCCCTTCTGTCCATGCTTCATCTGCAACCTACTGAAGAAAGTCATGGGAGAAAAATTAATTGAAAGGCTATTTTCTACTATATCAGTAGGAAATATCACCACAATAGAAAAACCACAGAATCAGAGAATGATTGAGGCGATTCTGTGATTTTCCCATTGTGGTGATTCTCACCTCTAGTCTGTCTGAGTACAGAGTTTGAACATTCAGACCCACACAAACCTCATATGCTTTTTCTTCAGTGAGTGCTGTCCAGCCCAGTCTGTAACCACTGTTCCTTTCAGCTGCCATGCAGAGGGCTCCTACCCAGCCACTGTCTGGATTTATTTGAGGAGTTCATGTCTGTGCTGAGGGATGTCCTTGGAAATCAGCAGGATTCTGAAGATAGTCAGTATCATGTAAATCAAACGTAAAGCAAATGTTCTTGCAGGCAAGGAGATGATCCTCTGAGAAGATAGATCACCTTGCCCTATGTTTCTCTCTGAATTGTGAGGCTACAGCACCCATTTTTCCACCAGAAGGATGATGATGGCAGGCTGCAGACTGACAGTGTTTAAAGACAGAAGTTTCACTATTTAACATGTTTGTCCATGGTGAGATTTATATCTCCACCAACGGGAATCTGAACCAAGTGCAGCTGCATCCTTCCTGAAGTTTTCTTTTCCAGGAAGAGTCTGGACCTGAGGGCTGGGGACAAGGGGGTAAGGCTTCATGAGAAAACAGCTGATTAGGACATCCAGGTGACACGTCCCTCAGAGCCAAGAGGTGGCTAATGTGAATAAAAAACTGCTGCTGCATTGCAGAAGGCCTATTCATGTACACGGCTGAGAAGCAGAGAAAGATTTAAAGTCTTTATCTTACCTATGATAAAAAATATTGGTAAGTCATGTTAGCTTTCAACTTAGCTTTCAGCAGTCCTGATATTTGTGCTAGGACTGAATCATTTGGCAGGCACCACTAAATGGTTTTCATGTAGGTGAGATGAGTCCACCCCAAGTCCATGTTTTTCCCTATTTTGAGCATCAGGTTCATCAGGTCATTATGGAAAGAGATGTGAGCAATTGAGGCCTCATCAACTTCAGTCTGATAATCTATGTGCACTTAAGCTTGGTTCCTTTATCCAGAGACAAACTAAAACAACAGAAGATTACAGTTAAGGGCTTATACAGATGTCATTTTTCTCCAGCAAGGTGAGAAAGAGGAATTCAGCCACTGAAAACACCTATGGACTGCTCAAAATCCGAAGTCTAACCACTAAGTGGGTGACAGTTTTTGCATGATGGGGTTCCCTGAACTTGGTAACAGAAAATTCAGACTGGTCCTACTTCACCTTCTCCCTAAGTAGAAGCTAGAGAATAAACCTACCTATTGGTCTAATTGTTTCAAAGTATTTGGGCAATTAGGAATAAACTGTGCTGAACAGTTTTTGATAATCAACACTGAGCTGAAATATGTGTGTTTTGTGGATGTTTTTATGTGTCCAAGGAAGTCTGGTCAAATTCATGGAAGGATCTTAATAAATGCTCAGAAAACATGAGGTATGGGTGGGTAGTGTGACATGGTTGACCTGTTTTTATACTTTCTAGCTAAGAAACTGCTTTTGCCTTAGATGGAGACAGGATCCTGGTCTGGATTGAATTCTGTTTTGCTTCGGTGTGGCCATCCTTCTATTAATGCTGTTCCTGTCAGTCATGAAAAACATGGACATTTGGTCTTTGCTAAGTGCAGCACAGGGACAAGTGATTCCTTTCTATTCATGCAAGGCGGTGAGCTTGTTCTTGTTCCAGCACATAAGGAAGGGCAAGCCCTTCCTTACCCATCCCTTGCTCCCACAGCTGCTTCTGTGGGTGGGAGAGGCAAACCACAGCTCCCTCTGGAAAAAAAAAAAAAAAAAAGCTCTGGAAACTCCCTGAATTGAAACTTTTCTTTCTTTCCCTGGCAACAAATTACTCGTGTACAGCCAAATCCCACACTCACCATTATAGGGATTTGGTTTTTCATGAGGGAAAAAGGGCTTTTTCAAATGCTGCATCAGAACGACCCCTAGATGTGAGTTTGACAGTTTTGGTTATGTTTATAAAAATGGTAACAATAAAAAGGATATTATTGTCTACATTTTCTCTTATTTTTAATAATCCCATACTCACCTCAAAGAATCTGCTCTGTGATGTCATTGTGCTACCCCAGCAGCCAGCTGTGACATTACACAACATGTGGGTTTCAGGCGATGGTTAAGGAATTCATAAGCATGACTTGTGCAACCTGGGCATAGAAAAAAGAAGAAGAAGAAACCCATTTTTCCTGTAAAAAATCCTTAATGCAACACCAAAGCAAAGAGAGTGTGAGTATGCAAATTAAGTATCCTTGAGGTGGTGTTTTTTGTTTGTTTTTTTTTTTTTTTTGTAAGAACATTTTGTCATCAGACACCAAAAGCTGTTTTAGGGATGTTAAGTAGGGAAAAAGCTGAAAGTTCAAAGAGCTGCAAGGGCTTCTGAGTTATTTTTTTTACAGAATAATTCAGTTCTTTGCACAGACACACACAGTCAGTGAAATACTGCATATTACACCATTATTTCCTTCTCTTCTTTTAGGTGCCCAGCAATAAGTACTTCAGACATAAATACAGTAATTTCAATGAAAATAGAAAGTGCATGAGAAAACAAATGACATTTAAAGTGTAAATATGCAGTCATGGAATCATTAAAGAGTCAACAAATGTTGAAAAAAGGAAGTTTATGAACTCCATGTCTAACAGAATCTGGCTGGAAAAGAGTTTAGCTGTCCTTCTAGAAAACAAAAATTAATTTGCTTTGGTCAAATTAAAATTAATTAAAATTATGCAATGTTGCCCTTGTGTTAATTTTAACGGTGAGGTTGTTGTGATTTAAGGCTACAATTAGTTCTAGTGTTTGAAAGAGAAGCACTGTAATCGAGACAGGACATTTTAATAATCCTGGTTATAAACATTTAATACATCATCTTTAGGGACTCACAAACACATTGTAATTAACTTTTACAACTGAAATAAATCAGATTGCATTAGCATATTGCAAAGGAAAAAATCATTTGCATGATTGAAAACAGCTTCGGAAAATTATGTATAACAGGCTTCATGTAAACATCAATAGAAGCCAGTCTCAAACTTTTACCAAGATTTTTTTAGGTTATTTTTAGAACAGTTAAAAAACCACTCACATTTCTTTTACCCCTGTTAAATCTCTCCCTGCATCAGGAATGTCACTCACTCTACCTTGTACTTTTCCATACCAGTAATAAACGTGTACACGACCAAGGTCAACGAATAGCATAAAACACAAGATTAAGGTCCTGATCCTGCAAGCACTTAGGTCATGTGAGGAACTTTGCTCATGTAAAAGCTCTGTTGACTGTACCAAGCCTGCTGATATGAATAAAGTTATGTTCAAGTATCTTCAGGGTTATGGTATTCATCATTCATCTCTAGTCTTCACCAAAGAAAGCATAAACAAAATACACTGTGGGGGGAGGAGGGAGGGGACCCCACCAAAAAACCCCCAAAAAACAACAGGATTTGAGCTGCAACTTCACCAAGGGAAAAGGAGAAATTATGAAAACAACCAAAGGCCAAGTAGGAAACCGGTTTCAGTTTCATTTTTTTTCAGATACAAAGGAAACGACTGACCTTTTGCCCAGACATACAGATTCACCTGCTTCCAGGGAGCTTTGATAGAGATTTGGACAGTGAACATGTGAAAATTCATACTTACAGTCATCGTTCTATCCCTGAGTGTTAATCTGGACAGATTTTGTGTTCCTCTGAGCTAAGAAATCCCAATAGTGCCATTTAAATTTTTGGGAGAATTTTATATGGGATTTTCTGACTTAAGATCTTTATTAGATAATAGGGGATCAAAGTAGCTTATTAAAACCCAAGCAAACAGCAAGAACAAAAATAGAAAAACCTCTTTTACATAAGTCTATAAAGAAGACCTCCAGTGGATGAATCTGACTTTCACTTCTTTAGAGTGGTCTGTAATTTGACTAATAAGCCTGTTTTGATTGTTTAAGATATATTTAAGATAGTCAGATCTGAACTTGAGAATTCATTTAAACACACACTTTTTTGAAAGTATTGCCAACTCTGGAGATAGTGGTGTAAAAGTGGGTGTAGATCATTCTAACTCTTGCTCATAAAGCGAAGACTAGATGTAGAGAAAGGAGGAAAGTGGCAATGGGTAACTTCAGTGGGAAATAAAGACGTGAGACCGAAAAAAAGGGGAGGCTTGAGGTGAAATCCTTACAGCATGAACATCATTTTCATTTGTCATTGGGAAGGGTCTGGATTTCATTTCTATTGGTTGAAGTACCTGGCTTTCTCTTAACACTTTCTCACTCTCCATTTAAATTTTTTTTCTCACTTAAACTGAGAAGTTGTAGTTTCAGAAATGAAAAGATGAAAGGAGATGAACAAAACTTTTCTCTTTATTTTTTTGCCCCAAAGACCAGGGGGAGAAAGCTTTTCCTCCTGAGGCCACAGTGTATTGATTCAAAGGAGCAGTAAGTTAATTAACACGAGTAGTGAAGCCTCCTGCATAATTAACAAGACATTTACCTAAAATCAATAATCTAATTGCCACACCTACCATACATGGGGGACAGTGTTTATCCTGTTGAGAAAGACTCATTTATATCTGCATGTTAACATGGTGATTCGTGGTTTGTTTAAGAGCCTAACCTGATCTGTAAAGTGATAATTTATTGAACGATCAATTAAACTTTTTAACCTTGCAAATATAAACAGGTAATGAATAGCCACAAACCTATTTCCATATGAAAGTTCACACATCACAGAGATTTTCACGCAGTTCAGATTATATTTCATCAGAACACTTTGAGACCTAGTGGAGAAGAATGAGAGAGGAATAATTTGTCTTTGAGAGGCATCATTTCATCATCTTCCCCGGCTTTTGGTCCTGTGTTTATATTCCTTAATATCAAGCTGGTCTTGAATTACTCTGCCAGCTTCCTTGTCCCTGGTGGTTGAAAAGAAGGAACTGAGGAATGTGTCCTCTTCAAAGGAAAATAAATTGTGTCATCAACAGAAGGTGACAACCAAAAGACCAGGAGCAGGGCAGAGATATGACAACATAAAGCATCATTAAACTGCTCTTATTGCACTGAAGGACAGTCCACTGTAGATCCACCTCCACCTGTTTTTAGTCCCACCACCCTGTGATGAGGAGGAGCAAGGGAGGCAAGTGAGGGTAGGTGGATGGGGGGTTTACACCACCTGAGGAAGGCCTTGCATTGAGGCTGACAGCTGGCATCCCTATCTGAAAGGTTGGGTCCACTGAAAGCTGCCAAAATCTGGAGCCTGAAATTGTTTAGACTCCCTTAAAAAGTCCTGTCTTTCATCTTGCAAGTGCAAAATAGGAATTGAAGATATCCCAAGAAGTAATTTTCTTCTGCATTTTCAAGTATACGTCCCAGCTTGTGCTAAAATGGCATGGGGCCCAGCACCGAGGTGTCAGATTGTTTTAAATTGTATTTTTCATTTTGGCATGTTGATGTTTTCTAGTCTTATCCAGATTTTGATGGTGTGGAGAAACAGGAGACAAAATAACAAATGAACGTAATGGTTTTCAAACCTTATCTCCAGAAAGCTGGGACTCACAGCGATGCTGCTTTTCCAGAGAGAAGTTTTGATTTGGTTTGAATCAATGCTTTTTTGATACTCTTTTGCAAGACCCAAACCAGCACTTCGGTCCTCACCAGGAAATCATTGGGATAATTCCACTCACCAGGAGTATAAATGATTGATAATGCACAGCACGCAATAATACTTGCTTAAATATGTCTAAGAGCATATAAATTGAACAATAAATCTGTCTTTGAATTCTTGGGGCCTTTGACTTTTACAGGCACTCCTGTGAAAGAGAGATTTGAACCTGTCAGTCACCACCCTTAAAGCCATGGACTGTGGCTTAGCAGAAGTCTTGGAGGCACCAACCCTCAAAATCCAAGGTTGTGTGTAAAAGAAAAAAAAAAAATAAACTCAGATAAACTAAAATGTTTTTAATTTCTCTGCCAATAACTATGATTTGGTAATGAAAATTTTTACTTCAATACATTTCAATAAAATTGGGACTTATGCAGTCAATGAAATTTGTCACAGGAGGGAAAAGAGAAACTTTTCACTGTACGTGCAGGAGAAAGGGACCACAATGCTGAGAGAATTTTAGTCCCGACATGGATGTCTTACTGGAGTGCAGCATTTTCTAATTAAAACATTTAGGGGTTAGGTGAGGGAAAAAAAAAAACAAAAAAGAGGGCTGGATGATTCAGATATGTATAAAAATATTTTTCAATATTATTAAGCTTTCTACCATAACTGAGATAACAATGAAGTGTGAAATATAATGTTCTTAAAATCGATTTTTCAGTAAGATGGTGTCTGTCTTAAAAGGCCTTGCTTTTTAAAAGTATAATTCTTTAGTAATTTTTACATTTCTCATTTCTTCATTTTTATTTCTTTCAAGTCCCTCAACTTTAGCTTCATCCACTGAGGAATTAAAAATTTTGGAATAGCACCTCATTTTTCCCCCCCTTCTGGCTATTGCAACAATCTTTGCTGCTATCTGGGATCTTGTTATTTTTTTCTGGTGTGCCTGCTGCACTCTAGACAGGAATTTCTCCTTCTCTGGAGCTCATCTGCTCACTCATCTCTTTGGCAAAAAGTGAAATTTTGGAATATCAGTAGAATTAAAAGAGGTAACAAAAACACAGCAATAGGTGAGAGTTATAATCAGTGGCTGAAGCATGAGACCACAGTCCAAAATCCTTTTGTGACACCTCAGCCTCAGGATTTATGTGATTTTGCTCTCCTTTTCAGCAATACTTTCTGAAGGTTTCATGAATTTTTAATCCTTGTTTGACCCAGTTCCACCAAAAAAAAAAAAAATGTGGAAACAAAACCCAGATATGAATTCAGCAGAATGCTTGTTATTCTTTTCTCTAACCTTGAAGTAGCTCAGTTTCTCCACCTGTGTGCAGAGAGTTGGGGCTGCTCCTCTGATATGTGCAACATGCAGAAGTCTCTTATGGATGAAAATTTCAGAAGTGCTCTGAGAAAACTTCTGCCACTGGAAAAAGGGCATTTTGTTAGGTCAAGCCTTTCTTCTCAAGAACTGGAGAACTTTTTTTTGGTTCTCTTATCTACATGCCACTGAGGCATTCTAATTCTGAGTCTGAACACGCAGGGCTGTGATTAACTGCTTTATCTGATAGTAATTTCTGTGGGTTGCACCACGGCTGGGATCCACCTCTATTTTCCATCAGAAGTTTTACCTGAGTTTGTTGAAGCAACACTCTGAGAGATACAGCACTGCAAAGCCTCAGAAAGGGCTTGATGCAGCCATGATGTCAGTGCTGCTGCGTGGACACTGCAAGGAAAATATCTGGATTTTCTTATCTGAGGAGCTGGGAGGGGCTCCTGAACAAGTGTCATGTAATTATATGTAATTATATCCCCCTTGTATTATCAATGATATATGCTCTGCCTAATGATCTACGTATTATCAGCGTTTCCTCTTAGCCCCCTCCTATGTTTTCCCCATGTTTTATCTTTAACCCCTTGCAGATTCCTCACTCCTCCCTGCCTCACCATCCTCACCCCAGTGACCCCCATGACAAGAGCGGGGTTGCGTTACTTGGACTTTGTACATGCACAAAAAAAAAAAAAAAAAAAAAAAAAAAAAAAAAAAAAAAAAAAAGAGATCCCAGCTAATGTTTTCAAATTAGCACAGCTCCAACTCTGGAGATTCTCATTAGTTGTTGGCTGAGATTTATCAGCTCTCATTTGCCTAATATGGAGCCTAACTTTAGGCGCCTGGCCCTTTCGGTGGGGGGTAAGAGAGAATAGGAAGGGGTCTTTTGTCATTGCCATGTGGGCTCACTAATTTGCTCTGCCTAATAAAATTACAAATGAACACAGCTTTGCTCCTGTTGCCTTTATAGGTTATAATAACCTTGGTACCCCATAACCTCCTGCTAGCTGAATTAATCAGATCATATTAATATTTCTTCTTACTTTCTTTTAACTGGTTCTTCTCTTAATTAAAGGGGCCAAAGATGTAAACAGGGTAGGTGACTAGAAACATGGCGTCAGGTTATAAACAAGGCTCATTAAAAAGATGGATGTGCCAGCAGACTGCGAAAATTGCTTACTCCGCAAGTGTACATTTTGTAATTTCCTGACGACTAAAAGGACTAATACCAGATCCTGCTTTGCTTCCCTAGCCCCCACCCTTTTCTTTTTAAAGCATTTATAAAAGATGATAATTTTTGTAAGCTGGGGGAACACAGAAGAGTTCATTCATCAGCTGGGATAAAGGCCATTTGTATTAAAAATCTTTTTGCCCCTCGGACAGATTGAGATACAAAATGGAATGTTGTTATAACAACAAGTGAAAGAAATCAATCTGAAACCTGAAGATTTTGAAGAGAATGGGGAATACTACCCGGAAAACAGGTTTATGACTAATATTAAATAATTTTTAAATTATAATTATCATTGAAACTTCATTTAGATGTAGTTGCATTCCCAGAGTTGGAATCAGAAGTATTTTTGTGCAGTTTAGAGTTGGCAGGGTCAGGGTGTGCTGTTCCTGCAACACTCTCCTCAAGCATACAGATCCTTCTGCTGTATCCAGGCAGAATGCTGTCTATCCTACCTGCTTGAGTTGGTAGGAGAACCCACCAATTCACATTTTAAAAGTTATCTGTGAACTTCATATGAAAAGACGATCTAGTTATCTTACATAAATAATGTATGTTTTCACTCATTAGTAACTTCAGTCCCCTTAATATTGAAACTTGGCCTTGTAATATGTAATATTAAATTCAGCTCCAGTACAATAACCACTGAATAAAGCAGTGCACAGTTTTCTCTCTTCCAGTGATTATTAGTAGGAAAGACCAAACCCCTGATTTTTCTATCTCCCTTTATCCCGTCTCAAGAAGAAGGAAAGTCATTCTGACAGGATGATGCACAGCATGACCAGAAAGGACCTCTCTCCTTCATGAATAAATTAGAGATGAAAGTTTCACTGATCCCCTTGCATTTTTATGGAGGGACCTCATCCTAATTTACCTAAATGCTTTGAACAAAACGAAAGAAAAATGTAAGCGGCGAAGGTGAAAAGGTTAAAATCTATGTTTAAATGGAAGGGCATTTTAACAAGAAGGCTGTGTGGGCTACCTACATGTGATTGGGGGATCTTATTTTTAAGTTTAAGCATTTGAATGGATAAATCACAATACAGAGTGATTTTTTCCCCCTCATTATTATTAAGATTTTGCATTACAGAGCCTGTGTATTTTCATTCTGCGTCTATGAGTGCCTAAACTGAATTTGATTGATGTCAATGAATGTTTTATACTATTAGTCAAAAAATTATGATTAATAATGATAATAAATAATAAGAAAAATCTGAAGAGTCTGTGATGCATTAACTTTATTTGAAGTATGAAACAATAGATTTCAGCCTTTAGGGTGTTTCCTCAGTTATTTAAAATTCCTTTAAATTTAAGAGGAAGGAATTGCCCTTTCTGTAGTTAATTTTGAATTCTATGAAATAGCCTACACTATTTTAATCCAAACTGGAGAATTCTACAAGTTGCTTAAACATTCGTTCCCTGAAGTTGTTCAGGTGTACTTCTGGAAAAGTACTTCAAAATCCTGTGGAAGCCAGCAGTTTCATCCCTATTATATTCTCCAGCAGTTTCCTTCTAAGCTAATATATTTTTATGAGTATCACTTAGGAATAATTAAAATACAAAAGAAAGAAACTCTCATTTTCACATCAGTTATTATAGTATTATTCAGAAGTTTAATGACTTTGGAAGATATTCTTCCAAACCCAGGTGTACTTTTTTCAGTTTAGTGTCTTCTTTGCCAGTGGAGCTTTAAGCTGGGTCCAAATTCCACAGAGCAGAGCAAGTTGGACATTTGTCTGAGAATGACAGGCTTTTTTTGTTTTGATGTGACTCAAAGCCTTCTGGATGCTTATTTAGAAAAAAAGAAAGTAGTCACTAGGTATTTTATAAGATCTCCAAATACACTTTGTCTATCCTGTGGGTGAGAAAAACACCTGCACTGAGATTCAGGGCACAAGTGGAGAATGTATTCTCCAAAATACCCCAGGATTTAATAGATAAGACAGCACTGGACCAGCTGGTGAGGATGTAAAATCTTTCCTTTTAAATGGATCTATTTCTTTGTTAGTTTTAATGTTTTATCTCTTTAAGCACAGTGCCCAAAAAAAAAAAAAAAAAAAAAAAAAAAAAAAAATCAATTTGAGCAAAGGTTTCTAAACAGTGCAAGCAAAATGCAACACTTCAGTGACTGCAGAGGGGGATCGTGGCATGGTGGAAGGGGGTCATAGTCACACCCAGGCTGATGTGGGGATGGATGAGGTGTCTGATTGTTGCTGTCCAGTTGTCCTGCTTGCTCCAAACTAAACACCTAACATAAAGACAGCTACACTTGGGCCACAGGAGCTCTGGTTTACAAGTTGGTGTAATTTATCCTGTCACTAAAACCAGCCCTGGATGAAGCCCTATGTTTTCAATATCCATCATCATTTCAGAAATTCCAAAACCACATTAGAGTAGGTTCAGCTGCAGATTTCTAAGCCACCCTATGACTTTAAAAAAGGAAGTCAGCATTTTAGATCACCCAAAAAGCCAGTTCTGGTCCCTCAAAATCTTTAGAAGGTTTATGCCTAAATTAAATTTTACAGTTTGAACCAAAATGATGAATATAGTGTTTAAGAGGAATCATGACACAAATGCAAATATTTTTGGAAAGAAAAGGTACGGTTCGTGCAAAATCATGGTTATGTCTGTGGCTGTGTCATTGCACTCTGCATTAGGAATCAATTTCCCTCCCAGTTTCAGCCACTTATAAAAGCCTATTAACCCTTTGTGTGCCCTAGTTTTTCTACCTGCAGACTCATGGAAACACTGATTATTTGTCTTTGTGTTATATTTGAACATCTATTGATGACAATACCTGATTGCATATGGTGAGGGACACTTGTCTCTTTTCTCCTCAGAGAAAAGTAATGTGGCTTTGATGCTGCCAGCTTGAAATGAAACATTGCCAAAATAACGAAAAGGGAGTGAGCAAGAAAAGTTTGGGATATTTTTATAAAAAGGACCGAGAAGTTCTAAAAGCTTCAACCCTTCATGTGCATTGATTTTAATTGGGGTCACCATTGATAACAACAAGGCAGAAAAGGCATCCGGGTAAACACGTCTCTCAAGTCGAACTGTCATAGCACACCCATCCATGTCCATCCATTAAACGTCAGTGTCTTTGTGGAAGAAAAATGCCCCTTCCCAAGGACGCGGGCCAGGCCACGTGCATGTGCCTTGTGTGTGTGTGTGTTTTTTGAAGGCTGACAAGGCACCTCTGCCATTTCCTCGCCTGGAGCTCTACCCACAGGCGGCCGCACCGGCCCCCCTCTCCCAAATGTTATTATTCTGTCATGAGCCTTCTTCGGTCAGGATGTTACTTCATTTCCACCTTTTGTCTCAGGTTGAATGTGAATGATGCTCTTTCAGCAATATACGGTCGCTCGAGCTCCCCGCTGCAGCCTTACATAAATATACAACACCCGTCTCGGCCTATAACTCACTTCAGGCCTGGAAAAATAGTGACTTCCTTTATTGGCCAGATTCTTTCGCAATTCCCAACAGCTGTATGTTTTCACCTCCGAGGATCCTTATCTTCAAGTTTCCATTTGTCTCAGCACTATTCCAGTGGATTGCCAATAAAAATGATTCCCATTTTTATAACCCCTGAGAACGCGGGGAGAGGGCTTTCCAGAAAAACCTATTTTTTACCAGGGGAAGAAAAAAAAAAAAAAGGGGGGGGGGGAAATAAGGAGGGGGAAAAAAAAAAACAAAAAAAAGTGGCTCCCCACAACTTAGCAGAAGGCAGGATTTAGCCTTCACACAAATATTTGAAAGTGTGAAACTTCCCGAGCAATCATCACAACTCCGCCGAGATGGGAACGGAGACTTCTAGCAATCTCAGAAGCCGCTCAATCAAGGACTCTTAATTTTCCATTTGAGCAAGAGGAACGGCTGCAAACGGAACATTTATTAACACATGCACCTCACACGCACAAAGAGAGCTATATTTACAAAGAATTAAACTTGAGAGCATGAAATAGCCTTGTAACCATATGACAAAGATACACTTACAGAGATGTAAACACTAGGTGCAGGGAAATTTGCCAGGTTAGAGTCAGCTGTATCGCTCTGTTTTATTACTATACAACTGTTTACTGAGAAAAGACAGATGATGGCTGATATACTCTGTGTGTTATCATAAGGGCTTGCTTGGGAGCTCTTTGTGACTGACAATTGCTACAGCCCTATGCAAAAACCTGGCCTGGGGAGTTGTTTTTCTTTTAATTCTTCTCTGTCCATCATTCCAAAGCATTAACAATTCTTTTAGAAAAGCAAACCGGCAAAACATCCTGAGTGTTTTGTATCACTCCCATGAGACAGTCACTAAAGTTTTAATCATTCTTTCTTCTCCTTACAGGGGTTATTGGGTTTGGTTCTCCCAAGGATAATTTTTTTAAAGCTTCTCCCCTGTCTGGGCTGTGTAAATCCCAGATTCTCATGGCCCTTCCCTGCCCAAATCTTGGAAAAAACGCCTTGTGAAATACCTTTATGATAGTTCTCAGCTCCAATTCTGCTGCTAGCAGCTCCTAGAGTGACTTTCTAAGAGGAGGTGGTGTTCCTGTGTCTCCCTGGAGATGTGCAAAGCTGCCATCAGGTTGCCCTGAAATGGGTTTGAAGGAACCCAGAAGAGTCAATGCAGCACATGTGCCTCTCTAATCTGATTCATTTCCTTGACTAAAAAAAGGATTTCTAGGTATCTGAGAGAGATGGTTTAGAGCATATTGGGCTTGCTTTATCCTTACTGGGGTGACAGCACTAAGACTGCAACAAAACACAGCTTCAGTAGTGTTCCTTGCTGCTTCCCAGAGTGTGTCCCCCAAGTGGGGCTGGAGGACTGGAGGGGAAAGGAGGAGAAGAGAGGAGAGCTGTGGAGGCAGGTGCTGCCTTCTCCCCATCTCTACCTCTGCAGAAATTTACACAGCAGTGAATTTAAGGCCCAGGTACCCAAAGCACTGAAGTTATGAACCGAATCACTCTGTTCCTCCTCTGCAGTCAATGGAGAGAATGAAAGGGATGCCCACCACCCCTCAGGGTCTCTTCCAGCAGGGGTGAACCCAGGCCCTGCTATCTGCTGTCACTGAATCAGAAACTCACCATCACCTCCCTCTCTTCACTATTTCTTTTCCCTGCCTGTGACAAAATTTTTGGCCTGCTATTGGGTTCAAGTATTTTGCTCTGTCTCGCCCGAGGAGAAAAGGGGAAGGGTTCTTTCCTTATGGGTTCCTGATCTAAATGAATTATTGCAAGGCCCTTTTTTTTAAGCCTCGGGAAGGGGATTTGAAGCTATTGTATTTATCTGACCATTATGAGCACTGTAAAACATGCTGTTTCACATTGTAACATAAGCTCTTTTTTAAAGTATGCCCAGAGTATTTGTAATTGTTATCAGGCCCAGATGTATCCGAGTGTCAGCATGAAGCACTGAGAGTTGGCTCAGATGTACAGAATGTAATTAGCTCAAAGCCCTGTGCGCTTAGTTTGTAGTGGAAGCACAGACTGATAATAAAACCAAAAAAAATGAAAGTGGCAAAGGTTAAAATCTATTGTTCACAGTGCTAAAGCTGTTCTGGGGGAAGCCAGTGCTGGCTGCTGCAGTGCTGGAGTGCTCAGACTCCAAACGAGATCAGAAGTGAGCCAGTGACAAAGGTTAGTTCAAAATAGGTGATGATAGACTAACATTAAATTGACATTATTCTCACAATAGTGGCCCAGACATTTGGTCTATCAGCTCTGGTATCCTGCCTCAGACTTGCGCCAATTCCCTCATGTGTCCGGAGGAAGAATAGCATATGATCCACACACCCACTTCCCACTGAGCTTCCAGTGACTTGTGAAATCCCAGATGTGGTGGGAGTGTGGGGATGGTGCAAACGGTTCCTGAGCTGCATGGGAACCATCTATTCACTCAGGCACTCATCTACACGGCTGCCAACTTGCTTAGTTTGGGGGTTTTTGTCTGTTGTTTTTGTCATATCCAGGAAAAATCTGATTTTTCTGATAGGCACTTGCTGGGAACATAGGAACATCCCCCATCTCCACCTACTGCTGCCCTCTGCTGAGTGGGAGCACAAGCCCATGTCTAGGTTTCTGGAGCTCAGCACTGCCCAAATTAAAGAGTCTCCTCTTGCTCGAGTGACTTTGAAGCATGTGGATTTGATCTCTGTCCCTGCAGCCACTATGACATTTCCAGAGGCTTTTGTGTGCACTGTGGTGACAAGCACGACTTTCCAAGGTGGCTATCGGCTCGTTAAAGTACAGACACTTTCTGGGCTGATTGTTGTTAAGGAGACAAATCTTAGCACTTGCAAAAAGCTCTGATAGTTACAGTGCTCTGCACTGATATAATGCATAGGGATGTGGGTGTATTTAAATTTAGATGTGTGCACTTGCATCACATTCACGAATGCAATAAACAATATCTAATAACATTAATAAGGCACAGACACATACCAGTTCACAACAGGAAATTCAAATCTGAGGGTGACATGCTGATCTCAACCCCCTCTGTTTAGAAAAAAATAAGTCAGAACAGCTTGAGTGAAGGACAGAGTGTCACAGCCTTAACTTGAACATTTCCTGGCTTTTGTTGGTTTGTTTCACAGCCTTCACATTCCTTAAACATAGGTTTGTTTGATTTTAATTTCCTTTTCTCTGTTAAAAGAATGAAGAAACATGTTTGAGGGGAGCCCTGAGCTTGATTTCTTTTCACAGCCACAGCTGAAATTTCCTATGTTTGTTTTTTCTTTTACAATGTTTAGTGTTAAAGAGAACTTCTGGGGAGGTGATGTAGCCAGAGACAGGACACATGTTTCTGACAAGAAAGACAGTCTCAGGCTGTGCTGGTCATCCAGCACGTGGTGGACCTTGGTCCAAGTCACATCAGCAGCCACAGACTTTGGTGAGGGTGTGTGTTTGCATCTGCATAGGGATTGTGGTGCCCCAGTGTCCAATTCTGTGGTATTTGCTTTGCAAGTGGGTAAAAGAAAAACAAGCAAAAAAACCCATAAAACCCATGTGTTTGGGCCACATGAGAGACTTGTTCAGTGTGAAAGTCCAGTTACCTGTGTTTCTTTTACAATTTTTACACTCACGTGCACAAGTACTGCTGTCTTAAATTCCATCTTTTCCAGAGCTTGACAGCCTTAGACTTTGCTTCACAGTTCAGATCCACAACCTCTTCCCATGTCATATGATAATATCAAATAAATAAAAAGTTCTACTAAGGGAGATCCTCCTTTTCACTTTCAAATTGTTGTTATCACCCCAGTTTATCCCTCCTACTCACTCCTTTTGTCTGAAAGGATTCCTAAAGAGGAACAAGAGGCTTGGTCATTGTCCTGTTCATATTTTCCCATGCAGAGCCATATCTTGCAATTGTATTTCAAGAATTGACCTTACCTAGTGGATGCTATTTTTGTTGTGACTCTTCTAACCCAATGACAGAGGGATCATTCATGCAGTTTCTATTTTTCTGTATTGTAAAAAAGAGACCCAGAAAGCTAGGAAAGGATTGCAGAGTCATCAAGAAACGTGCATGATCTGCAGGAGAGAGACAAGAGAAGGGGAGGGAAATTCCCAGTGCCATTGGCTCCTTTCATTGGTGCTCATGAAGGGAATAGTTTCTGATAGACTCCTAACCCAGAGCCTGGATACAAAGCCCAGCAAAGGTTATAAAACCACATTAGTGGGTGCAGTAAAATAGGTCTACAGGATGCTCCAAATGGGTTATCTGTAACAGTGAAATAACACAAGGGCAGAGATGAGGGGAAAATGGCAGCTTTGAAATTACTTCAAGTGCTTCTCAGAAAGGGAATTCACCCCACCCACTCTGTTCCCTCTCTCCTGGGATTTTTGCAGGCTCTCACACCTCCAATTACTCATTAATTTTTCCCCCTCTAGCCTCAGTTCTGCAAAGTCAACATGGCTTATGAAAATCAAGTTGTATTCTGTATACTTAATACATCATCTCTAAGAATAATCATTTTGGAATCTGAACTTGTTTCTGTTATCTGGCTCAGCTTGACAATGATTTATGAAGCAGAAAACAAGACAGCTTCATTTTCATAAGGCAGCCTGAACCTTCTGGACAAGGAAGAGCTCTGAAAGTTGTTTTGACTAGTAAACTGAAACAAACATGACACAAAAGTCAATACAACTGCAACATCAGCCTCTCATTTTACAGAGTAACTTTCCTCGGCTAGAGCAATCTGACAGTCAAAATGTTGTGATATTCGATAACATTCTGCATCTTCACTAATTACAACTGCGGGGTGCTCGCCGTGATGGGCATTTTCGATGCAAACGAAATACATGGCAGCCATTCACAAAGCATGTCTGGTTAGCAGCTAAAAGGACACTGTCATCGCATTTGGCTTGCATTTTATTCCTGTGGATAGAGATATTACACATCATATTTGAGCATTAATCTGGATTTATATTAGCTCTCGGAAAAATATGAGCGGATTTGTGTGAATCAGCCCGTGTTTATTCGGCGATGAGCGCGTTGAAATGCATGTGATTGATTCTTTGGAGTTTCATTCTATATTCGCTGCCATTATGCAGGCTCTGAGAAACTGGAAGATGCAATTCCCATGAAGATCTTAGAAAAAGTCTCAACAATTTCAGTTCAAGTAGACTCCTCGCCCATTGCTAGTAATGTGAAACATATGGCATACGCCAGAGACAATGTAGTTGTGTATATATCTACTGCTTAGCTTATTGCACCTCCTTTTAGTGTGCAATAAGTAATATAGATAGTACAAATCCTTCCATATGAGATTAATTTATTTTGAGCCTTTCCTTTATGATTTATAAAACATACCAGCAAAGTGGTTGTGGTGGAAAACACCATGAAGTGAGGCAAACCGAAAAATTTTTAGATGTCAAAAATTTCAGGAGAAAAGTTTTATTTTGTACTTTGTATAACAGTCGTCCAGAAGGTGAAGTTAGTCTCTCCATTATGCCGAGCTTGTTGAAATATTTCAAACTACATTTTGGAGGATTTTTTAAAATTATAATGTTATAAAATACTAATATTAAAATGAATATACCAAAAAAATATAACATTAACTTTCTAGATTTTATTATTGCTACAAGTAATGTTTTAGATAATTGTATTACAGGTTTTATTTGGAAGTATCCATTAAAAGTTTGCCTTTCATCTAGGTAAATTTGGTGCTGACCTTGTTCAGATTATGAAATGATACATTTGTAAACCAGAACCATTACTTCTGAAGGAAAGTCTATTAAGGAATCTGGTCAGAAAATTTTATGCACACATTTCCTGAAATTGACTGTTTCTGGATCCCTGAACAAAGCCCAGAAGATACAGCTGCACATTGCAGCCCTTCATATAACCATAGAATCATGGACTATCCTGAGTTAGAAGAGACCGATAAAGATCATTGAGTTCCAACTCCTGGCCCAGAGCAGGGACACTCCAACAATCCCACCCTGTGCCAGAGAGCGTTGTCCAAACACTTGAGCAGGAACACAATGACAAGGATTTTGGATTAATTTACTTGCTTTATCGTGAGAAGTGCTTCCAAGGAGGCAAGGCTGGGTTGCACAGTGCTTTTCCTCTGTTTTCACCACAGCAATCAGGAGCAGCTCCACCTTAAATCCGTATGGCTGCATGGACAGAAACGTGCCCAGAATTGCTCTTTGCCCTGTCCCTCCCTAGAGCACTGATTTTTCCTGTTCTCAAGCTATGAGCGTGCTGGTAGCATGTGGCTCATGGTGTGGGCATCCCTACATGTGAGGGTGACCCTCCGCTATGGGGTCAGTGTCCCCAGCAGCACTGTGACAGGTGTCCAAGCTGGCCAGGGACATCCCAGTGACCCAGTGCTGAGTAGTCACAGGCCATAATACACCTTCACTTCCATTATTCCCTCACAGACTTTTTCCAGCCCCTTCATTCTTCAAACCAGCAAAGCCAAGAGCATACGATGCTTGGAGAATATTTGATTTTTGAAGCTTTACAGTTAAGTCAGTGAAATTTGGGTGAAAAATCCCTGATGTTTTAGTCCCAGCGTCAGTACGGAAGTAGATTGTGTACTTGACTTTAACAATCTTCCAAGATATAAAGCCATTTGACTGAGGTCATACTTAAGATAATAAAATTCCCTTTGATGAGGTTCATTTACATATTTGTTTTCTTTGCTTGAGCCCATTTTTTTTTTGTATAGATTTAGTGCAGTCGTTTACAATGCTGGAATTTTTATGATTAAGGTCATACATGAGAATATTTACAACGTCAGGAATAAACAGAACTCCTATTTAAGAATCATATCCTGTTCCCAAATGAGATCCAAGCCCTGCTTATAATGTCATGCATTTGTAGAGCACTTAATAAATGTTTATTTTCAAATGCAATTATAAACAATTCTTGCATTGTTGTGGTGGGACGTGGACTTCACATCTCTTGACATTAGCACAGGAGATATCCATTAGGCAAGATGTGCCTCTCTGAGAGGTAGTCTGACCTCCAGCCCTGTCTGCAGAGGGCAACCCCTTGCTTTGTAACACCCTGGACTGCAAATAATGCTTTAACTCATTTCTTGATGGGTTCAAGGAAACACTCTAAATAAATAAATGCACACAGGCGTGTTTTGGATATTTAAAAGAAATTGAAGTCAGCATACAAGCTTTAGGCCACCATTACCTGCTGAGAATGCTGAATTTTGGGGTGATGGGGTGTACAGTCCCTTGAAACAGCAGCGATATCACAAATATTGTCAGAAAAGTGACCAAGAGCTTGGGTTTGGTTTGTTTTTCTTTCCCGCTCATGGCCCCTTCCCCTTTGTATCAAATCCACAGAAGTTATGGCAACAGACCTCTCCTGTTGGAGGGGCAGAGAAGAAAAAAAGAATACCAGAAAAAACAATGGGGAGATGTAACACGTGCACTGTAATTAGATGAGGAAGCCATTAATTATGTTGTTTGCAATATCCTCTAAAAGGGTTGCCCACCCCTAACTACATATTTATACATATTTACTTGTTAATCAATAAAGAAAAATGGCTACATTATTTTGATTAAAATGTCAACCAAATGTGTGGCAATAAAATCAAATTTCAGGGGGAAGGTAAAAAAAAAAAGAAAGAGAGGGAGAATGAGAGAGATAGCTATGTATGCCTTCCTCCAGACCATGATATATGATATTTTCAGGCTGCTAGGAGAGCAGACACATTAAGAAAATAGTGCTAATGATATTAAAGTACTTTACAAGGCTTGTTACTAAGCGCTGACAAACCTGTCAAGTGTATAATGTAGGAGGCTATTGTAGCGTTCTCAGAAAACCATACCTCTGCCCCATTTCAGTGCAATCTCCTAATAATGGAGCTGCTATAAATTCTAGCCAGCAATGGGACAGACTCCTGGCTTCTCACCCCAATGTGAAGACATGATAAATATAAAAGAAAATGGCTGTCAGTTTTGGCGCCCGAACCTTATTACAAAGTCTTAATCTTACTGGCCTCAGCACCTTTTATCACCGCCTTGTTATGAGCTGATGGCTTTTTTATTTGCTGGGAGATGGAGGATGTGTCATTTGATGTCCTTTTATGTAGCCACTGCTCTGTCCTCTCATGGAAAAAAAAAATCTTTTTTTATATGTTTATTACAGTAACCGATTAAATGCAAGGCTCATGCTGTGTTTGGTGCAGGCATCTTCCTGGCTGATTTTTGCAGAAGCCTGGGTTTAGATAGTCAGATGCAGAGTTATTAAGAACGTGGGCACAATGGAGTGTTACTTTTATTTTCCGGCTCCTGGAGTGTTGGCATCACTGTTGGTGTTATTATTTATTATTATTTATTGTTTTGCTTTCTGTATGGATTTTTCCCTCTTGCCAAGGTCAGAAAGAAACCGTAAGTCCTGGCTCATTCTCTTTCACTCTTGCCTCCCTGTCGCCTCTCTCTCTCTCTCTTCCTTTTTGCAAGTGTCAGCCACAAAGATGATGGGCCTGTAAACAAAGTTTGACTCAAAACTCAGCTCAGGTTCAATCAGTTTGAACTTTAAGATGAGATATCTCACAATTATCTAAATATTATTCCTAAACCTCACAGCTGACTTCCTGTCTTCTTCATTTATGGCAAACAAAAGACTGAACTCCACTTGAAACAATGACCCTGTCAGAGCCCTTATCCCCCCAAGAACTGCAGCAAAGTGCCAGCATCAGGTACTTAACTCAAGATGACATTGATGGGTTGCTTTCAAGCTGTGGCCAGAGACTCCATCACTTGTTCTTATCCTCAATTTGAAGTCGGGGCGGCCTACTTTGTTGCTGCAGAGGACTCCCCTCCCTTTGATTTTTGTCTGCCAGATGGTGACCAGGCTCTGAGCAGGGCTGGACCCATTAGCCGAGCTCCCCATCTAGTGGCTGCCAGGGTGGGGGGGGCAGCAGGCAGCAGCTCCAGCAAGTCCTGTCGCCCTCCAAAGGCTAAAGCTGGACCAAGGAAGAGGGCAAAACCAGGAAAAAAAAAAAAAAAAGGCTTTTTATTTTAAAAAAAAAAATATAAATATATATATATATATATATAAAAAGAGTAGGTTTTCCAACCAAGTTCATCTCCAGTGAGAGTCAGTCTAGCCTCCACTGTTTGTACACTGACCTTCCCAAGACCCTGGCACCACTGCTCATGAGGACAGAGGGTGCATCTGCACATGAGTGCACTCAAACTTCCCTGGCTCTGTAACACAGAAATGCCCAAAAGAAATATGCACCCAATCCCCCATGCCTGCTCCTCTTCCCTAGAAAAGCTCCAGTAGGAAAGGCCATGTTTAACTGGTCACCATGCAGTCACATTTTCAAGGAATCTTCCCACGAAATTCAATTTACAATCTAAATGGATTTAGTAGACAATGCAGTAGGAACAAGAATCATAAAGATATGAGATAAAGTTAGAAGTATCTGAGACTTGACTCAGCAGATCAGTGTTAGGAATAAAATATTTTTGAGTTTGGGACTCACCTGAGCCAAACTGGCTCTTCTACATCTATGTATATTAGAATTGTCATGTAGGTACTGATACATATGATGTGAGGTTTATTTTTAGGCTACAGCTCATGAGAAATTAGGTTCCTAGGAGTTGCATGGACCTGAGCAGTTGGGTGAAGGATGGAGACCCTACAGATCCTGGCTCTGGGAAAAGACTGAGCCTGAGCTCATACTTTATAACACATCAGAAAATGTGAGGGGATCAAGTGCTTCTCATCATCCCCTTTGCTCAGTGCTGCCCTGGCTCTGGAAGGAATTTCAATATGAGTCAGAGATTACAATCAATCATCCACAAGACGTTTGGTCAGTTCTGCTGCACAATGAGCTGCCATAAAGCCCAGGCATGGACACAGCTGAAGGGTGAGAAGCAGATCCTGCAGAGAAAGGACCTTTCTCTCCCTTACCAGCTGCTGGGCATTTGCTGTATTGGTGTTTCTAAAGGGTAACAGCTTCTCAAGCTGGTTTCCATGAAGATGTATCTGGTGATTGACATTTTAAGAATAAGGACTGAGAAAGATGAATAAATGGTTTGACCAGGAATACAAACAAACTTTTTTACATTTGTGTCTATCACACATAACACCATTCTGACTCCTATATCTCAATATCCCTTATTGTCTGTTTTCATCCTGTAGCTAAAATAAAACAAAATAGTCCTTAATGTGTCCTGGGGTATTAGCTTGTTGCATATCTTTGGAAATGTGTTTGCACTTTAAAAGCAACCTTGAGGGTGAGAGAGCACAGGACCAGTGTCGTAGTTACTGTAATAAGGCACTTGTGGTTTGCTAAAGCACAAGGGGAAGAAAAACAATTGATGAAAAACTCAATAGGATGGGAAAGGCAAATTGCTTGGCTGGAGATTTAATTAAAAAGGAAACAGCCCTCCTCATTTAAAGGTCGGTTTGCACCCCTTAAATTACAAAAAGAACTCGGGGCTGAAATCAACACACAGTGCATGTTAATAAGAGAGAGCAGCAGACGGTGTGACTGGTCCAGCTCCTCTCAGGCAGGGCCATCAGGCTGCAAGACATGGCCAGTGCATGCCAGCTATCACTGGAACCTGACTCCAGGATCTACCTCGAGCAGAAGAGATGCTCACCTGGATCACATAGAACATGCAGAATGAAATATAATGTGACTTAAGTCTCTGTTAGCCATTGTCGTCCTCCTATCTCCCACCGCTCCCCAACAGCCCTTTATATATTACCCTTGGCTTTGTGCAGCACTTTCACTGCCATGAATGCCTCTCTCCCATGGGAGAACTTGATGAAGGTTATCCATTGTCACCCAGTGTTATACTGGGATGTCAGGACACCTTGAATAAACGGTTTACATGAGATGTTGCCTCTAAGTGCATCCTCAGAAAAACTGCCGTTGCCCTTTGCTGAGAAAGTTAACATCATAAAGTGAAGGCTGCCTCCGACCAAATGGGAATGACATTGCAGATTAAGGGCTCTTTAAATTATGCATTTAGTTCAGACTCCCGGGGAGACAGTATATGAGATAAAGCTAGCAGACTACTCTGCAGCCTGGCTCTGGAACCAAAGACATTTTTAAAACATTTTGCCAAAAAACTTCTGTAATGGTTAAAAAAAAAAAAAAAAAAAAAAAAAAAACAACCAAAAACACCCTAGCCAAAACCAACAAATCCAAAACAACAAAAATCCCCACTTAGTCATGTATTTAAGGGCATATGTTACTCAAATGAGGAAAAAAGAAAGAAGTGAAGGAAGGAGAAAGAACGTTTCCCAGGGATTTAGAAGGATGGTGACTATCCAAGTTTTAATAATAGGATTTTTACTTATGTCAAAATTCCTGTTAGCAGAACTAAGATTATGTTTCCCAAACATTTATTAGATTAAGAATGCTCTTATTTGCTTTCCAGGCTGATCACCCCCCCCACACACAATGTCCCTGGCAACACTGAAGTATTCAGAACATCCTCAAAGCTCATACCTGCTGAGACAGATTTGAGAAAAAAACCCTCTTGGTTCCCGTTTGCATGCAGCTCTGTAACCTGTAACTTCCTGCCTTCATTTAGCAGAGTTTAAATTGCAAATTCATGTTTCTTAAAAATGCTGTAACATCATAAGTGGGACAGTTTTATGACAGCTCTGAATTACCAGACAATACTGACACATGCCGCGTGCACTTACTTTGCCTACCAGTTATGGCTGTATTTATCTGCCCATATGTCACTCTGTGTCTAACGCATCTATTTACCACGTTGAGATAGATATTCCACAATTGAGGGCTCTTAGTGCATCCTTTAGAATGTTAAAAAAAAGAAAAAAAGACAAAAAAAATCTTGTTTCTCAGATAATTTATTTTATAGGTGAGAGTTATGCCTTTTTTAGGGATTTTACAGGCATCTTTCTGCAGTTCCTTTATTTCCAGATGACACTGACTTGGAACTCTTCCCTGACAGGCAAAATGGACTGGGCCTCCATTTTATTGATGGTAAAATACAGAGACGGCACTCACAGGCATCTGTAGGTGAATCTGTGTTGGATTATGCAGAAGATAAACTCCCCTGGCTGGGAGATTGACACCAAGAATTCAAAACCAACATTCACTGAAGACTTGACAGTCTTCTACATCCTCTTTCCATCCTCCACAAACACACACACCCCCCAAAACGTTGTGAAGCCCCCTGCTTTCATGCAGGAAACTGGCACCAACCATCCACAGTTCTGGTGAAACTGGGGACAAATTCCCAGCAGAAAGTCACTGGTGACCAGGAGGAACAGGCTGCTGGGGGACAGATGTTCCATCTGCAGTTCCACACAACCACTGCAGCCAAAGCAGTTTTAATAAGCTCTGACCTTCCTTCTGGAGATTTTGCCCAAGCTGGAAAATTGACACCCAGCTGGTAGCTCCCCCCTACCTGAGGTGACAAAACTTGGGTGCAATGAGGTGTTTTTGTCTTTTTTTATGCTAAGATTTTCATGTGTTTTATAGCTTCAGCTGTATTTCTAAATATCAGGCAGTAAAGTTCCAAAAAAACTTATAAGGCTGTCAAATCTGTGGAACATAAATATCTACATGTACAAATGCACACATATGTGGAGAGAGAGGAAGATATAAAGGCATGGAGAGAAAGGAGAGCATACGTATATTTAGATGTATGTATATCATGTATACATATAAATATGTGGTTTTTCAGGACCTTTACCAAGATGTGTGGTCTGCTTTGACCAATGCTCACCAACATACTTTGCAATTTTGCTCTTAATTAATTTAGACAGAATTATAGAGATCTTTATTCATCCAAAAGAAAGCATAATGTTCTGTCCAAATACACCAACAGATGCAGCTCCCTATGATTCAAATCCTCATGAGTTTTGCCTGAGCTGGAGTTGCCTCTACTCCAAAGGAATCATCTCTCCCATCACAGAAATGCTGCCATTTTGGGGTGAAATACAGCGACTGTGTGATTAAGGACAGAAACACTTCACAATAAGCCAGGCCCAGGTCTGAAATGTGGTGTGTCTGATGGCGATCAGCAGGGAGAATTTTGGTCAGTGAATAGGTTTTTTCCTCCAGGTCTTTATCTTGCAGAAAGTTCCTCAGGTCGTTAGCACCTACTAGCTGTTTTACCTCATGGTCAAAAGTTATCTACTCCTACCACACAAAGCCATTAAAATTGCACTTTAGGTGCAATTCAGTGATTCTAAGGACTGTCACTCCTTCAATCTGCTACCACTTGCTTGCAGCATTTGAAGCTTGAACATCTGCATCGCACTGGAGAAGGAATGGAAGCCAGGTATTGACCAGAACTGACTGCTCACAAGAGCTCAGAGACAGATGAGACAACCTCCTTCTTCCACAGATAAGGAGAAATCTGGCTTTTTTTACTCCACTTACTAGACAGACAGGAAAATTACTCCTTCAAGGTAGAGCAAGAGCAATTGCACTATCCCCTTAATCAGTACTTGCAGCATATCAAGCTCATCATCTTGATGGTAATAGCTGTTTGACAAGTCAGGATAAAAGTGATAGTCTTCTGAAAATGAGATAACAATCTAGTTTAAAAAAAGAACCAAAAGAAAAGAAAGGAAGAAAAGAAAAGAAATAAATATATGACCCGGTGTGAGGTGCCTTTTAATTTAATTTCATCCAAGGATAACAGTTTACCCAAAAATGTCTTCAGTGAGTCACATATGGTATTTCAGTCTGTCATCCTGTATTGACCTGTCTAACATGGAAATATACTGCACTGAGCTTTTGTCAGGCTTACCAGCTTGGTCTAAAATCTGATGATTTCTTTTTTAGATCATAACTGTGCTGAACTATCTGCTTCCACTTTCTCCTCTCACACGCAGAGAGCTCAAAATGGAAAATTCATCCAAATGCAAAAAGAAACAGCATGATCTGGCTCACAGCTCCTCAGAAGTACAGGCAAAATTGAATTTCACTGTTTTCCTAAAAATGAAGGCCCAGAGTCAAGCCAATGCTATCAAGGAAAAGGGAAATGGCTGCAGTGGAACAGGAATGGCAAGAGTCAGGCAGAGCAGCACCATGGAAATGTGTTTTTCCTGCTGTTATAACAACCCTAATACTGCTTTATTTTGAAAAGTTATTTGCAAACTTGCAAAAGAGTCAATTGCAAGAAATGGCTTGTGGCATACATTGATAGTTTCCAAAATAATTATTATATTAAATATTAATTTAATAGTTATGGCATTAAATATTTTGAATATACCATTATTCTGTAGCTGAATCAGTAGCAGAAATTAATTCTGCTTTGCATTGGTTAATTCTGAGAAATGATACCAGTTGGTCAGGTTGCTGCTCTTTAACTGTTGAAGTGTCTCTGAGAATTTAGTTTCCAATTCAAATATTTATTATGTCAGAATTAGTTTTCTGGGAACCTTCTTTACTCTTTTCTTTAAGATAACTAAAAGAATAAAGTAAAGTTCCCGTGCTGGTGTATGAGTATTCCTGACAGTGAACTTGGTTCCTGGAAGAAGAAGGGGAGAAAATACGTTTAAAGCAAATGTATTTAAAACTGAATAAATCTTCACAGGGCTTTTTTTGAGCATTTTGTCTCCTCTGGTATTTGCTCTGCTCTGGTTGTTGCTTCTCATGCTTCAGTGATCAATATCTCTACACAGTTAAAGCTGTGGCACTAGGAAACTGTCGTAAACCACAGCAAATTCTGAGAAATCCCGTGCTCATGTAGCCCAGCAGTGGGATCAGAGATTTCTTACTGAACCTCTCCTCCTCAAAAAGAAAACCAACAAAAATCAGAAAGCCCAAACCTACCCAGAACAATGGTCTGTTTTTCAGCTGGAAAAGGAGTATTTCGTGGGAGCCACGCTATGCAATCTGCAGTCTTAGAAGTTGTGCCAAATGGCCACAAGGACAGGAAGCGGAGAATGGCCAGGCGTGTGCTCTTACAGGGTGCTCAGCAGATTAAAGGCTTACCTGAGACTGATCACAAAAGCAATCCTAAAAAAAATGAAGCTGGGATTTTCACAAGCATGACCTTCCTTGTAAGATTTGCAGAAGGTTGTCCCCATGCATGGCACTGGGGTTGGAGCTAGATGATCTTTGAGGTCCCTTCCAACCTAAAACATTCTTTGATCCTTTGATCCTATAATTTCAAAACCCACAAGGGAACTGGGTCCTTTTAAACCTCTTTTTGAAATCTATGGTGTCAACAATGTAGTTTGTACCTTTTATTTTCCCACATATTTTCTTAACCTGGTAATGCCCTTTACCTCCAGCTCTTTTGCTCTAGTAGGACCTTCAGATCCCAGCCAAAGTCCTACAGACACACAGCTCTACATTTGTTGTTGAGAAGACCTTGCAATCTAAACAGATCAGACAAGGTAAGAAGAGAAATGGAATCACATTAAGGGATAATGATTTGTCCATGCTCTTAAAGAACTCCTTGGCACCAAAGTAAGCCCAGCTCTCTGCCTGAGGCCTTACTGTCAGCTCGCCAAACAGATATGGAAGGACTAATAAAAGTCAGTCAATATTTAGATGGTGCCACAGTAGCTTATTATTTAATGAAACTGCGTAGGAAAGTAGGAAAGTAGACGCAGTGCATCTAAAGATCTGTATTTCAGCAGAATCCTTCCTTTATGAAGATGAATAGGGAAGCACTGGGACAAGGAGCATTTCTTTCACTGCCTGATAACGCTTAAGACAAAGTATTTTGAACAACGATAATTGTGCCTCAGATTTCTACGCTGCTTTATGACAGAGAAAATATTGCCACAGATACTTAATTTCTTCCAGGAAGAATGCTTTATACCGGCCACTTGTTGATACCCATTTCTATTTTATTTTTTTCTGTCCTCTGGTTCATTTCTGCTTTCAGCATCATGTTGCAAGTCCTTTATCCTGATCTATAATCCCGATGTAGTGAGGTGGGAGATTTTACCAGCGTGACAGTCTGTCTCTCTCCTGCACAACACAGCCCCTTAGCCGGATCTCTGCCTCTGCTCAGCATAAAGAGGTTACGTCTGAATACAGATAAGTGGCTGCTGAAGGCCAGTTAGAAGATTTTTGGAGAAGCTTTGGTCACAGGCAGGCGAGGTCTCTAACCCACATTCTACCCCAGCAGTAACACGAGAAAACTCTGTAACTTATATCATTCTGAGTAATGTTCTCCATCACACGCAATTCACCTTCCTTTCTTTTTTTTTTTTTCCCTTTTCAGCTGGCTTTGTTGTTTGCGTGGTGTCAGTAGGAATGTGCTTGGAGCAGAGTTATATGGCATCATTTGGAGAAACATTGCGTTAATAACCAGAGTTCAAGGGCAAAGGATATAAACGGAGCAAATTACAAGTCTGAGCAGATATATGGCTTTTGCTAAAAGGGACACAGGCTGCTACTTTTATTTACTGGGTGCTGGAGCGCTTGCAAAAAGGTGCAAGAAAACATGAATACATTTTTAAATGATACTTGGTAGTTTAGAAAAGCAATGCAAATTTTTAATCTAGAGAGAAAGGCTGTTTGAGGGTAAAAATAAATCACAAATTTCCTACCCTTGTAGTGACTTTGTATTTTTTAACCCTACAACCCTCAAGTGCTAGCATCATTCAGATGTTAGTGACCCAACTTTGCCCTGACTGAAATTTGGAGGTATTAAAGCAGACATTAACAATAAAACAATGGCAGGTTCAGAGCAACCATTCATCTAACCTCTGCTGTAATTAAGTTTTGGCTTTGAATGTCTCAGTCCACTCCCTTGATCCTCTGGGTTCAGGCACCACCTCTCCGTTATCTCTGGATTAGGTGTTGAATCTCCTGCCTCCGTGACTCAGCACAAACCCCAAACCCCAGTCCCTGGAGGGATCAAAGTCTGCTAAAAGGCTGAGGAGTTTCAGGCAAATTCTGTCAAGCTTGTCACAGGGTGGGATTATTTCATTTCACAGCCTGTAATACAATTTCATGTACTGCTATTGACTGTGGCAATAACTAACTGGAACATTTTGTTTATCTGATTTTCTGAGGCTGCAGATTCATCACTAGTTTTATTTCATTTTTTCTTAAGTGTTTCATAATTTATTTTTTCTAAACTACAAGATACTACTGAAATTCATTTTTCTACTATTGCTAGACATACATTACTGCTGATTACCAAGCAAGATATATAATGTAGCCTATAAATAATAATCTCCTCTGGTGAAAGGATATCCAAAATAAAATCTTTCCTATTTCAAATTCTTTGACTCTCTCTTTTTTTTTAATCATCTCATTCTTCAAGTATTGTTTTTACAGATTGTTCTACAAGTGTGCAAAGAGAAAAGAAAAAAAAAAAAAACAAAACCACAAAAACGCACACCAAAACCCAAAGAGTTTAAAAAATTAATTTTCCGAAAACATCTGGTCTCCCTCTTTTGTCACAGTGCCACAGAAAATATTTCATCTAGCAAATTGCAGGTGATTTTTAAACACACAGAAGTTAGGAAAATATTATGGAAGATTTACTCCCATCTAAGAAATGTTTTATGGTGCAAAAATGAGTACAAAAATTAGTATGTAGAAAAAAGATAGTAAAAATCGCAATCTTTGTGGGGAAGAATGCTAGGGGAGTGTTTAATTTCATATTATTCAGCAACCCTCCCGAACTTTTCTTATTTTTGCTGTTCGGGGTTTAAAGGACACTTCCTTGCTCGGTAGGTTCTGAGCTGACATTTTTACACAAAATAAAAAGCTTGCTATGATTTTAATGCCATACAATATAACAACAGCTGTGCACATCGGACCGAGATATAAGTAAGAAAACCAGAAACTGACTATTTAAGTAGGCGATTGAATTCTGAAGGGTTTATTTTAATTTTTTTTATATATATATACGCTGTGTGCCGCTCACAGCAGCAATCACAGTTTAACTCGAAGATCGGCAGAGTTATATTTTATATCCCGTGGAAGCACCTGGGCTTTTTTGGGGGTCTGTGAGCCGACTGCAGTGGCAGCACAAGCCCCGCCACGCTCGGGAAGCAGGTTCCCTCCCTGCCCTGCAACGTGAAGCCTATCCAGTTTCCCATATGACATATTCTTTTCTCCCACTGGGACATAATAGAAACTAATCTTCGACATCTAAACACTCGGAGTCGAGTCCTTTTGTTAAGTCCCTTTATTCATTTCAGCCGGAGCCGGTGCAGCGCCGAGCCCACGTGTATTTACATACACGAAGAACCCCGCTGCTCCTAACTCTCCGCTCAGAAGACAGGGCAATTAATCATCCCCAAATCCTCCCGCCGTGCGCTCGGCGGCTCCGACAGCCAGCGTTACCAATCAGCCAGGGCAGGTGGGACTCGGGCCGGCAGGACAGCCTTGCACCCTGACCTGGCACCGGTGGGCTCTCCCTTCCTCTCCCCCTTCTCGTTGCTGAGTAAGAGTAACACCATTAGCGGTGTCCTTGTAATCAGCTGAACGCGTTAAAAGTCAGGAGCTGGACAGGTATTGCTTTTGTGGTTTTTGGGAGGTCGAGGTTTCTCTCTCTCTCTCTCTCTCTGTCATTGTTTCTGAGGTTGGGAGTGTGGAAATCCAGAGGTGAAATCCAGCCCCTGCTGTAGGAAAAACACTAGGTGGTTTTGTGGTAGTTTTCCGTTTGAGGACTGAATTTGCCTTGGTCGGCATGTGTTGCCTTTTGTAAACCAAAACCATCTGAGAGCCAGCAAGATGTTTTTGTGACAAAATAATTACCAAGGACTGACCTGGTTAATTGTATCTAACAGCTAAAATTGTGTGACTGGCAGCTATGTGAGAGCCTTTATCCAAGGACCTGCCACAGACACATGGCCATTGAAACTCTCACTGTCCCCCTGCTTTTCTTGCTCTGCCTAATACCTGCCTTCTTCCCTGTCATCCCTGCTGCACTTTCATATTCGTATCGTCCATTTTTCTCAATCTCTGGACTTAAATTCCTGTCTCACAAAAATGCTGCCATTTGCTTCTCCATTTAGCCCACGTGTGGCAGGACACCATCCCTGACAAGGTGTTTTTCCCTGTAACAGCCACGCCTGTGGTCAGGGAGACAGGGGTGTCAGTGGAAAGACACCCATCAACACACTGAACTCAGAGTTAAGCCCATAAATTTGCTACCAAAGGTGTCTTGTTCCTCTTTGTAAATTTTAGGGACCATTGAAAATAGCTCAATAAAAGCAGCTAAAGGCAATTGTTAATGATATCTGGAATATTACTTTTCCAGAAATGTATCTTCTTGGTCAGGCTTACATGAAGAGTCTTTTTTTTTTTTCCCCTTCTAAACATGACAGGTTTTCTTTCTTTCTTTCTTTCTTTTTTTTTTTTTTTTTGTTTTTGTTTTTTTTTTTTTTTTTTTAACATGTTGCTATTTCCAGCTCCTGGTGAGGCTTGCCCTTCAGCTGCATTGTACTAAGAACATCTGTGATTTTGTCATTAAATGTTATGCAGATTAGGATATGCCAGGACAGGACGTAGTTGTGTTTGGAGCTGAATTAAAGTTTTGAACAATCTTGGCTGCTTTTAATTAATACAGTGGCAAAATACGCCATTTTGTTCATATGCACATTGCAAATGACTTCTTTTTAAGAAAAAATTAATTATTATACTAGAGATGTATTTGTTACGAGGTATATTGCAATTGTTCATGGCATTTTGAAGCAAAAAAAGTCAGTGACTGTAATATATGCTGTCAGTTGACTAATAATTAGTTTCCAACGAAACTTGAAATATACGTATCTTTAATATTCATATACTGAATAATTTAATAGTTTAAAAACCTGTCCAAGTCTTTTGGAGAAAGACTGTAGAAGATCTTGAAGTGCAACAAAGATTTATGCCTCCACTGCTGTTGTATGTTTTGGGACAAAAATAGTCCAAAACTGAGAAAACATCTTGGAGATAGGAGAAAAGTATGTCTTAAGTACAGATAAACCACATTGTTCTGCACCTTCCTTTCCAGGAAAGACAGCTGACTGTATTCCTTATCTCTAATCATACCCAAGAAATGGCTGTTCTCTTAGGCAGAAATTGGGCAGTGTACAGAAAACTTGACAAAAACATGTTTTTGAGGAGGGGAAAATGGGGAAAAGCTGGAATGGTTCCTTGTCTGCATGAAATGGTAACATTTTTTGTCTCTGCAGAGGACCTGCTCCTTTTGGTGAGCACCAGCTTACCTAAGTTAGCCTATTGATTTTAAATCAATAGTAGTTTCAAGGTCAAAGGAGGTCTAGGCACTGCTCTCCAGGACTGGGATGTACATCCACTCTGGCCCAAAATCATTACTGATGTAAATCCAGGGAGTTGGGACCATCAACCTTCTGTCACCTGCTCCCTGGCAAATGCAAAAGGGAAACAGCCCCAACAAGCAACAGAGGTCTTGCTAATGATTTTCTTCCCCCTGCCCCATAGCACTGACAGTCCTGATTCTAAAGAAAAAAAAAAAAAAAAAAGGAAAAAAAAAAAAGGCGCCCTTTTTTTGGCATGGAAATTGCTTATCTCTAGAGTGCAAATCATAAATCATTCACAAAGATAGTAGTGACTCCAGCCTTTGAGTGTTACTTTCTTAACAGCAAAAACTGGTTCAAACCAAAAGGAAGAGAAATTAACATTTGAACCATATTGTTTCTGAAGGGCTGGGAGAGCCCTGGCGAGCCTTGTCTCTGCCTTTGTGATGTCACTCTTGGCTCAGGATGAGGCTCTGGTGAACTCTGGTCCTCAGTTCAGCCTCAGAGCCTTGCCTGGAGGATGATGCTATGCAATCTGTCTGCTTTTCAAACAAAATTCGGAATGAGGAACATTCCTCTGACTCTCTCAGCACTTCTTTCAATTAGCATTTTTTTTCTTCTTTAGTATGGATCCCTTGAGTTTAGCATCCCTGCATTCCATGTTTTTGATTGCACAGGCAGTTCTTTATTAAAAAAGGGGAATGGGCTCTCGATGCTAGCCTTTTACTAATTATCAGTTGTTTTCCAGATAAATAAATATTTGATCAATTGCTTTAGTGGTCTGATTATAAATTGTCTTTCAGGCTTTACCTCAGAATACTAGAATAATATTTAATAGTAATTTCTGAGGGACATTGCCAACTTGAAACCGGGTGATTTTTAATGCATTAAAAGCACTGTACATAAAAAACCAAATCATAAAGCCCCATTCAAAAATTTGCATTTTAATTACCCTATTAAGAAAAAAAAAAGATTCTGTGATGGGTTTTTAGGTTTTTTTCTTTAATTTCCCTATGCTGAGGAATGAGTCCCAGAGAAGTAGGGGAAAGTGGAACTAAGTTGCTGTAACAGAAAGAGTAGATCAAGCGATACAAAACTCAAGGGAACAAAACTTAAAAAAAAACAGAGCAAAATACACTTTTCCTCCTAATTCCCTTGAGTTACAATAACTTTACTTACATTTTAATAAGATTTATATAAAATCAATCTAATTTTTTAGGTTGACATGCCTTAAAATCTATGCATATGGCGAAAGAGAGAGAGAAAATCTAAAGTTTTCATCATGGCATGTAGACAGCATTTAGGTTTTGATCCTTCTGCCAATGAAATCAGTTGCATGACTGCTGCCAGATTCCCACGAGGGAATCAATTCCTTTAGAAGCAACAGCAGCAACAAGGCTCGTCACAATCTGCACCCACCACAACACCCCTCCCTGCCAGACCACCAACCTTCCCCAAAGGTGCGGCTCCTGGGGTGGGGTTTGGGGGCAGGGGTGGTGAATTTCTGGCTCTTGGTGCTCTTTTCTCTTCACAGAACTCTGTTCCTGACTGAGACAGCCTGGCCTTTTACAGGCATTGATCCCCCATCTCGAGGCCAGCCAAGGTGGACACCTTTGCTTCTGAAATGATGCCCCGCCGCAGGCACCAGAGGAGAATTCAATTTCCAGCTCCAAGCATATACAACGGCAGAACTCCTCCACAATTAGGATGATGGTTGTTATTATTCTACTTTTATTAAGCAAGCTCCAGCCTCTGCTTTCCAGTCTTGGCTTTTACTTACAGTAATCAATTTTTCAGTATAACTGGCTGTAATTGTTAGCCAGATATTGAGCCTTCATGGTGCTTAGACAGAGCATGTTACTGCGAAGCATCTTCCCCATACTTCTCAGACAGATGGGTAATAATACTATACATTAATACCTCCACACTGGTTTATGTGTGTTTGACCACAGCGCTGGCATAATTATTTTTCCTCAGTAAAAGCTATTAGAGATCTATTTGGTAGGTTTTACGATCAATAGCTCCTGTGATATTTGTGTAGCAGGCCCAGAATAATCAATTGAAGGTCATATAAAGTAAATTACCATCCTCCTATAATGATTCTTTTTTCTAGATGAGAATGGGTTTTATTATTTCATCAGGAGAGCCCTCTCAATGTGTGCTTCTCTTTTTTTTTTTTTTTTTTCTTTCTTGAGGGAGAGAAATAAATGTTGTGGGTGTATTTTGAAATGTGGTATTAATGTCTATTATCTAAATTTATATTACTAGATTATTGAATTAGTGGATGCCAACATGTGGAATAATTTTATGTGCTTGGTGACACGATAAATAGCCAGTTGTGAGAGTATCCTGGCCAGTGTGTTGTTGCAGGTGACTTAGCTAAAGCCATTTCTCAGTAGATTTAACACTGATCAGGCACTGCTCTGGATACAGGGGGTCACTGGTTGGTCACAGAGCCACAGCCCTGAGTCCTGGAGGGGAAATTTCCCCCCCATGCTGCTCTGCCAAGGCGTTTTCTCTGTTTCTCCTCAGCATAGTCTCCAATGCCCATAAAAACACAGCCCAGCTCCAGCTCTTCTCTCACCCTGTGCGTCCTTATTTCAGTTACAAAGTGCTGGATGTGGGGAGGGAAGTTTAGCAATGTGGGCGATCCCTGAGAGCCACCATCTCCTTCCCCACTGACCAGGAGATGCCTGTGGATACTCTTGACCTTGGCCTCCCAACAAGGCTAGGGCTGTTTTGGAGATGGAAACACAATTGCACAAACATACTTTTCCTTTCCAATGGACTATGTGTGTGGTCAGAGTCAGTTGGATGAATTTTAATTTCCAACTGACTCCCATCACACATGAGATAAGCTGGAGCTCATAAATGTAGCATTCGTACAGTTTATCTTCTTATTTAGTACTAAAAGGTGGCTATGGGACTCTGTTTTTCCTCTTGTCTGAAAATCTTTGCAGTCCTAAATTTAGGCCCTGGAAGGCTGCTGCCTTCCCCACTAACAAAATGAGTTCTAATATTTTTAGGAAGGCACCAACTTCATTGAAATAGAGCTACCTACTCTAATGTGACTCCCGTCAACACCATATTTGAGTAACTCATTGAGATCAATTAAATCACTTCTCCTAAAAAAACCCATGAAGCATAGCAGCACCGCATGACTGCTCCAAAGAGGTGAAAGAAGGATGTTTAAATGAACAATTTCCAGCAAGGAATGTTGTTTCATCAAAACTATTTATTAAAAAAGGCAATCATGAACAATTAGGGCTGGGGAAACTGAGGCACAAGGGAATTAAAATAAATTTCTTGATTTTATATGGAATGGTTTGTGGTTGAAACAGTCACTGAACAAAAACTTTTACAGCCTCCAGCTGGGTATTTCATTCACTGGACCAGCCCTCCTTTCCAGGAAAAGGAAGTCACATTTCAAAGTAATTATAGTGAAAAGACCCCGAGTCCCTCACTGTTGCAAAAGGCTGCCCAGAAGCTATTTAACATGAATCATTTTAATCTCTTTTTTTCCTTAGCTAGAAATTATTAGTAAATGTTAACACGGGAACAACCACAGATGGACATTTAGAGACAATAAAGTGAAACAGTTGGAAAAAGGACAGAGTTCAAGGAATAGATACTAGGCTGAGCAGGTTTGAATATCCACTCATCTGCTCTACCTGCCACCATCCTCTTGCATGATGAAGCAGTCCCTGCAATCTGGGTTCTTTCCCCTCACACATCAGCAAGAGATCCCACAATCTCTGTCCTTCTGAACACTGAATTCTCCTACCCAGGGTGACTGTTTCAGCAGGCCTTTGCAAGGTTATGATGATGGGAAAAAAGGGACATTTATTCCCAATGACACAAATTAATAGTTATCCTTTTTGGCTGAAGCATAAAGACCTCTTGAGACTGCTTTTCCTACAGGCTGAGGGTGGGTGCTGCTGTGTGTGGCACCTGGGCAGCGAGGTGCTTTGCTTTGCAGTAGGAGGGTCTTTGTGCTGAGCCACAGCTGCGGACAAAATGGCTGAGGGAACTTTGCAGAGCGGAGCATTGCTCAGCTGGATGCCACTGTAGGAAAGTAACAAGGCAAAAGGGTGGAAATACAGCGTCTGTTCCTCAGCCAGGAAGAAACAAGTGCGGCAGTCTCACACCTACCTGTAAGACTTAATGGAACAGAGGTTAAGACAAGGGATGAGAAGCTTGTAGCTCCTTGTACCGCTGCAGATGTTCTCACTGACCAGGACACCACTCAGTGCCTCAGTTTCCCCAGATGTACAAGGAGTATAAAAACACCCTGGAGAAAGAAAAAAGCCTTAATGCCTTCAAGGACTGCAGTGTCAGCATCCGTGTGTCTCCATTTGGAAACACGGCTTCTCAGAAAGAACAATGGAAATCCCGAGCAGCTGAGCTCCGGGGTCCTCCAGTTGCACAACAAAACTCATTACAATATCCCTGTATTTATTTCCAGCTGCATGGCCAAGTGGACCCAAGGGCAACCTAACAGAGAGGAAAAAGGCCTAACATAACATCAAAGCGGCTCAAAACCCGAGTGGATTGCCATTTCATCAGTGCTGTGTGACATCACTTTCCACATGACATCAGTCAATGACCCTCTTCCCCTCCACCTCCACCCCCGCCTCCAATTTCTTTTTAAAAGATGATGAAGCTGCTTGAAGTTCAGCAGAAGTTTGGGAGTGGGGGGGAAAAAAAACAGACTGTATCCCTTCAGCTGAATATAACCCAATGTGCTACACAAACAATATTAACCAAAACAAAGCTAGCAGGAAACGTTTGCACACAGCATCTGTTATGATCACATAACCACCAGACAGATGTTTAATCCCAACTGCTAACATAAGATCATTTGTATGTTTGAAGAGGGAGAGATCCCATTTGGGTTCTTTCCCTTTTATTTATTTCTTTCCTAAAGGGGAAAAAAAATAATAAAGGGAGGGTGATTTTCTCAGCTGTGGGAAGCAATTTTGTTTTGTTATTGTTCTCCTTCTCCCCACTTTCACCATCAGCTGCAGAAAGGGAAGGAGCTGTTGCAGCCTCTCGCAAAGAAGGGAGCCTTAAAATTGTGTGGCCTGGTAGCGGAGCTCCACACGATCCTTTTCCATCTTAAGGGACCAGAGCTGGGTTTCTCAGAGGGCTCATTAAATAATTCTGGTCCAATGAGGCAAAAAAGAGAGGCCACACATGAAACAAGTATGGTGGTCTCAGCCAAGTTCCCGGGGAGCCGCGCTGCGGTTTCCCAGCACCACCCCGGATTCCCTCCGCCCCTGGAAATTTCATCTACAAAAGTGAAAACAAACTCATTAGCTCTACGTAGCTCTGCAAGGGTCACAAAAAGATGTCAGCTTTTTGTGTGGCCTTTTTTTTTTCCATTTAGCAAACAGCCAGACACCTACAAAGGGAAAAGAAGGTTTGAGCTCTTCAGCTGTGCTGAGGGATTATTTTACTTTTAATGATACCGGGAGGATTCAATGGAGATTTATGCAGATAGAAGAGATTATTAATAACACATTGCACTTCTATAGCACCTTCCATTCAGGATTTCTCAAAGAACTTTCCAATCTGGAATGAATTGGTCTTTACACGCCCCTGGTGAGTGGAGTAACTGTCATTAGATTAGGAGGTAACTACTGCCCTAATGAAAAATCAACCAGGGTATAAAATGTAAGTGGGATACCAGGCAGTGCTGGTCTCAGGACCTTGCTCTTCCACAGGTCACATATGACCGCAGGAAAATCACTGAATTTCTCATTGTTTTAGTCCCCAGAGAGCAAAACTGTTTTTATTCACAAACAAGGATCGGAGTTTTGTTTCGGTTTTTTTTTTCTCTTGGGTGTTTGGATGATACAACATGGCCATTTTAACTAGATAGAACTTATAGGGGTGATATAAGGAAATTGAGGCACAAATGTGAGCGATGAACTCTCTCTATTTCCAGTCACTATTGAATCAGGAAAGAAAAACTTCAATTCTGACTCCTGGTCCGTTGTTAGGCACAAAACTCACTTTCTCCCACCTTGCAAATGTAGAAGACCTGTGAATGTTAAAAAGGAAAGTGAATCTCTTCCAGCACCTATATATTCTCCTGCTGTCACTGGTTTTTAGCTATAGGATTATAAGAGAAAATAAAAGCCAAAGTTTCCCAAGGCTGGAAAATAATAGTTTCACTGTGCATTAAGGTAAATAGTAGTAGAACAGAGAAGTAGTAGATTCTTGCATGCTGAATAAAAAAAAAAAAAAGGGGGGGGGGAAGAAATGAAAAGAGCATATCCAGCTAAAATAAGAAGGGGTTAACGATTTTCAAGCCTTTCTGCTGTGTGTGTGTTTGCACTGTGCACAGCAGAAATGCATTCACCTATGACATCCTTTGGCAAAAAAAAAAAAAAAAGGAAAAAAAGAGAGAGAGAAAAAAAAAAAGGCTACATCCCACAGTGAGGACAGTTGTCCCTACAGATTAGGAATATCCATCTTAATGTGCAACTTCCCCTGCACGGGTCAAAATTGCCAAAAGCTTTAATGGGAGAAAATGCTCTGTTGACTGATTCATTTCCACGTTTTGTTCCTGCTGCTAGACGGGATATCCTGTAAGGTGGCGAAAAGGGAGGGAAAGCCGGCACTATATCAGTTTATGATTGACCATTATTATTATTATTGTTGTCGAGAATTTTTTTTTTTTTACTCTGTTTTAAAGTTTGGTGTTCCATTTGTCTACTGCAATTCTCGTAATTTTTTTTTTTTTATTATTTTTTTTCTTTCCTCGAGAGGTAACAAATCATATCTCCAGGCTTGAACAGAGACGCCCCAGCTTTGGCAGACAATAATAGTGATATATTAAGAAACTCTGCCTTGGATCTCTGTGCAATCTTCTTCCTGCTTTTCCCATAGATATTTTACAGTCTCAACAGTGCCTTCAGATATTCAGGTAGCTGCATGCTCTATGGTAGGGTAGCTGCTGTCCAAGTGCTTTATACACTCTTCCTGTGCTGGGTCACAGGGACAGAAGGGATACATCCAGGAATCACAATAATGAGGAGAAAAGTCCAAGCAGGCCACAGAGTAGCACAGCTGTGCTAGCTCAGTACCCACCTGGGAGATCACAGTCCTTCCAGCACCTGCTGGGGCATGGCTAGGGCAGCTCAGGGAGGGGCACTGCTCCTTTACTTCACGTTTGCAGCTCTTCCTGCAGGATCACAGGTCACAGCCCAGCGAGGGTCAGACAAAGCTGTCATAGTACATGTCATTTTGCACAGTGGAGAGGCTGCTGTTCCATGGAGGCTGTTTCTTGAACACCCTTCCTCTACTTCTCCTGGTCACTAGGTTGTCCCTGTCCTGTGGATGACTCTGTTGTGCTAAAATACACATAAACTCCAGTTTATGATCTTGCCAGTTGCATACATAGAGCTCAAAGGGACACTGTGGGTCACACGTCCAGAGTGTCCCAATGTGTGATTTACACTTCTGAGCATGTTCTGCTCCTACTGAGGCCTGAGTAGGATCCTGCTGTTACCAGTCAGATAGGACTAATCAACACTGAATGCTGTCAACTAGTGGAAGGTCTGGAGGAGACTAATAGCTCATTTAATGCAGTAATCTGATTCTGAAAGCAAATTGTTCTACATACTCTGACCCAAGGATAGAAAAAAAAAAATTACTTTAGTAAATAGGTATGACTGTGCCATGAGGAGACATAAATAATGTTGGGTGAAAAGCAACAAAAGCTTATGAGAAAGCACTGGAAGAAGCCCTTTTTCTAGAGAAAGTGTCTTCAAACACATACAAGACAGCTCTAAAGAGGAAAAAACATGGGGGGATGATACCATGGTGTATTGTTGTAGATTGACACCAGAAAAGAATTCTTACAGTAAGAACAGTAAAGAAACAGAATAAATGTCCTGGAGAGATAGTGGAGTCTCCATTGATGGAGGTCTTTAAGAATGGATCGGACAAAAATGTGTAAGGAATTATATAAATGCACTTGATTGTTCTTTAGGCAGAAGGATGTACTAGATGACCTCTGGAGGTCCTTCCCTACCTTATTTTCCATGATTTCTCTGGGCAATCAGACAAATGATTGCTTGTTGAGCTCAATAATCATGTAGGAAGCATAAGGTAATTGAAATATAATTGTACAGAGAAGACAACCGAAATGCATCTACTGCAGGCTCATTCCCTCTCACCCACTGCCCTCAAAAAAAGTCCCCAAAAGATAGGCCAGCCTAGTAGCTAAGCAATCCTGGCAGCAGAGAGCTGATTACAGAGTACATATGACCATTTGTTTGAAAAATGCAATCTCAATTCCATGGGAAGTCAGGATGTTTGTTTTTATTCTAAAATGGGATGAAAAGTTGAAATATGAAGGAAAAAAAAGTCTTTTGAGGAAGAAAATGTAGCCAGGATACGAATGTTTTTGACATTTTCAATCAAAACTAAACTCTTTGCCTGGAAATGTCAAATAAGAAAACATAATGCTTCTTTTCAAAATGTCGACATTTCGGACATTTCAAAATGTCGACATTTTAGAGATTTTTCAACACTTCCAAAAGTAGAAATGTCAAAATGTCAGTTGAAAATAAAACATTTCCTTTTGAATTTTCCCATCAGAAAATTAGAAATTTTCATCCAGTTTTGACATTTTCCCATAAAAAGATGTAAGAAGGTTGATTTTTCTCTTTCCTGGAAAACCTACATTTTGCTGAGAAAATATTTCTGTTGAGGAATTTCAGCCAGCTTTGAAAAATAGTGGAGCTGACTTCTCTTCAGCTGACTACAGACATTGCAGCTTACTACCAATAGGATCGTGAAATGTTTATTCCTGTGACTGGGGACATTTCCATGTGAGCCATTGCTTTGAAAAGGAAAAAATAAAAACCCTCAGTTATTCCTTTTCTCCCCCTGTGACCTGATCCCATCAGCGATGCAATGCTGGAAATCCGCCATAAATACTCAGAGCTGGTTTGCAGGCCTGGATTAAAAGGCCTTTCCAGGAAGTTATTATCAATGACTCTAAGGAAAGGGGTCAGATCCTCGCTTCCTCACCGGCTCTGGAAGCCTTGCCAGGCAACAGCAGGCAGGTGAGGGATGTCTCTTCCTGTCCTCTGGATTTTCCATCCCATGGTCACTGCTGAGCTTCGAGGAGCTCAGTCTGGTGAAGCAGAGATGTACCTGCAGGACTCGGAGGGCAGAGCACGGAACAAAGCACCGGCTAAAGCACAGACACAGGAGCCTGCAGTGTCCTTCAAGCACTAATTAAAAAACCTTCAAAAATATCTTGCTCTCACCCCCTTGCTCACACCCTTCCCCTCCCCCACCAACGCCAAAGCGTCTCATTGTGTAAACTTGCTTGCTGAAGAGAAGTTAACTTGGCACTCGTCTTAAGTATTGACTATCTGTCTTCAGGGTGAGGGCTGTAAATTCTCTCTCCTAAGATCCAAGTCGATTTGTTATCAAATCAGGCATTGAGAAGCTGATTCATTGCTATTCAGCGCTATGCTGATTTATATGCAGAATGTAAAACAGATGCCTTATGTGATACATATTTATGGTGAGTGCTGTTCTAGGAAGATTTATTACGGATTCCTTTGTCGGGGTGTGCATGAGCAGAGCCATGATGACTTGTATTTCCTCTCAGCTGCCAATGCCAAACTCATTAAAAAGAGGTGTGACTATTAATATACATTGTAATACTGACAGGCTCTAATTTATAACACCCTGGCTGGCTGGAGTATTCTCCTGACTTGAGAGGTGTTTTCTGCATTTCTTCCTCTGCAGTTAAACGGTACAAATAGAGGGGTGAGTGCCTGTGTGCATGGGTGTGTGCTCCTCTTCCCTGCCTCACTCCCCCGTTTCTCCCATCCCCTCTTTGTTTTCTTGGTCATTGAGATAAAGCTTCATTCAGCTGGAAACAGCTAAATGCATGGCAGTCACTTTTTCCAGGTCAAATACACTGGGGGTTTATAACAGTGTGGAATGGCTCTTTAATGGCCCTGTAAACACATGTTAACAGTCTTATATCCAGCTCTGGCACAGTATCTCTGTAGGCTGAATAAGCAATGAAGAAGTTGGAGAAGGGCACATCAGGCATTCTTGGCAGTGACCATGGCTGACAAGAGGTAGCAAAGCTAAGGAACATATGTTGTCCTATACATGGAAATCGGAAATCGTCTGCCCAAAGGGTGAAAAAAAAGAACGGAAAGACACATGGCTAATAACAGGGATCTGCAGCAGATGGAGGTAGTTAATCAGGTGAAGGATGTAGGCAAAGGGAATGCTGTCTACCTAGAGAACAATGCATAGAGGGGAAAAAAAAAAACTGGGAATATGGCTGAGAAGCAGGAAGTTATAAGATGGGTGTTTTTAAACCATGAAAACTCTGGCATCAGATTCCAGCCATGAAACAATGGGCAACAGAGTAAATAAAAACGCCTCTCTCCTGATCTAATTGATTAGGTGGACAGGAGGACTGTCCATGGTGTCGTTTTTCACCAAACATATATATCAGAAAGGGGTTTCTGGGAAAGGGTTGCCAAAAAGATTTACAGTGGTTAATCATCTCTTGCAACAGTATTATCTTGATTATCCATGCCATGGGAATATGAGTGGCTATTCTGAGGCATTATTTTCAGGAATTCTTTCATTACACGGTAACACGTAAGCTACACTGAAACCTCATGGCAAGGAGCAAAGACATTTGCCCTTTGCATTTCTGTTTGGTAGAAATGGGCATTTGAAGAATCTTGGTAGTTAGTTTTGGATTTTGTTAGGCTATTTGTGGAACTGGTGGACTGCAGGATGGGTGTATTCATCTAATTTGCTCCTTTCTGTAGCTGATTCCAGGCTGGATTCTCATAAAACCAACCGACTAAACAAACAAACAAAAACCATAAAACCCCTCCCTACTTTCCCATAACTACATTAAATGTCTCTCAGATGACAGAAGAAACCCCCAAATAAACCCAAAGCTTCTGTTTTGAAAAGCTAAACCTGAACAGATCAAATATGACAAAAATGCTGTATATGGGTTTGTTGCCATTTTAAAGGAGGAAAAACTAAAGGAGGGAGGTGAAATGACCTGCCTAAGATCACAGACAATTAGTCTAATGATAGTGCTAAGAAAAGGAGCCAGACTTTTTATTCTTTAATCACCAGATAATCCCTTCTGGTTATATTTAACATGTGAAATGTATTGCTAGAAACACTCTTTTGGATGACTCATGACATACTAAGCAGACTTAAAAGCCTCAAACAAACTATAAAATCATCTGAAAAGACAAAGACCAGAAAAAAGAAAGGAAGAAGATAAGAGATTAACGAGGAGGAAGAAGTGATAACATCTAGGATTAATATGCTGTATATTCAACTGCAGTCCAAGGAGGGTTACTGAAATATTAACCCTACTTTGCACCACCCTGGGGGAGACGTGGAAGAAAATTATTGAGCAGATTCCACAGGTCACCCGTGAGCTCCTCTGAATAACTAACACAGATCTGGGTCTGTGGGAAAGGGAGCAATATGAGCTGCAGGCCACCTAATATTCTAGGCCAGAAGCTGCTTTATCTGCCTCCATCAGCAGGGAGCATGGATCAAGGCTTTGGATGGATCATGGATCCATTGCTCTCCAGGCTGCTGCATGGCAGGCTGTGGCTGAACTTGCTGATGTCATTCATCTCTATCCCCTGTGTCAAGCTTTGTGAGATGGCAAATGTAATGTCACACTGGAGCACCTATGGGAGAAAACACCTCTCAAATGAAATATGGGTGAAAAAATCCACACCTCCCCTTTGGCTTTAATGTCAGCATTATGAGAATCCATCCCAACCTTAAAATTAGTCAGTTTTGTGAGACAGAGCAGTTGAAAGACAGCTGGACAAAGAAGGAAGAACTCTGATTAAGGCTGGGGTATTTCTCTTGTCTTATGGAGAACATAAGTCTTATGCACACTATATGTTTTTTAAAGATGATATTTTAAATTGATTTGATTACCATAGAGCTGACACATACTGCACAAAAAGAACAACAGGCGGGGAAATTCATTTATAATAGCCAGTAAATGAATTTTCCCAGTGCTTGTTTTTTTGCACAGTATGTGTCAGCTCTATTGTAATCAAATCAATTTAATATACCTTCTTTGAAAAATATAGCAGTATTTATTACTAGCTCATACCTTTTTGATCTGAAGTATATATATGTATATGTGTGTATATTTATTTGTACGTACGCATATAAAATAAGTTTTTAAAAAAATATGGTTGTATTTATTGCTGACCTACCTTTGGATCTGGACTGTATGTGTGTGTGTGTATACATATATAGATAATAGGGGGTTTTATGTACATAAAAAGATAAGGAAAGCTGAAAGTTTCATGTACTGTTGATGGCATCCAGTGAGCCTGGAATCCAGGCAGAAATTCCTGAGGAAAAATTACTCCATCAAGTCTTCCATGCCACACCAGCAGGACTTAGACAAATGCATAACAAACACTGGGTACCAAAGCTGAGCAGAAGGAAAACTTCACATTTCTCCTCACATCTTATGGCACTGAGGCAGGTGGATTTTGTAGGGCTCCAACTCAGCTCCAGTTGCCTCCAAATATCAGAAGCACAGTGACAGAGGAAGGAGCTGACACTCCGCATATGGCCTCATGTTTACCACAGCCTTTCCTGCAAGCATGTTTTCAATCTGGACAGCAGAGCAGCACGGTAGCACAGTCCAGTTGGTAGCAGCAGGACTGAACTTCACAAAGGAAAGTTTGGTGCTGCCCTAAGAGCTGGAGGAGGCTCTTTTTCATCTGTTGCATCTCCTGCAGCGTGAAGACAGTCAGGGGCAGCTTTGCCCACTCAGGTTTGGCTCAGCAAGGACTGAAGATGTGATTCTTTTTCTCCCAATGTGAAGGGACAGGGACATTTCACCCAGCAGCTAAAGACCACAGGGTTTGGCACATATATGCGTCCTTCGACCAGCTTTTTCTAGGTGCTGAAAGGCTGGCTGACAGCAACAGAGTTCAAAATTCAGACCACAGCTTCAGATGAAAATCTTTCTTCTGCCTTCCTGAGCCTCACTTCCTAGGAAAGAGCATCTATATGGCCAAAATATTTTTGGTGTTTTCACAGTTGTTCTTCTATTTTAAACCTCTCCAATAATTTCTGAAACCTCTGTCTGCCTTCAGTTATATCTGGCAGAGGGTAGCACTGGCCTCCAAGCTATTCCATAGCCACAACCATTGGCAGGATAAACCACCAGGCAGAGGAAAGGAGTCCTGCTAATGGAGGAGATGGTTGAGAGCACAACCTCTATTAGACATCAGAGAATCAGGGCAGAGGAATGTCCCCGAGGCAAGGCTTCATTAGGTCCTGCTGCTTGAGGAATGACTGGCTTTTCCGTCCTGCCCCCTGGGGTATAGGTTACGCCTCTCACAAAGATAATTGCAAAAGGATGCAGCTAATGATAAATAAAAATGGTGCCACATTTTGGGGAGGGCAAAGCCCTTTACTGCCTGTGGGATTCTTCCTAGTGGCTTCACTGAGCCTTAGTCAGCCCGGCAGAGCAAAGGGCTGCACATCTGGGTGGAGTTCAATGGGAAATGTCTTTCTCAGCCCATGAAAATGTTAGCAATTCCAGCGTTTTCCTGTTCTGGGCTGGGAAGAATCATGAGGCTTTTAGAGGTTTTTAATGAGCAAGCAGGGAAGGAGAGATGAGAGTTGAGGTGAGGGAGTTGCCAGGGGTCAAGACACCCACCCAAAAGCCAGGTGCCTTCGTGGAAGCCCTGACTGATTCTGCCAAAGGTTTGCATCTCAGCTCCTGGGTGGTTTGTGATTTCAGGGTGGTTCTGTCATTTACTGGCTGAAGTGCATCTGATCTTTGTCTCATTCCAGAGGTGATGCAGTCCCAAGGAAACCCACTGCCCATCATCCATTTGCAGCAGAAATATGTATGGACCAGACTGACATGCAGGATGGCTCCTTGCGCCCCTGAGCCCTCTACCATCTGAAAATCCACACGTGAATGGTTACAGTCAGAAACCATTTGCTGTGTGGGGGCTGAGGGTCTCATCACAACCTGGTCTCTGCGTGGAGGCTTGAGTCTTTTTCCCTTTTATTGATATTTTGCTTTCTTTCTTTGGTTATGGGATATTTTATCTCATTTATTCACATAGTGTTTTATTTTTTATTTGGTTCTTTCTTTCTTTCTTTTTCTTTTATTTTCTTTTTTTTTTTTTTTTTTTTAATCTACATCTTCCTGAGAAATTTATTGAAATAACTTATTCACACATTAAAAAAAAAAAGGTACCACAAATCTTCCAACTCTTTGCAATGACCGGGAATGGTTGCAGAAACAGGTACCTCCAGGCACTGCATTTACAGTAAAGCAGCTTTTTAGGGATGGATCAGGCAGCTCCTGCTGGATTTTCCTCGCCACCACTAGGGGGGAGACTGGATTTTCTTCCATAAATTGCCTAGTTGAAGGAAAAGAAAAAAAAAAAAAAGAAAAAAAAAAAAAAAAAAAGGCACAAAAAAACCTATCACATCACTGCAATGTTGAAGGCACTTCAAAACGACTCAGATGTTTAACTATTGTGCTAGTGATCATACATTCACATTGGGCTGCAGGCCAAAAAAAAAGGAGATAGAGAAAAAAAACAACAACAACAACAACAAAAAAAAAGCAGGAGTCTTGCAGCTGAAATGTTATAAAGTGCTGAATTTTCCTGTGGAGCTAAACACTCTTCAGTGACAAATTTCAAAGGCCATATGTATGGTATTTTCATGAAAAGCAGAAGACCCTAAATTTCTTTGTTTAACTGGAAGCAATTTCCCTCCCTGAACAGGAGGCTTCTGTAGTTCACCTCATTTATTGTGAGGATACACATTTTGCTTTCTTTTTTTGTGACACTTTCTTTTTTTGTGAGATCTAGAATATAGAAATAAGGGCAGCAGAAATTGAAGAAAAAGTATATTTGCTGTAAAGCCTACAGGAGGCTTTGCAAAAAAATACCACTTCCATTTTTGATTGTTTCTAAGGATTACTTTGGGCATACTGTGTAATGGTAACAAGAAGAAATAGGAACGGTGAGAAAGGGGGTTTTGTAGGGTTATTTTTTTCTCCAGTACAATCAAAGGTGAGACACACTACAGTGGCCTTTCTGCTGTCAAATTAAAGCCTTAGAATAAATAAGATGGAAAAGTTTCCATATGTTGCATGATGCCACCTTCTGAGCTGTGTTGTAACACTTGAGTAAGTAAAGTTTTGAATATTACATTATTTTTATGAGGCTGGAGGCACTGAATTTCTTTTAATCTACATTTTGCATTTTGAACCCTTGGAAACCATCTTCCCATCTTTTCTGTGGATTTATAAGGTTTAGATATATTTTTGTAATAAATGGAAGCTAATTTCCCACATAATCACATGATTCCAGGAGCTGGGACTCCAGGAACTATTTTAGGAATTGGCAGCACTGGATTATTTAGTTATTAAGTTTACTATGAAGGAAGCTGGAAGAAATCTGTATCTGGGAAGACTCACTGAATATTCATACAAATTACTCCACTGAATCTCATTTTCTACCACTGCCTTCTTTTTCCTGGCTGTTCAGCAAAGTTTTGCTCTCGATGTTTATGTAAAGTTCACTCTTGTCCCAGTATTTGCGTTCCCACTCAGGAACATCTTTTTTGCATACGAGCCTGTTCTCTGGGAAATTGTGTCATATCCTCCTGACAAAGGTCATTCATTTGGGAAATGAAAACGATTCGGTGTGGGCACATCACATGGAGATTGGTTGTCTGTGAGCAAGGGTTGCAGGCTCTTCTCTTGGATTTCCTTATAGTCAGTTTGTAGCAAGAGTGACTGGCTTTTTTTTTTTTTTTTCCCCATACAAATAAGCCTGGTCAACGTTATTTACATACAATTTTCAAACTCCTGATGCATCAGAGCATCTCCAAAACACAACCAAAGCACCGGGATCCTGTTGCCACTGTCTGATTACCTGGCACTTGGGAACACAACAGAACTAGAGAAGCAAAGACACACACACAAAAGCCCCATCTTTCCACCAGCAGAACTGTTGCTGGATAAGCACCGATATTTCCCGTCAGCTCCAACAATGCCGGAGAAAGGCACGCCTGTACCTTTAGCCTGCTAAATATGGTTTGCTTAAGTCAGCTTATTGCAGGTCCTTTTGCTGTGCCTGACAGCTGCCTGGGAGGAGGCCCATGACTTTCCCAAAGCGTGCAGCCATCCATTCGGCCGGCGCGGGGGCTGCCCGGGAGAGCCTCTGGAGATGAATTCCTCCCCGTGCAGGCTGATTAGCCGTGGAGTCCCGCTGCATCTCCTGTCTTAAAAAGCAGGACTTTGCTGATCAGTGACGGGCTGAGGTTGGCCTTAATTAACCAGCGAGGTTTCTGTCCTCTGGGCCTTGTGAAGACGTAACCAAAAAAGGCAACTCCTTCCATTCTCCCCCCTCCCCGCTCCCTGAAGATGACAGGACAGGCTTGACATCCTAATCCTTCAGGCTTGTCTTAGTCACTGAAAGGCTCCAGCAGTGTCAAAGCAACCAGCTGATTGCAATCTTCATGCCAAACCCAACATCTTCATTCCGAGGAGCAGCAGCTCTCACATTAAATTCCTGCATGTGTGTCCCCCTCCCTGCTGCCCTCCATTCCTTCCTTCCCACCTTCCCTTCAATTTGTTTTTTAAAAGAGATTACTTCTCTGGAAAAAAAAAAAAAGAAAAGAAAAAAATACTAATAAGAAAAATAAAAGGCAGCAACACACACACAAAAAAAATATCCCTTCCAACCCCTTCAAGCAGTAAGTGCAGAACAAGGCCAGTTGGGACACAGTCAAATTAGAGAGTTATTATTACCTAGGGGACATTAGAAATCAAGTTTGTTACTGGCAGTTCCTGTTTCTGTAAAGACTTGTTAATAGCTGAAATTTTAAAGGGTGTTGTTCAATTGGCAAAGTGCTATTTTTCTAAGCAGCCACCATGTTCTCACCTGCTGCCGCTGCTCCCGAGAGCTGCAAATGTTTGGAGGAGGTGGAATTTCTGGATATCCTGCCGAGGGGAGCCCTGGGCCCCCAGAGAGAAAGGAGCTGCTGCCCCTCTCTAGGCAGGCAGGATGGGAGCCCTCTCCTGAGGCTGCCAGAGGCTTGTTTGGATGGGCTGTATTTAGTCTGGCACACTCACAAAATTTTAGGGAAGGGAAAAAGGTCTTTGAGACTGTAGTTAATGCAGAGGTGGAAGGAGAAAGGAGGCCTGGGTTCGTCGTCCCTAAAGGGAAACGTTTTTTCAGTTGCTTGCAAGTTCCTCAGTCACAATGACTCAATAAATCAGATTTTTCACTCAGGGCCAAATCCTACCCTTACAAACATCAATGATGCTGGCTTAGGGGAATCTCTGTAAATCTCTGCTAATTTCCATTTCGGAGTGTTGTGGTTTCACACAGTGATGTGACAGAAGCAGACTTCATTTTGGCAGAAAGCTGTCCCCACTGTAATTTCTGTAACCTATGCAGTCTCTGTGCAGTTTAGAGATGCTTTGTGTCAGGGTGACTTTTTCATTGTCTAAAATAATTTAAAAGGAAGAGGGAAAAAAAAAAAAAGGAAAAAATAATTGGACAATACTTTGGTTTTAACTGCATATCTAGAACTTTTATTCTTGATTACCTAATTGGGAGTTTTTGGAGGAATCTCAGTGTGGATGTGGAGGTGAACATATCTTGTATATACCTGTTCAGTGCACAGGAAAATAAATGTCATCTGAAACTTCTTGCACAAGTCACAACAGCCATTGAGCATAAGATGAGAAAAACACGCTTGGTCCATAATTTACCTTTTTATATATATAGGTATGTGCACACATGCATATTTACAAGTGTGCATGTATATATTTATATATACAATTATTGTTTACAGTATGACTGGTTGCACCTGTCCAGCTGCCTATAAATTTATTATAGGCAATTATGTATGCAATTGAATTCTAAAATGCCCTATAAATTGTAACCATCTGATATATTATATAATAAATAAAAAGTGTGTAAGGACTGCATACACTTCAGATTTAAACACAAAATACCCCACTTTCCACCAGGATCAAAGGCAAGTTGTTTAAAGAGGGCACAGAGGAAAGCTGAGCTGCACCCCAGATTTAAAGCTCCTTTGGGGCAAAAGTTGGGGTTTTTTTTTGTTTTTTTGGGGTTTTGTTTGTTTGTTTGTTTGTTTGGGTTTTAGAAGAGATGGACAGCTTGCTGGGAGGAAGCCTTACCTGTCACTTGGAACTTGACTCAGCATCTTTGGGGTGGGACTTTGGCTGAGCTATTCACCCTCACTCAGTCCTCAGTTTCCCCATCCGTCAAATGGACATAGGGACAGAACTGGGCTCCTGAGGTGACAATCTGGGGGTCCTGGAGGTGTGCCATGCCCCACTTTTGTCACCCCTGCAGGGGAGGGGACGGGCTGGTGCAGTGGGGAGGTCGGCTGGACACTCTCCCACACCCCACCACGACCATCTCCGTGAGGAGCATCAGCCACAAGAAACACAAGCAGCTGCAGCGGCTGCGATAGAGGATGTCGCCAAAAACCAGCAAGAATCCAACTTGCTCGGCCAACTCTTGTTTTCTCAGCAGAAAGAGACGGGATGGGGAAAGGCCAGGCTTGAGCCGCACTGCTGCTCTGAGGGCTCAGGGGACGAGAGAGGATGGGAGAGGGGTCCCGGCCACGGAGGCTGGGGCAGCTTTGCATCTCTCTCCAGCCACGGCCTCCGGCTGCCCGTCCCTCCCTCCCTACACCCCCCGGCTCCAGCCCCTCTCCCCTTCGCCACATTTGCTTTTATTTACGAATATGTCGCCGGAATTCAAATGAGTTATCTATTCTGTGGCCGCCTCACTTTCCCACAGGAGGGCCAGTGCCTGCCTGACGCAGGGTCCGGCCGAAACAGCGCGAGAAGAAAAGAAAAGAGCAAAAGAATTCTTTTCAGCTTTTTTTTTTCTTTTTTTTTTTTCTTTTTTTCTTTTTTTTTTTTTTCTTTTTTTTTTATTTTTTTATTCCTCTCCCCCATCCCCAGCCCCGGCCCCCACCTTATTTCGTTTTGTGTGTGTTGCGTGTGTGTCGGGCCGCACTCTTCAGTGGCCGTGCCCCCCTGGCTCCCCTCCTCCCCGCTTTCATCCCCTTGGCCCTGCTTTAGCCCCCTTTATGTTACACGATAGCTCGAATGGAAGCCCAGGAGGGTCCTATAGGGAATGCATAGGATCCCTGGGAGAAAGAAAGCCCCCAACAAGCTATACACCAGATGTATAACGTTATATGGTCAAACTGGCAAACACAAAAGCGGAAAAACAAAAGACGTGAATTAGGGAGAAGCATTCAAAGGCGTGTTTTGAAAACAGCCCAGCCAAGAGGCTGGATTCCCCCTCCTGAGACTAAATGTTTGAAAGAAAAGGTGCTGAAGAAAGAAAGGGAAGAGGGGGAGCAGGACGGGGTGGGGGAAGAAACCCATTTTTTCTAATTAGCTGAAGCCTAACAGGCCCTGAATTTTGCAACTAGTTTTGGTTTTGTTTTGGTTTTTTTCCTCCCTCTTTTTTTTTTTTTTTTTTTCTCTTGAAATCAAACGTGGGGGAGATGAGGTGCTGTAGCTCGTCAAAGTGAGGGGGGCTGGTCAGAGGCGTGTTGTGCCAAAACCTGTGCTGGACCTCTCCCTCAACAAGGCTGCAATTAGTCCTTGGGCCTCCCCTCCCTCAGTGTTTCCAGCAGGCTGTGCCTTCCTTTATATCAGCCGCCCTTTTCTAACTTCTCCCCCACCCACGGATCTTGAAACTGGGAAGATACTGGTCAGGCTTGATGAGAATGGAGGAATCTGCCCTTTTTTTTTTTTTTTTTTTTTTTTTTTTTTTTTTTTTTTTTTTTTTTTTTTGGTATTTTTCCTTTTAATTAGCCTTCAGTAAACACCCAGCAAGCCTGACCGTACTGAACGCCTCTGACCATTTGTCCCAGTCTGAGGCAAAAATTCATCCAAAGAAGAAAAAAAAAAAAAGAGTGGATTGCAGTTGCAGAGATTGCAGGATTCCAGAGGCAGGGTGAATGCTTTCTTTCTTCCACCACTTGATGCCTCAGTGCCAGAGCAGGCTCCGAGTGTCTGTGCTCAGTGGGTCTCTCCTGATCTATTTCTGCAAAGGAATCTCAGGAGAAATAAGGGCTGGGACTGGGCTGTGTCTCTTTTGCTATTGGCTTCAAAATTCAAGCAGCAGCATTTGCACCTTGGCAAAGAGGGCGTGGAGGACACCCCGGAAAATTCCTCCTCTCATGGCAGTGACCGAGCATCACTAAGGGCCAGACTTTTCTGCCTTATCTTCTTCACAGGGTGGGGTGGTAGCAGTTTTGCAATTCTACCAGCGAAGGCTGCAAGACAGTTCTCTCTATTTCTCTGCAAGTGTCAGCCCTCTCCCCTCCTCTTCCAGTGCCAAATGTAGAAGCGCAGTAAACTATTAAGATACCCAATATATAACAAGGGCCTGGCAGAATTACCGTGCTGAAAATGTATGTTCACAGTTGAACAATTCATATTTTAGCTCCTTCACCTGGTGATACATTTTTTTATATACTTGTGGCAATGGATAAAACAGATTCATTAGCTTTGATTAACCTTATTTAACTAGAGTTAAAAACCTGCTGCAGACAGCTCTGCTACCAATGCAGCCTTTAGGATGCTTTATCATGTTTAAGACCCAATTACTGTTGTACCAAATAAGAATAAACCATCACAATAAAATGTGGCACACACAGCCCTGTTAAAGCTCATGGCAAATAATCATTAATTTATAATAGCAACTTCCCCATTTCTATAGTTTTATTGATGGCTACAGTTAATTCAAGTTGAAAACAATGTAACTTGACACTGATCGGACCAACTAGTTTTCTGGTTTTATTGACTTTTGCCTTTTCTTTTTTTTTTTTTTTTTCTTTTTTTGCTTTGTGTTTGGAGTCTCAAATGGCTACTTCTTAATAAACCCTCATAAAAACCAGGCAGAGAACAGCAAGGCATAGATGAAAAGGCTTTGGGGGAGATTTTCAAAGGCACAAAAGGTGCCTAACTCCCATTGACTTTCAATTAGTGATTCATTTTTATTACGAATTTTGAGGAATTAGGAGGGAAAGTTGAGTTTTATGCAGTTATTTGTTTGTGCCAGCCATGAACTAGCAGTTTTAAAGAAAAATGATGCTTTAAATCAGTAATTGCTTAGAAACTTTTTTTGTTCGTTCATCTGCAACCTATTTGCTTTTCTGCTTTTCAGAGAGCTCTTTGATCTTACTAAAAGTCCAGAAGGAATACAGAACATAAATACACTTGTTACTGCAGCTTTTTCATTTTCGCCTCGGACCTGATCCTGCACTCACTTTAAACAGATTATTAACTTCATAAATGTTCGGTTGGGCTTACTCATCAGGGTAAAACTGCCTATCTGCTTAATTTCTTTTGCAGGATCAAATTCTGTGCTAATTGAAAGAGCTTCCATGTGTTTATTTTACATTTCCTTGCATTTTGGCATAACTGGATCTGGAAAGCAGCTGCAGAACGCAACGTGTTAATTTTGGACAGGGTTTGACTGAAGTGGGAATAATAAACAGTGAGATGCTGCAGCTTTCAGGCAAAGCAGAGTAACAACAATTAAAAAAAAAATAAAAAAAGGGGAGAAAAATGCTAAGGAGACAAATCACCAGTCAGTGAACTAACAAGTGTGGTTTAATATTTGACATAACTGAAGCCAGGCCACCAGGATTGAGAGCTGCTGTTCAGGAGCAGAAAATGTTTGTGCGTGCAGGGCAGCCTCTCTGGTCTGTCTTTTCAACTTCATTTTCTCTTTTGAGTTACACAGCCCTCTTTCTATAATAAGCTAAAGATGGAACTCTGGTCAAGCCATAAATTTGTTCAGAAAACGAAGTGCAAATTCTCAGCAATGCAAAACAGCAAGGAAAGAAACTAAATCCCTGTGGTTACTAATTTGGAAAATTTGGGTAAGAGGCATGATCTAAATCCACTCACCCCTTTGCTAGGATGTCATCCCCGATGAAATTTGCTGCTGACACAAGTCATGATTATTCTTTCCTGATCTTCAGACATTATGCTTAGTGGATTTTACTCCAGGTCAGGGTTGATGCCAGGTCTTCAGGGCTGATTCTATGGACTAATTCTTTTTTTTTTTTTTTAGCACTACTTTTTTGTTTGTTTGTTTTGTTTCTTTTCTCATCATTCCCATGGTTCATGGCAGTGGCAGAACTCCTTCCAACTTTATATGCTGGTTCTTTCCATAGGATCGGACTCTCCAATTGTGTGACCGAAAATAAAGCAGTTGAATTAAACAAAACTCTATTAGCTCTGTTCCTGGTGCAAACTGGTGTATCTTCAGGACTAAATGAAAACTTAAATAAAAATCTTTGCATTATACATGCAACCCAGGCATGGAATTCTGATGTTTGCAGTGGAACTATTCCCTCATGGGTTAAATGCCTCTGTGGATTTGTAGAATATAACTCACATCTTTTGAGAAGAACTGAGAAATACAGAAGAAGGTTTATGCTGAATTCATTTTCCTCTAAGGGCCAGGTCCTGCTCTTGTGGAGTAGAAGGAAGCTTCGCTACCTCTTTTCCTGGAGCAACAGCAGAACAGATATTATCTTTATGTTATGCTTAGGGCTGGAAATGCTTGAGAAGAATTCCAGATACTGGGCTGCAGCTAAAATATCTTCAAAAGAACCCAGATTTAATATTTCATCAGAAGAACAGAGAGGAAGATTTGCTAAACATCAAACATATATTAATACAAATGCCTCCTGAAAGGAAGTCAGTTATGAAAATCAGTGAATACAAATGTTCCAATTGACATTACTGGTGCATGTTTGTGGGGTTTTTGTTTACACTACCACATCATGAAAAATAAAATACACCCAAACTGTGCATATTGATAAGGATGCGCTTTCATCTCTGAGTCGGGTGACATGTGAAAACTGCTTCAGCTTCATTCTTGTACCTGATACTTGCACCAAGAAACCCTGAAGAAAAATGCTCCTTCTGTACCAGTTGGGTGCATTTTTCTTTAGTCTGGTACATGCATGGAGAAAACAGCTTTAGGGGAGTGACTGTGTCTGATCCTGCTTTAGACTAGAGCTTGCTTCTACACATTGCAGGGAAAGGGATAAAGAAAAAGGATGGCTCAGAATTAAAATTGTTAACATGAAAGTTAATTCTTTGAGCTGCCATTTGCTTCCTTGTAACCCTGGTAGGGTCATCTGAGCTCAGAGGGATCAGTGGAAGTTGAGATAGCTACAATCAAGTACATGGGCATAAAATCCTTGGCTGCATGAATAGGTATTTTGAGGGTTATTCCCAGACTGCATGGATGATTACATTTCTGTCTCTTTGGACAGTGGATGTTGAAGTTTGTTTCAAGAAGCAGCCCTGCAGGAGCAGTGGGATCCTTTTGTCTCTGATCACGTCCCTCTGAAATGGTGATGGTCATCCACAGGGTCGGGTTTGGCTCAGCTTGACAGAGTTGCAGTATTTGGATGTGAAGCAAACCTGAGTAAGCCACTTACCTGTATTTCTACTTCTGTAGGATTTAATTATGATTTTAGAAGGGAAAGGAGGAACATATCTTTCCTACTGTCCATTTATCTTTCTTATTAATAGTATTTATGTTTTCCCTGCTCCTGTGGAAGTTGTCCCTGCCCATGCTGGGGGTATTGGAGCCAGATGATATTTAAGGTCCCTTCCAACCCAAACCATTCTATGATTCTGTGATTATGTTAAGGAATGGAATCTCACTGTTATGCCATCAGCCAGTGATTTGAGCAATACTATCAGAAGCCAAACTGCTGAGTTTCATGAGATTCTGAAGGAGTCCAAGTGACATTTGAACCTACTAGATGTGGACCCATCTAACTCATTTCACATAAATGTCATTGTGACCATGATGGTCAGACCATAAAGTCTGTAGGTCCAGTATTGGTCCAAATGTGGTACCATTGCAACGAGCCAAATTGTTTATTTTTTGATCAGGAAATAGCTGAGTTTATTTTTTGTGAGTTCAAACTGAAAATTTGGATTTATCCTCTACGGTATCAGTGGGAAACTGTTCTGTGGGATCCATGCTGGAGGGAGTTTGAGCTGTTTCCCTGTTACTTAAGTCAGATTTCAGATGAATTAGAAAGGACAAAATGAAAAAGACAAAAATGTAAGACAACGCTCCCCCTAGAAAAAAAAAAAAAGAAAAAAAAAAGAAAAAAAAAATAAGAAGAAAAAGAAATTGAAGCCTTTGGAGCTGTGTAAAAATAATAGGAAATTTATACTCAATTAAGCCACTCAAGCAGAGCTGTTAATTAACCTTATCAGAAAGGACATTCCATTTTTATAGACCTGAGGCTATCAGCAAATACTGGACTTTTTAAGTGGATGAAAAAAGGTGCAATACATTGATTTTAATGTAAAAAAGCATATATGAAAAACCCCAACCCCAAAAAAACTTAGTACAGATCCAATCCAACTTTTAAGAAATTCCAGTATCAATAGGAAAAAAAAACATAGGAAAAAATGTGATGAGCAGAAACAGTTTTTACAGCTGCTAAAGAATATCATGGATCTGAAAAAAACCCTAAACCATGTTGCCATGACCTGGAAGAAATCTATGACTGCATTTTGAAGGTCAGAATTCTGTTGGAGAGTCAGCTGGACTAAATAATATGTAAATATTATATTATACATGCAGAAAGAAAAAAAAAATTGTGAAGTCTCCTACATCCTGTCCCCTAACATGAGAAATAAAGGTTGAAAATATGATCAAGAAAACAGGAAAATTTATTAGTAATTAATGCAGAAATGTGATCATCCTAAAAGGGCAGCAAAAATGCCACCTACTAAACTAGAAACTATTGAGAAATAAGAAAGAAGAAAAACCTCCGACACCATAAATCACGTGAAACACATCAAAACATTGAAGCATTAGAAGGGGATGATAATGACCTGTTCTAATACGAATTATGAAGGACCAGTGAAAGGAGGACACATAAAATACCGAGAGAATTGGGGGCTCCACTCTGCTGGAAGCCAGCTGAGCTCCCAGGGATGTACACCTGCAGAAATGAGAGCACAGTCTTGGGGTTTTTTAATATACAGGAGAACAGGTTCATTCTATCTTGCAGTTGCTATTTTATCAGCTGCTATTTGTCCTTATACTTCACTATATATATACATATCTATATATCTACATCCCCATTAAAACACACATAGAGACTTAAATGTGTAATGGGAATTAGGAGAATTTATTTTTCTTTTAATGAGAAATTTTTCTTAATGAGATTCCTCTGATGCTCAAGGAACATCTTCATTCTAGGAACATGAAGAATACACTTAAGTTGAAGTGTTTAAATGTTTTGCTTAAATGTCTAGCAACGGTTCTCCTGAAAATTTTATGTCCTTAAATTACACAGTTCAGTCAGGCTTTCTTTCATAGTACTGGACTAACTCATTTTATTCAGGGTAATACTTCCCAAACAGAGCAGTAGTGGAGATAATCTTCCTTTCAAGCAATTACATTTGTGATGAAAAAAGGAACTCCCATTCTATGTCAGAGGGAAATGGAGACTGTTGAAGTCTCTCATGGATGGACTCACCAGGACAGGAGCCCTGGTCAGAGCTGCTGGTCAGACCTGGGGTGTGACAGAGCCTGTTCTTCCCGCCTAACAAACACTGCAGGGAAAGGAGTGGCTGCTGCATCATGTGGGACAAACCCAGTCTGCTTAAGAGCTTCCTCTGACAATGCCATCATGGGAAATTTTTAGGCTAAGTTACACTTTTTTTTTAATATTTCAACTGAAAATTCAATGAAATTTCTCAGCTGAAGTTCATCAACTTAAGTATGATAGAAATAAGAAATAAAAATGTTGGTCTATTCCATATTGACAGGATAGATTGATCCTTGCCCTGTATTCTGCTAATGAGTTGGCCATTTTAGCGTTGAATAAAATTTTAAAATTTTCCAGTGGGGAAATCTATCCTATCAACTTCCATTTCTGGGGAAAAATCTGCCCATTTTTCACTCTCCACTATTTTTTTTGTCAGAAAAAAACATTTTTCTTTGTTCATTTAATATTAAATGATTAGTTTAAATGGACATTTCCTAAAGGTGAGAAAAAAGAAAAGGGCAGAAAACACATTGTTCAAATTCAAATTTTGCAGTGGGGCTGTATTACACTGATAGGTAACATGCGGCATTTGATTCCAGCAGTTTCTAACAATGTCACTAAATCTGTTTTGTCACCTGAACAGATCCGCCAGATATAATGTGCAGATATATGCAGATATATAATATGCAGATATAATAAACAATAGTGCCTGGGGAAAGGTGAATTTCCTTTACATTAAAGTACAGTGGGGACTTTCAGAGTTTTATAGTAGGTGGTTAAGTCACACCTTTACCTCTAGATCTTCTACTTTCTATGAGCCATTAACAGCTGGAAATGAAAAATACAGAACAAACTTGTAGGGAAAAATATTGCAATCCCTATATAAGCTTGTAAATACTGGTATTGCAGACTGCAGGTGGGTATGTGTGTTTTATAATTCCAGAAAGAGACAGGTAGGGGAGCTCTTATAAATATGTTATTAAGCAGTAAAGCACACTAAATGTAAAAAAAATATGTTTCGTTCCATGAAGAGAACAAAAATTAATTTCAGAATCCTTCCTCTTCTGTGGAAGTTTGCTTGGAATTTGCCAGTGTACATCAAGGGGGGCAAGGAGTTTTCAGTGGGTAATAGCTGCATGGTTAATTAAGGTCCAGGGACCCTAATGCTAGAAGCAAGTTCAGGGCATATTTCATAAATTATTTTGACTGAGAAAAAAAAAGGGAAAGAGGGAATTAAAAATGTTAAAGTAGTTCTATATATCTAGAATTGGCATATTTAAATTTCTGTCCATTTTTTGCCATGCTCATGGGAAAAAAAGCCATGCATATAAATGTGTGGGGAGACAGATGGAGAAAAAAGTTGAGAAAGTTAAACTAGGTCCTTTTCCATCTATTCTCCTTTCACCTTTCCCTTCCTAAAATTTGATCAATGATTCAGGTTTATCTGAGTAACATTTTCCTGTTTTTCTGAGCCAGAATGAAATTTGCCTGGAACTTTCGGGTTTTCCACTCAGTGAAAGGATGTGTAATTCACATACATGTTCCTCATGCAAATCTATTTTGCTTCATGTTACTTTGAATACAAAGAAATGACAACTGTGGGCCATGGAGCTCTGGCCATTACCCTGGGTATCTTCAGATTGCCTTGCTGGCTTTGGAGAACCAAGAGAGCTTTCTCCAAGATGGGCTTCATCACTTGCAGGGCATGTGAAGGATTATGATGCCTTGTTTCCCTCTCTCAGAAATTACCACAAAGGTACCACTGTGCACAGAACATTCTCCGCTGATCCAGGCTAATCCAGGGACAGCACCAAAAACCAGCCAGCAGCACAACGTCCATTAACTTGCTGCACCAGCTGTTTCACCCCTCTGTGCCTCAGCCCCTTCTACCTCTGTTGCATATTTATCCCAAAAAAATCTGCGTGAAAGAGAGTATCTTTTTGTGTCTTTGCACAGTGATATGAAGAGAGGGACATCAGTCTAGATTAGAACCGTTTAGTCCTTTTCCATAATGCAAATGAATCCTATTAAAGGATGGAGGCCTTAAATAGCCTGTACTGAACCTTCTGTGAGTAATTCAGATAACTTTTTAAACAAATCCATTCTACATTCTTTTGTGGAAAAAGCAGAACTACTGTGCTAACCTCATCCCATAATTTCTAAGCCCCAGAAGCCCTCCAAAAAATGTATCAGCAATTAGTTTTGAATTAAACAGAAAGTGATGGAACAAATGCACAAGTATTCACCTTTGTAACATGGCCACATTGCAGAGATATAAGAGCCCAGCTGTTCTCGCCTAAAAAGGAGAATTCCAGAAAAAGAGAGGCTGGGAAAGAAGTCAACAATGGGCCCTGGAACTGAACATCAGGCTCAGATTAATTTAGAAACCACTAAACATTTTGCCAAAAAAAAAAAAAAAAAAAAAAAAAAAAAGATAAAAAAAGTAAAAGAAAAAAAAAATATTAGGCAATAATATGTGTGACTTAAATCCAGCATTGGAAACAGAAGTTCAGGCTTCCACTCCTGACACACCTTAGCTCAGGCCAGTTGTGCAAGCAGAAATAAGGCTGGAATATTGTTTAGTGGAAAATGAAACTGATCCAGAAAAATAAATACTCCAGGGGTAGGTTTTGGATTCCAAATTCGACTAATAGCACAATATCTAAAAATAATAGGAATCTAGGAGGGTTGAAGGGAGAGAACAGGGCTTGCTAGAAAGGAAAGAATCCAGAGTGAAAGGAAGGAATATCATCTGCTTCATATTAATTTGTATTAATTTCCATTTGATAGCATAACCACCTGTATTGAAAGAATGAATGTGAAATATTTTCAGCGATCGCCCCGTGTAACTTAATACTGTAGGATATGGAATTGGACATGGTGTAGGGTTTGGAGAGAGCTGGAAGTGGAAGGGTGAAGAGCAAAACCACCCTGGTGAGCTCCACAGACACGGAGAGTCTGCTGTACCCAGGGCATTCCCTCTGCCTTGGCTGTCAGGAGGTAAAGCCCCATTTACATCAGGCTGAGGAGCCAGCCTTGCCTTTGGTATTTAAATTGCAATCCTAGGGTTGGCCAACTGTAAAAACAAACCAAGCAGTGACATTCAATTTGGACTCCAATAATAATTTGGCAATGTCAACCTTTTCAGAGGTCTCCCAACTTGTATTTTTGCTGTTATTGTAAAAGATGCTTGGTTTTACTCACTGAAAAAAAAAACCAAAAACCAACAAGAAAACCACCAGCTCTTTTACCCTTTTAGTGTGCTAAACCATGTCCCAACACCTGTGTGTGTGTGTGAGGTAACAGCTTCAGAAGAGACCCACATGTCTGGTGTGGGGAAACACCAGCTTTGGGAAGCTGCTACGTGTCATGGGGTTTCATTTAATGCATTCCTGGTCTAGGACTATTCATCCAAAAACCATGCTATGAGGTGCTGGGCAGCTCCTGCAAGGAACTGAGCAGTTTTCTGCTTGCCATGAACTTGTTGAATCAAAGTCCTGTGGCAGCTTGGTGTGCCTTGGTGAGCACAGAGTTAGTAAAGTGCTCCGAGTTGCAAGCTCTGGCCGTGGAGCTGCAAGGTCACAGTGCAGTCAAGCCAGGGTTCTCTGAGCCATAAGTGGCCTGGAAACAGGCAGGATCCACAAGGTGCATCCTTGTGATTTTCCATGTCTCCAGTTACCTGGTGCAGTGCATTATTAGCGGGTTCCCAACAGATGGTGCTAATGAGACTACTAAGTAGCCTAACCCAATATGCAAATGAGGCTGTGAAAAGGGCTGCTGGGACCTGTCCTTTCCTTCTTCCTAGACTGTGTGAAAGAGGGACTTTATTAAAAATTATTACCACAAGCAGCTTCCACAGGCTGTGGAATTCATAAGGGTTTTAAACCACAACTAAGGAAAGAAATTCTCGTCCAAAATTGAAGTGGGCTGGCAGTGGAGGGGTCTGGGAGCGGGGAATTAACTGATACAGGTGGACCAATCTGGAATCCTTGCTACTGGTATTTAACAAAGCTGTGTCCAAAAGCCCTTTCAAAGGCTGCAAGAAAGTCATCTTTGTTTGTGCGGCTGATTGAATGTAACTCTGTTACCTCCTTTCACACACAGTGGTTTCATGTAGCGCACCAAATACAATGTTTAAGTAAAGTTCGTGTTATGTTATACAGTCCAACAAATAAAAGGATGTTTAAAGTTAAGGCTGACATTCCATCCTTAACTTTTTATACCTTTGTGTTACATCACACCTCAAACATAACATTGATTTAGGGCCCCAGCCCTGGCTCTATCAAGACATGGGGAGATTAATTACGTTAAATACATTATTCTGACCTTTGCGTTAACTACCCATTCCTTTGTCGGTTTAATAATTTCAACCTTTAGGTAATGTCAGCTGTTAGCACACTCTGTTAGTCTTTTTTTTTTTTTTTTTTTTCTTCCTTTTCTATAAGTAGGAACATCCCCAAACATTAAAAACGTGTGATTTCTGTACACTCAAGGTCATATTTTCCTTTTATTTTTTTCTAAACTAGGCATTACAGATCAGCTTTTCCTGACTAGGCGTGTGCATATAAACATCACACAAATGTGCAGACTTAATTTAGAATATAACTTCTGAATGAGTTTGTTCTTATATTTCTAGGATGACATGTCAGGTACCCAGAGCTGCATGCACACAACCAACCCTTCCTTTGTGCTTAGCCAGGAATGCATGGCCCTATCCTCTCTGAGCTCGATAACATTATTGAATAACACTGCACTTGAGTTATTATTATCATTATTGATGTAAGCACATTATTTCCAAATTCAGAAAGCTCTGATAGAGCACTTCCACCCAATGCATAATATAGAGCTAAAGTATGTGCTACAATTCACTGGAGAGAAAGTGAGAAAAGGCCAGGAAAATAAAAAAAAGGCTTTATTTACTTGGCACCACAAACACCCCAGAATATCTCCCATTGCATTTGTTTTTTTCCTAGATGAATTTTCAAAACTTCTACAACTTTAGACCAGAAATAAGGCCACTTCTTCTCCATGGAATTCTTGATATTCTAAGAAGAGCTCTACAAGTAAGATCCAGTATCGTGTGTGATAGTTGGAGACACTACAAAAATGGGGCAAGTCCACCTGTGAAAATAGGTGATCATGTCACTAGTTGCTTTCAAGCATTTTTGAGGGCTATGCCTTTTCCTGAGATGAATCATCAGCCTCATCTATGCAGCCATTTTAGTATTAGTTACTAATGACTGTAAACTTGGGGTGGGAGCAGGGCACTGATGGAACTTGAAGTAGGTAGAAACTGGAGTGAGAAAAAGCAAAATAAATTCTTTCCTTTCATCCGCATCTCACATGTGTCTGGCCAGATATGTGAAGGTGGCTTCTTCTTGAGGGTAAACTCAGGCTTTTCCCAGATGACCTTCATATTTCTTAAGCGGAAGCCGAGCCAATTTTTTCCTTCTTGTTGGAACAGCTGTTGTGGCTGCTTTTGAAGAGACACAGAATCAGCTTCACCTATGATGAATAGAAGTGCTGGGCCCTTTAATGTAGAAGATTTAATTTGAGAGGTTAGACACTTGATCAAAGAACTATGTCAGGACCTCTACTGAGGCTCTTCTAAGACCTAAAGTACTTAAATACTTTAGGAATGGTCCATATCAGCTCTAGTATTGACCTCCTCTGTGCCTGTGATCCTGTCACAGGTTTGCACTGTCTGTGAAAGGAGCAAACTGCACTAACTGGTCTCCAAGGGCAAGGGATGAGGTCTTGAAGATCCTAGAGTTTGCCCTAAAACTTGTTTTGTTGCTGACAGTGGGGTGTACATCTTCCTGGTGTGGAAAACCGAGCTGTGGTTGTTGCAAATATTTCAGAATTTGACTCCTTATATTTACGGAATGTATTGGTGGTTTTTCGACACTGCATATTTTTTTTAAAATATATTCCACTCAGCTTTTCACTCTTTTCTCCCTAAAATGAGCAGGATGACTTCACTGACATGGGAGCCAAATATAGTTCCCTGTGATGGTATCTTGTAGCAGTCATTGGTGTGAATGATGGTGAATCAGGCAACAAGAGCAGCTTCAACTACAGGCACAGTGTCTTCTTCGTGCCCTTCTTTGGAGGTCTCTGGTTTTGAAAGGGGATTTCTACTCTCAGAATCAATTCCTGGTTGAGCCATTTCATCTCAAGACATGCTGAAGGCCAGACATTTCCAGGACTTACTTTAGGTCCTGATCCTCTGCTGAGGGAACCCAGTTAAGCTTACAGCATAACGTGACTCTATGAATGGTTCTTGATACATAAAGTAAAAAGGACAGTTCATAAATTACTTTGCATGTGACAAATCTCATTGGGACTTGACACTGCACAGTATAAAAGGTGTCAAATGTGTTTGGATTGCATCAGTCTGCTCACCACAGACCAGAATTTGCACTGCAAATGTACTGTGCTGCCATATACTGCAATGCTGAAAGAAGGATAAAAATAAGCGACAGAATAAAGGGACACATGATTTCCACTGCTGGCAAGGTGACATCTGCCATCCTGGCTGACACACCAGTGATTAAACTCCAGACTTCCAGAACTGCTGCTGTTGTAGCTTGAACTGGAGTCAAACCTACATAGCTGGGCTGCAACCGTCATGGTCTTAATGTATTGGACATGCCTTGTGACCCCTAATGCACAGACACGCACACAGGGCTGGGATTGTCCCCAGATGCCTGTTAGGACTTTCCAGCCTGGAATTACAGATGCTGAAAGGTAGCTATTAAGTCCAAAGGATGTAAAATAAATTTCAAATTAGCACGTAGTTTGGCTATTGGTTTAAACATCACAATACTGCTTGCCTGAAAGCAACAGTTTGAGAAAATGTCATGTGCAAATAGGACCAAGAATTTCACATTTCCGGTTTTCCTTGTGAGACAACAGAATTATTCTTCTTTCCAGTAGGAAGCAAATGTTCTAATACACTTTCTTATTTATTTCTACATTTGCATCGACTATAGATTGGGTCAGGTTGAGATTATATGAAAACGTATATCACTTGCAGAGGAACGTTACCTTTTCCAAATCAGCACAGCTTCCAGTCATTTTGGGGAGAAATATTTGATTTGTAGAAGCCTGCACCAAAGCCATCTGTACTGGATATGTCCTCTGCATAAAGTCCCAAGCTCACTGGTCCATTTTTCCCTATAATGAAGCACCACAAATTTGGCCAGTTTTTTTTTGTCTCTGTGTCACTTCAACCCTTTCCTACCTTGGAGGCAAGACAGCACAAAGCCACAGTAGGATCAAGGTAATCATCTCCCTGATGAAACATAAAGCACAGAGGGACAAAAGCAAGCCAGGTTTCTAGAATCCAGCACAGGGCTTAAGCTGTGACTCCCATCAGGCCAGGACGGGGAATGAAACTCTTTAGAAGAATCAAAACTTGGAACTAAATCTTACTGCTTCTGTATTCAGTGCCCTGTTAGTGGGATAGGGGCAATGGGGAAAGAACTGCTCCCCCTTCTCCAGCAGTTTAACATGCATGCTCAAAGTGCAACTGTCTGAAAGGATAGAGCAAAATATCTTTCCTGATGTCAGGACAGAAACAACAGGGAGAACGCTGGAAAAGCCAGCTCTGGCAGGGCTGAGTTGTAAACGGGAGAGGAGCTGCAGTGGCCGCTGGAAGAGGGAAGGGGGGGCATGGGCAGGGGAAGGGATCAGGACTACAACTTCGAGTCCCTCTGGGGATTTCCTCTGTGGATTGCACAGTCGTTTGTTAAAATCAACTGTGACTGTTACACTCTCACTTTCTTCTTGTTGCTTTATTCCACATGCAGCCCAACATGTTTTTCCACCGACATGCAGATTTCGAGCTGTTTTGTTTGGACTTGCCAGTGGAGGGGCTTCAGTTGACACAAAGGGCTTATCAATAACACTGAACCCCTTTTGACAGCTGTTTTTGCTTTCCATGTCTCCTGTTAGGGAGGAAAAGAGGATGCAGGCCTGAATAGCTTGAATAGCAGCCAGTACCTTCCATGGGTAGCACACTTCAGGCAAATCGAGAATTACCTTCTTCCTGGCTTCAATTCCCCAATGGGCTGAGGCCCCCCTCACTCAGCACCAACAGAATAAGCCTTCAGTTGATTGCTTTGGTAAATCCATCATCTTTGCATCCTAATAATTAGCCCAACAGATGTTGCAAAGCTGGAAACATGAATGTTTCCTTTTTAATGAAAGGATCACTTCTCTAAATGAGTGATGTCCATTTTAACTCTCCCCTGATATGCATAAATACACACGCAGCCAGTGTGACTTTAGGCATGAAAAATCAGTAATGGTATATGATTCTCAAATCTAGTAGAACTGATAAAAACCAAGGTTGCCGTCAGCTGAGTAAATTGAGAGCTCCAAGTGATTTTGGTGGTTGGTCTGGGAAAAAGGGGTTTTTGTGCTGGTGAGTTGCTCCCTCTCGTGGAAGACCAGCATCCCAAAGCCATCCGGCACGGCGGAAAGCGGTGCCGTTTCTTGGATGACTCTGCTTGAGGCACAGTGTGAAACCTAGAGACTCACACACACACGCACACTCTCTCACAAGCCTGACCCTGCAAGCACAGAAAACATTCCTGCTCTCTGGGTTTTATCCCAAGAACCTTGGCTTGCTGCGTAGAAATCTTTAGGAGGGAAAAGTGCCTGCCCTCCCAGAGCCTCATCATTTTTGCCTGATATAGCCTCATTAGTTTGGCTGTTTTGAAATCCTTGAACAGCACTGATCTGGGGGTCTCGGAAAGGCAGAGACATCTGAAGCTCAGAAACAGGATTGGCTCCCTTTTTCCCTGCCTACTTTTGCTTTGTTGTGTCCTTTGGCTTTCTCCAGGACAAAATTAAGCCTGCTTTGGGAATGACTGATTATTGAGGAATTATTACTATGCTATTAACAGAATAGCTATTATTACTAAACTATTAACTGAATAGCTTTCCTCTTCCCTCTTTCCATTTCAAGGTTCTCCCTATTTCTGCAGCTCAGATAATCCAAACCCTTATCCATTCTCCCAGCTGCAAGAATAAGCCAACTTCCCTGTCATCCCATGGGTATGATTCCCCTTCAGCCCCCCAGGATAATCACATGTTCTGGACTAGTATTTTTTTATTGCTTTTATCGAGAGATTTTATTACAAAGGAAAATATGTCCTGTATTTCTTAGACTGGAAGGATATAGACTTGGCAGTTAGAAACCACCATAGCAATTTTTAGCACACTGGTGTGGTTTACATGGATTAATCTGCAGTAACTCTTTGGAACGCTCTTCAACTGCTCCAAAGCTGCCTCAGTCCAAACAGTTTATAAGCTAAATAACGAAAGTCTTGTAAATATTTATTTAACGAGACATATTTTGAATAACTGACATGTATAGAGCCTTCCTAGAGAGTGTGTTATCACCATCAATTTTCATGGTCTGATATAATAACAACTACCAGTGTAAACCGTGGCAGGGAAGATATTGACAGTCCGAGGCCGCTGTTAGCAGCAGAGTAATAACGGGGCAAAGAGACTGCACCGAGCTGCAAAAGCAGGATTCAAATTGGGTTTGCTTCCACTTGGCAAATCACTGGGAGGAAAAAAACTATGTGAGTTATCTGTTATTAGAGATTGACTGTAAATATGCTGTAGTTACCATGCTATTGCAGTGCAATTATCCAGAGGTTATTCCTTTTTAATAACTACCTACCAGGCAGAGAAAGAAACACGATTTATAGAGCTTCATTTCCTTCTTTGGCCTCCTAAATTCTGAACAGTGTTTTCATGCCACAGTGATAGGTGCTGTTCTGCCACCTGTATAGACTAAATTAATCTGTGGAAACAGCAGGTTAATTACCTAAACATATTGCTTATATTTAACCCTATTGTTTCATATTAAATATGTGTATTTTTAGAAGCCAGATAAAGTTATTTATGCTGCAAATGGCTCTCAGTTACAAGTTCATGAACCCTCTGATTAATATGAATTAGAAATGATAACATAGTAAATGTGTAAATGGCCTTGAAAGAGAAACCCCGTTTGTTACTCTCATAATTATTATACACAGTTTCAAGCCTTTCATTCAGCTCTTTTATACCAAAAAATGGCATCTCATCCGCTGGTATCAAAACCGGCTCAAATTCTGGGCATATTTCACAATCATTTTTCCCCTCTATGTGTCTATAGTGATGATGGATGGCGTGGACTGACTGTCCTTAGAAGTGAATGTATTTATTTGTCCACAGGATACGGATAGCACATGAAATTGCAGTGGTAGTGTAAACCTCCCCCACACATCACCCTCTGTCAGTGTGGCTCAGCTTTGACAAAAAGGGACACAGCGAGCCATGGGGAAATTGTGTTTAATTCCAAAGTCACACAGAGAGTCAGTGGCAGGCTGACAATGAGGACTTCCAGCCCCTCATCGACATTCCTCTGCCGTAAACACCGGGCACCAGCCCCACTCTAATGACACAGGGGGAGCTGGGCTCAGTGCAGGAGATGCTCTGCGAGAAAGGCCTCCCTTGCATTCAGCTAAAATGCTGCTAGTGGGATGTGATTAATCTAACTTCAGACTCTAGAATAGCTACTATTAAACCCAGGGGATGGCTTTATTGAAAAAATAAATAAATCTGGCTTTAAGGGGTGGGGGTTGAAAACAAGAAACACATGTGGGATTATTTTAGGCCTCATTTCATAAAAAAAGGGACAGTTTTGTGCTGTTGCTGCCATGGCATGAGGAGTCAGGTTTGTAACCAACCCCGAGCATTCCACTTTGCTCTGCCCACTCGGGCCAAATGCCCCTTCAGCACAAGGGTCATCATCATCCCTGACAACTGACTGTGCATTTTGATCGGGGCAGTCTCTGTTCAGTAGCTGGGTAGTTTGAATGCTGCTCCTGGCCCCTCAGATCAAAAAGAGTTTGGCATGGGCACTTCTCCCATGCTAGTGAGTCCCTGGAGTCCTGTGGATATTGCAGGATGGCTCTTGGAGCTCGGTGGAGGTTAGCTGGTTACAGTTCTGCATGTTGCCTAAAATTAGAAACTTATAAGGAAAGTGTTTGCTGGGATTACCCTTCAGGTAACCTCTTGCAGCATAATAGTGACACAGGATACTGTGATTTGCCACTTTCTGGGATCCCAGTCCTGGATCTAAAACAAGTTATTATTTTGAGACTAAAACCCTTGTGTTTTACTGGTGCATGTAAATACTTTATTGATCAAGCTGGCAAAAGGCATGTACACAAAGATTTGATTTATCAGACACAGCTTTTCCCAGCAAGATACAGGTACTAGGTAAGTCAGCCTACTTCTCTTAAAACTGTCATCAATACAACAATACAATTTTTCTGGTTCTGGTGTGATCAATACAATTGTTTCTGATTCCAATGTTGTCATAAATCCCCAATAAACACACTCTGTGCCTTTGAATAAAGTTTGGTAGTTTCATACTTCCAGGACAGCTGAGTTATAATTAGACCCTTTTCTCTTTTTTTTTTTTTTTTTTTTTTTTTCTTATAGACCTTTCATAGAATTTTGCGCTGATTTGGGCTGGAAGGAATCTTAAAGATCATCTAATTTAACCCCCCTGTTTCCACTTCAATTACTTTCATCACCAAAAGCTTATACCTTTATGTATTTCTTGTGGTATCCTTGCTGATTTGAATAGAGAAGCTGCCAATATATATTTTTTTCAAATTCTTCTGCATAGGTGTGATTTCTTCAGTGAGATTCATGCTATACCCTATCCTAAACAAATAAAATAATATCACACATATGGTTACGCTGCAGTGAATGCAGTAGGGAAGTAATGCTTTTTTTTTTTTTTCATACCTTATGTGTGATGAGGATGTTTAGTGCACTGGCTGCAGAGGAGGATTCCTATAATTGCTCCGCAACCGACTGACTCACCAGTCCTGTGACCCTGAGCAAATCCCTCAGTCTCTCAGGCTCTGACCTTCTTCTTGTGTAAGTTTTATCTCCTTCAGAGAAGCTTTGTCAAGATAATTTATGTTTCAAAGCATGTAGAAATCCTTGGCTAGGATATACTGTTGGAGGGCATGCAGACAATAATGGACATGAGTGTCCCAGGCTACGACTCTCTGGGTTGTCGCTTCATGTTTGGTAACTTCCATGTGCTGTCTTGTGAGCCCACACTCTCTGGGTGCATCCCTGCAGAAATATCTCAATTCTGCTTAAGAACATTGCTCAAGGAAGTTGCAACAAACTGTGCTTGTAAGGCTTCTGCAGAACACTGGTATTCGTATAGGGATTGCATCTATGCTGACCTGCCGCAGCATTCAAGGTGAGGCTTTTCAAACTAGATACTTCAGCTGCTCTCTGACTTGATCATGGTCAGACTTGGTGAACTTTCTGGAATTTTCAGGTCTCCCTTGCCTTGGTTTCCCACATCTCCAGCCTAAGCAAGTGCCCCAAAGGCTCAGCAGGTTTGTGCAGGAAATGATGGCCTACAGTGTTTGTGTTTATGAGCTGTGATTTTATTTAAGAAGTTCCATTTATTGCCCAGACTGAGAGCACTGCAGAACAGCTGAGTGATGTGCCCACTCATTTCTGGAAAATGACAAGAAATGAGGTGATTTTGATGGGTACTGGTCAATTTTTAAGCTCCTGAATTCACCTCTCTGCATACACAATCCTCAAAGGCTTCACCATCATGGTCTAAGATGAGTGCCTCAAAGCTTTTGAACTTTGTTGACTCTTGGTCAAATTTTGGGTCTCTTTGAGAAAGACAGAGAGAGAGTCCTAGCTTTAGGAATATTCATAGACATCTTGGTGGAACAGAACTATTCTTGTGTTTAGGTGCAGCAGGGTTTCCTTGCATTTAGGCAAGTGAACCTGTAAAATTTGGTGTTGGCTACTGTGCCTTGTGGGGTTGGAAAATCTGCCAGCTACAGATGAAGGTGACCCAATATCTCTCTTCTCCTTCCCACTAAATCCACACTTTTACTCTGAGACCCTTGTGGAGATCATGAATCATGACATAAAGTGGGGATACACTTTGAAATGCAAGCCACTCCATCCTTTTAGCCTAAGTTGATGTGGTTGAGGTATGGATGAGTATAGTAGAGACCTGTGCATGTTAGAAAGGCTGTGCTGGAAACAATATAAGTGCTTGGGGATTGTGCATCTTTCCCAGAAGTTCTCCATTAGATGAAAGGATTCCTGGAATATCTTGAAATTGATAGAAGAATACTCAGCATGAGCAGAGATGAGCTACTCTACTGGGATTGACATTAAAGCCAACCTCATGGAGAAGGATAGATCTGGTGGAATAAGGCTAACACATCCTCTTCCAAGAATGTGAAGTGGTGGTTGATCTACCCACTCTCAAAGTGGGAAAGAAAAGTGTTCCCTTTGTGCTCAGGGCCTTGCAAGAGGCAGGACTGGCTTCTCAAAACGAACTCTTCTCTTTCACTCCCCATCATGAGCAACCAAGGCAGGTGACACGGGAATTAAGAGCGATCTTCCACCTCACTGGAAAAGCAATTGACAAACCTGCCTGAACAAACAACAAATCATAGATGAAATTATCATTTGAAAAGGAAAGTAAAGGAAGGGAACCTGCAGACTTGAAGCATCTCAGAAATCTAAACAGAGGCTGCCTCACCATCCAGACTCATTCCATTTTAGTGCGCTATTTCCCAAGTTGTTGCGTGAATGATCCCAGTGTCTTTGCCTTTACAACCTTGCCTGATAGGCCATTCCACACATTTATTATCCTCGATGTGAAAAAGTGCTTCCTAACGTCTGTTCTAAATCTGTTTTAATTTCCATTTATGCTCCATTGTCCTATAATCTGTTTGGAGCTGAAAATAGAACCAAGGTATGATCTTCTTACAACCCCTGGCAATAAATTTTATTAGTATTTTTTTCCAAATTTCACAACCTTGCAGTAAATAAGAAAGCTTTATGGGGAAAAATAACCTCTATCCTCCTCCACTCTTCTCTCCATCCACAAACCCCATGACCTTTCTAAACTTTGACCAGTATCATTGTTTTCTTTCACCCCTCCCTTTTGACTTAATATTGCATTGATTACAGGACTAAACCAATTATATGAGTATTAAAAATGGAAGCAGTTTGCTTGCTGGCAATGTATATCTTTTACCAATGGCTGATGGAAAAAAAAAAAAAATTCTCCCAGCTGCTCTGTAAAGCTCTCTCAATGCAACTTGGAACATCTGGTTTGTTTTGTGTGCAGTCTTTTACACGAGGCATTTGCAATTCTTTAGTCAAATTGGATTTTTAGTTCACTTTCCGGTAGAAAGGTTGATATGTTTGTCATTAATAAGCAAGGTAAAAGTAATATGTACATAATTAGAATTCAGTCATCAGAACCAGAGTTGCAGGGTCCCCTAAAAGTCATTTTCATTCACTTCAATCTGCAATCAGAGGATGAAGTTTCCTCAATGAGTTAATGCTGTTCGGTCCTGGTGGACTATAACATTGCTCCAGCAAGGCATATTTATTTGCATGATTGGCAATTAGAATTTATTGATTTCAAAAAAGGAAATCCTTCCCTGGGTACTTGTGTTTCACTCCCTTGGCTGACGTTGGACAGGAAAAGCTGTCAAGATATGGATACCACATCTGGGTTGGAGGAGGAGAACATAATTATTTCTATTTCTCAACAGTAATTTCTCAGGATCAAGGGCACTGATGGACTCTGGAGAGGGTTCACGCCAATATTCCTTGGCAGGAAATGAGATGGTTGATGACTATAATAACGAGACCTTTTTGATAATCTCAGTGGAGGATGCAATGTAGGCTCACACCCAAACTAGTCTCTACTAGATCTGGGCACTAGATCAGGCTGGTCTCCCTCAGGTTTAGGTTTCAGCTGGAATTTTATATGAATTTAGAAATCAGCATGAAAGTGGACTGGATCCTAGAGTGGCCCTTAGCATGCAATTTCGATGCCACAGACAGTTTAGAAGGGGTTTGTCATTGTTGCTTACATCCAAAACCAGAACAAGGAAAATGCCTCCTCTCAAATAATGGCAAGGACCAGATACATTTCTTCCACAGGAATTTCAAAGGTGGGCAGCTTAGAAATTATAGAATTAATAAGAAAAAAATACACAGAAGCTATAAATAAAGGGTGAAAATGAAGAGACCAAAGTAGGGACAACTTTCAGAATATTCATTTCCAGTCCTCCCCTTTTCCATTGAATGCAGTATAGTGCAGATAATAGTCAAGAATTGACACAAGCTCTTGTCTGCTACTTCTAAGGAAAATGACAGCCCACAAAAAGTTGAAATATACTTCATTCTCCACCCTCAACTTGACCAAGAGCCTGAAAGGACTTACAGTTCTGCCCTTTTTACCCATGCCCCCGTTTTCCCTCAATATTGTGGCCAAATATGCAGTCGAAATTAATAGCACTGCTTCACCTGCCACATGTCAAATTTAATTTTACTTTAAATCAGTCCTAATTATTCTAGTGAAGTTTATAGTTTTAATGGAAAGACATTGCTTGCTTAAACTATAACATTTATTACAAAGGGCCAAGAGAGATTTAAAGCCACATTGTCTTTCCAAAGTGGACATTTTTAACTAGATACTATCACATCTCATGCCTTCTAAGAAGGTGAACTTTCTGAACCCCAGCTGCCCAAGACACACCCAATGACCAAAAAAAAAAAACCCAAAAAACCCCAAAAAACCAAACAAACAGACAAAATAAAAAAAACCCAAAAAACTAAACCAAAACACACACAAAAAAACCCACAAAAAAAAAAAACAAAAAAACAAAAAAAAACAAAACCAAAAAACAAAACCACACAAACTAAAGACAAAGCCCAATGCCCAGTGTAGATATTTCCCTTTGCACCAGGGCACTCAAGCACCAGGGTGGTACAGACTAATCCTTGCTGTGAAATATTTTCGGGGAGTGGAGAGAGAAGGGTAATTCCAGGAACGTGGTTCCCGTTTGATAGGCTGACAAATCAGGTCAATGGCTAATACTGATCACTATGAAATGCTTCAGCTCTGAGGAAGATTTAATGATGCTCACAGCACTGTAGCTGCCTCCATCTCCCATTGGTGCCACTCATTTACGTGCAGGTGAAACATAAAACTAAGGGCTATTAAAGAGCCCACACTTTTTCCAGGAAGGAGGGTGTTAGGTCTGCATTAGATCCTGGCACTAATCCAGAGCCTGTAATCACACCTTGCCAACTGTACCGAAAATTTCCCCTATGAGTTCCTTTGGCAACACCCCATTTTACAGAGCTAAGTCTGTGCACAGTGACAGCAGCCTTTCAGTCCAGCTGCATTTCAGTCATAGGAAAATAACCCCCTGGGCACAATTTATTAAGCACTCTGGAACATCTCTGGCAGTTTTGTTTAGTGGTTAGAACGTAAGAAAGAGCATCAGTGTTCAATATCTGGCTGTTTGATGATTACAGTTAAGATATTTAATTTTTTGTGTGCTCTGCTCTACCTGCCTGTGAAATAAGTAAAACAGTATTGCTAAAAATATATACAGTCTGTAGCTATTATTTATGATTTGCATAAATATCCCTAAATTCTCTCCAATACCCTCCAAAGATAAGCATTAGCTGAAGGTTTATACATGCATTGTTTCTTCTTTTTTCCTTTCTTTCTTCCTTCTGTGGGCTTCCACTCAGAAAACAGATGGTCTCTTCTCACTGACATTTTCTTACAGTTTTTAAATGATGCTGCAGTAGGGGAGAGCTGAAATGTTCAATCTAGAGCTGTTCAGTCTCAATCTAGGTTCATAATTAACAGTAGCTAAGTGAAGTTTAATAAGGGCAGCCCACCAACTTCTCTTTTTTTCCTGGTGCTTTCACAGACAGGCCATAATGAATGTGCAGTTCATGGAGTTTCCCCTGACCGTGACTCCCTGGAATATTTAGTGTTTACCTTTTGTGATAATTAAAGGAAGGGAAATGAACCCTAAAGGAAGATGGAGAGACATCTAATATTCCTTAATATTCTCTTGTTTCTTTAAGTGATGGCTTTTGCCAAAGGAGGGCCTCCCTCTCTTATCATCAGCCAGGTCCTGACCCTGGGCCAGGGATCCTGGCTGTAACTTGACCCTGGGACCAGGTGTGTGCCTGCAGGTCACAAGGCTGACAAAAAAATATCAGCTCCTGCTGCAAACAAGCCATTCCTGAGCACATTATTGCCTTTAACTCTTTCAAGCTCTCTTGAGGCACAAGCACTGGAGTGACTGCCCTGGGCTGTGGAATTTGCTGCCAACATATCCCATACCTCTGCAAACATGTGGCATGCCAGGAAAAGTGGGATACCCATAAATGTGTTTAGGTGGGAGCGGGCACAAACTGGACCTTTCATTTGTGAGAGCACCTTTGTTTTATCTGGTTGAAAATGGGGCTGAGAGAGTTTGTGGCCTGCAGAGCCATTTGCTTCCTTTCTCTGCCTTCACAAAAGCTGCTGCTAAATCTCAGGGATTTTACAGGGATCGACTCTGGGATGGGTGCTCCAGGTTTTTGCAGCAGGTCAGGCTCTGGAGACTTTCAAGCACTGTCTCAGATGTGTCTGAGGAGAGAATTCAGCTTTAATGACCTTACTCAATGCAGTGACTGCAGTGCTGAACAATTGGACATGCAGTGGAAGTGGCCCTGAGGAAACTCCCAGATGCCCCTTACAGGATGGCAGGGTTGTTCTAAGCCTGGGCTAAAGTGTCTGTAGTCTAAGCATTTGGCTGCCCTAAACCCTCGATGATTTTGAGTATGGATTACTCACAGGTACTCCTTTCTCCAGCAAAAACCCACAATATATGTAATATATTCTTTTTATTTGCCTGCTGCTTTTCTTTTCTCTTTTTTCCCCAGCCTTCAGCATGTCCCCAGGTCATCCCTGCAAGCCTTTGTCCTCGGCTGAAATGTCTGGAGACTTTTATGGGGGGTTCCTGTCATCACATGCATCCCCGTGCATGGGCTTTTAGGCAGACTTCTCAAACTATGAATTAAAAAGCACAGGAACTGACAGCCCTGTGAACTACCTGTGAAATATCATACCTGGGTTTATGAAGCTATTATGTCTTCAAGGACATTCGGCAGCAATTCTTGAGGAGACAGTGTTACAGGGGAAAAAAAAAGGCTTTTTCAACATCAGTATCTTCTCTAGTCCTGGTACAAAATGAATGCCACTAAGTAATAAGTAGTGTTCATTGTTATGAGCATAGAGAGTCATCCAAAATCTATCAAATAGGAGAATTTCCAGTGATATCAGTTGCCTGTGGTTGGAGTCTTCAGACAGAAAATCTCACTGGTATCCCATTTGCATTGTAACAGTCTCATAACAATTTGTGCAGTAAAATCATTACCAAAAGCCATTAATAATATGAATACATGAGCAGTTCATCTCTTTCCAAAGGGGCTTAGCCCCCCTTAATTTCTAGAGTCATGCACAGTTAAAGAAATCAAAGCTTTCCCTTTTCTTTTACTGAATATAGAAGTAAAAAAAAAAAAAATGTAGCCAGGATTGAATGTTTTCTCCCTTCCTGCTTTTCCCTTTTGCTGGCTGCTGAAAAATAAAAATAAAGAATTGCCAAATCCATTTTAATGACACTTTATATAAACCATTTTTCCAGACTGAGATTGTGGACATCACGATGTTCCACCCCATCACAAACTTTTATGGCTGACTTATAAAGTCCCAGAGAAGGAGATGTATAAAATTCATGCAGACCATGGATACCAGAAAACATATTTGGGAGCTTAGGCAGGCGTTCCTTGGAGACAGCTAATATGTAATTGAGCAGTTACCCTCCAGTGTAGGGATATCAAAAGAAAGCAGATACCTGGTTGCTCAGGTAAAGCCCATTTCAAAAGTTAATTTTAAACAGATGGAATTTGGTGCAGTCGATTTATAGCCACGTTCTCTCACCAGCACAATCAACAAAACATACTTAACCAGAAAGATGCTCGTAAGTCATGGAGATTCAAGACATAAAGCCAGTTTATCTCCCATCTGCCTTGTGACATCTTCCCTCAAATTAAAATGATCATCCATACAACACACATTTGGAGTCTGCAAAGCTAAATGTACCTTCATGACCACATGTACCCTCCTGAAAACTCAGACCAGACCAATCAGTCGCACTTCCCAGCTGTAATTCTTAGCAAATGAACAAAAACCCTACAAAAGTCCATTGAAGTGTTAAAATCAGTACTCTTTGTGCCAGCGCATCCTACTTCGTATGATTTAAATTGGTACAAGACCCTCATGGATTGGAAACACTGTATTATCCTTTTCATCCCATTTATCTCACAAAGTGAATTTATTAATTCTCTCCATACCAGGAAAATTCTCGATTTTTCACTTTTTTTTTCTTTTTCTTTTTTTTCTTTTTTTTTTTTCTTTTTTTTTTAAAACCACTATTGATTTCTTTCAGGAGTGTTAGGGATGATGCATTGGAAACACTGGAAGACCAAAAGCTTTCATCTGCTACTCAGAACATCAGATAAACCAAGTCTCCAAGTTTGGAACGAGGATGATTGACTGGGAAATGATTTAATAATAACTTCTCCGTGTGGAATTCTCTTTTAAAATGTATTGTATTCTGTGCATGCCTACAGGTGTGTGAGTATATAAAAATAATAGATCTGGCTGAAAACTCCTCTGCTTTGGCAGTTTTCAATCCTTCTGGGTTTGTTTCCCAATACAAAAGCATTCTTTTCACTGAAAACACTAACAACAATGAATTTGTTTACATGTCAATGAGGGAAAAATCCTTCATGTGTTTTTTCTTCTCTCCTGCTTTACTCTTGTACTACCATGGTTATTAACTTTGCCGTTTGGCATAGCACGAGACCTTTCGCCCCTCACAGCACACCAAGGCAGGGATTGTCTCTGCCATAAACCTTGTCAGCAGAACTCATCGAGTACTTGCTGCTGGCCCTGTGTGCTCTGATGGCTGTGCTTGGATCAACACGGCAATGCCCCAGTCCTGTTTTGTGAAAGCAAATGAAGGATAATTATCCTCACAGCTCTTGTTAATACTGAGCTTGCAGAGAAGTGGGGGGAACCTCTGTCTTGGGCTGAGGTTCCCTTGCACGTCTTTGGGTTGGGGAGCACAGAACTGCTTGCCTAGAGGGGATCCATTGGTGGGAAAAGGTTCAGTGGCTCCAGTGGTCCTCGGTCTGGCACTGCCTGACCTCCTGCTGAGGCAGATCATGAACACATGTGCATGGATAGACTGGGAAACATCTGCTAATCATGGAGCAGCCTAACGAGAGAGGAGCTCCTGGGCAGGGCGCGTTCCTTGCTCCTCTGGAGGTGCCGAGGTGGGGCTGTGAAATCTGGTGATCTGTAGAGTGTCTTTTTTGTGCACTGTCACGGATGGTGTTCCCAACCAGCCTCCGAGCGCCAGGAACCGCCGAGAGCAGCCAACCTCTCCGCCCTCCTGCATAGCTCAGTAACTGCAGGCTTCCTCTTGGCAGGCATCTTCTGCACCCAAAATAATAAATAAATAAAAATAAAACCGCTCTATAAGTGTCTGCCTGTCTCCCTCCCCTTTTATGAGAAAACAGAGTGGGGGGAAAAATGTTGCAGGTGGAGTAAGGAGAAAAGCAAAGAAAAATCTGCTCAGACAGAGAGACAAAACAAGCAACTGCTTAAGGGATTTGGCAGCAAATGAAACTGCCCCCTTCCCCCTCCCCGTTTGGAGCCTGGTTCAGCATGTACTGGTGGTGGATCACAGTACCAGCCACACTGAGATACAGGCAGACACTTCTGTCTCACCAGCTGCTCTGACAATCCATTTTCATAAAGGAATGGGAGGGGAAGAAAATCTGCAAGATGGAGCTCCCGGTCACCGTGTGAAAGCTTCTCCCCGCACCGCCCCGTGCTTCAGGTGTCGAGGCTGTCAGTGGAGTTTGACAAGAGCAGAGAGTGGCTTTCCCTAAACGCACAGCAACTGCAGCCAGGATGCCTTCAGTGGCTACACACATCCGGGCTCGTGCTTTGCACACGATGCGATTTTGGAGATCCCTAATGAAAACCTGAAGTGCTGCGTTGTGATTGATGGCTGGCATAGGCGTTCTTCCCACTGGGCAGTTAATGAGACAATCACTCCATGTTTGCTTAGGACAACACCACCTTAAGAAAACCAGCTCTGGCTACTTTAGGCATTAATAACATGTTGTATTTTTTTCTTCTCCCCCGCCCCCCCCGCCCCCATGAGGTGTTAACCCTTTAAACCTGCCCCGGCCAAGGAAAAATTGGGTAGTTAAGTTCTGTCAACTTGTCTGCCTACTTATATAATAAACCATTGCGTGACACAATGCATTTTGAAATGATTCATCCAGAGAAGATGCATTTCAATGGAGGGGAATAAAAGTGATTCTTTACATTTTGTTTGTGCAAGTACCAAAGCTTGAGAGGCACTTTGGAGTCCATCTGGCTTAAATGTGCTATATATAAATGTAAGATTGTTATCACCAAAAACACATTCAGTATGGTGTTTCTCTCACATATTTTTTTGTTAATTTCAGTGAACCAGTTCTTTATAATGAATAATTTCCATTGGAAGGCTTTGTTTTCCCTGTAACATAAAGCTTTTTTGGTTTCAATCCCTTGTCTGGTTTTCATTAGCTTTGCAATAAATTAGCCAAGAGGGCTTTTCCTCTCAGTTAGGTTGGGAAAGTACCACTGGCATGTGTCTGATTTTTGTGGGAAAATGTCTTTTCCCCCTTTACTATTTAAATTATTAAATTTGCTTTTTATTCCACTACAGATTCTTGCAATCCCAACAACAAACCACACTCCTGTATTTTCAGATGTGTCCGCCTTTGCTCCTACATATCCCCTACATGCTCATCACCATGGGATTATCTCTCTGAATACAATGCTTTATATTTTGCAACTATATCAATGTGTGTTTGTAGCTCTTAGAAAGCAAAGAGTCATAAAGAGGCTGGTTTTGAGCCATAGGAAATGACCTGATTCCTAAATCCCGAGCAAGATTTTTGGAGGAAAGCCCCAAATATACCAGTCAAGTTTTATAGCCCTGTTCAAGAAGTAACCAAATCCTTTCCCTTGAAATATCAACTTCTTGCAAGGTCAGTTTTACTGAGGTTTCGTCAATGGAGTGCGGCCATGAATTTTTACCCCTTAACAGGCCTGGACTCTCTTTTCACTGACATAGTCCACAGTGTTGGATCAGGCAGAAACATATGGACACTGTGACTCAGAATCCTGTAATAGTCTGTGGCCCTGCAGGTGTATTCAGGAAAAAGGTTTTATGACTCTAACGTGATCTCCACAATGATTGACCAAACCCCGCTGGAAGAAAAACACACCAGAGAGGTTCGGTCTCACTGGGTTTTTCTGCAGAACTGGAACTTGTGTTAAGCATAAAATGCTTGTCCCAACACACACTAGCAAAGCCGGGCAAACACTTGCCTATCATTGTGTTTCCAAAGAAATACATGTTTAAACAGCTCTCATCCTAGAGGAGAATCACTTTAATCAAAAGACCTGGTAAGGAAATTAAAACAAACATATACAAATAAAATTACATAGTGCGTTGTGCCGCATTTTACTTGCGTATGAAATGTTTTTATAAACCCCTTTATGACCTCCCCACTTGTGACTTCTGGGTCTTGTTATTATTAACTGAGTGGAGGATAGATCTTACTCTATCCCAGATGCAGCTGCTTATGAATTCACCCTTTCATAAACTCAATAGTTTATGTACATGTATGTGTGTGCTTTTTCTCCTTGTTTTTGCAGTAGGCAGAAATCACACACAATATGAAGCAGTTACATCACTCCTCCGGGCACCTTGCTCAGAACATCATTAACTTCCAAAGATAGACACAGCCCTCCTAGACAGAAGTGGCAAGTTATCAGACTTAGGAGGAAAAAAAAAAATCTTCTTCTGTATGGAAAACACTGCTGTTATAGGGCTGGAGCTGGACCCTGACTAGAAAACGAGTTGTGTTCCTGCTTCAAACACTCCTATAGCTCTTAAATGGCCAGTGTCATAAAACCCAACATGAATTATTGCCTTCCAGCCAGCTTAGTATTTTCATCTGCAAACTTTTATGACATGGTTCAGCACAGACCATGAAATAGTGGGGAGATTTCAGCTGCACAATGCAGCCTCTTGTCCCCATCTGCACCAAAGTTGCCAGCTGACCATACACTGACAGTGACCCCAAGTGTCCTGCCGCTCCAAAAACAGAGGAATGACACAGGTGGTGCATTGGTGACAATGGACAGGTGCGTCCAGGGGGCTGTCAGAGCAGTGCTTACCTGGACTTAGCTCTACATTTATATTCTCAAGGACCTGGAGGCAAAGTGAGGGCACTGGGAGCACTACCATGGTGTAATTGGTCTCTCAGTGTGGAGTTTGGAGATTTGCACCTGTGTTTAACAGTGGGTAAAGGAAATATTGAGCTCATTTTCTAATTTTCTAGTACTTGCAAGCCTGGTGATGTCTTCATACAAGACCAGATTTCAAGTCAAAAGCATTGCTACAAAGTAAGACATAGAAATTACCTTGAAGACAGTTTTTTGTGGCCTGTGTAGGAAAGCAGCAATGAAGAACTGAACAGAAGGAAAAAAATATGCATAGGAAAAATCACAAAGGAACAATAAAAATAGAAAATTGACCTGTCCTGGTTCAGAAAGATTTAACTTGACTTTTAAGTCTATCTGAGCCCACTGACATGTCTTTTTTCCTCCATCTCAGCCAAGGCCTGATACTGTGCAATTTGCAGCACTCAGCTGAAAACTGAACAGGATCTAGACCTATGAATTGGAGTTAAATTTAGCCAAAGCAAATGTACAGGATCCTCTCCCAGTTCTAGCCTGGAACCATTTTGTTCTAATTTCTGTTCTAATATGAAGCTGCAGCTAGTTATTATATTAAATGAGGTACCTGAATTTCATAAAGTTAAAGACTTGGTTTCTATTTTGATGTCAATGCATTGAAGGTCTAAATACCAGAATCATAGAATGGTTTGGGTTAGAAAGGACTTTAAAGACCATCTTGTTCCAACCCCTGCCATGGGCAGAGACACCTTCCACTACACCAGGTTGTTCCAAGCCCCATCCAACCTGGCCTTGAACATTTCCACGGATAGGGCATTCACAGTTTCTCTGGGCAACCTGTTCCAGGCCCTCTCCACCCTCACAGTAAAGAATTTCCCCTTTATATATAATCTAAATCTACCTTATTTTGGTTTCACATTTTTCAAACCTTCACAATATTTCAAATTTATCTGATGTTCACCCACATTATCTGGCTACTTTCTCAATGTTTTAATAAGAAAAGAATTAATGGTTAAAATCTATTTTGCCAATGTGATAGTCCTTTTGGGCAACCATTTGTACATTTAAATGTTGGTAAATGATGTAAAGTTCAGTATCCATGGGAAGGTCATTTGAAAGTTTCAGAAAACAATTTTATGTGCAAGAAACAAAAACATGATCCATTTCCCATTTCAATGGGTATCTTTTCACTACTACAATGACCCATGAGTTTGGGGTTTGTAAAGCTTATTCTCTGTCATACAAAGGCCATTTTTAGTGCAGTTTGAAGGCTACAGGAAGGGTTAACCTCTCAGCTGCCCTCCCACGCTGTGTTTTGATCGGTGCCCCTAGCTACAGGACAGATATCTCTTTGTTTTTCGTCTTTAATATCCAATTCCCATTTCACTTGTGTAGATGATGGGACTCTACAAAACTCCCTTTGTCTGAAGTAAGAGATGCAGCACTTACTCCGCAACTGACGTTTAATACTTGACTTTTTTCTTTCTACTTCAGAAAGCACCTGCTTGAGTAGCTTGATGGCTAAAGAGCCTTTCAACCTCCCTGCCACCATTTTAAGATCTGATCTACTCCGTAAGAGACTGAACACCATTGTGGCTGCTGTTAGAGTTGCATATGTGAAAAGAAATGGATGGTGTTGATGCAATTGTTAATGGGTAAGTGGATGCCAGGAATTGCTGCAAGAGTTGACACAGCTATTGGGAAGTCGGAAACTTGAGGCTGAGACCACGGAGCATTATCCAAAGTCAGGTGAAGGTGGGATGTTCATTCTTATAACTAATGGGCTCTGTATTTCATCCTGGAAAAACCCAGAGATAGAAGATTATCTTATCCCTATGATCGGTTCATTTTTAAATTTATTTTTTCCCTTCATGCCAGAGATAGTGTGCAGGAGTAAAATGGTGGCACAGAACACTGAACAGGCTGGAGACAAGTTGGTACCAGCTTTACAAAAGCTGATGGTGAAGACACTGATTTAAAGCTATACCAAACATCAGCAAAGAGAAGCATCAAATCAGCCTGAATGCTGGGGCACCCAAAGACACAGAAATTTTCACTTGTCTGAGACTGCATTGAACATTGGACGCACCTGAGGTGTTGCTATTCTGTCTTTTTATGACTCATGTGCAGGAAAGACACAAATGGTGTCAATTTGAGACACTGTGGTTCAGACATTTGATGAAACAGAAACCAAGCGTAGGGAATCAAGCATTAATTTATAAGTTCAGAAGTGAAAATAAGGTCTTTGTTCTTTCTTCTTGTTCACAACATCTAAAGCCTTGAGGAATAAACACTTCCACAGTCAACTTGTTTATAACCTTAGGGTAGATTATGTTTATTCGTTGCATGTGTAAATCTCATGGTTATAGCAAGAAATAAAATGAAAGAAAGAAATCAGAGTTGATTACAGCCAGTAGTGATGTGACTGGGAAACAATAGATGTGTTGTGAGGAAAATCTCACAGCAGCCCAGAAACACACAGGAAAGAAAATAATAATAATAATAATAATAATAATAATAATAATAATAATAATAATAATGGAAAAAAGTAAGAGGAAAAAAAAAGGGAAAAACAGACGAAGAATGAGAGGGAATGAGTGATTTCTTATGCAAAGATATTAGCCACGTTGCCTGAAGTCTGCATTGAGTAACTGAGGAAAGAAATTTTCTCAGTGCAAAATGCTCCGTGGTCATTTGGCTTTTTTTTGTTGGGTGGATGTTCTTTAGCAGGGAAAAAAAATGCATAAAGCAGTTCTTCCAGTAACCTCTGACTCTTTCTCGCCATGTCTCTCTCTTGCTTTCACTCTTGCTCTGTTTTTATTTATTCCCTGCAAATACAATGGAGAATAAAAATGTGGTAGGACCTGCTGGCGGCAACTATGGCCTCCGGATCCAAGCTGACAAAAATGTCAAGAAACTGACAGTAAAATATGCGAATAAAATCCCTGTGAACGAGAACAAAACTCAGGCTCACACCACCACTCTCTACACTGTGGCTTTTGAGAGCATTTCTATCAGTAGCTATGACTTTCTCTTTAAAAAACTACGCACATATATATACATTTATCATATGTATTGTCTTCTAAAGTCTTCCCTCAAAACCTCACAGGAGGAAAACAGCGAACAGGAAGATGGGAAGCAAGAGACATACAGGGCAGGGAGCTCAGGGAAGAGCTGACATTCCATGGAGAGACAGAACTGCATGTTGAGCACCAGACATATGGATCCTGTATGAAGCTGCAAGACAGACAGACTTCTGCTGCTCCCTTCTGTGATCATAAGATGAGGGAAACACAAAAGCAGTGTCTAGGAAAGGCAGCTCCAAGGAGCACACAACCATCCACAAGCCTGTGTTCTTTATCCTACCTGGTGGGGAAGAGCTCTTTTCTTTGAGGAGATGATCACCTTTGAGTGGATCTTGGAGTAAGGACAGATTTAAGGGACTGGGATGGTTCATTCTGGAGAAGAAGTGACCTAAATTTGGCCTGACTGTGGTCTTCCAATACATAAGAACAATTGGAGGGAAACAATAAAAGGCTTATATTGTTTTCACTAGAGGTAGAAAAAGAAATAATAGGCTTGAGTTGTTCTATAGAAGATTTAGGTTGAGAAAAGAAGTTTCTTATCATTAAGATATTTCAAACACTAGAGATAATTGCTGTGCAGATTCTAAGCATTTTAGAAACATCTGCACAAATATTTTTCTGGAGGATACAGGCCTAGTTATTCCTGGCTGACACAGGTTTATACATCCTGGAGTGTCTTTTCAGTTCTCCTTTCTATGCTCCTGGTCTATGCCAATAACTAGGCAGAAGGATTTTATATTTCCGATCATGGATGAAACAAAGCTCCAGCCATGAAGAGCTGGAGAACTGGAAGCCCTGAATTCCCTTCGTGACTCTCACAAATTGTCCCCATGACTTTTGAGGAGCTGGCTCACCTTTTCCACACACACAAATGTGTGGGAATTGGCTCTTCTGCTCAAGAAATGAGGGAGCTCAGGGTGGAAACATTCTCCTGTGCAGAGCACTGACATGAAATGTGTATGACACTCATGTTGTACTTAGAGCTGTTTTGAGACCTAAGGCAAAGTGAAGTGGTGTTAAGTCTTTAGCTGGAAATTTTCTTCAGGAGAAAGTTTCATGCTGCTATCTTGGAGATGTGCAAATATTCACTGAGGGGGTGTCATAGAAAGGTCTATAAATAATCAAATATGAGCCCCCACATGAATTATGCATGGGATACTTAGAGAAAACGTGAATGTCTTGCACTAGAAGAAATCAGATCAGTGCCACTGAAATCACATTGCTATTTCTATGAGGTATTAACTGAAAGCTAGAAGACCTCATTTTTAAAACTGGCTACAACAGGTGCTTGCAGGTCTGTTCAGACAAAAATCATGGCTTTGTGGAGGCAAATATTAAGAAGTCTCTAAAATGTGTTAATTTATTATGAATAGAAAGCAGTTCAATGTTACTTTTTAAGAAAAACAGTCACAATACAACATTCATTAGCCCCTAAGTGAGGCAGGGACTTGTCAGTCAATTAGATTTTTGACCCTAAATCATGTAGACTCTTCTGTAAATTCTGTATCCTGCACCTGGAGGTGAGAGGTACAATATCAGCACACTGTTTTACTGATTATTCATTATATCAAACTGTATTGCTATTAGCAGTAATAGTGCATTTGCTTTCATGAAGAAAGAGCAAAAGGAACAGTTTTATTATAGAGCATTTCACTAATAGACTTATCTGAGCAGAGTTCTATTGGTACTGAAACAAAAATAATTAATTTATGAATGTCCTTAAGTTGTACTTTATTTTCAGTTTGGTTCAAAGATATCTTGTGAAGGCAAGACTTCTCTAAAAGCCTTTCCAAACAGCCATTCCCTTCTCCAGTAATGGTACTTCTACATCTGATCTTAAATATTCCACAGCACAGTTGTGCCTGCAGATTACATTTATTCTCTTCTTTGACTGCAAATTGTCAGAATTATTTTTCCCGCTGACCAGCAGGTAAATAGTCCAAAAGATGAAAACTCTTATTGATAAAATTAAGGACAAAATTAATCCAATCCTTCCCATCCCTGTCCAAAGATGGGACCTTTACTACAGATTCTTGGAGAGAGGTCAAAAGGTGAAAATGGTCAAATACATGGAGTGCCATGTTTACCATATTTCAATATCAACTAATCAGGGCTAGTTATCACTCACTGACACCAGGGAAAATGAAGAAGAATTCCATCAATGTCAATCCCATTACAACATCATAAAATTGGCATAAGTTGGGAAAAAACTGGGCCTATTGCACTGAAGTTCTTTCATCTCCTCTGCATGTTCCCTATTTTGTCATTACTAGAATAGTTGCTATAACTATCCTGGTGAAAATATAAAAGAGAGACTTGCATGGCCCATAAACTCAATGAACCATTAAATAGGTGACAATAATCTTCATAGAAGTTTGGAATATTTAATTAGCACAAAAATGCACTTAGTGAGTGAGTTCAATTGCTATCATGGGTACTCCTCAAAATAATAGCCAAAGATTTTATGTGTCCATGAAATGCCTTAGAAGACATTTAAGAAAAGAAACAGACAGTATTTCATGTATTAATTGAGGATCAGATACATGTGTAACTGTCCAGTAATAAACATTTCCCAGGCAAGCTAACCTAGGTCTCCTGGAATTCCAAAGGTGACTTCGTTACACATGATGTCAAATAATTCATTGGCAAATTTTCAGTAGCAGAAGCTTATAAAAACACAACTGAAGAGCACATATTTTACCTTTTCAGCAAACCAGGGCCTGCCAATAGCATAAGATTTTGAAAAGAATAGAAGAAAAAAAAAACCATTGGGGATGCTGCAGTATTTCCCATTTTAGGAATATTCTTCCCACTTGAAACTGCCTAACAGAAGGTCTCTGTTCATACAAACTCAATACTCCTTATAATTTTCAGTAGCAGGGAGCTGTTTATATACATATTTTCTTCCCATGTGGCATTGCCTCGTTCATTGGTGATGATTGTAAAGACTCGTGTACCTCTAGATTAAGGAGTATAGAGTAGAGGCGTGTTTATAATAGCTCTCTCTTTGGCACTTGCGCTGCCACTCCTGAAATATCACATCCAGATTTTGGCATCCACAGCTGAGGTTGTGTCTGCATTAAGAACTAGTTCACAGCAATCAGAGAGGATCTGTGCAGGATCTGTACAGTGAAAAACGAATGCAGAACACCCAATGTCCCCTCAGCAACTGGGGCTCTTTGGGGTTGGGGCACTGTTTTTTTATCCAAAAAGACAATTCCATTTGGGGCCACCCAAGATAGCTGACAGTGTAGAATAAAGCAGCGTAAGTGAGGACAATCACAAGATTTCCTTTGAAAATATTCTCCTCGTCTGAACAAAACCAAGAGCATAGATGCACCCTGAAAGTGCTGAAAAAGTAATGGGGGGTGGTGGTGGGTTAGAAAACGGCCCATGAAAAAGCAGAGGACTGAAAAACATTTTTGAGACAGAGCCTCTGAAGGAGCTGCTGGAGACAAGATAAAGCATTGACTTGATCTCAGTCAAAAGTGAGTGGGTGTAAGTACTTTGTCAAGTACTGAATACTGCTACTTTGGCTGGAGAGTGAAGATAGACAAATTTAGACCAGAAACACGATAAGTGAATGTGTGTATATATATACACACACGTATATGGCATGAAAGTATATATGTCTATAGGCTTTTGCAATGAAGTTAAAATTTAAAGTGGAATAATCACTTTTATTCTGGTTATAGCTTTCATTGCCTATTACTAAACGAAGTTTTCAGATTAAAATATTGTCTCCCCCCTTCCCCTTCCATGTTAACCCTAACTTAGCCTCAGTTATTGGACATGAAGCAAGGAAAGAATTCAAGGAAATTTTATGACCTCTGGCATGCAGACTAGCAGAGGAGAGAACTGCAAAGGTCTTTTTGCTGTTAACTTCCATGAATCTGTCATTCAGAGGCTGCAGGCTGAAAGCTGATACCCCATACATTGCAGTGACCGTTCTAGGGCATCTCTACTAACAGATGTTTCTATTCTTGTCCAAACACCTTCCTTCAAAGTTCTGTTCTTGCTGTGACCTTCATACCAGGATTTGTTATCTTTCTGGCAATGTTTCCAGAGGAGTTTCATGGACCAAAACTGCTATAATAATTTGGATATAGGTCAGATAAAATATTCATAGATGTTTGCCTGCTTGTCAGTGCTAGAACACAGTTGAATTTCTTGATGATTTCACTTCTATTGAGACTGATAAAACATCTGGACAAAATGTCTTATTTCCTCCATATCCTTAAAACTGTGTGTGTTGTAGAACCTCAAAGTAATTTCTGCCACAGACATCAGTGTAAAGAGAGGCTTCTCACTGATCATTTACCTTATCATTTTAACATGTTTTCTTGTTTCCTTTGGACTGGCTGTAGAGAGCTTTTTCTCTTCTTTTTGTCGTGTGTTTCCTGTCAATGTGCAGCAGACGTCCTGCAGCTTTGCCTGACATTTGGTGGTCCAGATGCTCATGCCACTGCCTGACCTGTGGGTGTTCTTATCTTTGGAAATAAATTGGATACCATGCTAATATGGATGTCGTTTTCCACATGGAGTTAGGGGAAGTCTCTTCCCATTGTGTCACAGTGAGCAGGAAAGGTCTGTGTCATGGGGCATATCTTGTGTGACACAATGAGGTCCCCACCATGACCAAACTGGCTTTCAAACTGGTGATTTCCATCTCGTTATTTGACTCTGTTGAGATTTGGGCTACCAAGCATTCATGTTGATGTAATCAGACTTCATTTTGCTAGGGGATTCTCAGATTTTCATGGGTATTTGGATAAATTGGAAGAAGAATCAGAAAAAAAATTAACTTAGACCAATAAAATATTGCTAAGAGAAACAGGAATCTCTTTTATTTAAGCCAGTGGCACACACATTGATGATCTATTCATCGGAACTTACTTTGGTTCAAAAGAATAGAAGATGCTTAACTATACTGCCAAGAAAGCACAGCATAGCAGACCTAATTGTATCTTTTTATCATGACTGTAAAATTTTGGGACTAGATTTGGTTTCTTAGAGTCAGGCTCCTCCACAGACCTTCAGAAGATCTTGGATCTTGGATTACATCATGGATAAGCATTTTAGGAAAGAGGTATTGAATGGGTAACCCTGAAGTGATCTTGAACTTCTGCTAATGGCCATGAGATCTGGGGAAAGAAACAGCCACACTTTATTTTCAAACCAGGAACCGCAGCTGTGGGAACAAACAGCATGTAATAAACACTTGAATCAAAGTTTGTGGGAGTTTTGTTATTGACTTTGAAGTAAGCAAGTCTGAGGCCTTTACTATGGAAGCTGTGATTCTGTTTGTGGTTTCTTAATGGCTAAAATATCCCACGGTCAGCTCGAGACTAAGGATTTCATTTTTGGTCTTAAAAAGAAAGGCATGAAGAAGAATTCTATATTGTTGTCTAGTCTGGCTTTTATTTTGAAGGGCATTTCTTAAAAAAAAAATAGTGCAACTTGTGTGAAGAGTGTTGTGTTTAGGAAAAAAAAAAAGTTCAAAAAATACCACGCATGATTGATCTCAAGGCTGCTTGCCGATCCAAAGACAACACAGCGCGGCAGTCAAATATACATTTTATGGGCTTTTGTCTGTTTTGCAATAACAGTGGAAAGCATTCTTTAATTAAAATTTAAAACCGTAACTGATTAATTTTCTGTGTAAACAATCCCTGTAAACATGGAAAGTCAGCATTTTAAGGGCAGAGCGGTATAAATTTTGTTTCCTCTCCCGGGTGCTCAAGGGAGAGATGGCAAGAAGGGAGGGGGAGTGCAGGAAGGGACCCAAGAGGGGGAAAAAGTTCAAGGCCTTGGTGTTCTGTACTCGGCGTACACCAGCTGCAGGATCTCGCCTGCTGCCCATTTCTCTGTGCAGGAATGTTGGCATAGGCTCCCTGCTCTTGCTGGGCTATGATTTATTCTCCCTCAGATGCTCCAGGCTGATTTCCAGAGCACCCATTTCCCCCCACGACATGACACTGCCGTGCTGAGTCGTGCAGAGGGATGCACGGCTCCTGGAAAAGAGGGAGAGTGCTCTTAGCACATTGCCTGCAGCTATTTTTCACTTCTAATGGCATCAGTGGTTAAAAAAGTTTAGTTGTAGCTCCTTTCTTGCCTCTCTTTGCTTTCACTGGAATTTTGTTTTTGTCTTCTGTCAGGCATTCACGGAAAGCTTGACAAATGTTAAAGTCTAGGTCCTCACAAGGGCTTTTTAGTGGGATTTAGGTAGCCACAACATAAGAACTTTGTTGAAGTTTCTAAAGTCTTGTGGGCAGGGTCAACCTTATTGATCTCTGGGTGAGGAAAGCAGCAGTGTTCAGCTGAAGTCTGGGTTCTTCCATTGGGACTGCAGGATAATGTGTTTATCCTTTGGGAAAAGATCTTGACATGCAGCATGAGTGGAAAGGCTTCCATCAACAAAAGAAGTGCTAGATCTGACACTCAGGATCCACTTTACCACCCTCACAAACTGAGATAATCCTTCATGCAAGCAGATTTTAGCCATATCTGTGTCCAGTGGCCTCAATGGGTCTCCTTTGGAGCAAGATACCACTCCAGGGCATGAACTGAAGCAATGAGACTATGTCAGTGTTTCAGCTCTTTCTCCATTAGATTTTTCTTTAGAAAATAATAATAATTTTAAAAAACCAAACAAAACAAAACACCATAGGATAGGTGTGAATATTTTACGTGCTCTTTTCCTCAGCTCCGGTTAAATGGTAACACTTTTGATGCCTTGTTTCAAAATGGTCAAGTAAAAGCTCTGTGGGTGACAAGAGTGGTAGCCCCTCTGTCTTTAGCAGAAGTGTCTTCACATCTATTGTAATACAAATGCCTAAAGAAACTATTATTGAGCTGTTATAAATGTTCCTCCTGCTGCTACTGCTTTGCCTGTGGACTTAGAGGAATTTTATCGATGATTTCAGACTGTGTTGCTCTCTGAATAAAAATAAAAATAAATTGAGATACAAACCAAGCACAGTTCTGATCTGACTGGAAGGCTTTGCTGGCACACAAAAGTTATTTCTTGTAATATGAGCCTTTGCCACCTTGGCCATCCCAGCTGCCTTGCCTTAGCTGAACATGCAACTGATTTTTCCTCACACTTTATTCTTTTTCGTTTTGCAGAAAGCAAAATGCAATATTCTTCCCCAATAACACTCTTTCTTGCTTCTTCCCAAACAAGCATCCCCAAGAGACAAATTCCTCTGGAGGTCCAGCGCTGTGAAACATTCACAAGGATGTCTCCCACTGCTACAGTCTTGGAGAGAATCCTGCCATCTCACACAGCCCCTGCAGCTATTTGGTGAAACGGATCCAGCTAAAGTTAATGGTAAAACATCTGCTGGAGTTTTACCCAGCAACTTTAATGGAGCCAGGATGTCAGCCACTGAATTTTGGCACTCTGCAGCAGACAAATATTGTGATCTGAGATTCTCAAGACAGCTGGCCTCCAACCTTCCTGTCTGCACACTAGAAACAATTTCAGAGTTTATCAGTTCTGTATCATAATCAGTTCACTCAGCCATAAAACCTGTTGGTCTCCTTACTTAACTATTTACCTACCTGCTTACCCACTAAAATGGCCATTAACTCTCTTATTCCATCCAGGTTTATTCTCACCAATATGAGTCTGAGTTTAAAGGAAGAACACTTCATGACTTCAAGTATTTTCCACCAAATAATTTGTCCCTAGCATTTCTAAATCTTCTTTCCTTTACCACTGTTGAAAAAGGACCAAGTGAAGCTTGGAAGGAGACATATGTAGAAATTACTTTTGTTAGCAGGGAATGTAGATTATACTGGAAGTGTTCTAACAGTTTAGCTAAGTGTGGACACTGATGTGTCAGAGTGCTCTACTGACAGCTTCTTTTCCTCATCTTCACACTCCTGGCACTCAGAAAAAAATGAAAGAAGAGCACACAGTCCAGTACAGTTTGGAAAATTTTGGAAAATCCAAGACAGAAATGGTGTGGCAGCTCCCAAGATTTGGCTCGTCCAGGCTGAAAGCAATTTACTGTAGCTGTTGCACAGGCTGTTTGTTGAGGAGGAGATGATTAAACAGGACACTCTATTCAGAGCTCATGGTCACTTAGAAGATCTTGGAAGCATTCCTGGAGAAGGACACAGCCAACTGAAGCCCAAGCCTCGCCTTGCAAAGCCATCCCCATCACACAAAAAAGCACCAGGAGCCGTTCCCATTCCATATTCAATTCAGCATAAGTACTCTTTTAAATGTTAGTGAAAGGGAATATCAGCCAGCCACAAAAAAAAGGACAATTACGTTATAGTTTTGAACTGAAGAGCCAATCTTTCTGCATTGAAATGAAACCTGAAAGGTACAAGCAAGGGGCTAAGAAGGAGGAGGGACCGGGAAAAAGTGGGGGGACACAGGCTGAGATGAGAAAAAGACTTCAGAAGCTCCAGCATTTGCTCGAGAGCCCTTATGCCTCTGAATGGTGCTATTTCCCTCGTGCTACAGAGCCACAAAGTTGTTTCCACCCCCACCCCTCCTTCCCCTGGCAATGCGAACAAGATCATAAACGTCAGATGCAGTCTTGTCGCTTTAATGGTCTCATGGCTATGAATAAAAATGGCGCGGTAACAGATTTGTTAATTGACTTTATGTGCAACTGGCATACATTAGGCGGCTCCGTTAGCACCGCTCACAAAGCTGGATGTGTCGCTGCTCGCTCCCACCGCCATCGAATTAAACTTTTAACAGTTGAGAGACCAGAGGGTTAAGCCTAGGAGGCTGGAGTGATATTTTCACTGCCTTTGATGACACACTAAAATACAGAACGTCTCATTTTTGCAGCAGAACATTGAGTCTGCGAAGCCGATGTACATGTGGTTACTATTTGCAGAATTTGGCATTTTCTATGAATAGCATAAAACAGGCAGTGGATCAGCTGTCATGTTTTGACAGGGTTGTCCTTTTTTTCCGAATGCCATTCTTTCTTTTTTTTTTCTTTCTTTCTTTTTCCCTTCATTTTTTTTTTCATCCCCTGTTATGCCATAAATCCACATTTTTCCTTTTTTCCACAGTAGTCTGTAAGCTGGTGAATATTATATTGAGAGGACAGTCTGATCATGCATCCAAAGGTACAAGAAACCTTCTATCATGACAGATTGTGAACTCCCAGATGAGAAGAGAAGGGAATAACGTTTGTGCATATGGGCCAGTGTAAGGGATTTGATCAGACATCAAAATTTTAAATGCAGATTGCACAAATATACACCAGGACTTGTGTACACCTGAAAATCATCATGCCATGAGGCAAGTTTGAGATGTGCCCTTGGGATCTGTGCTTGAATCCTATGATTCTTTGATCTCCACAGGGCAAATGGACTCAATTTGTACTTTCTTTGAGATCAAGAATGCAAGACTAATTTTGAGACACTTATATCTGTGATGTCTTAAAGAAAACATTTGAATATCCCAGTTTTGATGCATGATTTTCAAAATGATGAGACATTTTATCCCACTGCATTATGGTGTCTGTTAAGAGGAAAAACAAAAAACCACCACCAAATCTTATCTCCAAAAGAAATTAATATCGACACATTTATCCAGTGCCAAAGTCTCAGGCTGACCCTTCTAACCCATGGATCCATGAAGGCATAGACAGAGAATTTAAATTTCTTAGCTTAGTGTCTTTTGGAAGAGTGGACATGAGGAATGCATCCCTCAGGAAGAAGCTCACAGACCACAGCTCCTCTCCTTGCACCATGAAGGGGTGGGAGGGGTGGCCAGGTCATGGTCTGTGCACACACTGGTTTGAAGAGCTCTTCACTTTCCAGCACTTTTTCTGTGCTTTTTGTCCCCCGCTGCATATCCACAGAAGGGCAGTTTCGAGAATGAAATACTTGGAAGTGAGTGGCTTCTTTGCCAGCAGCCATGACATTTCAGGGGACAGGCCAGCCGGTGCTTCCATGCAAGTAAGGGCTCCAGGAGAGCCAGGAAAGGAGTTCTGAACAATAGAGTTATTGCTCAAACTCTGAGCTCTCTCTCTCTCTCCCATCTGTTCCCCCTCACCTCCTAGGCATCTCCTTCACCTTCACGCACCGCAGAGGTTGGCTTGGCGCATTCTCTCCTGAACAGGTTCATTTTTTGGGATGCCAAACTCAGGCATTTAATACAGTTGCTGGCACTCTGCATCACATCCAGAGATGAAGATCCCTGTACACTGATACTTTCCTCTTTCTTTATCACGTTCTTTAATTAGATTAAATTTTAGATTAAATTTCCCAACATTCAGAAGCGAACAGGAAAATTACCCTTGTGTTTTGTTAGTCAATTACCATACCAGCTTTTTTCATGGATGGGGTGGTTAATATCCTATAAACAATGGATTGACCAAAATCTGCTGCCCTCAGCTCTGCTGCTTCTCTTGAAATTTCTGCTAATGGTCTCCCAGAGTGTTTGTAAGAAGCAAAATTATTAAAGGAGTTAAATGATGAAAGAGATACCAAAAGGAATAGTCAAATATGAAAATAATTTTCTTTGTGGTAACTTTGAACATAAGATCCTCCCATGCCAAGGCCAGAGGTACCTTCATCCTTGAAAACCATCATGTGAGATGTCCGAAACTGGGAGGATTGTGCCTGTTAGAGGTGTTTTGTTCCAACTCATCATTTGCCCACAAATTTTTGATGCTTCCTTGACACATTTCTTTCTCTTTTAAATTTTCTAGATAGCCTGTCTTGACAAAAGCATATTTCAGGTCATAGGCTGATCATGGAAGCTTTTAAACTCTCTTGCTGACCTGGAATTAGTAGATTCATGCAACTTTCCACCAAACCCAGTACACCATAAAATAACTGTTTTACGCTACAGTGGTATTGCTGGCAATGCATAAAATAAATATCCTGTATGTGCAACACCATAACTTCAGTCTAAAACACTATCTACAGATTTAATAGATGGATAGATATTGCTTTAGTTGTGCAGGGCCTAACACTGCAAGTTGTGTCTTTGGTTTTTTTAATGTATTATTTGGCTGAGCATGTTTAATGACAGTGAACAGACAAGAGATCTGCACAGATACACAAGCAAACTTCCACAACCCCATGACATCCCATAGCTTTATAACAGCAGAGGTCATAGAACTTACTTTTTATCACCCATTCATTCATTCATTCATTCTACCTCCAAATCTTTCTTTAATTAATTTTTGTCTCAGTATCTTGATCTATGTGTCTTAACATTTTAATAATGACAAATGACTGTAAATTCTAACCAGCTTTAAGCAACAAAAGGCAGTGGGCCCCTGGCAATGGACAAGCAGAATATATAAGAAAATTGTGTCCATTTCAGGTGAGCTGTACCAAAATGCTATTTAGGGAAGGAGAGAAAGTAAATTGTTTACTAGGGAATAAAACTGGTATAAGTCAAAGGAGACATCCGTGCTTTGATTCTGAGCCCAACTTTGCTTCTGATTGAGGTATTGCACCTCCATTTTATGAAAAAAATCAGCTGTTCATTGTTTGTCAATGTGCATACCTGAAGATAGGATGTATGCACAAGCAGAAGGTAACTCAGCTGTCACACTTCCAATCATCACCCTCCTAAAGCAAGTTTCCCCTTTTCCCAAGTCTGGCCAGCCCTTGCAGATAGTCTGTTTTACATAGCCACAAATTTATCTGCATAATTCTTTTCCATGAGAAGGATTCAATATGTTACCAGGCCAAAATGTGTATCGGTATTGACCCAGTAACACAACCTACAGTGGGTCAAGGTAGTAAATTGAATAAATCTTTTATAGCTCTCTCTTACTCAGCAGTTACACCAGTGCTCTGTGGGTCCATTGACCAGGAAACACAAATCACTGCATGGGGATGGTTTCCTTCCTTCTTTTCTCAATAGATGGAAAAACATATTTGGGTAATTGTAGTTTTATTGGAATTGAATGCCTTTGGAAGAGGAAATAGTTCTTATTTCAGTAAGTCTAACAGTGTTGTGATGTTCTGTTTCCAGAATGAAATACTTGGAAGTTAGTGGCTTCTTTGAAAGCGTCATTGATTTTGAAAATTTTCTCTCCCATTTTATAAAATAATTTTGATTGTACAATTTTCAAATCTGAAAAGATAATACAATATTTTCATTTTCTCAATAGTTTTTACTTGAATTTGAGTGTATTTTGCCGTGCTGCAATAACAAAAAACCCCAAAATCCAACCAAAACGCAAACATGGAAAATATCCAATGTTAAGGTTTTATTGAGGATCCAATGTAAATAAATTTCAGATCCTTCAAAAAAGGAAAATTTGTTTTTCCAGTTTACCGCAAACCTACGTGTGCCATAAATCAAATGCTAGAAGCACCCCTATTGTCAGTCTTTGATCTTAACATACAGCTCAGAGAAAGGCCAAATCCTAGAGAGTTGTTTTTCTACTACACTGAGCCTGCTTTGTTAGATGAAACTGTGGGTTCACTTCCTTCGTCAGCTGGAATTGGCCTTCCAAACATAGCTGGATTACTAGAATTAAATCAGAGGAACACTGAAAGCTAACTGGGTGATGGGAAGAGGAGGTCCCCACGTGTCCTCTATTTCATACAAATAAGAGTTGGATTGTCTTTTTCATTATTCCAGTGAGGAAAAGACATTTCCAAGAGGCTTGCTGTGGGGCAAGGGAGGGAGGGATTGCCCTTCATCTCACATGGAGATTCTCCTGCCCTGACCTGAATTTGGGTAGATTTTGCAGTGTCCCTTTCCTGCACATTGAAGTTCTGTTTTCTGTTCCCACTTGATATTACATGCAAAGATCATTGCCCTTTCCTGTCCACACACACACACACCAGCATGACAAAAAAAAAAAAAAAAAAAAAAAAAAAAAGGCATATTTTTCATTCTTATTTTGTTTCTTTTCTTTTCCTGCTTCAGCTGTGGGTCCAGCTGGGGAAGGAGTGGGAAAAGGCATGAGGTGGGAGGACTGGGACGAAATGGAGGCAGAGGAAGGGAGTGTTTGTGCATGGGGGGACGTGGTGTCCTCCGGGGAGGCAGTTCCTGTCAGGGAGATTACAATGGTTGTCATCTGTGCGATCAAAAAGGAGGGAAACACTGCGGAAGGGATGAGCCTCCACAGCTGTGAAGGGCTGTTAATAACATCACCACCACGCAAACCCACACCACCCTCACCAGTGCTGCTCTCCATGGGAGGAGAACAGAAAAGTCCCTGCAGAAATTGGCACAAAGCAGCTGCCCCCAGCCCAACCACTGTGGGCACGGGGGGTGCCAGGGCCAAAACACAGACATGAGACACATGCCACCCCCTCCCAGCAGCAAGGACTTTTATCCTCCTTACTTTTTGCTTCTGCATTGTAATTATTCTTTTTAACAACAGAATATTTGGGAAAGGAACAAGTATTGCTGCAGAAAAGAAAAAAAAAAAAAAAAAAAAGAAAAAAAAAAGAAGTGTTTATGAATAATGGAACATTTCAAATCCATCTGGTTTCCGAGACATTTTTTAGTTTCTTGCTACAGCCAATTATATAGCATGCTTGAGTGATAACTGGTTTTATCCTCAGGCTCATTCTGCACACTAATTTCTACACTGATAGTTGCTACCAACCTCTGAGGTTAGTAGCCATATGGTAGTCCAATATGGCACTTAATACTACACTTGTTATACAGTAAGCAGTATTCCGGCAATCATAAATCCACATTGTAGTAGGCACTGTAAAAAAGCTGTGAGTCCTTTTTCTGAGTTTTGGCAGTGATGGCTATTTTTAATTTAATTTCAAGGACATTATAGAATCATTTGCAACTCTTTTTAAATTTTTTTTCCTTCTCTGTTTTATTGCTGATGAAAGTCAAATTGCTGGCACCAATCCTTCCTGTAAATGGCAAAGAGAGTGGAGAGCGATAGTTCTTTTCCTAGCAGAGGATCTCCTGATACTGATGCTTCTGTCAAACTGATCCCATCCAGTAGGAATTGGAAAGCCTCCTCTAAATTGTGCTCTGTGTTGCTAAACAAGTGCCAGTCACTAGAAATAGCAAAGTGGCATTTTGTGGGCTATCCATCTTGCAAAATAATAACCACTCTTAGCATTAATTCAGGGATTTTATCACAATGTCCTCATCTGATGAGCCATACCACAGGCTTGTTAAGGCAAGGATGGTCATTATTGTACCTACCACAAACATCAGAGGCACAGGAAGACAAATGGAGTCATCGGGATAAATGTGAATCCTTTCCAAACTGGGAAGGGAATGTAGGTGTCCTGGCTCCCACACCTCTACAAGCACTAAGTCAAAGACTTTCACAGGGGAATGGGGGGAAATACTCCCATGTAAATGTACAGGAAATTGCATCGAAAACAAATTCATCCTTTCATCAACCTATTCTCATTTCAGCACCATATTTCCTATGAGGTTGAAAAATCTGCTGCATGAGAGCATATGTTCCTTCAAAACTCATTTCAGATGTAACTTTTTTTAGGTTTCACCTCCTCTTCATGCTTTCTTTCCATAAACTGCTTTCCAGGGCTGTTGTTTTTCCTATTTATTTGCTCAGCAATCATTAAGAACTACCTGATTCAAAGAGGGCTCTTCATAAAATGTGTTGGACAATACAAAAGATATTCTGGTGTAAGAAATCAATTAATTATTTTCACCTCTATTAAAAAAAAAAAACAAACCCAAATACAGAACAAAAAATAACAGTTGTCCTACATTTACATTTCTTTCAAAAAGAAATGTTTTTACAAATCTATCAAGATTCTTTTTTTTCTCCAGTGCCTCTAGCAATTAATCAATGAATATAACTTCTAAGGAAGTTTTATGGTGCATGGACTACAATCTATTGCGGAGGGAAGTTGTTCCACATGAAGCTGAGCTGGAGGAGCTAGAATAAATAGACTAAATTTTATCCCTGACAGACAAGTTGACCGAGGGATTCAGGGAAATTCATATGATGGTAAGGGCCAACCTGACCCAATGGCCTGCAAGAGGATGGAGAATTAGCTGCCTCTTATCCCAGATGAAGTCTGAAAACAGAGGGCACTCAGGACAGCTATAAAGTGGACATGATTTTTGATATAATAACACCATGTTATCTTAACTGCTGGCTGTAACCTCAGAGTCATTACAGTGCTCAGCAATGTAGCTACCAAGTTTAAACTGCACTAACAGAATGAAAGGAAATCTTAAAGCATAAAGAGAGCAGTGTCTTTGTGTTTGACTACCTGAGGCTTAAGAACCTGTTGTCAGAAATAGTGAGCATCTTTTTCACGTGATTTCATCTTGGAATGAAAAGTAGCAACTCACAGGATTTCCATAATTAATACATTTGATTTAACTCAGACAGAAGACCTGTAATCAACCCCACTGATACCCTTGCTCTGCTTGTATGGCTGTAAGTACCACAGTCCCGTGTGTAATTTTCTATACCTCCTTTCATATCAGGTGTCGTAGGCACTCCACTATCAACTTACAACAACCTGAATTTTTAAACAGCCTACCTGGTCCTTATCTCAGCATTGAAGTGTGCAAGTTATCTAACTGCAAAAGTCAGCACAGAGATATGTATTTTGCCTGTGAAAACAGATCTTGACCTTTGAATTCAAGTCACTCATTCCCAGAGCTACATGTGGAAAAGTGGGAAAATCGGGGATGTAGTTCCTTCACTCAGGGAAGCTGCTGAACTCAAGAAAGATGTTGGGCAAGCCGTAGGTCACCTTGACACAGAAGGTTTTGCTCTTCTTATCTGAGAGTATTGTCTCTGAACAAACTGATTTTAATTTTATCTTTGCCTCTGCAGTAAGGGGATTTAATCCTGGCTGGTTTGCTTGTGTTTCTCTGCCTTCATGCAAGTGTGATTTTGGAAAAAGGAGGCCTGACTTTAATTTTTCATTAATTTTGTTTGTTTGTTTGTATGTTTCTTCAGGGTTTTTTTGTTTGTTTGGTTGGTTGGTTGTTTTTTTTCTTTGACTGTGTGAGTATTTTTCTTTTTTATTTTCCCAAACAGGAAATTCCTCTCTGGGCTCATCTATTTGGATGTTTACCAACAAGCTTTTCCCTTAGTTAGCTTATTCCACCTACAAACTCAGTCAGTAAAATGCAATCTTGAATAAGAATATGAATGTAAGTGGAAAGGAAACATGGGTATTTTACACCAAAAGAAGCTAAATTCTCTAGTATCTCTCTATTGTAGTACAATTTCATTTGTAAACAAGCTTAAGGAAGACAGTGTCCTGTCTAATGTGAGGTGTCCCTGACCTGGTTTGGGAGCTTGAACTAAATGATCTCCAATGTCCCTTCCAAACAAAACTGTTCTGGGATTCTATGAAAATCTAAAAGGGATTTTTTTTTTTTTTTCTTTTAGGAAAGGGACATTTGGGACTTGGCAGCATTGTGGTTGTCTCAGCAGTTACCATCTCCTCATACAAGCTGAAAGGGAGGGGAAATGTGTGTATTTTCAAAACTGTCCTCTTCCTCTGCTTGTGAAGAACCACAAAACTTTTTTTTTCTTTCTTCTTTACATGTAAATACCTCCAGTAGTGACTTCTTAGATCCATTTGTTAATGAGCTATCAGTCAAGTAGCCCATACCAAAATCTGAAGACAGCTTGAATGAGTGGGCAGTTGGAAAATTCCCCAGGAAACCAGAACCTGCAGGACCATCTTTCTAGGAAGAGCCTGTGCTGTGGATGACACAACGTGGAAAGTCAAAAGGAGCACAAAGAGTCAGCAAATGCATTTGAAAATTCAAAGGAGGGAAAAAAATGAAAAAAGAAAATAAACAATAGAGACAGAAAACAGTTTTCAGTATTCACCAGCTCTCCTCATCACTCCAGCCCAGGGCTTTGGAATAGACCCAGTGGAGGGCAGCCTCCTCTCCACATTTCTGACAGATGGGGCATGCTGCTCACCTTTCCTGCCATCTAGTTTGTATTTTGACAATTCGGGATGGAAACTCCAGCAAATGTATGCAGAGAGCGAAGATCCCCGGCTCCCTCTCTCCTCCCCAGGAAGTTAGCCAGGCATTGCAGAAATGTGATGCGTGAATAACACAGAGTCTAAGCAGAAAATGAGTACGTTTTAAACAAGTCCACTGGAAAAGAATTAGCAGTGAAACTGAAAAGAGCCATATGCCAATAAGGGGGGACAGTGACTCAAAGTGACACGCTGTAATAATATAATTGAGTTAGGATTAAATTGCAGAAGGATAAAAGCAAGGACAGAGCTAAAAAGGTAGAGACTGCGACATGCACTGCCTTGTTAAGTGGGAGATGGTCAACAGGAGGGGATTCTCTTGCCGTTTTCCTTTCATTTATAATTAGGCAGTGAAAGTACCAGGGGCATGTCAAGCCATTTGAGGGTTTAAATAAAACAGCACTTCCCTGAACCGTCGTGGCTCAGTTTCAGCATCCTCCCCATCCCCCATGACTCCTTGGAAGCAGTGGGAGTCTGCAGCTATCTCCTCCTGTGGGAAACCCTCCCTGGCAGACAGCATCCGGACCTTCTCCGTCTCCCACCCTCAATCTTTATTGTTAAGGGAAAAGGGGGAGGTGGCAAGGGTGTGAGGCACCCTTAAGAAATCCCCTGTTTATTTAAGAGTTTTTGCAGGCAGGGGTATGGGGGAGGGCTTCTTTTTTCCTCCCCTGAATTCTCCTCTATTAATATATTCCATTTAAATTGCTCACGGCACCATGTACTAATTAGGACTAGAATGACAGTTTGAGGAGAACAACTGAACCCACTTGAACTCTTGGAGTTCAGAGTTCATGCACATGTGGGAAAAACATCTTCCCATTTATTTCTGCAAATACTCTGCATGGATCATGGAAAATATAGCTGATATGTATGGAAAGAGCTGATCCTGATGGCTCCTGTAGACACTTCAGATTGCAGCCAAAGAGATTTGAAACGCTCATTTAGAGACAACACTCACTGAATTGGTTCTGTTGGTGATCACACATTGAGTTGCACTGATTTAAATGAAAGTGTTAATTTGATACCAGTTTAGATCTACCAGTACAAAAGCACAATGGATGTCCTAGGGCATGTTAAAGCAGGCTCATTCCAGTTCAGAATGAGTCAATGAAGAACAGTTTTCAGCTACACTAAGACAAGAATGCTACACAGAGCTACACAGAACTACATGGAGCTGTGCACCACATAAGCAAAACCAGGATGTTTTAAAGTGCAGCTAGGGCCTTTGTGTTATTTAATCTCAGCACCTACCTTCAGTGGATAGTCAGTGGTTTTTGCGACATTCATGTAATAATAGCAATACTTAGTGATTGTAAGCATGTATCTTATAGTATTTTAGCCAGGTGTGTGAATTGTAACAGGCACACACATCGATTTAAGTTCCCAAAATCAATTTTCCTATTTCGATGGCTTATATTTTGTCCATTTAAAACTCCCCTTCAGGTGCTGACTTTGAACCACTCCCATTCCCAGTGTAGAGCATCCAAATATTGACTTGTTCCAGCTTAATGAAATTGATTTTGACTTCTCACCTTTTATTATTTTGGTGGGAGGTTGTGTGCAGACCAAGTCTGTAATGAAACAGGATGATTTACTCAACACCTCACAGCAAATCAGTGCCACAGCTGGAGATAAGAGCCGACTTCTACAGAGAACCACACGCAAATTTGACTGCAAGTCTTGAAAATCAGCAGGCTTGGATTGCCTGAAAACTCCAGTTTATGTGTTGGTTTCCTTCCAATCTGTTAAGGAGAGCTTTCTATAAGAATAACTTGGCTGAAATGCCTGTGCCTGTCCCTGATCTCTTACAGTTATTTTCACAGAGTCATAGAGTGGCTTGGGTTGGAAGGAATCTTAAAGATTGTTTAGTTTCTTCCCCTTCTCCTTTCCCTTTCCCTTTCCCTTTCCCTTTCCCTTTCCCTTTCCCTTTCCCTTTCCCCTTCCTTTCCCCTTTCCTGCCTTGCCTGTGGTGACCACATCTCCTTTGTACCCCTAAATGTCACCAAAGGAATTAGTTGCCATCTGTCCCGTGTGGTTTATTTGCTCTCTTTCACATTCCCTCAGCCTGAGGAGTTTAGGAGAAATGCTGGTGGTTTGGTGGAAGCACACTGCAAGTCTTTGGAGACACAAGCAATTCAAAAGCAATCAATGCATCTATAAATCCTTGTAAAACTCAGATCCTGAATACCTGGTTACTCTTTCATTATGCACTGACCCAACAAATGAGGCTGGGGTATTCCTAAGGGACTCTTCATTTTTCACTGTGTGCTGTGCTCTGTGTTATTTCTCCATGGCATGCATAGAGGAAAAAAATGTGTCTTGTAAACATTGATCTACTTATTATTCTGCTTGTTTGGATAGCCCTAAAAATGGACATTTATCTACAGTTTAGGTGTCTTAAACACAGTCTGGGTGCCCAGACATAACACGAATGTGGTCGTACAGAGACCATCCATGATGACTGTTTTCAAAGCACTCCTCTCCCCATTTCCTAAACCAGATTTTTGCCTCCTCCGGGAGCATGCAGTTTAGAGTAACTCCTTGGGGAACACAGATTCCTGCAAAGTCCACCACTGAAAAGCTACCTTTCTCAGGTGTTAACGGTTGAGGCCAACTGTTTTGCTTTTTCAGGGAGGGAAGTAGTAAACTGTAAGGACTTGAGGCAACATATATGTAATGACTGACAGCCGAAATATAGAGACATAAAGAAATGGGTGTCAGGGCTAATGCAGTTCTGCACATCTCCATCACACATTTCAGACATGGGCATTTTTCTTTTTCAGCCTCTGTGTTTTAAAACAAACCAGATTGGGGCCATTGCTGCCTGTAGATTATGGCCCTCAAAGTGATAAACATGCTGTTCCATTGCTATTTGCCCCATGAGATAAACATTTCTGATGGATTTTTCTGACAAAACTGAGAAACCTAATAATCGCAACGTCAGAAAAAAAGTGAAAACTGATTCAGTTTGATCCCCGAAGGACAGGAGAGAGAAAACAGCAATAGGAGATACAGTTCTGTAGGACTGAACTTGTCAAAGCTCTTTTAGACTGCTTTGAATAAGCACATCCGCTTGGTGTTATAAATAAAGGTTTCAGATGGTAATTTGCATGGATTAGGATTGTTAACGTTTATCAATTGCTGGGTTTTAAAGAACTCCCAAATTCTTGATAGGAGTAACTCTTTGTAGTGAAAGATTCATGGTGGGAGTGAAAAAAAATCCGATGAATTTCAAGCTACAGATGAGAGAAAGCAAAGCCATCCAGATCTAAACTGAGATACCATTAGTGGTTCCCATAAATCAAATCATGTTTATAGCAGGGATACAGTTGAATTACCATCTGGACTTTTTAACCTCAACATTTATTTCCGAACCCTCCTCCAATATTGAAAGTAAACTTAACCCTTCCTTTCATCTTCAGGACTTTGACCTGGTGCCAGTTCTTATTTTGAAGGAATGATCTGATTTTTGATGGGGACAGAATGTCACACGTGGCATGAGGTTGGAAGGACTGGGAGTTTCTTACAGAAGACAAAGTCGTAAAAGAAATAAAATACACTCAGTCTTAAATGAGATCAGCTGAATAGAGGGTCAGTGGGAATGAAGTCAGGGGGAGGATAAAGAAAGGAGGGTTCATTTTAATTCAGGTAGAGGACGCAGATGGGGTCCAAGGACAGTGTAGCAAAACACGTAACAGTCAAAAGGAACTTCTCTCAGGATATGTGGGTTTACTGGGAGGTAGATGGGTGATGAAGAGCTGGATCCTGTTTTCATTGGTGTTAATAACAAAACTGTCATTGCCTTTAATAGAACATCCACCTACTTGTTTGAAAGCGAGAACTTTAACCCTTCCCTGACAAAACAAATCAAACTCATATCGAGCAAGTTTTAAAGTCTCACAAAAAAAAAAATCAAGTTATCTGAGTCCCAGGTTTTTTGGTGTGTGTGTGTTGGGGTTTTTTCTGCTTTTTTTTTTTGCCTTTTAATTTTTCCCCTTCCTTTCTGTCTACCTCTGAACTTCCTTCCTGATTCAGTCAAGGAGCTGCCAAAGTAGTTAGTAAAGGATATTGTGCTATTTCCAGCTCAGGAAGTTGTAGACAGGTGGGGGTCAGTCTTTTCTCCCAGGTAAAAAGTGACAGGACAAAAGGAAACAGCCTCAAAGTGCACTGGGGGAGGCTTAGACTGAATATTAGGAGAACTTTCTTCACTAAAAGGGCAGCCAAGCATTGGAACAGGCTGTCCAGGGAAGTGGTGGACTCACCATTCCTGGAAGTACTCAAACAATGTGTAGAACTGAGTTCTTCCAGTAACAGGTAACAGTGATCTCTGTAAGGACAGTAAGAGTGAAACCTCACTGCATGCACGTAGGGCTGTGAGCTAAGCATTTGCACAAATATACACACATTTGCCACGTAAGGTGATTATAGAGCCTTTGGCTGGCTGAAAGGGTGAGATTCAAGTAGGGAAACTCATCCTGGGATTATGTCACGTGGCTGGGTGAGTCCTCTGCTATCCTAGCCTTGCATATCAAACACGATTCTTTTCTTTGAGGGCAGTTTCCCTGAAGAAAATAAATGTCTTCCCACCTCCTCTCCAAAGCTGTTTTTGTAAATGTCTTTGGTGTCATATGTTTCAAAGTGAGCTGAACTTTTTTTACTCAGTCCTTGTTAGACACAACCTCATATTTCACACCCTGGCTGGTGCCAGGATCCTCTTGGTCTATTGGCGACATTACTACCATTTCCTATCTCTCTCCTTCCTGAATTTACCTAACCCAGAGCTCTGGCCTTTTGTTGAAATGATTTTCTGCCTTCCGGCCCTGCGTGCCGTGTGTCAGATTATGTGCAAAAGGTCTCAACCCACTTCCCCTGGGTTTAGACACAGGATGAGGAAATGAAGAAGAGTGAAGTTACTGATTTCATTTTGGAGGTCAGGGTGGGTCTTCTCGGGGTAGAGCTGGAGTCTGAAGAGCAAATGCTGCCATTTGTTATCCATATTTTGTCAAACAAACAAGAAACTCCAACAATTATTCATGCTGCTGAGTCGGAAATACTTCTCAAAACAGCTGACAAAAAAGAACAGGAGGACAATAGGTGGATGGTGAGATTATATATATACACTTATATATATAGCCCAGACACAGACATCCAATTTTGTTGGAAACAGTCTGAAGACACGAGGAGCAGTCTGACAATTATCTCTGGACTGCCCAAGTGGGCAGACTGCCTTGTCTGCTCAGTAATTCTCTGATAGCATTGCACAGTCTAATTATGTGCTACCCCACACTGGGAGCCTGTAACATCAAAAGGGTGTCTGAAAACATGCCAGGAGAATGTTTTCCAGTACTGGGGAATCCCAAAACTTGCCCTGTACAGGAGTGTACAGACTCTGAGCCAGCAGCCTGAGGCCGTGCTGAAATTAGAGGCAGAAAAAACCATCAGCATGAGTGTTGTCCTCCTCTGCTGGGGAGAGGACGTACCTTCACCTGCTGCTGGGACATGAGTGGCTTCCTCAGGGTGGAATTGGGTGCTGCTCAGAGATGCTGAGGGCAGCCAGCCCGTGCAAAGAGGAAGGACCACAGAGCACATGGGCATCTCCCTTTCCTGATGATTTGGGCAGCAGATCTTGGCTTCCTGGGTGAGCTGCAGACTGAGCACATCCTCCTGCCTTCCTTCCTCCCCATGAGCTGCCTGACTGGCAGTGTCAATCTGTCACTGTGCCCCCTGCACAGATCTGGTGGCAGTCCAGGAGTGTAGACCCCAACCTGCACACTGCAAATCTGCTGCTGTCCTCGCGGATCTGGGCAACAGCACTGGAGGGGGAGGAAAAAGAAACAAAGAAGCAAACAGACGGAAAGGCAGAAATCCAAAAGCACTTCCTCTCCCTCCGCAGGTTGTTGGTTGTACCTAGAGCTCTGGCTGGTTTATGTATGCATTCAGAGTAAGTTCTCTGAGGAGTATCCTGCAGTCATTTCTCAGCGAGTGTGAACAAACTCATTAACAGCTCCTTTACTGGAATGATAAGTTGTTTCTTAATGAAGGGAAAAATAAATACCCTTGCTAACCCAGGCTCCATCACTAGAAGTCACACATCATTCTTAAAGACTCCTTATTTTCCACCAGAGACATTTGTGTAGAGCCCTTAAACAAAATGAAAGAGCATGTTTCTCTTTCTTAGACGCTCTTTTAGATGCTCAAATTGCACAGCATTTCTTAGATGCTTTCCAGAGTTTTATGCCAGATGTGAGCACCTTGTGCTCAATAAAACAAAAAATAATGATCTCAAACACCACCCATTTTAAGAAGGCCAGGTTTGTAGCATTTAAAACACCAGACTGGGGCCCAAGAGATTTGGGATCTATTCCAAGCTCTGCTATTGACCTGCTATGTAGTTTTACTTGTAAGGAAGTCACTTAAGCTCATTGTGTTTCAATGTGCCCATTTGTGAAATGGAGATAATAATGCCAAGCTCACAAGAGGGCTGTAAAGGTTAATTAAATAGAGTTTTTAGGTGATTTCCCTTCTTTGGATAAAAATTGTAACAGATGTATTGTTCATTAATGAAATTTGTGCAAAAATCACAACTGAATTTTCACAGTGAAAAAATACATGGTGGTTTTGCTTGCGTTTGAGAAAAGTGCCAACGTAGCATTTTTTTTTAATTATCTTTTTTGTTGTTGTTGTTCAAGCTATATTGATTCCATTCAAGCTTCAAAAATCTGGGAATGTTTTGCAAATTTTTTTTTTGGTCCATTTTGGCATGTAACTGCATGATGATGCCTGTACTAGCAACTAGAACAGCTAGGGATCACCATGGGAAGAATTGTGAAAACAAACAGGCAAACAAAACCCCCCCCACAACATTTAAATAGTACTTCAAACGCTCACGTGCTTCACGGCATAAAAATGCAAGGGCATTCATGTCATCAGAATTTGTTAATACCTTTGTAAGATTTGATGCTAGCTGTTTTCAAATGTAGAAGTTTGTTTTCTCTTTCATCCAGACTAACATTTGTGATTCCATGTTTAGAAATTGCATAGAATTCTAGAAAAGGAAATTATAAAACACCCAGGAAGACAATAATAATAATAAACCCCATGCTTCTTATTCTTTCCAGTTTTCAGTGTTCACGCCAGCTGGAACTCAATTAGCAATCAAGTAGTTTGATTGCATGATTTGATGCAGATCAGTCTTCACAGGAGTGGATGGGACATGCTCTGCCCTCCTACCCCTCATCTGTGTGGACGTGGGTTAAAAAAGTCTGGTTACAACACACTATCACATCTTTTCAGACACTAAACCAGCTCCTGTCTCTCATGCAGGTCACTTGGTGAGAATTTTTACTTTCATGCCAGTTCAAGGAACACAGTGGATTATTGTTATTTTTGTTGCCCTTGGAGCCCTTGCATCTCCCTCATGAAGGGACACCTCAAGAAACTGCAGGACAGCAAGAGAAGGAATGTTAAGCCCAGCATTTGTGATACTTGCTTTCATCAAAGCTTGAGTTTGGGCTGAAGATTTAAATGCTTTCCCTCTCTCATTGAACAAGGTGACCTACCCCACAATGAGAGAAATTCCAAATGAGTAAGAGCTATTAAGTTGTCTTGTCCACCTGCCCCCTTTGGTGCAAGATTGAGAGGGGCTCTGGCAGTGGGCTGTGCACAACCCATGAAAAAGGCTGCATGCAAATATGAATAATGTTGTACTTAAAAGGCCAAAATGACTTTACTCTTGGCTCCTTACCCTTCCTTGTAGCTAGTAGGAAGGGGGCCCTGGAACTTAAAAAAAGTTGACAAAAAACAAAGATTGGAATCAATCCCTGAAAACAATAGATTTAACTCTGTGAACTCCATTGCTCTATTCACTGCTAGTGCTCCTCGTGCCATTTCTGCCACTGAGAGATTACCCCAGGATGTTTTTTTTAAATAAAACAAAACCTACCCACTGTGCAAATCTAACATCAATTTGTGGTTTCCTCCATTCAAACTTCTGGGATGGCTGAGCAAGTTTCAGATGTGAAATCAGCTCACTGCAGAATGGAGAACTCTGTAACTGGAAAGAAAACCTGCAAATACAAAGAAAAATCAGTGGTTTTGAGAGCACCAAGGGAAATAGAATTTTTTTTTTATTACATGAAGAGTCCTTCTCGCCCTCCTCCACCTATTTCCATACACTCTGTGTGTACATACATAGAGATATTCCTTTTACTCATTAGATGTTGCTGGATCAGGATTTCACATTTAATTTCTGAGCATTCATCTTTTGTCCCTTGTCCTTTAAAAGATGTAGAATAAAAATTTCCACCCTGAACATTGTCTTCCTCTCTGTGCTTGAATGACTTTTCTGGTGCTTGTGTTGTGCCAGTGACACTCAAGGACTTCAGCTGAGTGCTCAGCTGATCATCCTGGGGAGGAAAAAAAATGAAGAAAACTCACAACCAACAAATCTGCTGCATTTTACTGAGTTCATTGAAAAGATTCATAGAATGGTTTGGGTTGGAAAGGGCCTCAAGGATCATTTAGTTCCAACCTCCTGCTGTGGGCAGGGACACCTTCCACTAGACCAGATTGCTCAATGCTCCATCCAACCAGACTTTGAACACTGCCAGAGTTGGGGTATTCACAACCCCTCTGGGAAACCGGTGCCAGGACCTCACTGCCTTCACAGTAAAGTTATGGGAAGTCACATGGACTTAAGCCTTTCGCACAGGTGAGGCCAAAATTCTGACTGCCTTTCACATATGCCAGGGCGTGTTGGTGCATGTAGATATGTATTACTGTAAACACCTTCTGTGCTTCTAAAAAGAAGTTTATAGAGTTACTGACATGATTTGCTCTGAGTTGAGATTTGCAGAGTGTCAGCTGGGAGAGCCTTTTCCTTTGGAAATGAATCAGTACAAAATAAATGCATTTGGTCATTTCACTAAAATCAGGGATGTAAAGCAGGTTTCCCCAGCAAGAACGAGAAGAAGCTGTGTTCACTCTGGCAGCAAAGACTGAAAAAAAGCAGCAATCAGTCCTGCCAGGGTTTGAGCATGGTGCTTATTAATCTGAATTTACATTTCTTCTATGGAAACAGGGGGTTTCTAAAGTGACCTGAATTACTGTGAGCTGACAGTTGCTGTGCTTACAGACCTTCAACATACTGCGTTCAGGGAAAGAGTTTCCTTCCCAGTCTTTGACATTCTCTGTTCGGGAGATTTTTTATTTTAACCCCAGTCCTAATTGCCCTTCAGTATCAAAATTAATTGTGTTTTCTGCTAAAAGGCCAGTGCAGTTTAAGGTTACTCCAGGGTCCCAGCAGCCGATGCATCTTCTGTAAATGGCTTGATTGCCGTCTGTGGAGAGGAGTGCTGGGAGAGATTTGCTTGACCGAGGCTATACATTACAGTCCAATTAGTGTGAAGATCACTACATGAGTCTTTAACTTTATCTAGGAACTGTCGGAATCCCTAATGCTGAGAGCAGGGAGAGGAAGAAGGATGCAGAGCCCACCTGGGCAGCCACACGGAGACCACGTCTCTGCCAGGCTGCCCTCTCGCTGTCTTGCAGGCAGCAGAGGGAGCAGTTGGAGGATGGAAATACTCGGTGAGCTGCACTTCTCATCCTACAGGTACTTTTATCCCTTTTTTCTCCCTTTATTTCTTTGCTGCTTTACTGATATATTAGTGTATGGTTTTGATTTTGATTCCTTTTTTTTTTTTTTTTCTCTTCTTGAGACAGCTCATCTGAGGTCTGGATTCATTTAATGTAACCTGAGGCAGTGGGCTGAAGTGGATGGGAATCTGCTAGCCCTGGGTATTCTGGGCTGACAGAGAAAGAACAACACATCCAGATATTAAATTAAATTCCCACAATGATCTTTAGAGATGGTTTTCTCCCTGGCACTGTCCCTCTGTCCTACAGCCAGGTCTCCAAACTCAGGTGTTTCATTTAAGTATTCAAAAGTCAGCAAGAGTTAGATTTTTCATTGCCCTGTGGAAGAACCCAGGAGCTCCTGTTCGACTCAGGGTGAAGTCAAACAAAAATATAAGTCAGTAGCAGAAAAGGCCAATTCTGACATTAAATGCTCTTTGCAGGTCATAGGGTAGATCTAGAAGACAGGCAGTACTAGTTAACTCCTGTGAGCTGAAATTACTGCTGTTTGGATCTGCATGGATGAGTGGGGATTTGAAAATAAAATAATAACTATGAATGGTCATCAACTGAAACCATCTCAGTGTGGTTTTGAAATGACAGGGGCCTTACAGTCCACATTAACCACACACTATGCAAACACTGGCACACAAATGTGCTGAAGAATGGGTCCAAAAATATTCTTATCTGTACAATTTTGTTCATACAAGTTCAGTCTGCAACTTAGATAATCTCAACCTATATGTTGTTGAGCATCATTATTACAAAAATAAAACCTAATGAAACACCAGGTTCTGCCTTATCAGATACATAAGGAACATCTGGAATTAATTTTTGGTTGGTCTGTGCCTTGAGTCATCAAGCTTCTTGTCTGCATATCTAGGCCTCATGTCTTCCAAAATATCTTCTAAAAGTGGCTGGAACAACCAGTATCAAACAACACTATTAAGGAATGTTGTAAAAGTTTGAAAGCTAATGAAAAGAAGAATGCCAAGTCCCTGACATTTTTCACATCTCCACCCTTTATTTTTCAGCTAACTTTAAAGCTTAATGTCTTCTTTTCTGAGTCAGTCTCCAAACCAGGGAATGAAGAGGCAGCTGCAAAAGTGGGAAAAACATGGGGGAAAGAAGTTGTTATTTGACACCATCTCACAGAAGTTCCAGAACAGTGAACTTTCTGTAACAGCTCCACTTCTCATTACAATCTCATTTGACACTAGAGCAATTATGACTAAAACAACAACACCAAAAAAATGTCTTCATGAGTATTTCAGCATTTGGGGGATTACAGAGCACCATAATATGTTAGACAGCACACGCCTTCTTTAGTTTCTTTCTGTGCTGTGCTAAAGATATTAGTGTTAGTAACACAATGATGGCATCCATCAAACTGGATCTCTGCTCCTCTCATTTCTCTGCAGAGACAGTTGTCTTCTCCAGTATCTGGGACACAGCCACAGACCTCAGCCCTTCCCCTTTTTTACCTGCTGTTTTCCTGTTTTACCTGCTGGATTCACATACTTAGGATTCCACTCAGCACCAGCTTTCCTACACGGTTCACAACAGATCTTGTATCAGTGTGCAGCGGTGTGTTTGCACAACTCAGAGATAAGGGAGTCTCTCTCTCTCAGAGGCATTTTAGATTAAATAAAGCTGGTAATGGGATGAGAGCTGAGTCTCTCATCCACTGTTCTAAAGGTTCTTTAAAATGACACTGGATTGAGACTCCAGCAGAATAGCCATAATGAACAGCAGGTTTTTTCCTGTGGTCAACAAAGCTGTGCTTTGCTCAAGGTAGAAGCAAATAACATTTACCTTACTAGAACTTATGAAATTAAACATTTAAGAAAAAATAATATTCATAGCATAATTGTATAATAGGGTTTCTCGCCAGAAAACACTATGGGATGAATTAAAGGGAAAAAAAAATTGTGTGAGGGACAATAATGAGGTGGATATCTCACTTTTCAGATACATGCAAACTGTGGGTAAATTCTATGGTATTCAAATTAACAGCAGGTAATAGCTGCTATTTGGATTTCCCATCATTTACCCTCTTTACAGCTGTTAAAAGAAAATTAACTGCTATTAAAACAGCAAAGAAACTCTTTTTCAAAGCAATATAAGATACTATTTCTAATGGACAAAGTAAGCAGAAATGTAAGGCTGTGAAAAAAAAAAATCCCTTCTTGTAAGGGCCTTTCAGAGCTGACCAGGAGTGGATTTCTTGCTCATTTTTGAAAAATCCTAAACCAGCTAATCTCTGACACTGAAAATTGGGGCCTTTAATATGATCTCTAGTATGTCATAAGAACACAAAAAATTATTAAAATTTGCTCTAGTTTAATTCTAGTTTGTGGCTGCAGCATTCCCAACCTCTCTGCCTTAACAGGAAGGTTTGTAAGGCTTGCACAGAATACAAAGGAAAATTCTGCATGTCAGAAAGTTATGAAACAAAGGCAAAGTGGAAATATAAAGTCAAAATGAAACCCTCCATCTTTCTGTCAAACTGAAACAATAAATAATAATGGCATCTTGCATTTATATAGTGGTTTTCATCCAGAAAGCCTGGAAAGCTCTTCGGAAACTTTACAAACTACTGTGGAGGAATAGGAATGATTTCATACACTGACCTATTGAAGGCTCCCACTTCTGTAAACAGTTACATTCTACAGCCACATTACATCTCAGTCTGGGACAGGTGGAGACTGATCTTGAGAGATATTGGATGGATCTGTAGTTAGTCAGAGTAAATCTTCAAAGTCCTGTGGGAATTTACACTGCTGACAGTTATTGTTTCTCATGATCAGGCACTTGGTAAAGAAATAAAATTACAGGTAGATGAAATAGCTGCTGATCCTAGTCTGTGAAATATGGCAATGGCAGCCAGAGCTTTACAATTAAAATCCCTGGTAATTCATCAATCGTGGGATGGTAAACACACTCATTTTAAGGAGTCCAATCCTCTGTCCAGCCATTCCTCATTGTTATCATACAGCTGACATCCTTTCTTTCTTATTTTAATCTCTGTGTGTATATAGAAAAGGTGTTTTAAGAGCTAGTTGAAAGCAAAACAAACCTCTCAGATTTACGTCTCTGCCATGTTCAATTGTCAGGCAAAGCACAGAAGGAAATAAACCCAAAGTATGAGTAATTAGTAAGCTCAGGAAACTTGATTAAGCTTTCCATTTCTATCATATGTTTCCCTGAAAAAAATCACACCAGATACTCGAGAAGTCTGTTGGATATTAAGAGATGGCATAGATTTTCAGATCCTCAATGGAGGAAAATTCTTGCTGATTTTCATGGTCTTTTTGTTCCAAGAAAGATCACATAATTTTGGCTCTTGAATAATATTTCTAAAAGTAGCAGTCAGCTCAGGAATTCCCTGAATGTGAATGTATTTCTCTATCAGCTGGTGCAATGTATTTCTGCACTGGAACACCACTCTGAAAGCATCCAGCCAGCACCTCCTAAGCAGCAAAAGGAAGAGGAATGAAACAGGAAAAACAGTTCCAGGAACAACAGAGTAAGAAATTGCCTTCAGATTTGTGTGTCTTCATTTCACCGTCCTGTAGTAGGTAATTTTGAGGGGCTCACATGTTATGGGTGTGAGTCCTGCCTAAGTTTGACCCCATATCTTCATTAGATTTCAAAGAATATACTGGAATTTAAAGGGGTGCTTGTTCTGCTTTCCCAGTCTCTGTCATCCTCTCATTCAGCAGCCAGAGGAGTGTTTGGAAAGCTCCCCTGTTCCCTTTTCCATCCCTGTCCTTGTCGGTCTGTCTGCCCTGAGACCAGAATTTGTGGTGTTCAGCCAAACTGATGCTTCTTAACACTTCCAAGGTGAGCAAGGGGGACCGGGGGACCACAGCACCTGGTCTGCAGCCTTTTTTTATCCAATGCTCCCCTGGCTGATGTGTTTGGGCAAATGGAGAAAAGGAGAAAGAACATGAACCACCCTAACTAGTGACCAGAGCTATGATTAAACATGACAAAGCCCAAAGAATCCACCTCTCCTATCAACACCTGGCAGAAGAGCAGCATTAACACTGTGCAACTCAAGAAGGAAATGTTGAACCAAAGGCAGATGCCCAGACTTCAGCTGAGAAATACTTTTTTCCTCTCTGGGGAATTTAGTACCAAATGAAGTTGAGACAGGGACAGTGTGTCTGCATTTACTTAAACTGTTCTCTGTACTAAGTATTCTATAAGAATCGGAAACTGTGGAAAAAGTCTGGAGGCCTCTCAATATTAGTGGTTTTTTAGACTATTAGGAATGTATTTTTATGCCCTCTAAGTTTTTCTCAAGTCAGAGTATTCTCTTGAGAGACTGGAAATTTCAAATCAGAGCTGTAAACTCAATCTCTGGATCAGTAATTCCCATTGACATCATGAAACACTCAAGAAAAAGCCTGATAGCTACATTTTGTTACAAACATGAGCTATTTAGGCATCCTGATTGACAACCTAAATTTTGCACATTAAATGATGGGATCTTTGGCTTCACAAAAGTATTCTTCCAGACGATAGAAACAGTGTTGAGTATTGTGAAAAAAAAAAAAAGGAAAAAAACCCTTTTTATGTCAAATCAGTCATTTCAAGGTTACGTGCCATTAATTTGAATCCCATTGATGGTATTACTGGTCTTCCAGGTGGTTTCTGGGGAAGCTTGGGTAGTTCATTACACAAAAGCTAGTTTGCTGGTGGAATATAGGTTGATATGTTCAAAGGCACTCAGGGTTGCCATAGGACAAACTTTTGTTAAAAGTAGGTGAATGTCAGATGCTTACTTCTTCACGCTTCTGAAAACCTCCTGCTGTTTTTGCTTCTTGAACATGAGAAGAAGGTTGTCCAGAGCAGCTATTACGGGCTACTTATATCAAATCCTTCATATTGCTGGTGACTGGGAGCCCCCAAGAGTTCTTGTCCCACATTTTGCCTGGCAATTAAATAGGCCAAGATATAATTTGCGCCCCATATTCTGAGTGTTGAAGGCAGTAGGTTTCTTCATTTTTAGCCTAACTCTTCTGTCACCTTCACCAGTTTCACATTATTTATGTTAACTCCATGGCCTAGGGGTGGGAGGGAGAGGGGAATTATTCCTAATTTACTGAAAGTGAGAGAAGAATCACTCACTTCTTTCTTTAAATTTCTGTGGAGGATTGTTAATCAAAGTTAAAACAAATCTGTGTTCCAACGCAGAGGTGGGCGAGGAAATGTGTGCCTAACACATATGCACTTTGGGGCTCCTGCAGAAGGAAACAGAGTTCTGGAAACTGTTGTGAGAAAAACATTAAAGACACCAGACTCGATGCTATGCCACGGACTGGAAATGAGGCTTCAGACAATATCCAGCTATGTTTGAACCTACTTGAAGTGTTGCTCTTTATTCTCCAACCTGAGATGCACTACGTAAATTATCTCCCTTTCTTATTTGCCTCACGTTTGAGGAGAGCCTGGCTTGGAGCAGGACAATGACTTAAAGTAAGAGCCGGGCAGAGAATACATCAGGAGTTCGACCTGCAGGCCTATGAAATGCAGTGTCATCATAACCCAAAGGGCGTATCATTAGTCACTGAAGGAAGGAAGTGCAAGCATGCCCAGAGAAATCAATAGAAGGTCCTTGTCTAGTAACATGAAGAGAACAGCACCAGTGTTTATGTCTTTGCCCTTCACATACTTTGCTCTTCCTTCCTCTCCAGTCATCTTTTCGCTTTATCCAGAATTTCATTTTCCTGATTCCTGAGTACAAACGGATGACTGTAGTAACCAAGACTCAGGCTGCAATCCAGCCTTTTCTCAGAAAAATATATTTAAAAAAAAAAAATGTCCATCAGGCCCAGTGTTTCTGTATGGTGGTTATCTGATTTGGCTCCTGCTAACTAAAAACATATGCAACTGGTTATCTCCATCAACACAGTTTAATTCAGCTCTGGTCCGTATTAGTGTGTTTTTCTGCAACTGATGTCTCTTAGTGCCATGGGTGAACTGTTACTGTTAAAATCATGTTTAAATATGAAGATCAAACAAATGGTCCAAAGGTTTCTAGCATCTAGAGATTCATTAAGCGACACAAAAATACTTTGCCATGTTTTAGTTAAATGTAATAACTCTTCCCAAAAATATCATGCTTTCAATAAATACTTAGCCGTCTTTTAATTAAATGTATTAACTCGTCTCTAAAATATTATGCTTCCAATAACTGAGGACCCAGACTAATAAAGTATTTTAGAGTTTTTCTAGAATATTAGGTAATAATTAAAAATTGTCAAGGCTCCTTTTAATTCCATAATCCTGCACTTGACCTGTTCTTTTTTTATGCCTCGGACTGCCCATCCATAAAATGAGCAAAACAGTAGTAATGTGCATCCCAGGGAAGGTACAAAGCACCACTCATTACTGTCAGGAAAATGCTCTGAAATTATTCAGCTGTATTCATAGTAAAAACCCAACGAATTAACAAAATATGTTCAGGCAATGCACATTTGTCGGCTTCCATGAGAAAACTGTGAAGTGTTATGAATAATGTGGCTCGTTGGTGGCTGTTTGCTCTAACAATCCTGATTTGTACGTTACATGAAAGGCAGAGGAATTTTTTCATGCTCATTTTGACCCTTCCTCACACTGCCCCTGATTTCTTTCTTTTCTGGCCCTTGACAGCAGTACACATCAAGGACAAGAATATGCACAAAATGCACATCAAGGACAAGAATAACTTTTTAGACTAAGATAGCATTTGTATTATTAGAAGAGGTTAGGGTGTGCCTGAGAGGGCAGGAGGTAAATCTGCTGAACAGTCTAAAAGCTTTATTTATGGAAATCTCCTTTTTAAAAACAGGGGAAAGGAGGAATATTTCTAATAACATCAAAAATTCTCCAAGATCTCAAATCAGCCAAGCTGTACATGAGCCTACACATGCATACACACTTCAGAACCAACTTTTTTTAGTATTCAGACCTCTGACCCTGGACCAGTTTTCCAGCTAGAGGAAGTCAGCTTCAGTATATGAAATTTGATGGAATTGACAACAGTTTACTCCGGCTGAGGGCTGTGACAGAGTCTCATTATTCCATAAGGAAAATCAGAAGTATCTTATACAAGACTGAACAGAGTTGTCTCCTACAGGAAGAAGCAAAGTGTCTTTTCTGATAAGTTTAAGAGCTTCTGACACATCTGTCTCTCTAGCCCTTTACCCAATGACCCACTTGCCAGTGGAAAACTCTGAAATCAACCTTTGCAAGGTCAGCTGAACTCTTCAGCGCTTCCTGAAGGAAACCACAGTCTGAAGGAAACCAAGAATCCTCTCAGCTGTTCTCAAGAAATTAAAAAAGTACCCAAACACAACACTCTGAACCTTCTTGTATGATTTAGGAACCAACATATCTGTTTTCCCCCACACACCAATTTTCAGTCAGTTGAGCACTTAACCTCAATCTGTTAACCAGCTTTGTGAGAATTCTCACTGTTTGTGTGACTTGGCCCCTTGTAGGAGAGAATACAGGCTGCTCAGTCCTATTCCCTGATGATTTCTGAGAATATGACTGCTGTTCTATCAAAGCACAAATTGTATGAAAATGTAGAATTGGCTGCTGTTCTCTATTTGGAGGATAAGGGTGCACTATGCAGGGGCAAAGGCCAGGCTGAGAGAACACAGGAAATCTAAACAAAACCTGTCCCGGAACACCTTTATAAAAGCCAGTCTTAGTCTGCTCATCAGAGTCTGCTCCCACATCCAGGAGTGGATCTAGCACCTAAAGGGAGAGAAGAGGTGAAATTCTAAATATTGGGATGGTCCCCTACCTGCATTTGTCCTCCCAAACAAGATTGAATTTATGATCAGGAAAGCTGAAATTCTTCCATTTCTAAGGGGATTCAATTGCTGACAGCTGAAAAAGCCAAATTAATAAATAAACAAGACATCATTTGAGAGGGTTTTTTTTATCACGTTTTATGGCCACATAAAAATATTATAGTAAAATATATCTTCTCTCTCTCAACAGAGAGCTTGGGCTGTCTCCTTTAAATATACACTTCAAACACACTGGGAGCTTTGCACAGTTGAAATATAATTTTATTTGAATAATAATATTATTTTTTATCACAGATATGCCACCATGGCTTATTTTTAACATAGTGATGTCACCCTAACAGTGAGATCAGTCTGCAGAACATCCTACTGAGGAGTAGAGGTGAACTTGCTACATAATAAATAGAAAAATTCAAACCCTTTAAACAGTATTATAGGAATGCAAAACAGAGATACTGTTTGACACCTTCAGAACAGAGACAATGCACTTTTATGAAAAAAAAAGAAACAACACTTCTTTATCTCACTTAGTAGAAGAAATTATTTATTTTAGTTAATGCTAAATTTCTTGTGGATATATGGACTATGTATGTGTGACTATGTATGACCTTTCTGCAGCCAGCCAACACTTTAATAACAACAATGCCATAAATCTTCTGATATTTGAAAAAGATCTTCATGATGATTGGAAATATGGAGGAAAATATTCAACTAGAATAACACATATTGCCCACATACAAGGTATCTCCCACTCTTACATGTCAGTTTTATTAATCATTTGAATTTATTATGACATTTTATGCATACTACAAAAACATTAGCATATGTTCGTTTTGCCCCAAAATAATTGCAGCTGGAAAGACAAATAATGAATAAATTAACTGTTAAATCTGGTTGACCCCTGGATTTTCAGTTTTTCAGCAAATCCAAAAAACACAAATGTTTTATGGAGATGAAAATGTCTTTTAAGGATATATTTTCAGCATGTCAAAAGAAAACAAAACCATTTCAAATCAAATAATATGTTTCTGTAGATAGACACTGAATCAAGTTCCAGTTGTGGCTTTAGCATATTTTAGTGGTTTGAATTGAAAAGAAAAAAAAAGGAAAAAAAGAAAGAAAGACAGGAACATGCCATCTGTGAAAGATTAATATTGGAAGATTCTAGTAAATATTTGAGATGGTTTTAGGCTTGAATGACTGAGCCTATCAGGGACAAATTCTTCATGTGTGTTTTTTGGTTCTCCTTTCAAGAGTTCCTGCTAACATTTCCCCAAACCCTGCTATCACTGGAAAATAAAGGGGAGACCCCCATAGCCAAGTGATGAGGCTGCTCCAGACTCACAGTTCAATGTTATTTGTTTGGTTGGAGGCTCTTTCTTTTTCTTTTAATAAACTATTCCCCCAAAGCCTATCTACCTAAAGACTATTATCTGCTTAATTTCCTGCAGGCTTAGATGCAGAAGCAGGTCAGTTGGTTTAATTATCAGCTATGGAGATGTGAAGGAACTTGAAACTCAATTGAAATATACAACGGGGCTTTTTTTTTCCCCTGGATTCCTTTGCATTAGCAAAAATACCTGTTCAAAGCACAGACTGACTCAGCTGTGGCTTAGAGAAAGATAAGATTGTGTGGCAGGAAAGCCATAATGCTAATATTGTCCACTGGACAGAGTACATTTGCACGGTGATTAGTGATGGCTAATACAGTGAAATGCTATACATGGGGAAGCAGGCAGGAATTTACCTCCTGACTATCAATTCTCCTTTTGGGTTTAAAATGTAGTCCTACTCCCTCTATCTATATCACGCTGTCCATTAAGTGCCAGACAGACCTAGAAATGCCTTATGAATTTTGGAGTCCTAAATCCATATGACACTATTCAGCCAATGGTCTTCTCCTCGCCGTGACAGAAAGGCACGCAACACTTCCTCCAGTGATTGGATCCCTTGCTGGGAGTTTTTTGGCACAGGAGGGAAATGCTTTTTCTTTTAGAATAGGCTTTTTCTGTGTCCTAGATAAAGTGTGAGGAGGGCTAAATAAGCAATAGTAGGTTGCCATGCCTTCCAAGTTCACGTCTTTTCTTTTTTTTTCCTCTTTTTTCTTCTGTATAATTCTAGGAGTAAGTATTGGCAAGTCTTTATTCAGAGACAGGCATGTAGAGGGAGCATTCAGAAGGAAGGAAATCCAATTAATTTTGTTAGAAATCCAATAGTGTCCCAGTGAACACAGGCTTCCACCACAAATCTGCAAGTTTATAGAACTGTTAAGGTACGTGGAGCATCCACTAGGCTGAAAGACAGAGGTTGGGCTCAGTGTGGATAGAGTGATATCTGTAATATCCCATAGAAATCCATTGAGAACACTTAGAAAAGCACAATATCCTTTAAATGTAACCTTGATAATGAAAGGAAAGGGCTCCGGTTCCTAAATAAAAAACAACAAGCCCCGACAGGTCAGAATTGATACCAGCATTTGCTGCTGCCTGAAACTCCTGCCGTGCACTGAGTGCTGCAAAAACGTCTGTTATTTTTAACTGTCGGGTTATTGTCCATCTTTAGGGATGGGGAAATTTTAGGAGCACAATTAATAAGAATAATACAAGAAAAAAAAGGTTAGTGTTGTGGCAGACCTCTAGATAAAATACCTAAGGGGCAGGGGTGAGGAGACAAAGGAAGCCAAAAGGGAAAAAGCAGGTATGGGAGGGTCGTTTTGGAGAGAGCAGCTCAGAAACCCCTGAACTGAGGGTCTTTTATATATAGCACCACATTGAGTGACAAAATGGTAGCTGTCATAATGTGCCAGTTAACATGTCCAATATGAGCCGATCGTTTAGCGTCCCCCGGGATTAGAAGACAGAAACATGACAAAGAACAAAGAACTCGGATCAATAATGCTTGGGGAAATAAGACAGAGAAGGTTATTTACTCTGCATTGATCCGCTGCTGCAGTCGCGTAAACTTGGCCTGTTTTTCTTTTGTTAACCTTTAAGCTTGAGTATACTCACAAGCAACTAGGGAGCCAACTAACAGGTGTAGATTAAGGATCGAAGGAGGTCATCGTACCTCTGTCACCACTAGGCACCCATGTAACAACATCCCTGAAGAAATTTAAACATCAATAGCTATAATAAGGGCAAATTTATCAAGCTTGGCCTACTTTTGCTGGGAGTCTGGCTGTGTCCAGTCAGTTTGCCCTTGCTAAAGCTCAATTGATTTGGACATTCTTTTACTAGAGTTGATTATCAATTGTGACACAACAAATTTGTTAGCTTCCAAAGCACTGGAGTTGTTGTTGCCATTGGAGTCTCTGAAGTGAAAACACCTGGCCATGCTCAAGTTTTACTCTTGCTGAGGAGAAAGAAAAAACTAAAAAACTAGGGGGAAAAAAAAATAGACAAGGGGAAGAAGAGAAAAGCAGAGAAGCCCTTTGGTGATCTCTCTGTAGATTCTGGTTGCACTGGAGATACCTGTACCGTGCAGCTGGAACATCTGGATTGTCTTCTTTGGAAAATTGGGAGCATGAGGAAATATCAACTTAAAGAAAACTGTTTGCATCAGGAAAAGCCCAGACAGCTGTTAGCTATTCATTTTTTATGTTTTATGATTTGTCACCTCAGTCATATGGAATCATTCCTGCTCCCTCTGTGGATGACAGACTCTTGAAACCGAGCAGTAATGAATCTCGTATGATGGGCAGCAATATTCTTTAAGCATGACTATTCAAAAGAAATAATCATTCTTGCCGAACTCCATGGAACTTGTTAAATGTGAAAATCCATTCACCGGTGCTCAGGAGCTGTAGTTAATTAGGCTAAGTGGATATTTTGTGTAGAAACATGATGGGATGGAATTTGTTTGTTTTAAATACTGACCTTTTCCAGTTTAATAGTAAATGTTTCATGTTGTGCCAATAGTATTAGCAGTACATTTAAAATGTAATTCTGGAAATATTTATCTTATTTAGTTTACTTCAAAACCAAAAGGATGATTATAACACTATAAAATTATACCAGATTTTCTATTTTTCTGGATCAAAGCATATGCTTCTTGTCATGCTATGTAACATTTTGATTTGTGTATCATAGAAAAAACCAAACAAATTAAATAAAAGGGAAAGACCTTAAAATTATAAAAGGTAAAGACCTTATAATTAAAAGTTGAAACCCACTTGAAAAAATCTGAAAAGAAAAATGTAATATTATATGGTAGCCTTTCTAGAACAGACATTTTACCCAGAATTTTGGGATGGAAGCAGTGGTCTACCTGTAGCATTTGCTCTAATATTCTGGCTTTTGATCAACATTTTAAAGTACCTCTGCAGCATGAACACCCATATATTTCTAGTGCAGGGGCACAGAATCAGTTCACAGACATCTGAAAATAAGTTGCATTAGTTGTTTTGCTGATCTGCACCTATTGCTGCCTGATAGTTTAGGTGAATAAACTTATGGACATGGCTCTACTCCTCTTTTACTGTCCTGTAGCACTTTTGGTCACTGATGGTACTCAGGCATTGACTGGCATAGCTATGGCTCAGCTCAGATTTTTACAATAGATTCTAGAAAGTAACCCCCTACTTTACACTTCCCATTGCAGCTTGATTTCCTACAGCAGTCAGAGATGCACTTGCTTGGGATAACCTTTCTCCCATTAATGTGGCAATCAGAAAACTCTGAATTTAATTTAAGGTCTGTTACATGTTTCTTTTTGTTTATCTATGATTATGTGGCACAAAGAACAAACCTACTGACAAAGGAAATCAGATCCTGCTTCCCTCCTAGAGATGGGAATCTGTTGTTTGCATCTCTCGGCATGCAAAGTTTCAGCTTGTGACCCTTGCCCCATCACCTGTAAAAGTGTCACCACACTTTCTAAGAGCATTTAAGGCATTTAAGAGCATGGGAGGGAGAAGGCAGCAGCTTTTAGGGCATCAGAAATGACAGTAATGTGCACTGGAACTGTCTGCACAAGCAGTGTGCGCTGAGGCAGTTGTATTAGATCAATCTGTGCCAGAAGAGAAGCCACTGACAGATTATTTCTGTGCTGGAGAATGAGTTGCAAAGTGCACAGTCCTCCATAGGATAAATGGAGAACAGCTTGGTATGGTCCTCACCAAAACTTCCTACCAGGCAGTGGCTATTGAGAGCTCAATGTGAAATGAGTTAGGGCTCTCTCAGCCCTGCCAGGACGATAAAAAACAGCACTCCGGTTAGCAATAATCAGCATCCTTGGCCGAGGGTCTATGGATTGAGTGAGCATGGAGAATGAATTACCCTCTCTCCACAAGATGTGGTCCCTCCAGGTCAGGGCTCAGGTGAGAGGAAAAAAGTGTTATGGAGTCACTTTGATTTACAGCTGAGGAACTGGTCTTAATGGCTCAGTGGGGCTTTGAAGGTGCTTGTCTGCGCTGGGAGCCTTGGGAACAGACCTGCCTTGCAGGGACAGAGCCCATCCCATGGAAATACCAAGTGGAGCCCACTCTTCTCCCTGTCCTTGTGCCATGGGCCCTGTGGGGAGGGTGGGATCATGACACAGGGCCTTGTCCCCCTCCCAAGCACACTGCAGCTGTGCAAAGTCCTCCCTCTGCAGCTCTGAGGTTTCTAAACCCTCCTGTGATACTGCAGAGCACAGAGTCAGAGAAGGAGATCCTGAGGCCAAAGTGGGGCTGAATCATTGCCCAGGACTAAACAGGGCAAAATTTAGGCTACTCTAAGGAAATTTTCTTGGTGCTTGGCACTGTGGTGGACCGCTCCAAAATAACCTGGAGACACTGAGCAGAGATGGAAAGGATGTGGGATCAGGTCTTCTTCTAACCAACAAAGTTATGAAAATGTTATGAGAACAGCAAGAATGGAAAAGAAAATCTTAAAAAAAAAACAAAAAGGAAAGGAGGGAGGGAATAGCACACACACGATGCTGAAGGGCATATACAGAAAAACTCCAATCCTCCTTTGGAGAGCTCTTTAAACCCGGGCGTGAGTGTAAGCAAATGAAGCCTTTCAAACCCGGCTGCGAAGCCAAAAACCCGAGGCAGATGACGGTGCACTAAAGACACCACGTTTCCTGGTTGCATGCTTATGCTAGCATGCTTTCCTCACCCAGAGGCCTTGTCCACCCTGACCTGTTCCCTTGTACTGGCCAGTTGGCCACTTGGCTGCTCTCCCAGTAGCCAGCGCTCTCTGAGCGTGACATCGATCATTGCTGTAGTGAGGAAGATGGCACTTACCTGATGGGGTAGGCGGAAGCTCCCTCTCTTACCATATGCTGGGAATTGTCAGTGGCTGCTTGAAGCCAAGGCTGGCTTTTTCTCCTGCCAGGAAACAGGCCTTTTCCAGAGCCTGCCAAAAAGGAGGGGGGAATTTTTTTTTTTTTTATTTTTTATTTTTTTTTTTGCATATTACGTTTCACACTGAGCAGTTTTATAGCAGACTGGGCAGTGCTGGGAATTAGGGATCACAGTTTCCTTTGGTGCTGGGGACAGACAGCAGACAGTGAAATAAGAGGCACTACAATGGGTAAGGGAAAAAAAAAAACCATAAGGAAATACAAAAGAAAGTGTTTATATTGATTCTCTCCAGAAATACAAGATCTGCCACAGCCAAGCAGACTAGTGAGTCATTAAAGCCAGCATCCTGACTCCAGGGGTGCTTCAGAGGAAGAGGAGGGGAGGAGGCATGCTGCCAGCTGTTCCACGTCCTTTGGAGAGAATCACTTTCTGGATCCCAGCCCCATCATGTCCTGGCACATAGCACTTGACTGCTCCATAACCTTTCTCAGCCCCACAGACCCCATCCCACTTCCCTTCTCACTTTTCAGGTTGGAAAAAGCCTGGAGCCCATGTGTGTTTGCATCATGGTCCCAGCCACACTGAGGGTAGGACCATCCTTGTTGTCATTTTTGGCCCTGAATTCTGAATTAAAACCAGCATTGACCAGAGAGATACTGATCTTTTATAGAGGACACCCAAAAACTGTATTCACCCAGGAAAAGTTTGGAATGTGTTTCCATTTAGGTGACTGGGATAAGCAGGGCTGTGGCATCTCCCACCAAGTGTGGATTTCCTTTACAGCAGATGCCACTACTGCTGTGATAGTCCCCTGAATAATCCATCCCTCAAATGCTGAGACAATCCCCAGGCTTTCAAGAAAAAGAGGTTTCTCCATTTCATTCAGAAGCTTTGACATATCCTGATGGCAGTGGGCAAATCTGAATCCAAGAAAGGAAGACCAAGATCTCCAAAAAGGATTGAAGGATTGAAAAAAAAGGGGAATGGGAAAAGAAGGGAAGTAATATTTTCCTGCATCTGTGGCACAAACACTGATGTTGTATCTGAAGAAATTGGTTCTTGAAACAGATTTCCACTTCAGCTTTCTAAATATCCCTCCTTTCCATCTTTTTAACCTTTGATTTGTTGTTGTTTTTTTGGTTTTTGGTTTTTTTTTTTTTAAAAAAGAAAAGGGAGAAAACAATTTGCCATCCAGACAGGGAAGAGATGTCTGTTGAATCACAAATCAGAAAAATGTTTTTTCTTTCGGTGAGGGGGTGGAGTTGAAGTGGAAGAAAACCAGGCCAAGGGATTACTTCTCATTTCTTCTAAGGAATGAATCCTTAAAAAAAAAAAAAAAAAAAAAAAAAAAAAAAAAAAAAAAAAAAAAAGGAAGGGTCTATTTTGAATTACTCAGCAGTTCTTTTTTCTTATCATTCTTCTATGGAAAGTTGTTGTGGTTTTTTTTTTTTTCCCTAATAACGTGTTTATCACGCAGTCCTGCACATTCACCCATCCACACACACACAGATCTCTTTATACAGAGAAAATCAGGCTGGCGCTGCAAAAGTGCAGAGAAGATCTTTCGCTAAAATGATCTCAAGGTCAGTTTTGGGGGTCTTTAGGTTTCTATATTCAATCCAACCACGTTTCATGTCTCTGCTTTGCTTGCTTAACTTACAAGAAACTTGGGCACAATTTTGCTTGTGTTGGCAGTTTTTAGGTGTGGATTCATGCAGGCTATTTACAAGATGCCAAGGGATGTCAAATCCTGAACATGTGTTTTTGTCCTACAGTCATTCTCTGACAGCAGAAATAGTCTGCAGCTTATCAGATCCATTTGCTGATATTTAACATCTTTTTTTCCCGACAAAGGTTTGGGGTGAGATGAATTTTAATGTTTCTCTGCACTGAAGCTGACAAAAAAAAAAATCTTTATGCATTTAAGTTAGAAAGTGGAGCTTGAAACTGTGAGAGAAAAAAAAGCCAACTCCCTTATTTACAACATTTTTACTTTTCATACATAGATACAACTCTGCTCATTTTTTTAAAACACTCAAGGTTTTTGGTAAACATTTTACTCAATCAAGAGGTAGAGCCACATGGTCATGGATTGAAACATGCATTTTAATGTATATTCCTGATATTGAAAAGATATTAAAAGTCTGATGATATTTTTTAGGAGATTATATTTATTTAAACTTGAGCAAGATATAAAATCACATTTTCTCAATTTTTTACATTTTTATAATAATCACACAAAACCCAAAATATTTTTTAAATGTACAGATTTTTGTAAAATTATCAGATAGAAAGAACACCCTCTGAGCCTATAATTCCCATACAATTTTAGCAAATAGTGAACTCCCCAAATGAAGGGTTTTATAAAAATATATGGGTTCTCAGATACTATAAGTGATACTTTGAAAAGAGAATGGAGACTTAGGTAAGCATTGCTATAGACATAGAAAAAGAGGTAGCAATTTTGAAGAATACTTACATATTATGAGAGCGAACACACAAGTGAGTTTAATTTTGCAGGCAAAAATTGCTCACAAAAAGGGGATATTTTTCATGCATCTGAGTCTTAATAAACATCTGAGCTATGTCTGCTATGGGGGCACCTTTTAAATTCACAATGCCATATACATATGTTTTCATATTGCAGTAGATTTGTCATCCCTGGTTTCTGCAGACATCATTCTATTCAGAGCTATTTTTCTTCGCTAAGCATCTTCCTCGAGTTCTCTGTTTCAGCACAGCCTATATGTTAAAACATGCCCAGTGCTTTAACCTTGTGCCTAGAGGTACTCCTCTGAAGGAAAAAGTGCCTTTTTTTTTTTTTTTTTCCTGGCAGCAAACAGAGACAGCTAACCTGGAAGTTTGAATGCTCAGTGTCTTCTCCAAAATTATCCAGACTGCTTTTGTTTGCAGAAGTCAGATTGTGCAAGCTGTTGGTGTGTGGCTTGTCCCGGTAAGTTAAGGAGAACAATCTACTTGAGAGGTTTCCAATTATTCTTACTTCTGGTCAGGTTGGATATACAATTAGATTGGATCCCTGACAGGTTCTTGGCTCCTCCAGTTTCAGACCAAGCCTTTATTAGTCAAGAGCATGCAGATGGAAGTGATTTATTTTCTGTTAGCTTTTACATGAATTTGATTGTCAACAAAACCTTTCTCAGCCTTCAGTGAGGTTTGGCGTCAGGCTTTGTATCTGAGGTGGGATGTCCACCTCAGCCAGATGAGTTCAGCTTGGCAGAGTCAGCTCAGCTGAACAAGACTCACAGAACTTAGCATCAAATAGTCCATACAAAGCTCAGAGACTCCACATGTCACGGAAAAGGGATGTACAGGCAGAGGTGACTCCTGGGATCCCTCCTGCCCATGGTGTCCCTTTCTGCCACCGTGCTGCCAGCTCTTCTCCATATATCCCCATTCCACTGGGCCTTGTCCTTTACTTTGTTGGCAAAGGAGGTAAATGACCCCTGTTCTGGCTGCCCATATGCTGCTAACATCACTGGTTTTGTTTCAGCAAATGGCATGAGGATGGCACAGACAGATGCCAAAAGAGAGGGCCCCATCAGCCCACCAGCCCTGCTGTGAACCACCAAAATGCTGGGGTGAGTGGCAGCCGGCAGCTCCTTAGTTATTGGAGAGAGCAGCTGTGTCATGTTCGCTTAGTTTACATCATAATCCAAATCAACCATGAAGGATGAAGATGCATAGGAGGAAAGGGGAAAAAAGAAAAAAATCCCAAATCACAACAATGAAGTGAAGGGATGTGTTCAAACAAACTCTGGTGCAAACTGAATTTAGGTTTGCTCCCAAGTAAACTGAGTGATTGCAAGGAAAGAGATGGCTCGGCTGCCAAATGCTTACAAAGTGGCTGCATAACCTGGGAGAGTGCGAGGAGCTTTGTCCTCTACACGCAGATATTTGTTCTCTTATTCCTTCCCCTCTGCTTCCACGTCCTTGTCCTCCTCCTGTGGCCCCGACAATTCATTAGTTCTCACCTCAGACTGCAAGCAGGTCCTGAGAGAACAGGCAGGTTCGTTATGGTTTGGCACACGGAGTGTGTTAATTGTGATACAGCTAAAGGCTGTTATTGCAGATTTTAAAAAAAAAAGGACTGCAACACCTGTCTCCAAAGCTGTGGTGACTTCAGCTCAGGCTTTGGTTCCAAAAACTTGCCTGGTCATGAAGAAGCCCATTTTTGACAAAGTATGGTAAAATGTGAAACTGATTTATTTCTTGTATGTACAGGGTTAATTTTTAATTTTTTTTTTTTTTTTAATGCAGGTGAATCTGTGATCCCATGGAGACAAAACAAAAACAAACAAACAAAAAAACACCAAAAAATTTAACCAACCAACCAAAAAACACTGTCAGGAAAAAGCGCTATAAAAGCATGACTGGGCTGTGAGAATCCTTTTACCTGAGGGTCAGAAAGGCTGAGGTGCTCTTAAACCTTTCCTCTGTGCTTTTATATGTAGATTAGATGCAAATATTTAGGTAGTACAGGATGTGGTTTACATTTATGCTTCATAAAAATTGTACATTGAGGATTAGAATTTCTTTTAGTATGACATCTAAGAGGTTTTAGAGCAAACTTCTGATAAGAGTAGTTGGAAAATTTTATCTAAATGAGCTTTAAAATGGGCCTTAAAGACATTAATAATGAAATACCTCAAGTGACCTTGGAAAATGGTGACGATACTGTGAGTAGGCTCTAACACTGAGTCCTGTTCTCTTTCCTAGAAAGAGAGGGAAAATTCCTTGGGAACTGCTAGAAAGAAGTCCAGTTGTTCAAAACTGCAGCATTTCCCTGCTCATCAGAACTGGAAACTCCAGCAGTGGAGGAGAAACAGGCCAGTAGAGGGGTTGAGGTTCTGCTGGGGTTTTCCTGGAAGGAACCAGAGCTTTAAGGTGTGTTTTAGAGGAGCTCCATATCCTGCATGATAGATAACAAAGGCTGAGGAGGAAGAAGCAGCAGCAGGAAGAGGCAGCATTGAGAAGGTGACGTCTCTCTGGCTTCAGGAGGTGTTAAGAAAAGCTGAAGCAGTCCTTGCTTTTATGAGAGGAGTAATAAAATGAATGCCCAAGTCAGGTGGGCATCCCCTCCCAGCTGCCACTTCTGAAAATCAAATGGAGGTCAAGCAGCAGCTAAAGGTCTGTGTTGGCTGTTCTTCCTGACCAGTCTGCCAGAGATTGTGCCAGGAGCCTCCAGAGAAATGCATGAGGTTTGTCCACTTGATTTTAAACACTTTTTTGGGGGACATGGCACCTAGAGAACATCTATTCTGTGTAGTATGACAAGGAGTAGGGAGGTTCTTATTGGATATCAGCCTAAAGCCTGGATCTCCTCTGTCTGCACCATGGAAAACTGCCTATGGTCTGTCCTACGTTTAGTGCCTTAGAGTTTGGGTGAGTTGGATAAGTCCTGCTCAGGAGGGCTTATTTCTTACAAAGGTTTCTCTGGGGATTGCCTGATAGAAACCTTTTGCTCCTTTGAGTACCTAGAGGAGGAAGCATGAGGTGCATCGGGGCTAGTGTAGCAGGGAGCAGCAGTGTGTAGGCACAAGTTCAGCTTGTTTCAAGTCCTTCAAAAAAAAGGAAAAAAAAAATCATGGTTTTCTGTTCCAAGTGATTCCTGCTGGAGGAGATGGGGGATTTTTCTGGTCTTTTGGTGGGAGCCCAAGTCTCACAGCAGGTACAGTTTGGTCAATGGGCTCCTCTCAGGCAATGTGAAATTGGAAGTTGGGTTACATCTCTTCTAAAATTTTCAGATATGGAGACAGAAAATGTTTAAGGCAGAGATCTCTCACTTTCCAAGCACAATGCATACTTTCCCTTCTTTCTTCAAATGCCATTCCTTTTGGAAATATCTGTGGAGAACAATGCAATAATCAGTTCTTAACATCTAATTATGCCCTTCCCTTTACAAAAGAAGCTCATATTCTTAAATAACACTTCCTGGCAGCAAAGAGCTCTGTGGCTCACTTTGAAAGAGAGGGGAAAACAATGCAACCCAACCCAAATATCTTCAGATCATGAATGCACAGGGAATTGGGTGCACAATCCTTTCTTAGCCTCATCAGTAGATGAAAATAATACTTACCCCTGAGCGCCTGGTGATGTTCTTGTACCGAGTGCCGACAATAATCTAATCAGTTAACAATTCTTATTCTGATGATCATTTTCCTGTGAATTGTTTCAGGGGTAGGGAAAAAAAAAAAAAGAGAGAGAGAAAATATAAACAAATGAGACTTTCTTGCTGGAAAGATGATGACTTACCAAGAGCCTACTCTTTACTGCTTGGTTCCTTGTAACAATTCAGATTCCTCTCCCTGCTGGGTGAAATGTCAACCTGCAGAGCAGAAAGCTAAAAAAGGCCGTTTACACTGAAATCTTGCCCCTGTTTTGCCCAGAGGCATTTCATAGCATAAGTAAAGCACTTGAGGTCTGCAACTACTGGCCTACATGGCAACTTTTCTTTGTCTGTGTTCCAGGGATAGGGTTGAGTTTTGTTTTTTAATACACAGAATGTTTGGGGGGCAGGGGAGGGTTTGTTTGTTGATTTTTTTTTTCTTTTTGTGGAGTAAGTTTCAGCCCCGAAATGTATGATATGTGCTGCATTTGGTGCACTCTCCCTGAGGCAAACCAGGGGATCTGTAAGTGGTACTATTTTTCCTATCAGCCCTGGAGAGTAGTGTGGCAGCCCTGCGTGTTATTAATGGATAAAATCTGAGCAGCAGCCAACCCCAAGGTGAACCCTATGCATTTAAAACATTTCATCAGACAGCTAAGTATTTTTTTTTTCCTTCACTACAGCGGATATCTCTACTGCCACCACTCAATAGATCCCGATAGAAGAGAGCAATAGCTGGACTCACTAATGTGAAAATTGATAGTATGAGCTCTCCAATGAAATATAAACAGCTCTGTGTTTCTTAAGTGTCAATATCACGGGGCTGGGCTGAGGAGGTGGTGTGGTGGATTAACCCTAGAATTATCCAGGAGGGGGGAGAAGCTGGTAAATAGGAAATATTTGTCCAATCAGCCAGGGCTCATTTCTGAAGAGGATAAGATGGGCTGCTGTTGACTCCCAGCTGCTGACAGTGAGAAACCCAGCTCCACCTCACTGCCCCTGAAAACTGGAGTGTTTCCGGAGGCAGGGGGAAGGTCACACTGGACTTGTTTGCCCTTTCCCTTCCCCCTCCCGATTTGTCTTGAAAAATTGGACAAAGGAGGACATGAAGAATAGTGTGAGAATCGGGGCTGCAACTTTGCAGACGCCTCTGCAGATGCACAGACAGACACGCTGCATTGGGAGCAGCTCCTGGCAAGCTGCAGTGCTGCTGTCAAAACAGAGCTCATTAGAAGAGCAGCTTATTCTGGAGGGAAAACCTGCAGCATGCAGAACAAATTTCCTTGCTTGAGGAGAACTGAGACCTTGCACTCTCATTCCCTCTTACAGAAGCACTCAACATACCCAGAAGGGCCCCTGCCAGGGAAGGCAGGTGTCTCTGCATTTGGTTGTTTCCAGGGGTCAGATTGCCTCAACTCTTTCACTGTTGCTGTTTTCATGTATGGATAATGTAGAAATGCTACTTAGCACCTTCTGGTCTGGCTAAAAAAGCTAAAACCAGCCAAGCCCACTACTTTACTGACATCAGAGTCCCCTCTTGGTCTTCATACTGAGCTGGACAGTGCTAGGTGTGGGTTACAAATAGCCCAGAGCAATGTTGTTCTTTTGACAAAGAAATGGTTTCCATGGAAACTTTTAAATATACCCAAGATTATGTAAGTTTATATCCAATATACCTCTAGAACATTTATATTGCTAGGTTGCAGAAACACATTTTTAAAAAAGAAATTACTTTAAGTTCTTTGGCATTTGTTCTTTTTGAGAAAAACAAGCATTACTTCATACTGCTTCTCAGTATTTAAATGAGAAAATTATTGAGCTAAATGTGGACAAATGGGTACACAATAAACCCAACTTTGACTTGCAAGGGTTGTGGGAGGAGTAAAAATAATAAAAAAATACAAAAGGCAACCTATAAATCATTACTAAGTCACTAAAAACCTCTTTGCAACAATATATTATATAAAGTGCTTTTCATGCCTCTGTGGTGGGAGACTTGGACTTCTTATCTTGAGTTTCTCTTTTTCAGCTTGTTTACTGAGTTTTCAATCTCCTTTTTAAGGCTTAAGGACTCTTCTACTTATGTGCCAACCCTGGAACCAAAGCACACGGTGGAGGATCATACCTAAGTTGAGTGTCCTTAATCCTGAGTGAGCAGACTGAAGATTTAGTAACCGAGCCAAAAAAAGACTTAAGGGGACTGAGCAGCCCCTTGGGAGAAGGGGAAAAGGAGGATGTTAGCAGGAAGGAATCCCTCAGCTGCACAGGAAGAAATGGGACAAGGAGTCTCCCTGACAGTACTTTAAAATCAGCAGGTTTTTGAAAGTTAAGCACCCACAGATACAGGTTTATGTTTTGGTCTGTGCAAAGGAGGTGTTCAGAAAGTCCCAGGTCCCCTGTAAACTTCCCATTAGTGGCACTGGGAAAACTTTGTGAAAACCCTGTCCCTCCTTGCACAAGAAAATCTGTGCGAGCTTTAAATTTAATTCTCCGTGTGGTAACTCATAACTTTGTTTCTGTTGGAGCCCAAGATTCAACTCAATTGGAAGGGGAGGTAACAATATTCCTGCTGGACATTATTCCTGTTATTCGATGAAGAATTTGAAATGTCAAATAAAAATAAGATTTTTAAAAAATCATCTAAATTTTGAAAATTTTAGGATGGGCTTGGGAAAATTAAGTCATACCTTAAAGAGGAATGCAATATTCAGATTTATATAAAAATATATACTGAGGTATATAAAAATCAAAAGCAAATCCTTCCACCCCAAAGCATAAGATTGGTTTAAATATAATGAGGTTGTATAATTTAAAAAAGGTAGCTAAGTATGCAGCAGAGGAGGATTACTGGTGGGTTCCTCATTTAATGTTAAGATTTCAAGCTTCCATTTTCCTGTGTACAGACCAGAGACCTTTAATGCAGTCCGAATTTCATAGAATATCATGTCTGAAGCAGAGAAAAACACAAAACACTACAGAATAATGAAAAAATGGGACTGAGAAACCTTAAATTTGTGTTCATAGGTCTGGTTAAGGGAACTCTGCAAAGTCCAGGAATTTACTGTCTGCTTTGGATCTGCATGGACTTGTTATGAGGGGGAACTTCTGACTTTGAGAGGTCCCATCCTGTTAGAAGGGATGGAATTCTCACTAGTTTGAAGAAATGTTAAATGGCCCACATGAAAATAGTCTAAGTCTGGTTTTTATACTTCATCAACAACATTTTTTTGTAGAAAAAAAAAAAATCCCATTCTCTGACCAGCTTCAGTGTGAGTTTAGTTTTCTGTTTATTATTAGTGAACACATCCAAGAGTTATACTGATGTGTTTATTATCAGTGAATCAAAGCTTGATTAATAAAATAAACTAATGTGGTCAAGAGTTGAGCTATTTGAAGAGCCTTTCTGAGTGGCTGAATCAAAGCTGAAGAGAAAGATAACCTATGCCAGTTTTCACCTCTTGGCTGGATGGAAAAAGGGAATAAGAAATCAAATTCCTCTCCACCCATAGATGTTGAGAAAATCATTCCTGGGCATCCAAAAGGAGCAAAGCCAACAGCAGTCTATGAGGAATGGTGAACACTATTGAAATCAGAGCTCTGGTGTCCTGATGACATGATTTTTACCTCACTTTACTTTGTTTTCCTTTCTTCCCTTAGAGTATTTTCATGGGCTGGAGTCTTGGATAGTTATGTGGATACCCACCTCTGAAACTGGCATTAGCTAGATAGAAAAACATTCCAAAACCATTATAAAAGATAGTTTCACATGAAGGAAGGGGAAAAAGTGAAGGAAAGTAAGGCAGAAAAGCCAAGAGAAAACAGCGAAGGTGGAAGAGGTTATGTACATATCTCATTGAATCTCAGGACTGCCATTTCCACCTGGACAGTGGCTGGATCATGGAGCAAGGGTAGAAATATGAACAGTGAATCATTAATAAAAAATGAAATCGTGTTTGCTGAATTTTTAGCTGTGTGTGTTGTGCCTGGGTCCTCAGGAGGACACCTGGAGCTTAGTGACCATGCACTGGCAGATGTGTGTGTTTCTGTCAGTTAATTCCAGGGAAAGGATGGTGCCTTCTGGAGCTGTAAATGCACAAGAAACAAATCCTCTACATTTTCCCACTGAGCTTTGCCTGCAAGCACACAAATGACTCCCTCTTGGAATGGGCTCACACCCCCAGGAAGGAAAGGAAAAGCTGGAAAAATATCTTTACCACTGACATGAAAAGGCTTTGGAAATCATCACAGGTCCACAAAAGGATCAGCCAAAAGCCAGTGCTTTCCTCCAGGCAGTAGTGGCAGTGCAAATCTAGCAGAACTGAGTGCCCCAGTGCCCAGAAATTCATTAGAGTGTGGTCTGTGAAATGTTCCAGTAAAAGACAACATCTTGCCTTGCTTCACCAAGTCCCTATATAGGGTCCTTAGATCTTAAATACATTTTGTTTTGGTCCCATATTTGTCTCTCTGGAAACTACACTTAAGATGGGCAGTGGATGTTAACTGCTCTCTGTGAGGAGAGGCAAACTTCATCTGGATTTAAGAAGCACTTGGATAGGTCTAGTTTTACCCTCCGTGAGTCAGTATCATCCGAGGACTGAGAGGAGGGGTGATGGGCCCACTGTGGAAACTTTTCAAAACATCTCCCTTCCAACAAGTCTGTAAAAACGCTGAGCTGAAAGACTCAAAGCAACTCACTTGAGACTCATTTTCAGTGTGGTTTAAGTTCTGAAATCCAGACTGCAGAATCTCAGGAAGCAGCTGGGTTCCTAATTAAAACAAATCGTTAATAGATTTAGCAGGCCAAATTTATGCTTTTCAATTAAAACCACTGTGGGGCTTGGTGTGTGCCTGTTGTGTGTGTGTGTGTGCTGGGGCGTGCTGGAGATGGGTGTGAGTTAGAGGAGTCAGGGGTGTGATGTGTGAGGGGTTGGGTCCAGCCTCTTGTCCACAACACACATTAATGGATTCAGAACATCTCTCTCACCAGAGCACAACAACTCCAGAGCAGGAGAGTCACGACAAACGTGGTGTCAAGGACACTTTATGCATTCCCTTCCTGACCACAGACTGTTCGTCCTTCTGCATGAAGACAGTCAGGCATTTTCCTCACAACAATTTTTTTTTTTCTTTTATTTGAAAGCTACAAATGTTTTAGTCGGTGTGATGGGTCTGAGCTATTGTTTGGCTGGTGGTCACCCAGCATGAATTAGTCCTTCAATTAGCCCTCCTTTTTTCTGCGTATTGTTGATTTTCACACTTCATACCAGAGCATCCATTTGCTTCCCTAGAACGGCTCTTTTTGCCGGCATTTCAGTAAAACTGGGGTATAAGCAAATTTGTTGTTGTTGTTATTTAAATTATTTTTATAGTATGACAATAATTCTCATTACACCAAATTTGATGAAATTATTTTTATTTCCATCTTTTTTCTACTGAGACAAAGATTGCATCTGTATGTTTTTGTTGCAAGAAAGAAAGAAAAAAGCCATGTGTTGCCTCAAAGCATTAAGCTGCCGAAAAGTTCTTTTGTTGCTACCAAAATGAGGCTAGCAGCTCATATATCTGCTTTTGAACAAGAAAAAGCTAAAAACTGCTCTCATTTTGTAAAAGTTAATTTCTCTTTTCAAGTTAAATGGAGGACTACATCTATAGATAATTCTTGCTCTCCTCCCCCCCCAAAAAAATCAAGTTTCATGTTTTCAAAACACTGATGAGAAAAGAAACTTTTTCCTGCAGCAAAATGTGAGGCAATTCTAAAATCTAAAAAAAAAAAAAAAAAAAAAAAAAAAAAAAAAAAAAGGACAGGAGACCAGATAGCTCCCAGAGCCTGTCCTCAGCTGATCACGGGACTCTCAGTGTGCCTGACCCCTGCATGGTGTTCAAATGAAAATAGAAGCTCCAGTCCCACCTCCAGTCCTCTGACTCTATAGATATTTATTCATTTGTGCTATAAATGGGGAAGTCGGGGTTATGGGTTCACTGTAGCAGATTCCAATGCAAAATTGGGCCCCTCTCTATATACAAACATTTGTAACAGCAAAAGACTCTGTGGGCGCTATGGCTAAATGCAGGCTGGCTGCTCCATCTGCCTAAAGATTTGCTGCAACGCTCATATTTAGTGCATTGCCTTGCAAAGTGCTTTCAGAGACATCTCGGTGGCAAGCAGACAAAATTCTCTCCTGTATTGTATTATAATGTGCAGAGCTGACCTGATTTATCCTCGCTCCCAAGAGCAACATGGGGAAACGTGTGGTGTTTCTGTAAATTTTGGGAAAAATGCAGCCATCCCAGAGATGTATTCGGGGTTGTGGTGCAGGCAGCCAGAGGGGAGGTGGAAAGGGAGAAAAGCTGGGTAGATTCCGTGGTGCTGCATTAAGACCCTGGAAAGCTCATTTAGTCAGAGATTAAGCTCTGGAGCTAAATCTGAAAGTGAGAAAGGAGAGGAAAAGCTATTGAAAACTGAGATTCTACTGCTGACTATGGAGGCCACATGACCCTGACACATAACTTTTACTGAGTTGACTATATCTCACTTCCTTTAAGTGCCTGTCCCTCCTGCTCACTCTCAAGGACTTGGCCAATCTCCTTTTGTAAATAGAACAATGCTTTATATTTCTCTATTACTCTGGAGTGACTATATCAATAATGCAGGAAAGGCATCTGTCCAGCACAATGAGATTATTTTTCTGATTTCGGTTGACAGTTATGGTAATAGTTTGGCAAACAATCTACTCCACCATCAATGACCACAGATTACAGCTGTTTTTAAAAATCTCAGCCGCTCCTGGAAACTCAGAAGATTGATTACCTGGACAGAAAGAGACAGAAAGAAGTGTCAAAAGCTTTTATGGCTGAAACTTTTAACTCTGTCTTGCGCCCATTTTTTTTCTCCCCTTCCTGATTCTGAAAGTCGATGTGCAGCCTTATGACTGCAGTGAGTAAACAATTCCCTGTGCTGCAAGGGGAATGGAGGAGCTGCTCAGCACCAAAGCCTGTGGAAAGCAGGATGGGAGGTGGGAAGGTGGTTGTGTGTCCCTCCAGAGCTGTGGAGAACAGCCAGGGCCACTTGCCTTGTCCTCCACACGTCCTGTGGATTGTGCTGCATCCCCTGTGCGTGTTGTCCCTGTGTATGAGAGGCAGGATCTGGGTTAGGATGGTTCCTGCTTATGGGGATCACATGGAAGGAGATGTAAGCGGTGCCTAAGACTTGTCCTTAACACCTGAATTTGTTCCCTTTCATGATTTTATTGTCCTCTCATTGAGCAGCTAGAGGATTTGACTGGGAGGCACCTGCAGGTTTATAGGAAAATCCCTGAAGAAAAAGCAGTTTCCTTTTGTTGTACATGTTATTTATCTCACATGAATCAAAAATGGGACCTTACAATCAAATACACACTTCACAGAGCTTAACACTACATGAAAGGACTCAGGACTACCAATAGCCAGAGTGGAAAACACACTGTTGTGAATGTATGTGCCCCTTACGCAAGGAACAGAAATAACACCATGAGATCTCTGTGCCAAGCTAGCACTGGGATTTCAGATAGCAAATGTTCACAGTGAACTGCTCAGGGACAAATTTGCAGAACAAGAATTATCCTCAGAAATTATTCAGCAGATATTTTCAATTTGAGTAACAACGGAAGAGAGAAAATCAGAGGCTGCTTGTGGACAGGGCCATGAACAGATTAAAAAAAAAAAAAAAAAAAGGAGGTCAATTCATCAAATAAATTATTCCCTATGAATTATTCACACAGGTCTAACTTAACTGTTATTCCTACTTTCCCAGCCTCACTACAGGGGTTGACAATAATACAGCTTTGTCAGTTTCTGGACTTTGATATTAGCAGAAATAAAATCTCAGAGTGCAGTTAGGTCTGCCAGAGTCAGTCAGGAGGTGAATTTGATCCTACAAGTTGATTTTTCTCATTGGCCATGACTTTGGTATGCCATCAGCCATCATGAACGCAGAAGATGCAGTCAAGGTTAGTCAGAAAAAGCTGACAATTACAGAAATCTCCAGATACTTCTTTTCCTTCTAAGTTAAAGAGCAAAACCACTCCCAAGGAGTAGTGAATATGGATTAAGAATCTGGCTGCTCAAATTCTCAAAACTAATGTGGGTTCATCTGTCTTATGAACTCTTCACCCAAGCCCCAATTAGTATTATATTAACCTCTTAAAATATGGGATGGCTGTGATCTTACAACACTCCAAAATGGTCTATTAGCTACCCCATTTCCTGACTCTGCCAGATGAGAATGCCTGCAGTAGGTCACTTGAAGGCATTACCCAATTAATTCAGAGAGCTGCTGTGGGTACCCTGGATGTCGACCATGCACAGGGGGCTTGGAGGACTTCTATTACACACCCTCAGAGTTTTATACACTACGAGTGCATGTAAACATGATCTGGGAACTTGTGCACCCAAACACTCAAAAAGAAACTAAACCTTGACCTCTTGTTGGAATTGATAAAAATTAGGTGCTTAAATCCCGAGAAGAAATAGGGCCACAGTCTCATAAGCGGCCTTGGATTAAGTCTGGGCAAATGAGATTATTATTCTGGATGGTATGAGCACCATACTGCACCATCATATATTCTGAGCATAACGTTTGCAAGCAAGGAATAAGTTATCTCCACTTTTAGAGTTCCAGATCACACAGAGGATTTTTCAGGTCGGCTTGGGGGAGAATTTCTTTTTTGTTGTTTGTAGGTCTATACAATCTTTTTCTCCTGAAAGTTACTCACAACATTGCTTGAAAAAGCCCTCTGGTTAACTAGGCATATCTTTCAGAATCTGACTTCAACTAGCTTTTGAAAATGCAAGTGAAGCTCTCAAGCCAGCAAGCCATTTCAAAGGTTTTAGCTGAGGTGCCTGTTATATAATTCTATTGCACCACATAAAACCTACTGCTATTTGTGGAGTCGTGGCATTCCTTCCACTGAATCCTTGCTAAATCAATCCAAAGTGTCATTTCCCATCTCCTTTCCCAATCATGGCTCATTAAGCATCATGCAGAATGTAATCTATTAGCAGCGATCTCCTTGGCCGGTGAGAAAATCAGTTATGAGTCGCTAACTTTTATAAAACAGAAAAAAAAATAAAAATAAAAACAACATTATAAGGCCTGCCACTATTAAAGAGATTGAATGCAGGAGGTGTGTATTTATGCCATTGAGCCAACTTAAATGTTCATAAAGACGATGAAACTTCAGTATCCTGCGTCGTTGATTTCGAGCTTCAGGTCAGAGACAGATGACTTCATGCTGAGATTTATTACTAAGAGGCAAAGCTTTGGAGTTTGTGTCAAGGTGGGCTCATCCATCACCCAAAGAATTCTGCCATAATATTCTGCTGTCAGATCCCATCTCCCCTTGATCAATCTATCAGTTGGCCTGCTTAGGAAATTGTACATAAACCCAATATAATCTGATTAGACATCCAAAAACAGCGTCGCTGGTTAATCATGCAGGTAAATTGTAGTGTGCTAAATGTGACTCCTTTCCCAGGGCATGCACGTTGTGATGGGGGAATGTCCCCAGCCCGGCTAATGAATTTCTCATTCCCCTGTGCCTGAGGAATTGGTGTTAGAGCTGTGTCCCTGTTAAAAATTCAAATGCTCTGGAAATCATCCACTGTGCGTGTGTGTGAGGCACTGGAGTTTGTACTTGTAAAGCCTGACTGTTAATTTTAAGATGTTTTGAAGTGAAAATATTGATGTTTATCAGCAGGTACAGGTGATGCATTGTTTCCAGTGAATACAGTAATTTTATCAACATCTGCTGGGATGTGGTTGTGAACTTTGTGATATAAATACCCAGACTCTGATCCAGGAAGGTGGAATGGTTGATTTAACAGGGTCCTTCTGCTTTCTCTGAGTGCTTAAAATCTATGCAAGCAGGGACAATCCTGTCCACTCAATTGACCAACAAATCATTCTATGAGAACTCGTGAGTTGCTACAACTCTGAGATGAGGATACAGGTGGATGTTGTTCACCAGAACATTTCCCTCTGATCTTAGTCATGCCACCTCCCACTTCACTTCCAAGGAAAGCCTCAGATCATGCAGTCCAGACCAGATCTCTGCCCCCATGATGCCAATTTCAGTATTGGATCCTTGCAGGGCATAGCTTAGATTTGGGACTGCTGGGTTGCAATCCTGAGTTCCCACAGCTGAGCTTCAGTATGGCTGAGACATTAAAAGAGGTGAATTTTCCAAAATGAGGCAGACCAGTGAGCTGTGCTGGCAATGTAATTCCATTACTTCCAAGGAACTTGAGTCTGTTACAGCCGGTCATGTGGAACAGAGTTGTGCCTTAAAGAAAAACAGTGGTGGGGGTTTTTTTAATGGTTGTTATTTACTAATTCTTATTATTATTATTATTACTAATATTATTATTATTGATAATAATAGTAATAATATTTATTTATTTATTATTAGTCCAATGTGAGAACATTAAAAAACTGGAATAGTGGATTTAGGTAGCAAACACATCTCCGAAGTGAAAGAATAATAGTTTTCCTGGGGTGTAAAACAAATCTGCTCATAGTTGAAAAAGTGGCTGCCAGTGATTGGCAAATAAATTGATGTGAAATTGAATTAGGAAACACTTCAGCCTCCGGTGCTTCGCCCGTACAGGATGTCCCCTGTGGCAAACACAGTCCTGAAAATTTCCATTAATTAAGGGTTCCAGTCCAAAGAAATACCCAAAGAGATGGCGACTGAGGGAAAGGTGAGACTTGAAGAGCTACTGAAAGGGACTAGAAGCTCACCCCAAGATCTTTTTCTTCAAATGTCTCTGACTCACCTGTTTGGATAAGGAAAACTATGCAGATTGTCTAGACATGCAGAGGTTGTTGGCCACATCCTTCAGCTTTATCTGAGTTTCTCTCTGAAAGGTGGCACAGACTCAGGACATGGGCAGTGCCATGATGAAAGAGGACATTTCTCATCCCTCCCTTCTATTCATTTCCCAGTCTGAATTCAAGGTATTTGGAAGAGCTCATCAAAAAGATTCCAGGAGAATTATTCAGATATGAGTTAAGAGAAAGTCTGTGCACGTACAGATGATGAAGGAAGAAAAGGTGGAGCCCCACAGACTGCAAAAATTTCCATCCTGCTACACACAGGATGTCTCACAATCCAAGCAACAAAAGAGCCTGAGCAGCCCCAATATTTATAATATCCTGAAGCCTGTAAAACACTGAGTTGTTTGAAAATCCAGCAGGAAGGTGCACTGAAGCTTAGCATCTATGTTTCAAAATAGAGGAGGAAAGGCACAGAGAGTCAGGGACATTTTCCCTGGAGCCCAGCTCCGAAATGCCAGGCTTTAATGATTTTGAAAGAAACACATTTCAGCACTACTGTGGCATGAAGTACAGTGGAGATGCAGTCAGGTCCTTCTCCTAAATACCTGAGGGGATTTTTGTAACTGCTCCAAACCCACTCAAGTGCCTCCCAAGGGCAAAGTGTTCACAGTGTGCTGGCCTTGTTGGGGTCAGGTGATGCTGTGTATTACACCACCAAAATTGTACCAAAGCAGCTACAGGGGGGATTAACCACAGGTATTTGACAGCTGCTGTTAGGCTGAACTTTGCGTTGGAAATGAATACCAAGTCAAGCAGTATTGTTACATGAAACCACTACCTCAGACCTGGGTTACTGACCTGACAGGCCCTCCTTTGTTAGAGATTAAATCATTTGGATTTTTTTTTTAATGGCTCCATTAAGGTAGGGTGTTGTGGTTGCTGTTTCAACTGCCTTGCTAATTTTTTCTTCCCTCCAGGGCATTATTTTGAAAACTCCCCTGTATGTCTTTAGCCAAAATAAGTACCGTCCATGATAAGCATTGCCTGGGCATGTGATCAATTAATTTTTTAATTATTTATTTTTTACTGTAGCAGATGTTTATCTGTCTCTGAACTGCTTAAAATAGCACAAGACCAGGCAGTCTTATGATCAAATGAATGTTATAAAAGTGCTTCGACTTCAAGGGCACTTGCAGTGACTGGACAGACCATTCTTTAAAGGAATTTTGATTTCTTCCAGTAGTGTCCATGTCTTTTCAGGTACACTGATTTACTGTCAAACCAGCACCCCACCCTCACAAGCATCAGGAAAGTACATGTAAGTTACATTCCAGTAGAAAATCTAGGTAGCTCCATGACGTGCCTTGCTTGAAAGAATTCATATATATCTTTCCTCTCCCCACCACTCACTTCTGGCTATTTGTTTCGAGGTTTCTCAAGAGACCAGTTGCCTGGAAAATATGATGGATGAACAAATAAGCTGGGGGTTGAATTTTTTTATTTGGGGATTTTTTTAATTTTTTTATTTTTTGTTTTCTAAGATTTTCTACCTTCTGCATATGCTTTTCAAACATGGGAAAAGCATTCATTTTCCTTAGCATTTAATCCTCAGAGTTTAATTTCCAGTGATGGAACGGCAAAAGCCAATGGACTGCGTGGTACATACATGGTTTGGATCTGTACCATCTTGCTGTGCGGAACTTTCCTTGTCACATTATTATGGTGTAATGCAAGTAACTCTGAATAGCACCGTAGTGACTGTGACCAGGCTTGGGCACATCACTCACAATCCATTATCTGTGCTTGAAGAGACTCAGCTCTGGATTTTTCAGAATGTGGTTCCAACACTGTGTTCTGCTGTTTTCTCAAAAGTAATTCTTAAAAAAACAACAAAATCATGTACTTTCTCATAAATTTGACAGGGGAGTATAGAAGAAAGGAGCTGCTGCTGTTCCTTTCTCACAGGAAATGAAAATTATATGTGAAAATTATATGTGGGGAAATCATGACTGGCGTTATCCAACTAAATACTCTACAAAGATCAGTTGAAACTACATTTTCATTGGTCCTGACTTTGGGGCACAATGGTACAGAATTAACTATGGATAACTAACTTCAGGTCAAATTTAGTAGTGGAAGGTGAAAGGGCCTTTTGCTTTCTAATTAAAATCAGTCACTGGATAATATTAAATTTCATCCAAGAGTCTTGCCCAAGATCACAAAGGCAGCAGGAGTCGATCACAGCAAGAATTGGCTCTCGTTGCTTGGCCCCAGCCACTTCCCCTTCCTTCTCTTTTGTACTTGGATTACTCCTGTCTGTGCAAGTGAATATCTGGCATGGGTGTCTGTGCATATCTGGACATCACCAAGCCAGTTGGGTTTTGCATTAAAAGAAAGGCAAACAAAGAGAACAGTTAACCTTCCTCCACCCTCACACCCCCAATGCATGTTCTTCACTGACCACAGCATGCTGAATTAATTTGTTTTTATTAACCAAACTCTGGATCGGTGGGACAACTGAGGAGGATAGATATCAATAGATAATCATGCCGCCATGGATTAGAGGCACTTAGCTATCTATTGTACCTTTGTTCTCCCAAGGGTCTGATTATAACCTTTGGCTACGCTTTAGATGATGTTAAAAACATACTACAGCAACTGATACCCCTTCCAACCCCAAAACACAAGCTAGAAAGGGAGATTAATCTCCTTTGGCAACTGTTCACCTACCTGGTGGTGAGCCACTTTCATTAGAAGAGGAAGGGCAGGGCTGTGTTATATATACTTGCTGCTAACTATACAAGTATGGGACACACGTGACTTCCCTGGCTCCATGCTGGCCCTTGCAGCTTTGCTCCTGGATAATTTTGCCTGTTTATTGAAAAATGCTTAGAGGTAGGAGAGAGAGAAGCACATCAGGCAAATATTATACAGGATAGCTAAAAACCAAAATGTCCTGGCCCTCTACCAGATTCCACTACAGTCATAAAAACCCATTTTGCGGACATGTTCACGTGAGTGTGGTGAAAGGCCTTTGTCACTGCAATAGATGCAGAAGAGAGATGCAGAGCAATCTGATGTTTTCCCCACACACAGGGTAGTCAGGAACTCCTTGATCTCATCTCCATTTCAACTCCTTCTGCGGCCTTTAGAAGGTCACTTCACTATTTTTTCTCCATCTGGAAAATGGGAATAAAAATAAATCACATGCTTATCTAACTATCTCCTGGGGTTGGTGTGAAGTTGTTCATAAAACACTTTAAACATTGAGCACGCTCTGTAGGGCTTGCCTTTATTATGAACTTTGTAAGTGTGTCCCAGATGAACCACTGCTGATGGGAGGATATTACTCCCACAAATTTTTCTGCCTGTAGAATCTGGCAATGCAAGGGGACAAGAAGGCAAATGTTGAAAATACGTGGGGGAAAACAGTAATTATGGATAAGTTCAGAATAATTCCAAATTATTTAGTTAGCACATCTGCCTGATTCACTGCAGTCAGCTTTCTTTTATGCTCTCAAAACGTATCAGGAAGCCCAAAATCTTAACTATCTCCTTCACCTGCATATTCCCATTAACAGAGGCTGTACTGGTACATTTCCATGGCCATCCTAGAGCCCTGTGATATTTCCTACAAGAAAAGATGCACAAGATACTCCACATCCTCCAGTAATTGTTGCCTTCTGCACCAGACAGCTGTTCCTCCAGGCATTTCCAAGGTTCAAAGTGGCAACAAAACCACAAAAGCAATGTTCTAAACACAGCTGTTCCAGTTGTGCAGTTGTGCTCCTCTTCCACCCCTTGTCAGTTACTGCCTCAACACATTTGACACTGACACAAAAAGTGTCACCTTGTGCTGATGATGTGAAGCCTACACTCTCTGAGGCCAAACAGTTTTCATGTTTGTTTATCCTATGAGAAGTGCTTGACCATAAAAATTTGAGCATTGGCCTCTTTTATCCATTTTCTTCTCTGTATTTCACATCTTCACTGAAATTTAACTTTTTTCCCTTTTAGTTCAAGAATAGGACTTGGGTCCAAGGATATTACACCCTAAAGGAAATAATCAATAACAGCCTTTAGTTTTTTTCATTTATCTTCTTTTCTTTTCCACCCATCCACCCCCCTTTTCTCTTTCACTGGAGAGAACCAAACCTTTTAATACCCAGCATCCTTCTGACCCATCACTAATTGTTCCTATTTTTTAGGAGAGCTTGGCAGGTCTGGTGACATTATAGAAAAAGTCCTCCCTAAAGAGCACTGCCAATTTCAGCTTTAATTCCATCAGTAAACAACTTTGACTGTGTTGGGAAAATTCCATTAATCATTCATGTTCTGTGAAGAATGATACACAAAGGAGCTGTCAAAATCAAGCAGCTACTCTCCATTTGTTTGGTAATTAAGAAACTCCAGGCCATTCTGATGGTGCAGGGACACAAATTCCAAGCCCAGCTAGAACCACTTCAAATGAAATGATACAGAATCACCTGCACTTAAACACTAGAGGCCATACTTAAAACCCCTTTTCACACTTCTGTGCTCTCAGTGGGTGTATTTAGGGTCACTTGCACATCTAAATGCCCTATCAGATATTTTTTGATGTCTAAATGGTGTCAGCTGCCCTTGCAATTATTTGTGGGAATGCACAATAATGCACCAGGACCTGAGCAAAGAATATCATAAAAACATGGAATGAAAGAGGAAATATTATGTAGGTGGGTAAAACTTCAGGTTGTGGCATTTGTTCCTGATATTTTAGTTTAGTCAGTGCAGTTTTCCTAGGACTTATCCCTCCCCTCTCCTCTGTCAGTTTGTCCACTGCCTTTCCTACCACTGACATCTGATCCTTGGAAACCCTACTGGTCTCAGTGCATTTCTTCTGGAGTGATTCACTATGGAAAACGGGGTAGAATCATAGGACATCCTGAGTTGGAAAGATCATCAAAGTCCAACTCCTGGCCCCATGAATCACACCATGTGCCTGAGAGCATTGTCCAAGCGCTCTGAGAACTCTGGAAAGTCCTTTCTGGTAGGACAATCCACCTCTCAGTCATTAAATGCAGTTGGCTTTTGAAAAATAGTTAAAGATGACTTCTTACACAATGATTCTAAACTTTGGTGTGAGGCCCTTTGTTCCAGTTTCAACTGAGGTGGGAGTTAACACATTAAAGATATTTCACAGTTATGTCAGACTGGTCTGGATAAGTATTCAAAACCAATCTTCACCTTCTTTGAACTGACAAACTTTGGGAAACAAGGCAGATTTTGCCAGGATACTCCTTAAGAGAGCTGCAATACTCCTTGGAGGATTGCTGGTGAGGGTCCAACCTATGTTCACACTGGAACCTGCACTTACTTTATCTTAGTTTATACTTGTTCTATTCTAGAAAAAAAAAAAAAAAAAAGCAGCTGTGTTTAGCATGGTCTTTTCCAGTCTTAATGATTCCATGATTCTGTGATGAAGAATGGCAGGATGGAGAGTTAATTATGTAGGGCAACAGAGTATAATTCCACATACAGATTTGCTCCCACAGTGCTTCCAAGTAGGCTAAAATGGTAAACACACGTTGCTGAATTAGGCAATGATGTTCAGAAGGAAATGGGCTGACTGATGATCAATTGACTGATTTAATCACGGCCCTTCTCTTCTTACTCGAGGTTTACAAATACAGACATTTTCAAACTTTCACACTATAGGAAATTACTTCTGGGGATCTTTTATTTAAGCCAAGAAATATTTGATTTTCCACACAATAATTATGTATGGTATTTTATGAATCAGCTGTAATATATTTTTTATTACACAAATAGCCTATCTAGTACAGATATAAAAGCACTCTGTGCTACCTAGTGTCCAACTGCTATCTAGATGCCTCCCTAGAAACTCTAAATCAGCCAATTAAATGCTGTGAAGCCCATTCACTTTTAACTGATGGTACAAGCTCAACTGAGGCCCTTCAGAAGAATCTGTGCCTCTGGGGTTAGTAGTACTTCATGCTACTGCCTGGAGCTGAGGGCAATGTAATATTTATGAGATTATTATTAGATCAGCAATGATGATCAGTAATTCACTGGTGGTGCTTGATTCTGGGCAGATGTTCTGGAATCAAAGTTGTTTGGAGAGATCTGCACAGTGGCCTGGTTTTTATGCTGAGGTCACATTGCCTTGCAGACATTCCAGGCAGCCTCACTGGGCTGATCCTGTGGTTGTGATGGGAATCACCTCGGAACAGCCCCAGCACACTCACCCTTCTCTCCAGCTGCTCTCCTCTCCCATTCCAAAGGCACTCCTAAATATCACCTGGACAATTCCCAGACAAGAGGAAATTCTCCTCTCAGGTGGGATTGGACACTAGCAAAAGAATATAATCCCTCTTTTTTTTTAACAAAGTTAACAATCCCACTCATTTGTTCAGAACATAATGCCAGAAACATGTTCACTTTTTGACATTTAAATGCGACCTTTCCTTAAAACCACAATGTACTCTCTCCCTTACATGATGCTGGTTCTGACATTCTTAACCTGTTTATACAGGACCAGTGCAGCTGAAGAGAATCCAATGATGTAACAAACCACATTTGAAGAGGTTTTAATTTTTTTTTCTCTGAAATATGGGTCTTGCCTCTGTTCTCTGAGGTCCTCGTAAACATTTCCTTGGCTCTGTCAATCAGGACTGTAAAACTCCTAACAATTTGGAACAATGCATGGTCATTCAGGCTCATCAACTAACTGGGCATTTCTTCTTCCTTGTCCTAATATTGATCTCCTAGAAAATCATTCTGAAATCATAAGTTGCATTTTTGGGGTGGGAAAAGATAACTAGCTATTTAGTTCTTAATCTAAATTAGGAAAATCAATCAATCAGCATGTGCTTCCATTAATGGGCCGTATTTATTTAGGATTAATTAGGGTGGTGTTTCCAATTATCCATCATGCCTATGAACAAGTTAAAATGCATGTTTCCTACCTGCTGCCAGGGAACAGTTACCATGTGCCAGCTGAGCTGCAGTGATTTGCTGCAAGTGCATTCCTATGCCTGGGGCAAATGCAAAATTATGGACATCACTTTGCCCTCTTCCATGGCAGGCTGAGCTTTACCCTGTAAACCTTTTATCCTTTCAGATAAAAGCATGCCCAGGAATGGTTGCTGCAGCTTAGCTGACTCATGCTAACTTGTTGAACTGTTGTGATTTGATCACCTCTTCCGTTTCTTTTTTAATGAAAGCAGGATTTTTTTTCAAGCTCCTCATTCTCTGAAGCTGTTCCTCAGGATAAAAAAACCATCCATCATCAAACTAGTGACACAACTACAAGAGTGGGCAAACCTGCTCTTCTGCATATTCTTGTAGCTTATGGAAGGCATTTAATAAATTCCTTGATATCAGACAGTTTTAATCTACATGGCTGGTAATTGAGATTGCTACTTGGCATACATTCATCCTGCATCTCATCTCTCCCTCCTATGTATATCACATCATATCTTAATTAGAAAAGTGAGTAGGTCTGCCTTGGAATACACTAAGAACATGCCTCTTGAGGAAAAAAAGCAAAGGTCTGTTTCATATTCCATTTCTTTTGACTACAGAAGAGGGATCAGAAGTTACAGCATGTACCACATAGCCATGAATTTTGCTACCTGATGACGGTGGATGCCCTTTCAATAAAGAATGATCAGCATTTTAGTACCTAACTAGCAACTTGTTGAAAAGACTGAGGACCTGAGGTTTTGCTGTACACCAGCAAGTCTGGAACTGCATTTGGAGGATGAGTCAGTCAAGCTGTCCAACATGGAGAATCAGATGAAATCAGACGTGGGTTCACAGTCTGAGTCCTAAACCCTGGGAAATTACAGGCCCAGAAGGGCATCTCAGCATAACAACGTGGCAGAAATAACATATTCCCCCCCAAAAAATAAAAATTCTTCCAGCTAATAGGTCTCCTCAAGACAAATCCCAACTCCTCTGACCATGGCCATAGAGAAAAGGAGGGGCCTTGATTTAAAAACGTGCTACACATCCACAGATTTAGAACCTGCTTTTCAGAAACCACATTAAGCAGCCTTTTATTTACTAATCCTAAAGACAAAATGGTTACAGCTGAAATGACTCTGTATACCCAAATATAGGGACGGTCTGGGACCTTGGCAGCCAAAATTTCAATAGGAATAAAAGTGATGGAAAGCATTGGTCAGACTGAAGAAGATTTGGTGGCTCTTGTCCTGAAAGGACAGCTGCCACCTTGAGTAACCATACTCAAGGAGGGTAATCTGCGAGGAGATCCCTGTCTAGCTCTGGCATCTGGGGGTTGCCTCCTCTCTCCTGGCTCATGGTAGCAGAAGCTGGATGGCCTTGGCACAGTCAGGGGATTCTCAGGGACTGCCTGGTTGCCTCTGCAGAGGGCAAACATAAGGATTACTGCAGCACCTCAGTTCTATTTGGATGGCTTACAATGCTGTAAATAGCCTGGTGCTGGCATTGCTCACAGCACTGGATTTCACTTAATGAATGCAAAACCAGTTCCTTAAATTGCATAGTTCTGGTAGGTAGAATAATCTCAGTCAGAGCACTCCTCCTCTGGTCTCCTTTCCACCACTCCTGCCTTTCCTTAGGCAGGCAGGAAAGCCTGTGATTTTTTTTTTTTTTTTAAATTTTTTTTAATGCCCTGTTTTCAGTAGGTCACCTTAAAGGTCAAGTAAGACATTTGATATATTTTAACACAGGCAGCTTTGGAGATGAACAGATTTGACATATTTAAATAAAACATCCTAATAGTATGTTCTGGCCTTGAAGGCCTCAGGCAGCATACATTGTATTTGTTAGACGCTATGGCTTAATTACTCTCATAAATGAATTATACCCATTTCAATTTAAAACCATAAGTGTTGCATTTGAACCAGGGTCAAATTAAACTTTCTGTCAATTATGCAGATTACTTAAGCAATTATGTAAATTGTTAATAAATTCTTAAATGGACGGAATTTTTTTTTTCCTGCAAAAATATATATTTTATGTATTACCAAGCTTAAATATTTTCAGTGGATGAAAGTATGGGAGGAAAAAAAAAAAAAAAAAAAAAAAAGAGTGTGGCTTTAAATAGCTCTCTTGGGATTTGCTGCACTATCTCTATCTCAGACACTGGTGATTTGGGGTCACCTGCTTCCAGCTGGATCAAAAGGGGGCCACTGAGTTAATGCCAGGTGATGGTTCTCCTTCTTTCATGGCGTGAAAAGTGCCACTAGGCTTAAGGCAGGATGCCGTGGTGGTGACAGCCAGCACTGTCACAGGCTGTTACACCTCCTTAGAGGACAGTGTAAGCTCCCTCTCCATCCCATATTCTGTAAGATGTTTCCATAGATCAAAAGCTTTTGGAAGCAGAGACTGTGTTTTGCTTCCATTTCCTTTATTGTTTAGGGTCTGTCTCCTTCAGCGAGGAGGAAGCAAGAGCTCTGCTATTGGTTTAAGTATGTACTGGGTAAAGTCACAAACAATGAAAATATAATCCAAGTAAAATGGTTTCTGTCCCTGGATTTGAATTTTTTTCTCTTCTCTTCTCCAGCCACTGAAAGCAAAATCCTAATCTTGCTTCCATGACAAAGAGAATGGGATTACACAATTTACGAGCATGGAAAAATCCCTCAGAATTCAGGCCACTGCTTGCTCGATGTGTTTTGATGTAATTACCCGGAATTTATTTCAGTGCGTTTGGAATTTTCAGGGTTCCATTTTAGTCCTGCCATTAGGAGGCTCAACTCTCCCAAGACCTGCCAGTCCCCTCACATCCACCAGTTTAATGCTAGTGTAACTCGATTGACTTAATTAGAATTACGCCCTGCAATGAGAAGAGAATCAGGTCCATTAACTTTGGTGGGAACTTTCATTAGGACTCAGTTGAGTCTCCAGGGGCTTCTAAATGAATTAAACTACATCCATTTTGTGCCCCCACAGAATCCCAGAAAGGTGCAAGTTCCATTTCTGTGTCACCTCCGCCCATTTGCACTGACTTGCATGTTGCTGCTATTGAATCCTGCTGATTTGTGTTCCTCCCAGGCCAATTTTTGCTTGTCAAAAAACCACAGAGGTTTCCAAGTCTCTACAAAGACATGTCCATGATTTATCTCAGCCTGGCACTCGACTCACAGCTTAGTCCTGTTTCTACAGTGATGCAAGTTGTTCCAGGGCCGGGTGGGGTGAGAACTGGAAATCCCACCAGGAAAAACAGGAAAGCAGACTAGTGGTTGGGTCTAGGAGTTCAGGAGCTTTTGCATCTCAGCTTTGGCAAGGGCAGTGTTCAAACCCAGAACTTGGGCGTTCCCAACTTGGCCCGTGACTAATTGAAATCCTAATAAAGAAAAGGCCTCTGCCCTCAATCCTCTGGGCCACTTACCTTGTGCAAATTAACATTTTAACATCAGTTATAAAATGTGCTACATCTCTGGGAGGTGGGTGGAGGGGGACATGAGGGAGGGGGAAGCATCTAATGCAATGAAATATGCATATCAAAGCCTAAAACGAAATAGGGAAATTCAATGAATGCTAAATTATGGATCTACAGAGGGTCATCTGTTAAAATCTACACGGCGGTATCTTTAAACTCCAGAGTATTAACCAAAGGCACGGGGGCAAACATACCTGGCAACCCTTTACTTTTTATTCTTTGTGACACAGAGAAAATACTTTATAAAATACTAGATGAAAAGATCCTTTCAAAGCTACTTTGCTTTTATGGTGCCTTTCTCTCAAGCTGTTCTGCATACTTAAAAGTCAGAGGCACCTTGAGTGGATTACATTTTTATTTTTTTTAAAGTGCATTATAGCTTTTTTGCAGCAGCCGACGTAACAGCCACCCGACCTGCGTTCCCAATGCCTTGTTGTCATCATGATAAGCATTTACTGTGATAGGAAGGCAAAGAGAATCAACCTTTTTAAACACACACAAAACCCTTGCTGCTTTGTTGAAGCAAGCGGCAGCCCCAGCTCGCAGGGATACACAGGGGCTGCAGACAGAAAGCTATTTAGAGCATTGAAAACAGGCTTATTACCCTGCTATTTTTTTGTGCACAGGATTTTTTTTTTTTTTTACCCTCCCTCTCTCTCTCTCCCTCTCTCTCCCTTTTTTTTTTTTTTTTTTTTTTTTTCCCTGTGACATTAGAGAGTCCGAAGTGACATACATTTTTTATAGCTTCATAAAGTCGTCTCCTGACCGGGTCACCCTTCTCATAACTAGGGAGCAGAACGCTTGAAAAAAGCCATTCATCAACGTGAAAGGAGCCGCTGTCTACTGGCTCCAATATGCACACAGTCTGGCAAGATTCAGCTCAGTGCAAATGCTAAGTTACTCCTTTGCTAATGCCAAATGACCCGCTCACTTCTATTAGCACACAGAAGGGGACAAGAAGGGCATGGCTGCTGTCCGTGTCTGCATAAATGCCTCTCAAGATGCAGGCCGGGATCAACACTCCTTTGCTAAATGTACTGAACACGTTAAAAAAAAAAAATAGTTTCATATTTATACTAATTAAATATTCAATTAAACAAAGATAAAATTATGGGAAGAAAATTTGTTCTTGCCTAATGGTCTATGTCCCATTTATTACTTTTCCACACATATACCATTAAAATCTCTGCAAAGGGATGCGGGATTGTTAGTCCTGGTTTATGTCTTCCCCTTGCTCCCCCACGGCTCTTTGTTCTGATCTGAGCCTGGAGGACTGGGGAGGTAAAACCAGGCAGAGGGACAAGCAGGCTTCCCTTTCTCCTGCGGGGAAAGCTCCCCCGTGAAAGGGCTGTTCTGCAAAAAAACAGACATTTGCAGAGGGTTTGCATACGGGAATACACCAGCACATGGGGAAATTGGAATGATTTGCCTGCATAAGGCCTCTCTTTGCTATTAATGATGACCAAGACCAGATGCCTTCAAGGAACACCCTAGAGACCCTCTAGTGGGCAACTCTGGGATGACCTGACAGGAGAAGAAGTTCCTTCCTGACCCTCAATAATTAGAGTTTAGATTTCTGCCAGGGTGCCCGAGGGTTTATCCCAACCCCTTGAAAGAAGTGTGCTGAAGATGTTCAAAATGAACAGTAGTTTTTGTCATTATCAAAATAAATGTCAAATGGCTTTTTCAATCTTGCCTTGGACTCCAGAGAGGCTTTGTGGTAATGAATCTCATAGGTTAATAAGTCACTGGGTAAAAAAGTAACACCAAGGAAACTGTTTACTTTCTCAAATTTAAATGCACTTCATTGTTCTTGGGTTATAGGAAGAGTGATAAATCATTCCTTGATTTAACTTCTCTAAGCTGTTCATTATTTGGCCAAACTCTTTCACTTGTCTTCTGAGTCACCATCCCCCAGTGCTAAAGGGTCCTCCTGGTTTTCATTTATGATTTTAAGAAAGAATTTCAATACTACTTTTTATTTTTCTGGAATTTCTGTGAATTTCTGTTTTGTATAATTTTGCAGAAAAAGTAATGATAAACTGCTTATTTATACAGTATACTGGTACCACTACCTTACAGGTTCATTCCAATTGAATGTTGTTTAATTTTTTTCTGCTGTTTTCACAAGCAGCTATACATTTAACCATGGCTTTATTCACCTTTCCCTAATACCCAAAACTTCTGTATATTTTTTTTCTCCCTTGAAAGACTATAAAAACAAGGGAACTCTGGAAACTACAGGTCTATGTAATCAGAGCTATGTGCTTATCTGAGATTTCCTTTTTTATCAAACATGAAGGTTTACAACAGCTGCAGGTTTGGGGTTTGGTTTGGGTTTTTGTTTTTTTTTTTTTTTGTTTTTTTTTTTTTTTGTTTTTGGTTTGGGTTTTTTTGTTTGTTTTTGCGGTTTTGTTTGCTTGTTTGTTTGTTTATTTTTTGCTTTTGAAAGCAGAATGCTTTTTCAGGATGAATGTAATAAGGTTCTTTACTGAGAGAAACCCAAGTTCAACATAACATTTCATTTGTACAAATAATATACTGAGTATTTTTCTCATTATTAGACAGAATTAATTCTCTTCATTTTTCTCCTGGACAAGGCACTAAGTTTTAAAATAATGTTCATCAGAAAGTAGTTTTCTCAGAAGCAAACTGGGAGTGTTTTGGCAGCAAGTAGGTCCAGAGGAAAATTAAAGTGCATTGTTAGTGCTTCCTGAATTATTTTCTTTCCAGAACCCACCTCAGCAGATCTCAGATATTAAGTGGAGGAGGCAGGCTTGTCAGAAGAGACTCTAAAGCTTTTGTTTTGAGGCAATCAACATGGTGTTTCTTATGGGCCTTTCAGGAGCTGTCAGTCAGAAGCAGCTTCCCAAACTGCATGGATGCACACAACACTGCAGTAAGACTATGCTATGAAATTCAGAGATCCAATCAGAGAGGGGAAAAAAAATCAAGCTTTCATGATTCCAAGCTTTAGGTCAAAAGTCCCAAAAGAAAAATTTGAAGGCCTTATTAACCCTTCTTCTTTTGTTGTTGCTGTTCAGGAATCTTCTCCAATGAATAGCACTTCTTTCTTCAAAAAGTCATTTTCCAGTTAGATACATGAAGGTCAAAGAAAGGCAAAAAATGTGGGAGAAGTTCATGTGTGGAGTCAGTGGCTTGAACACAAAATGTTGACCCCATTCCTGGATGCACACACGCTGCTGCCCTGCTTTGAGCTGCTTGTGCAGGAAATAGAGTAACACATGAAGATATTTGGGTCTCAAGGCAGCCAGGCTGTAATTGCCAATTACAAAAGAAAACTGTGAGGCTGCACTATTGATTGAGTTTTTGGAGGAGAAACTAAAGTAAACACAGTGCATTCTCTAAGCATCATACTTGCATTGTGCCAAGTTAGATAAAAAAGGGCCAGAGGATTTTCTGCTATAGAAAGAGTTTGTCAAACGCTCCCCTTGACAACCAAAAGTCTTTCCCTCAAAATGGTGTCTCTAGAAGGGTTTGCTTCTTTTCTGTGCCATTTGCTGTGAATCAAGAACCTCACAACAACAAAAAGTTTTGATTGGTTTCGAAACAGAGATTCCCTTTAAGTCCCAAATGGTTTCCAACTGTTTCAGATTCAAAGCAATTCCAAGTATATGTGGAATTTAAAGCTACAGAATTGGGTTGTATGATTGGATGGAGTTTGAGCACCCCTCATTGCCCTTCTGCCATCATCCCAGTGAATGTGGTGTGACACTGAAACTCTGAAGATGGGAACTACCAGGCTTTAGCAAAGGTCAAATGTCTGCTTGGATCAGCTAGGTTAAAATTCACCTGCAGGCTGCCTGTCCTGTTCCGAGGCTTCTTCATCCTATCGTGCTTCCAGATGTCTCCCTGTTGTTTTCTGGGCATATTAAAAATCACACTAGAAATCAGCAGAGAGCAGAGGCTCTCAGTCCTTCAATCTAATCTTAAAATACAAACCATAAAGAAGAGTTATCTGTGAAGCAGAAGGGAATTTGGGGTTTCTTGTTCACTGCCAATGGACCCTTCGGAAGTTTCAAATATTGTCATCAGAAGCAATGAAAATGTAACTTCTTTTGCTAGTTCTCATGTTTTCTTTGCTAGATTATTTTTTGAGTATATGTTTTCTTGTAAGATTCGCTAAACAGTCTAGTTACAGCCAGACTCATATTTCCTTTGGTTTCACTGTGACTTACATATGAATTTGTGGGCAGAACTGGATGGCTGAGTAATTTATAGAGAAGGTCAATACTAGATTTGTGTGAATAATTGATTTTTCAGCTTGTTTGTGATTTTTTTTTTTTTGTAAATAGTCTGTTTAAAGTCCAGCTGAAAAAGAGCCTTTGTTAATGTCCTGAATGCCTCAGTGAGTTGAAGAAAAAAACAATCCACAGTGAAATATTTTATTCTTGGGAAGTCTTAATTTTAATTAACTTAAAGTGTACTGAGAACAGAGTGATTCAAGTTGAAATAGAAAATTAACAAAATGTTGCAGTTTTTCTTAGACTTCTTCAAAAGAAACAATTTGGTCAGTCTGACTTTTTCTTTTCTTTGCTCTTAAACCATAAAGACATTTTGAAAGAAGCTTTTGCAACCAAAATATTTGTCTAGCTGTAACTATTGATGAAAATAACTGCCAAGTGTGAAGAAATGAGTATTGTCTTTTCTGCAATTTCTGTTATTCTTCAAGTCTTTGGTTTTGCATATCAGATCTTGAGCTCTCAATTTAAATGTCAAAATATACTGAAATTAACAGTGACCTGAAAGAAAATATAGATTGGATTCTCAGCAACCTTAGGTGCCCTAAGGAAGGCTATATTTGTTTTAATGTAATTCTAATTTTTCAAGTTTAGTTGAAACTCTGAAAACAAGCAAATAAAACCCCTTGCAAGTAGAAAAAGAAGTAGCATTATTTGGAAATAACCCCTTTTCTCCCAAACTGAGGTGTATTCTCTTCTTAGAAAAATATTCTCATTGACTCCATGTTTCTGACCCTGAGGTCCCACCTCGGATATAATATTGTCCCCTCCAGTCTCTGAACAATTTTCCAGCCATGCTCTCCCAACAGCTCTCATGTCTCCTGGTTACACAGCACAATAATCTTCAATTCTTTGGAACAGATTTGCCCCAGTCTCTCGTTTCCATTTTTCTGCATCCTGCTCCTTCTCTCTCTTTCCCCAACACTCTGTCCTGTCTTTCGCCTCCCAATCACATCTTGCTGTTGGATCACTTCATGCTGCATCCCATTTGCATACTGAATACCAGCAGAGACAAGGTACCAATGTCGTGGGACATGACCCGCAACATTTAGATTGAGACGCACATTTTTGGATCACTCACCCTAATCCCAATTGAGATGAAACACATCTGAGCCACAACTTTGGCAGATGGCTCACAAATCAGGTGTTTTCAAAATCCCCCCCCCCCCCCCCAAAAGTGGAAAGTATTTGTGTATGCTTTGTAAACTCCAAAACTCCCTGGTGACAAAGAGCCAGGTTGTCTCCTCAGGCATCCGGGCTGGGCTTAGTTTTCAGGGGATTTCCCAAAAAATACACCCTCTATTTTCTGCCTTGAAATTTTTGGAAAGGATTTTACAGGGTCTTTTGGGGGAGTGCTTTTTTGTATTTTTCTAGTTTTTTTTCTTTTTCCTATTTGATTTTTGGAGCTCACCTCAACCTCTTGCTCAGTCTCCTGTAGATAATTAGCTTGAATGCCATTTCTATCTGTTGTGCTAATGTGAAATCAGACAATGTCAGGAACTGGTAGAATGGGTTTTGAAATGAGATTACTTACTTTGTGGGTGTGCAGGGAGGATTTTTTTTTTCCCCTGGACTTGAGGAGTCACTGGGGAAATTGCTTCAGATATCTTTTCACTTTTATTAACTAGATTGTACAGAATTTACATCAACTCAAGAGTGACACGCAAATGGCTGAGCGAAGGGAAAAACAACCCCACTCACTGCCTTCACTTGAAACAAACATCCATGAGAAGGTTACAAAGGGTAGTTACGAATCATTTGGAAGCTCTTGTTTTTCAACCATCTTTTAATAGTTGCTTGTCCCCATGGCAGTTGCTGCCTGCCCTCTTCCCGGTGGTGTCTGTATCAGGCAGAGATGTGTTAATCAGCTTTATGAAGTTTGACCGTAGCAAGCCTCCTGCCTATACTCAGTCAATCAGTGTTTGGCCTAATGGTGCAGTTCTCCCCTTCCCTGTTCCACTGGCTGAGTTCATTGTTGCAATATCCTTGGTGGTGGAGTCAGTTGGGAAGGGATTCTGCACGAGGTCAGGGTGCCTCTGTTTCATCCTTCTCATAAAGTCTGAATGAAGCTCAGCAGGATGATGCTTCTTTAAATAAACTGTCTTGTTATTTTTCTTTTCTGATTTGCCTTCAGATTCCTGGGAACCAGGGGCTTAAGTCTTGCCCAGCGTTGTAAGACGGGAGGAACAGCCAGAGAATTAGAGATTTACACAGGCATAAAACAAGTGGAAGTGAAACCAGAGTCTCCAGTCCTTTTATCCTGAACACAGTGCCCTTTTGCTTTTGCTCTGTCTTCCACTGAAAAGAAAGATCCCAGCACCCACCACCACATTGCTTTCCTACCACCTCATTACTCTTCTCTGAATGCTTCTTGCTTTACCATTTCAATGGGGAATGGGTCCAAAATATTTACGACCGCCGTCTTGTCTCCAGGGGAGGAGAGGAACCCTGGAAGGTGCTGGGTGAGCTCACTAGCTCTCCAATCCCTCCTATTTCCTGGGGAATGTGCTTTAATATCTTCTAGATTGAACCCCGTCCTTGAGCTGTGATCCTGTGGTGACACGTGTGCGTCTCTGCCCTTGTGCTTGTTTGAAGTCCTGTACCAGAGCATGTCAGTGCCTGTCCCCTGCCCGTATCAAGGTTCCAGACATTCAGAGAGTGTAAACCAATCTTCCCAGCGCGTGATGCGTGCACAGCAATTTGTTAAATTTCCACATATGACACCTCCTTCCCCCGGCAGCCCTCCCCACATTTCCTCTCAGCGTAGTTGAACTTTAAAAGGCCCAGGAGAAAAACGAAATAAGACTTTAAATAATTTATTTTGGAGAAACAGTCAGTGAAGAGGAACAAATAATGTTTCACTAAAAGAAGCGGGACCTTTGACACTCCCCTTTTCGCTCGGGTACCTGAAGGCCTAGCCGGATTGCATTAGTGAAATTTTCATTTGATGGCATTTTAATATTCTGCCTTGATGACTTTTTAGCAACATTTACTTTCAGAGGTCTTGAGTGCTCCCTCGGAGGAAATGAAACATGTCAAAGCCCATTACAAAAATCAAAATTTAAATACCTCGGCCACGTTGGGGCTCACACACAATCCCATCAGCGCTTAAACTGCGGCTCACAACTACTCATTCACTTGCTCAGTTGGTAATGAGTACATTTGATGAAGCATTCTGGGGTCATGGAACATACGTTAGTGATCTAAACTTAACCCATTGATTGCTTATACACAGAGGGACCAGGGGAGGGGGTATTTTATTGAAATGTAATGTTAGAATAATTTCCGTTTGTACTGAAATAACTTTTTTCTTTTCCTTTTTTTTTTAAGTTCTTTTTTTTATTTAACAATTGCTTTGATGAACTGAAATGTTAATAAGCATGATGGGAGAGCTTTTTATTTAAGGTGGGGAGGAAGGAGCCAGGCTGGGAATATAGAGCAGTTAGTTCAGTTCTTCAGCCACTCAAAAGCAAGTAAGATTTCTTCCTATGAAACCTACATTTGAACTTCACTGGAAATCTTCCTTGTTTTATCATCTACCTTCTTTTCTTACTGAAATATTGATTGCCATCATAGAGGGAAATGGGGATGTTCAGCGTGATATAGTAGAGTGGCAGCAAGAAAATGCTATACTCTGAATATCAGAGCTAGAATTCAGCATTAAAATTTTCCATAAAGTATCTGCACTATATAAATCAATATGTAGATACACTGCATTTGGTTCCAGTGTGAAGTTCCATTTTCTCTCAACCATTCCTCTTTTCTCCTTATTTTTCAAGATGTCTAGAACAAATTGGCTGAGAATTTACATCTTTCCATTCTTTCTCCTCTTCTTCCACTCAAAAATGGGAAGCCTTTTTCTGCTTTATGCAGAAAACCTCGTCCATGAGATAACTGTGATTTCAGTGTTTTGCTGTTATCATCTTTAGTGTGTGACCTATGATCAGCAGCTCAGCAGTAATTCCAAAAGCCATCCCAGGATTTCCATCCCTAAAGAGGACTGGCTTCAAACTGCTCTTTGGCACCCTCATGCAATCAGCACAAGCTTTCCTGGTTTGTCCAGTAGTTTGTGTCCTTTCAGTCAAATAGACCATCTCCATTTTCTTCCTTTCAACTCCAGTGGTAAAACCAGCATTTAGACAGCAAATAGGATTCAGAACCCAAAGCTCATTAGGATCCAGAATAACCATTTATACAGGGAAGGCCACATATCATAAAATCATTACAAACAGCTTTGCATCCATGAAAACCACTTTCTTCCAGCCAAACACTTGTGTTCCATAGTGGAAGCTTACATTTCAGCACCAAATTGGCTCCTGTACTTATTTTAGATTTGCCTCTTGGAGCAGTCCTAATAAGATGCCCAACTGATAATTTTGAGGTGTTCAGTCTTTGGCACTGGGGTTACAGGAGTAACGAAAAATGTCTTAACTGAGTAATTTGTTAAAACAAGCTGCCAATTCCTCCATGTTAAGGACAGCTAAAAATCTGAAATCTGGAGAATTTTGAAAATATACTGAGTAAAATCCAGGACCCACACTGAAGTTCACAAAGCACAATCACCTTTTGACCTGATTTCACATGTGAGTGATAAGATGCCAAACAGCCCTTGAAGATGAAGGAATGATCATACTTTGGAAAACAGCTTGGATCCCACCTGAATATCAATGACTCTTTGAGCTGATGGGAGACTTTCCCCCTCACACACCATTAGATAGAGATTAGACTGGGCTGGCAATTCCCAGAGGTAAAATACAATAAAAACACTGTACATGGGGAAGGTTGTAACCCTTCCTTTTGTTGATGAAAGAGTAGCATAACTCTAAGGATTCATAACATTAAACAGTTGTAGGTATTGTGAGGAGACCACTATTAAATTGAATCAGGCCCTACCACTATTTTGTTGTGGGCTTTTATTGCTAGGAGGAACACAGGATGCAGGAAGAATCTTGAGTGTAAAAGCTCTTTCTGGGATTATGAAGGACAAGTGGTTCAGTGCAATTTATCTGTGCTACAAATGTTGTCCAAAGTCCAGTTGTGGCCTCTTCCCAATTACTCTGCATTGCACTAACCAGAGATGAAGAGGGAAAATGCTGATTGTTATAAACAAAGTTTAGGAGTTCCCGCTATTCGATCTTGCTGTCTCTTTGGATATGACACAATTCATTTTGACCAATTTAGCTGTAAATTATGTTGAACTTTTTTTTTTTTTGACATCTTCAAGGAATGTGCCTGCAATCAATTATTTCCAAGAAAGAATAGTTAGCAGGAGCCAGTTTTAACCACATATTATATTTAGATATTGTCAAGTAGTGCAAGCAGTTAGCAAACGGGGGGAATTCTTCAGTGGACTTGTGTAATGAACATTTTTGACGTTCTATGAAGAGAAAAAGGAGGCAAATTCTCAGAACTTGTTACAGATTCTTCACTCATCTCTGTTGGTAAGTGGGTAAAATCAATACAGTATGAAAGAGGCATCCTGAAATCAGGTAAATGGGACAAATATAAAGAGGCTTCTGAAATTCTTATTCTTGGTGAGCAGCATCAGACTTTTTGCTTTTGCAGAATTTGTCAGGATATCCATTACAGAACCAGGGAGCAGAAATTGATCTGTGAGAGCTGTCCTCATCACGCAGTAAGAATGCAAAGCAGAGGACCTCATGTGCACTCCAGACTTTGATGTCTTCACGCTCAAACCCACAGAAAACAGCAGTCGAGCAATTTGACTGTTGCGTGATAGATAGTCACTCTGAGACAACATCACCACTGAAAAGCAGCTTGGTTGCATTTGCCCTGGTTCTGCCAATCTGACTCAAGACCTGCTTATGAATTTGTTGACCCATTTCTCCCTCGTTCTGGTGCCCACCCCGCACACCGTGTGTGCAATAAATCCATCGCGCAGGATGCTGCACTGCTCTTCTGTAACATGAATTTATGCTAATGGCTGTCTGCATATGCTTATATCACATATCTATATTAAACTTAATAGTCTGTTACATTGCTTCTTAACCCTGTGTCCACACATGATTAACTTTTCTGATTTCTTTCAAAACCGTTATTAACACAGTGTAGCATTTCACTCAACATGTCACCAACTTTCCCTGCCTGATGCGGGAGTTGTAATTATGCAGCCCTATAGCTCTGTCAAGTCACACTGTACACAGAGAGTTAGGAGCTTATTTAGAGATTTGGGGAGCTGCATCGATGTGTACATGTGTACACTTATTTTTCTTTAAGGATAAGTGGTAGCAAAGGACGATCCTTCAAAATCCACTTTTCAGCAAAGTAATTCTTCATATCATTCCAGTTAATTGAGTCCTTTTGGGTTCAGATGTCAAGTCTGGACAAAAGAGCATCAGCATCCTTACATTTGTAGTGATATTCACGAAAGTCACTTGAAAGTTGGAGTTTAGAGAATCATTCAGATGACACAGAACTAATTTGAAAACCTTCCTGGAGACCTACAAGGAGACAAGGTTGAACCACTTTGACAATTTGATGATCATGATCATAAATATTCTTTTTATGTGAATATCACACTAATAAAAATTAATTTACATTTAGCATAAAGTATTGTATTTCCTTTAAGAGATATATTTTCATTGGGAACTCCAGTGAAGCTCCTCAACTTTCTGCTCAAGGGTGCACTGGCACATTTTCTTCCCTCAGTCATGTCTCTGATTGTGACTGTTAAAAGCAAAGAAGCTAGAGCTGGAAGGTTATTCCATATAGCATATGTTCTGAAGTCAGAATTGCAGAGAAAACTCTGCAGCTTCATTTTCATGACACATTTTAAGGTTAAAATGCTACTGTCATTTATAAGCCTCTGAAATCATGAAGTTGAGCTGGAATCCAAAGGCCTTTGGAAAACTCTGCCTGCTGCAATTCACACTGAAAAGATGAATTTAGTATTTCCATCATATTTTATCTGTGGCCTTTGAATTTTAACTAGTTGGAAGATGGGACAGCAAAGAAAAAATCACAACAAATTGTATATCATCTGTACCTTCATGCAATGTACTTGCTGCATAAAATAATGGAAGTAATAGGCACAGCCACTACTTTTGCTGGATGAGGGTGATTATTACTAAGCAAGATAAAACAGTGGTTTCCAAATCAGCAGCAGAGACAGCAGTCAGGAGTTTCTAGTCACAGACTCCACACCTCCAGCGGATTTCACTCTCTCTACACCCCAAATTCCCAGGAAAAAGAGAGGTTTTTTACAGGTTCAAATAACAAAGTGAATGCTTAAGTAGTAACTATAGTAAGATAATATCTGAAACTCATGCTGATACACAGCTGAATACATGCATGAGCCAGGTACAAATTTAATACTGGAAGGTCTTTTAGTGTCTCAGCCCAATGGCCACGTATTTTTTTTCTTCATTCTCCATGCCTTCATCATTTTGAACCCCCTGGGGGTTCAAATACACTGTAAATGATCCCAAAAAGGATCTTTCTCATCAGACTCTAAACATGGATTAGCTATCAAAGAGTGTTTCTGCTCCACAGGCAGCTTTCTGAAACTTTCTGAATGTGTGCTTGATCTGTTCTACTTATCCACAGAGAAGCAGATCCACCTCCAGCTGCAGAGCTGGAGCATAATCCTCTCTCCACCACTGTTTCCACTGCTCCAGAACACACTTCTAGCCCATGTAGAGGTTAGGAGCAGCACAGAACATTACCAAGGAAATTCAGAGTCAAAGCAGTTTTTCCAAATTTGAGCATGACAAAAAGCAATATCAGTTGACAGGGTGTCCTTACATGTACCATTACTCTGCAATTTTTTGTTGACAACTGTTATCACTGTCTTGAACCCACAGAGCTAGTTAGTGTGTTTGTGTTGTCTATCAGTCTTGATAGATGTGAAATAAGGGGAAAGGAAAAATGGAAACTAGTGGAAAAGTAGTGCAAATAAACTGTTGCACCCATGCCATTTTTTACTTTCTGGTTTAGTTCAATTTGTACAACAGCTTTATGAAGCTCATTAACGACAATGTTATTTATTCAGCCCAATTTTGAAATCAGAAAAATAGCTATTTTCAGAAGATTAGAGCCCATGAAGAGAAATAGATTTTTTTTTTTTTTTTTTCCTGAGCAGAAACTTGAGAAGTGAACTGTGAAAGCCCTGGCCTAATACATTGTGTAGCTTGTGCTCAAATAAACCTTTCCAATTCCAGGACAGGTAGGAAAGATGTGGGCTCCTGAGTTGCTTTGGAGGAAATGGCACCTGACTGGTAATACACTCTGCTTCCTGAGTGGACTGGCATACTTTACACTTTCTAAGGGGACAAATACATAATTTACTAGCTTACGTGCAAATGCACTTCTAGCTTCTGCTGGATCAGTTCTGGCTCACAGACTTCTCTTCCAGTATTTGAACTTCCTTTATCCTTTAGTCTCTGGCCAATAATTTTTTATTTTTACTGGATGACAGTTAAAGTGATAAAACTATTTCTCTAGCATTACGTAGGGCTTCACTGGCAGCCACAAAGCTATGAAATCATTGTAATAATTATGCAGAATCACTGTAAATGTAAACTCTAGTCTACTTTAAAAAAAAAAAAAGCTTGCCAAGAGTATTGGAGATAACCTAGATTGAATTGCTGAGATGATAGGTCCTGGCTATCCTAAAGGTTGGGATGTATCTGATCCAGATCAGTATCATGTTTAAATACAAAACAAGTGGCAGCCAAGTCTCTATGAGCTCTCTAAAATATTAAGTTTTCTCTGGTGTAATACATGTAGCCATTATGAAACAGATTTGGCACTAAGGGGGCAAAACCAGAGTGAAATACCAGAGTGATCTTGGGATTGATTGTATCACAGAAGTGAACAAGGGAAAAGGAAAGGACTTTTACTAGTGGAAAAAAATAAAAGGTCTTGGCAACTCAGGGATGTGTTGCAACAAGAACTTGAATAAAATAAATAGGGAGCATTTTCAGGCTGTGGGGGCTGAATGAACACAATCAATCTTCCCTGGGCTGGAACTGCATCAGTCTCACCCACAGCTCCCTCTACTGAATTAAAATCCCACGGTAACTTTAGTTACACAGTGACACTCTGGCACGGGACAGTCACTGAGGACTCCATGATGTGTATAATCATATTTGGAACTTTTAAGTGGAAGGTTTTGGGGAGGTGCAGCCTCCCACTGGTACAAACCCCACAGACTGAGGGGTGACTTGATGTGGGCATGTTCAAAAAATCCAGCAGCCTCTCTGTCCAGACTGGATCTACATCCAGATCTTGGCATGGGAATAAATCAGCCATCAAACTAATACTGATTTTCCACGCCTCCTGCTGACATGCCTTACTCTTACCTACCACTTCTTTATCAGTCCTTTAAATTCTCCTTGCTTTCAGATTCACACTTAAATTGTCCCTTTCAGGATGCTTTTGCCTTTCCTACTTTAAAGGAACCATGAAGGAAATACCAGAAACTTTGTCTCAGTGCCACTAATCCTGTATTCACTTGTGTTGTTACTTCGCAGTTATTTAAAGGGTATTGAATTTAGGCTGGGGGAAATGCTTTTCTCTAAATTTCAGACCAAGATATGTAACTTCGGAGTAGAGAACCTGCAGTCAGGACTTCCAGGTGCAGGTTCATCCAAGTGGTATTGTGCCCTACTTTGTGCATTTGACAAGTGTCATGTGGCTCTCTGGATTTTTAATTATTATTATTGTGGAAACACCTAATATAAGCCAAGTTCATGCAGACTCTTGAATAAAAGATTTCATTAAAAACCTTTGTGTGGCTATTTATTATGCTGTTGATCCCTGGAAATAGAAGATGTCACGTGCAGGAGTCAGACCTTCAGCTTTGCAGAGTTTCTGCTAATTAAATTGCTAAGTGTGTCTGTTATTAAGAAAACCATGAGAAATGCAGCAAGGGGAGGGAGAGAAGTGCCCATCTTGTCCTTTCTCTGCAGAGCAGCATTTGGAGCACTCCGACCTCCAGGTCTCGGAGAAGCTGGTTTCTATCCCATCTTAACCAAGGAGAGAAAAAGGTGACGGGCAAAGAGTCAGGGCTGGGGGAAGTGTGTGGCCAGGAGTTCATCTGGAGACTTTGAGGCAAAACTTGCCCTCCTTAGACACACATTTCACCCTCTCCTCCCCCGGCAGCGCCGCGCATCTGACATTTCTGTCAAAAGATACCCTGAGCCGCCCCTCCTCCCTCCCCCTCCTTTCTCATCCCTCTGCCCCTTTTTTTTTCTTTTCCCCTCTCCTTTCCCCTTATATGTGAATAGTGAGAAAATGACTGGAAACAATGTGCCAGTTTGCAGCACTTTACACTGAGGCCCTTTTCTCCTCTCCCCTGACTCGCGAATGACTGAGAGTTGTTTTATTGTACAAAGATTCTCAGAGAAAAGAACTTTTATTTTACCCAATAACACAAGAATGGGCAACGGGCAAACAGTTAGTGCCTTGTTCCCAGCTGCCACTCAGACTGCGGCGGGGGAATCGCTAATGGGGTCTCTGTGCTGCCTCTCTCCTCTCCTCCGTCTCTCTCTGTCTAGTTTGGCTCTCGCCTCAGTTGGCTGCCTGTGAGCTCTCCAACAAAATGCTCCCGAGATAAGCTGCTCCGATGGGTTTAATAACACCACCTTTAGTTTCTCAAAAGGACAAAAAGATCCGGATTTTTTTTTTTTTTTAATCATCGAGGTTTTGCAGGCAAGCAAGGCCATGGATGGAGAGATACAACTTGTGATTTGTCCCCTTGCACCTTGGAAAAGTAGAACATAAGAGAAGAGCTGCAGCACAGGGTGCCCGTGTTAGAGGGAAAAAAATAATTACAAAATCATTTCACTAATACTTCAGCTGTTGATTCATAGTTGATATCTAAATGTCAGCCTTTTACAGCTTAATCATGGCTTTATTAACCCCTCTTTCTTAGCTGAAAGGCAGGCTGACTAGAAGGAAAGAATAATAAAGATTGGAGGATGGGGAATCTGAAATGTGAAGAGTGAATTAGACTTGTTTAGAAAAGAAAAGACTAGACAAGAAAAGACAAGCTGGGAAAGAAGGGTGTGAAAAAAAAAAACCCAGAAAACATCGTGCCATTGGCTGTCCAAGTGTTTCATATTCTCGGCAGCAAAGTACGACACATAGTTGTTGGAGACATTGAGAATTTGGGAAAAAAAAAAAAAAGCCTCTACTTAATTTCATCCATAATTCTTAAAACTCATCTGTCATTTAAAATCTTTCCAACTTGCTATACACCAAGTCTTTGACTAAGGATAGGATTTTTAGAGTCTGATGAAGTTAGGTATTTAAACTCAATGAGACATGAATCCTCACATCTCCTTTGAAAATCACACGGTTTGGGGTCTGTTTTGACTTGTTTGATTTAGTAGGATGTCATTAGATTTGAAATAACAACATCAGGGGCCAAAAAAATTTTCACAATGGACTAATGTTTTCCTGAAATTTCTAATCATATATAACAGAAGCAAAAACACCTATAACTAAAAATATGGGGCACCTTTTTATTACAATATGTTACTTTTGCTAGCCTATAAACACTTCCTAAGTGTTTTTGGGTAAACTTGAGGTTTTAATATTAATTTTTATTGTTTATATTTTTCAGCAAAGAAAGTTTTCAGTCATTTTGAGATTGAAAGGGTTTATATTGCTTGCCCAAGTTAAAGAATGTGCACTATCATCTCCACCTAAACACATGGGAATTGAGAAAATTTTGTGGATATATCTTCCATTATGAATTTTTTTCATGCTCTCTGCTTATTTCTTTGTTGGGAAGAAATCTTGATTTTTTTTCCTGTGGTTCCTAACATGAGCTTCTGCTTCAGATTCTGCTGAGGATCCCTTGACTTCACTAACAGCCAGGTAGAGAGAGGAGGATAATAACATGGAAATTGTACCAAGAATAATAAAATATTGTAAATGATTGCATCTAATCTATGATTAATAAATAAACATAATATCCTTTATTATATTAAGGATGTTTTATGTATTATTAAAGGATATATTGTTATTTTTATTATAAATATTAAGTAAAAAGTTATTGACATGCATTGGCTGTGCAGAATTTAAAAATCAGGGTTAGATTTGTTTGAATCCCTTTTCTAAATCCTGGAAAAGCTGAGATACTCTTACTAAGTCCAGGTGCATTGAAATCAAACCTGAACCAGGCCAGTTGAGACCTGTTCTGTATGGATGCAAGATTGTTTAAATATCTTAATCCACTTCTGAAATATGAAGTAGGTCTTCTTCAGTTTCACTAAAGCCTCATGTGCTCTGTGCTTCAAAGGTTTATTTCCTTGAGTGTTTTAGGTGCCAAGTAAGAAATGTTGCATTTGTCTTTCATCCTATTTAATCTCCTTCTCCCTCTTACTAGGGATAGGAAACAGTTATTTAGGAAATTGCAAAGATACAGGCAGATATCTTTGAGTTCAAAGGTGTCTTTCCTAAGCAAAATTAAGATTTTAGTCAATAGATAGCCTGTGTCTGGGTGTATTGATTCTGCCCTGTTTTTGTTGGCATTGCAGAAAAGGGAAATACATTTCACATTATCCGTGTCAGAATTTCCGAAGTGCCGATGCCTGCTTTCAGTTAATGTTCCATAGACTGTATTCAGTGGAAATATACTGTAAAGATTTCAGAGAAGGGCTGGACAAACTTCAGTTTCAACATCTATACAGCTGCAGAACCAACATTTCTGGCTTGGTAAACCAAAATATAAATTTGGTTGTACCTTGGTAACAACGCAGTGGTCAATGCCTGATCAAAGGCACAGATAGTTCAGACAATTTTTCTTCTGCACATCACTCATTCCAGGGATGCAGATTTGCGGGACCAAATTAGTTTGATATAATCCATATGGGAAAATTAAGGGCGGAGCAACAACTTTGTGTATAGAGAGCCTATGAAAATGTCAAATTCCAATTAAACTCTGATGCTTGGCCCATAAATTTCTCCAGGTAAGTGCTGCACATTGGCTTAGTCTCCCTCCCTTTCCTGCTCACATTTGTGACAATCTCCACAGTGAGTGTGATCTTAGTTAACTGTTGCTCAGGTTGTAACTCAGAGAAGCAATTCAGGCTGCGAGAGCAACATTTCAATTATACGAATAATCAAATTCAAAATGTTATTTGAATAATTTGAGTTCTTAAATTAAGCAAGCACTTTTTTTGCAAGTGGTCTATAAATTACATTTTCCGCTACATTGGCAGTAAACGGGTAATTAATATCTCAACTTTTCCTTCTTAATGTTGATTTAAGAAAAATAAAATAAGCTTAGAACATAAATGAGCTTTGCTTTCACAGCTCAAACATTACTGTCCCTGCTCAGTTGGCTGTGTAGATCCGCTGGCTTTCTTTCTCCCATAACTATATTGATACAAGACCTTATGTTTAATGTAAATAGAGGAATTTTAGAACTAAAGAAAGTACAACTAAATTGTATTTTTTTTCTGTGGATTTCAGAGAAAATATCTCTTCATCTTCAAAATGAAACAGTTTAATTTGTTACTTCATGTCCTGTATCAACCAGGCATTTTGGTTCATTTACCCAATATCAAGTGAATTTAAATTTGACTACTTTCCTGAGCGAAAAAATGTACTTAAGTTAAACCAAGACAACAATAAAAATTTAAAGTGTCATAAATGGAAAGAATATTTTAAAAATATGTCATCCAACTTCTCAGAAAGGTGTAAGTGGACCAGTGGGTGACATAAGGAAGGGGTCACCAGTGACTACATCCATAGTTTAATCAGTTTATCCCTACTATAAACATTATGCTGATAGGGATGTTTATAAGAAATGCACTTGCTCAAAGTGTGAAGGTTAAACACATGCTGTTCCCTTTGTAGGGTTAAAAGTAGTGAAGTTTCACCTAAATGACAGTAAGATATATAATAAGATAGATAAAAGACAGCAAGAGAGACAAAGGGAGGAAAAAAATACTGTATGTTTGCAAAACTGCTCTTAAAAATAGTAGAACAATGCAGGAAAATAAAACTATCTTTTTCAAAAGGATTTATTTTTTTTTCATTTTTATTTAACCAATTACTTTTCTTATTTTTGGCAAAATATATATAAAGCACCTATCTTACATAGCTTTGAAAACAGATATATTTCCTATAAACTGTGATGAGTGCATGGAAGGCTAATGATAATCATTCTTGAATTGATCACTTCCTTTGTTCATCCATCCACCTTTTAGTGAACTGGATTTGTTTTCAAAATGTTAAAAAAACCAACTTCAAATCGATTGAATTCTGATTTTTTAAATTTTTTTTTCCTTTTAGACTCTATTTCCTCAGTCTCTGCCTGGATCTACAAGCTGAGCCAGCAAGGTGGTGTGAAACTAGTGAAGTATCAGAGAGGAACAGTGAAATTCAGATCCTGGATTGTTTTAATATGGCACTTGTGAGATGAAGAAGAGCAGAAAGTGAGGGAAGAGTCTAAATAACTGAAAAGAAATTTCAAAATACAGGAGAAGCCCTGATAGATACTCAGCAACACAAGCCTTTAAACCACATTTGTTTAAAATCTTTCATATGAAAACATTTTCTATGATCAGAGCTTATCTAGACGGGTTCAGTTCTCACATGTGCTCCATGAGTGTCAACTCAGAAAAAAAACCTGTTGGCTGCTTCGAACAGAACCTGAATTCAGTATTTGTTTGCCCTGATACATCTCACAAGGTATTGGAGGTCACAACCCACAGACACCTTGGCCACAATATTGTTTTAAACCCCTGCACAACCCCCTGCAAATCCCACAAGCGAGCCAGCGTGTTTCCAGCTGACATGCATTTCCAACTCTAGGTCTTATGGAATGTTAGAGAGTAGTTAGGTGATTTTCTGTGTGTTTTGTCAACCTAAGGAGCTATTAGACAGGAATATTTTTTTTTTCTGTTTGAGAAGATGAATACATGACCAGAAATAATTACTCCATCGTTCCCTACTGGTCAGAATTGGTGGTTGGTTAATTATTCAACAGTCTCTGGTGTTGCTGCCAAACCCATGCTTTCTTCTCAGAGAGGAACAGACAAGCTTGTTAGAGCAGCTTTCTTTGGACTGGCACTTTTATGTTGATATGGGGTTTATTGAAATGCCAGCACTTTAATTTTAGTTTATTTCTTTATTCTCTTATTTCTATCATTAAAAATGTACAACTTTCCCTGCATATTTGTGTTGTCAAGCTGAACTATATTAATATTACCTTTGCTATACTGTGGCATTCTTTTGCAGAAATGATATGCAGGGTTTAATGTCTTAGTGGAATTCTAGAATTAATGTGTGCCTCTTTCCTGGTACCGTATGTTGCTGTTTTCCACTCGTATGGAAATGCAGGTAATCTTATGCCCTCGGTGACACGGGCAAGTGCTTTACAAAAATGCATCTTTGACAGTTATCTTTCATACTTTAACATGACCAAAGAGTGAGGCTCTTAACCAGTAGGCCTAGTACTACTTTGGGATTGGACAAAAGGCAGGAGTCTTGTGATAGTAGTATCCATTTATGAGTTTGTATTATCATTTCATAAGGCAAAACAGAAGGTGATATAAGCCCACTGCCATTCCTTAGTTTTTGACGGAACATATTCATCAAAAAAGCATGCAGTCCCCTGAGCTTGCAGCCATATGCTACAGGAAAATGTCACCAGTTAAAGATGTATTCATTTGCTGTTTTGAAAACTCTGTTTGATATTCATGCATTCCAAGTGTTTTGACCTAGATTTCTGTAGAGGCATTAGATCCAGTACTGAACAGGAAGCTAGACAGCTGTTGCTTGTGTAGTCAAAGGAAGAATTTAAAGTAAGGGGGGGGAAAAAAAAAGAATAAAAAAATGAAAACATTTATTAATGCATGCCAACATTTTGCGCAGCCAATATGTTTAATACTAGATTAACTAATATAAGCATATGGAGATGCATTTGTTGCAAAGCTTTAAAGAAAAGAACAAAGAAAAAAGTTGGATGTATCTAAAGTTCACAGAGAATAGAATTTGCACTTTATTCTATAAATGAAAGCCTGGTGAAATGGCAACATACTTTAATTATAAGGTACTTGCTAATGTCACAACATTTAAGTTTGGGGGCTATATTGTAGTACAAACCTCTCAGTGAATGCCTTGCTTAATCCAGAAACCTACAGGTAATAATAATCCTCCCTGAGTTTAGTTGCAGACTCTTTTGCACTGAATTCATATATGCACTTTCCTTGCTGTAACTGTAGGTTCCTCTCCTGTAAATCCAGGTACAAAACAGATCTAATGTAAATGTACACATCTAATTATTAAATGCTGGCATTCATTCTACAGCTATGTCAAAGTTTCTGCACTTTGTAATTACTGGGTTTATACTGATATAGTTCATCTGATGCCTATTGGTCCTTTGGCCATTGGGTAACAACTGTAAATAGCATGGGAAACAAATGTTCTCTTAGTTTCAGAGGACTTTATGGGGGAATTCATCTAATCCAGCTTTAACCAGCCAAAATTTAGATGTCAAAGCTACTTGTCCAGGTTGTCTCTCCTTAGATCTTCATACTAAGCTCTTCTCACCTACTGCAGATGTCTTCCTAGGGCTGGGCTGGAAAGGAGCCTGTTTCTTTTCTTTTGACTGTCAAGGGGATTTGGCTGATTTGTCCAGATCAGGTGCCAAACCTCAAGACAGATGCAGCAAGACATTCTCCTTTATCAGTAATAAACAAGTCCAAGTCTGTTTTTAAGCATTAGTGGAAAAACTTTTTAACTTACATTCAAGCAGTAATGTGTTAACAATTCCAGCATTTTCTAGCTATGGATTTTACACCATGCCAGTTCAGAAACAGAGGAAAAATGTCCAAATTTCTCCTACCTGAAAACAGTTCTCATTTTCCCAGTGAAAAATACAAAAATGGAATTTTTTCCCCAATTTTTCTTTTCCTACGTGTTTATGAAACAGTTTATGTAAACATACTTCAGCTTATGGTTTATTTATAAACCATTTAATTTCATTCTCCACAAGGGTGTGGAATTGGTTATTTATTTGTTTACTCACTTATTTATGACTGGGTGAATGAAACTTTTTAAAGGAGGGAAAAATGAATGAAGAATAGTGAAGAAATGATGCTGCACTTCCGAATGAATAAATCACCAGGTCTGGATGTCATGAAACTGAATTCTTCAGTATCTTTATGAATAGTCAGGGTACTCAAGGAGGCCTGTTGACAACTAAAAACCTGGATATTCCATGAGGTGGTTGAGTTACTCACACACACAAAAATGTATGTATTTGGTCTCAAATGATGTCCCATATAAATGTCCAGCCTCTGGGTTTGGATGTGCTCTAGGTGCTGTGGCCTCCCCCATTAGAAGTGATGCTCAGGAGGTGGTAACCTTCTTGCACTCTCAGAAGCCAGTTAAGGGAAAAAGACTTTTTGTGACCACCAGTCATCAAATATGATTCCACAAGTGTGGCAGAAACATTATGCTACAATCCCAGGAAATGGAGTAACACTTAATGAAGACAGTTAAGAGGGGCTGTGGAAAGATCATGGCTGTGAGGGGATGGGTTAAGCAGTAATGAGAAACATAAGCCTTTGGTAGCTGCGATTGCAGGATTTTGCAACCAGAATAAAAAGAACAAGAAAAGTCATAAACACTTCCTTTCCTGCTGATTTATGAAAAAGCATCTTCCTGGCGGCTAGAGAAATTTCTCCTGTGAAGTAATCAATGAAACCCTGGATTTTTCTGTCAACTGTATAACATCTGTGTAACATCTCTGTATGCAGAAGTACTTCCACAGAAGTACCTTGAAAATTTGTTCCACATAATCCTGTTCAGTGGTGATTTCTGTTGACAGTGGAGTTTGCTATGTTTGATATTTCCCTTTCCCAAATCAATCAACAAATTTAGAGGTTTTTTCTAAGCCTAGTTGACCCACTGGACTTGGTTGGATGCAGAAAAGAAATGTTTGGTTAGTCTGACATATGGTCAGCTTTGACACCCACCCAACTGTCCATGAATTCATTTCTGTCTGGATCATCTAGGCACAGGACCAGGATGAAGCTTGAGCACATTTGTCTGGTAATAAGATGTTTCAATCCTTCCACCCTTGCTTTCCCAGTCAGAAGACACTTTGCATCTTAAACTGACATATTTTCAATTTTTATAGTCTACTTTTGCAAGATCCTTCCATATGGTTACAGTTAAAATTCACAGAGGCTATAGATAGCTGGCCCAGCCTTTGTATTAATCCAAAATGTGCCCAGTTAGGGAGCACTACCTCTGTACAACAAAACAGGAACGAGTAATGGGTTAGTTCTTTGCTAATAGCATACCTGACACAAAATGTCTTGTTATCCAGCCTGAACCACTTAGGAATTAGCAGTTGCATACTGTGCTATAGCCAGTTTGAACAGATGGATTTAGAACTGGAGACTCAAATATATCCCGTTTTGGAATTTGTCTGCCTAATTTACTCATGTTACTGTTACAGAGATACCAAGATAGCTGCTGCTACTGCTCTGCACTGTATTTACTCGGCTGCATTGCCACACAGAAATGTGATTCATAGACTCACAGGAATTGCAGATGGAAGAGCCATATTAGATCGTTCAACCCATCTCCCTGCTGATGCAGAATTGCTCGCTACAGCTACAGTACATTTTCCAGTGTTTTGTCTGGTCTAGTTGTAAAAGTCCCCTGACATGGGACTTCCACTGCTTCCCTTGGGAAACTACTCCATGGTTCATCTTTCAAAATTGGCACTGTCAGAGACAGGCTAGAGAATTAGGGAACCATTGACCTGTAGTCAATTGGGAATTCCTCCCTTCCTAATCACTAGATGACCCTGCATGAAGATGCTGCACCATCAAAATCGCATGGTACTTGTGGACATAACACAGATTTACAGTAATAGACATTTTGTTTTCTCATTTGCAAGATGCACTTTTCTTTTTCAAACCTACCAACTTCTGTTCCCTTTTTATCCCAATTCCTCTGGTGCATCTGCCAGCCCCATAACAAGCAATGGCTTGATATTAAAAACCCACCTGAACAACCTCAGTTCCTGTCTGTATCCTGCAATTCTCATACAAAGTTCAAGTTTTCATTCTCACAGATTCCTGGCCCATTGTCAGTGCCAGACTTTTCCCTCCCCATACAAATGATACTGTCTTTCTGGTTGCTCCTTTACTGCTACAGTAGCCTTTGGTTTATTCCATAAGAGTAAGACAAAGGAATTTTCAGTTTTCATCTTGATTAGAAAAAGTCTGGCCAAGGAGGTGGGCACTGTTGTCAATCAACACCAGAAAACAATTTCTCAGAATGTCAGAAAACCAAGAAATTAGGGGGGTGGGGGAAAGACTTGTTTGTTGAATGGAACATTACACTTAAAAAATGTGAGCACCCAGTAAAAAGGCAAGTAAGCAAAGGAAATATTTAGAAATGGAATTGGGAACATCTCTCAACAGAATGCTTTATTTATCTGACTTCTTTATGTAAGGAGGAAAAAAAAAAAGAATAAAAGTACAGGGAAGAAGTTCAGTTATCTATATGTATAGTGGCTTTTCATTCAGCATCTCTCCTGAAGGAGGTGATATGATGATCTCCCACCTTTCCTGATTATCTACTTTTATTATGACTTACCGAAACAAGGTAGGACAATATTCAAAGATTTCATTGAAATCAGAGGGCTTACTGCTGAAAAAGTACAGATTTCTCTACAGTTCAGGAACAATTAGGAAATGGAGACTGGAGGATAAGAAATGAAGAAAAATCAAAATTTACACAATATAAAACACACATATATTTTTTGGTCAATTATACTTTTTTCCCATGTTCTGTGCCAGAATTGGATGCACCAACACCGAGCAAAAGGGGCAATTATGTCAGTAAGTCTAACCCATCTGGAAGCAATAACTAGACTCAATCACAGAGTAAATCCTTATCTGATGAGATTTCCAGCCCAATTCTTTTAGACACAAGAGGTTCAGATGGTTCAGATAAGGTTTGGCAGCTGAATTGGTATTTGTCCCAAGCAAACCTCCAGAGGTTCACCAGTCACTGGCAATAAACAAAAGTCTTTATCAGGTGATGGTTGTTTTGTGGTCAGCATGAGATAAATTGGTGGTGCCAGCCCAGGTCCTGGGAGACAAATGTCTCTGTCCAAATGCCACCACCAGCCTGCTCAATATCCCTGCAAGGCACTGGCACCTGGAGGTTTCAACCAGCCTCCTCCAAAGAGGGGTGGCTTTTGCTTTTGCCCTGAGGTAGAGTGGGAACACAATTGCTTTCAAGGGCAGCAGCTCCAGCACGTTCATTCTCTGGTGCAAAAGGCTCTTTGACAGAGACATCAGTGGAGAAAAAAAGCTGCTTGGGATGCAATCCACACTGTGAGATCCACATCCATTCCATCTCTTTCCTGTTAGCCTGCTATGCCAGGTGTTCTCATTAGCCATATGTATAAATATTTGTCTAACTTTTTTTTTTTTTTTTTTAATCATTCTGGTACTGCATGTATGGGAAGAAGTGAAGCCAATCTGTGAAAATCAATGTTTGAAGATTTCCTCTTGTCTGCTGGTAGCTGGGGCCTCTTTAATAACCCCTGTTGCACTTGGCTGTTATCTCGGAGCCCCTTTTCCAACTACTAGAAACCAAATTAGAAAAAAAAAAAAGAAAGGATATGGATGAGATATTGACCTTCCACATGTTGTACATTTTACCAATAAGTATTAATGACAAAGACACTAAGGAGTGTAATCTCCCATCAATGAATCAATACAAATCCCATTAACACTCGATGAGGGGATAAGATAGACCTCAAGAGTTTCACACTTACTCTTTGTATAGGACTCCCTCTAAAGGCTCTGGTAGTCCTTTTTGCCTCAGGACCATCTGTACATTGTGGGTTTAGTGGAATGAACAGTTTGCCAGAGGCCAGGAAACTCAGCAGCTGAACACACCTTACAAATTCCAAATCTACTCCATACAAAAATTGATTGCTTATTTGATGTGTGTCAATTCTTTTAGAATCTGCAAACTAAGAAGCCTACAACATCAGCTGTTCAAGTTGCCAACAAGATTAAAAAAAAAAAAAAAAAAAAAAAGAAAAAAAAAAAAAAAAGAAAAAAAAAACCAAACAAAACACAACCCCAAAAAACCTAGAAACAATTAAACAGTTTCAAACTTTTTAGAAATACAAGTTATCGGTTTTTAATCAGTTGTATCCCAAGCTGTCTCCCAACTTTCTCACTTCTGTGCTTTAACTTGTCCCTCCATTTTCACAAGTGATACCAACATTGCATGTATAAAGACCCACCCTTGACCTCTTCCCTCGTAGATTACAATCATCTGCAATAGTGATTTAACTCACAGTCCCTGCACTGTGCAATTTCTGTTTCTGCTGAAGCCAAAAACTGGAGCTAAACTTCATGGGAACTTCCAAGAGACTTGAGTACACGGATTTAGCTCACTGAAGATAGCCAAGGACAAATTAGTTAAAGAAAGAACTGATGTTACTCAGGGTAATTGGTTTGAGTTAACCATTAGACCTACTGGGCAACTTGAAAAAGTTCTTGAAATGCTTTTGACTCCAACACTGTGGTGAGAATAAGAAGAAAATTACTTATTACTTTGGGCAAAATTTTCATACCAAACAGTCTTAATTTAGGCTGATAAATCAGAGAAAAAAGAAAAATCAGATTCTGTGCTGTATGTTTTGATTTGGAAGGATCTTCTTGTTTTTCATTTCTGAAGTACTTGGTGGGGAAATGTTCAAAGCCTCTGAGAGTAATTTGTACTGAATATTAATTTGAGGGAGGGGGCTTTGAAAGCTTTTCCATAAATCAACAGCAAATTTAGGTACCACAGTGTCAGTGAATTGGATAAAGTAGTTTTCCTTAGTCCTCTACTTCGCTTTCTTCCTCCACTCTCTCTTGTATTTATGTCTCTCTGAAAATCTGAAAAAAACCCCTGCCTGCAATTTCATTCCTTACTCTCTGTTTTAGCAATTAGATGTGCAGTCTGCGTTACCAGTATCCTGGGAAGACAACCAGGCTGCCTGCCTCCTTCCTGGTTGCTCTGAATTGCTCCAGCCAGCAAAGAAAACATTGTGGGACTTTGTTCAGAACAGTAAGAAACTAAATATTTATCTTGCCACTTATAATTTATGCAGCATGGGATTAATATGGAAAGTACCGAGATTGAAAGGTCAAGTGAGCTTCCAAACAGTGTTTCACAATGATATATCATTCCCACTTTACCATGTCCTCCTTTCTAGAAAATGAAACACCAATTCCAGTGATGCACCTAAAGAAATTATTTGAACTGTGTCATGGTCTAATTTTCAGTTATGTACTTGTAATTTTTATTTAGATTTGCTGTAGGAATCGTTATCTCTGCTGAAAATTTTAAATCTGTTAGTACCAAGAGAGTCTACATTTGTGCAACCTTTTCCAGCCACCTGCTGATGTTTTAATTGCTCAGTGGACTGGCTATGGCATGGAGATATTATGGTTGTGGGATTTTCTGGCATTGAACCAAGTAAGCATAGCCCAAATTCCCACCACCCACCCGGAGCAGGCCAAAAAGTAAAACTGTTGAGAACTCCTGGCTTTCCTCTCAGTCATATACTAGTAAAAACACATTGTCCTTTCTCATGAAAGACTTTTGGGATGGACAATTTCCCTTCCTCCAAGCTGCTGGAGTCACAGTTCTCACATTTATACTCGAAGGACCTTCCCTGAAATTTCAACAATACTTGTGCCTTTCCCTTTGTATGGCCATTATTGTAGAAATTTCAAGTGAGGCCAGTGCAAGCCAGAATGCACACCACAAAAAACAAAAACAAACAAACAAACAAAAAAACACCACAAACAAACAAAAAAAGTATCTCTGGTAATTTCAGTTTTCTTTACGCTTCAACTGGTTGAATTAGATCATATGACTCCTCACTATGTCCTCTAAGTCATTCACTTAACTGTGTTCTTCTTCTCAGGCTGGAAAAGACCCCGTCCACAGCATTGCATCACAGGTCAGAACAGCACTCTACTTTCTACTCGAAAGATATTTTAAGCGCTTTGTTTAAGTCGAATGACCCAGGCTCCTGGTGGATGTAGTGGCTTCTACACTACTTGAAGCCCTCAGGTCAGGAGTGGATGCCTTTCTGAAAGATATCGTTTAGCAGAAAATGATTTATTAGCCCCACTACAGTGGGAAATGAGTGAAATACTAAGACTGGAATTATAAAGCTTCTTGGCACAGGTGACCAGATGACCCTCCCTGGTTTTAAAAATCTAACAGCTCGGCCAAAGATCTGAGAAGTAAATACAGCTTTTTTATAGGCATGATGTAAACAAGTTTATGTGGATGTTTTGTGAACCAGGACTCACTGAGGTTTTGCTAGGTCAGATTAGAAGCACTTTAGAGCATAGGGCCACTTCTTCGTGTGTACAGAAGTCATAAAAGAATAATTAAAAAGAATAATAATATCATGGGTGAGAGCTAAACAAAGCAGTAGCTCAGATCCCTCAAATGTCACATTCTTGGGAAGAAGAGAAGTGGAAAATTATAGGTGTATGGCCAGAAAAAGGGAGGGGACATGAAGCAGAACCATCAGCCATCAAAATCTTCTGGTTTGCAGATAAGAGGGGAATGAAAGACTTCCTGCACACAGGGAGCAGAGGCCCTGGGGGCCAGAGCCAGCTGGGAAATGCCTAACGCTGTTTATAGAAACCCTGGCAAACAAACAGCTCCTGCCTGGCCCAAAAGTCATAAAAAGCAAGTGGAGGGTGCCGGTCCCGACCCCTCTGTGCCTGTCTGGCCTGACAGATTTAACGAGTCCAGCAGTCACATCAAAAACACCCAGAGCCTTTAGATGAATGAGCTGTTTGTTTTTCTTCCCGATGGCTTGATAAGAGGTCACAGGATGTGTTCAATTTATTTTCTTTTTTTTTCTCACTTTTTTTTTTTTTTTTTTTAATATATAATGAAACAATAGGTTAAGAGAAAAGCCCCAGCCCAGTCCCAATAGGTCTCTCTGTCCCCCCGCGCTGCTCCATTTCCTGCCTTTTTTTTTTCTTTTTCTTTTTTTTTTTTTTTTAAAGCAGACATCCCGCTTTTGTTTTCCTCCGGCCCGGCCAGCGCGTGTCGGCGCGGCGGCCACCAAACAAAACGGGGTTTATTTATTTTTTATTATTTTTTTTTTTCTTTTGGCCAGTGTCACCTCTCCTCGCCCCCGCCTTGCCCGCCCGCCGCCGCTCGCCTCACGGCCGGCGGCTTCCTGAGGCCCGGCGGGCGCTGCCGGCGCTCGGCCGCGCCTCGCAGGAAGAGATGGCGCGGCCTTGCAACCGGCCGGGAGGAAGGGACGGGAAATCCCTGCAGCCGCCCGATTGTGGGCCCGGCCATGCGGCGCACGGCGAGGGAGCCTTTCCTGTTGGCCCGGCCGCCGTTCTCCCCTCCTTGACGCTGCAAGGCCGTGGCACGCCGGCTCCCACACGCACGCCGGGGGAAGTGCTGGGAGCTGGAGATAAGCTTTGCTGCTGCTGCTGCTAATGCTGCTTCGGCTCGGTGAAAGTGGGAAATAAGGCCAAGGCGCCCGGGAGGCTTGCTGTGCTCTTCCAGGACCTCTCCTACAGGAAGGGGACGCTCTGGGTGGCTTCAGCCATGGTTTGTGGGAAGGGCAGGGACCAAGCGGCTCACTAGACGGGAGCGAGGGAATGTGCTCTCCTCTCCAGGGAGCGGTGTCGATGAAGGGCGCTCAGGGCTGGAGTCAGGTATCGAAACTTTAACAGCCCTTCCCAATCTGCCAGCCTGTCCAAAAAACATGCAAATGGTTTGTTCCAGACGTACATGAATTCCTTGGTTTTCAGGGAGTTTGGTCCCTGCCTCTGGGCAATATGACACCAGGCCTCCTCGAAGGAAATATGGCCCTAATCACAATAAACAGGGCTGGAATTCAAAAAGCAACCACTGCACCTACTTCTTTTAAAGTTCATACACACCTTGTCTGTGTCCAGAAGGAGTTGAGCAGAAGTGGAAAAAACTAATTTTCCCTTCTGGCTGGAGCTGCCCAGAAAGAAGGATGATGGCAGACCCCGGTTGCTGCGTCTCTGCCTGTGTGAGGGATGGGGAGATGGCATCTTCAGGGATGAGCTGCTCCTATCTGCCACTTCCTGGTTCCATGTCAGCCCAACTTCTGATTTTGGTCTAAAATTGTAAAAATTGAAAAATAAATGAGATCTCTTAAACTGCTTATTAAGGTTCTCAATTTTCCGCCTTCCATGTGATGACCTCTTTATAATTCCTCGTATACGAGTGATCTTTTCCTTTGCACAGAGGATGCAAAGCTCATCCACCAGGCAGTGCATGAGTTAAAAATATATTCATATAGACAAATTTGAACACTAAAATAAAATTGTCTTCCTGAGGTCATTGTCTCTGTAGACCAAATTGAGGGAGGAAGTGCAGGAATGTGATGCTGATTAAGATACCGCATGCTGGGCAGGTATCAGTTTAAACACTTTAGACTGTTACCTGCTCAGCAGGGGAGACCTGAATCCACATTTGATGATTAGACCATATTTATGTCTCAGCTCAGCAAGTTTCTATACATTGGCCTGATGAGCTGAGTGTATAAAACTTACTCTGGTGTCTCCATATTCATCAGAGGGGTGAAAAAAAAGTTTCACAGGTATGTCAGGTTTCTAAATATGTGAGTGTCCAGGGCCCATTTACGCCAGGCTGTATTATGGGGAAATGAGATTCCACTCAGTGTGCTCCCTTTCACATTTGGGATGAATCATGAAGCAAACTGAGTCATCTCAAATTAATACTCATTCACAGTTGCACAGGCAACTAAACCAATAATGTGCTGCCTGAAGAAGGGAGTTTCTAGCACATGGAAACTCTGCAGATATAGATACGTAGACAAATATATGTACATCTATCTATAAACTCTACATGCACACCTATATGGGACCTATGTATAGATGTTTTGCAACTTTGCATGACAAGCAGTAGCTGTGTTACTTCATATGGTATTTGGAGGTCTGAAATTCTGATTAGCATTCTTGATGGGTTCTTTCAGCATGGTTTAGTCAGGAAGCCAGGCTTATGCAATCACAGTCTGTGTATGTGTGTACGCGTCTGTCACCATTAGACATCAGATAATTTACACAGGAGAGAGGCATTATGAATGTCCCTAGACCAGGAAAAGCTTCATGGAGAAATAGCTGCTGTCACTGTTTTCACCTTAAAGAAACAGAGTGAACCCAGCTACAAAACATGTCTCCAACTAAAAATCTTCATTAGGCTTTTATTAAATCCTGTGCTGATGGAACTCTTCACTCCATATCTAAAGAATTATTATGAATAAGGAGTCATCAAAGAAGCAAAATGCTACTCATATTTCTTATTAATCTGCTACATTTTTACTGCAAGGTATACACTTTTAAAGGTTCTGTTTTGAGTTTACAAAATTCTCCTCCTGGCTGTACACAAGTAGGTTTTCAGCTCTGGGCAGAGTTCAGCTTTCAGGATATTGCACTCCCACATGACCCAAACCATCTCACATGACACAAGGACTAATATTTCTATTTGAGAGTTAAAGCTGCCCTCCAAATACTCATGAGTGATGTGTGAGAGGAGCCTTTAGCCCACGTGCTCTGTAAAATAGAATTCCAGCGTAAGGTCTGATTAGCACAACTTCTGCTGATGGACCTGAGTGCTCCTTTAGCAACAGCTCATGAAGATTAAACCCCACAAGACCCAATTATGAATTTAGGATTTAATACAGTATTTATTATAGGACAGTAGTTTTTTTTTTTTCCTGGTGTTTTACGTTTTGGGGATTATTATATATATACACAACTTTGGCACTGGGGTTCTCACAAAAAGCAAAGAATTGGGCTGTGCTGTTGCTTACACAGAAAATCCAACTCAAACAGCTGTGATTGCACCTGGAGAAGTCCTGGCTCCTGCCAAAATCCATCTCTGGCTTGGAGAGTTACACTAGTACCCCGTTAGGCATTTGTGCCCATGTACCCACTGTGTCAGCTCATTGTTACTGTTGGATCACAGACAATTTACTGGAGTTCTTTTGGGGCAAATAATCCAGGGTTATGGAGAAATCAGAAAGAGGAAGGGAATTATGGTTTGAATTGCTGATATTTCTGAAGGAAAAACAGCAGTTGCCATGACAATGAAAATGTGAAGTATTCAAAGAGGTCAAAATTAAAATACATGATTTACTCTTCACAAAGAAAGTGCTACACATACACATAGCTTGTGGATTTTAGTTTTTGAGATTCAGTTTTTTAGTTTTTTTTTCTTTTGCATTCAGGAGACCATCTCTTAGAGTATCCCTCACTGTTAATACATCTTCAAACTGACCTGTGCTGTGAAGGCCATTTCTGAAATAGGGCCCTTGTGCTTACTAGTAATTTCTAGAAAACTAGAAAAATGTGTCAAACATCTCTAGTCCATCTTTACATCTGTGACTAAATGGGAGTGAACAGGCCTGGAGAGATGAAGAATCCCCAGCTGAGAAAAGATGAGAGCATTTATTTCTGGAATACTAATATGTTGGCAAACAGAGATGCTTTAGGAAGGACAGACCAACAATCTGTACTTTATGTTTCTTTCTTTTCTGATTCTCTGGAGAGGGAGGGCTGTTTTATTTTTTATTTTTGTTTTAGCTTTAGCCTCCCTGTAGCATATTTCCAATGTAGCCAACTTGGCACTTTTTTCTCCTTCTTTTTATGCTTTGTAAGGAAGACTAGCTTGTACCAGAAGATTGATTCAGTATCTATATACTACAAATGTCCACAGGCAGCATCCACAAAATTTTAAATTTAACCAAAAAATCCAATACTTTTTGGAATGCTCAAGATACAAAACCAGATTTTATTTTCCCCCTTGTGGTCGCATACTAAAGTGAAAGAAGAGATTGTCATTAAAAAACAAAACAAAACCCAACAAAATACTCAGAAACTCCTCCTTCCAGGCTGGGACTGATCTCTGTTTACCTTGGGGGTTACAGACTGGCAGGAGAACCTGCCATCTGAGCATGGCACACGCCAAGTTCTCTCTGCAGCCGAGTCCTTGTGCTGTAATTTACTTCCCATGGAACAGGGAAGCATCCAGAAGGATCAGTGAGGTGTAAACCCTAAAGTGTACAAGGCCTCTTTTGTTCTGAACTAATAATGTTGCTACTCATGTGTGTCTTAGGTTGGAGATGTCCACAGAAGAGCAGCCAAGTCTCTAATACTTTCACCCTTGGTCACTGTTCCAGCCATAGCAGATGGCAGCATTTTTGTCCTCAGGGCCATCAAGAACAGGGCACTTCAGGAATTCACAAAATCAATAAAGAGTAAAACCATGTGTGAGTGGGAAAAGGGAGGAGAAAGGTCAGCAGAGGGACCAGCCTACCTAATGTCTGGGGCTTGTTCAGTGTGGGGTGGGTGGACCAGGGCAAGGTTTTCTCAGAAGCTCTCCATTTACTGAAATAGGTTGAAGAGGTTGAGCCACTTAAAATCAGGTTAGTTTTAGTTCTTTTGCTGTGCTTGCTCAGGAAATGTCACCAGTGACCCTTACCCGCACTGTATTTTGAAGAGGATGGATTCTGCTCTCTGTGGTGCTGCTGGAAATCCCGACTGCATTAATTGTGCCGGATTCCCTTTGCCCAGATCCTTACCAAATTGTGCATGCATTTTATTCACTGTCCCGGGTAAAACCCAGTTGAATTAATAAGTAATGACTTCGGGTATTCAGCTTTTTTCTTTTTTTTTTCAGTCATGTAGAAGGCTGATTCCTTTTATTAAGAAAGTAACAATTTGCCACCAGTAACCTTTGAACAATTCATTTGAAATTCCTGAATTTGGGGCAAAATATTGTGTGCACAACAGACTCGGCTCTCCTTATCTCCATAGCCTGAAGTATTCCAAGTGTTACCTTCTGTACAGTGCATATCTCATTGCAGTACACAGGGCTCTGAAGTGTGCCAAGTAATAAGCTATAAAGAGAGAAGCAGGACTCAAGCAACACAAGGATGCAAAGCAATATTTTCTCTTGACACCCAAGGTCATGGCATAAAGAAACGTGGAAGAAAGGAGCGTCAATTTTCACTGGAGAACATGGTACAGTGCTGCTCTACTGAGCTAACGAAAATAAATTAATGTGATGGCAAACTTAGAGTATCCTCTTAAAATGTGTTTGTAAGCGTGTGAGTGTGCATGCAGGGGGATGATGCTGCATTGCTCTGTATATTTTCATGGCTAGCAGAAACAGGCAGCTCAGACTTAAAAAGAAACACTTTTTAAAGATCATCTACTCTATATATGCTATAAATACCAACAGACAGTGTTGCAAGGAGCTCTGGGTTAAAGAGCTGAGAGGAAAAAGTATGGTTTGCTGCCCAGTGAATTACTTATCAATATGGTCTTAACTCATTTGCATTTCCTAACCAAAACATGTACCCAAGATAATTTTCTCGGGTTGATTATACTTACACCTGGGCCCCTGTAAGACTGGAAAAACTATTGTTGCATTCTTCCATTCTCTTGACTCCTTGGTAGGAACTATCTGTGTATAGGGAAATAGAAGGAGCCTTATTTGTCTGGTTATAAAGTAAATAAGGAGTAAATGCAGAAAAATAGTTGGTTTTCTGATTGTTCTGTGCCCAGTTTGTCCTGTGAAGGCAATGGAAAAATCTTCTATTGGCTTAGGTGAGTTTTATATCAGTCCCTTAGACATTATCAATCCAGCCAGAAGGATTCATAGCATTCACTCTATGGCCCCAACTTACTTTAATTCTTTACCTAACATTTCTGAAATGCAGACTGTAAGGGAGCATTTCTTCATAGTTAGGAAAGCACACGGTGCTTAATTTTAATGGAAACCTCTTTTTTAAACACAGACGGATCCTGCTGTGTTTGACAAATATGTTCCAGAAAGAAGCTCAATCTAGATGTTATGTGTAACTTTATCTTATTCCCTTTTGAGCACTACTGTTCTTGCAAAGTGATCTCTCAACTGCCCAAAGTCATTACACTTTTTCCCTTTCACATTGTACCTCTGTAAATGTCAGGCATAACTACATTTTTATTTGCAGAGATACCACTGCTATGAATGAGTAAAAATTTCCTGCTCCCCCGCCTCCTTCTCTTTACCCTGTGCGCTTTCTGCTAATATGATTTGTTGAACAAATTGTTCCATTAATCTGGGGCTGTTTGACAGAGTGAGAAAATAAGTGCCAAAGTGAGAAGATTCACAAGAATCGGAAATCTCAGTCCCTCTTTCTCAAGGTAAATAGTTATTATATCAGGGTGTCAGACTGGTGAAATGGATGTACTTTCATTCTCAGTTTGTAAATGTCACTTTTCCTCAGCCCATCAGGGTGACAAATGAGGTGTGGGTTACAGTAAGAGTTCATTCCTTGACAAAGTTCTTGCTGGCTTATTTCAGCGGGAAGGTAACCTCCCCTTTCTGCCCCCCACCCAAAAGCAGGGGGAGGGGGACACCTCTTCAGTCAGGAGGGAAACAAGAAACAAGGCAATTTGGGCTTGAATAACGTCCAAATTGCTCCCATTTGCTGCTAAAACCTGGTGGAGGTTTCTTCAAAACACAAGTCATTATACACTTTGTTTGCTTTTCTACTCTTTTCTTGCTTGTTGTTTCTAGCAAAGACCCCTATGACATACTTTTACTGGTGCTTATGTCAATATTTATTGAACAAGTGGTCAAGAGAGGCCACTTTCTAAGCCCTGTGCTATCTGGTTGTTAATTACCACACTGCAATGTGCTAATGGAGAAGAACACCAACCTCCTTTGACAGGTAATTGATAAGAGATCAGGAGGCCCAATGACTTAGGAGGAAGGTGAAATGGGTTCTTTGATTGCCCCACAGATCACAGCTAGCAAGGAGCTCACATGGCTCCTGGGGAAGCACAGTCACAAGGGAGAAGAGAAAAGGAGGTTCTAAACAATTTGAGCACCAGGTCTTTTTTTGATTTCTGAGTCTCTGATAACCCTCAGGAAAATAACATTTGCAGTAGCTCATGAGATATCTCCCAAGGCTGAAGCATTATCTTCAGGACATAGACTGTGGGGTTTTTTTTTTCTAATGGTTAAGTAATCTTGAAAGAAAGCTGTTCCTGCCAGAATTTGCCATAGTAGTAATTCAGAAAGATATTTGTTTGATGGATTTCACCTTGTATCAGCTCTTAGCTTTTAGAATTACCTGGTGACTCAATTTGGATTCTCATATTCAGAATGGTTTGTGGGGTTACTGTCCTTGGTGCTCATAAACAAAACTGTTTTGAACCAAAAATATGTGATTTTGCGAGAAAATCTGGAAAAAAAGCAGGAAGAAAGTAAACGTGGATGAAATCTTTTTTTTTTGTTTCAAAATGAAACAAAATTTGCCTCAAAAATTAGGAAAACAAGCAAGCTGAATGAAAAAAAACGCAGAAACAATCAGCAGACCCCACTTGTATTTCCTCAGATGCTTATCAAAAGCAATATGTTTCCAAGTAATGTTTTGCTTTTAGTGAATCAGCATTTTCTGATGAAAATACATTTTATTGCAAGATGTCTGCTCCATTGGCACATAATCCTGCACATGTCATAAAAAATGAAAAGGGTTGCGGGTGAATGGGAACAGGGACCTCCAGATCTGGATCTCCTGCTCGAACTGAAAGGCTCCTAAATGAACAGCTATTATAGACTCCTGTGCGTGTTCCAACCCTCAGAGGGAGATATTAATTAAATGCATGTAACATGTTTCTTTTCCTGACTGATAAAATGTCAGGCTTTGAATTAGCTTGACGATGACAATGCTTATGATTCAGAAATGGAAATTTGCTTTTCATTATTGAGAAAACCACTGTACTCCAACAGTCACTTGAAAAAAAATCTATTTCTACCAACACGTCTGCAGTTAAATTCCCATGCTAGAATATTTGTTAGAAATTAACATTAAAATGGAGACTACACATAATCAAAGCAAATCTATCTAATTTTATGTCTGCGTGTGCATTTCCAATATATTTATCTCTGTAAAATCCAAGCAGCAGATAATGCTGAATTTTGTATGACATCATATGCATTTCAAACAGATCACAGTCTCATCACCATACGATTATCTTTTCCTAACAAACCAGGGACTAAAAGGCCTTACTGAAAATAGAAATTTCAAAAAGTAATAGTACAGTGAATAAGAAAAACAAATCACTTCATACTGTGACTTTATGGGTTTTTTTAAATGTTCTTCTCTTTTTCTCATCAAGGTTGCTCCTGCACATAAATTGTTCTTTGAAGACCTATTTTCTCTAGTACTGGCTAAAATAAGCAGAACGGTTACAGTCAACAATATTCTGCCCACTTTGCCAGAGCCTTCATAATTTATGTCTAACCTGGATAGGAAAAGCCCTTATAAATTTCAACAAATGTCTCATTAATTAACACCCCATCTCCCTAAGCCACAGAGCAGCTGGTGAAAGGAATTGTGTAGGTTGATTCTGTAGATATAAACTAGGTCAACAAGAGGGATCCATACTCACTATTGCAAGCTGATATTTCTCTGGAGGGTATTAATAGTTTCTCGGATCTTTCAGTTTAGGCTCATAACTATACAAAGTCAACAGTATAAAGCTGCTCAGCCTGTGTACTTAAATTAAACAAAAATAAAATTTTAAAAACCCACAATGCATTACAAGGTTTCTTTGCAATCTGATGCAACGGGTCAAGTCCTGAAATCCTTCCTTAGGCCTTTAGCCAAAACAATAGGAGGCTTTCTGTTGATTTAAATGAACTTTGTGTTTCAAATTTTTTCTGGTTAGTACTTGATCATGCAAACTCTTTACTGATTACACTATATATTCATGGAGAGTCTGAAGTCCTTAGTCAGGCAACTCTTTCTTCTTGCCTGCATGATAAATTATCTAGAGAGCATTGTTCTCTGCTCATTTCTAAATACTCCTTTAGCCTATTCAGCATGCTAATTTTAGGGTAATTTATTTTTTCTATAACTGTGTGTAACTGTAATAAAATTAAATTAAAAATATAAGGCTGGACAGCAAGGAATTAATATTACAGGTCTATCTAATGCAAGGACTGAATACAAAGTGGAAAAACGAGAGGAAGAAAATGCCTGGGAAGCTTTTCCCTTGCTATAGATGTCTTGCATATGAAAACCTTGTCTGAAGTCATCTGAGGAGGCAGACAGGCAATTTTCACCTATTCTTAGTGTTAGTATATACTATATCATGATGGGATGCAGGGAGAGGAAAGGAGAATGCATTGGCTAGCAGGGAAAGATTAGCATACAAAATTTAAGCAGGATCTAATAGCAGGAGGAGGGAGTCAATGAGCAGGCAGAGCAGAGGAAGACTTTTCCATGCTGGCAGACTCATTTCTAAAAGGTGCAGAACCAGGAGTGTAAGACCAAAATAAGTGATAGCAAGAGGGTGAGCATTTATCAGAGAAGAGGAAGAGCAGGTAGGGGATAGAGTAGGATGTGAAAACAGCAGAGCAGTCAGGAGTGAAGCCGTAAAGCTCATTTGAGGAGATAATCCTGCCTCTAGTGAAGTCAATGGGAGTTTTGCCATTGACTTCAACAGGGTCAGGATTTCACCCAGGGAGTGTTAATATGATGTGGAGAGAGATGGGAAGACTGGGGAGATACTCAAGAGAGGGAGAGCAACATGGTCATAGCATATAACATTAGCATATTAATGGCTATGGCTGTTTTATTTTACAACTCTGTATGAAGCATAGAGACTATAGGAACTTTAAGAATACTAATATGTCCCTCATTATTAACTAATGCAATGTCAGGAATCCTCCAAATCCAGATCCCCTGCCCACCCCTGCCACTATCTCCCCCTGCAATATGTCATGAGGGAGCTTGAGTCAGACTAATTTTGGTATTAAAAAAAAAGTCTGAACAAATATCATTGTGTCCAGTAAGCCAAATGTATTAATTGAATCCAAGCTGACCACAAAATTTAATTGCAGTTCCTGAATTATTTGAGGTTAGGAAAAGTTACATTGTAGTTTCTGAGTTAAGCTAAATAGATCAAGACTTTTTATCTTGTAAAAAAACAACCTAGAAGAGGGATAAGGAGGTCAGAGGTAGGTCTTTAACATCCTGACTGGCCTGGAAATGGCAAATAGATAATGAGTGTTCACTGTCTCTAGTAATGCAAGATTTAAAAGTCATCAAAGGAAAGTAGCACGGGGTATATTCAAAATGGACAAGACTTCTGTCTTAGTAGCACAAAGACAACTTGCAAAATTTCTTGCAAAAAGATTTAGGGGTCAAAAACAATCTATGGAGAAATTCATGGAAGAAAAACACATTGAGAGCTATTCAATGCATAGAGAGCTTTTGTTTAAGGAGTTTCTGGGCCATGGGGATTTTTTTTCAGAAAATCTGCACAGAAGTTTAGAAAAATATGCTTGCATTATTCCCAGGATATCTGCTTATATCTAAATCCAGAGAGCACACAGTGTTATACAACTTTTAGGTCCAACATGGTGCAAAAATTCTCTATTCTAAGGCAACAGAGGCAAATTTATTTGCATTAAGTCTACCTTTCTTTCCCCCCCCCTTTTTTTTTTTTTTTCTAATCAAATATTATGGGAATACCAGGTAAGGGATAAAACTATCTGCAGGTAAAGGTTGGGTTTGTCAGAATAACTTCACTGGGCAGCTCTGGAAAGTTTAGCTCTGCCACTGCTCACTAAAAGGAGACAAGGATGCCAAGAAATCGACAGCTTTGTTGGCTGGGATTTTGCCTTCTACTGGAAATTCACTTAGGAGCTTATCCAAAGCCAACTAAGTCAATGAAAGACTCCCATTAAGTTTAATGGGTTTGGGATCAGGCCCTTAAATCATATGTAGGCAGCTAAATCTGCCAGTCCTTTAAAGCTGCATAAATTTACCTGCTATTCCCCAAAGCACAACTGCATCCCTCCAACACCTGTCTGACAGAACTATTGCATATAATAAGAAAACCTTCCAGAATCACAACTAAGCTGTGAACACCAGCCTGCCACCAATCTCTTCTGATGCTGAGGTAGTTAGTACCTGGGACTGCTACAAAACCATCATCAGGAATGGGGCTGAGATTTGAAATACAAGTATTCCATCTGCTTAAGCTGAGCAGCTCACAAAACATTAGCCAACTGCTAAGTTGCTGCTTTTCTACAAACTGAGTCATCCTCATCACACATTACACTGGGGTTTAAATGATTGACAGGAAAAAAATCTAAGAGAAGCGGCTATTCCTTTACATTTAGCTGGTTTGTCAGGGCATTTGAAAACTTCTGGATTAAGGTGAAAATGCTTAAGGATTAAGTGGGGAGTGAAGGGAAAGGGAATGAAAACATTTTAGTGCTGTGAATTTAGAAGTCAAGCAGACACGCTCAGGAGAGCTAGCAAGACCTTTACCAATATGCTGTATCTAATCAACAATATCATTTAGAGTTTTCCACTTTATGGAGGAGAAAAAAAGTAATGTTTGAAGGTTTCTCTTGCCAGCGCTCTATCTCATCAGGGCCTTAATATACTCAGCGTGTGTTTTGCAAAATGAGATTTTGCAAAAATCAGGGTCACCCCTTGCACCCAGGCAAGAGGTATTAAAAGATATTCATCTTTACAAAGAGTGTCCTGAAATGATGGAAATAAATATAAGTCTCAAGAACTTTTGAGAGACTTACCAGAGGCTCGATCCCACCAGACAGTTGTGAATCATAACTAGAGATGTCTAGGAATGTATTATTCAAATGGAAGTGCTGTTATTGATAATATTCACATTTAAAAGACTACTCTGAATTGTTTTTTAATGTTCCTCATCACATGAATAACGGACAAAAAAGAGGTACCTTTCTGTACTCCTAATTTCTTTGCACTGTGGTAGGCAAAAGGTGGCTTGAGGGGGTCAGGAAATAATGATTTCATTCCTTGGCCTATTGCAGGTGGCTGGTAATGTTTTGAGTACTTGGTTCTCTGTGTTTATTTCCCCATATAGTATTTTTTGGGCAGAAAATTTTAAAAAGAGAGAAGAAAAATCACATATTATCAGTTTTACAGAGAATACTGCATAGTTCTGTCACGTAGCAAGAGACTAAAACATCTTCCATTAACTGTGGAAGCTTGGTTTGGAAGACTATAGGAAAAATTAGGGAAGTTTTTCAAGTGCTTGAGGTAAGTTTAAAGACCCCAGGGAGGAAAAAGGCAAGTAGGAGGAACAAGAAGATTTCATATTATCACTTGTAGGAAGCTGTTTCTTTTGCAGAGACCCCCAGAGCTGAAAAAAAAACAACCCAAAAAACAAAAAAGGAAATGGTGAATCATTAATTCTCAGCTCAGTTGTTTTCTTTCATGTTTACTATTCAGAGTAAGTATTTTATGCCCATTCTGGGACTGGAAACGTTTATATACACAGAAACAGCAGCAGCAGCATCATAATAACTGAATAATTTATATTAAAAAACTTGCACATTTTATTAAACAGTATACAGGTATTTCTGCATTTGCTCATGTAAAGGGCCACAGCACATCTCTGCCTAGAAAATGTCCTGATGTTTAGGGGGAAAAGAATGCATTTAGCTAATTACAATTACCACCGATAAATAAAAAGTTTGAGGTAATTTCAGTTTATTGGTAAAGATTGATTCATGTAACACACAAAAGTAGCAGTTATGATTCAGGTATCTCTCTATCACAGCTCTGATTATTTCTGAATTCTCTTCCTGGGGCAATATCTGGAGACTACCAGGCAGCTCACATTTTGGGTGGTGTGGATGTTAACACCAGGTTTCAAGGAGCAGTGCTGATTTCCTTACTGCTCCCCATAGCCTTGCACAGCTCATGTCCCAGTTATTTCAAGGGTCTGACTAGAAATTCTTCTGCTCTCATGACAGAGATGTAGAAATACGCTTTAAGGAAGAGGAACCCTATCCTGAGGGTGTCCCAGGGATGGCATGTTCACTTAAACCTGCTTCCCTTCAAGCCCAAGACAACAAAAATTCCCTGGCTCATCTGTGACCAACACAAGCTTATGGGCACACCATTGCCACAGGCATCCTCCACTAGGCACCAGGTCAGGGTCTGCTTTTTCAGAAGAGATGCTACAGAAATTAGACTGATTCTTCCACGCCACGAAAAGCCCAGCCTGATAACTGCATGTCAATGAGTTTGTTGGATTTAATTTCTTGAGGTACCTGCTTAAAGTTAGGGGTGACAAAAAAAAAAAAAAAAAAAAAGCCAAAACTAGGGGCTTGAAACATCACATAAACTTGATTTACTAATCAGCCAGTCTGCACCCTTCCAAGCCCTGTAAAATACAGGTAGGTTCACATTGTTAAATCCTACTTAAAAATAGGTTGGTTAAGTGTGGCATGATTTTTACTGAGTGTTCTGCTCACCTGGATCCAGGACCTTGGGAAGCACATGTAAGTACATGTGTCACTTGCTGATGTAGCCACCTGGCTGCAACCCTCTATCAGGTTCTTAGCCATTCCTGCTCATTAGTAGAGAGGATGTTCTTCTTATTTTAATCTGCACATTGCACATGCATTTAATTTTACATAAAAATGCATGCATAATTAGGCATAGCAGCGATGAGACATTCCCATTTGGAAATGTCCTGCCCAAACCCACACAATTCAGTGTCACATTTGGTACCAAGGTTTTTTCGTACATGACAGTCCATTATCCATTAGTTTTGAGTCTCTTCTGTTAAATGCCTTGTTTCGGTTGGAAACTGCACAGTAGGAAATTAAAACATGTTGATAGATTGGAAAGTTATTAAGCTTCCTTGCAGTGTTAAACAAGAATTTACAAGAATTCGCTCTCCAGATTTATCAGGGATATATTTACAGTACTTGAGTAAGTGTGAATATTACTCACTGGAGATATTTAGTCACATACTGTATCTCTCTGAAGGGAGACCATATTGCATTAAATGTCTCCACCATGTTCTGTAATTTGAAAGATAAATCCTTGAGTGCTGATTAGTCATATATTGATACAGAACATCTATTATTTTGGGTCTATAAGAAGATTTTCATCTCTCTTATATTAATTTCTTGGCTATCATCATGCTTTTTCTTAGCAACCATCTTTCATTATCATAACTCAGGCCACTCAATATTGTTAAATTTCCTCATCTACAGTGCCAGAAATGGCATTGCAGGTGGAGGAGGTAAATCTTACTTAAATTAAATAGTTTGGTGTGGGCTTAAAACAAGAGCAGATATTGCTAAGGTTTTGTGTGAAATTTTTCCAGTGACACATTTTGTGGCATTAAGGAAAAAGCTCAGACTCACAGGGACTCCATTTCTACATCCAAAAACTGGGTTGTAATGTAATTTCCCAGTGACATGGGGAGATGTTGTTTTTATTCCCAAATTATTATGTAATATATTAGCTAAAATAGGGTCCAATTGCTAAGATCAAAAATAGTATGTAGCACCTTAACTCCCACTGAATTCAAGTATCTGACTCTGCTTGGGTATCTGGTAAGGAAAAAAAAAATAGGTGCTCTGTCTTGCATGTGTATTTCTGTCTAGTTATGAAATACAGGCAGCAATGGTGACCAGAATAAAACCTCAATTTACCAGAAGAAAAGATAAAATAATTTTGATCGTTTTGTAGGTAGTGAAAAATACCAACTATATCTGATACACATGAGCTTTACTCAATACTCAAAGCCAAAATAGCTCTCGTAGTCCCATAGCTCAAAGTTGAAGTTAGGAGCAATTTTTAAGCATTGATTTTTGACTAACCATCAGTGTAGCACTGGATTTTTCTGTCTTTAAATCACAGCTGGGAATGGTATTCTCAAAATACTGTGGTTGAGTAGGAATCGAAGTTCCGTGGAAAGTTACTTTTCACAATGCAATATTGTTCCTATACATTAGAGAAATATCAGTTCTCCTCGTCTGTCTTCAGCCCACTTGTCAGGAGAAAAAATTGTCATGTTTTCAGTTTTTCTCATTTTTTTCCCCTTTCCATTAAAAAGCAAACAAACAAAACGCCCAGGAAGATTCCTGCCCGCCAACAAAATCCACACGGGGACCCTAATTTACTTCTCTCCAATGTAAATGTTTTGCAACAGGAAGACTGACTTTTTTTCTGGACAACAGACAGAGCAGAGGTATTTGGTGCCAGATGCCCTGATACTGCCCTCCTAACACCTCTCAGCTGTGAGACAGAGGGACTCAGAGCCAGGATCTCATCCCTGTGTCTTCCCAACCCTCATCCCTCCCAGGCAACAACGATCACCACAGCATAGGCAGCTCCACGTCTTTTGTGATCAGAGAAGCTGCTCTAACACCAGCAATTAATTCCTCCTATTGGGACATCAGGGGCTTCAAACAGTTCACAAGCACGGCAAAATAGATGGCAAGACTCCAATTTTCTTCCATGAACTTTCTAGGTCAGAAATCAGGTTTTAAGGGCACAGGAGATCATACTGTCTGGCTTGCTCTATAATCCTGGAAAAGAGACCTGTCCTAGGCTGACCAGCTTGTGAAATGAGGCCACTGTTTTTCTTTAGTTGCCCCTTCAGGAAAAATAGATTTTTCTTTGGGCTGAATGCTCAGAATTCTTATGGAAATAAAAAAAGGTGAAAAAAGGGGATGGAAACAAAAAGGAAAGGGAAATGGAGGGGGAAGGGAAAGGAAAAGCAAAAAACTTCTACTGTGTTAAATGCAGCTGAATTTAAGCCTGTCATAATTTCACGCACAAATCTTAACCTTTCCTCCCTCAGCTCAACCAGACTCCTGTAGTTCACAAAATGTTATCACAACCGAGTTGAGCTGGCTGCACACTCACGGCCCTCCGAGCACTCCGACCAGTATGAGACAAACCAGCTGTGCCAAATCCTGAGCTGAAGTATTGCCATGAGGTTCATCTGGTTTAGATCAAAGGGCTATAGGGCCACTCTCATCAGAAAGTGCTGGGAGTAGAAGACCTTAAACCTTTTGATTCCTGCAGTCCCTCAATCTCCAGATAAATTAAAATATTTAATCAAAATCTAATGGTGGTGATCTTGTTTGTAGAAATGCTTTATTATCCCGTGCATTTTAACCACAATCTGCCTGGTTCCTAATGCGACCTAAAGAACTAGTCGGCATTTATTACAAATGCAAGGCGGAAAGCTTCTGGCTCAGCAATTAATCACTGACATAGAGGAATTTCTTCTCTCCAGGTGGGGAACCCATCCAAAAACTAAGAAAAATAATCGGGCTAATTAATTCTTATCTGCAAAGAGCAATTAGATAAATGACCTAAAAACAGGCCTGTCACCCCTAGTGAGGTGCTTGCCTTCTAAATAGAATAATGTCTCTTTGCCAGGCCAACTCTACAGTGAAATGGAGATCACAGGGAGGAAGGGGAAAAGACGGCATGTGGGGAGGGAATGGACTGATAGGGGAGTAGGTTAATTAGAGCTGAGACCAGCCATTGATATAAAAAAAAATTAAACCAAAGCTCTGCACTCGGGTAGATTTGCTGTGATCCCATCACCTTCACAGCTCTGCCTTTGTGCAGCCAGAAGTACTAAGGAGAGTCAAGCCACGTCTCCAAGCTACTTTTGAAGAGGAAAACCACTCACCAGGCTTGTCCACCACTGCACTGCATTTCACCTTGGTGAGTGGCATCCCTGACATGGCATTCTTATTAACTCTGAACTGCGTGTCTGCGGTACGGAGTGATGGTGCCAAAGTGAGATGCAGAGTACTCTGCATCTATTGGTTTGCTCCAGCAGACTTCTCCTGGTTTAGTTAGGAAATATGCAATGCAGAAATCTTCAGGAGTGAGCCAAATTAAGCTAAGCAGCACAAGTGAGAAGGCAACAAGAGTATTTGCACAGCAGACCTTTGGTCAACTGTGTATCCCCAACAAAATCTTGCTGTCCTTTCAGACATCTCATAGCCAGGCAAAAACCAGAAGAGTAATCAAAAGAGGAAAGAAAGGGCTTTGGGGTTTATCAAGATAATATTGAGAATTTATTTTTGCTCTCCTGTTCACAAATAAGTTCCTTGCTCAGTGGCACAAGGTGTCTTTTCCCTGATCCTGCTGTTCTGCTTACTTAAGTCATGACACCATGCCATGTCCGATGGCAGGAGACAAAAGGAGATACTGAAGGAATTGATTCAGGCTTATTGAAGTATTTACAGAAATAAGCCTAAATGACCAGACAAAAAATACTACAGCAGTCAGATTAAAACAATTCACTCCAGTTATAGTTAATCAGGGCTTTAGCCTCCAAGGAGCTTATTTGAGACTAACAAAGTGTTTTCCAGCTCCCAAACCCCATGCCAATCACGTTACTCCTGCCTTGGAGCTGTTAACAATACCAAATACAAAAGTAAATGCAAGTCTGCAGATACTTTTACTGTTTCCAAGATCCAAAGCTTCTTACAGTAAAAAGAAAAAAAAAACCACAAAAAAGACTAAAAAATCACTATCCCCAAGGCTACAGATGCTGGTAAGAGACCTTTGTCTCTGTCTAAAACCTTGTGTGACCAAGGTTCTTATAATTTATACAAAGCAGATGCCTGCTTAAATGCTTTACTCAAAGCTGTCATGGCCCCTACATCCAAGCAGTTAACAATAAATTACAAGGACTAATGGATTAGATTAAGATGCATGAAAACATTGTATATATTCTGAAGAATGATACTTCACCTACAAAAAAAAAAAATCAAAAAACAAAACAAAACCAAAAAAAACCAACCCTGTGAATGTTTGGAAACGAAAAGAGATCTATATTCCAGTTAAGTACTTTGCTGCTTGCATTGCCTGAAATGCGGCGGCACAACAAAAGCAACCATCTGTGTTTAAACACAAAGGAAGAGACAAGCAAGTCTGTGTCAGTTTAAATTTATATTTTCCCTCGATGATGCTAATGTGAGGTTTAAGGCAGAGCAGAGCCCACAGGATGCCTAAGGATGTTTCTGGAAGATGAATGCATGTGTGGAAGATGGACAGCTCAGGCCCAGGTGTGAGCTTCTGCAGGACTGGGAATGTTCTGGGGAGAAGGTTTGCTGCAGGAGTAGGATTCCTTCCTGAGCTTGTGTCCACTTTGTAAACTTTGCCACAATTCAGAGAATAAAGATGAATAAGTTTCAGTTTGGACTTTTTGCTGCATGTATTAAAATGGACAAGGCTCCAGGCACAGGCTGTTGAGGGGGGCTAATTGGAAGATTGCTCTAATAAATATCCTCTCTTCATTTTTTGTGAAGGTGCAGGAAAGTTCTCAAGAACTGGAAGTTCAGACTTGTCTGCAGTCCAGAGTACTTGGAGTACTTGCTACTACTGCTGCATAATAGGAATGCTGAGAGAATCTGAAAGTAACACAGGAGAAAAATGAAAAAGTAGCTGGGAAAATTGCAGGCCAATTGGTGTTTTCAGATACAGTATCTTTACAAGAAATGCTAGTGGCACACTATCCAAACTTCAGAATAGAAAGGTGGAATGATGCAAATCAGCACAGATTCACTAATAATTTAATTAAGTTTAGTAAAGAAAATATCCAAGTGTGCAAACATCTGAACTGCACTTTTCCTGCCAAAGTTCTTCCCTTTTATTTCTGAGCCTACTTTGGCTTTATTAAAAAGAACTCATTTCTATCTTATCTAGAATATGTTGACTGCACCATATTGGTAATATTCATGCCCACAGTAAAACTAGGGATACCTGGAATTGAAAAATTTGCGGGCAGCTGGTACATAAACGTCCCCAGCCCACTGCAAATGTCTGCAAGGGCTGTTTCTTCTACATTTATCCTGCACAAGGACTGGGAGTCAAGAGAAATACCTTTTTTTTTTAACCTTTTTTTTATCACTCAACCAACTCACTTATGTTTAATTTATACAGAAGTAGGTACAGCCTCCTTCAGCACCAGAGCATTAGGGTGTTTTTAATGAATAACTTACAAGAAACAGTCACCTGCTAACAGGTCAGCCTCCCTTTTGTGTTTCATTAGTAAAGGAAAAAAGGCCTTTGATTGGATTAATGGAAATAGAACCACGGGGTCTAAATTATAAAGTATCCAGTGGTTATTTCTAGTAGCTCCTACTTTCAACTGGGACCATAATTTTTATCATCTAAAGCTCAAAGCTTTTGTGTTTGACTTGTCTTGGACTGCCACATGGAAAGGTTTTGCTTTAACAGAAATCACATTTCATCTTTCTCTCTTCAGTGATGCAGCTAAACAGCCTCTGGCTTTAAGGCTATCACCCCTACTTGATCCTGAGCTGCTGGGGTTGCTCTCGACAGAAACTTCTGAGCAGATTTCCTTTGGTTGTTTGCATTTTTTCTCCCCTCCACTCTCCTCCTCCTCCTCGTATCCCTGCACCACCACCTTCGAGCAAGGGGCTATTTTTATTTATGTATTTATTTCTTTCCATTGAAACTGCAATATCTGGAGGTGTCTACAGTCAGGACACAGAGCCATATGCTCTGCCTAACTTATATAAACAGCGTCCTGGGTGACAGCCTTTCCTGGCCCATCTGCAGCTGCCAGGGAATCCATTATTTTTCTGGTCCCCGGGGAGAAAAAGTTCTTGAGCATCATTACTCCTAGGCAAATGTAACTGACTCTACCATGCACCCTAATTTGCTTGCCATAATTATAGGTCGCTCACCCCCCTTTGCTATTTATAAACCTTTTTTATTTATTTTTTGTACTTATCAATAATGAATGGAGACTAGTGAATCATGGGGCTGTAAATCTGAATATTATGAAAATGCTAATAACAAGGTATCATAGGCAGCAGCACCCAGGTCTTATCAGCTGGTCAGATGCTCTATTAAGCGGCCAGTGAGGAGTTCAAGCAAATTGGTTATGTTAATGTCCTGTAGTACTTGGGGAAGATGAGGAGTTAGCAATTAATTTTTTTTCCTTCTTCTTCCCAGGCTGCAAGCCGACAAGGCAAATTTATATTCCTCCTATTCTGTGGGACCCCAGCTCACAAGGGGGGCAAGGTGAAAATTCAAGAGGCTACCAAGAGCTTTCTGAGATCTAATTGAATGGTGCAACTGAAAAAGCTGCTGGGAGGGCAAAGGGGTGAGCAAGGAATAAATAAATAAATATATAAATAAGCAAGCAAGCCCCAAAACAATGGGAATGAGGCATTCTTCCCCATTCATTCAGCTGACAGTGCTTTTGCAACTTAAACCTGTTTTATTAATTATGTTTGACATTTCCTTAATTAGTTTCATTTACATCCCATCAGCCCCTACCAGACGATTGCCCCATACATCATTTCACCAGAGGACTGAGATGCCTACAGAATTACAAAAACACCCCCCCTCACTGCAACCCTCAGTAACTCATCACTGTATATTTCACAGATTTTGAGAATTAATCTTTTCACCTCCTATTTTTCTTAAAAATATATGGACATTTCATCTTTTTTTTTTTTATTTTATTTTATTATAATGAAATTTTCAAAGGAATGTGATGCAGGACTAAATTTCTAGTTTCCTTCCATACATACAATTTGCTTTGTTTTACAGTTCTTACATGTCCTGACATTGACAAAATATGGACTCTAGTGAAGGATCCAATTCCATGGACTCTGTCTTGGCTCCAGAGCCCTGCTAGTAACCCCAGTGCTTTCCCCAGTTAGCTCTAGAAACTCACAGTATTTTAATTTATAGACAGATTCTTGCTGCCCCCACAGTTGTTATGCAGTTTTCCATATATTGATTAATTCCTACAAAAGCCATGACAGACTTTTTTACAACTTTAGTAAGAATGAAAGGATTTTTTGTTGTTGTTGTTGTTGTTTCATGGCATTGCTCAGAGCTCTGGCGTGTTTGTCCTACCTCTCTCTCCATCCCCTCCAGGGGCTGGTGCTTGCGCTGTCACTTTGCACGTTGAGCAGCCAGACACAGGACTGGCATTAGAGCCAGGCATTTGAAAAGTACACAATATTTTAAAATCAGCTCGGTGCACTGTGCAAAGAACAGAGCGAGTCACAGCTCAGCGTGGGGAGCACGGGGCGCTCTCAGCCTGGAAGCTGCTCAGCCAAAAACCACACGGTGCTGCCTCAGGAAATCCAATCTCCTGCTGGAGCAGAGCCCTGCACGCCCGACCTGGGAGCCACCTGGCAGGAGGCTGGACCTGCTGCCCACTTGGGCTGTCAGATGCCTGGTGCAGAACCCGGCTCTGCTGCCCAGCCCTCGGCACACAGCGACTGGCTGCTCCTGACTGGGGTAAAGTGACAACCTGTTTTCTGCTAATCCCAGAACGTGCTACCAGGAGCTGTCACTTCAGAGTCATCACACTCTCTGTTGATATCACTGAAGTTAATCATGCAGAAGGAAAAAGCTTGTATTAAAGCAGATAATTATTCCCCACTTCCTTAATAATACATTCAAAGGAAAGCGATTCTTATTGTCTTGGCAAACTGTGGTATTTCAGCACATTTTTTGTTTAATATTGTTACCCAGGTATCTTTCCTCCTTTACACCACCTAGATCAGGGTGGTTACACTGTACAGTGTCTGGGAAGTTTCTTTACTGTGGACTGCTATACCTTATACTCAGCCCATACTTACGTTCTAACACTGGCACAGTGAGAGCTAATTGACAATAAGTAACCTGGTTATCTTGATTGATTTGAGAAGTTTATCCAATTAAAAAGGCAGCCGAGGAGATGCCTTTTTATCCAACCACCTACCCGTCCTTGCAAGGGCCGTCCAGATCTGTGTGTAACAGCAATGCAGGGATCTGCCACCTCAAGCCCTCCCAATACAAATACCAGATGGACTTACAAGCCCCAATAAAAGAAATATTAATGCAACATATGGAAATATATTCACTAAAAGAAACAGACTCAAAGAAATATTGATGTGCTTGCTTTCTCAGTGGGACTCATTTTCTAGGGCAGAGCTTGCTGCAGTCTCTTAACCACATTTCTCAGCCCTTTTGGCTTTGGGGCCAGGTCACGTGAAGCCAGGCAGATATTTCTGAGCTTTCAACAGGATCCAGATGTCACAGATGCTCCTGGTGCTCTGTCCTCTCCAACCTTCACATGGATGGCCTTAGCCTGGGTTATAACCAACTGTCTCCTCAAATTAAGTCTGCCCAAAACTTTAAGCTCTCACTTTCATAAAATTCTCTCAGCCCTCAATCCTCAGAGGGGAGGCAGAGAGGAGAAGATGGGGGAATAACGTTCTCATTTCACCTCAGAGATTATTACATCTGTGCTTTGGGAAGCAGCAGACATCAGGGCTAGAGTTCCACAGTTGGACTAGACATAGAGAAAAAATCTTGCAATTTGTTCTGAAACCAGAGAGATTTCATCCTGTTTTGGAAGCCTTCCAGGTAAAAGCCATGTCTGGGACCCTCTCCAGATTTTGTGCAAAGCACTGGCTGTTTCATTTCCAGATCATTTCAATCCTCAAGATCAAAGGGAGCCTGATTTTAAAAGCAAGAATTGAGTACTGGTGAAGAAGAAGGCAGTTTTAACTTTGCTGTAACCATGCACACAATCCACAGAGGAGTTCCATCAAAAAGTTTGGGGGGTGCTGGTTTTGTGTTGTTGTTTGTTTCTTGCTTCATTCCTTTCCTTGTTCTCTCTTATCTTTGATCCAAACATTTCCCCAAGACACTGCAAGAACATGGGTGTGAGAGGAATACGAAGCAGATTGTAGGGAAAAGGTTGATAAGTCCCATTCAAAATTTGCTGGTCTTTTTCTTTCTCAAGAATTCAGCTCAGAAGCAGATCAGAGGAAATTTGGAGAGATGAAGATGAGAATGAAATACATATCCCTGTGGGACCACAAACAACCCTGGGTGTTGCTCTTTGGGGTCTGGGTTCACACAGTGGTTCTTCTTGAGCAAAGTTGGCTCCTTTTTAATAATGTCCTCTTCTGTCATTGATGCTCTTTCATGGCAGGTTAACCTCAAAGGGTTTAGATAATTTCCCAGCTTTCCTGTTTGGATTCCACTACAAACACAAACACAAACCCTAAACCCTCCAGTTCAAGTGTGAATACTTAAAAACCTCCACTAAAGTAGTTTGGTAGATTTATCAGATGCTGCTGGGGCTTCAGATTTATCTCAAATAGCATCAAACAGTCAAAAAAAGAAAAAAAATCAAAATATTTTTCTGTCACATGCTGTCATACATTGTCAGGGAACCTTGTGCTGTAGCTGCAGTGAAGTTGAATCTGATTAAAAGATCAGCAAACAAGGCAGGTTGAGGGGAATTTGATCTCATCATTGCTATGCCTGGAAATACCTGTCATCTTCTAGGTTGTCCTGCACTGTGACACTCCTTCTTATCCAGTTTGCCAATGGACATTCATGGTGACATTCTCTGCATGCAAAAAAAAGGGGGAAAAATAAAAAAGAAAAAGAGGGATTTGAACCATACCAATTTTATTTTCAAGTTCTGTATTTTTATTCCTCTGAGATCAAGTCTAAACATAAATACCAATTATCAGAGCTACAGACAAATGAATAATTTGTTGTAAAACAATCCTGATTTATTCAAATGAGAGTAGAGGTGAAATTAGAGCTACGCAGGATATTATGTTAAAAAGCACACACACACAAAAAGAAAACAAAATGTCTAATTTTAACATAGTGTTGTTATCTGTGATTAATGATTTCCGTGGGTGTATAACTCTTATGCAAAAATGCCATGTAATCATGTACATATTTGATTAAATAGCTTAATTTGTGTTCATTTAAAAAAAAATAAAATAAAGCCAAATAAGCTAGATAATGAGTGGGCGTGTTGTAGGAAAAGCAGATGGGATTTGAGGCACTAGCTGTGTTCAAAGGAAGCCACCAATTTCACTTCAAGAATATTTGCGTATGAAAGCTGATATTTTCTAGAAACATTCATGAGTAGAACACAGAGGGAAATTTTGCCAAATTCTGCTGTTTTTAATGAAGGCACGCGGGGGAAAGAAAAAAGTTCAGCTGAGCCCAGTTAAATTCCCACTCCATAGGAAGAGCGTCTTTATTTATTTATTTTTCTATATTTACTGGGAATGTTTTCTTTCTCTGAGTCAATTATACCTAAAGCATCCTTTTGTTTACTTCTGAGCCTCTGACAACAGCTTCCCCTTTTTTTGCCTTCACCTGTGGAATTAAGTACTTATTTTTCATCACACAATAAAAAAGACACCTCCCCAGACTGGAAATAATGGGATTCTTTTGTGGTAAAGCTGTGTAAATCACAGTGTCAAATGAATGGACAAAGCTTTAATGGGGCTAATAAACACGTTCCTCTGTATTGAGCAAGGGGACTTTTTATGAAAATGATCAAATAAAGTAATAAAAAAAGAAGGGGCTTCCCCTCTGGGTTTATGAGCTCTCTTGTTACACATCATGTATGACACACTGACTGGCAGAATATATGATGGACTGTCGTACATTGCAGAATGACTTCAATTAGGATGATAAGATGACAAGTTCCCATAGTTCATATCTGGGTTGGCTGTGGGTTTTTTTTTCAACAGGGCTCTTACTTTGACCTCTTTCTTTCTAATGTTTGATATGAAATTTAAAGGGCCAGTTGAGGTCATAGGAGACAAAATATGACTTATGTCAGGGGAGGGAGAGGAAGGCCGCTTGTTTCTTTGTTTTCTCTTATATCCATGGGTAGGATCCTGTAATTCAGCCTCTGACTCACTACTGAAAATAATTAATGCCAACAGTTCAACCCACACTCACAACTCCAGAATTATAAACCAACACATACAAAACCTGCCACTCAAAACTGACTGCAAAAATCACTGCAAACCCCCCAAAAACCTACCAGCAAATCTGGAGGCACATCAGACAAGGTGACACATGATCCAAAATCCGTGAGTGTCATTTATTTGCTTTGTACTGACCAGTCCTGCACGTGGAATCACAGGGAAATGCCTATATTTCTGCAGGAAAGAGACTGATTTTGCACCCATAAAGACACACCGGAAGAAGCGGAAGGCTGAGATAATTTGCATTTCTGGGACTGTCCAGCTAAAACCTTGGTCTGAGTCTCTCTATTTGGCCAAGACGGGCAGGAAACTTTACCTTGAAGAAGGAGTTGTGCCCAAGATAGATGGTGAGGCAGTGCTGTCAACACTTTGAACCTTAGAGAAGAAAAAAGAAAAAAGGTATAAATTAGGAAGTACTTAGAATTTACAGATGATATTGAGGGCCTGAAAAACTTCACATGTTAAAAAAATAACACCCCAAAAAAACCTGCTGAACAAGCCCTTCTTTTAGGGCTATTTTAGGGTTCTTTAAGGGACTATGTTCCAATGGTCATCAAGAGCAAATATTGCTCTTGTAAGACCTACATATAACACTACTGGGTCAGGCTCAATCTCAGACTGCTTCTTCTGTGGCAGCTATAAAAACAGACAGAATGAAGATGGAAAGCTATTCATCCTCTGCAGGGCACAGCAGGCTCCCTGATATTGCTGATCCTGGGGACCATCATCGGCCTGACCCCCGGGACACTCCCCGGCCAGACAGCACTGTCTCACCCACTCAGACTCTGACCCAGGCATTTTACATGGTCTCATGATTTGGAACAGCCCACCAACCTGGAAAAGGAAGAAGCTTTCCAATGGAAGATCACATATTTTCCAGGTGGTCTGTTCTGCGGATTCAGCGTTACTGCAAAGGATTTGCCTCTGAGCCAAAAAATTGCTTGTGTACAAGTCTCAAAAGCAAATCAGCAAGTGGAAGGAGTGGGATAATGGAGGCACTTATCTCTGCACAAAGTCACAAGTTTGATTTGCATAGAGCCTGGCAGGAATGGCTCTGACTTTGAAGAATGGCACGTGTCATCATACAGCCACAGCAAAGAATATAACTCAAACGCACTGGAAAAGAAAACCTCACTGGGTACAAACTGAATATCAAAACTCACTTCACTTCTCCTTAGCTCTGAAAAGCCATAAATATCAGGAGGTTCCAGGAAGAATTTCCTGGGCATCTACTCTTTGGGATAAATCAAGGTCTAAATCTAGACTAACGTGCCCAGAAGCTCCTTTTGAAGGAAAAAGAGAAAGAAAAAAGAAAAGAATAAATGAGGGAAATTCAGCTGAGTTTAATCTGAAGAGTGTATCCATCACCAAAAATGATACAAATCAGCTATTACTGGATCATGCAAAGGCAACTCCACTACCTGTGATCCTTCCTTCGCTTTCTAAACCTCTTTTCAGCCTAGCCTAATGAATTGTCAGAACTGTCAGACAGCTCCAAGGAATGACAAATGTCTATGATTTGCTGCTGCTACTTTGCTGAAAACACCTGATGTATATAGTCCTGAAATCCTCTGTTTTGTATTAAAGGCAAGTGTAAGCTGAAGGAATTGGTGTACACGCAGAGTTATTTTCTTTCCTTTTACATAAATATAGCTTAACAAAAAGAATATGATAAAAGAAAGTTCAGGTTGAGTATTAAAGGACTCCTAAATCAGGAAATGTCAAAAAATAAGGCAGAAAATACAGCCTCAACCATGGCCCCTTTGAACATTTTACAATCCCATATTTAGTTATATTATTTAAGATTATATATAATAACTCTTTATGACCTGATATAAAACTTGTAATGATATATCTCCCTACTTGCATGAAATTTTCTTAATCAGAATTATAGATAATGCAACACAAGGCAATCTAACTCCACAAAGAAATTGTTTGACACACAATAAGATCAGTCAAATAATTAATCTGACAAATATCAGAGTTTGAGTTATACAGGCTCCAAACATTTATTAACTTGCAGCCAGATTCTGTGAACATTTGTCATTGACTTAAATGGGTCTAAGATTTCACTTCTTGACGAGTGACAGGCCCTGATGGGTATTTAGTCATTTCTGCTATACCAGATTGGCACTGTACTTAATACATTTGCTAATTCTGTCATAGAACTTACTCTCTATAACATTCCCCTGCATCTTCCCTAAAGAAACTCTTGTGAATCTGTCCCTTCAATAACACATACAGAAAAAACATAGTTTTGAAAAACAGACAGTATGAGTCTTGCCTAATTAGTCACTTGTCCAGCACTGTAATGCATTTAGAAAAGGCTCCAGTTGACTGGGAGAATAATTTTTGCTGCTTCAGTGCTTGTTGGATGATATTTTCACAACAATCACTTTGTTTGTATGACTTTACGGGGAAAGGAGAGAGACACAACTATGGTACTATCCTTGAAGGTAACAGACACTGAGAGGCTGATCTGAGTAAGGTTGGGAGTGTCACAAATTGTGTTTCTCAGCTGAAAGACTGGAGACAAAACACTGAGGTTGTAGAAAGCTGAACCAACTGTGTAGGAACCAAGCAGAGCTGATCCTTCCTCTCACTGTCACAACCTGCCTGTGATACAGGTTTCCTGTCACAGACTGAGCTGTCTGGGAATACAAGTCCTGACTCAAAACACTGCTAAAAGCAAGAGCCTTAATCAGAACTGTGAGGACATTTTGTCATATTTCTTGTAGATCACCCCATTTCCACCCTGGGAAGAAAAAATTAACACTGTTTGCAGATCAAGAGGCAATGCCAATTACCCCCCTGCAAGTGTGCACAGTGATCTCCAGGAATGGTAGAGCCAAGGGTGATGCTTCAAAGATGGAAAATGAGGTTGAGCTGGGTCTTGATGTTTTATCAACTCCATTAATGCTTCAGGCTCTTTGCAAGCGAAGAGCATCCTTATTTCCCAATGAATCAGGCCTAGTCCAAAAAGAAAATACTTGACCAGCCCTTGTAAGTCTAATTAAAGGGAGGTTTGGGAGAAAAAAAAAAAAAAAAAAAAAAAAAAAAAAAAAAAAAAAAAAAGCCTACAAAATTTAAATTGATTAATTGACTCACATGAAAGGCTGTAAAATGGAAGGCCCCTGTGCTGAGTGTCTTATAATAAAGCTCCCCTGGCACACGCTTGCACAGCTGCTACCTTGGTGTGGATGTCTGCAGATGATACAACATTGCCATCTCTCTGGATATCATCCCAATGAACACATTCCTCCTCCAACCACTCCTGTGAGCCTTCCTGTTTTACAGACAGGGAACTGAGGCACAGAGAATACAGATAAAGACCTCCAAGGCATCAAGCTTGCTGGCACCTATTGAAGTCCAGAGCAATCAAGCCTCTAAACGGGGGTCAAACTCTGTAGCATTTCATCTAGGAGGCTTTGCCCTTGGTGGTCAGTTCCAATTAATCGGGGCATGGAAAACAGGTCCCCACATGTTAAGTGACTGTCTAAATACTGGCATCCTGCCTCCTCTCCCTGATGAACAGACGTGGGTTTGGGCCAAGGCTGCTTGAGTGAAGGTATTGGGTTGTCATCCCCTGAGCTGTCACGTCAGAGCACGTTGATGGGACTGCGTGAGGATCTCCCAGGGCATCAGTGCTGCTGGATAACAGAGCGAGGCTGCTGCTTTCTCAGCAATCAGAGCTGAGCTCCCAAAAGCAGCCTCAGCAAAGGGCAGGAGGAAGCTCTGAAACGCTGCTGGTCCCATAGATGCGCTGCAAATGAAGATGTGTATACCCAAGCAGGAGGAATAATGAGAAATGTATGCCAAAGAGATTACTGGGTTTCTCTGTTAGATTAACTCTAGTTTGACAGTGGTTGGGTTTGGGAAATCCTCTATGATTTAAGAATAAGAATTCTTCTTTAAGTGGCCTAAAACTCACTGCTATATCATCACTTGCTGTTGTCAAATAAATAATCATGCGAAATCAGCTGCAGAGAAAAGTCTGCTGTAGAAGAGAGTTCATGCATGACATATGATATATCTTTTCACAGGGACAGATACATCTTTCTTACAGCCAGCAAGCAGCTTCCTTCACTGCACCTTCCCTCCCATCCAAATCACCTCAAATAAATGTGAGTTCTGCTGTGTTCACAGTAATTCCTTCATTTTTAAACACATAATGGAAATGTATAACTAGTCCTCATAAAAATTTATATCTCAATTCGTCCCTTTAATTTATAACAGGCCCTCCAGGCAGTTATTATTCAAACATTAATAAAATGCCTATGGATCACCAAAAGCATCAATTTTCAGATCCACCTCCCCTCCTATTTGTACATATATAAAGCCAGATTAGAGTTAATGCCACTTCTGTGTCTAACAACAATTACGCCTTTAATAAGATAGGAACAAATGATATATTATCTTAATCATGTTAGGAATTTGAGTTCTTTCCATGAAACAAGTTGAATTTTTTATGCCCTTTGTGACAATTGTTACTTAACAGCCTATGTGTTTGGATATTGCAGTTTATGCAAATGTTCATGTTCTATAAATTTTAGATTTATCTCCATTTATCATTCCACATGTTCTAATATACAGACATTATGGTTTAGCGTCTGACTCTACACACAGTCTAAAATATGATTAGGATATCTTTCATTTATTTATAACATGGAAAAAAGGATGGGGGGGGGGGATAGCTGCTGTAGAGGCAAGACCCTCCACTTCCATAAAACCATGTACTGTGCAGAGCTGCAAAAGCCATCTTAGAATTTGGTCTTTCATTTACTAACAGCTGAATTTCAAAGGATTGAGGTTTGTAAGGGAACTCTTCATTCTGTGCTCTAAAATCAGCTGCAAGTTCATTGTATATCACACTTTAACAACTCTTACTCGGGAGAGTAATTACAGCTAATATGAGCTCTCCCATAGAGAGACAAGGCGACAACTTGCGTGCACAACTGTTTTTGGATTGAAGCCGTTTTAGTGGATCGTTAGGATCATAAAGATTTGTAGGAAAGAAAACCCTGGTATTTTTTTCATTTTTCTGCTGGGAGATTTAAAGCTCCTTGAATTTGAAGAAGAGAACAAGAAAAGTAGATCCTAGGCCATAGTTTCATTCTGCAAAAATCACTAAGGTTGGATTGACCTCAAGGAAACAATAGCAAATTATGTCATCTGAGAAGCTAGACCTTTGCATAGCTGTGAAAAAAACCCAAAAAAACCCCAAAAAAACCAAAGAAAATACAAAAAAGACCCCCAAAAAACCTAACTGCACTCCAATCTGAGGTCTAAAGCAGGTTAAACTTACTCTTAGACTTCATCCACAGGAACTTGCAGTGATGTTTCAAGTGGGTGCTGAGCTAGGGGGGAATTACCAGGAATGGAGCTGTTGTTGTGGTTTCTTTACACCAGCATAGTGAACGGGCAGGAATTCAGCTGTACCATCTCACTTTCATAATGTCACCCAGGTTTTAGCTGCCCAGGGAAGCCGTCTCCTTCAGAAATCTGCCAGCACTGATCTGGAGGGTTTTATTTCCGTGTCTCCCACCCCAGCCAGCGGGAAGTTCCCATTCCTTCACCAAGGTGTCCCTGGTTTTCCTGGGCAGTGTAGAAAAAGCTGAAGACCCAGGGAGGGACCAAAACTAAAGTGAACCCCATTAAGACAGGAGCTGCCTTCCTGGGTGTTTCATTATTAATACTGAGTTCAATTACTCTGATTTCTTCTGTTGATGAATTAGCAGCACCAGAATCAAGTCCCTGGCTGATACCCATTTGTCTTCGCTTATAAGTGCTAATGTGATCCTGTTCCTTTAAAATCAAACTCCTGCTTCAGTCACTTTACATCTTTGCAACACTAACTGTCTTTTCACTAATTGGTTCTGTGTAAATGAAACAAGCTGAAAAACACAGTGGCACCAATAAATATTAATAAGTTATTGTTTGTTTTCTTTACCTTGCTTATGAATTCATACAAAGACAGTGCTAAGACATTAACTCCAGTCTATTAATTGCCACCTGATAATTGCCACCTGATACTTTTCTCCTGGATAATTAGGTACCCATTAGTTCTAATCAAGTAGTTACTTAATTATTGCAGTAATTAGTCTAATGGACTAGCAAATTGAAGCTTTATCACTTTTGGATACTTAATGTTCCTGACAGAGTACTTCACAAGTGTCAGGGTTCCTGATTCAGCAACCTGCCATTGATGAACCCCCTGCTGCCATCTCCACCCACCCACGCTGCTCCCTGGACACACACAACACAACTTGGGTGTGTGAAGCCAGAGGCAACACAGATCTGAGCCCCTGTTCCTTCTCCTTCCCCTTCTACCCCTGCCTATGCCTCTCCTCCTGTGCTCTCACTGCTCAGCTCATGCCAAGCCAAAAGAACTTGGTTGGGAAATTAAATAACATCTTGGCATGGAGATCACATGCATTAGGCTGTACAGCAGCGTGAGTCAAAGAAAGGAGCTAATGTTGGCAGGTGTGGGAAGAAAAAAGCAACTGTGAGGGGAGAAATAATAAGGAGTGTTCATGAATACTCATATACAGCCCTGCTTGGAAAGGGAAAGGCAGAGGAGCAAAGCAGACTGGTGGTAAATGAAGGCATGGCTCCAAGGTCTGGGACTGGTAATAGGTCTCTCCTTCATCTTCTAATTGGATGTGCAAATCTAACAGAGATTTCTAGTGAATAGAAAAATATGGAAAGTCTTTTTTTTTTTCCGCCCATGGCCTGTGTATCCCAGGGTTGGTGGGCAAGAGGCTATTTCTCTGCCCCATAGTTTTAAAGTTAATACTACACTTAATTCTAACTAGGCTCTCAATCCCACAGTTCCGCAATACTCCACTGAGAAATGCCATCCTCATCCCTATACTCTGTCCATGTCCTTGTCCAAGCATCATCTTGTGCACTGTGCTTGCTTTTGTGTGTTTGAGATGGATATAACATGCACAGACATTTAGAAGCATTAAATGTGAATTTATCTCTCCCACTGATCATCTGATGCAGATTCTCTCCTGTTTCTTCATGTCAGATTTGTATCAGAATTGATCATCAAACCCTTTGGCAAGTGTCATCTGCCCCAGACGCTGCAATGTGTAACATATAAGCATTCATTGTACTGGGAAGGGGAAAAAAAGATTGATCCTGACCAGAAATAAAGAGGCTAATTCCATTCAATAAAAGCTTGACAACTTGCTAATGATTAAACTACTTCACATATGTGGTAAGATTATGTATTCTGAAATAGATGTATTTTATCTGTCTTGATCAGATAGCTCATGTTTCCATTGCTGCTAACGGTGGAGCACAGTTTCAGATATCACCCAGAGAAACAGGCTCTGGAACATGCCCTGGGTGGGTCCTGCTGGAGCCTGCTGGGTTTCCAAACGGCCAGGTACCTGGGTTTGTTTTTTATGGATGGCAAGGTACAGGCTGGTGGCACTGAGGAGAAATTAGTGGTGCTTACCTTGGGTTTTGACCTACTATGGAACTGGAACAAGGGCAAGTTGTGGGTCAGATGTCTCTTATGTGTCAAAAGCTGTAAAATTTATAATTTAGGTTACCACACAGAGACCACAGTCCCCTAGTCTACCATTTAATGCACACCGATAGACCAAATTAAACCCCACTACCTAGAATCCTCACAAAGTATGGAACTTATTGACCTACGCTTGGTATGTTCACATTATCAGAGCTGACAAGCCAACAGTTTCAGGGAAAGCAAGTAATTTAGGAACTTCATCCCTTCTAATTCTTCTCACTGCATGAAAAGCAGTGTCCTTTTACAGTTGCATTGCATTCTTACCCAAAATATGATAGACCATGACAGAGAGGTCACTGGGTCCTGAGTTTTCTGCCACAGCTCCACATGCATCCATCACAACCAGCTGGGGATGTCGTTTCCTCTGAAGTTACTCTTGAGGTAACAGTCAATAAAACCTCATGCTGCTACTGGAAAATCCTGCCACAAAACTGCTTAAACACCTGCGTGGGGCCACTGAGCAATAACAATCCCATGCACTGAAAGCAAAATTAGGCAAAGCATATTTGGCCCATTAAGAAAACATATTGCTTGAAATTACAGTGCCCCAAGATGCCCAGATCTTGCTTGTGGTGCTGGCTCCAGAGGAGGGGACCCCCAGCTCTGTTCAGCATGGGACATTTATTGACCTGATTTCAGTGGCTGAGAACACTGTCTCTGTCAAAGAAATCTGGCAGAGAAGTTTTTGATGGTGAGAAGCAGCAGCATCCTTGTCCACCAATAGCCCTAAGTTGTAACTGATGCTAAAAATAAAGCTAGCTTTGCAAGGCAGAAAACCTTGGAAAATCAGTGATGCTGGATCCATCTAGGCTCCTGAGTACTGCAGGCACCCAAGACCATACACATGTCCCTCAGCATGCAGCTGAGAGCAGGGAAACACTGACAGCCTCATCTGATTTCCCCAAATTACTTGGACTTCTCTGTCCCACTGGAAACAACCTTGGGGCAGAGCAGCTTCTCCATGGGTGCTCCCCAGTGCACGAGCTGACACTCGGGGGACAAAGGGGCAGCAGGCTGGAGGAGCCACCACCAGGGTCTCATCCAAACTGTGCCAGCCCTGAGGCTGAGCAGAGACTGTCTGTCTCCAGCACTATTGATCCTGCACGAGCACTAAATTCATTTTAAGGATGCTGAGAGACAGCGAGTAAACTGTACGTGACAGATGTTAGTCACGTTGCTTAATGTACTACTCCAAGGTGTTCAGATGCTCTCGTGGTGAGGGTGCAAATAAAATCAAGGCAGAATAGAGTGAAACAGGCTAAGAAGATTTTTAGTTTTGGAAAGCTAAAAAACAGGGGGGGGGGGTGTTAGCTTGAGGGGAAGTAAATTTTGTACTCTGGATCTGACATCATAGATTTTCCCTCTGGATCTGACTTTGAAGCAGACTTTTAGAATTCTTTAGAAATTACACAGCAACCAGCACGTTGGAAGGCAAACCGAGAATACCTTTTATATTGAAAATACCAGGAAAAACAGTCCAATGGCTATTGAGAGAGATGTAGAACTCATCAAAGCCAAATTGTCCGGAAATCTTATGAAAGAGAGAAAAAAAAAACCAACAAAAAACAAATAATAAAGCAAGATCTTTCATACCCTTTCCCCACTTCTCTCTGTGCTGTTTCCAGCACTTCAGTTCACAGGCTCAGTTGCAATCAATTTTAGCTTGTAACAATTCAGCTGTTTAAGATCTCCATAACAGTTTAGACCACCGCTGTTCAATGTGCTGCACTGCTTTTGGAAAAGCCTGAGTTGTGCTGGGGTGGAGAGTAAGTGCAAAAGGAAGGAAGAATCAGGGAGGCAAGCTGCTTCCAATTTGTCTATCCAGAATCTAAGGTCTTTTTATGGAGTGTGGATTGTTATTGGAAAGATCTTAGTCTTCACCTCTTTGAGAAGCTCTCTGAGTGCTTCCTTTATGAGTTTTGTCATTTTCTTGCTTGGAACACATGGAACAAATGCCAGCCCACGGGATACAGGGGATAAGGCAAGATCAAAGACAACCATTCAGCTCTCTGCCACTGAATAAAGCAGGGCTGTTTGCCTGTTTGGGAAAGTAGCAAAGTATCTACGGGGTGACCACTAAGTGGTTCCTCATGAGAACCTCTGGTGAACACAAAATGCAAAACACCTACAAAGGTAATGGGGATTTTGCTTAAGAGAGGCCCCTTGAGATGTTAGTGAGGGGTAACTAAGTCATGAACAGTCTGGCCCTTGCTCCCTTCTCCTATGGCCATGAGCAGCCACATCCTGGGCAGAGTTTGGCACCCAAGCAATTCAGTGGCAAAACGACACTCAGAAGAAGCAGTGGCTGCAAGCAGAATCTGAAGATAGCAGAGTGATTAATTACTTTGGAAAGACACCCCAAGCCATAATTTCATCGAAGCCGTTATTTCATCCTTCTGATCATAACCAGGCAGAGAGCTGGGAGCAGCAGCATGAGCAGCAAGGATACAAAAAGCACAGCCATCCTAATCTGAACCAGCCCCCCAGAAAAAGTCTGGGGGTGCTGGATGGACACTCACTTTCCCTTTTAGAGCAGCAAGTTTCCTGCTCACCCTGCTCTCCTCATTTGCATCATCCTAGTGTCGAATTGAGATTGTCTGAGGGTACCGGTAAAGATAGAGAAGAACTGATCACTCTGAAGTTTGGCTGCATGGGTGGTTGAACCCTTGGATTTGAGGTTCTTTGCCTTTTTTTTTGTTGTGTTCTGGAGGTTTTTTACAGGTTGTCTCAGCTGCCTGTCAGATGGGGCCATGATGAAACCCAACATCTTGCAGAGACATAAAATGGAAAGCAGGCAACTCATCAGAAAAGTAGCAGCTGTTTTACACCATCACTAAACAAAATCATCATACACTAAAAACTAGATTTAGCAGTTTAAAAGAGCTACTAATGCAAAATTAGCTGGAGACAACAGCGTGGTTCTGTAACTGACAGTGCTTCACTCCAACGCCCTAATTCATGCAAAAACAACTTAGGAAACATTAAACGGCTGATGCTTTTGGAAAGGGGAAGAGCATCCACTTTCAATGGCTGTTTGGGAAGAACATGCAGATTTATTACATCATCTTTTTTCCTTTTACAAATTTTAAATAAGAATTGTGTCAAAACTGCCACCTCTTAAATAACAACGATGCTATAGTCCTCCTGACAGAGGGAGATACCAGCTTTTATTGGCAGTCATTTGTATTTATGGCAGGCTGAAAGCCAGTAAAAAGGTTGTGCAGAACTTTAACGGTGAATGAGATGGAATAAGAAGGCCTTGAGCACTTTGGATCATCAAATACTTCAATAACTGGATATGGCTGTTCATACAACCATAAATTCATACACATGGAGAGGATATAAAGACACAATTGCCATATGAATGGACATTCTGTTGCCTTCTGGAATGTCATATGTTTGTGTGATCTGTTGTAGACACAGGTGCCACACAAGCTTTCCTTTGGCCCAGCAGTGTTTCCCATTGAGGATGACAATTTCTCTGTGTTGGAGAAATATCCTGCCCATAACTAACACATCTTACGAGAGTTAGAGATCTGCCTGGCAAGAGATTCAGCTGATCACTCTACTACCAAAGGATATGTGGCTTGGCTGGAGGTCTGTCATCCTGTAACAGTGAAGGGGTGAGTCCTGATTGCTTGGGACTAGATTTAATTTGTCCATGCAATTACTAAGATAAGAACTTGGTTTATTTTCCCATGAAGTAGCTGCCCTGCTCTGGCTGAGGTGCCTCCATATCTCCCACATTGTCAAGTCCCTTCATCTCTGTGATCTGACCCTGCCTGTCTTAGGGGATTCTCCCATCAAATCCCATCAAAATCCTGCCTGAGGGAACAATTCAGGGCTGGCTATAGAGTGAAAAAGGAATAAAGTTTTAGCTGAGGTCTGGCTATTTGTTCTGTGCAGACAAGTTGTGGCCCTGAAGAAGTCTTTTGTTTCCTAAAAAATTGTGAGGGTGGGAGCATAAAAAGTGTCCTGTACTTCAAGGGTACTTTTATTTAGATGCTACTCTTCAAAAGACTATATATAGTAGTGAGAGTCTAGTTGCAATCTAAAGTTTGAAAAGTTGCAGACTCTTGCAGACAGTCTGATGGATCTAAATTTTTCAGCTAAACAACATCTATGCTCTTGACCTGAGACCTAGATTTCACATTTCAGGAATTAAATGAGTATCATTTTCTGAAAGACATTAGACCAAGGCTGGGCTATCCAAAGGATGGCTTCACGATTTAGATGAAGATGTTGTCATGTCAAGGAGACTTAAAACCTGACATATCTTTTTTCTATTGAAAAGCCAGACCTAGTTTGTTATACCACATTGTAGCCTCTTATGTGCAGGAGACAAAGGGAAAGTGGAGGTTGTTCTGGGTTTAACATCTCTTAGAGGATTCTCTGCAGTAACAGGGCATAAGGCTTAATGCCCCCGATGATCTGGCCTGGCCTTATATTACTCTGTTCAAAATTTATCCTAAGACTGTGCCAAACCCCTGCCAAAATATAAAGGAAATATTTGTGACTTCTGCCAAACTGTGAATCTTCTGTGTCTGAGATACTTCAGATGCTTGGATTAGACTGAAGGAGTTGAGCCTGAAGAAAGGGGAGTGGGAAGTGAAAGGAAAGCTATTCCTTACCTGATGCGGCAAAATTCAGGTGTGTGTCTGAGTATTCATTCTCCTTCCATGCAGAAATCCTGTTTCTCTCAGGAAGGTGTTCAAGTTGCTTAAAAAAAAAAAAAAAAAAAAAAAAAAATTAAAACAGAAAGTAACTTGTGATCCAGGCAAGTAAAGGAGATCTTTCTCCCTTGAAAGGGCTGTATTCAACCTCAAGGAGCTGCAGCCCCCACATTTTTTTTTTTGGCTGCAAACAGAAAAACTCAGCTTGTGGCCCACAGGTACGTCCTAAAGTGGGATTTTCTGGGACCTGGGCAGCCCCTAAAGCCACCCAGATGTGCCACTGCTGCAGACCTGGGGGGATGGAGACAGAACCTCCTGGCAAGCAAGACACAGAGCCAGAGGAGAGACTGACTGATCTTGTTTCAGATCAGATGGATGGCTCTAAGTGACCTGTAAAGACACTCCCCGAGCCCTGAGCCACAGCATTAAGAGCCAAGACACCACTAGCACGTCTGAAGTAGTTATTAGTGACTGAAGCAGCACTTGTCAACTGCAACTTCAGTTTCAAGTAATAGTTTAACAGCATCAACTAGAAGAAAGGTCATATCTCAGTGTGTCTGGTGTGCTGCTGACACTTAAAGGAAATAATTGGTAGACTTAGAGCAGGGGCAGATGCCAGTGGTAGAACAGGGGAGGAGGTTGGGTACTCGAAACAAAACTTCAACAGTATCATGTGATACAAGAGCCAGGAATCCATCCTAAGCCCTGGCATTAAAAGTATGAGGAAGCTGTAACCCAGCCTGTGGAAAGAGCTCTGTTCTCCCCACGCGAGCCGGGTTGCTGTGATTCCAAAGACACATCTACAATTGCAGTGTGCAGCCCTGTCCTAACAAGAGGGGAAAAAAAAAAAAAACAAACCCCAAAAAACCATGTTGCCCCTTGATGTTGTTGGCCAGCCTTTAGGAAAGCACATGTAATGCAATCTCCAACTGATTTTTGGCTTCAGGACAGCCCAAGAGAGAAAGTGTGTGTCTGTGCATGTGTGTGTATTCGTGTGTACTGTGGAGAAGGCAGGAAATAGTCTGGAATGAAGTGCAGAGTTTCATTTTACCTGTACTTGGGCTGTGGGATGCTAAAATATAGGAATTAGCATGCAAATGCAGCAGTGCCCTGGCTGTCATCACCTCCCAATTAGCTGCATTTGATTTTTGTGGGCACTGAAGTGTTGTGTCAGCAGGTGAGGTGGGATGTCTGAAGGGTGCTCTGCCTCATGGGCAGGAGGGTGCTCTGTGTGTGCATGTTTTTGCCTTGTGCTGGTGGCTGGAATGATGCTGACCTGCCAAAATAAAAGCACTGCTGTCACTCACTGGCCAGAGGAACTGTGGGGAGGAAACTGGAAACTCATGGTCAGCTTAAGATGACAACTCACCATGAGTGAGTAAAAGTCAAAGGTGCTGCTTGAAGTTTCAGTTTTGGACAAAAAGAAACAAGTCCAGGGCAGACTTGTGATTGTCAGAGCATGGATGCTTGAGTTTGGAAATGCAGATAAGATTGCCAGGAAAAAGGTAGGGGAGCAGAATGGAAGAGAGTAAGAACTTTTACTTGTGAAGCCAACATAAAATTGTAGGGTGGGGAGAGGATGAGGAGCCTAGAGTGAACCAGAGCAACATCAATAGAAGACTGAGACCTGGGTGCTCAGAACAGAAATTTTTCTAAAAGCAAGGAACAATGGGAGAAGAAGTTGCTATTAATAACAACTGAGTATTTAACTATAACAAGAATACCAATGGTACTCTGAGCTATACACATCTGTTTCTGTTGGGTTGGAATATGCCAAAAAAGCTTAAAAGAGCCCTGCCACCTCTGGCACCTACCCCAAATCAGGCCTGCACATCCACCCTGTGTCTCACTGAGACTGAGAGCTTCTGTCCTTGAAATGTTAAACTCATTATCTGGTAGGTGTGGACAGTCTTGTGTATCATGGAGCCAGGAAGAAATTTGACATCAACATGTCACAGGGAGGGGGAAAAACCCAACTCCTAAGAAATGTTGAGAGTGTGTGTATTTTTGGCAGAGGATACCAGCCAGACATTTCAGCTGATAGCATCCATAGAGCTGGAAGACTGAAAATGAACTGCAGTACAACAAACACAGATTTCACAACTGAAAGCAGCTCGCTGACATTTATATTAGCTCCGTTTGACATGACCTGATGAGCTGGGCTTGGCTGGAGCAGAGCCTCTCACAGCAGCCACCATCTACCCAGCCCTTCAGCCCCTGCCCTGTGCCTTCCTCACCCTCCTGGACAAAAAGGACATCAAAGAGCTGGTGCTCTTTGCTGTGAGAAGGTCGGTTTCGGGGCCAAATGCTCAGCTAATGGATGGAGGCAGAGTTTTTACCTTCTTCTGACTCAGGAGACCTTGTGGCACACCATGGCCACCAGTGCAAGTCAGGAGGGCTTGACAAGCCCCATCTAGAGAAGAAACGTGGTCGAGTCAGCAGAGGTTCCCCTCCTCCATTCTATTCTGCACTGACCGGGGTGACTCCTTTGACCTTGGTGGAGTTACCTTGATTTACCTGAAGGAAACAGTGGAGCCCAGCCCGATAAATTCCATCTGGTTTATGGCTTTGAGCACGAGAGAAAGGGAAGTTCGGACCTGCAGTCCCCTGGGCTACTTTGGGGGCTGACTGTCAAGGTGTGTTTTTTATTGTGTGTACTGCTTGTCTGATGATAGGAACTAAATTGAGAAGAGGCTCATTTCTCACAGGCCACTGAGCAACCAGAATGTGCTAACTGTCATACGCAGGAAGCACTCAGGTGTCGGGATTGTCAAGAGAGAAAGTGCAGTGCTTTTTATTAACTGCAAGAGCAATCAGCTCTGTCTGGGTCTGCTCAGTCTTGTGGAAACACATAGTTCACACTGGGCAATGCTCAGAGGCTTAACACAGGTATCAACACTGTGCCTGCGGTAATAACTTCACATCAGAGCTGTTGCATTACAGACTGCTGCATAGTCACTACTGTGCTTGTGATGCTTGGTAGTCTGATCCCTCAAAGGCATTTGCTAAGCCAGAATAGGCTGAAAATTGCACCACTCGATTGCATATTTAAAAATGGATTTTGTTTTTGCCCTCTGAGGTCTTGCACAGTGTGTGCAAGGGCTGTGTGCCCCCCTCTGCCTGGCGTGGTGCCCTGCTCAGAGGCTGCCTGTGCTGCTTCATCCCCAGATCTGAGCAAATGCTGCTGCTTCCAGGGCTTGGGAACAGAGAATACAGCCAGGCAGGGTGGTGCATGGCAGAGGGACCCTAAAGAGAGAGAGGGTGATTAATATTCAAGGTCAGCTCTGAAGGGGCTTTGAGCAACCTGGTCTTGTGTGAGATGTCCCTCTGCTCATTGTCTGTCTGCTTGTGGAATAGATGACCTTAAGCGTCCCTTCCAACCCAAACTATTCCATGATTCTCTGAAGATGATTTCAGGACACTTGTAGGGCTTTTTTTTTTTCCTCAAATTAAGTTCAGGTCCACTGAGTCCTTCCCTGGAGGATATTAAAATACCCTCAGATTTTGAGGGGAATTAAATCTGATCTTGATTTGAATTTGGCTAACTTGAACTAAAATTGGGTTAGATTCAAACACAATTTAAAAAAAATCAAATTCCACTTTTGAAAAATGATTCTAGTAGCAGCATTGGTGCCACTTAATGGTGGCAAACGGGTCAGATGTGGTCCAGGTTTCATTTGCATCCTCACACTGTGTCACTGCTGGACCCTGTGAGAGGAGCTCAGGGACTTTCTTTTCTCAGCTGGGACATCTCCAAACATGACCCAAAGCCACGATCACAAGCATGCAGCATGCATAGGAAAGAGGTCAAATGTCCCTCAAATCCCTAAATTGCTTCCACACTACCTCGAACTTATCAGAAACAGTATAAAAGGTTCAATCTCTGTTAAGGAGTCCCTACATCTGTAACAGTTGCTACATCTCAGGAAGTTCCTGAAGTGGGGGAAATCTCTAACCTGTTGCCTCAGCTGGGAGTTGTCTGCCTGAAGTGATGGGTCTATTACATTTCCCTAGCATAAAATCAGCCCACAATTAAATATATATGTGTGGGCAAAGTTCCAATCTGTTTACTTCCCCGCTGTACCCAGGGAGAGCCCTGAGAACAGCATTAAAACAAGAGGCCAGCTGGGCCAACAGAAATGTTCACGGCTGGCTGCGGTGCCGCACTTAGCTGCAAACATAGAAAATAGCCCACCACATCAGAGAGAGAAAAAATGAAATACATGAGGCAGACTGCCACTGCAGTGCCTGAGCAGCTCCCTTTTCACATGGTCAGGGGTGCTGGGGGTCCCTCCCTGGTGCCTCCAGGGTGCAATGCTGCCTTGTGGTGCTCGGGGAGATGCCCAGCCCCAGAGCCAGGCATGCACTCCCCTGGCTTATGGGGTGGGCTGCACCTTTTGAGGACAAGAGAAATGACACATCCTGTCACTAGAGCAGGGTGGGTCAGCTGTACAGCAGGCTGTGCCCTTAGCAGGTGCTTCAATGTCAAAGGTATTAAAGCTGGTTATTTTCAGCGCTGTGCCAAGTGCCGTGCAGTCTTGTTCCTCCCCTACCCCCATTCTAATTAAATTTATAGGCAGCAACTACGAGCTGGGCTAAGAGTGGAGCTGTCAAGTTAAGAGAGAAGTACCAGCACTGCAAAACCCTCCAGCTGGAAAGACAGAGTTTCTGATGGTTGCTGTATTTTCTGGAAATTATCTCTCCAGTCTCATTTCTCATGTGTTTCCCCATATATCTCATCTCTCCCTCTGTCTCTCACACACCCAGGTGCACGCACACACACAGAGGCACGTGCCCACTCTCTGAGTTATGTGCTATAGTGCCTCAATTTGGTGGATTACCCTTGTCTTTACGGGAATACATACAATATAGCTGAGGGCTCTATCCTTCTGCTAGCTTCATCAGTGTGTAAGGCAGGCTGTTCCAGCACTGAAAATGCCTCATTTAACTCTAGATACAGGCAATTCTGATTTTCAGGGGAGTTGGTGAGAACAGCAGGTTTTCAGCTCCCAACTGATGGTCCTGTGAGTGCGTGGTGCAAAGTTGTCCCAGAGTTTGCACCTCATCCACCACCATGAGACTTGTTAGAGCAGTTCTATGGGCATGTCCAGGATAAACTGGGCCAATCTTGGTCACTGTTCCAAGATTAATTCTTCCAGCAAGGCAAAAAAAGTGAGATCTTCACATGGTTTACAGTGAACATTTCCTATAGCTTTCAGCTTTACATAAGACCATCCCTGCAGGCCTCAGCTTCTCAGAGGAACCCTCTGATTTTGCCTGAGTTGTGCCTCCAGAGACAACAGCACCTTAAGGGATGAGGCAGCATCCTACAGATGCTCTTTTTCCCCTCTTGAATTGTTCTGCAGGGCTTCCCCTGACCTAGACTGGGAGAAGTGATAGGATTGCAGCCAGCAGCAAAATGGCAGCATGCCAAACAAATATATTTTCTGCAGCCCTTCCAAGGGTCATGTTACTTCCAACTACAGTGTGTTCTTAGCTCCACACATGTGGAGTGCATTGGCTGGTCCCTGTGTGGCACAGCAGAATGCTCTTCCAGTTCATTTCCCTCTGGCCACATTGGAGGAGGGCAACAATTCCAATAAAGCTATCTCATCCACAGGTTGCTCACAGAATCACCAGGGAATCACCTGGTGGAGGGTTTCAGTGTGCAGTTGTACACAGTGCAGCTGGCTTTGAAGCAACTTAAACAAGCTGGAGGATGATGTGAATCTGGTTTCTACATCTCCTGGATGAGATGTTGCATTGCAAAGCCCAAACCTGATCCCCAGAGTTTTTCAGAAGGAAAAGCTCCCTTAACCATTCTACTACCACTACAATTTCTAAGATAGTTTTCCAAAATTGAAAAAAATCAGACAAAGAGGAGGTGAAGGATACACAAGGGATTGAAGGATAAAAATAATTCTTTTTGGTAGAGCAGGGAACCTGCAAGAGGTGCTGAGTGTCCACAAAGAATGGGAGGGAAGATGGAGCTCTTTCAAAGTGTACATTAGGTTTCCCCTCCTACTATTTGCTGGTTTTGTCAAATTAAAAAAGAACAAACTAAAATAAAGTATCCAAAACTTCATGGCTGATAATGTTGGAAAATCTTTCTCTAGGCGCTGGTTGTGGGTGTTGCAGAGAATCAGGTGCATGTGGTGTTTTGGTACCAACTTAAATTAAAATCTAAAGAGTGGGGATTGGGTGCAGTTTAGCTCTCCTCACGAATGGCTTAAGTTTTAGGATGTTTTGGGGTGTAACCTGGAAAACTTGTCATCCCTCTCTCACCCACAGAGAGGATAATTAACACTGTAAAATGGAGCAGGTGACGTGTACCCCTTTCTGATGTCAGGAATGGGCATTTTAAGGTCAATGACTGAAATGTTCTGCTGGTGTCAGCCGAGCGTTTGTACCTGCTCCTAGAATTTTACTCACCAAGGACTTTTAAGACCATGCACATTCATTAGTTTAAAAGAAGAAATAATTACCCATCCAAGCTCACCATGTTCCATTTCCTCCTAACCTTGCTCACCTAAGCAGGTGGCAATGACTGCATTTGCTAACTGGTGATTACCAAATCAGTTGATTGATAAACCTTCATCAGCATAACTTTTAGGGAGAAAAGTAAAGTTAATAATGAGTTGATCTTTTACCTCAACATGAGGTAATTTTATATTAACTTGGGCAATTTATTAGGTTTGGAAAGGAGAGAGAGAGCTTGTATTCCTTTTCCTTGTACTGCAACAGAAGCTAACAAATGGGAAAATTTCCTAATGTACTTATATTTTAAAATCCACATTAATTATAAATCCACTTATTCTTTGTAAAGGCAGGGTCTGCAGCCTGGTTGGGGGAGAGAATAGGGGGTCATGTATAAATTGTATCCCAAGGACCCCACGGAAATTTCCATAGCATTCACCATATGACACTGATGTGTGAAAATTGACATGAAGATTTGAAAATTGGGACCGAGGGAGACCAAGCATAAAATAACTTCAATTTTGCGCTCTCTCTGTCTCTCAGAGGAATAGTGCAGTGGACTGACCAACACAATACAAACAAGTGAAGGGGAGAGAAAAAAATATTCAGGGAGAAGGATAGTAGTTATTAAAGAGAAAACACACTCCTCACTCACAGAGAGAAAGGATGATCAATGGATTTAGTCACAGAGAAATTCAAGCAGAAAATTGCTGCTGTTTTTTATCTGAGAGGCAGAAAGTTTAACCAAACCAGAATCCTCTCAACTCACACCCAAGGCAAACAGTGAAGAAAACCACTGTGTTTTGGAACAGTGGGAGAATTGTGTTTGTGTGTGTGTATGTGTAAATTTTTGTTTGTGATTTTACAAGTGTTATGATGCCAAATAAACTGTAAGGTAGAATCCTCACCTCCAGAAAAGAGCTATATTTTATTCCAGCTCTACTCTTTCACTCTTTTTATGATTCTGAATGTGGTTTTCCAGAACTAAGTTTTGGTATTTTGGAACCTCCTGCTAACGTTTGTGTACACCAAACCCAGCTTTAGGACTGGTTCCTTATGCCTCCTAATAAATAGATCACCTTGCAGAGACAGAAGGTACCAAAACATCACTGCCCTATGGAAATAACAGCAAAGTTCCTCTCCTGAATTATAACTGCTGTTCAGGAAATAGATACCCATGATTTTCTTAGCACTGACTAGGTATTCAATAGTTCACATCTCTGGGTTATTGGTAAAAATGTTAACAGGTCAGAAACTCACTTTGGACTCTCAGCAGGACCATCCAGATCTGATGTGCTCCACTGCAGACAAATACCTGCCCTACCTGCAAGACCGTGGGGGTTTGGCAAAACTCTATTTGTCATAAACTTGGTCTTAAAATTCCACATCTGATCTGCTGTACTTTACAGAGGCGCTCAACACTCACCATTATCATGAGCATTGGAGAAGCGTCCTGTTGCTACTGCTGCTGTTTCCCTTTTGGATCACAAATTGATTGCTGGTCCCTGTTATCCCACAGACACCTGCAAGGCAATGGAAGTGCAAGTCTGTACATTTCTGCATGGTATGTGGATAGTGATAGAGGATGAGACAGGCATGCAGACCATGGCTTTAGCTTTAAAACTATCCATTCTCCAGCTGCTGCAAGTCCTGAGGTCATTCTCAGGCTGAGAGGATGCACTGTGCAGAGTTCTGAACACCCAGCCAGCCCATTTTTCTCGGGATTACTTACTTTATTTTATTTAGCTTTGGTGGCACGTAAGGTTCCTCGTGCTTGCTGATATGATGATCTACAAGAGCGGCGCTCACATGCTATGGATCTCATTTATTACGGAGTGAAGTATATAATAATGAAAAATAGCTGCAGCTATTCCTCCTCTCTCCAGGGTATCTCAGCACCCTTATGGATGACCGCACACACAGCCAGCTCCACGGAAACAAATGGAGGGGAAATGGCAAGCGCACAGCTCCGAGCTGGAGGACTGAGTGCCTTTGGTCTGGAGCACGCTTGATCCATAGCTCCTGTTGAAGGCATATTACACAGGGTACTGAAAAAAAAAATATATTTTTTTGCAACAGCGTGCCTAGATGTGGAGCAGATTGGCCTTGTAGGAACTGGGGGAGCGGGCAGAGAGGAGAATTCTCTATTACAGCAGCCCGTAGGAAGCGTTTGTCAATAAACACCTTGAGGATTTTCTATAGAGTCCAAAGCAAAATGCCCCACGATTCACAGTCAAACACAAGAGCTGCCCATCATTGACTTTTAATGCTCTACTGAGCATGAAAACAACAGCATGGAAACAATATGAAAAGGCCTTGCAGGTAATTTCACAGGGTAACAAGAAATGCCAGGCTTATTGTAATTACTGGTACTGGCGACAATGGAGTTAGTTTCATTTAAATGCTGGGACCTCTAGGGCAGCTTCTGTGCTTCACACACTGCCTGGGTTTTATAAATTTTGTGCTTTGATTCAACAGATGTAGTTACATAAAATTAGGTGATTTGAGTTGCACTCAAAATGTGCTTTTGAACTTCTTTCCACAACTAGGAAAATTAGAATATTACATTTAAATTAAAAAATAAAAAAAAAAGAAATTGGAAATTTACCTGATGATCACCAGATTCCAGCATTTGAGGCTTTAAGTAAAATAATGAGAAAACTACAAGAATTCACAGTGCTAGAACAATAACAAGGATGATGATATTAATAACGGTTTATTATCATGTAAATAGAAAATAGAATGCAAGGACACAGTGTCTAATGATTTCATTACTTTCTTTTACAGCCTGTTGCAATACACTGGCCATAAGGCAGTATTGACTTGAAATGTAGTTCTGTAATGGGTCTGTCTTTTATTTAAATACTTTCATCTCTTCATACTGTGCCTGAATATGGCAAGGTTGATGCCATCTCCCTTTTAATGAACTCATATCATTAAGTTACTTCCAATTTACAAAACTGAGTGATCAGAATATGGCTCAATACTTCTATTAGCACTTTTAAATCACTCAGGAAATCATTCTAACAATTATTCCTTAACTCTAATAATAAAACTAATACTTATAATGTGTATGCTTCCTGAGTTTTATTTCAAATACTCTTTAAAGGGCCTGAATTTCTCACCTTTAGAACTCTCTTAGTTTGTATGATCTCTTTGGTAAAGACCCACTCATTCCAATACAAAGGTGATTTTAAAAAGATTTTCTTTACTTATTTATGTATAATCACAGTACAGATTGCATCAAACGCTTTAGAATGTACATATGAAACACTCCTGTCTGGTTTCACAAACTTGAGAGATAGTCATCTCCCTGTGAAGTTTGAGATGAAATATTCAAATAAGAAGAAAATAAAAAGGATAACACCCACCTTAAAAAGGTCTTCAGAAGCCTGCTGGGCAGAGTTTGAGGAGGAAAGATAGGAACGATATACTGCCATTTTTGAGAAGGGATGGAAGAATCACCTCGATTACTACCATGGAGAAATGTTTTCAAGGTTACTTTTAACTCCAGAGAAATAGTAGCAAATACTTTGCAAGCTGTCCTGAAGATTTTAACTAGAAAAGTGATATTCACAGAAGTAAAAAAGACAGTTATAGGCCATTGGGTGCAGTGTAATTGGCACTCGGCCCCAGGGACAGAGGTTGGAAGCTCTCTCTGAGTTTGACACAGGGCATATATTGAAGTTGGAGGCAGTTTAGTGAAAGCTCATTTTCTTGGACTATATAGTTCTGTCAAAATGCAAGCGCTTCACAAACAGCTTCAGAAATAAAGACGGAAGAATAAAGTTCCCACAATTCTGAAATGTCCACTTTCAACGGTTTGGAAATAGAGTTTGAGGTTTGTGTTTAGTTTTTATATATATGTGCATTTTAAATAGTTTAATATCTATATATGTGAAACCCCCACAGTTTAAGATATAAAAATATATAGTTTAATATACCTGGTTCATATATATGTGCAAATATATACAATAAATATATATACATATAAATATCTTTTCTTTTATTGGAATTTTTGGAATTATAATTTTCCCATATTGGAATATTTACCCTATTGTAAAATTATTTTAATAGTTGAAAAACAAAATAAAACACAATTTGTAAAATGGATAATCTAAAACTTCAAACATCTCAGAAGGGAAAGGAGATTAACCTCAAATTATTTTTGTAAGTGCTGATCTGCAATGGATTAATCAGACTTTTCCATTTGGAAGCAGAAAGTGAAGGAAGAAACTATCTGACTAATCTCAAGGTAGATGTCATGGGTAAAATCAACTAAGTGTAGAGAAGAAACAGCCCTTCTTGGTTCGTAGGCATCACATTTTTTTTTACAGACAGACAAGGCTTCTTAAGGACATTCTTGATATCTTAATACCTCAATCTTGTTCAGTGTCATTTCTGAATGAGACCATTGTTGAGGCAACAGTGAGTTGCATAGCTCCATCAACCTTCTTTAATTTGCTTGGAGATTATGGGAAAACCTCTATAAATCAGTTTTATGACCTCATGAAAAACTTACAGTTGTATGGCATCACTTGCATGAATTATGAGATAGCCACAAAAAGGACCAAAGATGTCAAGGACACCAAAGTGAAGCTTTATGTACCCTGGGACATGGCAGCACATGTCACAAATCTACACTTGGTAGAAATACCAAAGGCAGACATGGAAGCTGTGTCTCCTAAACATGAAACAGGACTAGGAAAGGCTGGGAAGGAATTGTTAAAATAATCTTGATAAGAGTCATTACTCTGAAGATGTAACAATTTAATTCTTCATTAGCATAAAACAAAAGAGCAGAATGTGCACAGGAAAATATACTTAATGAGAAAAGAATGCAGGTCAAATACTCTTTTATTCAAACAAAAAGTTTACACAATGTCTTTAGTTAGAGACTTAATACAGTCTGCATATGCTGCAGCTGTAGCCACATATTCAGTATGTTCACAAAATAGACCTCCAGTTGCTCTTTCCTGGAGTTCCTTCTGCTGTAACATTACGTCTCAATGTTTTTCTCATATTTGTCAAAACCTAATCCAGTCATCACTGAACTTTATGTTGCTTCATGGTACTGTAAACGTAAACCAAAGCCTGAGTTTTGCAAATTGAGTTGAAAGCCTCAGAGACGAGCACCTGGAGGTCAGGCTCTTTGAAATGTTAAAATCAGAGATAGCCATACATACCCTGACTATTATTTAGGTGCTTCCATCAACACTAAAACATTTCATAACATCAAACTGATTTTGACACTGCTTCCTTTTGGAAGAAAACTAGAAGAAAGATTATGACTGTGCTAAAGAACCCATGCCAACTTTTTGAGGGGGACACAACAATATTTGACTTTACATTTTAATTTTCTATCATATAATAGATAATTATTAAAAAAAATATTAACCCAAGTAAAATATTCTGGTTTTGTCAAAACATTTCTTTCTTTTATTGACACCAAATAAATCCTATGATGTTTCCTGGCACGAGTACTGAATGTTTCCATTGTCACTCCATCCAGAAGGAGCCAGGCTCCCAAATCTCATCCTCCCTGTGTTAAATGAAATGTTTATCCTCCACCAAGCACTGATCAGCCTAAACATAACCCCTCTGAGATTTGCCAGGATAGATGAGGCAGAAGGTCCTGGGCTCACCCAGAGTGAGCCCTGGCCAGGCTGATGTCCTCTCACCTTCTGTCTGTCCCTGCAGCCTTTTGCTCGGGGGGGGACACAATTGCAGCTCTGTGGAGGGAGGATATTGCTGATTCTGTGTTGGCTGTGCTACACCAGTGCCCTGCAGCCACTGAAGGTGGCTCTGACACTACCTGCTCTCCCCCTGTTTAATTCCCATCTTCTCTCCTTTCTCTCCTCACTTCAGATTTCCCCGGGACTGCTCTTACACGTTATAGAGCCAAGCAGACTCTCAGTCCTGGAGAGAAGCAGACACTGAATACAAGATATCTGCACCCAGTGTTGTAAACTAAATGGTCCAATTTTCTGTTCTAACAGGGATCAGCTTCTCTCTTTGGAACAGGGGCTGAGATGGAGAGATAGACTTTGCCTTCCTCCCCTCCCCTGGCCTTCTCAGCTTGATGTTCCTACTAATTCTCTCACTCAGGCCCTGCTGTTTGAGTCTCTTCTCTCTTTTTTCTCGTCTGCCATTATTTCGGGTGGTTACTCATCCCATTTGACTCCCCCCAGGGTGTCACTAGGCTGCTGCCAAAAGCTCTTCTGTTTCCTCTCCTGTTGTGTTCACTCTTTCTCTTTTTTTTTAACTTTTAATCTCAGCCCTCGGTGAGGTGTGCTGAACAGTCATGATGAAGCATTCAGGATGTTAGAAAGTAAACTGCTGGAAGAGGTCAGCAAGAGCAGAAACCAATAAAGCACAAGAAGGAAGTTCGATATGTTCGAACAAAGCAATTGGTAATGACGTGAAATAGTTGGGTCAAACAAGGGCTGTGCACCAGTGAAAAGATTCACCTCCAAACACCTGAAAAGTTTACCTAACCTGTTTCTCCTTGACAGGAGTTCGTCTGTTGCCGGGAACCATTGCTAACAGCTTTATACCCTGCTTTATTTGCGCATCTCAACACTCACCTGGGCGTCTGGCCATCAGCAGCAGGGTGGACTCTTTCTTCAAAAGAAACTCCTTAAATCCTATAAGCCTCCTGTTTCCTTTTCTTTTCTATTCATTGCTGCTCATTACCTGAAAGGTGTGATTTCAGACTAGATTTCCAATACCCTCTCTTAGCACCAGTAAAGCCATTCAGTTCGAAGGGGTGGCCTCTGATATATGGGATTGTTCAGTGTAAAGGTGGTCTTGTCGAGCTCCTACTTAGAGAACTATCAGATACTACAGCTCCTACTAGAGAGGGCAAAATTCCCAATTTTCCAGGCAGGGGAGGTTTGCTTACAAGTGGAATATGCTTTTTTTAGATGAATTCCACATCTGAATTTCCCAGATTGACCCAGGAAAAGGTGGGGGGGGGGGGGGGGGGGGGGGGAACAAACAAACAAATAAACAGAGAGAGAGAAAGGAAAAAAAGAATCAACTGTCAGTTCAGATTAACCCATTTCCATGCTTGGGAAAAAACAAGGGTTTTTTTAAAATAGGAAATAAAAACAAATAGCAATAGGAGACATTTTGGGCACAGCACTTTCAGACTGTCTCCTCTCCTTTCCTGTCTTCTGAGGGGCCAGCAGTGCAAGAGGGGATGTATTTTTCCTCCTTTTACACTTGCAAGCCAAGGCCCTTTTCTGGCTTTGCTCTTGGGGAAATATTTTCATGATATTTCCTCAGAAAGTAAAGAAGTCCCTGTTGGTCCCTGCTGTCTCTGTGTCGTTGCTGATCTCCTCTCAGGAAGTGTTCTGGCATTTCCACAATGGCTGAGGTACACTGACTTGGAGGGAGCAAAATTCTGAGAGCTTGGCTCAGATGGCAAATTGGACAGGACTTTTCCCTTCTCTGGGAAGGTAGCCAGCCTTCCAGCTGCTGCCTGGGCCACCTCAGAGCAGACCTGGAGGGCACTTTCCTAGACCTCAATGAGAGCAGCCTTTATTAAAAGGAGAATTACAATATTAATAGGAAAATTATTTCACTGCTAATGACAAAGAACTCAGTTTCTTCATACTTGGACACAGTTATATTCCCAACTATGCCAATCTCAATATTATCTCAGATGGATACTTGCTCCCAGGAGGCCCTTAGGGGAGTGACCTTATGTCCCTCTACCTTTGATAAACCACTGCCTGCATGCATATAAATCAATTAACACCATCATCTTATGCTAATTTTGAATTTAGATGGCATGCTGGAAATAAACAGGGATGTTTATGCCTGTCTAGAAAGAGACCACAATAACAATCTCCCTTCTTCCCCAACGTACACACACAAATACACCCACACCCAGAGCACACACACATTGGGATATGACAAACCCCTGACTTCAAGGAGCCTTCATTTAGCTGCTTGTGCTCTCCCTGTTTTCTAGGGCAATTTGGACAAACAGAGCAGCCAAAATAACACCGTGCAACATATAAATATCCCTTGTCAGCCATTTGCTTTCTGGTTTGCTGCCCTGTCATTCCCATTCTTGCTCTTGTTGTTGTTCTGGAATTGCTTTCTTTAATTTAGGGTACTCGGAGGGATGTGATGTTACCAGGCTGGGAAGAAAAAAGATATTTAGAAGTGGAAAAAAATTACTCTATTCATGAATACAGCTTCCTTTTTATCACAGCCCGACTATCCATGAGAAATAGCACACCACAGCTTCCCCCCAGCCCACCACAGAGCATGACTTACTGGTACTGACGGTCAAGAGCCATGCCAGAAGCCTTGGGTCCAGACAACAGCAGCTGGGAACACATCCAGGAGGGAGACGGAGCCTCAAGACACAGAGGATGATCAAAGGAGCCCCAACAGCCTTTGTGATCAGACCAATTTACAATTTCCCTCTTCATCTCTCCCCTGGCAGTCAGGTGAATGGTTCATAGATGGTGGCCAAGCCACAGCAAGCAGACGCCCAAGGAGCTTTAAGGCCCTCCAAGCTCCTCAGCAAAAGCTCCTTGTGCTTCCTTCTGGAGGACTTTTCCCCTGCCCAGGCTCTGTCTGTGTCTGGACAATGAGTGGAGCATGAGGGTGCTATTTGTAGAGCAAAAACACATCAGTATATGACACGTTTTAGTGCAAGACATGCGGAACTGTGTGCTGAGAATCTATTCTCTGCCATTGACATATCTCCATGATAAACATATTCATGAACTAGGGGTAATTTTTATCTCTGATTAAAGCTGTAAGCAGGCACAACTCCCTCTCAGTTGACAGCTCTGGGCAAGGAATGGATATGGCAGAATTGTCTAAAATACAAGTCAAGTTAATTTCCTTGGATCCTGCAATTCTCATCAACATGGGCATTTTCTGACGGTCTGATTTACTTACCAGCAGTGCCCAGCCTTCTATGCCAAGGCAAAGAAAAACAGAGGACATATGCTGAAAAATTTGTAACATGGTCCCCTAATCAACTGCTGGCTCCATCCTGTATCCTGTTATAAATTGTAATCTACATTGTGTCTACTGTACACATGTCATTATTCTTTCCTCCACTCTACCTGATTGCATTTAAACACTTTTTTTAAGTCATTATTGGTTCTCCTATTATTTATATGTTGCTTGGTTTGGTGGCTATCTCCTTTTCTTTTTAGCAGAGAGACCCAAGGTTACTTTTATTCCTCATATCCGAGGAGCCAATTAATTTCCAGCATCCCCCAATGCCATCCCAATAAATAGAGGCTGCTGTAGCCATATTTCCTTCCTCAGGGAGACCAGCATGTTGAGCCAGTTCTGAATCCAGTCTTAGCTCTACTCCATGGTTGAGATATTCAGAGGATGGTCTCAGCTGAAACCCTGTCTGCTCACCAGATTATTGTATGTGCTGCTTTCCTCGTTGCTTTTCTATTACACTCAGAGTATATGTGTATCAGTTTCACTTCCAGTTCAAAGGGACCCCATTTCTGAGCAATGACAATATCCATGGTTGGAGAAGGAAAGCTGAGGGGTGTTTTTATTTTTAGTGGGTTTTCTGTTATTTTTGATTTTTTTTTTTTTTGCCATAGACTATTTTTTTCCTTTGTGTAGACTCCTTATTTGCTCCTTATAAATCCACAAAATACCCTTAAAATTATCCATCTTTCATTTAAAACTGCTGGGGGCTAACCTGGCCACTGTGCAGTCTGGAGTGAGGAATTAAAACACCACAGCAGCTTTCATGGGAACAGGTGTCCTAAAAAGAGAGACAGGCACAGGCACACCCTGGGCATAGCCCCCCTATAAATAACAGAACTCCAGCCCTCTGAAATATCCTCTGTAAGTGTCTATAAAGGTTTTGGTTCAGAATCGGGCAGAAATACCAATTATCAAAATTACATACAACTCTTATTTACTTAAAAAAATTAACTATTCCACCCCTAAGTGGAATATTCCACAGTCTCCCTAAGTGTTTTATGGAGGCATCATATTTCTTTAATACTGGGCAGCCAAGCAGCTTCCTTGCTTCTTGGGGGCAGAGGAGCAGCACCAGCATCCGGCACACACAGACAAGTGTTTTTTTAGGGTGGCAAAGTGATGGAGAAGCAGCATTTATCGTGGCCTCTGCCCTTGCACCTCTCTGTGCCCTGTGCCTTGTCGTGTTTTTGCTGGACTTTCCCCCCCTTTCAGCGTGGGGGAAGGTGGGACTGTGCAGGTGGTTGCTGTCCCCGGGTCAGGCAGAGGGATGTGACTGGAAGTTGGCCCAGCCCCGGCACTGCTTTACGCCATCCCAGCTGGTGGCAGTGCTTCATCCCTGCAGGGCCGGGCAGGTGCCTCGATGCTGGCAAAGGGGGAGGGCAGGGATCAAGCACGAGTCAAGGTCAGCAACACAAGCAGCCATGCAAGGGAAAAATGCATCACGGGCAGAGGGGAGCCGGCTCCGTGCTGAGCCCTGGAGCAGCTCAGAGAGGATACTGTGAATGTGGGACTACCCAGCTACAGACACAAAACTGGGCTTCTCACTCCTTGAGAAACAGGGAGAAAACAAGGCATCCTTCAGGCAGCAAGGCACTGCTCAGATCAGAGTTCTAGAGGGGAACGTGCTAAACTGGAAGGCAAGGAGGTCTGACATGGGCAAAAAACACATAATGAAGGATAAAGTGCAAAATCTTGCCGGCCAATGACAAGAAAACCCTCTGTTTGTGAATCTAATAGGCGTGTGGCACACACATGGTGGTAGTATGGGTAGTGCCTTCCCATCTGGCACTACTGATTAATCAAGTTCCTCTAAACCGAGGAAACCTCCAAAAATATCCACCGACAAGAGCTGAGAGTGTGAGAGAAAGTAAGACAACTCCAACTGTGTCGGCATAGGCTGTGCTTGATGCTAACAGGTGGTGACGAACACTGCGTGATTTGGAGCTCAGAGGGGAACGGGAATCTGAAAGATCAAGTATCATTCCAAAACACTGACAGACTTTGGGATCTGAACCTTCAGGCCTGAGGTCTTCCAGGACAGAGCAGAAAGTGAAAATAGGGAGAGGAAATGGAGAAATGGGCTCCAGTTCAGCATTTCCTGCCTTCAAGAGCTCTTAATTATAAATAGTTAAAAAAGAAATTAGTAGCTCCCCTGATATGCCAATGTTCTTGAGAATGAAGAACAGTACAAAGTCTGCTTTTGTTCAGACCTTAGACCTGTGTTCATACCCCATTCCTTGCTTATCGGTAGTACATTGCATCCTTTATAGATTAAGTTGCAGTGATACCCATCCCCCTATCCTATACAAATGTTGATTGGCAGGATGAAGACTGGCAAAAGTAGGATCTACAAGTGATTTATGAATGCAATTCAATGTCTCTTGTTTATAAACAGCCTGGTTTACTGAATTGCTGTATGCATCATTCCAGCAAAGATACACACGGGTCTCAGGTGCTCTGCACGCAGCAAGAAATCTGCAAGGCACCAAGGAAGTGAAGGAAAAGAGGAGAGGTGGAGTAAATGAAATGGAAGCTCTGGAGAAGAGAAAATCTGTTTCCCTGAAGCTGCAGGACGGAAGTTCAGCAATGGAAAGAACTCACTGGCCTGGCAAGCCTGGATGCTGCCACAGGAAAGCACTTTGGGACTGCCTTAGCACTGTCCCCAGTATCCTTAGCAGTTATACACCCTGTTCTTCTCCTCAAGCACAGAACTACCTTGAAAACAATTTATCTAAACCTCTTCCATCCAGTATTAAGCAGTAATATTAACCAGCCAAAGCTTTGCTATTGAACCCAAATAAAATGTGATCGAAATTTGGGTCAATGAAGATCTGGTGGGGGAGCTGCACAGGAGGAATTTGTTTTCTTTTTCCATTGTGTCAGAATGAACCCTATGAAAAGAGGACGGTGCAGCTTTAATAATAAAAAAAAAAATTAAAAAATAAAAAAAAAAAAGAAAGAAGGAAAAGAAAGTAAAAAAGAAAGAAAGGTGCCTCAGTTGTCTCGGCAGCTGATCAACAAAGGAGCAGTCGTGAGCTGTAACCTCTTGGAGCTGCAGTCTGGAACATGACACATGTCAGGCTATGATAAATGGTGCGGAGTGTGTGCAATTTCAAGCGCAATGCCCTTGAGATGCTCAGGACCCCGATCGCAAATGTTATTGTTAAATTAAACCTTAAAGGAAGGATTGGGAAGGGGAGGGGTGGGTTTGTGCGTGTGTGTGTGTATGTGTGCATTTTTATATATATATATATATATTTATATATATCCATATATATATATATATATATGGATATATGAAATGCACAGAAGAGAAGGGGGAAAATGGCAAGGTGAGGAGAGAAAAAACTTTATATTTCTTTTAATTGAATTGTGCGTCTTCTAGGTCTGGTTGAGCTATGGGAGAACTTCAGGCAGGGTTTTTCTATCCTACAGGCATTTTATTACTTTTGCTCCATCACAATTTGATAGCTAGAGATCAGCTAAAGTAGGCAGGTGCAAGATTGGAAAACAGGTAAATAAATAAATAAACACATGCCATAGATGTGCAGTTTCTCTAGCTCAAATGTTCTGCATCCAGGTACCTTTGAATCCAAATGAGTGAAGTTTGAGAGAGTACTGAGTGCTGATTTTTGGGAGCTACCAGTCTCTGAGGCCTTGTTTGTTAGCTGGGTTGTTGTTTGATGGTGTGTGTTTGTTCTTTCTGAGACAAATACTCACTCTTAAAAGCTGCTCTGGGAAAGAGGCAACATTTACATCCACATCCCACTGTGAGGAGAGCAGGAACTGAATTTTGCAAGTCCTCCAGGCAGGTTTCATCCCCAGCCTGCAAGAATGGCTCCAACATACAACTCATTGCTTCTTTGATGTCAGAGTCCTTTTTCCTGTGGTTTTGGAATGGGAGTGGGAACAGAGGCAATGAACAGGGCTTTAGACAAGCAGCTGCAGTAGAGTGAGTGGTCGAGGGGTATGGAACAATGAGTGAGAAACAAAGCAACCTCTCCCACGTGCTGAATAACCTTTTGCCGGGAGAGGTGGCAGGGAGAGCTCCACAAGCCTTACCCTCTGAATTTTACATCATGTGGAGAGCAGGGACTGGATCTCCTGGGCTCCCACCTCTGAAGCTTCCAGGTGCTTCCTTGCTCCCTCTATAAAGGTGAGAACCAACACGCTCCTACCTTGAGGTTGTCTCTGGTCACTCTGGACCTGGGCTTGAATCTCTTTCTCTCTCCCCTTCCTTCTGCTGCCTTTTTTATGTCTTCCATCTTTCCCATGTGTAGAGGAGCCTCCAGTTTGAAACTCACAGAGATTCCTCAGAAGTCCTCTCTTTACTTTCTCCCTTTCCACCTGCCCTCCCCCACCACATCCATGCTAAGTGCAATTAAGTGTAGGCAGTGCAGGAAACACAGTGGAGAAGGGAGCTGTGTAAACGAGGGGGAGGACACAGAGTGGGTGAGGTACGGGGTGGGGGAGCTGGAAAGTGTTCAAGGGGAAATGCTTGCATGGCTCGCATAATTGAAGGGAAGAAAGAAGCAATAAGCAGCATAAACCCTCCACTGGAAAAGGAGATGGGAAAAGCCTTTAAATTGTGATGGAAAGTAAATTCAAACAAACAGTAAAAGGTTAACAAAGGACTAGCAGTGACTCATTTAGTGAGATATATTGTTTGTTCTAATTTTTACCAGCTTCAAGACAAACCAACTGGTTGGGAACGACCAGCACAAGAGACCTCCATGACCTATTTAAAACGCTTAGGACAAGGAAAACAGGTAGCAGAGATCTGGCTGCACCAGCAGTAATCCATCTGCTTATTGTTCCCGGTTGCCTCCATAGTGACTCAATGTCCATTAAAACCTTCAGAGTGTCAAGACAGCATTAAAACCAAGATTTGGGAAATATAACATATTCAAAGAACATATTAGATACCAAAGTACTAAGATTATTATTTTTAGATGCATCTTATGAGCATCCTACAGCTTGTTTTTTACTTTTTGGCTACTGTTGCCTAGTGTCCAGGAAAAGTCAAGTCCTTTTTTGGTTCTTTGGAACATTTTCCCCATGTTTCTTGTTATTAAAGAAAATAAACATTAGACAAAAGCAGACTTTATTGTATCTATAAATAATTCAATGCAGATGGATTCATGGAAAATACCAGCAGGCAGACTTTCAGAGAGAAAGACAGAAAGGGAATGGTCTAAGGTTAGATGCTGAGGAAACGGAAAGAGTGAAGCAGCAAGAAACTACAAGTTGTGATGAGAAGAACAGACACAAACAAAGTAACTAATAAAGGATAGCTGAACATAAAGATACCTTGGAAAGACAACTCAATCTCTTTAAAAATTTGTGTCCTTTAATTATGAACTTCCTACTACCAAGGAAAAGAAGGCATTTGCTATGTGTCTTGGGAGGGTACCAGAGACTTGCATTTAATCGTCTCTCATACTGACATGCTACCTCTCCTAAATTTTCCTTTTGGGGACAGGTGGCAGGTGATGATAATGTTGAGATGATTATTTAATGATGTGTCTCTCCTTTATGACCTATCACAGGTTCCTGTGGACTTAGAAGCCCATGTGGATGGATGCCTGAAAACTTTTTGAGATTCAATGTTCTGTCTCATCCTAGTAGAACACCTGTTGCATTACAACAGGGAAGGTTATATGAAATGAACACAGAAAGAAAGTTTGGACTGTAGATAGCAGGACCTGGTGAAGAAATGAGTGGTGGGAAGGAATAAGGGCATTTTTAGGAGGAATGGAGCAGCTTTGCTTGATTGCAAACAGCCGTTTCTAAGCCACCAATTTTTCCTGATGTTGCACCAGAAAAGTCTTCCTTGAGGTATTGCTTCTGCCAGGCAAAGTGGAATAAAAGCCAGTTAAGAACTCAGCTGGAGTCATTGACGCAAACATAAAGCAAAAACCTGTGTTATATGGGATCCCTCCCTGCACTGTGTAAGACATACGAGGCCTCTTTGTCCAGTCACTGCTTGGACAGGGATTGTGTTTCTGTGATGTGTCTTGGCTTTTGTATCTGTGCATAACCAAAGGGCAATGGGTACTGAAGTGGAAGGAAGAGGGGCTGTAAACCAGGTCTGTGACGGGAGCTGAACGTGTCTCTGCTCCCTGGGAGTGCTTTTGGGAAAGGTGCTGCAGCACTGAGCTAAATTCTGCAAACACAGGGCAACAGGGGAGGGAGACAGGAAGGTTTCCAGGGAAGAGAACCACCCACCCACAGGCGGGAAGAAAGGTTTACTTCAGACATTAGAGAAACAGAAGTAGAAGCACGGGGAGGAATCTTCTTCTTGCCATTCTGCTGCTTTGCCACATGCTGGGGGAGCAGCACATTGTTCTCCAGCTGAACAATGCCCAGTTCCCACCACATGCAAAGGGAAAAGAATGTGAGCTTTGCTGTGCTTTATTATCAACTTGTGCAGTGCAGAGATAACTGCACAGGCTGTTCGGTCCCCGAAAAGCGAAGATAAATTTTGATCAAAATTGGATTACAGGGCATTTCATTTCTACTTAAGAATGGTTCTGAATTGGTTTCCCATTTACTCAATATCCACAAAAATAACAAAATAAAAACTGTCAAGACAGAATAATGCTGCTGAAAAAAAAAATAAAGCTCAAAAATTTGCCGAAAAATAATTGGACTGAAACAGCTCCAAGTCAGATTAACATTAAATCTTCTTAAGAATGATGAAGGCTCTTGCAACCAAAGGCAAGATATTTCATTAGGCTGATTCTGCATATTTAATTCCGAGTATGCCAATTTAATGCAATATTTTTTGGTTATCAGGGACCGTTCTTGCTTGATATATAATAATGACATTGCATTTGGTTTAAAACTAGAAGTCCACAATCAAGGCAATCACAGACTATTAAGTGCTCAGTCAAGTCCCAATCAAATTGTGTTCAAATGGGTTAAAGGGACACTGTCAGAGCTGCCAATCCCAAAATACAGCCCAGCCCTTCAGCCCATCCTGCGGCCAAAGGAATAGCACTCTCTTGACTTCAGCAGACTCTGTGATGGAAAATATTTCTGTCCAAAACAAAATTGGCCTGTAATCTGGGTAAGCTATTCAGAGCAAACAGTGGCAAATTTAGCTTTTTCTCCTGTTCACAAATCATCCATGTACGGACTTCGTTGTTTTAATGCTTTTGCATGTATTTGTCTGACAAATACTAAATATAGAAATAGCTCAGCAGCCTGGTGACATTGATTATATCTTGTATTATCTATGGTAGATTGTGGTATATGACTGGTCCTTGAGGTTACACTGCAATTTAGCCATAGAGCAAATACGTTAAAATACCAGTGTAAAATGTAGTAAATCAGATCCTCATGAGTTTTAAAGCCTGGAGTCTGAAGCTCTTCCTCAATCTGTTTACCAAATCAGTGCGGCTGCTCTCAAATTAAAGTGCAGTGCCCCATAAGCAAGATCAGTCTTATGAGCCATCAAAAACCCACTTTGCACTTGTAAATGGCAGCTGATTCAGCTGTAACCTGAAAGCAGCTTTTGGGACCAGAGTATTAAACATTTCCAAAAGTTTCTTACCATTGTCAACCTTCTAGACTCTTTCAAAATCATCTGACACGCGAGGCTGTGGCTTCTGAGTTGAGTGAAGTGTCTGTCCTCAGCAGATACTTATTGAAATGCAACAGCAAAGTCCCCTTTGTTTTAAAATGTTAGTTTTATTACCACACGACTATAAATGTGTGTGTGTGTTTGTGAAGGGATTGATTGAAAATAAGGTCATAATACTGAAAAGAAGAAAATCTGCATTTTTGCCAAAGAGCGGAGAAATGTTGCGTGTGAGGGTCAGATACGAAGGCAAATTCCATTTAAAGGGTTGAAGGCTCAGGGTGATGGCACAGAGACCAATGTCAGTGTTTGCTACTCTGAGCCTAATTTTGTCAGAAATTGCTGCTTAAGGACCTCAGGTTTCACCTCTCCATGGAGGACATCATGTACATCTTATGGTTTAGTCTTTTTTTTTGGTGCCGAAAGGGCAGAGCCAGGGCAGTAAATGTCTCCAAAACCAGACTGGAGAGGACTGGAGCCCACCCGTAGGCACAGGCTGCCCAGAGAAACTGTGGATGCCACATTCCTGACAGTGTTCAAGGCCAGGTTGGATGGGGCTCTGAGCAATCTGGTCTAGTGGAAGGTGTCCCTGCCAATTCCAGGGGGGTTGGGCTGGGTGATTTTTGGAGGTTGCTTTGAACTCAGATCTCTCTCTGTGAGATGACTGAAGGATATCCATACATTCCTCATGCCCTGAGTGGACATCCAGCCAGGAGAATATTTGTTCTATAGTTACACAAAACCTATGTATTACCTGTGAGAGATCTGATCCTCAAGTTTGTGCCAGGGAAAGGAAAGTATTCCCTGGGTCATGTTGTCTCCTCTTGTCTCAGATGTTTTGCAGTATTTCACTCCAAGAGGAAAACTTTTCTTGCTGATGTGCCAGTCTCCTGAAAAAAAAAAAAAAAAAAGAAAGAAAAAAACCCAAAAAGACAAAAATTCCCCTTCTGCCGACATTCCCTTCTGAGTCTGGGAACCTCTATTGTCTTTTCTCTGGTAATAAATGATAATAATTAAAGGCAAATACACAATAATTAGTCACACTAGGTTTATCCATCTGGCATACCTGTATCTCATCACTGTGTCTTTGAAACAGATGACAAGCACCATATTGCACAACATCCTGCTAATGGGTCTGAGCAGGGAAAAAGAAGGTAAAAGGGTTACCACAAGAAAAAAAAAAAAGTAAAGGAACTTAAAGAAAAAAAAAAAGGGTTAGCAACTGGGACTGACATTATAAACATTATAGAACACTTTAAAAAATAGTGGTGGCTGACTGTCAAGTTATAAACCACTTAGTAGCAGATGGGCTTTTGACTGGGGGTTAGGAAAACATGGAAATATGCAGCCCTTGGCTTAAACTACCTCCTCCTTAAAATACCTGTACCTGACATACCTACTGTTGAAACAAGGATCATTTCCTGGAAGATTTTAGCTGGGTGTACAGATGGATGAGGAAAACAAGCCATTCTAAAAGCTAACTGAAAATTTGGTTTTGTTCTGAGGGTAAGACATTACAGATCCAGTAATCAGCTATTTTGGTCCCTCTTCTCTAGGTTGATTGATGCACACCAGGAGTCTCTCCATTGCTATCAGGGCTGCCTGAGAGAAGGCAGAGGAAAATTAATACAGCAAAGATTTTTCAACAAATATTTACTTCTTTTTAAAAAAATGATCATACAAGTCTGGCATTTGATTTCTGGAAACTTGTGAGAAGCAGAGATTTACTTGTATAAATAATCACAGGGAGCCAATTTCAGTCACATGTATTCAGATTTCGATTAAACCTCCACAAGTGCTAAAACTCCCTTTCAAAGGAAAAGCAGACCCTGACATGCTCTGAGAGCTGGTTGTAATGATTTTTGGGTTGCAGTGCAGTCATGCCCAAGACACCCTCTGTGGAGCTGGACCCAGCTATGTTACCTAGCTGCATAAAAACAAAGAAAGCAAACAAAGGCAGTGCCTGACCAAAAGCCTCCACAACCTTGGCGCAAGATGAGCATCAAGCACAAAAGTGATTTTGTGTTTCCCCAGGTCTAACCTGCCTGAGCCTTGCAGAGCTGATAGCTGAAAGCTACCAGATGGCACTCTCTAAAGCAATATTATTAATTTTTAAAGTAGTCTATAATAGATTCTGAGGTAAAAAAAAGTCATTTGTAATTTACACCCACTACCCATCCAAGCTTCAAGGCAAAATCTTCCTTCATAAACATCAAGCTGCCCTGTCACTCTCACTCTGTGAAGATTTGTATCTGGTTGGGATTTAGGGAACATCTCAATTCTGCCTTTGCAATGAAGGTGCCTCTTCTGTAGGTGTTATTGAGCTAAAACTCACCCCAAGTCACGGGTGGTTGATGTGATGCCAGCAGCTGTACTGTCCTCTGTTGAACATCCCAGTCTCAGGAAGGGAATAACCATGACCCTGGCCAAACTTCCCTGCACTCAGGCAATGCATCCAGGTGTTTGTAAAAATGGTAGTGTCAAATTGGTTCATTTTCATGCACTTCTTGTGCATTAGGATCCCTGATGATACAGGAAGATAAAGAAAATAATGGAAAGGGCGAAGGGAGGTTCTATAGTTGATGCTCCCCTAACACCTCTTACTAACTCTATCCCTGACTATATTACCATAGGGAATGCATCATTAAATTAGTTGGGAGAACTGATTTTTTTTTTTCTTTTTACACACCTGGAGCTTCTGTTGCAGAACTTTGCCTCCCAGAAGCATTTCAGCCAAGCTAAGCCCACTGTCATACATCACACACAATAAGCTGTGATGCTCTTGCAATAATTTGGAAATGCAAAAAATTTGCATTGGTCTACAAATGAATTGTCTCCCTCAGTCCGGGATAGAACCATGAGGCTCTGGGATGGGCAACTTATATAAAACCAGAGCAAAACCCTGGAGTTTGTCATTAATCCTTCCTAGGTAAATTAACTGGGGACAAGCTTTTCAAAATACTTCCTGTACATATTTTCTATACAAAGAGACCTTCTCTTGTTTGTTTCTCTCTTCCTCTGGACGGTCCCTTGTGATGATTTTCGCAGCTCTTATGGAAGCCGCTCATTGTTCTGCAGAGACTTAATTAAAGTGTACTTCCACATGAAATTAGGCTATTGTATTTATTTAATCTTTATGGTAATTGCTGTAGAAGGGCTGTGACTGTCTGCATCCTACAGTCACACCCACGTCCCTCCCCACCCCACGGCCACCACTCCCTGAAGGAAATGGCAAGTTGTTCTGCCCTGGTTGAACTCCTCATCTGCTCAAGTGATGCATTTGAACTTTAACCCACAGACAGCAATATTTGCTCACCATGCCAGCATCATTCATGGGCTTAAGGTGTGCTGGAAATGCTAGGCAGAGAGAAACATGGTCATGGTTTTCTTCTCCCAGGTATCAGCTGATGATGCATTGACTTCTGACAACTGTACTGACTTATTAGCAGAGCTCATGTGGTATTTCACACTTTCTGTGCTAGTCCATAGGTCTTTCCTAGGCTGAATTTCATCTTGAAACTGTGCACTCCATTGTCATGGGAAAACTTTTTCTTAAAATTAAAAACTAAATACGAGTCCAGCTTAATCACCTGAAATGTTAAAGATACGATGTCAATGAACATACAATTGCCAGATATTATTTATTCCCATATGTTATCCAAACAAAGTGTAAAGTAAAGCTCTGGCACTTGGTTGCTCTGGTGGGGGGTAGGAGGAATTGTTTTAATTTGTTTTCAGAACATTTCTACAGGGAGATGGGTCTGTTTTCCAAAGAGATGTTGGTAAATTGAAAACAACATCAGGTTTCATTGAGTCCACTGTGCCTGGAAACGGATGAGTAGAATTGCAGTGAGAAATAAAAATCAAATAAATGTAATTAAAGCCTCCAAATGGTCTGATGCCAATGTGATTGGCATTTTTTATTTTGTCCTCAAAGCTCCCAAAAAGCGTTTGTCCTGAGATGTACCAGCAGACAGGAGATCTGCCCCCCTCTCAGACCAAACCTAAAGTTCAAGTCTGACTCAAGAGAGTCACATCACAGGAAGAGGAAAATTGAGGTCTCTGGCTCATCACTGTAAAGATGAAATTGCATTTTCTGTCATACTCTAACATCCTGTTTAAATGACTATTGCTGCAATCCTCTCACATACAGAGAGAGGATTCATATTTAACATAATTTTTCAGATTGTTGAATAAAGCATAAGAATCCAGCTTTTCATAAATCAGTTGTCTGAGGGACAGATTATAATCCACAGCATTTCCAGAAATTCTCTCATCTGTCTTCTGCCAGGTATGTATTTTATGCAATTGATAACCTCCACTTTGTTTCCATATGAACGGAATATTCTCTTTCATTCTGTCCCACAGGGCTCCGTGCTGGCCCTGGTGCTTCTGAAGCTCTGAATTGGCTTCCTCTTCTAAATCAGCATGAGGAGTGAATTATTATTGCAACATCGCATCACTATCACTCAGATTCACTTTGATTTATCTTCAGGCTGATCCCAACAGCTCAGCTCTGCTTTCTTGCTGTGTTGATGCAGCTATTGTTTCAAATCTGGTGGTGGGGACACCGTATCTGTGCTCTTTCTTTGCAGTTTGCCTTTCTGGGTGGTGGGCTGTGTAACTCCATCCTGACATAAGGGACACATCCACCACTTTGGAAGAAGATATGAGAAACCACTCACTAGGCAAAAATGGAATAATTCATCTCCACTGCACTGCAAAAGCTTTAACCTAATCCTTTGGGCACAGAGAATTGCTTCAACTCGAGGTTTTGTAGCCATTCAAAACTTTTTTAGTGTTAACCCTGACTATTCCTCTTCTCCAAGTAACTGTCTGATGGCTGTATAGATCCCACTGAAGTCTGACTTGGGGAAATCTTCCCACAAAATTAAGTTTTCTGACACTCTGATACCTGAGCTAATATTTCTTTTTCTGTTTCATTTTTTGTTATTGCAATGACAACAACAAGGTAAAGAAAGGATGCTTCCTCACTTCTGAACAGGCAAAATATTCAAATATCTGGAAGCTCTAGATAGGGTTTAAGGATGACCCTTCATAGGTGCTGTGTTTGCACGTCAAATGAGGCATATTCCAGTCTGAGAGGTCTTCCCATCTTAGGAAAACACCAGATTTAGTAGGCACCTAAAACAACCAAAGGTGTTAAAAAATGAGTAATCTGCTCTTTTGCTTGTTTTTCCCTTGAACCGGCTCAGTTTTTAGGTAAAAGGAATCTGGGGGATTGTTTGTGGGACTTCAATTTGTCTTGGTTTTACTCCATAGCTGTGACCTCAGCTATCTGCAATCTGTTTCTACACATTCCCCCTTGTGCAGGTCTAGAAAATGGGGACATGAGCTTCCACCTGCAGCCCCTCCAGAGTATATCTCCTTAGACCTCCACCCTTTTTGGAATTCCTTCTTTTCTACAATGCCTCCTCTCCTTAGAGAATTGCTCTTTTATTGAGCTAATATTTGGACTCCAAAAGTGCTGTCAGGAAAGGCAGATATGACAGTTCTCTTTGATGCAAACTGGGTAATATACAACTGCACTTGCTGGCATGTTGCAGCTACAGGAGTGTTGGTAATGCGTCTGAGGGGATGTTTGATCTGATCTTCCGTGATTATCTCTTACAATCCCCCTTTTAATATGGTTTATTTACACTCCACCTGTGTCCAGGCACTGCAGCACTCAGGACTGACCTCAGAACATGGCTGTGTTTAAACTGGCTAGTGTTATCCTTCAAGCCCTGAAAAATCCATGGGGCCACACCTCACAGGGCCTAAAGGAAAGAAACCAGGAAAAACAAAACAAAAAAGCCTAGCGACTATGAACGGGCAGAAACTTCAGCTCCATTATCACTCCCCTTCATCTGCTCAAAAACCCTCGCTGCAGGGGTTGTCATGGTGATGCAGGTTTGACCTCTCACTTTTTACTCTTCCAGGAGCTAAAAAGGTAAAAATGAGCCATTCTGTCTCTAATGAAAATCAACCTTCCCCCGTCAAAGGACGCCGAATTGCTTTTTCCCTTTGTCAAACCCGAATGTTTCCATAGGCGACACAGAAACGCATTAATAACCAGCACTGGCCCCAAGGAGCATCCATGGGATGTGGCAGTGGCCGTGGTGGATGGGACTCAGCAGGAATGGTCCATCCCTAAGTTTCCTAGAACTCACAAGGCACCACATCCCACATTTTCCCTTTTCTGCCTCATTCTGTCTCTGCAGCCAGCTCCTCACTCAGCCACTTCAGCGTGGGGCTCATGCTTGTGGCAGCTCTAGGGCAGAAAAATCAAACTATTGATTGAACTGTGTGGCAGCCTCATAAGGCATTATTAGCAGCCTGCTATCTGCAGGACCAGAAAGGGTAAACCCATTTATTTTTATTAATATTCTTGAGAGCTGGGCTTTAGCAGACCTACCATTTCCCTGGGTTGGCAGCAAAGTCATTGCACCATCTCCTTGTCCCTGGATGAAGCTGGCAATGCACATGGAGGTCCTTCTGTTTGTGTGAGGGGTGGCCTCATGTGTTGGGATGGAGCCCTTGCCTGAACTACGAGACAAAGTAATCTCCTTCTGTCTATTACTACTGAATCTAAGTCCTCTGCTTTGATAAGCAAATCTTTGCCTTCTTGCTCATTCCCCCCATCCAATCTCTCCTCCCACCACTTTCACGAAGTGCCAGGGTAGCTTGACATGTGAAACCAGCATGACTTCAAATCAAATATTCAGGTTAACGACAAGCTGGCCTTGAATGAAACATTTGAAGAATCTCTGATGCAAATTCCCTGATGCTTAGCACAGCTCCATCAAATCTCTTCCTGCATGAGACTCTCTCTACCAGTTCTACTTTAAACAAGAGCTACTGAATTGATCTGACAGAAGCAAAACAACCAAAGGTACATATATAAATACACACACACACACATATATATATATTTCCATGTGTGTGTGTATTTATATATGTCATATATATATAAAGCGCCAGCCTTAAAATCCTACTATGCTGCAACTGAAGTCTGGAGTCATCTAAAGTTCAAATATTTCCCATGATTTTGGTATGGAAGGTTCTGAGAACAAGTGTTTCTGGATGGAATACCAATGTAGAAGGTCCTCACAGCACCAGACAACAGGAGTTCAGCTCCTCTCCATTGTCCTCAAACCAGATGAAGATCCTTCACTCACACATCTCTGCTTCCACTTTTCCCTCCTTACAGATGAATCTTCAGTAAAATGTGTTCAGCAGACTGGGTCTGACAGTCCTTCCTCTCACCCCATGTGCACTCACCAACCCCCAGACACACTCCAGGCCATCACCCTCAAAGGTTTTGTGGCTGAACCCCTGAGGTGTTTCAGCAGAATGAAGGCACTTCTGCTTCTCATATGCTCCAGAGGCAGAGCTGTGTTGTACACCAAGTTCCTCCAGGCCCAAGACTATCACTCAGAGCCAGCTATGGGACCTTCTATACCTTCCCTTTTGCTCCTTTGCAAATCAGCAATACTCGTTGAGACACCTCCTCCTTGCCCACTGTCTCAGTTAGTAACTTCAAGCATTTTGAGAGCTGAAGAATATGGGCAGCCTCTGCCATGACCCACCTTTTTCATTTGGCAGCCTCCCTGGTGTGTGCAGACCTTCATCTCATCACACACAGCAGCCTGAGCTGTCCTTGTCACAGGGCTCTTGCTCATTTCCGGAAACAGCCACGGAGTTTCCCTTCAAATCCATCACCTCCTCCAGCTCTGGCAGTGACCATCTCTACAAGAGTCACCACGACCTCCTGATTCATTCAGAGGAGGCACATCATGAAGGGACACAGCAGATTTATTCTTGCTCTCAGCAAGACCATGATGCCCTGAATTATGAAAATAGACAGTATTAGTGACAACACTTTTAGAGCTTCTTGTGGAAGGGAATTCCACAGGTTAATTATATCTGTGAAACTCTTCCTTTACAACAGTACAGCCCAGTGAGTCTTATTTGCCTCTATAAAAGGTAGCTGTCATATTCCATGCAAGCCATTTCTCTAGCACAAACAGGCATTCTCCAAGATAAGCTTTACAGGAGAAAAAGAAATATTTTCTCAGACATACCCTTTTGTCTTAATTTCAGTTATACCAAAAGCAAATGCACCTCTACTTAGACTTACTTTAGGGTGAGATGGATTGAAGAAAATAGTGCCCTGATCCCATTGTTTTGGTATTGTAACACTCTGGAAATAAGTGAGGGGATGCTATGAAGGTGTTCATTTCTGTATATTTACGCTCAGAAGTTCAGTCTTGAAATGCAAATTAAAAAGAACTTACCACCACTTTTTCTCTCTCTGTTATCCTGCATTTTCACAGCCTGAAAGATATAAGTCATTAGATAAATGACTGCCAGTGGAATGCTATATCTGCAATGTAAACTATGAAGACAAAATCCATAACAACAAAAAAAATAACGCCTCCCTCAGAAAAAAGTTCTGCTTTTCACATTTAAATGTACTAGTTACCAGTAATTCCTGTTCACAGGGCATTAAAATACATGCTGTTTCCTAAGCACTGGTGCAGCTCTAACTAGACTCAAGCTTGGAGCTAAAATAGAACCTTTTTTACCAAGCAGTATAATGTAAAACTGTTGTCTAAACATCTCTCCTCCTTACTAGGTCTCTCTACAGTTTTCTCCAGAGAATCCTGCTTTTTCTTTACAGCGCCATCATTTATGGCTTTGTTTATTAGTGGAATGAACTTGTCAGTAACTCTCTTCCCACCAGCCAACCTTTGTCCCAGCTCCCTACGTGCTCACCTCTCTAGCCTGGATCGGATACAATGGAGAGAGCTCCTGCCAAAGCCATTTCAACATCAGCCGCTCAGCCTGCTGTAGGGTGAGGAGCTCACCCCTGGATCCTCTCTGGTGGCCTCCAGAGCCCAGGGGTCACTGTGGGACCAGCAAACCCTGACCAGGGCTGCAGTGGTCATCCCCAGTGGCTCTGGTGTCCAGAAGTGGCACCGTGAGGTGGAAGGGATCTTGCAGGGTGCCCTGAACACACAGCCATGGACCTAACCCAGGCATGGGGTGGGAAGAGGTGTCAGATGGAATTCCCAAGACAGACAGATTCCGTGTGGGATTCCCTTCTGGGCTGGGCTTTAATGCCCCATCCCCCTGAGATATGAGGGTGATTCTCAAATTCCTGGACTCATCTTCTGATTTCAGCACTCTAATTCACCAGTTTAACGCATACGCTGCCTGGACACATCCTGCAGATGCTCCTTCCTTCAAAACGACAAAGTTTATCTCCCCCCAATATTTTGCTTTTAACTCACAACTTCTTTTCAAGACTGCAAGGATACTCGAGTCTGACTTTGAGTCCTGACAGAGATTTCCTTCTGTGATTTTTAGGTAGACCCGCTGGGGAAATTGGTGACAAATAATGTCACTGAAGTTGGAGCAGACATTCAGCAGAGCCCCCGTGAACGGCTCCTCTCCAACAGGGGGATTCGCTGTGAGAGTGACTCACTGTGGGTTGAGAAGTTGCTGTTTGTCAGCTGATCCATGGCAACTGTCTGTCCATGGCAAGTGTGAGATAATTTAAGGGAGTTTAATCCTTTTTCTTTGCCGGTCCACATGATGAGTTCGTGCGGGGTGGTTGGTACACAGTAAATTCACACCGTAATTTACTGTGCACTAATTTCCCAAAGCTTTTAATTTCACAGTGTCTCAGTTTCCTCATCTGTAAAAGAGAGATAATAAATACTTTCCTTTCTGGCAGGAGTGCTCGAGATCCTTCAGCAGTCAACATAAAAGGAAACATTTTAAAATAGTTACTTACAGAAACTTAATTTTTGGTGTAAACATTTATTTGTGTCTGATCTTACACTGCAACAGCATGAGACTAGACGTAGAGGCAAATAAAATTTGAAAAGTAAATAACTCTTGTTAAAACAACTAGGATACTGACCACAATATTATTTATATGCAACTGGAATTGCAAATTTTTTAAAAAAGCTTTTTGTTTCAATCCGTCTGTGATTCCTTATAAATGGAAAAAAACTAAAATGATGTATTTGCCATAAAGATGCACTAGACTGTTTTCTTTAAAAAGAAGCAACATGTGTCAGGAAGGCCTAAACCTTGTATGTCTCAGGAGGCCCTAAACTTCTCTTTGAGCGAGTGATGCATGATCAGACCCAGAAAACAGTGTGGTTTTATTTCAGATTTTTCTAGACTGTAATAGCCCAAGGGTATGTGCTATAAACTGGAGGAGTTGAAGGAGACCTGTTTTTAAGAGGAACGTGGTTAGGTTTCTGTTTCTGATTGGAATGTTTGTTTTAAACTTTTCTTTTAGGGGAATATTTCAAAACTAGTTGCAGTTTCAATGATGACTAAATTTACATTGCAATCCCAGTCCCTGGGAGTTGTCCCATTCTTTCTGGTACGGCTCAGACTTCAAGAAAGAAAAGTTTGCCAGTAAAAATTATTCTTCATACTGAAATTATGAGTGTAGTATTAAAACCTAAAGACTGTGGAGGTCAGGAAGCAAAATGAAAATCAGGAACTTTTTCATTAGCATCCATATACCGAAAATTCAGATTAACATATAAAAAGGAAACACTTGAAACTTGTGTATATGGATATAAGACTCTTTTTTTCCCCCTCAGCTGCTGAAGGAAACTTTTAGATCTGCTTCTGCTCTAGTAACAAAGCAGTTCAAATTGAAAACGCGTTCCATTTCTTCCTTTTCTAATTCTTCAGGTATTTCTGAGTGATATTTCACACAGGCAAAGAACAGCTAATTCCAATCAGCGGTTGCCTCCTTGGGAGAGGTACAACGAGGTGCAAGTCGGCTCTGCTTCATTCCGTGGTACTCAACTGCCATCCACTGGAGGAGAGGGGCAGAGGCAGGAGATATTCTCAACTATTTGAGTCACAACAAAAATAAAAAAGAAAGTATGAACTTGTGTCGTACTTTGCTTATTTATCTGTTCTCTTGCCTCTCCCTAACATGAAGCACAATTGAAGTTAGTAAGTCTGAAAAAATACAACTGACAAGAAAATCCTTTCACTTTCTTGACTAAGCAAATGCAGTAGTGACTGTCCTTAAGCACTGTCCATGAATCCAGTAATTATTAATAGCCATATGAAGAGAAAGAAAAGGAAAGGAGTGAAGGAAAACCATGGTTTTAAGATAAGAATACTGTTTGATTCAGTTTAGGGCAAGCCAGGATTCTTAGAGCACAGTCTTTTACACTAGAAAACACATACGAATCTCCTTTAGTATGCTTATATAAAATGTTAAATTCTCAAAACATCACTGATTAAATAAAAAACAATTACAACAAAAGTCTCTAAGTTTTGACCGCAACAAGAGTAACAGCAGAAAACAGGCTGGCTGCAGTCAGGGATCTTGTCCATCTGCCCGACATTTTGATGCCTCAGCTGACTTGAATTAGGAGAGAATAACTTGGAAGATTTTTGAGTCCATCCAGCCCCGAGTTAAGAGAGTCCTCCGAAGCAGTGACTTATATTGTGTAAGATCGTGCAGGGAGCTCCTGGTTGTGCTCTTGATGGCTTTATTAGAAACACAGTGGTGGATCTGTGCAATGTAAAAACCATCCAGGGGAGACCTTCAACACCTGACCCCCCCTTTCTTTGCAAGGCACAGAAATATTTGGGTGCGAAGTGGGGGGAAAAAAGGGGGGGAAAAAATAGCTGTGAGTGCTTCACCGCTCCCGGTGCCTCCCGTCACCACCGTGCCCTTTCCTCCCAAAGACTCTCCTCCCATGCAACACATGTTGGAGTGAACTTTTACTGCTCGGAAAATGGGACGACACAGTTCCTTCCCTGTGCAGATGGGCGAGGACATTTCCCTTGGATGCCTGCAGCTCCACACTGAAGGATGCCGTGTTTGATAAGGTTGAGATCCTCGGTACCCTGAGATGGAGCTTTTCGTTCCTGGTGAGACCCTTGACAGCTGAGATGGGCAGCTCTTGCTCAATTGTCGCTCTCCATCACGCTCAGGGAGAGCTGGGCTGAAAATATGGGTGGAAATATCCTTCACTGCCTTCCCTCCTGCAGGAGCCTGACTTGTGCTTGACTCGTCTTCTGCCAACGCCGCAGTCCTCGCGTAGACAAAATCCTACCAACTCAGAGGTTCAGTTTGCCTGGCTAAAGGCTGCAGGATTTGACCTCTGGAAGCTCATGTTAAGTCCTCGCAGCTCTGATTTTGAGTTTAAGCTTTGGCCTGGAATAACAATGACTGTGAGGGAAGCCATAGGTTATGAGCTGGGTTAAGCGATACCTGCTTCTTGCCAAAAAGTCACACTGTATTCAAGCAACTTCTGTCCTCATTTTCCTTTAAATAAATATATAAAGATGTTCAAACTTCCTATCTGAGCTGCAATAATGAAAATCATGTGCACATTAATTTGTACAGGGGTCACCGAGTCTCCCCAGCTCAACGGTTTTCAAACAGAGTGCGTAGTAAGCCCATAAAACATTTATTTTTCATAATTTATGAAGCATTACATATTGTAAGTCCACAATGCCAGCTGACGTAATACGTGATAAATTTGAAATAACAAAACATTTCTCATGTATTTTCCTCCTGATGTGAGAATGTGGGACATAAATTTAAAAGAAAGTTCCCTTAGAAGACAAAAGCAAGGCAAAAGAAAAGACTGCTCTTAAATCAATAAATGCTTATATTACACCAAATTATTGAGCCATTCCCCCACTCCAAGGCTGTGACTCCCAGCTTTTTGAAGCCTCTTGCTACCCCTGCTTCAAAGGTGGAATGAAAAGCTGCTGGGGTGGGTCACTGGTGCCCCCCACGAGTCGTGGGGGTGGCGGCGATGCCGCAGCTGCCAGTGCTGGCCTGTCCCTCCACGGCCACCAGCACGGGCTCCCATCACAGCTGCTCCCTGTCCTGAGCCTGGAAAAACCTACCCAGGAACCATGACAGGCAGCAGGGCACAAAATCAATACCGTGTAAAGGTAATTTTCCTCCGTAACAATTATCGTCCCCTGTATTCCCAGGAAGGGTAGCAGTGAAAGGCTTTGCACTTTTGAAGATAACTTTCTAGTGCTAATTTAGTAGGCATGCAAATATGTAATTGCAGGATTATAATACAGAGCACAGAGCACTGCAGAAAACACTTAAAACTCACCTATGTGGCTCTGAAAGCCAGCTGATAAATTCTCATATTACAGGAAACACCTTACAGGCTGAAGGTTGAGACTCTCAACATCTGTAAAATTGCCAAGTGGCTCCTACCAAGCACTGAGTACCTGGTGCTCAGCACTATTTGGTTTCATTTTGTCTTGTTTTGTTCAATTCAGTGCACCAAAGCAATATGTGTTTCAAGAAAACGCTGCGATCCAAGGAAGGGAAAAAATGTGGAAGTTATTTGAATGCGTGACGCAGAACAGAAGTGAAGGACAGAGCAGGGTAAAGAGGTTCAGGGACTTTGTCTGGTGTCAGTACTCTGTTTTATAAATAAACACAAAAATATTTAAAGATTGTGGAAAGATGGCTTTACAATAAAATAATGATCTTTCCTTTTAAGTTCAGCTTTCATATTTGTGGAGATTGATTAAGCTTTACACCAGAAGCCCAACTGAGAGGAAAAAAAAAATTAAAATCCATATGAAAAATACCCAACAGGAATGATGTGAAGTTCTGTGTGTTGGAAGTCAGTTTTCCCAGGAAAACACAGCACATCCACCACAGCCAGGCATGCAGGGACATCTACTGGCAGAGCAGCCAGACCTGGCCTTGGTGAGTACAAAAATCTCATTTTACAGGAAAAAAACCATCAGTTTTAGTGACAGCAGAAGGTTTTGGCTGATCTGTGTACAGAAAATGGAGAAAAAGACACTGGCTTGTCCCAGGGGTAAAATTAAACTTTTGCACAACACATCTCAGGGTGGGTTGTCCTTAGCTCAGCAACCCTGAGTGCAAAACCATGCCCATGGTGGGGATGCTGGGCACACAGTCAATGTCACCCTTTCCAACACTATTCCTGCACCCTTCTCCTGCCAGTTTGGCCCTGTGCACTGGAGAAGCAAGGCTCAGGTCTCACCACAGACCTCTCCTGCATCAGTCTTGGGGAGAGAGCAGTGAGGCTTGGCTGCTGTGTCCTCCCTCTGCCCCAGCAGCAGATACCCCAGGCAGAACATTCCTAGAAGTAAAAGGCTTCTTGCCTCGTCTCTGCCCTTTAATATAACCACAGGAGACAAGACACATTTAATCCCTTCTGGAAAGATTTGTACACCAGCCTGATGAGATAGAGCAGAACCAGCCTGGCCCCAACATTTGAAACACTGGCTCCCCTTCTTGAGACAGGATGAGGATCACAAGCCAGGCAGCCTTACTGTGAAAAGATACGAAGTGTTTGTTTTTCTCATCTCCAGATCAAGACAAATTTCTCAACTCCTTGTAGGAGTCCTGGTTCTATAACTCATAAATGGAAATAAGTGTCTTTCTCCCCACCCCCACCCATGGCATCTTCTCCACATACTGTTTTCTGCCCTGAGGGTATCTGTTCTATACTTCCAAAAAAAGTCCATCTGGTTATTTTACTGTAACACACTTACCAGAACTGTAAGATCATAGAAAAAAAAACATTTGAAAAGGACCTCTGGAGGTTTCTAGGCCAGCCTCCTGCTTCTTGGAGCTTCATTAGCATCAACACCAGATCAGACCAGGGATGCTTTTTTGTGTAGGTGATCCTTGAAAGTCACCAAGGAGAGAAATCCCACCACTGCCCTGAATGATATGCCCCAGTGTGGTACTGCACTCCAGGTAAAGAAGTTTAAATCTAGTTTTAGACATAAGATATTAGTCTTGAAGTGAAACACTCATCCTTAGTAGCCGAACATTGTTCAGCAATATTGAAATTCCAGCTTGTGACTGTATTTCAAAGCCGCCCATTGGGTTATTTACATTTCAATTTTAGTTCAAACCATCTTTCTCGCCAGATCCTCAGAAAGGCCACAAAAGGATTACGACCAGTTTTCTAACACACCTCCACAAAGTAATGGGGGAATAAAAAGGTTGAGAGGGGTTGACAGATCAGGCATGAGGGCTGGGAAGCAAGGGACCATAGTGATGTACACTGACAATGACACGGAGACCTAAGATGGGACTCTTATAAATACCATGGACATGTGCTATCTCCAAGTCCCATTTCATCCACCCTAAATATACTCACTTTTACTTTGATTACACAGGGCTTTCAGCATTTTTAGGCACTTCCCATAAGCAGCTGTTAAAATCCAGCTAAGTGTTTCTTTAGAAGTAAAGCACCTACAAAATCTTTCTCTTAGCTGACATTATGAAATCAGAAAATGATACATACAATTGCATTTCTTACAGTTATAAACTTCATTTAAAACATTTCACCTGCTTTTATTTTTTTCTTTCCTTTTTTCCCAGTCATTACACAACATCTGAAAGATAAGAGAGGGAAATCATTTTGTTACTTTAAATACTTATCTCAAGCTCTCATTTTGAGTACATCGAATACATGCACTGTGCTAAAAAATGCACAAGGGAAAAAATTCCAAAGATACAGCTAAGAGATTGTGAGAAGAATAAAACTAGAAAACAACAACAGCAGATCATAGAAGAAGAAGTGTCTAAAAAATGAGAAACAACAAAAAAAAGGACAGAGCTATAGCATGGAAGAAGAAAAAAATAAATATACCACATAATTTATTGCAGGGAGAGTTCTGAAGAAAATGTCTTGTGAAATAAATATAATGCTCATGAGGACAAGAGATCTCATTCATATCCAATCTGTCTTGTGTAAAGAACTAGGCAATAATGTTCAAGTAAGTGAGTCACTGCGAGCTCTCCCAGTTCGGCTGAAGATTGCTCAATAGAAATAATAACAAGCCTCAGAAAAAAGACAGTGTAAGTACAGGTGGGAAAGGGAGACAAACTCAGAGCAATAAGTACATACAAAATATCGAGATTGCTGTACAAAGTAAAGGCATGATATGTGTCATTCTCTGCCTTCCAGACTATTCCTTCTGTGCCAGTGAAGATCTGTGCCCAGGCTGACAGCTTCCTTCTGCCCATGCTTGAGACAGCACAGATGTGAGCAAGTTGGATAAAGGGTGATTTATTTACGGATTCAGAGCCAGGGTTTTCTCGCTAAGGGACCTTCAACTCCATATTCTGTTCCTCATAATGAGCCATGGATGTCCAAGTCCCAGAAAATGTCAAACGCCCTTTGATGCCACCACTGTCCTGTTGGCAGAGGATCTGCTGAGGATCACGAAGGTGGTCGCTTGGGATGTAGGTGTTTTGGTGAATGAGAATGATATACATCTGCCATGAATTAGCTACATTTAACCTTTATAAAGGGGGATAACCTTTTGTGTCCACGTGGTCTTCCATGGGCAGACTTGAGGGTGTTTGAAGTCATGGCCAAACAGGGTATGGGCAACCCTGGCAGTGCAAACTGCTCCTGGACACATCAGGAGAGCCCTGACCTGACACATCCTTGGGAGAGGATTGGGAAGGACAAGAGCAGCATCACACAGCCCTGGGACTGCCTAAGCACAGCGTGTTGGCACAGTGACCTGCCAAAGGCAGGAGGGCCTGCCTGTGGTGAGAGCAGAGGGCACAGCCGTCCTATTCCCCAGCAAACTGCCAGGAGCACGGCTGGATCCTCACAGAGCCCACAGGCCCTGTCTGGGCACCTTGTGCAGGCACGGGAGAGCAAACAGGAATCTTCAGTGAGTGATTCATCTCTAAAATCTGAGCCTTGTGGGAATGCTTCAAAACACACAAGTTCATTTCCTCCCAAAATGCAGAAAAACTGGATTTGGGTTTTCCTTAACTGCTTCTGTCCTCACAGGTCTCTCAAATATGTTCAAGAGAAAAAAAAAAAAAAAAAAAAAAAAAAAAAAAAAAAAAAAAAAAAAAAAAAGAATTTGATACTTCTGATGTAAACCTGCTTTGGCAGGTGTGGAGTGGGAAGGGAGAGGGGATTAACAGGATGGCAGAAAGATCCACATCTTTTTCCAGCCCAAGATTACAGGTTCAGAGAAGGGATCTCCTTGTGGCTGCTGCTTTTAGCTGCTACAAATGTTTGCATAGCCAGGTTAAAATACAGTAGGAAAATTGTTTTTGTCTGGTTTTGCTTCCATTTCTTCCTCATTTATTGGAGGTGAGGCAGCAAGGAGACAGCATCATGTGAAAACCAGCTGTGAGGAGAGGCAGGGAGGATGTAGGGGATGGGACAGGACCAAGAGGGGAAGGCCATCAGTATCCAGCTATTGGACATCTGCAGTGAAACCATCCTTATCCCTGGCAAAGCAAAAACACTACTGGAGTACAACTCTGCCTGCTGGGTGGTCCAGCATATCCGGGACCTCCCAGCAGGAGCCTGAGTTGCAAATTTAAATACTCAAAATTTCTGATAGCCCAAACTATTTAGAGAGAAAAAGGCTATCAACTCACATTTGGAAAAATGTCCTCTTGTCTGCACAACTCTACATTTTTCAATCTAAATTTGGAGTTTTGGCTACTGTGATTTTTTCAGGGTATGAGATGTGGGTGGGTATTTTTGTACAAGATAATGTATATCTAAAATGATTCAGACTGTTGCTGGAGCCAGAAAGATGTTACAATGTCAGAATTTTGAGGAGAACAAAATATGCATTTTAAAGACTAAGAAATAGAGAAGATCTAAGTGACCTGACCGAGGTTAGAGCATGAGTCACTCACGGAGGCAGGCAGGGAACTTGCTTCTGTGATCCAAGTCAGAAGCACTCAGAATTCACTCACTGTAAAGAAACCTCAGCAAGAAGGGTCCTGGGGGTTAAAAAAAAACAGAATGGAGAGATTTACCATGGTCTATGGGTGCAAAGAGTGGCTTAAATGGACACCCTGATGTCTCTGAAGCGCTTGTTAGCAAGGGAATGCATTTACAGCTGTGCATCAGCAAACAGAACTGCAGAAGCACTGGACTTTTGAAATGCAATTAATGGATCATTTTTTTCTTCTAGATCCCTGTAAGATCTCCCATCCTGCTCTTCAGCCATTGCAACTGTTTCTCTGTCGGGATGCATTGCTGTGCTCTACAAACAAACTTTGGCTGGTCTTATTCTCATAAATTCCAAGTGTTAGGGGACACAGAGTCAGTTGGTGTGTATTGTAACATCCCAGTTGAAGCCAATGGAACTACAAAACTACACAGTAGTCATGGAATTACCTGAAGACATTAAAATCATCAGCCTGACTCTTGATATCATGGAATTAAATGAAAGTGAGAATAATAATTTTTGAGGTCTTTTTATAAAAGAATATCCCACCACCACTTTACACAAGTGACATGAATGCAGACTGAAGAACCAAAAAACACAGCAGAAAATTCATGAAATTCATTTTAAACATTCTGATTCTTTCAGCCCGACTTCATGCTTTTAGAGAGCTCTGTGATGACAATACAAACAGTAGCTCATTTCTCAATCAAATTCCACCCACATCAGTGTGTCACACTTGTGCCTGATGAGCAGGAAAGGGGTAGTGGTGAGGTGCTACATACCCAGGGGCATGTAGATACACTGAAATACAGATTCTGCAAGTCTCTTTTCAAGCTCTTTAGTGCCTGCTCTAGTCCTAGATACAGGGCTGGGTTGGCAGCAAAGCAGGTTACCAATATTGTTCACAACAATACCAGAATCTTCTGAAATTTCAGAGGGAAAATGTTTATAACTCGCATATTTAATTATGCTTTCTGATATGTCTCTGAAATAAATTCAGTGTCTGTGATGATTTCTGTCTTGACAGTGGGCAAACTGCGGCTGACTGACCTGATCTGCCCCCAGCCACCCTTCCGTGCCTGCTGGGACTGAGTTCTGAGTCCCCCTCCCCTCGCACAGCCACTCTTTTCCGGGGCATAATTGCCACATCAGGAACGATGAGAAGATTTTATTTGACTGAAAGGCTGCCCTAAGTGCCCAGCTTGCAGGTTACATCTCACCTGCAGGAACTTAAGGGCTATACAGACATTCAATTTCATGATTCATTTAAAGCGATACAAAATGTTGCTTTGAAGCTCCCCCACCCTCCCCGTTCCCTCTTCACATCCGGTGACTGCACAGTGAGCGGAATTACACTCAGCATGTCAGTGGACAGAGAGGGTTTGTAAAAGCTGATAAGCCTCGTTAGGGTTTGCAACTTTGTGTGAACTTCAGTGATAAACACTGCGTTCGTGAAATGCCAAATACTGCTGGAATGTTGGTGTGAGCACGACAGAGATTACAGCTAATGTGGGAGCGCGTAGGTACACTGTGCAGCAAATTACAGGCATGATATGCAGCCACTTTCTGTGAAAAGTGGTGGGGTTTGAGCCAGGGGTATTTCCTACAGCACAACACGCAGGGATCTAATAGAGCTAACAGCTTGGAGCGAAATTAATGAAGTGGGAATGATATGATGAGGATCCTGAATGGCTACGGAAGGAAGAGCCAATATTTGTCAATATTTGTTAAGGGCTCTTACTCATGGGTTACCTGCTCTGGTGAGGATGAGGGTTTATGAAAACACCTAGCCAATGGCTAATACCTAGAGAGACTCCTTTCCCCTTCATTTTAACGAAGAAATTACAACTCCCATCAAGAGCAAACTTTCAAATTGTCATCTTTCTTTTTTTTTTTTCCCTACATGATCAAAAGGAATTTCAGAATGGTGTCCCGCACTCAGATGAAAGCGAAGTTTGATGTTCTGAAGTGCTAAACTTTTCCCGCTTTGACCTGCACGATTGAGATGAAGGAGAAATTTGTCTGTAGTAATTAACTTGACAAATAACTGTGAATGGGAACTTGCTGCTCTGAATGACAGCGTTGTCTTCTGCTTCAGGGTGAGAAACCCCAGGGCCAGGATCCTGGGGATCTATCCCTTGCTTCCATCTGACTCTTAACAGGTTTGAAAATCTCTGTCTCTCACCTGATGGAGACAAGAATGGAGCGTGGTGTCCTGCAGGAGCACAAGCACCTTCGGATGCATCCTGCTACGTGCTGCAAGATACTGGGGGGGCTGAGCGGGGAGAAGAGCTGATTGCCCAGAAAAAGAATAATCACCAGTGATTAAAGGTATTTCATGAGCCCTGCCTTTCATGCTGACAGTTCTGCTATAATCATTCCCAGCATACTGCTCTGCTTCTGTGCGTATTCATCTGTTGCCAATTGCCTTGTAGTTACTTTGTGAGCGTGTTAGTTGGGGACTCTTCTCTTGTTCTTTGTTTTCACAGCCCTCAAACACAAGCGATCCTATGACCAGGGTACTGGATGCTTCGAGGCACCTAATAAATAATTGTTAGCATTCCAATACCCAAACTATGCTTTGCAGTATCAGGAAGCCTGTACAGCAAGGAGATAACTGATATTAGCTAATTGCTATTGAGTGGCTTTCAGGCAATAGATCACGGAGGTTTTTCTTTGTTTTCAACTGGGCTGCTTTTTGCCCTTTTTTTTTTTTTAATTATGGTATGAAAATGCAATGCATTTTATCAATAACTTGATAGTAGATGGCTCCAGCAGAGAGTCCTAAAACTTTCCAAGCCACAGAAATAGATTGAACTGGGTTAAGCTGTATTATCAGTGCAGAGGGGGACATGTCCTGCTGTCTGTGCTGCGCCCATCCTACGCAAGCATTTGTATCTTCAGACATATCATTTTGGCTTTGCTCATCAGATCAGCATTATCTACAGGAGACACCCCTCAGAAATGCAGCAATCCTCACCTCATTCATTTCTCCTTTCTGCTGGCTCGTGCCTGGTGGGAAGCGAGCAGCTCCTGAAACCCTGCCCCAAGCTGCTGGTTAGCAGCAGCATCTGTAGAGCCGTGTGGGAGGAGAGCAGAATCATCCTCACCCTTCCCAATTAAAACTTCATCACCAGCTCCAAGATAACAATGCAAAAGAAAAAACACTGAATGCCGTTCTCACTGGTAACCGACATGACCTCCCAGCTCAAAAAACCCAGTGCCCTCCTCTTCTCCTGCTATTCCCCTGCAGGCCTCACCCACGGCGCCCATCAAACAATCAGTCACAGACCCCATCTGTCAGCACGGGGTCTGCAGTTCATGGAATCTGCCCGACCGTGGTGTTCTATTACTGAGGCTCTCTGTAAACAGAGGTGCTTTGAATGACTTGTCGTCTCTTACAAATTGCACGGGGAGAATGAAGGCTACAGGACTGAGTGACATAATTGTAAGACAAAAATTACAAAGGCTCTTCTTTCACTTACCCTGGCAGTCTTAGAACTGAGCTAGACTTTCACACGCAGTGCCAGGGCCGATCAAAGCTGCCTTGAAAAGTTTTTTTCTTGCTTTTTTTCTTTTTTTTTTCTTTTTTTTTTTTTTTTTTTTTCTCCTAGGGATCCTTGATGCTAAGTAAATTTGCATCATGGTTGCTTTGTGCATCACAGTCCTGTGTATTGTGATGGCCAAGTGTTCCCCCTCCAATGGCAGTTACTGATCTTGATGTTTAGCGTGAAGCTTGACAAAATACGAACTCCTAACATTACATTTTGTTGTTTGTTTTTATTTTGTGTTTATATCTTCTCACATACATATCTTCCACCCCTTTCTTCATCTCATGCTTTAAACAAAATTCACAGTACCTTGAGGCTCAAGTCCGAAGAACCTGGGGAAACCTCAGCTCTCATGTTCAGTCAAACCAGCAACGTCCTGTTGAAGAAGCTCTTCTGTATCCCAGTCCTGTCCCTGGGAAGCAAAGGTCACGGTTAGACTAAGTGTCCAGATGCCAGAACAAAGGGACCACATTTGTTTAATGGATTATGGAGTCCAGAGAGATATTTGGGATCTAATGATACTTCCAGTGGGTCATGTGTTCCATGTATTTATCGTGTTTTCCATCTAAACAACATAGAATCTAGCTAGATGCCATTGTGATGGGTGGCTGATAGCTGTGTGTAATAAATAATTTTTAAAAAGCAGAAATCAGTTATATTAGCAATAAATGAGTCTGGCTTCAAAGGTGCTTTTTGTGTCCACATGTGTAATGCCGTAAAAACTTTTTTTGCTCACATGAAAAAGATTTGAGACTTTTGTAAAGTAGAAATCAGCACCACCAAAAGCTTAATTATATAATGTAACATTCTCAAAGCCCTCACATTAGCTCAGTGATGTTTAGTGGAAAAGGCATTACCTAGCAACAGTCACTTACAAATCACAGGAAAAGTAATGGAGATTATATGCTACACCACTCCATAGAGTCAAAATTGTTAGCAGGATGTGCTTGCCCTTTCATTTCATGTGGAAAAATCCATTGTTTACAGGTGTGAGGAGGTAAGGGATGCACTTCAGGGGGAAAACAGGCCTGTTAATTTATCATTGAAAAGTAGTCTTTTAAAGAAGTCCAAAGATGGAGCGAGACATATTAAGATGGCCAGAGAGAGCAAACTCCAACAGAGACACCAGAAAAATTACCTCTACGTTTCTTTCTCTTCAAAGAAATTGTTCTTCATATGTCATTCATTATCAGGTGCTTAATTAAAAGATTAACCCATTTTTAAGTGCTGACAGACTTGAGTTCCCCAACACCAGTGTCCTGTGTGTGACTCAGACAAGTTACTCACATCAAGGTGGTCAGCTGTTCCTCAACCACCAAGATTTGGTGGACATTGCCTCTGTATTTTGTTTCCGTCCCACTTCTGTGCACCACAGTGGCAAAAACCGTTAGAAACTGCATGAGAATTACACTGGTATTTAAGAGACAGAGTTATTAGAACCAGCTCCATATTGCAAATGCAGCTAGCAAAGAGAGAGCTGGGTTTTATTCCGAATTATGCTTTGTTAACAAGTTGTTAACTAAGTTCTCACTCCAGAATATTTAGAGCCAGCTAAATAATATGTGTCAAATCATTGATCTGACAAGTTTCACAACTTTTTTTTTTCCACTTTAAATTTCAAATATCTATTCAAAAAATAGCATGTTCAGTTTTTTCACTCAGTTTTAATTACTGGCGACAGCAGGGGAGGGAGAAAGAACAAAGCTGAATGCAAAGATCCCAGAGGGAGTTTGCCATCTCTGACCATTAGGGGAAAAGAGAACAAACAGGATCTTTTCACTTGGAAACTGAGCCCACTTAGTGTGGAGGTCCTGGGAAGAGAGGAAACACAGAGTCCTCCCAGTGGAAGGATCCTCCTTTGCTGTCATTGTGCTGATCATTCCTGTAGGCGGCTGCTATGGCAGAAAACCTGGTGCAACAGCACTGTTGGACTGAGGCAGAAGTTCTGCAAGGGTGCGATGTTTGTTGGGTTGAGGATTATACAGCTGGCACTGGGGACAAAGGGAGAAGTTACAGCACACAGCTCTGCTCATTATACAGAAAACTGTTCAGAGACAGGTGGCTTCAAAGGACTGTGATTCTGAGGGATGAAACTTTGCCTTTTGCATGTGTGTGTGTGTGTGTGTGTGTGTCTGCAGGCACAAGTGCACACATCGATGAAGATTTGTCTCAAAAAGCAAAGAAAGTGTTTCTGGTTTCCCTGGGCAGTGCTCAGGCAATCAGCTGTGGCTCAGTTCAGGCATGTGTGAAGAGAGTCCCCCATGTCCCCTCATCTCACTCATCAGTCCAGGATTTTGATGATGATGTCAAAAGCAATGTCCATGAGACTGCACTCAAGATTATGCTTTGGGACTCCTCCCATATCACAAAGGGAGTAGCAGGATTTCTATTTGGACCTCAGAAATAAAGATGCATTTTCTAAGTGAAATACCTTAATCTAGCTTGCTTAATGCAGCTGAAAGCCCCTCAGTGGGCACAGACCATAAGCAGATCGAGCTGGAGTGAAATTTAGGCAAGGCCATAACTTGCTTATCAGTAAAGACTTGTGGTCTGTGACAATCTTCTCTCCCACTTTTGGAGATCTCAGACCAAACAGGGCTGCTGTGGATACGATGCTGCTCAGTGCACGTTCAAGTAGCACAACTGGATTCCTACCAGCTCCAGTAATTATCAGGTATACACGAAAGAGCCAATCAAGCATCCAAAAGGACAGGCTGCCCTCTGCTCCCCCCGGGTGCAGCTGGCTCCTTATTTCAAGCACGATCTTAAATTACAAGGAAAAAGGATTTGCTGCAGAAGCAATGTTGTTTGGTATCAAAAAAGATTCCTCCTTCCTTCTGCCACCTCCCCCCATCTGCCTTTCATGTTTTATACAAAACTTGCTGGTCTGAACACTCCTGGATTTTCTCCCCTTCTAATAATAAAGAAGCGAATCTGATGTCTCCCACTGATGGCTTTCTAACCTTCAAAAGCATGTGTTTATCATGAGTTTCAGCTATCCAAAATAGTTTTGACCTGAGGTTACCATGCAGGCTCAGCCTGCTTCGAAGCGGGTTAAATGGATGATAAGCAAACATTTCATTACAGACCTTTAGTTGTTGTAAGGATGTGCAAATCCCTGAGAAAGATTTTCAGCATATCCTCCCGAGCAGTGTGGGGCTTCGGACCTGGGAGGTTCACTCAATCAGAGCCCTGCTGTCACTTTGCAAATATCTCTGCTGACTGTGCCCTGCATCATCACTTTGTGAGGCCCTGGGTGAGCCGTGGGGCTGGGGAGAGATTCCTCCCACCTGATGCACTGTGAGGGATGAGATTTTTAAGTCTTAATTGAAAAAGCTCTCTCTCTTTTTTTGCTATCCTGTCCCTTCTCTGGTTTCTGTCTGAGCAGAGGAGTGTGGAGAGGTGCTGATGGAAAGTTGGGTGGCCCTGAGGGAGAGCAGTCCTCCTCCCAGCCCCTGCCTGCTGCCTCATGTCTCAGAGCCTTGTGCATCCATCAGTTCCAAACCTCCTGCCAAAACTATTTGGAGCAGCACTATTGCTGGGTCACCTGTGTCAAGTGAAAATGGTCCAGTGTGGACATCACACAGCCTCACCTCACCAAAAGGCACACCAGCACTGCTCAGAAAGCAGTGCTTATTCTGCATCTTCCTCCAAATAAAAGAGATGACAGCCCTAGTGGCTAAGCACACCCCCATCCCAGAAAGACACAGCTACGAAGCACCAGGTACTTTGTCTCTCTCAGCTCAGTCTCTTTACTGATTTAATCCACACAACATCAGCCCTTTATGAGTCACCACTTGCTTTATTTCTGAGCAGGACGCACAGCCCCAGCTGTCCAGCCAAGGACCATGCCCCATTTTCTTTATTCCTATCTCTCTTCTATACTCATCCAGCTGAAACGTTCTCAGTGCAAGAGCCTGGGCGGATTGAGAATAGAGAAGGTTGAAGCCTGGGAGAGAATTCACAGTGTAGACCCAAAATGGGCACACCTCATGCCTCTGGTTCCAGCAGCACAGGGGATGGAGAGTGTGCTTGCTCCATGTGCTCCAGGTTCATTATCCAGCCAGTGGATTGTTGTTCTCAGTCAAGTTTCCAATAAATGCATGAAGAATATTGCACTGCTGGGGATGGAGCTTCCCAAATCTCTAATTCCAGCCTAACTGCACCAAGGTAATCAGTACCTCTGCTCTGAAACTGTATGAGTGACATGCTGACACAGCTGTGCTATCCAGCTTTGTTTCATCTGTCCTCAACAACTACTGGTCTCCAGAATTACTTTCCTTCAGTCCCAATCATTCCTGGTGTTGAGCTGTACATAGCAGTGTTCAATACACACCCTTATTTCTATGGTATCACTGGGATTTGCATGCATTTACCTATTTTTTTTATAGAAAAGTGTGCAGGAATACGTCTAATTATGCTTTGCTAAGTATGAAATGTCCTTCTATTTAGCAGATGCTTGGGCCCTACTTTGACCTAACACTGAGTGTTTCAAGTAAACTGCCAGCAGCCCCGTCAAACTGTTGTGGGTAATTTGGAGTATGAAATGTGTTAAATTATTCAAAGAGCTGAATAAGCATAAACAGGCAGTACAACAGGAGAGATATGCATACCCAGCGATGCTGGTGTGACATTTAATACATCATATTAGCACTCCTGTTAGTACAAAGAGCTGGATGCCTAGCACAGCAGCCTGCAAATTCACAGTCAGAACGCAGCCTAGCTGCATTTTGTCCCCCGTATAGCCTTCCTCCAACGGTTTTCCTTTGAAAAGCAAAACACTCCTTGTCTATAACCAAAGGTGAAAGCTGGGGAGCAAAATTTGATTCCTTCCTGAAATGCGAAGTGCATGAGGTGCATCTAACCCACCTTTGCTTCATGCTGATGTCAATCAGCCTAGTGAGAGCAACTGTCTGATTTAGAACAGTGGTGTAAAAAAATCAGAATCAGGCTCAAAATCCTCTGATGCTGGAAAGTGGACTCCAAGACAGACAGACTCTGCTTGGTAATAGAGCTGAAGCAGCAGAGAACACACACAGGATCATAACACGTGTCTAGCTCAGAAATACATATAAAACCCCATGTCCTAGTAAAAGCTGACACTAATTCAACACAAAACCCTGCCTTTTACCTACTGTGGAAGCAGTCCATTATTTCTTATCCTTCAAAACAAAGAGTGTTTTCAGGTTATGGAGTATTTCTGAGTTCTCAAGAGATTACACTTCAGGGAATGAATGAGATGCTTCTGTAGTCAAGGTTTTGTGATGGTGAGCAAGGGGGAGGTGATTCTACCTTGAAAGCTTTTTCCCATTCTCAGAAAAGAAAAAAAATCCAACCTGTACTGCAGAGAAGTTTGGGCCTAGCAACCCAATATTTACTGCTTGGTTTGTCAATGAAAATAAAAATAAAACTTAAAAAAAAATCCATACAGCCAGGCCATATTAAATAAATGGAATGATCTCTCCTGAGAGTGGATGGAAGCCCCAGTGATGGAGGTAAAGTAGCCTGGACAAAGCACTCATGGATGTGAAAATACTGTCAGCAGCATGCCTGGATCAGCAAGGGATGGGCTAGCTGACCTTAAAGGCTTTGCCTTTTCTTTTCATTTTCCCCCTTTTTCTTTTTTCATTTTCCTCCCTACAGTTTTAAGTAAGGGGCTGTGGGGCAGCAGAATTCCCTAGTGCCAGGAAGAAGTCTGATTTTAAGTGATTCTGGAGAGAAGTTGCTGGCTAGCACAGAGCCACCAGTTTTGTCCCATTTGGTTTATGCTAAAATTTGATTTTAACGTTGTCTTAGAAGGTGAGAAGAGACATTGGTACATTTTTTTTTCACACTCCTTTGGGACAAATACATTGCAGGGTGTCTCTTGGCTCTCCTCTTCCTTGCTTCTAAACTCCATTTAGTGGTAACATGGGATTGATGAGTCTAACTTCATGAAAAATGTTTACTAGCTTTGTTATCATGAGTGCTTAGTGATACTAAAAGGAGCATAGCTCAGTTTTCAGATGGTGAAGGGGAACTTGTAATATAGGCACTTGGAAAAACTCCATTTGAATTCATAATCTGAGCCAATTTTTGTTCCTTTTGGAGTGAACTACAGAAAAAATATTAAATGTCAACTTGCCAAAAACATAACCTCTGCCTATAAACGCAGTGGAGACGGACAAACATTGTGTGGGGAAATGTCAATTCAAATTCAAATCTTAATATAAATTTGGGGGTTGCAAATACTTTGAGACATACAAGTTGGCTGTTTCCCTAGGAAAAGTGTATCAATTATTTAGGAGTGTTTGCGAGAAGCCAGCTTAAATTCATAACAGGACTATCAGTTCAAGAAATATGAGTCTAAACATCAAGTTCACTGAGTCAGGCAAACAAAACCCAACCAATCTCTTGATCCAAATTGACCCAATATCTAGAACCACCTACCAAAATTATGTGAGAACCATTTGCAATTATGAGTTGCTACAAAGAGCTTTTTGCCTTCTCATAAATATCCAAAAAACAAAAAGGGGGGGGGGGGGGGGGAAGCCAGTCTTTCTGATTTAGGGAGGATCACTTCTTTGAGCCAGCTCCTCTTCCTCATAAGGCAGCTGGGAAGAGGGAAACGTAGGCTGAGTCTATATTTGTATATCTGTTTGGATTAGAAATGTGCTTTTATCTCCTAGTCACCCCCACAGTCTGCACTGTGGTGTGTGTTACACAAGGTCAGATAAAAATAACAAAACTTAAGCCCAAACTGTTGAAGGAAATTCATTTTATGGGACCATAGTGGAGGAAGCAAAAAACAAATCATTACGTACAGCAGAGAAATCAGGCCCACAGCACCAGCTATTGCCCTCCTTGGAGTAGCTCATAAGGTGATGGATGATTTATTGATGTCGATGCCATCACATGGGAGACAAAACCATTTGGGAAAGACTAGGAAAGGCAGCAAGACCATCGAGGGCTGGTTGACACAGTTTAGGAGCCAAAGTGAACTCCAGGGTTCATCCACTTCCCAGCACCTCAGCAATAAAAATTAATCCTATTAGCTTCCATCACAATTGAATTCTTGTTCAACTTTGCCACAGTAGCCAGCTCTTATTAGAGAGAGGGCACGTCAAGAGCCGACGTTTAATGCCTGCTCCCAACTCTGCGTGGCACCAGTCGACATCCTCTGGTAGAGAGACTCAACAGGTTTGTGAGATCCTGGAAACTGGTTCAAAGAGACTGGAGAACACTTTTATGAATCTAGCTGCCTGCACACATGAGCTGAGTCCCTTTTCCTTGCTGACTTAACGTGCAACAAAACCTCTGCATAAAGCACAAAGTATTTATTAAAAAATAAGTGCAGATTAGTTCCTTTCAAACATTTTAAGCTACCTACTAAACCAGATCTGGTAACAAACCCAAAGCCAAAAAACTTTAAAAACTTCAATAACAGAGAAAAAAAAATAACTTTAATGGTCACTGCTAGCCACGGTTTAAATTAGAAGAATTGGGAGGGTGAGGAGAGATTGCTTTGAAGTGCCTTCATCCTCCAAGGAATATGACTATTGCTGCCGTTTTTTGCTGATGTTCATTCTCACAAGCCCAACTATTTTGTGAGTCACCTGGAACTGGTTTCAAATTTTAGATATTCCAGTCTAGAAGTCTTTTTGCATCTGACCTCACTGCAGCTTTCTAAGTTCTTCTGAATGACTTCTACAACTCTGCAGGGCTTTGTTTTGGCTTGGGTTTTTTCTTCATTTTTCGTATGTGTGTTATTTTTCAAACAAGTTCTTCTTACAAAGCATCCCCTCAAAGCAAAAGCCCCCACCTTTTTTTCCCCTCTTACATATCAAACTATTTGTGTCATTCTTGTGCATGCTACATGAAATATGATCAAAGAGAAGTCACAGAGCTAAAAAAAAAAATCTTTGTCTTTTCTTCCTGCTTTACTTCTGTAGATGTTGCAGTTTCTCTGCGATAGCCAAGCTGCACTTACTATTTTCTTGACTTTCCAATTGCTGATGTCAGTGATGCCTTCATACACACTTCACCTAGCCTAGAAGAGTGCAAGAAGAGCCAAAGCTGAAAAAAAAAAATACTGAAAGCTTTCATAACAGCCTTTATCCAGCAAGTTTCAAAGAGGGCTCATTTTGCACTTTCCCTGTATTTAATGAAAACAATTTCAAAGTTGAATTGTCCTCAAGCACTTTCAGTTTTGTTTTCTTCTTCTCATTCTCCTTTCTTGCTCTCCATCAGTGAATGGACTCAATGGCAGTAGAAAGCCAAGATACTCAATCTTTGTGCCCATTCAATGGGCCATAATGATACTAAGGCTGCATAGAGCATTAGGCAATACAATATGAATAAACCACTCTTTTTATATAATAATCTGGATTTTACTGATCATTCCTGAGGAAACTGTACACTATTCTGAGCAAGTTTTCCACAGGAGCATACAGAGCTGTTATCATTTGCAAGAACTTTCTCATTTTAGTCCTAGAACTGTCATTGTCAAACCAATCCTGTGTTTCTTAATGACTGAGAGGTAGCAAGAATCCACACTGAAAGCTCTCCAGGGCCTTTAAAAGGTTTGTGTGTTTGTAACAGCACATCCATCTAATCTGCAATGGTCTGCTCACTTAAGAACACTGACTGGTAGAGATAAGCACAGGTTTCCAGTTCCTTACCCGCAGGGCAGTGGTTAGGTGGTTTATAGGCAGGATGACCTCAGGTTGTTGCCAACTTTATCCTGTTATTCTGGGTGCTCACATAAATGTCTGAAGTTGTACATGTCATATTAGCAGCCACCTGAAGGCTGGATGTGCTATCCATGCTCCTCCTTCACAGTGAATGGGGGAGAAAGCAGTGGGAATACATCCAGTGCTTTCAGCAAGTGCTAAAGGGGAAAGAAGAGAACAAAGCGAGCAACACAGTGACTTCATTAATAGATTTTCATGCACTAAATCAGTTTGCCCTCAAGAATCAAGAACAGAAAATCTGAGTCATGAGCATCATGCAGAAAAAGACAGAGTGCAGATCAACTGAAGGGATTCTTGATAATTTTAAAGATACTTTGTATAGTCTCTTTAGATTATTTAAGAGTTTTCACCAAAGCAAATGAACTGCCTTACCTGATGTGTGATGTTTCCAGATTCTTCATTGTTCCTCTGTCCATTCATCCCATCTGTCATGGCAGTGTGGCTGTCTCAGATCACTTCCACATCCAATGGAAAGTTGTTGAATAGAGAAAAAAGTACAAAATCAGGACAATCAGGGTAAACTGGGACCCCTGAATCCATCAGCTGGAGGATTTTGTTTTGCTTTCAAGCCCAAGGCAGAGTTATATATATATAAATATATTTTTTTTTCTGCTGTAATCTGGCCAGGGTCACATCAGGCTCTGGTGGCACTTCAGCAGCATCGCACCACAAATGGGTGACCCTGAGGTGACAGAGTCTCATGCCTGGGTGCAAGGAAAAGAGTGGATCTGACTTTAGGGGTTTGCAGAGTTGACACTTAGATCAACCCCTACTCAATTAATAAATGAAAGTTCACCTACAAGAAGACACACCCCACACTTAGTGTACCAAGTCTGCTTTGCTAATCAAAATAAAAAAGTACTTGTGATTAATTTGGAAAAGTAGTGTCAGGCAGGTGACCATGGCATCTGCTTGACATATTTCCCATTCCTTTTCTATCACATGATGAAGAGGCTGTACCAGAAAAGCAAGGTATTATAAATTCAATATCCAAATTTTCCACCATTCCAGCAATTGTTTTAAGCCTGCTTCTGGTGCCTTTTATCTCTCTTACAAATCTTGAAGGGAATCGGATTCATCATTACACAAATGGCCTTTATTTCTGGCTGTTAAAAACCTGATGATGAGCAACATTTCCAAGGAAGAAAAAGCAGTCAATTTCCGAAGCATGTGCAGAGTTAATGTCTGCAGTAATTGCGACTAAGTACGGTAGAGCAGAGATGCTCTGCCAGCTGGAGCCAGGGATTAAAAAGGAAACATCTGTGCTGAGATTATAGGAGCAGAGGAAGCTGTGGGAAGGAAGGAAGCAAGAATGCCCATGTAGGTCCACCTACCTCATTTGAACTTCTCCTTTTCCCCATGGTTTTGTTTTCCTCTCACTAAATTCTATGTATTTGCCACCATGAGTGGCAAAGAAAAGCCTGTTTGGTTTCTCTGCTGTTTCACCTTTCGTTTAGACTATCCTCATGGCCACACATCTTACCAGAATGAGTCTTAAGAGCAGGAGTTGGGCATATCTTAAAACTGAGCATTTTTTAAAGTGATTTGCTGAGCAAGGAGACCTTTGAGCATAATGACTTGAGATAAAACTTTGGGCCTCAACCAACAAACTACTCACAAAGAAACCAACTTCAGGCAGACAAGAAACTCCCTTAGTCTCAGTGGGACTATACACAAACTTAAATTTACATGAGTTTAATTATTCAGCTAGACTAGGAGCTAAGCAAGCAGGAAGACTACAGTCTAATAGCAAAGTATTGCCCGTGATATCAGAACAGAAATACATCATTGTAGATATTGAACACTGACTGTATGCTTAATTCTGCATTCAATAAAACATGCTGAATGTAATGAAAATTGTGTTCATTTCAGGTATCAGAATTTTAAAACCAGTCCTTCCTTTAGAAATTTTTTTCTCTTCATTCTTACTTAAATAGTGAATGAAAGTGACAGGAGACGCATTCCAATAAAATAATAAAAATCTCTGGTGACTAGGTAATGTATTAAGGAAGACGAGACATACTTAAAACAATTTTTAAAACACAGCAAGGAGAAATTTCTATACATGCACAGACACACATTTAGCTAGTCAGCTTAAATTCTAATGAAATATTTTATGTTGCTTTTATCCCTCCCAGTACTGAAGATTTACAGGTTTGCATTAGATTTTCAGAAATTGCCCTTTGCACAGGAAGGTCAAAAAGAGATTAGAGAATTCTTCACATTCACAGTATTTTGTGTTTATTTTTATTTCTACTCCAATTGCCTTTGAACTCGTGTTCCTCTGGTGAGGTGAAAACTCAGGAGTGAAGGAATTGAAGGTGGGGAGAAGGAGGGAGGAGAGGAGCAAGCAAAGCTAGAAGGGAATTACTCCTTTCAAAAATAAATCAATCAATAGAAAAAGCACAGAAGTATTACTTAAAGAAAAAAAAATTCCCAGAGCCAGCACACACACTCCATTTCTACTAATTGGATTGTGATGTGTTTGCCTTTAATATGTGCAGCCAGCCCCTATGCCCTGCCTTGTGCACATGTCATGTCCTTTTAACATCAGCAGCCACTGGCCTGATTCTCAGTCCTTGATAACATGTTCCCAAGTAGGATCGTGTGACGAGGGGGAGCACAGAGGGCGAGGAGGGGGAGAGCAGCCAACGCCAGCACAAGCCATTGGTGGCCTTGTTGAAATGCTACAGACAATTCTCTTCTAATCACTGACCTTCTCCTTTGATTTCAATTCTTTGTTTCTTTTTGATATGTTGAGGAAAGGCTCATCGGCCATAAAACAAAAGGATGGATTCGAGCAGGATTTCTCCGTAATCCGCTCTCCTCCCTTCTCCCTCGCGCTGCTTTCAGCAGATTTTCAATATCATTAGTTTCTCTGAGTGTTTGCATTTTTCTGTTCTTGTTTAGATGGGGAGGAGCTGTCAGAGACCACAAAACCTGTGCTGAGTTCAAACCACAGAAGTTTGAAATGCTGCAATAGCATTGATGAATTCCTAAAGAACAGTGAAGCCAGGGAAGAGCACAATGGGCAAGGAGAGAACAGTTGCTTGCTCCATCCTCTCTCAGAGCAAGTTCCCTCTTCCTACTACACCTTTAGAATCAATATTTTATCTATTTATTTTAAACAATTTGCTGGAATAACTTGCAAAGGTCCACTTTGCCTACCTGGTTGGACAACACATTCCCCATAGAGAAGCCCTCTGCATTACATGGCTGCCAGAAAAATCAGAAGAAATTCATGACCTGCAGTGCCATAATATTTTCTTTCTTTTCACTCACTGACTCTGTAAAAGGCATTATAGAAAGCTTTAGATGCAAGTATTTTGCCAGTTCCTTGAGGAGAGAAAGGTTAGCCATTTTACTCTCCTGCTCTTTCAGTGAGATTGCCCAGACAGGACATTCGAAATAAAGGATTTTGAAAATAATTCGCTTCCACCATCACTGACAGTAAAATACACTTGAATATCATTAACTTTCTTTCAAAATGTGTAGATGCTTCTGCACAGGTTATATGTCAGATTAAAACCTACACGGACTTCTTGAGTGGCATGTGAGCAGAGATCAGACAAGACCCAGACACCACAAAACAGACTTTGCGCTTTTTCTGGGACTACATCTGAGTGCCTGATCATTTTGCCTGATTTTTTTCCATTTGATTTATAAAAAGAGGGCAGTGAAGTTGGACTGGGATACATCAGACCGCAAATTACTCCGGACCTTGAGGTCTCACTGATTGACTCTCCAGGGTTTATCTGAACTAAGTGCACATTGGGTTTGCTCAGTGGAACCTCCTCCTAAATGTAGCTTCTCACCAGGTTCCTGATGTGTCCATACTGGTGTGAATAAGAGATACCTTCTGGTTCAGTGAAGATGCAAGTTTTGCCTGCAAAGTTACTCAGTCAACATCTCCAATGTTTACTTTCTGCTTTAAAGTGGACCAGAGGACTTTTTGGACTTTGTTATGTCAGAACCACTGAACTCACTGACAGTGGCTTTTCCTGAAATCTGAGATCCCGAGTGATGCTTTGCCTAGAGATCAGCCCTGGAATATCCTGGAAAACAGTTAATAAAAGCAAAATTTCATCCACTGGGGACCAAAAGAGAAATCAGATTTACAAATTCAAACTAGAAAAGTGAGTATACTGCCTTTCTTATTTGAGTCATTAGAAATACCAAACTCTGTATATTCCATCTCCTTAACAAAGGCTTTATGGCACTATTCTTTGTCACACAGGTGATGGTGTGCAGTGGGGTAGCACAGAGATCAGCCTGCCTTTCCTGTTTTGGATCCTCAGCTATCCCAGACCACCAGGTAGGTGACAGATTCCTGCCCATAGCATCTCTCATTGTGTTACCTGTTAAAAACAGAAGTTCAGCAGCAGCAGCTTTAAAATTGTGTGAAAAGACATCTTACGGTTGTCCCCATCAAAACAGATGCAGAATTTTAACCTTTTATCACTTTACACAGCTGAGCCATTTGTTTTCTTAAACTGCTCTGACCATCTCTTTGGGCAAGAGCAGGTAATCCAAAGCTTTCAACTAATGACAGACACTACAGAGAATAAAAGAGGAACACCATGGACCATTTCAAAGTAAACTAATGCAAACTTAAAATATCCTTGGAAAGGGGGAAATAAGGTAGCGTATGGGAACTCAGCACTTTACTCACTTTCCATAAGGAAATACTAATAGCAGTATAAAACTCAAAACATCGAGAGCTCCAGAAAAAAAACCCAAAACACCTAAACTGTTGCAACAGTAAGGATCCTGGCTGATCCAGCTTGAAACATTAATTAGTTCCCCCTTTGACTTGTGTTTGATTGGTGGATGTGCACATCCTGAGCTCTGAAACCTCTCCTGCACCCTAATTGTGTGTCACTCCATGCTCCATCCCACTTCTGCTGCCGTGGGTTTCAGTGGCACTGGCACAAACTGCTGACAATCTCTGTACCTGCAAGCTGAGCCCGTGCTGTGCCATGCACCAGTCACATGTGCAGCTTACCAGCATGTTACTGCGAGCAAAACCCTGTAATGTAGCAGCTTGGCAAGGGAATAGTTTCCCTTTTATCTCTTATTAAAGGGGATCAGGTGTTTGCCCATGAGAACTGCACTCTAAGCGACATGATTCTTTTTTTTTTTTTTTCCCTGGAATATGCCCATAAACTAGATATGTGTCTGTTTAAATAAGCATAAAATTATGAGTATCCTGCAGCAAAAATGAGACAGCAGCATTCAGGAGTAAAGTGGATAAAAAAGCTCATTCTTTTCCCCTTCCATGACTTTGATGGCGAACTTTGAGCCTATGGAGTATATTCAAGGACACAGAAGAAGGGTCCCTACAGCTGACAAAGCCTTTTTAGAATAAGTTTTTCAATGTATTTGATTGAGAAGTAGCAGTATAAAAGCTGTGATCGGTATTTATGTGCACATATAATCCTCAGTATGCTGGCAGCTCGCTGTGTTGAGGAGCAGCATCTCCCTCAGCTTTGCCATACACCCTCCACTTTTCCAGACAACAGAGAGGACTTTAGAGAGGACTTTACTCTTCTCTGAGTTGAGACTAAAGAGCTTTATTAGTTGCACTGACTGCAGGATTCTCATGTTCTTGAGCCTTCTTATTTTAAAGCCTTTCATTTCCCAAGACAGCTGCAAGGTGTCCCTTCAAGGATTTTGCTTTTTTGATTTATACTTTTATATACTCGTATCTCAATCGAGAGATCCCAGCCTCATTCCATTCCTGACCTCACACTATCAAACTGGACTGACCCTCCATCTCTCAGGACTGGGCTGGATTCCAGCCCAGGTTATGGGAGCACTGGGGCAGAGCTGCCAGGCAACCCATCAGCTGAATCCCAGGGAGACACTTCACCCAGAGCCCTGCCGGCCACGTGAGCCGGCTCAGCTCTCCTCCCTTTGAACTCCTGACTCCAGCCTTGTTTTTAACCAAGGGTTCGTCCTGGGTTCACTTTGTTTTTCTGAGAAAATCCTGACCAAGCTGAGCATGACCATCCCACAGATGGCATGGAAGTGGATGACATGGGGCTGAAAGCTGCAGACAATACTGAGAATTTTTTTTTTTTTTTTTTTCAGAAAAAGCAGCAATTTCAGCTAGGAGTGAGCTTGTTGGCAGTGAGCTGAGAGCCAAGGCACCTGCTTCTGGTCATTGTTCTCCATCCACCACACCTGTAGGCATGAGGATATCCAGGTATTCGACAAGCCCCAACCTCAGCCAAGATGATCCAGCCTGCCGAGAGGCAACACCCAGGGGTTGACACTTTTGTGACACAAATCTACAAGGGAAACACACCCAAATGAAATAAATACCTCCACATTACATCATCACGCCTTTTTAAACTTTAAAAGAAAGGGAGAAAAGGAGATGTTTTACTGGAATAACCTTATTGTCAGAATCAGACTGGAAAAATGCAGCTGCTGCATAAACCTCTTGCCGAAAAACCTTTCACTGCAGAAAGGCCCTGCTCTGCACAATATATTTCTCTTAAATTAATACCTTAAAGAAAAAAAAATCAGTAGAAGTAAGAGAAAAGCAGCTCTCATTCAGGTGAAACTGAGGCAATTTGAGCCAGTATAGGCTGGATTAGCTTCCAGCATGGAAGCCATTTAAATAAACCTCTAAACAGTCCTTAGTACTTGCTTAAGTAATAAAGGGGGTGAAAATAGAGGTTTTAAAGCTGGAGGTCTATAAAATCTCTATTCCTGTCCTATTCAACAGCCACCCTTAGCTGCTGCTGATGAGAGCAAAATTGGGAGCAAATAATACTGCCATCCTGCTTCCTCAATAATGCCTTTAAAACATATAAGTGCCAGTTGAATTAGCCTATTTATAAGACTTCTTTTTTCCCCCTGACTGTAAACTCCTAATGACTCTCCGTTACACAATGCAATTCAATATGACTCAAGCTTCCAGGGGTCTTGATCCCCTCTAGATAGTGTACCACAAAAGTGATTTATAAACTACAGTCTGAGAAAGTCACAGAGACTGAAGTGATTTGAGAAAATAGTTCAGGCTTGTAAGTGAATACAAGTGCTATGAATTCCAATGACAGAATAATACCCCCTCCCCAAATCTTTTTTTAGCTCATTTCATACAACAGAGGGAAAGGTAGTGTTGAAGGAAAGAGAGGAAAGGAATAAAAAGCCCAAAGGGGATAAGAAAATTGAGAGCTGTATGGTGAGGGCTAATCAGGCACACACGAAAGTAAGCTTTTTTTTTTTTTTTTTAGTATGAAAAAGTGTAATGAGAGCCTGTTTGCATTGCAGATCATATCTCTGAAACCAAGCAATTTTGAATGGAGCACTCTGGCTGGAGGAGGCAGGCAAAGAGCTAATTAAAGCAGAGACCACTGATAAGCTGAACTCGGATATCAGGTGTATCGTTGGAGGAGAGAAATACATATTTGTCATCTTTTCTTCCCCCCAAACAAGCAGGCAGCAAAACTAGGTTCTTGTATTTTCTTTTCTCAAGAAGGACTCTGTATCTGAAAAGTTATTTTGGGTTGAACAGAGAGGGAAAAACAGAAAGGATCCCAGAGCGAGCAGTTCCTTCTCACAACACAGATTTTCCTCTCCGAATTTCAGAAGGGGCTGTTATTTTGGAGTCTGTTCCCTTCCCCCTCCCCTTATCGCCTCTCCCAGTCTTTCATATTGAGGCGTTTGGTCTAAAGACAACCAGGGAGCTAAATATATATTAATTAGAACTCTTGAGGCTGCCATCAATGAGATACAATTATCCCAAACTGTTGCTATTACAGGCTCTGATAGCTTCATTTAAATTCCTGAATAAAACATGAAATATCTTTAATGAGAAATGAATATAGTTGTCAGGAGGGAGTAGTTGTGATATTGTTACTAGTTGAGATATAGAAGATGAAGACATAATATGAATACCTCCGAATTTATATAAAAATGATGGCTGTTAGCAAAAGACAGATACTCCTTCAGAGACTTCATTTGGGCTGCGTATCAAAAAACATGGAAAATAGCAACACATCTCTTGCAAGGAAACTCTGCTCTCCAAAAGGCAGCTGGGACTGCTGTCATGCTGCAAACCATATCAGCTACAAGGTGTAACACTGGTCTAAAAAATTCTATACCTTTAAGGGGAACGTAAACAAATCGTGTGAAGCCCAGTGAGATATTCCTTTTGTCTTGTTGCTCAGTGGCTGACCAGGGGGTTCAGTGTGGAAAACTCCCACACACAACCACACTCTCCCTTGTTTTCCTTTTTTTTTTTTCCTTTATTATTTTTAAGACAAATGCCAACGAGGGAGCAGAGACACGGTTCTCTCCCTTTCAAGGCAACTGAAAGGCACAAGGCCAGGCTAGCAAAGAGCAGTTCTTTAAATCACACTGTCAGGGAGAGAGGAGCTGCAGCACCTCTTCATTCCTCCACAGCTGCTTGATGGACTGCACCAGACATACTAAAAATTCACCCCCAAGCTGCAGCCGAGGTTTCCTCACCTGCTGTTATTTTACTGCATTTAATGACTCTCTCCTCCTTTCCACACTCGTGTGCTTGTCCCTTTTTTTCCTTAAAGTGAGATCTCCTGCACATTTTAGACTTTTTATCCAGAAGAATTTCTGAAATAGCTTACAGAGAAGGGGCAGCCCTGACTCCACCACTGGAGTCCCTCACTTTCCTGGTTCGACCAGGCGACAAATCTCTCCCACTCTGGCATCACTCCTGGAAAACAGTGGCTCCTGGGGTGGAGCACAGCAGCTATTTAACAGCGTGTACCATCACTTACACTTCAGTCTAGGTCGCAAAGTGGAGATGATTACCATACTAATTGAAAGGGCATGGGAAACATTAAGGAAGCAGAACATAATTATCCAAACTGGAAATTGCCAGGTCGTTCCCATTCTTGAAGGATCCTCTGGTGACCACAGAGAATGGTCAGGACCTCAATTTAAAGTCTCAGCACAAGTTTGCATCAAGCTTTTTTACATTAAATCAATTAATATGTATGTCCTGACTATTATTTTTGAGATACTTGTAGTGTGGCGTCTCTGTTTCTTCTCCAAGCATTGGTGTTGCCTATATTCTCTAGACACAGAGAGAGAAAATTATCTCAGGGATACAATTCAATTTCTCTTAATCAACACCTCTTTGCTTCATCGAGTAAAGCATGTTTAATCCATTTAGAGTTAGTTGTCAAGGAACACACACTCTAATTAATATTTTCCTGAAGTTCATACATGACAGTATAATAAATTAAACAAAGAAAGTGAAGGATAGAAGAGGTCCTAAGTGCCTCTTTCAGACTGGACCAGAAAGGAGACCTCCATGGATTCTGTTTTTCTTCCACACAAGTTAAGACCGTATAAGAAATAAAAGGAATTCATAAATCTAATATGTCTTCTTTTCTTGGAAGCCCTCAGGGCTGTCTAAGCGTGCTGCAGTTGTGGCAATGAATTGCTGTGCCTCAAAACTTGCCCTTCCAGAAATGGATCAACAATTACTGGCAGGTTCCCGGGATGAGAGGAGAGTTTCCCAATCTATTGCAAAGTTTATTCTGTCCTTACACCAGCCATATTTGTGATTTTGAAGGCTCACAAGCTGACATGTAGGTATTCACATCCCACAATAAGAAAATGGTTACAATTCAACACTCCAAAACTGGCCAAAAAATACCTTGGAAGCAGAGAGGTGCAGTCGTGGGACCAAGAACAACGCATCCTCAGCTGCAACACAACCAAGAGTAAAATACAAATACCTGAATGTCAACCTGAATATTTATGCCATATTAATATGTGTTAGATTTATATGAATAACAACCAACCCTGGGATCAAAAGCCAGCTTTAAGGTGAAATATTACAACCCAAAAGCAAATAGGTTGTATTAACAAGTGAGTCCTTTTCCTTTATAACAAATTTGGGATCCCCTTGAGACAGTCAAACTTGCTGAAGCAAACACTTACCCCTGACTGCATAAGTCATCCTTAAGGAACAGAATTAGGGGCCTCGGAGCCTGACACTGTGAACATCAAGTGCAATTTACAGCCCTAGAATCAATGGCACCACAGCGATATCCAATTATACTCATTTTATTTATGTAGTTGATTTCCTCCAAAAATTAATTTTATGTTCCAAAAAATAGCTGGATTAATAGCCCTAGTAACTGAGGCCATCCATCAACACAAAATATACAAGGCAAACAGTGATTCTGCAGATTTTGCCATTTGTTTTAAAGCAGGACTTGGCCAGAGCACATTTGGAGAGTGACAAGAACATCCAGAGACCCGTTCAATATTTTTTACCCTTTTCTGAGATGACATCTAAGGTGTCAGCCAGATATGACCAGCTGCAGTGGTGTTATTTCTGATGGGAAAAGGAGTTTTATCCAGGAGACAGCTGACAGGAATGACTTTTTGACTGGCCCCTTCCAGTTGCTCAAAATCTAAAACTGTGGTTAAATTACCAAAAAAAAAAAAAAAAAAAAAAAAAAAAAAAAAAAAAAAAAAAAGAATAATGTTACCTAAAAGATGGACGTTTACTTCAAAATCACAAGTTGTTTTCTCCCTTCACTAGATTTAACCCAAACTCTCCTTCTTTTCCTCATCCCAGCACTGCTGTGTTTAGGCCCTGGCAGCTTTTGTCCATGTTCCTGATATATCCTGGGCAAGGCAGGGAAGTTTTCTGGGAGAAAAACACACGAACATGAGAAAGAAAAGACAAGCCAGAAAAGCCAGGCTGTGGCACTGTGATCTCAAGGGTGGTGACAGATATAAAAGGTAACATACAGAAGCTGTATGCACAGCAGCAAATCTGAGCATTTACCATTGGGTGTGGTGACAATAATTTGCGCGTGTTGTTTGTACTGAAATCTTGGCTTCAGATCTCCTCCAAGGAGTTTCCCCTTCACCTTCCACTCCTATTGCAACCTCTCCCAGATTCACCCCTTGTCCCTGGGGCTCACTGCCATCAGTGGGAGGGGGCACAGCAGCCAGCAAGTGCTCAGATAAGACACCCACCTTTGGCCTCATCTCAGCTAGATGATGGTTTTCCCCTCTTTTCCTCTATGATTCTCTTAATTCTTAAAATCAAATCCCTTCTGACCAAAGGTACCTGTTTGTTCCTTTATCCTGAAAAGCAACAAAGCACTTGGAATTACTTATTGTTATGGCTTGGGGACAAGATTACATCTCTAAGTTTATAAAGCAGCGGCCACATTTGCCACTAAATACAAATGATTTTAATAATCAGCATTATATTTGCTTCCTTCAGCAGGGTGCCTTGTCATTACTTTAACGATAATAATACTCGCTTTTCATTTGCTAAGTGTTATTATGATTATTATTCAGAAGCTTTACTATAATTAACTAACTGAGCCTCACAACACCCCTGTGAGTCAGGTAAAGAATTATGACTCCTTGCTTTTTTACCTGGAATTGCTGCAACGGGGAAGCTGAGGATTGGAACACAGCAGAGGCTTGGATTAAAACCAGAAGTTTTAACCTCAAAATCCCATACACAACCCATTCCCTGCCTGCAGTTCACCATCCAGTGATGCTGTCAATTCAAATTCTCCAAGATGACATTTTGGAGAGGCAAGAAAAGAAGAAGGAGAAGGAAGAAGAGACGTGGCAATCCCTAACAACACTGAGACACTTTGCTCTCTGCAGCTTTAACAACCTCATCTGGCAGCTCCGGCTCCCGGCTGGTGTCAGTTCCCAAATCCTGAGCACTCATGTTCAGTGCATGCATTACACACATCTGTATCTATACAGGCGACAGCTTCTGTCTATAATAGCCACCTGTGAGACCAGGGGAGGGGCATTAAAAATTAAAGAACTGCAGAGTAGATTGGAAGCCAATCTTGGGTTTTATAGACAGGGAAGCGTTTGACAGGTGGTCTCCGCAAAAGAAGTGGCCTTGGAGACACATTTCTCTTGATTTTATTTTTTAATTAACTTTTATTCTCAGTATTATCATGTCCTCCCCACACACACACACTTCCTTCCCTCCTCTTTTGCAGCCTGAAATGCTGATTAACTCACCAGACTCTCACCACGGTGCAATTATAGGCACCTTCAGCGCTGAAATCCAGCAGGAATGTTTTAAATATCTTTTCATCTATCTACATCCTGATGCCATCCATCTACCCAACAAGCCCAAAGACCTTGACAACAACACATAGTCAAACTGCAGTGCTTATCATCAAATTAAGGCAAGTGGCTTATCCTGTAACTAGCTACAGCGACTGTCCAGCAAAGCCTGTAATTACAGGGCTGCTCGCTGATGAGCAGTCCAAGCCCTGGGTCAAGCATGTGCCTGTTAAGCTCTTCCACATGTGCCATTCAGACCCTTCCTGTTTGGGTTTAGTGTGCTGGTTCTGCACCTCTCTCCCCACATAAAACCAGATGAACTCAGGGAGACCAGGAGGGGCATCTCCATCACTGTCGGCGGGGTGGGCTTCACCTCCTGCCATAAAAACGCTTCCTCACCTTCCCTCCTGCCCACCCCTCGCATTCCCACTTTCAAGTTAATTGGAATAACACATCTGCAGCCAAACAACAGAACCCAGTGCATCCCCTCCAGGCCCCCCCTGCCCTCTCCACCCCCCAATCCCTCTTTGCTTCATTGACTCCTCCAAACCCACCGCATTTCGACAGGAGCACTTAACCTTCTGCAGAATATCTTTATGCTCCATTTTCCTTTCCATTAGGAAGGAGATGAAAGCAAGCAGAGGGCTCCTTAGTACAGCTGCTGCTGCCAGCAGATGTGCTCTCCCAAGCCTTGTATGTGTTTTAACCACAGGCTTGAATACTTTGGGGTGTGAGGGATTTTTGGTGTGGAAGGGATGTTTGGAGGAAGCTTAAACAATGCTGAGTTTAAGTCAAATGCAATGATTTACACCCACATCAGAGTAATATGTATTCATGCTGTCCTCCATGTTCTTACCAGAGACTCTGCCAACCAGAACTGCTGCACTTGCCATACTTTGAGATCAATTTTCCAATATCTAAATGTATAAAGTCAAGACTCAAACTGAGACTACCATAGGCCTTTACCACCTGAGGAAAAGATCTGTTATGAACATGTTAAGCTTTACTGTGGTATTCACTTCTTTATTTCCAAATTAAAAATCACTTCTGAGGTTTTCTTCATAAAAATTAATTCATGGTAACAATGAGAATACATCCATGTCTATATATACATACACATATATATAAAAACCCATTTTCTAAATAATTTTTAGGAAGATAAAAACAAGCATTAGTAGCTTCTACACTGAGGGAAAAATATCCTGCCCAAGTGACTAATGAGCACCAGTAACTTCTGTTCATGTGAGTTCCTGAAAGACCCTGTTGCATCCCACTGAGAACCAGTTCTGACACAAAGCTTAGGAAGCTCCAAGTGCAGGAAAACTGGCTCCAATAAAACTGTCCAGATTGTGTCCTCCCAGGAGTCAATTCACCCACCAAAGATGCAAGCACATCTGGGGTAGGCAGCAGCTGAGCATAAATTAATATAGAGGGAAGTGATGAGTCTTTTCTGCACCTGAGCTGCCAAATTTATTTTAGGAAGATCCTGTTTGGAAGCTGTTCACTCCCATGTCTACTCTTGCTTGTTTGCCATGCTTTAAAGCATGCCTGGTTGTGACCTCTCTTTTCCATCTCAGGTTGGAGGAAGGAGAATGGTGTGAGGACGTGCAGGGGTTATTTCAGAATCTAAGTTTCCCCAGTTCAGTCTTTTGCTCTGTAGTCTTGGGGCAGGCCAGTTAAACTCAATTTCCCATCTCTAAACTCACAGTATCATTGCAAGTGCAAACACTGCTGGGTCAGGGAGGAACAGAAAGGAGCCAAGTCACCAGAGCAGCAGCAAACACCATTGTGATCATGGACTGTAAGGAAAGTGTCCCTCATTCCCTGATACCCAACCCAAGCTGGCTTGAGGTGGTGTTAATGAAGCTGTAGCATACCCAGGCTTTGGCAAGGGCATATTCTGGTTATAGATTTTAGGCAGAAGTTGTCCTGCAGCAGGACATGGGGGGATTGCAGCAAGCAGGGTAGTCAGAGACCCCTCAAAAACCACTTTGGTGTCTTGCCCAGCTCCAACAACAACAATCACTCTTTCCTCCTTAGTGCCATCAGGACCAAATCAAAGCTACATGAATCTCAGTCATTCTGTCCCTTCCCTTATTGCACCAGAGGCTCAGAGAGCCTGGCTCTGCCTTATCAGTCTCATTGTATTAGCTTGATAAACCATCCATTTACCTATAATTCAACAGACTGTAAAAATCCTTGTGGCTATTGCACAATAAGGAAAATAAATAATAATACTCCTTAACAAACACCAGTCGAAATAACCAGGATTTGATGGACCCGGCGATAAAGAGCAGATTTACTTTCCTGGGAATGCAGACAAACTAATCAGATTTAGTTGGCAGCTATGAAAACACAACTGATGGGAGGCTCACATAATCCCCTCCGTCCCTGCGAACGCAGAGGGGCATGAAAGGAAAATGGACATTAAAAAGATATCGTGTGGTCATGTCCCCATGCTGGATGCAATGCCCTGGCATGCTGACAGCTGCCTGGCAGCTTTCCATCCCTGGGAAGGGGGATACTGGTCCACACAGCCCAGACAGCAGTTTAACCCCAGGGTCAGAGGCCAGTCAGGCGTTATCTACCGGCTGGGCGCATTTCCTCCGCATCTGTGGCTCCAATATTCCCGAAAAAAAAAAAAAAAAGAGAGAAAAAAAAAAAAAAAAGACACTGACAGGAGGATGGAAGCTAATGGGAGCTCCTCTGGTATTTAGAAATTTAAAGGCCTACATTCATTTTTAATGACCTTGGAAGCTCACTTTTAAAATAAATAAATAAATACCTAAAAACAAACAAACAAATAGTCAAAAGCAATTTATGTTTTGTGAGAGGAAAGAAATTACTCCCAGCCTGCCTTCCGTACCTGATTTTTCAGGACTTCTAGCTGTTGGACAAGAGGAGAATTGCTGTGTGCTTTGTTAACTAAAACGTAATTTTCAGGATAACATTCTGACTATGGGATGAATGGTACAGTTGTGCCTTGAATGTACACCATTAAGCTTTTATTGCACAGGATGAAAATAATTCCTACCTTAGCAAGGTAAAAACCATCATTATCTCCTCCCTGTTCTTCTGCACAGGTAGATTTTGACAGACCCTTGTCAGTTTGAATGAGGAATAGGGCCAGTTTTTGAGCTAAGCACTTATTTGGTGCATCTCTGTGATGTTTTAAAGCCACTCTTTCCAGCTGCCTTGGAGGTACCAGTGCTGCATAAATTGGAGCATCCCCTAAATCTGATCACATTTATGGTGCCCACAAAAGCAACAGGGAGCTGCTCCAATACCTCGTGGCCAGGCAGGCAGACGGGGTCCTTGATTGTGTCCCATCTGCCAGACACCAGGATGGAGAGGGCAGGGAAGTCCTCAGAGCCCTCCTGCTCTGCCAGCTACATTCTGCTGGTGGCTGTCCCAGGTACCAGCCCTCCCACTGGGGTGGCAGCTTTGTGGCAGCAAGGGCCACCAAGCAGCTGCCATAGACCACAGGGCCAAGTTTCTCAAGAGAGATAAGATAAAGCCCTTTGCCATTACTCCAGGTGGAGCTGAGCCCTTTTATTGATTATGCTGCAGCATTAGTTCTAGAGGAATGCAGCTGTGGATGGAGCCAAGACGACTGTCTCCAGTGGACGACGCTCCGATGTTTTTAGGTGTGCTGCAATTTAATCTTTTTTCTTTTGTTATCTCTTGTGACGATGAAATCCAAACACTACCTGATTGGGCACTATTAATGGACCAAATAGCTTTTCCTGTGTGCTGATTATTATACAGACCTCACTCACCACAAAAATAGTGACCAGAAGACACGACAGAAGGATCTTTTTGCTAATTCTTATGAGTCACTGATATTAATGTCTCCTTCTCATCCCTATCAGAAAACCATCTCTATGATTAAAATCTTTACTGGCATCCTCTGTGGAGTGGCAGCCAACACCAACATAGCCTCTGCATTTTAAAGGTGACAGAGATGGATGAGGTCATTTTCCCATCCCTCATGTCATTTCCCTCCTTGTCTACAAGGGTGCTTCTTAAGAGAATATCCTAATGGAGGGTTTGTCTAGACTAGCCTTTAATTGACTCTAGCAACAGGACTTCCTCCATTTCTCCAGGGAGAACATTCCACCACCCCACAGACCTCACTGCCAGGAAATGCTTCCTGATATTCACCCTACCAGCTCCTTCTTCAGTGTTATCCCTGGAGCTGTGCTCAGATAATGTTATGTACAACCAAAGCTGTAGATCCCACCCATCTCACCAGGGTATTCTCCCATGGACCACACTTCCAACAGGCCTGATAACTTTCTGCTTGTCAACTTTTTTCCTTTCAAAGCCCTAGATCAACATAATTATTTTAGTTTTCTCCCTTGGCTGCACATTAATTTGATTAGTTTATGGAATGGGGTTTTGACAGCAATGGCAGAGGACATTCCACCTTTTGGGTACGCATTATAAACGGTCAAATGTTTTTAATTTACTACAGGGACAAAAAGGTGCTTATGTGTATTTTTCAACAAATTCCAAATTCAGAGTGCAGAAGAATGACTTTTCCAAATGATTGTTTAAAAATAAATCAGTTTAGATTAATTTACTGCCAGAGCAATCACATAAATAGTGAACAACACATAAGGTAGTAATAGATATATTAATAATGAGTAAATCGATTGTTATGGGCTGTTCAATACTGTGCTTATTAGCCAGGTTTATATTCAGCTACACTACTAGAACTGATGAGCTTTAAATAATCCATAACATGTTATTCATGATTTGGGTATTCTTCCCCATTAATAATTTACTAACAGTTTATAAACTATTCATAATTGCATTCTTCATCTCAAATTATGATCTTTGATCTAAAAGTGAATTATAACTTAGGACAGTCTCCACTGGTCTGACCTGATCACACACAGGGGAACCACCCTGGAGCTGCTGAAGCACCACCTGAGCAATTCGCACAGTCCCCTCAACTTGCTCCAACTCATGTTGTGGCTTTTAGGAAACCTGATAGGCAACACAAATTTGATTTGTAATTTTGCAAAACTCAGTAGCAGAAGATGCTTAGAGCATGGTTAACGCTCTCATTGCATTTGCAAATCCCTTTTCATCTGCTGATTTGGAAACACATGAGGAAGAAAGGCTAAGAGGGGGTCATCTAGACTACCATGCAGGTATTATTACTGTTATCATTATTATTTTTATCATCATGGTCATGGGACTTGTATTCATCTTACCAGTTCTGTCGAGGCACAGAAACAAGCCCTGCTCTGCTTAGAGCCCAAGAAAATGGCTGAGGAGATCCCAAGAAGAAAAAGTTTTAAGATTTTGCCAACAGGCAATAAGCAAAGGTCAAAAACCAAAGCTCTAGCTTCCTCAGACTAGAATTTTCACATCTGTACTCTTCCAAATATTCACCAAGTCTTGGAAAGAGAGATGCCCAAACCTTGGAAAAAAATAATCCAATATGTGCCACAACAGAGAGAAAGAATGTGGCTCTTGGTCATTCAGGAAGTGGCTAGACTGCATTAGGAGAGATGTTTTTGATGTAAAGCTATCAATGCCCAAAGCTTTGATAAAAACTTGTGGAAATATTTCATCTAGTTCTGGAATTTAAGAACAGACACCTCACTGGGACAAGTGCAGAGTAGGGTATAAATATGTGACATGAAGAGGGCAAGGGACTTTGTCTTATTTAAACACCTAAAGACTGAAAAGAGGTTAAATGCACTTCTTAAATTCATTCAGGATTCAGGATGGTGAGACCAGGGGAACAGCAAATACAGATTATGTAATTTGAAGGACACCATTTGAACTAGATCAGTTAATTACAGATCAACCAAGAATAATCTCACCATGAAAATAAAACAAAAGTATTTGTTATTTGGGTATTGAAACTCTGTTATCATTTTCTAAAATGAAACAGAAGGGAATCTGAACTGAAATTTGATAAGCCTTTGAAAGGGGCTGTATTGCCGAGGAGATATGAATCCTGCGTGTCAGTATAACCCCAAAGGGCTGAAAGGGGACTGGATTCCTCTTTATTTGCATTGTATTTATCTTATGCATCAGGTTTCTGTGGTTACTTCTGGAGAGCCAAAAGGATTTATCCCCTCCTCACCCTTTTTGTCTTCTGACAGGCCTGTGGGGTTTGTCTGGGTCCAGTCTGTGCCTTTCTTTGGGCACAAATTGCTGATCAGCCATCAGAATGAACAGGATGCAGAAAGATGCAGGGGTGTACTTACAGATCCACATGTCCCCAGCTGAGATGGAGGCTGGAACTGATGGATGAACTCTTGAGAGAGGAATAAAGTTTGCTGAATATACCTAGATGACATAAACATGCTTCATTTCTTTAGATAACTCAATAGTACAATATATGAGTGATGGGGCAAAATAGAAAATGGAAAGAAAATTCTTCTGGGTATTTGTAGTACCTAGATTTGATTTTGAACTCAATCCCCACATGCTTGCTAGATGGTCTGTCTTTGATTTTGTCTGAATGACCTTTGAAGGCTTGAATATCCTGGACCCTTCAGAATCAAGTTTGGGGCTGCAATCCTCCCTCTCTGGAGGAAAAATAATTTCAGAAAGAGCTGGAACAGAAGAAAGATTTGTTATGGCTTGTAGATTGGGTGATTTATCCAGTTTGGAAACAGCGACAAAAGCGCTATCTCCTGTTTCCCCAGAATAAGTCTGAATGGTGGAGAAAATTAGCCAACTTTTTTCAATTCTTTTTTCCCCTTAATTATTATTATTGCCAGCTCAGCCCCATCATTTGACTACACTTAGGAGATTTTTTTTTTTTTTACCCTGCAAAGTACTTTCTAACAATACTTATTAATTCTGCTGGAGGAGTGGCCCAAGTAACTGGAGTATTCTCCTGTTCTGTCCTCCCACACACAACTCAATCTTCCCCTGTGCTCGTGGAGGAACAGCAGCCTCCTCTTTCATGCGTCTGTGCTAAAAGTGGAAAGAGGATTTGACTTAAAGGCACACTGACAACTGGTTTAAAATCTTGAGTTAATTTGGTGTCAAAGAAATTTTTTTTAATAAAATCTGGGGGTTTGGTTAGAGTGATGAGAGAGTGAGAGATCTGTGAAATTAAAAGAGAATTAATTATTCCCAGCCATTACCCAAAATACAAGCACAACCTGGCTGCGTTAGAGCAAATGAAATTGATTTTAAACAAAACTGAACCTGACCATTCGTGTTTCACCGCCTGCTCTGCAGCACCGACAGCCGCTCTTCTCCAAGGTGGGCTGGCTTCCCCAAACTTCACTTCTTGTTTGACAGAATTAAGTATTAATCTGGGCACTTTTAGAGAAAGCTGAACGATGACCCTGTTTGCTCAGACTGCCTCAGCTGATTAAGTCTTGTTTCCAAACTGATTGGGAAGACATATGAGGGTGACAATCTTTTGTCCTGCAGAGATCTTCATGTTCGAAGTCTGTAAATTCTCATCTCTCTTACCACTCCTATTTCTCCATTTAAGCAGACACAAACCTAAACAACAAACCTGAAATTTAGGATCTGAACAGAAAGCTCTAGCTTTTCTCCTCCCCAAAGCCTTTCTAAATATTTCTGGCATGTTTTACTTAATCTGCCACTTGACGTTATTACTCTCCTTCTAAAAGATAGTAGGATACAGGTTTTGTTGTTGTTTGTTTTCATGAAAAACACACTATTAGATCCATTTGCATAGAAAACCAACACAGTAGTAAAGGCAGAGTAGGGGGTTGCTAAATGCTGATGAGAGCTGAGGCGTATTAACCAGGCATGAATATGCTGCTCTATTCTCTGGCTATGAAATCATTGCTAACAGGCTTCAAACCTGCTCTCTCACGGCCTGTAACATAGACAGAGAGGTGCAGAGGAATGTAATTAACTCCTCATTGGCTCTTCCTTGCCTCCTTGGCTGCATAAGGAAGGATGGTGAGAGACTGATTCAGTCATTCCATTAAAAACAAAAAGAGATGGTGAAATGAAGCCTTTCCTGGCAGGTGTTTCCAGCCCCTAGAGTGCCCCCTCAGACCACACAGAGACACAAGCCCTGCTCAGGGGGTGCTGTGGGGTGGCCAAGGCACCAGTGTGGGAAGTGGAGAGGCACAAGCCAGGAGCAGCGCGGGGCATGTGGGATGTTCAGGACAAACCCCTGGCTTTGTAACCCTACCAGCACATTATCCATCTCTCCTCAGCTTCCTCCTGCATAAAAAGAGAGAGATGGTCAAGAGATGTTATCCAAGGCCACAGAAAGAGCAGTCAGAGGAATTTAGAGGAACTCTGAGCGTCTTAGTTTGAGTTCATGGCACACTGCTGATATAACAGCAGATTCAGTGGCCATTGCATCAAAAGAGCTCCAAGCCACCTTGGAACCCTCATCAAGGCCAGGCTTGCCCCTGACAGAAATGAGAACTCTGCCTCCCACCTGTGACACTACTCAAGCAGATACAATCACTCCTGATAGGGCATTTCATATTTTTTTTTTTTTCTTCCTTCAGGCACCAGCACCTTTTTAAATATTAATCAGTGAGATCTGCTGGCTGCCTCTCTGGAATTGCCATCTCTGACACTGGTGATCCCAGTGCGGCAGCAGGATCCAGCAGCCAAACCCTGCCTCTCAGCGAGCGGCCTGCAGATGTGGATTTTAATTAAAAATATTTAATTTTCAGCTCTGAGTTCCATTTGCTGTACCTGGCATTGCCGTTTGTGCTCGCTCATCACACAGACTGCAGCAGTGGTGCTATGTGGAAAGCTCAAGCCTGTGGCAGCTCCACCAAATGGCCCTGTTGAGCCCTATTTTGTGTTCAGTCATGACAACTAAAATAGACCTGAAAAAAATGAAAATCATTTGTGGCTCAGAACCTACCTAATACTGGAACAACTCCCTCAGAGATTAGCAATATGGAAAGAGCACCTTTCTAGTCCCACCAAGACACTTCCCTGCAGAGCCTTTTTATTGTTTTTCATCTGCAGGAGGCTGAAAACTCTAGGAATTGCTCACTTCTAGGGGAAAAGAGTTAAATTTAAATTGGCACCTCAGGCTTGTATCACATCCACAACTATCTCCAAAGCCCACCTCATCCTGTGGCCATTTTTCCTTGCAATGAGATGTTCCATTCCCAGAGCTCCCGCAGCTTCCCAGGGTGGACCTCACATGGTCCAGTGGGACCTTACATATTTCCTTCATTGTCCTATTTTCCTTGAAAAAAAATAGTTTAAGATAGCTGTTCAGTGAAAGTTATTGTTTGACTTTTTATTATTCGTCACTTAATTCACCTCTTTTCAAGTTATTTGGTGATTAGCTTTAACTTTATATACATATATTTTCACTAGTAGGTTTCCACATCTACAGACGTGTACTCAATGAATCCTTGGCGGAACATTGTGGAACAGGCAGGTCCTACCCATAAAAAAGATTCTACCTTTGTCCTCTGATTGCCCCCTGCAAACAACATACAGAGCATTCCTCCACAGATAAACGCTTCTTCAGAATCCAGCAGGGAATTTTCAGCATTTTGAAAGTTCTACATTACGGTTGATAAATAACTGAAAACCTATTTTGAGAGTACTGTTTAGGTCCCAGGGTTTTAGGGAATGTGGAGGAAGCATGTGGAAAAAAAAAGGGCAGAAAGCAAAAAAACAATTCCAGGGCAAATAAACTTCCCTGTATTAAATATCCAAATATAAATATTCTGGATTTTGAGGTATTTCTAATTATTACGACTTTTGATTGTGAATTTTGATTATGGAAAAATATTTTGAAATATTATTGCACTTTTTTATTCCCTGTTCTACCTCCGATTAGGAGGTTCATAAGAGAAATAAGGAGTCCTACACCCTCTACAGAAAATCCTGTTACAGGGCACGTACAAGTCAGTAACTGCAGTGCCAGTGAGAGCTCATCCCCAGAGAAAGACTTTGTGAACTGTTTGTGGGAAGGACAGTACATGGCTGTGTGGCACCTGATGCAAGGGAGGCATGACACATGACCCTTACTGCAAACGGAAAAATAAACATCAACAAGACAGACTGAAGAACACATCAGAAACAGTAAAAATAAAGTTAAAAATAATCGCTGATAACATTTAGCCCGGAGTTCTTTTCGCTTTGTTATTCTGTATTGACAATCCCACCTACAAACGGGTCTCTAAGACTTTTTGACTCTCAGACAGCCCTGTTTGCTCTGCAGACCCCAATGTATCCATTGTCACCCATGGGAGGGCCCCAGGGCCTTTGCTACGCTGCATCTTTGGGGACGGATCAAATGGCTGCCAGACGAGAACAGAACCAGACATTTTCCAACCAAATACCTCTCAGGTCACTGAGCAATGCTCTGGTGGCTCTGCCTCGCCAGCAAATGCCCACGCTGAGGCACGTCAGTGAGTAGCTTTGCCTGAGGAACCTTCCTGCCTCCTCCAGGCTCTCTGTGCTGATGGCAGGAGGGACATGTGCCCCTGCTCTGGCCAGCGAGCTGGCACAGACCACTGACATGGGCTGGGCCTGTGCTGAGACCCCACTCTGTGAACTGGGGCATTGGTAGCACACACAGTGGGTTTTTTGACCCACCAGAACCACTGTTGAGGATGTTAGAGAAGGTGCAACTGGTTGAGGAGGAGCAGAAAATCTCCCCTAATTGCTCCACGGTTGCTGCTGATGAGCACTACCAGCCGTAGTGCCAGGGCACGAACACAAGACTGAAGGAGTTTCAAACTGCCCTTAGGGGTGAATTGCACCAGCCTGTTGCTGCTCTGAAGCCCCAGACACCAGAGCCCCCATGCCAAATGTTGTAAAGCCAAAACAAAGGCCAGTCCCTGATTACAACAACTTACAACCTTGGGACATGCAATTATTCATTTAGATGAAGCTTTATGTCAAGAGCTACCGCTTTACAAGACAACTGGGTATTGCTGCAGATGACTGCCACAGCAAGGACATTTAGGAAATCTCTCGAAACCACCCTGTGAGTGCTGCCATAGGATCCAGAGCACAGCTGCTTCATCACTCTGTTCCAGGCTGTCATGTCGAAGGATATCAAAATAATGTCAGGTAGTTGTTTCTACTCCATGGAAATGAGCTGTGTTGCCTCTACAGGGGGACAAATCTCTTCTACAGCTAAACCAGCCAGGTTTTTCAGGGCACCAAACCCTCATCCCCACCCATCTCCTGTGACAGACTGGACACTGGAAATTATGCCATGTCACATGCTCCACACTACAGGATCCCACAAAAACCCTCTGTCAACCATTGCTAGCTTTTCTTTCCTTGTGTCTTGAAGAGTCCACCAACAGTGATGGATTGAGTGGGCAGAGCTTGTCGTAGGACACTTTGGATGTCAGAGAGCTTTCCTATCCCTTCTAAGTAGCCCCAGAACACAAGCAAAGATGAACTGCTCAAGTCCCTCTACATGAAACTCTCCAGGCTGATTTCCAGAGATCCTTGAAGCAGTCAAAGAGAAGTGTAGCGAGGTGCCAGATGTAGAAAAACATGTCAGAGCAAGAACATTCCTTTTCCCCTTCACCTCTTGCCTGCTTTGTCACAGCCAGTGGTTTCAATATCTCTCCTTTCTCACCACCCATGCCATGAGGAACTCACGATGTACCCAGCAAACCCAGAAAAGGGCAGCTCCTCTCCAAATCCAAGCAGTTTCTCCTTCCCCAGTCAGAAATGGCATGAGTTTATGGTAATGATGTTCTGCATGAACTTGTTCTTCAAACAAGGACTAGCTTGTCATCAGACTGAAATGGAAAAGGGTCAACCTTTCCTGCCCTTTCTGCACATAACAATTTCTCCTTTCAGGAGGGAATGGCTTGAAAGCTCCAGTTATCGAAGCCTGTTTTCCACAGTGACACCTCCAGACCCAGACTCCTCCTCTCCCATTTTTAGGCTATGAACAAGTCCTTGGTGTTTTGGCCAAGCCACTTCTCCAATGCAGCTTCTGTCTTCAGGAAAAGGAAAAAAAAAAGGGGAGGGGGACTAAAAAAAGAAAAATCTGTGCTTTTTCGGGGAAAGTTCTGCAAATATTGTATGCCTCCTATTTCTTTTTTCTTTCAATTTTTTTATTTTTTTCCCCTTCTTACATTCACACAAGCAAAACAACAAGAGGGTCCTCTGATGAATGTGGCAGATCGCCATGGTTACGGTTCAGAGATGCAGCAAAAAGCAATTATGGTGGGACAGAGTAGAGGAAAAAAAGAAACAAAAAAAAAAAAAAAAAAAGAGAGAGAGAGAGAAATGCACCTCTTTGTCAGAATTTCAGAACAGCTGTAATAACACTTCTGCACCCCAACCACTGCAAAGTAACTGAAATATTGTGGCATGCTAAATGCCAACGCATTAAATACCAGGATTTCAATGTCACATTATTTAAAAAGACAGGAAGCATTAATTTCCAGCTGCACTTTCAGCTTGTTAAATCATCTTGGGGGAATAGGGAAAAAGGAGCAAGTCCATGGCACGGGGCCTCACATTTTGAGGTGTGAAATAAAACACTGTTCAGCAAGGCAGTGGAATGCACTTGTAACAGATTTAATCTGACAGCAGCTGCGGTTTCCTATTTAAGCTTTGTGTGATTTATTTTTCCCCTTGGTGTCGGAGCTCCTGGAAGAGATGGCAATGCTCTCCTGACCTTTCCCAGTGGGAGGATCGCAGAACTCTTCACCCCCATGCACCCAGGGTTGCTGCCTGTGATGGGCAGCGAAGGTGGACTCTCCCTTCGTCACAGAGTGGGTGAGACTTGCTCAGGTATGACCTACCAAGGGTCACAGGTGGTTTGTCTTGGTTTGGGCTTCTGCACTGACTGGAAGAAGAAGGAAATTCTCCTTTGATGTGCTATTGTTTTAATATTATCTTGAAAGTAAAAGCTGCATGTCACTGGTTGGGATTATCTGTTGCTAACATTTATTTCTCTCCATTTAATACAAAAGTAAGATTCACCTCCACTCCCTCTTACTTGGATGTAATCTTGATTTCCATCATGGGTTTTACAGATCTATTTTTGGTGATAACAGCAACATAAAATATTTCCCTTCCTTTTCATACCTGTTGCGTACTGCAGCCTCCAGCTGTGTTCTTGTCTTCCTGGCTATGAATCACACCAGAGATGAGATCCTGCTGAATTTTACACCATGGAAAGAGGCATAAGGTGAGAAATTACTAAAATGGATCTGTCTCTCATCCTGTTCACCAAGATGTTCTGCAAATTGCAGTGCCAAGGGCAGAGGGAATCATGAAAGGGACAAAAGGTGCTGTGTTTGGTACATTTTGGGAGCAACAAAAACAAAGGGTGGACAGAGTAATACAACGATGAATAGACAAAACAGCCCAAACAGGACAATGACTAAACACTTCACAGGTTATTTACCTCTTTTCTGAATGTTTCCCTCCAGTTTTGTTTCCTGTCTCTTCACAGAAAAGAGCTCTCAGGTTAAAAATCCCAGTTCCAGTTTTCCTCCATCTGACCACGAAAGCAAGCTCCTCCATCCAGCCAACATTGACTCAAAGGACTGAGACAAAAATTAGGTTTTCCCAAAACAGCAGAGGTCCACTGTTCCTCTCTTCTTCATTCCATATTATGCCCAGCAAAACTGAAGCTCCAGACTTGCTTCCTCACAAAAGAAATCTGAGAAAACCTGTGCATGAGAAGAAGACACTAAATTTGAAGGAAAAATGAAGTATTGCCAAGTCTTGTGGTTATATATCACAAGTCTATTGATATTTTGACTTTTTTAATTGCTTTTTATAGCGCTGTCTTCTAAAATCAAAAATCATCATGAACCTCTTACGAGAACAGCAGAGAAATCATGAATAATAGAAAGAAGGGACTGCTAAAGGTTTAGCAGTGAGAAGGAGCCTAAAAAACCCAGAGTTTGAAATTCTCTTGCTTTTTAAAAAATTAATTCATGATTTAGACAAACCTGTTGCAACTTCTCAACACAGGGATACATCAGGTTAGATAATGTACTTAGGAAGGACTGAGTACTGGGGTTTCACAAGAAATTTGTCATAGGAGAAAAGCTCTGTGGAGTGAATCTGAGACCTAATACTGCAGGTCATGTCTTTAGTGACTTCTGCAACAGCAGAACTCTCAAGGGCTAAACCAAACCTCAAAATGAACCATCTTCTAAACCCTACATTTGGATGCATAGGGAAGCTGTGGTGTCTCAGAGAATTCCAGTGCTAATGCATCCTCAACACTTTTGTTCTCTCAACACTGGAAATGTAAATCTGAAAACAAACAATAAAATTTATCTCCAGTTTAATTTTGTATTAAAAAAAAATTAACAAACAGCCTCAGTTTCCCTAGGCAACTCAAAAAAATATGGTGTTTAAACCCATCAAAGCATTTTCCTATACATAAAATTGAAGACGAAAACAAAAGGCGATTGGAAAATCTTTTGCAATTAAATTCAATTTTGGTCCAGAATCACTTCTATAGTTAAACTCTCGGAGGAATTATCAGCAACCCATACTCCAGGAAGGTGGGATTAACCTTTCCCTTGACAATTCACACCTTTGGAGATTTGGTTTCCACTTTACTTTCTCCTGTCTCAGAGCAGTTCCCAAATCAGAGGTAACCAGCCTAAGCAATGGGGCAGGCTGGATGTCTCTCAGACAAGAGTGTGGCACATGGGCAGCAAACACCAGAGCCAAAGCAGCAAGGGTGGCAAGGCAGGTGAAACAAGCCCAGTTTATATGTGAGCCTTCAGGTGAAAGCAGAGACTGTTTGCAAAAATGTGTCAAAGTATAAGAAAATAAAAAGGATTGAAAAAAAAAAAAAAAAAGGCTGGAAGTATAAGCTGTTTTAAGAGTTTCAAAATCCACTTTTCTTTCCAAGAGAGGTAAGAGAGCAAAGCCTGGAAACCTGAAAAGTGAGTAATTCAGGAAGCTCTGGTTTTGAACATGGTGATGCTTCTGCCCAGCCCCTCAATCAACCATGGAGAGCTCCAAGAGGGAAGGATCATTAAGGTGAATGAAAGCCAAGCTGCAAGCTGCAGACCCAGCCCTGCAAGGTGCTGGTCTACCCCAAACCAGCAGGATCTACAAGCACACAGAGCCATTTCTATCAAACACCCCGTGCCCAGATGGGGAAAAGCAGATCAGAACAACCAAAAGTGCCCCAACCCTCTGCAGCAGTGAGTGTCATTGCCAAGGCATCCTTTGTGCACTCAACATTTATAAGAGAGAGAGATAAAAGAAGGAAATTTAAAACAAAGGTTTCATTGCAGATTGCTACTTCCTCATTGCTTTATTATTTGTTATTTGCACATGTCAGATAACTGGACTTGCAAATAGCCTTAATTAGAAATGCAGATTACGCTGGGCCAGAACACAGTGGACACTTTCACTGCAGCAATCCTGCTGGGAAAACACATGACCAGTTTGAAAGTCAAAGTTAGCTTCATTTTTAGGCTGTGTCCTGTTCATAATCCAGCAGCTGTGAATAATTCTTCATTCTGAAAGAATTTAATGGAAGAGCTCTGTTTCCAGTAGAACACCCCACTAAAAGAGATCTGCAGCTCCTTTTGGTGGTTTTATGTGTTGAGGTAGAATCAAATGTGGTCAATCCTGAACTTGAGAGCTGCAACCAGAAAATCACTGTGTTGTCTCAGACCTGACAACAGTCTTCAATACTTGAAAGCTTGTCTCCCTGCCCACAACTGAGATTAGTGTGTCAAATAAAAGGTATTACCTTTCCTCAGGTCCCTTGGCTTACTTGTTTACTAACACTCTTCCTAAAAGTGGGACCTCTCCCTCTGAACTTGATGATACATCTAAGTAAGATTACACAAAAGCAGAGTTACCAGTTCCTGGAATAAATGGCCATTTAAAATCCTACTGGCCATTTGATGTTTTGCAGGTGATTCCTTTGAGATTGGTCCATTGCTTCTTTTGGTTTTAGCAATGCCTAAAATCCTCCACGTATTACTCGAGACGTGACTGTTTTCCCAGCTGCTGCTCTGCAATCATTACCAAGTTCAGAAGCAAGCAAAAATGGACTAAAGTTAGGGATGGAAATAAGATGTCTCATGTCATCACACACACTTCATTGTACAGGACACTCACCAGCAGGATAAAAGCTGCTCCAGCCCAGGTGAGGCTCAGCTGCTCCCAGGCAGAAGCTCTTGGCTCTGTTGTACTCCTGGGAATCAGGTGGCAGAACTGCAAGACGGGTGCACAACACAGTGAAGTCCCAGCTTAACCTGAAGACCAAATCTGGGAAAATAGCACTAATAAAGAGGTTGTAGAAAAATATGTCGGGAAAAAAAAAAAAAAAAAAAAAAGTTGCTTGGAGTGATTGGCTATGGATGTGGATATGGGGGATACTTTTGTTAAGTGTTTATTAATCACTGTGACTTAGTTCAGTGTTCACTGAAGAAATGTAAATGGTTCACTAAAGATGAAAATAAAAAGAATGCAACTGGTTTTAAATAAACCATTAAACATGATGACCTGGAGGGAAATATGGATGTAGAGCCAAAAAACCTGGTGTGAAAATCAAGCCCGTTCTCACAGACTCACAATTATACAGAAATCCTCATCTCCACTGGCATACAGGAGGCCACAATTTGATCCCTAGACATGTCACAGCTGTCTTGTGTGACCTGGGCAACCTGGTCAGATCAATTTCGTGAGAAGTGAACCCTGCTGTATGTATCTCCAACTCCTCAGACAAATATTGCAGCCCACACTGAATTCCCACAGCAGAGGTGTAGACAATGATTTGATGCTCTCAAGTAAGGCTGAATTTCAGGTGAAAACTGGTATGCTGAGTTTGTCTAATTTGCACTTGTGTTGATAAAATTTTGCAGACATGAATCAGAGTTTTAAATGTAATGGACTGAATTTCAGACCTGAACCTGGTCAATCACACCTTGTAAATGTGTCATTTATGCAACCACTGTGAAAAGAATTGGTAGGTGGACAGAGGATGAGAAGAGAATTAGCAAATCTTTTTTAAAATAAAAGGTACAAGACTCTCAGCATGGAAAAGAGAGCTGTGAGAGAAAACTCAAGGATCCAGAATGGCCTTCATGCTCCAAAATACATCCACAAGGCTTTGAAGGAAATTTCTGACTTTGAAATTTTCCCTGATTATTTATTATCTACATTTGTTTGTCCAGAGAGGTCTGTTGAGAGGATATGCTTGCTCCAGAGTGGTTTGGAAAGGAAGGAACAGAGCAGGAGCAGGGAATGGAGCGAGCACTGGAAGTGCACAGACACATCATTGAAATCCTGACCTTCCTGAGAGCTCCCGGCTTCCCCTCGGCACCCGTGTCAGGGCCAGGACTATCAAATTTCAGCATCTGCATTGCCTGCAGCACAGCAGCAACTTCTTTATAATCTGTGGATTCCCTTTTATCGCTGCATCACAATGGCACCTGGGCAGGTATTTTTAGAGGGGGGTGCAAGCAGAGAAAGAGAACCTCAGCTGCAGAGGATCTCCTCGATTCAGGTTTAATGGAACTGGTCTTATTTATTACAACTCCTTTTCAATCCAGAATCCACCAACAACTCAACTACTCCTCTCTGCAAATGCAAAAATTATGGGGTTAAACATTTCTTCCCTTCAAGTCAATGAAAAAACTCTTTTTGCCTGTGGTGGGAGTAAAATGCCATTAAAGTTTTCTAATACCGCTTCTAAGAAAAGGTTTGGGTGGGAAGGATAATTGTTGAGAATTTTTTTTCTATGATATCTTACATTGACTTACTGTCAGAACTATTGCACTGTTACAAAATATTTTCCAAAGTCTTGCAATAAAATGTAGCTGGAGATGTAAATAAAACATATAACTAAGTTTGTGACTTTCCAATTTAGAAATGGCAAGAAGGTCTCAGCATTTCAGAGCAATGTATAAATTTGTATCACAGTGCTTATTATCAGGTTATGAACTCATTTTACCCTTAGAAGTGTCTCAAATGTATATACTCCCCTAAATTTCACGAAGTATTAGCTCTAGGTGAGGGGTTTAAACAATGTTTTTCAGATATTTGGATCCACTTAAATTGCTTCAGTGGTGCTGATGCATCTTGGGTGTTTTATAGGGTCAATTTTACAGGGAGACAATCTTATGTGAAGTAAGGAAATTTTAGACACTTGGAAAATGTGAGCAGCCACAAGTTAACATCAGAGTCAGAAACATGATTTCAAAAATGTACTCAAGAATCTCCACAAGTCAGAGTCCACTGGAAATTACATGAAATGCAAGTGGAACTGGCTATGAACAGCTGAAGAATTCTTTACCTCAGGGTCCAGGACCATGACACTTCAGGTTGCTCATGAAAAGCCATCAGGACAAGGTCTCCATGTGACATCATATTTAGCATTTTCAAATGATCATTTGACAAAGTTCTCAAAAATACTTTCCAAGCTTGTTCAACAGAATATGTAAAGGAAAAATCTAATTTATACTCTAAAAGCTATTAATTTCTGTGGACTGTGCCAGCAAACCTGCACAGTTCCCTCTCTCTGGACAGGACCACTAGCTCTGCCCTGGCTGGTGCTCAGTAATTCTCTTTTCCCCCTATCTGGAGGCACCCAGACCCATTTTTTTTTCCAGGAGCTGCTCAGATCTCTGAAGTCTCCCTCTGCCACCATCCCCTGCTCCCAACATGACACTGCAAATAAGCCCCAAGCACCCAAGTAACAACTCAGGCAGGCAGACAACACCAACCTACGGAGAAACTCTCTAATTTCAAGGGAATGTTGAATTTCTCCCAGTAGGAGATGCAAAACTCCTCTCTCAGCTACCAGAAACATTAATTCTTTCACTCTAGAAAATCCTCCATTAGCTTCTATAAATAAGAATTAGCCACCACTAAACTATCATATCCCTGTGTGTTAATAATTCCTTTAAAATTCACATGATTTTGGATATCTTCCTGTCTAACCTTATATTTACTTCTAATCTGTGATTTCAAGGCTTTAACATTTCACAAGGAAACCTGCAGTAAATCTGAGGTTTCAAACAAACGATATTATTGCATTAATGACCTCAGTAAAAGTTTATTTTCAGCAAGACAAAACCCCAAACTTTCTTTCCCTTAGGTCTCTTCTAGGAAGCAGGAAAGAAACTTAGTTTACAATGATGAAGCATTTCTGCTTCAGTGGGGCTTTTGTCACTTTTCCAAAACCCCAACACCTGATATAAGGCACCTGGCCATGGATTGCCCAAGGCATCAAAGTTTTACTTCTAAAAATGAACATTAAACTTCAAAGCCAATTGATCAGGCAGCTTTCTCAAACTTCCAGTTTAATCTGTGATTAAAATTCTGTGGTTAAGGTGGCATACTTGCATAAATTTGGTCCCTAAATATTAGAACCATAACAAGTATTTAGTGGGTTTTTTTCAGAGAAGTGATCTCACTTGGACGAATCTTCAAAGTACATTTAAGCTTATAATTCAGATATTCATGGATTTGATCTAGTGGTTGGAGTAGGTGAAATAACCCTTAAACAGTACAGTGCAAAAAGCCAAACCAAAACCCAAAGACACAAGACTCAAACAACAGGTTCTGTTACCAAGCAGAATTTTTTTTTCTCACCATTTCACACAAGGCTCGATGTGAATCTGTTAGGGATGTTGAGCAAGGAGTATTGGGTGGCAACCATCCTTAACTATGCTGGACTTGAAAAATTGGAGCAGAAAAATGGACTGAATCTATTTTTGGCAGCCCTGTGGGACTGTGACTCCCTATAGTTTTCTGTCCCCAGCCCTGACCTTCTCAGAGGTTTCCATCCATTTGGAAACCATGGATAAAGGAAGTGCTCAGCCCTGTAGTTTGCAGCGCAGAACAGTGGTGATGTTTCAGTCCACCAGGCTGCACTTTGGTGGCTGTGGTGGCTGGGGAGGGAGCCACTGGAGCCGTCCAAAGGTGAGTCATCCTCAGCTCCAAATGAATATAAATTAATTTCTCATCAGAAGCGCTTGAGAGAAAGTTTTGCCCCATGAAGTCAGTCATTGGATTTTCGGACAACAGGCTCCCCACCTGGGAGGGCAGCTGCTCTCAGCACTGGTATTTCAACTGTGGAGGATGGAAAACACACCAGCAGAGAGTTTGTTTTGGCCCCACAATACAGGGATGGCTGAGCTCTGCATCCAGCAGAAGATTGTTGTTCCAACAATGGAAAGCGGAAGGGGGGAAGAGATGAACTCAGAGCAGGCAGCACACCAAAGCCAAAACACACATTGCAGACATTTCTGCTGCGGTGGGATACACAGGTTAAGCCAAGTCAATGCTCTGCAAGTCTAAAAACTCACGCTCCAACAAGCACCAGCCCTCGGTAGACCTGGGCAGAGCAAAGGTTTTTACTCTGGCAAAGCGACCAGCTGAGGGGAAGTGTGAGGTTTTTAATAAGTTGCTTCTAGGAAGATTTAATATCATATCTCCTCCTCTGCTGCATTCCCCTCGCACAGCCTACCCCTCCCAGGAGGCTGTGCAGAGTTAAGTCATTTGGCTGTGAGACAAAGGAAGAGGAGGGTAAAGAGCAACTGGGGGAGCAAAAGAGGAGAGAGGTGGGAAGGCAACGAAGAGGGATGCTCTCCCTGATGTCCCAGGGATGTGAGGGAGCTGCTGAGGGCAAAGATGGCAGAGAAATCACACAGGAGAAGCCACTGGCATAAAGCAGGTTGTCCTCCCCCAGCTCCACACATTAGTCACTATACGAGGATGTCTGGAGCAGGTCCCTCTGGAAAACACAGGCACTGAGATTCCCTCGTGGCAAAGCCAGAGAAGCTGCTCAGCTGTGGCTCACCCAGCCCTGTCAGTGGGAGCAAACACAGGGGTGTGGAGCCCTGACACATTGCAGGGCCTGTAAGTGGCCAGGGGCTGTGTCCAGCTGCTGGCTCAGCCCCAGGCAGGGGAGGTTTGTCGAAGCAGCCCCACTGAGCAGGCCAGCACCCCTGAGAATCTGCCTGCCCTGTTCCCCCGGGATGCACAGCTGTGCCCTAGGACTAGGGTATCCCGACCTCTGCCTTCCCTAGCTGAAGTTCAAGAGAGATAATTAAAGCTGAACAGTGTTTCTTTCCTTCCTCCTCCTCTAAACAAAGGGTGTGAGTTGAGCCTTAGAAATATAAATTTCTTCACTCCACAGAGGAGAGTGCACGTGTGTGCTTTAGCACTGCACATGCCCTGGATTTTATACCTCACTTCTTCCTTTGCGCCTTTGCTCCTTCTCTCTCTCCTTCCATCCTTTCCACTGGCAGAGGCTGAAATCAGCTCTCCTTCTCCCCCATCCTCTCTCAGAACCTTTACTTTGTCCTTCATGCTCTTCCCAAACCTTATCCAACATCCCAGCATCAGCTGAGTTCAAGCTAAAGCACTCAAATATACTACTGTGAATTGGATGCAAACTCAAGCCTGGAAATTCTGCATATCCTCCATGGATTTATCTTGTATCAACAGCAGTAGATATTTCTGTCCCTTCCACACAGGCACACACATGCTCCTGCTGCTCCCAACCCTAGAGGCATTCCCCAAAATCCATCTAAAATTATTGCAAATGCAACACCACATTATGGCTTCTAAAAAATAAAAAAAAAAAGGAGTAAATAAAATAAAACACTAATAAAATTTTTAAAAAAGAAAATAAAGTTAAAAAATAAAATAACTAAAATAAAATAATAAAATAAAATAAATAAAATAGTGAAGCCTTGGAGTATTTCCAGAGAGGAAGGCGTCAGATCTCAGCTGGTAAATAAGATGTTACTGTGAAGCTTGTAAAGCCAACGTTATTTCTCCTTTGTAAAGGCTCTACCTGCATAACATGAAGGGGGCTCAGTGACAGACACATTAAAACACCATTAAACTGTGAAATAGAACACAGTGTGAAAATAGATTTAACCTTCACAGCATATTGATCTCTACCCCGCGCCGTGCCTAAGTTCTTGGACAACTGTTTTATAATAGGTTTTACTTATTTTCCTGTTGCTATTCTGACTTCCTCAGAGGAGGGTGTTATTTCTAAAAGCTCCTGACAGCTAAGGGAAAAGTGGGCTTGTTTCTTAGTCATCGCTCAGTGCTCAAAGCCTTGCTGCTGCCAGCTGCTCCATAAACAGAAATCAGTTTTGTGCAAGTGAAGGATGGGTCTGGGCAGCAGTGATTGCAGTGGGATGGGAGGAGGAGGAAGGGGAAGCGGAAAGGGAAGAGGAGACGGGCTGTTTGCAAGGACTCTGCTGAACAAAACTCTGCAGGATGCAGGCAACCAGGCTGAACCCCAAACACCTCTTGGAAAGGACAGTGCCAAGATTTATTTCAGCGTGCAGGGACACGGGCTGTGTTTGTGGAGATAGGTAAAATAATTGTGCACACATCTGCATATTCAGACGGGAAATCCTTCTGATGAATTGGCTGCCACAGATCACACTGCTGCCAGCCAGTCCCTAGACTTTCACTGGGAGATAGGGATTTCTCACAGTGATGAGTTATGCCACAGGACCTCTGACCCGCCCGTCACCTCCCTCTGACCATTCATCCATCTCCCACAGCCTTATGCTAAGAGTTCAAACCCTTTCAAATGGCCAGGTATTTTTCTTTTTCACATCAGTTCAACAAAAATATGTTCCACCCACCTCTCCACTAGGATTTCCTTTCTGACCACCCCGAAATAAACCCAGCCAGAACGCAGGACAGATAATGTCCAGTCACATCCTGCAGCCCTGAACAAGGGTTTTGTAACATCCATGCGAAACCTAGATAAATTTTGGGGGGGTGTGGAGGGGTTATATTTACGGAAATATTTCTGATGCCTTCCCCACGGTGGTCATCTGGCAAATTCTGGCCTAGCTGGAGATCTCTAAACACATGTGAAAGGGAGGCTGAGCCCATCCATCAGATATCCCTGACATGCTGCATAGAAATGAACCCTCTACACTGGCTGCTGGGCATGGCTGAAGCACCCCTGGAGCAGAGTGTTGGATCCATGTACCCAGACCTTGCCAGTGAATTAGCACCATACCAGACACGTTTGCACACAGGGTTCATGGGCAATTTGCAAATTATCCATGAGGTGGCCGTGCAACTGCCACAGAGGTCACCACTCAGCAAGGGTGTCCAGGACTCATTTCAGAAAAATGGCATTGACTTCAGCAGGACTGGGACGGTGCTCACTGAATTTAAGGCAACTGCCCACTGAAAACCTCAGTGTACTTCCCCCTCTGGTTAAGTCACCCAGTTTTCCACGACATTGAGCATTTCCGTGTAGCATGGATGCCAACCATTCCCCAAAAATCTGCAGTCAACCAAATTTTATGATAAGGTTAAATTATCTCATGCACCTGAACTCTAATAATAAGAATTAAAAAACGGACAAACTCACCGTACAATCTGGTAATAAGAAAGATTATTTCTCGTAAAAATATCTGAGGTTTTTACAGGAGTGTCCTGTTTTGAAATACCTTAATCCAAGTCACACTGTGATGATGGAAATGACTGAACATGTGAGAAAACAGAAAATAATTTTGGAAAGGGATTCCCTGCAAAGAAGCCTAACACTCTGCATGTGCAATAGAAAAGTTGCCAAAATCCCACTCCACAAACCCCCCACTTCCTGAGCACATTCATACCTTGCACTCCTGGGCACTGCCTTTGGTGAGCAGCAGCCCTGCAGAGCTTCAGGGGACAAAGAAAATCCCCCAGAACCACTTCCCTCTGGGGAAGGAGGGAGCTGGCAAGTGGAAAAGAAGTAAGACTGGATTTTCTGTTGCATGGGGTAAGCCAGGAACAAGTGTTGAAATCATCCAGGCTCTGCTGGCACGAGCAGAACGATGGTGCCCTTTCTACTACCAGTGCTCAGTGCTGCAGTGGAGGACAGAACAAGCCACTACTGCAGAGTGTGACCTGTGCAGGAGCTCTCTCCTAACTGATTATATGAAAAGAGGTTCATTCAGAGTGTTCTCAGCAAGCTTTTAACCTAGAGATGTTCAGAAGCTGCCAGATCTTCTGTGCTGCCCCATGCCAAGCCTGGGCAGATGGTTTTTGGCTGCCTGACAGGAGCTGCATCACATCATGCTCCGGGCACAGGCATCTTCTGCTGGTTTGTGATGCATTAACTCACATAGTTTGGGTCTTAATGGGTCTAAATTAAAGTATTTTCTCTCTCCTGTAGCGCATCTGGGCATGGGGATCTCCTAATCCTGACACTAGGAGGATCATTTCCAGGGAACACTGCTACTGTGAGGAATCCTCTTTCAGGGCATCACCATCCTCTCAGCATTAGGGACACCGAGTTTATCAGCAGCATATTTGGCCACTGTTTATCCCTTTCATAGAGTTTTGAAGACTGATCCAAAACCTTTTGAGCTCCACAGGCATTTGATTTCAGTGCACTTCAGGTGCAGCTCATGAAGAGCACCACTTTAGTACAGCAGTGCAAGTGCAAAACATCAACTGTTCATAACTTTTTCATGTAGATTAGTGGTTACAGTTACCTACAGGAATCCTGACACTGCTTCTATTCCCTGAAAGGAATTTACTTTTCCCTGTGCTTTAGAGAGGGCAAACACACTCTCACCAGCGCAGCTGAAGAAGTTGTTTCCATTTTTGATGATGCTGGATCAGAAGGACAAGCCACTCAGCTGTTTGACTTAAGGGGAGGGGAAAAGGAGACTTCTATGCCTCATCCACTCATGGACATTCCCGCTCTGTTTACAGAAACTCTCCAGAAACTTCTGTCTCACCACGCAGTGTCTTATACAGCCCACAGCTCCTACGGACCATGGGAGGGTGGAACAAACAGTTTACCACACAAGCAGAACAAAATGTAAAGACAATGCAAAGGAAAGTGGACAGCTGAGACTAGGAAAGCCTAAATCAAAATAATCCTGGCTGCTTTTTCTGCCACACACTTGCTCTGTGACCACGGGCAAATGCTTCTTCAGGACATGGCTGGAATTTCTCCACTTGCCCTCTGGCCTTCTGATCAAAAATCCAAAATCTTCAGGGTAGCACCTGAAGGTTACTCATTGTGTTTGGATCCTAAAGTTCAATCATTTAATAAACCCATCTAACTGTAATCTCAAGTGCCAAGCCTGAGATGCAAATACCTCATTCAAAAACATATTTTGAAGTAACAGTGACACATGGCTGTGGAAAGATGATGATAATTGTGACTGCTTACATCAAATGGTATTGCCCAAATTGGTATCATATCCTACTCAAAAGGGCTGAACAGAAGCGTCTGGGCCATCACAGCAGAGTTAAAAACAAGCCCATCGAAAATGGATAAACAATTAAAAATGTATTGAAAGAAAAAAGAAAAAGAGAAATCATTCCTAATTAATTCTAGTGCCCTGTACAACCCCAGACTATTTGTAATCCTACAGGGAACATCTTTATTGATCTGGGGGACGCTGCAGCAGACTTCTGATGCTTATCTCAGCATAAAAATAGGCTCTTGTGATGAGCAGTGATTTAATTACATGACAATCACTGCTAACAATGCATGGCGAATACCAAAAATATGCAGAGCAAGAGTGGCAGTGATAAATGCAAGGGAATGGCATTGACTTTCAGTAAAGTCGTCTATTGCCAGAGCTGGAGGGAGACTTCACCCCCTTCCCACCCCTTCTCCTAAGGTTGTAGCTGCTGTGTGGTTTCAGATACTCACTCTGGAGTGAACCGACCACGGGCAGACAGAAGATGGAGGGAGAAAGCAGACAGCCATGATCAAAGCAAAATTTAGCACACAAGTCACTGAATCTAACAGGCTTTTTTTGTCTGTAGGAACATATGCTCTTTCCACTGTGCATCTCCTCTTGAAAATGAGGATGAGAGATATTCTTTACTTTGCGAGGTGGCAGTACTGAGCAAGGGAAAAATATGTGGTTTTGCTGTGCACAGATTCAGGCCCATAAAATCAGTTGCCCTTTGTGATAGTGAGAGATCAAGGACCAGTCAAATCCCATATTCCACACACCATAGCTAGGACAGAACTAGCAGCGTTTGCTCAAGAAATAGAAATAATTTGTTTCGTTTCTTTACATGTGATCTCATTGAAAAAAAAATACCCAGGGTAGAAATAAAGAGTAGTGCCACTAAGACACTCCTCCTTGTGTTCACTCACCACTGCTGAGTGTGAAAGTGAAGTATACACCAGCACCTTTGAAGGCACTGTATCATTACTGGTGAGCAGACTTTGCACTGTCCTGAAGGCATTTGGATCCTTTGGGACTGAAGGAGAATTAAGGGTGATTGTGTATTTGGAAGTGGCAGGCCCAAGTCCTTAGGTTTTATCACCCTTAGTTTGTAGGTGACAATTCAACATTTAATGTTTTAACCCACCATAAGAGCAACTTACCAAAATGCAGAGATCAAGAGGGGAAAAAAAAAAAAAAAAATTCATCCTTTCATCTGCTGAAAATCTGACCACAACAAATCCAGCACAGAGGAGAGATCCCCAGCTAAGCAGTCCCTAGGATCCCTGGGGAAGCATTCCCCAGCACAGGCTCCCTGCCCATACCCATCCATCCATGCCCCAAACCATGGAGGGCCAGGGCCTTATGCTTCCTTCTTGGACTGAAAACCACTCTTTAAATGTGCTGGCTGAGCCATCCCAGCAGACAATAGTAAAAGAGTGAGAAGCAAAATTTGTTGACCATCCAAAGCTGACCACAGCTGGCCCTGTAAGACCCAGAACCAGATGTATGTGCCCAGTCCATGAGACTGCCCTACCTTCCCTCTGCAAGAAGTCCTCAAGAGCTTAGACAGCTGGTTGCACCAGGACACCAGCACCAATTTTACACCAGCAAGTCTTCCAGCTCTCCACTTCCTTCCCCTGCAAGAGGCACACCATCATGTTTAGCCAAGAGGGAATTTGCAGGTGTTCAATCTAAGAGGCAGGAACCGACTGGCAACGTTTGTTCACGTAAAATTTAACAAGAATCACCAGCCCCCAGGTTAAAGCCACACTGAGAACTTGAACTCGTGCCTGCCCAGGTGCTGGTGCTGTTGCAAACACTGAGACCTGGATGCCATCTCCTGCTTCCCCGTGCTCAGTTTCATGATTTATGTCAAATGAGCACATCTTTCATGCAAAACAAAATGATCCTCTAAATTCTCTTGAAATGCTGCATTGTTTTCAGTCAAAGCATCACAGAGAAAAGCAGATTAAAAATGCTATAATGTCAAGAGACTTTTTTTTTCACTCAAATACTATTTCTAAAAGCTGGTGAATATTTACATTAATCATAAATATATCCTTTGCTCACATTTTCCTTGAATTACTCCATTACTGCTGAGGGTCTTCCTCTCTGATAAACTCTCAGGCAGATACTTTGTCCCAAAATCATATTTCACCTGGCTTAATTTACCCAAACTCAGGAATTAATAAAACACTCTATCTGCAACAAACCAACAATAATTTGGAGTATCTCTTCTCAGATTCCTTCTGACTTGGTAACTCTTAGGATGCAGAGGAGCAGATATTCTTATCAAGCCTCTGTGAGATTTACAGGGATAGATGCAACAAGGCTCTGACACATGCAGCTTTACAGATAAAACAATACACAATATTAAAATCAGAACAGGGTTCACTGCTAACACATGCCATAGTCTCTAAATGTTTCCAAAACAGTCTATCAGCTTAGTTAAAGGATGGAAAATCTAAAGGTCAAGGTTTGGATAGAATGTATTTTGTCAATTTTTTAATGAAGGTATCAGAGAAGCCAAATTCCTTCCTGGTGTGAACCTACTGGTCTGATGGGAAAATAACTCCAGTTCCACTTGTGGTAACGCCTGCAGAATCAGGCCCTCCAAATTAAAAATATAAAATAAAACGTAGCCCCATATAGAGCACAGGAAATTAAATGGCAAGCCTCTGTTTTCTAGTGGGACAGCTCTGCTCAGGGCGCTGTTGCACTCTTACCCCAGGCAGGGAATTAGCAGTGGCCAGTTTAATTTCTAGGGGACAAGCAGCTTCCCTTTCCCATGCACAGGGGTGCCAGGTGCTGGTCTGCTGGGCAGGGCTCTCCAGGGGGATCCCTGGGCAGCAGAACAGGGCTGGGCTCTCCTCTGCTTTCTGGGTGGCTCAGGAGGTGACTGAGGGGGAAGCAGAGCTGTGGTTGAAGGTTAAAATTGGAGACTTTCAAGTGGAGAAAAAGGGAAGGTGTGTGGCATTTCCAGCTGTGCTTTACTCAGTTACTTGCTTGCTTCCCACAAGGTGTGTTTCAGTGACTGACTTTTACTAAAAATGAGCCACAGGGAAGCCAAGTCCTCAGTCCTATTCATGAATATTCCAAAAAAACCCCCCAAACCTTCAGCAGCACCTTATGTTTGGGCAAATGTGAGTAAATATTGCATTTGCACATGCATGTCAAACCCAGCTATCTACACACTGTACAGTTAGTGGATGTGCTTCACATTCCCATATCTCCATGATTTTACACTCCAAAAGACCCAAAGTTAGACTGGAACTTCTGAATGGCTTCTGGTCTTAGAGACTTTAGACTGAAAATGCCCTGAAAAAAGTACCTTGAAGTAAAAATGTTAGTTTTTAATTTCTATACCATACATTGAATAGAATAAAAATGCAAAAAGTGATGATTTGCACAGGGAAATGGACACAGAGAGAATTTCTGTTGCTGTAAGAATCTCATGACAAATCTGAATTTAGAGTTGGATAAGTGGACTGTGCAGTCGGTACACATAACCCTCCTTCCCTTTAAGTAGAGCCTGGGAAATCCCAATATACAGTTGTTGGCAGGTGAGATAAGGCTTTACCTCATTTCTTGCTGCAGCAGGAGATGCACTTACACTCCTTACTCCAAGCAAACTCCAGTGTGAATTGTGACACTGCACTGCCAAGGGATGTTCTTGCTTACCTTGTCAGACAGTAAATATTATAGCACATCATTTTGCTAAGGATGTGAAACGTATCTCCTAATCCAGACAAATTAAAAGCATCAGTTTAACCTCAAATGTTTATTGCATTTCAAACAGCATTTATCAAAATAAAGAGCTCATCACAATATATATAGGTACTGGACCATCCAAACCTCTTCATTTGGTATGTCTCCAGCATAAAAATTAACACAAATTATTCTGAAACCCAACATATCTACACCAGAAAAAAAAAAAAAAAAAGAAAAAAAAAAGGAAAAAAAAAAAGAGAGAGAAAGATATCACCCTGTCTCCTGAACAAAAATCAGTTCCACGTGGAAAAATCTAAAGAAAACCCCCCCAAACTACTAAACCATCAATCCAAATTTCTGAATAAATAAACAGTTTTTCCTGCAGTTGAATGTTTTCACTCAAATCGACGATCAGATCCCACACGCCTCCTTAAATATGCCTGACTTTGGTCCTTACAAAATGACAAGATTACAGTATGATAAACCAGATGATAGTTTTGAGCGAGACAATGAGGCATTGTTTACAGAGAAGATTGAGAAACTGTTTTAACAAAAGGGTTCCGTGGACATCTATTGTATGTACAAGAAGGAGATTTACTGGAGATTTTGTAATTTCTACAAGGCTCTTTCCAACCAGCTTCATTAAGTTGAAGTAAATCAAATCATGCAGAGATCTGGCTCAGCCAGAGAGACATGCCGGGAAAGATACAAAATGAAGAAGAACAGACGCGAGATGATAAGCTTTAGAATCTTTGGCATTTTTCATAAACATTTTCAAGGTTTTTAAATCTGTATATTCACCCATTTTCCCCCACACACTCGCCTATAAATACATTATACATGCACTCTTTATACACAACTCTGTATATGCATGGGTACACAAGCACACGTGCAAACAAAGAGGCATTTTTGTGGCTTTTTAAACCAGGATAATCTTTCCTCAATCCTTCCATTTGCAGCTACACGCAGCTTCGCATGAGCAAAATACATTCTTTAGCCAATCAAGTATATGAAAATGTGCCTTGTCCTTATTCAAAGGCACAGTGGGACTTCGAAAAATAACCTTATGTAAAACTACTGGATCTGGCTAATAACCCAGTGGAAGATAGTCTGCTGTTAGTTTCCCTTCTTCAGATTCCTGGAACAGGCCCACAGGATTGTGCTATGGAACCACATACAACTCCATCTGGATCACCAGTCCATAAGCAAGGTTTAAACTATTTTAGCTTTCATTAGATGACTTTCAAAGTCTTTTTTTTTTTTTTTTTTTTTTTTTTGGCAAAAAGAAGTCCTTCTCTCAGGTTTCTGTATTTCTTTGTACTGTCAACGAGCCCAGGGAATCCTGGTGGTAATCCCTGCCTGGGAATCATAAGCAATAACTCCAGCTCTCGTGCTACCACCAATGACTTGTCACTGCCAAAATGTCCCACAGCACCGAAAGGACCAAGGGCTGCAGTATCACCGAATTTAAGCAGGTTTTACACATGACTCTGTGTTTTAGTTTCCCCAGGCAAAAAACCTGACTAATGCTGGCTTTCTGAAATACATAAAGCAAATGCACAATCGCTAAAAGATTGGTAAGCAAGCAGGAGATCACATTCTCCACGGAACACAAAATGGGGTCCTTTCTTCTGTCTTTCCATTGCTGTTTCCACTTGACTTCACTTTTGGGTCCTCTCCTTGTGAAACACCAGGAAAGACTGCAAGACATCAGTGGTGGACCAAAGCCTGCACATTGTTGCACAACCATTTCTTTGGGCACATGTTCTTCTTTCTGCATAAGCACTTGTTTCTTTAAGGCTATTAAGTAGGGGTTTTTTCCCTCTTGGATCTGTAGTGTTGACCCCTCTGGATTTAGACAGGAAAACAACAGCTATGCTGAAGATATCTGATGAGATGGAATTATAAAAGGCAAGCCAACAGAGTCTTTTCAGGTCACTGAGTCAGTCTTTTCTCTTAATCCTTTCACGGCATAAGGTTTTCATGCATCCATTGCCAGCAATGGATCTCTGATGATTCCAGTATACAAAGAATTAACCACAGGCTGGGCTTGGAAAAAAAAAAAAAATAAAATAAAAAAAACAAAAAGGAAAAAAGAAAAATGCACAAGTGCTAGATGAAATATGGAGATACTCTTGGAGCTCCTAGCTCTTTCTGCTAATTATGATAAAAAACTTAAAAATGTACACTGCTTGAAAAATTTTTAAAATGTACACTGCTTGAACAGAAGATGGGTATCAAAGACTCAACCCTCACCCAGAACCCTAGCCCAGAACTGAAATCATAACCCAGAACTGGAACCCTAACCCGAACGCCAACCCGGAATAGGAACTCTTACCCAGAACTGGAATTCTAACCTGGAACCGGAACCCAAACCCTAAAACCTGAACCACTAGAACACAGACTACAACACTAGAACCTCTAGAACACAAACCTGGAACTGCCAGAGCCTCTAGCACCCAAACTAGGACCTCTAGAGCCCTAAAAACACTAGAAACTCTAACCATAACCTAGAACCCAAACCCTAAAAACCAAGCCTGAATCCTAAAACCTGAACTTCAAAACCTAAAACTCGAACCTGGATCATAAAACCTGAACCCTAAAACCCAGAGTCCGGAATGGAGTCACCCGGTTGGAGCAAAAACTAGGACCGGATTTTCCCTGGAGTCCAGAATGGAGTCATCCGGTTGGAGCAAAAACTCGGACCATATTTTTCCCAGAGTCCGGAATGGAGTTACCCAGTTAGAGCAAAAACCCGAACCAGAAAATGGCCAGAGTCCAGAATGGTTGGCAGGAAAACTCTAGAACCCTAACTACAACCTCCAGAACCCAAGGTAGAACCACTAGAACCTCTAACCCTAACCTCAACTCAAACACTAAAACCTGCACTGAAAAACCCAAATGTGAAAACCCAAACCCCCTAACCCCTAACTCGGAAACCAAGCCCTTCAAACCTCACACCTAAAAACCCAAACCCTAAACACCAACCTGAACCCTAAAACCCGAATCCCAAAACCTAAAACCCAAACCCGAACCCAAAATTTGAACCCCAAAACCTAAAACCCGAACCTTGAACACTAAAACCTGAACCCTGAACCCTAAAACCCAAACCCCAAAGCCTAAAACCCAAACCTTGAATGCTAAAACCTGAACCCTTAAACCCAAACCCTAAAACCTGAACCCTAAAACCCAAACCCCAAAGCCTAAAACCCAAACCTTGAATGCTAAAACCTGAACCCTTAAACCCAAACCCTAAAACCCAAACCCTAAAACCCAAACCCCTGAACCCCTAACCCAGCACCCAAGCCCTAAAACCCAAACCCCGAACCCTTAAACCCAAACCCCAAAACCTGAACCCTCCACCTCTAGAACCCTGAACCTCTAGAACCCAGAGTTGAACCCTAGAACTTCTTGAGTCTCTAACCCTAACCTGGAGCCCTAACCCTAACCTGAACCCCTGGCCCATGTTGGCACTGTCCAGGCCCTTCAGCAACAGCACAAGGCGGCTCAGGCTGGTCTCGCTGACGTGGGACACAGGCTGGGGGGCAGGGGCTGCTCAAAGGCCTCCGAGTACAGGACAGAGGCCATGAGGTGGGACAGGGACAGGGCAGTGGCACAAGCAGGTGGGGACAGGTGCTGGGCCAGGGGCTGCCAGCAGTCCTGAAGGGGGACACTGGAGCTAACCCAGACCCCCAACCCGGAACCCTTAAACCTTTCTAGGCACAGTGATTTAACTTAGAAAACAACAGCTTTCATAACTTAATGTAAATCTGTTGGATATGTTAAAAAACGGTTCAGAGCATCTCCTCACATCAGCTCAGCTGATCTGCTGCACTAAGCAGAGTTATCTCTTCCTACATAACACAGGCAGTGCTGCCACATCCAGCCTTGTCTCTGCAGAGGGAAAGGAAAAAAAAAAAGTAAAAAAAAAAAAAAAAAAAAAAAAAAAAAAAAAAAAAAAAAAAAAAAAAAAAAAAAAAAAGAAAAAGAAAAGGTGAAGTTGCACCATCCTCTCCAATTCTCCTCCCCATCCCACAAACTACTTCACATTTCACGCTGCTCTTTTTTGGGATTCCACGACAAAAAAGACAACCCAGGAAAGAAACCCAAGATGGGTGTTTATCAAAAAAACCACATCTTCCAAGAGGCAGAAAGTCTGTGGCAGTGACTCTAGTGTTGTTCTGAGGCAAGAAGGAGGGGAGGGGTGCTGTGTGTGCACACGGAGGTGCTGCATTCCCGAACCCCACAGCATTCTATAGCGCACTCCGCTTCCTCCTGATGGGGCTGGTGCTGCTGGATGGTTTCAATTCAGCGTGCTGCACCTGTAAAAACAAACAGGCATGACGTCTGCACTTAGGTAACTCTAGCTCACTGCAGCGTGTGCTAATGGCTCCCCCGGGACAAACCCAGGGAAACTAAGGAAGGTTCAAAAGTAATGAATCATTTTCTAAACACAGGAACATGGGGGATTAATTGCAGGAAGGATTTGAGAAGTCATGCATCATTTCTTGAAACAAAAATATTAAAAGCAGATTTTTCTAATGAGATACATGGGGTTCTACCTGATTTCAGCGATCTTTTGGGTTTGTTTTGGTTTGGGAGTTGTTTTTCGTATCTTTCTGGCATTAACCTATTAGTTTAATAAACTTCTCTCAAGAGTCTCAATTCAAGTGGATCCCAATAGACAGTAAGATGACAGTTGTCAAAACCATACACAGACCCTGAGATGCTGAAATACTTAATAATTTCAAAAAAGGAAAGTATTCTCCCAAATAGAACCTGGACAAAGCTACCTCCACCTTTCAAAACAAATTCATACAGAATATAATGATTAAAACATGTGTGGTAAACTGTCAAGGATGGTGTAATGTCCAAATTGTCTGTTGTGCAGGACAAAAGTATTCCCACTGAAATTATAGGGAAAATTTGGCTGAACACGCCATCTTTTTCACTCCTCCTCTATCTTTTGTCCAACACATGTGGTTGTAAATGGGTATTGTACAGACAGGAGTAATTTCTAACTCACTGCAGCACCCCAGTGAAATGCTGATGCATTGGTAGTACATAAAACAAAGCAGACAGAGGGGCTTTGCAGCTTCCAGGATGACTTGTCCCTAAAATGTGTGGCTGTCTCTATTTTCAGTACTAGTGGAAAACTCCAAGGTTTGTCCCATCCAAGGAACTTTTATCATTCCTCCCACAGAAAACGGTGATCATTTTCCTTGGAGAGCTCAAAGGATCCCACTATGATAGAAACCACTCAAGGAAATGTTGTAAGTGTAAATGTTAAATAAAGCATAAATAGAAAAGCAGCTTATCTTTAAACATAAACACTTAAAGGGCATATGCAAACCATCACTAGAAATCCAATGGCCTCCATAAGAGCAATGACAACAAATAAAAATATATTGAAGCTTAATGGCTCTATGATTGTTCCTGCTCAGCCTTTTTTCCTCCCACCAGTCCATGGTGAGATTTCTTTCCAGTTATTAGTGCTGCCACCAACCAGTCTGGTGGCCTCTTGAGATAAATGTCACCAGAAGATTTTTCCAACTCTGTTTCTAGCAGATGCCTCAACACTGCATGTGAGCAATTCAGTTTCTGTCTCCAGTAGCATAAAGCCACTACAGGTGAGATTGTGATTCCCATATTCCCAGTGAGTAGCACCTCACAGGGGAAGTGCCAAGATTCACAGAGAAAGGTACAGTGTCAGAGGGATCCTGGGCATCAGGAGGAGGGCCCGGGGACACAGATTTCAGTTAGTTAAAACAAAAAAAAAAAATTCTTTATATTGTGTGGCTTCATTACCCAGCAAGATTATTTTCCCTCCTCCAAGAGAAATAAACAGATCGTGACATTCAAAAGGATTTATTGTTCAGATAATTTCCAGGAAGATAGGCAAGATTGCTGAAGACCATGTTGTTGTTTCAAAGCAATGGGAGAAGAGGCAAGACTTGACTGAAACTGAGGGAGGATAGATTCTGGTTAGATTAAAACTTGTAATTCCATAATGGTAGAAGATTGATCTGATCAACTGTACAGTATTTTATACACGTTTCAGGGTTTTCTTTAAAGGAAAAGATGAGCAGGGCATTGTCCAAAGGAGGCCTGGAGCTCAAGCACAATGTCACAGAAATAATTCCTCCCCTTTCCTCCCCCTATCTTGAGAAAAAGGAGAATTCAGCAAATCCTTTTGGATGGTTATCTCTATCAAAGAGACTATTTTTCTCCTCCCTCTGTACAAATACCAGAGCAGAAAGGTGACAAAAACCATAGCTCAGTAACCATGCTGAGTGATTTTCCTGATCATTTTTAAGTAGGTCTTTTCAGGATAATTTTTCTGCAATCATTTTATCCTTCTGACAAAGGATTTTGGCCCCCCTCTCTTCTAACACTCTCTCCCCCTCCCTTTGTGGATTTTCCCCAGATTCCTTATCTCTGTTATTCAAAAGTCTTTGGCATTGTATTCCCAAACGGAGCACCCAGCCGCTCTCAGTGTCACTCCTTGCCTCTGTTGGCTGTGGCCATTCATTACTTACCTTTTGAACATCAGATGGTACCCTGGAGAGGAAATCTAGTAGCTCATTATTGTCGATGGCATAGGGATTTCTAAGCTTCTTAGTAAATTTATTTATGCCTAGGATAAAAGAAAAAATAAAAAATAAAGGCAACAGAATAACACGACCCTTTTCTACTCCCTCCCTCTAAATTTGTTCAGGCGAGGTGAAAAAGGGAAAGGGAATTCACAAGTAAAAATTAGTGTGAAAACAGTGCCTCAGACTCTAAGCCACACACATGCTCCCTGTCACGTGGAATCACTCACAAGTGCTTCCTGGAGGAAGTTAGAGGACATTATTGATATAGGTATTCTCAACTTTTGGGATCATGTGTTGCCAACAACGTGGTGAAAAGCGATTGCAGCAGAAATTCATTCTGGGGGATACTATAGAGGGAACACACACATTGAAAACCAAGTGTGCTGTTAAATCTGCTACCCTACATGATCAACTGGAAGGCTCCGAAAATAATTGGGAAAAAGTCTTTTTTTTTCCTTCCATCTCTTCAGAAAATGAAAGCTTCCCTTCCCCATTCCTCATGGCTTGTCCCCTTTTTGCAGAGCCACATTTGGCAACCTGATACTGTAAAATCTTATCACAAGGTTTACTTTAGTTTGATCTTTGTGTGAATAATAAGGCTTATTAACTGCAGCAATATCAGTCCATCTCTATGGACTTAGTTAAGCTTCAGTTGGCAGAGGTGGTCCCTAGTCTGGACAGAAGATCCATGGGAGTGTAATATTCATATTATTGTGAAGTTCATAAGGTCTTCTCTTGGCTCTCTTAAGGTCTTCCAGGTGAAGAAAATCAGCTAACCCATTTTAAAGAATAGCAAAAAATTCAAATGTTGGTTGCCTCTGAGGATCATAATACAGCATTCAGTTCCATCATGCCCCTGTCCAAAATCTCATAGTGGTTTCCCTGAAAATTATTTCAAATGTGATGGCTGCTCCAGCCTTCTCCACTCCCTGAAATGTACCTGCTTCACATCTGAGATTCAGTTTTTAAGCCATATACTTGTAGCAAAATGACAACACAATTTTCTGTGTACCTGATTTTTAAAAAACAGAAAATACCATAAGGTCTTTTGAGGCCTTGCCACAGGGTAGTTGTTTAACATGTATCATATTTGAAGGCCCTGTCACTCTAGATGATGTTGAATAGATGTATAGTTTTCATGTACTCACCATGTCTTCCACACAAGAACGACAATATTTTGTTACTGAACTTTTTACTCACAGCAATTTCTCCCCTTTCCTTTTGCCCTTTCGTTTGTTTGATTTAATCCTTTATTTCTTTGTTGCTGTTGCTCAAGAATGGCTTTTTTTATTAATGCCACCTTCTCATTCCCTCCCTTTTCTACATCCAAGACAGCAGCTGATGGCTCAGCCCCAGGGGTGACAGGGGGCCCCTACGAGTCAGAGCCACAATGGGGCTGAGCTTCTGCAGGTCAGTGAGGATTTACCTGCACTATGTTCTCCCCATCTTTCTACCTCAAGGCTGAGATAAAAGTTAGCACCCTAAATAAGGTCATTTGGAGATGCAGAAAGTCTTCAGCAGCTGGAATCATTGAGTGGTTTGGGTTGGAAGGTGTCTTAAAAAACCATCTCAATCCAACGCCTTGCCACAGGCAGGACACCGTCCACTAGACCAGGTTGTTCCAAGCCCTGTCCAGCCTGGCCTTGGACACTTCCAGGGATGGGGCAGCCACAGCTTCTCTGGGCATCCTGTGCCAGAGCTTCATCACCCTCACAGTGAAGAATTTCTTCCTCATATCTAATCTAACCCTGCCCTCTTTCTGTTTAAAGCCATTTTCCTTAGTCCTATCTATGCCCTTGAATGCCATCTCCTTCTGTGATAGATGATCTCACATTTCTTCATAATGCCACCAGGAAAGTTTTACTTTTTAAAAGCTCCTCTTTTAGTTCATGATGTATCTTCATATAAATACCTTCTAACCCATGACAAAAGGAGATGTTCAGTGTGTCCCACTGGGCACAGCCTGTCCTGACTGCCAGGATACTCAGACCCAAAAGGCTTCCAGGGTCCAAATCTACATGGTCCAGCTCTGCAAATACATCTTGTCCACTTCCTACCATTTCCCAGCTGGAGAGCTCCAGCACCAGGGAGCTAATTACTTTCCTGCAGAAGCATAATAACACTGAAAGTAGCTTATCTAGGCTAATGCTCTTCTTGTGGTGCTGTTGGAAACTTATAAAGAACCCTAAGAAAAGCAAATTATCAGATAACCCAGGGGGGAGAAATGGTAATTTTAAGAAGTTCATAACATCTTTATTCACCTCTAAGCAACAGCACTTGTTTGTCTGTGTAACAGGTCGTTTAAAGCTTGTTTGATTTCACTCTGTGGACATATATTGTATTTATCTCATACAAATGAGACACAGTGGAGTACTTACCCCAGATTAAAACAATGTACCTCAGTGGTATAAAATACAAAATAACTGTTGCTGCTGCCAGGACCAAGCAGGCCAGGACAGAGAGGAAAGGCACCGTCCAGTTGAATGTGCTGTAAGGAAAAAACACAGTCCTTCTCAACATTTCTGTTCTTGGACACTGTTTGTGCTCTGCTACCCAATAATAATTTAATGACCTCTTTGCAGTGCTCAGTGAAGTCATATATGCTGTAAATTGCAGACCCTTTGGAAGGTGGATAAGCAGATTCTTACATCTGGATGTTATAATGGATTAAGGGAGATATCTGAGAGGCAGATACCATGATAAGGAAAGAGGAGAGGAACCCTGGGGAGCTCAGTGAAATTGTTAGGCTTGTAAGTGAGTTGTTTTTGTTTCTTCTTCTATGTGTCACACTTGTTACACCTCTCTGCTGGCCACTCAGCTCTCCATTATTCGTGAGCAGATTATCTGATCTGGAGATGGGACTGAGCCAGCTCCACTGGGCCACACTGGAGGTGACACCAGGTGTCCAGTGCACGACCCAGGAGTAGGTAGCCAGAGTTAGCCCCAACAAATAACCTGCACTGGATTAATTATGATGCCAAACTATGAAAGACCAGTTTGAGCAATTTCTCTGTATCACATTAGGGCCATAATATTCTATATAAATCTGTCTACATATATCTTTACATTTTCTTATATCTTTACATTATCAGCAATTCTTTACTACATTGAATATAGGAGGCTGGCTTGGATAAGCTGTAATAAGCCAGCAGCAGCCCAAGCTTCTGCATTCCAACAATCCCCATTGGATTTTTCCCAAGAGGAGCCCTCTTGAAAGGCTCAGTTACTACTGCATTCCAAACTTTGGCCACACTGTAGTGAAAAACAGGATTTTATTTCACTCAGACCTCTCATCTGCAAGTCAATGATGGACTGAAGGTGAGAAGCCACTGCTAACACTTCTCTGAAATTACTTTGTCCCCCCTGTGCCCTTGTAAGACATAACCCTATGCCCTACACCAAATGTTGAGATACCTGGACTACATTAGCCCACAGGTGGATTTGTGGATCTGGGCATCTCTGTTTCACACAATCTGCCTGCTAACTTCATCATATCACAATGATGGGGAGTAGGAAGAAGAGAGAATGAATCTGGACCACTTATCAGGCTATAAAATAAGACAAACTTCCCTTGACAGATAAAATTAATAGGACGCTTCAAGAATTACATTTAAGCTTCAATAGACGTATTAAATATTAAGTAAAAATAGGTGGGAGAGGACCCATCATTATCAATCAATGTAGCTTAAGTTAAAGCAAAAAAAAAATAGCAAAACAGCTCAATTGAGTTAAACTATGAAAACTCCCTATGATTGTGTAACTGGAGTGACAGACGGAAACTGTAGCACAATTCAGTCTGTCACTTACAAAAAAAACTTTGATAGCAATTTTTTTAATGGCACATCACTGCTGAGCTACAACAGAATTCTTCTGAAATTACATTGGGTGTCCACATTAATACCCAATGTGTTCTTTAAGACCATTGTCACCAAAATGAATACAAGAATTAATAGTGTTTAAGTGCTTTGAGCCTTCCTGCCATGCAGCTGGGCAGAACAGTGCCCTGTTCATAGACTGGAATACATCTTTGGGCCACTTCCACCCCAGCTGGTGTGTCTGCCATGGAACCACAGCAATGTGGTTGCTGTATTTTTAGCTTGAACCCAGCTCCTCATTAAAGTGAGGCTCGGTCACAAACCATCACTTTGTGTTCAAAACAGACAACAATACGGATCAATTAAGACTGAGTTATAAAAGGTTTGTGTGTGTTTGTGTGGGGGATTATTTTTCTTTTTTTTTAAGGCTCTTCACCTCCCTCCTTTGTAAGGTCAGGAACACCCTCTGTGCCCCTCGCCTTGCCATGAGACCCTGAAAACCCCCTTTGGGCTTCCAGCAGGAAGCAGACAGCTCAAAATGGCAAAGACAGAAGAAGATCAGTGTGTTGGCCAGAGACACAAGTGACTGGTAACCCCCACAGCCAGGTCAGGGTGGGGAGGGCGTGGGAAAGGCAACACTGACTGTCAGTAACCACTTTCTGGGATGGGACTGGAAAGAAATGCCTGGTGCTTCTGTGCCCACATCTCCAAGCAGTATTTGGGGCATCCGTGACTCCCCACCCCATCACAAACAAGCAAGAGGAGAAATTCAGGCAAACATGAAAGCTGCATCAGTAAAGAACACCACTTCTCCTCCCCTCTGTGCTCTGCAAAGGTTTTTTGGAATAAAAAACTGTAAGAGAAGAAGCAGTAGTGGGACTGGCCAGCTTATGCTGCTGCACCTTGCAGCCATTTTTGGAGCAAGACAATTACTCCACCTTGATCCCCCTGGTTCTGCTTCAGTTCAAATCATGGTCAAGCAAGAAAAAATTATTACTTACTTTTTAATCCTCTCTCCAAACGATGCTATTTCTTCCAGGATGCTTTGAACAGTTATGATGACCTCTTGGACCATTTGGATTCTCTCAATTAGCCCCTTTTTCTCAGATTCCTACTCAAAAGAAACCAGAAAACAAATATTTTTATTAATTTGCTAGGGTGTCCACAGACATTTGGTGAAACAAAGATTTCCAGCACTGCTGATCCATCCATGACCTCAAGTATTTCACTGAGGGAAGGACAGAACAAACACCCTGGGTTTATCACACAGAATTAACATTATTTATATAGATCCCTGTATTTTCTCCCTTTTCCTCAGCACATGGGCAGAGTTTTCTTCATCTCCTAACACAACTTGACTGCAGGATCCCAACCAGAATTTCACACAATTGGATGCCAAAGCACAAGAGTTGCTGAGCACCCCTGGCCTGGAGTGCTGGCTGCTCAGTGCTCCTCAAGAACAAAAATATTCTTGTGCAGAACTTCTAAATATCACTTTTCTGAGCTTTGTAGGCTCCCCACAGCCATGCTGATTTTTGTGTATAAATTAGCAGCAAGATAGTGAATGCAATAGTTTTTGAGCATTCTGTATACAGAGAATTATTCTTTTACTGGGAAAAAAAAAAAGGATCAAAGAAAAAATGTCATATTCCCTTTACAGCGGCCATCTCAACTTCATTTCTTACTGCTTATTTTAGGCAACAACATTACAGGACATTACTACACATGTGCAGAAATAAAAAGGAAGCACAGAATGAATTAAAAATCAAAATTACTTAAATCAGGCTTGAAAACCAGTATACAATTATCGGCATTCAGCATTTCTTTGCCAGCAATCTAACATACATACAGGCATGCAAATTGGCATGGTTGCAGATATTCTAGCAAGAAATCAGCAAAACATTCACTTATTACAAAATGCAGAGCCCTGGACACTGATTTTACATCACATTTAGACACTTAAAAATCAGTCCAATTTAGAAAAAAAACAAAACAACAAAAACCAAACCAACAAAACACTTTGAGCTGTGTTTTAACCAATCTGTTCCCAGAGAGGGGAGATGATGGTAAAGAGCATTTTGTATCCCTGTTCCCTGTGGCCCACACCAGTAAAAGCAGAGGAAAGGGTGGGTGGGAATAAGCAAAGGCCAGAGACTTTTGCACCAACACTGCTGCAATTCTGCCTCTGTACTGTCATCCACATTATTCCTCCATGCAGGACAGAGTCAGGGGCTACTTAAAATCACACAGGGCCACAGAGGTGAGGGCTCCTGCTCCAGCATTTTGGCACTACCATGGTGGGAGTGGCTCTGTATGGGGCTGAGACAGGGCAGCACTCTACAGAGGGTGCTGGAATAGCCTGAGACCCATCCTTAGATGCAGAGAGGCAGGCATGGGAATGCAGCCCTTATACCACTTTGAATTACTCACTGGCCATATCTCTTCCCAGCAATTTCTGAGTTTAAAAAAGCCAGCCAAAACCACCATGGAGTTATCAAGCTCCAGACATCTGAATATTTGCCTTTAGGTTGCAAGTCACTGCACAATGAATAGAAGCAGCATTTTAAATAATCACACATTTGGGTGTGAAAATGAGTATTTTTACATTAATAAAACAACCAACAAAAATGAAACCCTTGGGGTGTGAAATAACCCCAGAACAAAATAAATAAATAAATAGTCAGTTTACGTGAAAATAGCACCAAAAAGTCATTTTCACACAGCTCCAGTTATAATCTCGTTAGGCTCAAATGTAAATGACACATTGAAATGATATTTAACTATTTCCTCACTGGAACGGTACAACAGTCCTTTAGCCATAGCTGGCTTTTTTTCCACCAAACTTGGAAGCAGAACCTGGGCACCAGCTCATGGAAAACCAGACGGTGGGAATTTCATTCTGTCCAAATTCAGGCAGAGAGGTAAAGAAACCACTTCAATCAAGTGATATTGCAGGGCAAGCCTACTCTTGCTGCCCAGAGCTGCAAGGCAGATAATCTACCAGCTCTGTCTGCATCATGCTGACTTCATTTACACGTCCTCGATGGAGCTCAGAGACGTGGTGATAATGCAGTTTAACCAACACAACACAAGTCCTGCTGCAGCCACGAAGCAGAGCCAGAAAATAAACCAGAAACTGCCAGTCCCTGAGTTATGACAACTGCATGCCCATGCTCACCTGACCCCATGCTAAAATCAGCCCTGGACAACAGTGCTTTCAGTTTCTGATGTAAAATATGGCCAACCAATATAAGGGCAGAGACAAATTGAGATTAGAAAACCTTGTAAATAAAATCAGTTATTTGAGAGAAAAATAGGCTGCAACTGTCCCTGCCGTGTGCATGGTGTGCATAATCTGTTGAAAATCCTGGGAATTTGTCAATGTAGTTTCTTTGTGATTGTTGTTTTGTTCTGGAAACCTGCAGTCTAAACACACAGACAGGATTATTAGGTCACTGGTTAAGCAACAGAGAAGCAGACAAACGAAGTACAAAAAATGGGATTTTCCGAATTATTTAGGTTTTGGAGTGTTGTTTATGCTTTGTGAAGCCAGCACCTCACAAAGCACTGTCAGAAGCAGTAAGAGTCCAAGAGGATGACGGTCACTGGACCCTATTTATTAGCAAATGGGCAACTGACATAGAGAAAGCTATATTTGAAATTTGAACACTACCATGTTTGTGAAAAATGTAAAAAAAGAATCTAAAATAGATCTTCCACTAAACACACGTCCACATCTATGCAAGGTCCCACCACCAAGACAATTCTTCTCCATGCTCTTCAGGTATCATTCCTTTCTGATTTCTTTTGGACTCAATGCTTTCACTGCTTGAAAACTGGATTTGGATACCAATAATTTAAGATCACAGCTCAGAAGCTTTTGCATGAATTGAAAACAAAATATCCTGTCTGTTTCTGGCATTATTACTCTAAAACCTGTTGTGTTAACTTCCATTAATTCAAGGCCTTTTTCTCCTTTATTTCTTAGCTGATCACAGCTCTGTGGGTGGACCAAAACTATTCTTCAGCCTCTGGGAAAGAATTAACTCCATCAAAATGAATTTACAACTAAGAATTATTTATATAATCAGTGCATTATTTCAAACCTTCCTTGCATATCCTGATTTAAGAATCCTTCATTTCTATATCAATTGCCTGAACAAAACCACAAAAGTGGGTTTACAAAAGATTAAGCATGTCAGGGGAGGGGAAAAAAAACCATCACCAACCAAGACCCAGCAATTTCAGAAATTAGGTCTTTTGTCTCCAGCTAACATACATCAGCTTGAGCTCAGAAATGAAGACACCAAATCTCTGTTGTACTGGAAGATGCTCCTAGATTTTTCTGTTTCTGAAATATGTAGCAGTTAAACAGGACATGTAAGCACACTTAAAGAGTTACCACAGCTCTGGGATCTCCCTTCCTTGGAAGGAACTTATGCTGCTCTGAGACATTTAGGGTCAGTTGCAAAAGAAACCTTCGCACACCCACAGCATGGAGGGGCTTCCAATGCTGAAGACTAAAAGAGTAGGAATGTGGGGCAGGCCAGGACAGGATGTCCCCAGCACTCACACAGCAATTCACAGCGGGTGAGCTACAACACTCAGAGCTGGTCTTGAGAGAGAAAATCGTAAGAGTTATGGGGGAAGACACTGAAGGCAAAATTCTTCAATCGTCTTCTCTGGAACAAAGGCCAAATGCCACCCGTTAGTGCTTCTTCTCCAGCCAAGCATCCATTACTGAATTCAAAGCTTGGATGGTGGAGATCCCCTAACTTCTTTTGATCATTTGTTTCAATGATTAATAGCTTTCATCTTTTACAGAAAGCTGTTTCCTATTTTTTAAATCTATCCTTCAAATATTTTTCCTCTGGATACATCCAAACCAGCAAGCAACACTCCAAATGCACAGACAATTTTTGCTGTTGTTCTCTAAGTGTATCTGTGATGTATACTGCAAATATCATATGCACACAACGAAAAGTTAGGCTTGAAGCCATGGGTAAGTTCTACATAATACTCACTCACTTGGATTTCATAGAAAACACTTGCAGAGAAAAATCTTGCATGCAACTTTCAAACAAGTGGTATTCATCAGCAGATTTCTGGCGTGCCAAGGGAAACTCAATATATAAAGCTGAGGAACACTTGGGGGCAAAGATGAGGAAAAGGGGAGGAGAAAACATAAATATGGATTAATGCAAAAGGAGGAAGAAAACAGGATACAGGCAGGATTTCAATCAGGAATGAAAATCCTGAATATCTTCAGGGATTGGAAGAATTAGTCTGCCTAGCCTTGGGCTGGCCTAACTTTCAGGATTAGCTTTCTTACAGTAGCTGTCTCATTATGCTACTGCTGCTACAAGCACATTAGGGCAATGTTTTACCAGGATTTATCTAACGTACCAGTTATTAATTCTTCAGTGTATTAGCAGCAAACAAGATTGATGGAAAGGGAAAAGAAAGGAAAATAGCTCAGACATGCATTCCTTTTTGCTCCACTATTATTCTGCTTTAAAAAAGAAACCCAACAAAACATGCTGTAGTTATTTAGAGAAAAGTTGGATTTAATTTGCAACTTGCTCTCTGCTGGACTACAAAATTCCAACCTTACCACTGTCCAGCAAAACCTGTGCCTCAACACCTTAGAGTCAAAATACTCGTCCATGAAGAACTTCTGAAACCAAAAGGATTTTATTTGGTATAAACAGCAGACCACTGGCCACTATTGTCTGTAGGGAACACTTCACTAACGCTCCAGTCTAGCAGCAGAATGAAGCTCTTGTGGGAGGTGGCAGCCATGGAGTGACAGTCTCTTGGTAGCTGAAATGAATTCCAGGCAGAGTTTTGCAAACAGTCACCACAACAACCTTGAACTGGCTCCTGCCTTTGGTGGGAGCCAAAGGCTGCTGAGGGGAGCCCAGCAATCTGCCCTGCCGTGTGCTGCAAAGCCTGCTGCATGTCGAGGAGAGCATTTCCAGGAGGATGGGCATACCAAGGTTTGGGCTGCCAAACTCTGAGCAACTGCCTCGTGCAGTCCTGAAACTGTGCATCACAGGATCCTTCTGTTTATTAACACCACGCTGCAAATGTGCCTGCCCGTGGAAATTCAGAGGATCTGAGCGCACTTGAAATAATTACCTAACAGAGGAAATGCAACACATACAGGTCAATTTATGCTCTCAGTTAAAAAGGTGTGAAATCTGGAATAATTCCACCAGAGCTAACAGAATCACTTCAGACTGGTACGAGGGAGAGCAGCATTGGTCTTAAAAGGACACGTTTGGAAAGCAATAGCAGATCATCCTGCAGCTCAGGCTGGGGAACACTCCCTGAAGGGCAGAAGATGACCACTCCATGCCTTTCTCAGCCATGCCTGCACTTTCTCTGCCTATAACACCAGATGGATTCCATCCATGCACAGGGGTCCAGCAAAAGTCTCATAAGCCAAGCCCTTAAGAAAAATCTCATGTGAAAAACCCTAGGTCGTAATTCAGTTTCTTTCTCTATGCACAGGCATGAAATGCAGGGGGCTTAAGAAGCATTTTCTGTAGTTGCTCACGTTTCCATAGACGTGCAAAGTAACCCAGAGTCCACTGGTATTGCCACAAGTTTTCAAGCAATATCAGCAGTCACAATAAAATAAAACACAATTCAGGTGAGGAACACATGCTTAAGAAGCAACGAGAATCAATCCTGAATGGAGATACAATGTCATCAGTCATCTTCGATTTAAAAAACAGAAAGGGATAGAAAATAAATTTTGTCAAAACAAGTCCTTTGTCCTGGAAATACATGAGACTTAAGAACAATCAAGTGGTTATCAGATTTAAACCACTGGATCATCATCTCTAATCTAGGTAATGATCTCCTGCAGTTTGGTGTACAGGAGAGAGATCTATTCACATATCTGGCCAATTCAACATAAAATTTAACAACATTTTAAATAGCTGGAATTTTTAAGGGAGGAGAACTCCCTGAAGCTCAAGTGCTCGGTCCCATGACCTGCCTAGTGCTACTTAATATTTTTCCAGAGTTTTAGAAAAGTTACAGTGTTGGCTTTTACACACATCTACGTAGGTAATTCTCTCTAAGAGGGAGAATTCTGGAATGCCATAGGGCTGCTAAGGTTTCTCGTGAGGATATCTGAAAGTCCTTTGCAAGAACCTCCTTTTAACTCCTCTCTCCCATCACCTCTAGGCCTATGAATGGGTGGCTCATGGCACTGATACAAGAACTGTGCCAATTTTTGGGATTCCTATGGATAAGACCAGCCCAAGACAATGCTGCTGTGCATATAACACTTAACAAGAGATCATTTAACTTCCAGTTTCTTGTACAAAAAAGCTCCCAGGAAAAGAGCAAAGCAACCCCTGCACTGGGTCTTTTTGCACATAATTTTGTGGAGGACATGGATGCTCCTTGTCAGTCTGAACATACCCTATGTATCAAGGGGCATTTTCAAGACCTTACCATCATTTCTCTTCAGCAATCTTAATGGGGGATGTTGAAATATTATATTGCAATTGTTGTACTGAAGAGAAAAAGAAAAAACTAATGAAATTATTTAAACTTCCAGAGAAGAAAACAATGAGATGATATTGTCTTGAATGACCTTTCCTAAGTATGGGGATATAGCATCTTACACAATAGACTCTTGGTTCATGTTTCAATTACTGACCTTTACTGCGGAGAAAATTAATGCAATTTTCATCGTAATCCACCCGTACAAATAAGATCCATACGGAAGGTTTCCACATGCTGAATCTAACTCAAATGGAAAATGTCAGCTGTTTGCTACTGGATGAATTTGACTTTAATTTGTTCGACTGGAGTCTTTTTGAATTGTGTTCATAAAACTTCGTATATCTTTGGTACCTATTTTTGACAGGGAATTTCCTACATTAAAGGCATTGACTTTTTATTTGGTGGTGATTTTTTTCCACTTCTGGGTTTTTTGGTTTTTTGTTTGTTTTTTTTTTTTTTTTTCCAATACATGAGATACTAAACATTTCTTGAAAGTTGCCAAATAACTTGGCTTAAAGCCATGGTATCATTTGATTCTAGCCAACCAGGACTATGCTGGCTCACCACAGGACAGAAATTCTCCAAAAACACCCCTGAAGAAACAACAACGACAAAAAAAACCCACATAGGAATTGTTGATTTAGTTTTGTCTCTGATTTTCCTTTGAACCAGTTACCAGACCTGAAAATAGCAGTAAATTAAGTTTTGTCTGTTATGGAGATGTAAAGTTTTATTCAGACAATGGAGAAGACTCCAAAGCTCTTTCCAGTCAGCTGCTATGACACAGTCATTCACAGGGTAACTGTCTGCTCTTGAAACTCTACAGCCATTATCAGAAATGAAAAAAAAAAATAAAATAAATAGAACTGGTCAACAATCAGACAAGTGAAACTGAGTTGCATGCAGCTTGTCTATACCTTCTTACTGGCAGACCAAAGATGCCCCAGTGATGTAATTTTAAAACAATCCTTACTCAGCCTGACAGAGCCCAGAGCTGACAGGACAAAGCCTGAACCCCGTGTCCAAGATGGCACAAATCCGAGAAGGCATTTATCCACTGAGGAGCTGGTGCCAAAGGGACACAGCACTGCTTTTACAGCCCTCCATGCTGGTATGTGGGGAGAGCAGAGGGGGAGAGGATGGGGGAGTGGGCAATTAAGCCCTGTCATTTGAGACAGATAGTCTAGGTGGAGGGAGTTAATCTGCTCTTGGGTTTTTGAACTAAGTGTCTGTGTATTTATAATTTGTAAACAGTTCATCTCTTCGAGGGTGTGTTACAATTCCCAGAAGCACGGTCTGTTATGTCTAACAGGCAGCAGAACCCAGAAGGGCTCTGTGTGAGAGTATTTTGATACAGCAGGATGACAGGAAACAGAAACAGTGACCTCGTACACCACAACCCAACTAGCAGATTTCAACTTTGGGAGCTCTTGTATTAGGGAGGGAAAAAAAAATACACAGACTTCTTTTTAAAGTTGAGTTGTCTGTTTAAATGTTGACATTGCGATGAGATAGTGTCATAAAATTACATTTTTCTTACACTCCCCAGAGAGCATTGGCCACCCTCAGACTTGGAAAAGTGACTTAGAATAACCTAATGTACTTAAAGATGCAAGTCATGGCAGTGCAAGCGTGGCCCATCACTGCTGCACAGGGGCACAGTAAAGACAATTAGGGCAATCCTGCACAGCACTGGACATGGGACATATGTAAGGGCTGGCAATTGTCTCTTCTGGCAGCTCTGTGTCAGAATTCCATAGACCATAACAATTTGAATGAATTATGAATTATTACTGTAATGTTGGGATGTAAAGTGTTATCTCCATGAGAAAGTCTGCTGGGGGTGTCTGCTCTGAGAGGTTTTAGCCAGTTGCTGCCAGCTCTCCATGCCAGAGTGTCATGGAGTGTGTGTGAAATGGGGAGAGCGGCAGCTCCCATTACAAAATGGTAGAGCCAAGCCATCAACGGCTCAATGCTGACTCTCAGGAGTTTTACCAAACCTGCACACTTAGTTAAAATAAACCAAGAAAGGGAATGGCAGTGAAGATGTCTGGGGGGAGTCAAAAACCCAGAGTCATTAAATCCATCTTGAAGTGACCCAGTTGTACTTGTAGAAAGAACCAAAGTCATTGGAGTTAAATGTAGGGTAAATGTAACCTAGAATATTTTAGCATTGCAGCAATGAATCTACTGCACACCACAGGAAACAGAGGATTTGATACCTGTTTAATACATTCTTATTTCTCTTTTCCCCCCTCAGCACTTGCAAGGGAAAAACAGGAATATTAAAATAGAAAAAAGAAAATGGGATTGTTCCAGTGAATAGGTTACACCTTTAGGCATCACAAAAATAATATTTACAGGTGTCTAGAACCAGGTACCCACTAAATAGAAATTATTTACAGATACACAGTATTCTTCTGAAAAAGATGCAACTTCCATTTAGCAACTTCTGATGAGCTTCAGATATTGGTCCATGCAGCTGACGAATTTTAGGATGCAAAGAGTAAATTATAAATGAGAACATTTAAACAACTATTGTGTGTTGCAAGAAACCTGTAACTCAGCTGGATTGCCTAAACTTCACTTTATAACTTTGACGGATTTCTGGTTCCTCATTAAAATATAACCACAGCAGAAGAGCAAGTTAAATTTAAATAACTATTCCTATCAATTAGTCTGCTGAGCTTCAATCCTAGGGTCTGTGACTGAGAAGAGTTAAGGTGCACTTGCTAGCTCTGTTATTGATTTACTTCTTAATGATCAACAATTTCACTGTAGCATTTTTAAAACACAGAATATTCAAGCAGAGTCTTATTAACTTAGTATGCAATTTGAAAGTTTCACATTCCCTCATGAACATTTTCTTCCTAACAGCTAATGTTCCTTTGCATGCTGTTGCTCGTTAAATAATTCCTCACCTTTTAGCTTTAAAGTATTTATAGATTATCAGATCCTCTTTCACTTACTTATGTTTTTTCAAGCTGTATACATTAAGTTCTCTTAATCTTTCTTCATATGTCACGCCCTCTAATCCTTTTATCATTTGTCACTGTGGTTTGATAAACTTGGAAAAAAATCCAATGAATTTTTCACAGTGAGAAGAATGAGTAAGTACGTTCCAATAAAATAAAAAACAGGCCTTGTCAATTCCAATTCTTTCCACATTTCAGCCACTGAACTAAAACTGTTGGCTTTTTTTTCCCAGGCTCTGAAAGAAATGCTGAGAAAATTCTAACCAGCCCTGCACAAATCACACCAATTCTGGCCTACCGAAGTGGAAACGCCAAATCGTTTGGGGAAAGTCATCAGTAGGGAATGTCACCCAGCACCTGGAACGGCAGTGAGGGGGGATTGTACATCCTTGTGCACACCTCCTGCAGCCACACACACCCCTGGAGGTGCACATTCACGAACGTGGGCCCACCACAGGGTCAGGCACAACCTGGGGCTGCTCAGAGTCACTTGGTGTTCAGGGCTTGCCACTCTGGAATCTTACACAAACCCACCCCTTCCCACTTTCCAACCTGCCAAACAGCAAACTGCTGACAATTGTTTTCCCAGTTAATAACTGAAAATTTATGGAGAGATCATTTTCTTGTGTTCTCCCACCTTCCCTCTGATTCCAGCCAACACAGTCGTGAGATATGCTTACCTTATCATCTTCATCCTCGTCTTCATCCAAACCCATAAGCTCCTGCAGAAGCAGATGTCCATATTACAAAACACAACACTTATTTTTTAGTGACAGGCAATGTTCAAAAAGCTTATGATACTCCCACAACGTTTCATTATACAATTTTCTCCCACTTCTATTGAAAGTCATTAAAAAACCCCACCACTTTCCCCTTTCCAAAACAGTGTTTTATATTCGAGGACCTTTCTTTTTTGTGGTATTCTGAACAAAGCATGCAAACCCCTATACAAGTTTTAAGTCTAAATAAAGCATTAGTGGCAGTGTCCAGTAATCTGAAGGCAACAGGCTTTCAAACACATTGCCAACTTTTACTATCTGTAAACAGCTTTGTTCTCAGTCTTGCAAATGAACCAACTGGTATGTCAAGGCTGAGGACTCTATACTCAACTTGTTCCATCCCCACTGCCACGACGACTGCTCCCTCCCTTTAGGGCCATTACTGAAACATTAGACTTCAGAAAACACATTAGTACGAACGTAATCAATCTCACATAGAATCACAGAAAGATTTCTATGCAGCATTATTTCCTCCCTTTAACTTCTGTGCTGACAGGTAGGACAGAAAACAAAAGACTTGGCGAAGGCATGGAATTAGGAGCACTTGGCTTTCAACTCGAGTATTTAATAAACTGAGCCTTTAACAGGGCCCTCCAGGTTTTTTTTTCTTGGTTATTTAATAGCTACATTTGAATCTGTGTACTACAAGTTTAAATACAGCAAACATGCAAAGAATGTGAGGAATCACAATAAAAAGATGTTTTGAATTTAGGGTTTCTTGGGGGGTTGGGTGTTTCTCTTTCGGGGTTTTTTAATTTTTTTTTATTTTCCCCCTGAAAAGCAGTTGCATCTAGGATATAAAAGGTACTGGGAGTTCAGATACCCAAATTTATTCTTTGGCTCTCTGGAATACACTGAGCAGCTGAATTAACACTGATCATGGTTTAAATTTCTATAGAAGCTCCCCATATGTAAATCATAAAACATTTTACCAATATTCACGAATTTAGCCTCCTGGCAAATAGATCAGGAGTACAAGGTTAATACTGTTATTCACATTTTATAGCACAGAAATCAGAGAAAATTTGAGGTTCACTTTTGCAAAGACTCTTGCTTGCATTCCTCTGTATACACAAAATGTGTGTGCTGGCACAGAAAAACCAAGGGCAGTGAATATCCAGCCAAGGCCTGAAGAAGCAAAAAATAAATAAATGACTGTGTAAAAAGCATTGGCATTTTGAAGAAAACCTTTTCTCATCTGCAGGACAGATGTGACTGGGGCTAGCACCTGATTGTCTATTTTTGACCTACAGATGGTTAGAATCATAGACACACATAAAAAATGAATCAGGTAATATTAAAGGCACTTTGACTACTTGTTCCATATGATCCCAATCCTGCAAAGCACTTTGGCAGACGTGTGACTTTGCTTATGCAAAATGCACCCCTGAATTTCATGGCATGGCACTGCTTACAGAATGTGTGACAGAAAAAGAGCCAAATTCCTGATGGACCTTCCTTTAGTATTACCACAATTAGCTGTATTTTTAGAAATAGCCTTTTTGCAGTGTCCACCTACATGATGCTCTGCTCAGTTTTTCTGTCTTATGTGAGACTCTTCCTCACCTGAAACATGCAACAAACTCACCACAGGATGAGAGAAGGGGCTGGAAGGCACTCTCTGTGTATTTTTTTTTTCTGGGTAAGTCATTATTCTTATTATTTACTGACTTTTGTATTAAAAACAAAAAACATCTGTTTGCCTGGGATTCTCCCACATGGGAAGTTCTGCTTTTCTTGATGAAATCAAGCAGTCACTGAAGAGACACAGTACCTTTCTGCATTACTCTGGACTTGGCTGAAACTGGAGAAAGGCATTTCTTTTACCATGTTTTCAAATTAAGCCTTCCCTGGTCTGGATAATGCAACTTCTCCTGTTTTCTAAGAATCTTTCCACATGGGAGTGGATGAAAACTAAACTAGGAGCAAATTTTCACACTAAAACTAATAAACCAACCATTGACTTTTTAAATTCTAGGATATAATGCCTTTGTGTAAAATCCACTTGACTCATTCAGGTAAAGGTATTCTTCATGGCTACCAATGTCAATCATCTGTTTGTTAGAAAGAATCATCAAAAGTTAGAAGGAAGCTATCCTTTGACTTCCACTTCATTACTGTATTTATTTCACTTTTAAAAGCAGAATATTATGGACATTCATGAATTTACTCTCCCTTCTAACTCTAATTACCATTGTTATGGGAGTAAAGACAGTGGCCACCATCAAACAACATTTCATATCCCAACAGTAGCACTTTTTCACACTTGGTTATTTCTGTATTTTTAACTTCTGTATTCTTGATTATTTATGTATTTAAAACTTTCTTTCTCCCAAGTTAAAAACCTAAGGCTAAATTTCGGGGGGGGAAACCCATTTGTCTTTTAAGAGCTGGATGTCGGAAGGAGGAATAAAAGCTTTTTAAGACCTCAGATCACAGGACAAGCTTTAAAAGGACTACATTCTCTTTTTGTATTCTATTGACTTTCCTCTTCTGTAAAACATGAATCATTAGTGTGTTGCAAAGTGGAATGACAGGAGGGGAATGGCTTTTAAGAACTTGCTGCTTGGCAAACCTTTCTTAATTCAGCTTAAAAACATTTGTAGTTATTTAGTAAGTGAAATCCTCCTCCTACACACTCTCATATTCTTCTCCTACTACTCCGAACAGTTTATTGCTTTAATTGAATAATGAAAATTGAGAGAATTGAGGTTTCTTTTCAGTAACTTTGAAACAGAAGTGCTACACAACCAGCTCAATGCCATTAAAAAGCTTGACTCTCCGCTCAGGGGCAAACTGGGGCTGCCAGAAATGTTACTGCCACTCTACTTGCCTGGGCATCCTGGGCATTATTGACCTTCCCTGTTGTGACGAGGGAGAAATTGTATGCAAAGAGCACCAGCAGAGCCAGAGGCACCATGTACAGCTCCACAGTCCAGACGGTGACCACAAATACCTGGGAAAATACAAAAAGTGTTGAAGGAGAGACATGTAAGAAAGGCTGTCAGTCACTGTCTGCACATTCTTCCTTGAATCTCTGCTAACCTCATCCAAATTGTTATTATTTTGGCACAGAAATCTGCTCCCTCTATCCTGTGTGAGTTCCTTAGGCCGCTACTCGTTGGCTTCTCCTCCCCCTGTACCTGGGGAAGGAAAAGGCCACGAACATGAGGTCAGTCCAAAGGCTTTCTCCACTCCTTCCTGGAACCTCTCCAGCCTGAAAGCCTTTTGTCCTTAGGGCTGCTGTACAACAGATGCACTTAGAGAGGTAAACCTGCTCCACTCCATCCAACCCTAACTGCCAGCGGGTCATTCCCAGGCTAGGGAAGAGAATTTTCCTCTTGTGCAACAGGAGCTCCCTTGTCACTGCAGAGGGAATGATCAGCAAATGCATCTTCACCATTAATCCGCCTATACTCTTAGCACAGCAGCACAGAGAAAGGACTGTCATCTTGTAGGAGGCAAGGTTTAGGTTGCACATGATGCATTATTTTGGAAAGGGTCCAGTCAGCCTAGTCTCCATTCTCATACTCTTGCTGTTTTTCAGCACAGCATGTTCTGATTTCACTGGTTCTTTGGAGTCACTTTTCCTAAAAACCAGTATGAGTCTGTGTGTTTGGACTGGTATCTGACAAAACCCACTTAAAGCAAAACCAGAAGCCAAAGTGGAAAAGCCAAACACACAAATAACATGATGGGGATCTAAAAAGCACATAGGATTTTTCAAAAAGAATGTATCAAGCCAAACTGCAATCCTATCTTACAAGTACCAACAACACCTGAACAGACTGCAAACTTGGAAGGGTTGGCAATGCAAAGTTAATAAACTAAATCCAGAACTGCCATAAATGTATGTTGTGATCCCATTTCCTTTTCTACTCATACATAGTGTTTCCAGAAGAACTGCCTAATGCTAGTAGCAACTTGAAGCTATTTTAAGCAATCTCCTTCAAAGACAAGGTACAAACACATTTTTCTGATTTTTCTTCCCCCAAAAGAAGCTGGTTAGACCAGAAACAACAACCACACTTTTAGAATAATACAGGTAAATGGAAATGAGTCAGACCCAGTAAAAGCATCTCAAACAACAACAAAGGAAAAACTCTGTGGGTGATGAGGAAGCCAAATCTCTACCTCCCCTCATCCTCGGCCTGCCAAATACTACATATAAAGACAATGCTGGCAGTTGTAGAATGGGATATTTATGGCAATGTATTTTGCGTTATGGACCTGAAAGTGTAACCACACTGTGCCAAAGAAACACTTCCCATTGCATTCAGCAGTGTGAGAATTTACACCCCCACAAGACAGCAGCTGTTTTAACTTTTTAAACAAAAAGACTTGTCTGACATCAGACAAATGGCCAGTTAATACCTACCATGGGCCAAACACAAACCAGGAAACAATGCCTGTATCCATAACCTTGCCCAAACAGCACTCACATTTTCTGGAGTGTGCCTATTTCATGTTAGCTGTTGCTATGCAAGGAATTAGACTGTCATCTTGTTTCTGGCATTTGTTGGCCAGTAAAGCAATCTTCAAGATATATTCATTTATGAAATGGGCTGACATCCAGGCAATAATAAATCCCCATGCTATTGATTTGCAGCACAGGAATGTGGAAGACGATTTGGTTTTGGGTTGTTTTTTTTTTTTTTTTCCTTTTTGATCCTGTTTTTCAACATACTAAAAAATTAGAAGCGATAATGATTCACACAGCCACATTTAGTATGTAAGCGAGGCAACAGAAACACATGAATCCAGGCCAAAAATTGGCACTTGATTTGTCTTACAGGAGTCTTGCATAACTTATCTAATAAAACCTTCAATAATTTTGATATTCCAAGCTAAAACATCTCCCATAAAAGAAAAGTTCTAACCTGAACAAGTTCCTCTGAAGCTATTCCAAGTCCTTTGGATGAATATATGCTTGTCTTTTAAGACAAAGTGAAGGTGATAACAGCTTCTGTCCTACCCCAAATGCCACTCCAAAGAACAAGGAACTGTTACTGTATGTATCTCCACAAAGGTATCTTTCTCAAGTACACACAGATTAAAAAAAAAGACATACATATAAAAATACATCCGATCCTTATGTAAATTCCTTTCATAGAAATTCCTATTTCCAGGTCAAAGCATTTGCTTCAGCCCATGGAAGGGGGTTGCATTTGCACCAACTCCCTGGGGCACGTGCAAACTCAGCCTTCTCCTGATGCAGCAAAAAGGCCCCACCAGCAGCCAGGCAGGCAAAGTCCTACAAGGAGTCAATGAAGCTCTTGAAGAACCTCTCTTCATTCACTCAATAGCAGGACTTGACCCAATTTTAGTGCATCTGTCACCATCCTATGTGAACATCACCCTGCTCGGCTGCAAGTGCAACACAACCTTGCAATCACAGGTCATTCAGGCAAGCTACGAAATCAAGACCTTGGTGATTTTAGATCTTACAGTACATTTTGTGTATTATTAAGTTTCAGACCTCAAACAAAAACTTCAAATTTAATTACAAAATCTCACTGTAGGCTCAATGGGTAGCTGAGGCATGCTGTCTCTTCCCTTCTAATGCTGCCTGGTTAATCAGCTGCTGAGTTATAACTCAGACAGCGAAGCTTTGATAGAGCTCCCACATCCTCTTAACAAGAGCTGCTTTGCTGCTATTGCCACAGTACAGGGAACTTTCATAACTGTGACATGACACAGACACAAGACAAAATTGATTTAGCTATTCAGAAATTATTTAGCCTCGGAGGTATGGGAAATGATTGCTGTGAACATACAGTACATAATAAAAGTTCAGAGTGTGTTTATAGAGCGAATAGAAATATTTCTGTTGTTCTAACAGCCTTTTGAGTAGTTCTGCAGCATCAGTGTTCAAAGCAGATCCCAAGCAGGCCCATGTCCTACTTCATCAACTTGCAGGCAGCTCCCTGACACTGACCACAGGCACCCTGTGACACCGATACCCACTCCCCAAATGACAAGGTCCTCAATCATGCATGTTTTCACTCTCTCCTCAGTGATACTTTATGCCTGGGAGAAGGTCTTGAATTATGCTCCCTAAATTATTTTCTTATCAATATTTTTTTTTTGCCAAAACTCAAGAATGCTTCAGCTGCTGATGTAAATAATGGCTAATGCAAGGAAGAGTATCTTCTTGATTTCTTGCCGTCCTCAGTCTGCCTTTTGCCTAATATATAAACTAGCAAGGGAATCCATTAACAGGCCCAAATCACTTTCCCAGTACCACAGAAGTCAGGGACACAAACCATGGCCTTGCTTCAAACGATCCAGTTTCAACAAGCCACTTCTTTTTTCAGTGTTTCTGGTTGTTAGACCAAGTCCTGTCAGACACAATCCATTACATAATTGATACTGTTTCTGCTGGGCTTCACACTGTGCATGGGAGAAGCTAAAAGCACAGCAGCCAATTTCTAAACTAAGAGTTAAAGTAGTAGCAACGAGTTTTCTACAGTACTCCTTTTAATGCAATTTGAGAGTACAAAAGCCCATTATAGAAGTGAGCACTTTAATTCACAGCATTCTAAAACAATGATGAAAATAGAAGCAGGAATGGTATAGATCTATCTAGAGGGAAAGAAAGAAAGAAAAAAAAAAAAAAAGAGCTCTTGAAACTAATATTTAGACTAGAGCTGTACCTAAAAGACAACAGCAATATCACAGCCCTGGAGAAAGGACCACTTGATTTCAGCTGATTAATGTGCTGCTATTTCAAAGGGCCTAATAACTACAAGTTAAAGCTCTGGAGGTTTGGAAGCCGTTTCATCTGAAAATCATTGAAGAGGGGTCCAACTGTTCCTGTCAAGAAGCATGGAGTTTGAACAACCATAAGAGTGGCCCTTTTGACAGCAGTACAAAAGATGAGAGAAGGCAGTCTCAACTGAAAGTAAAAACAAACCCTTAGAAACACGTTTCAAATCTGGTTTTTCTGCCGCTCTGGTTCCAATTTAGCATCTGACTATTAAGACCAGATTTTAGACGGGTGTCTACTAAAATATGCCCATAAAACATTTGTCACCAGCAAACCCACAGTCATGGGATAGAACAGTTTTAAGAGGCTTAGAAACCTAGCGTAAGATAGGATTTTCTGCGTCATTTTTCTACAGAGTAATTAAATTTTTTCTAAGTGTAAAATTAACAGGCGCTTTTTGACCTGACAAGCCTTTGTGGTGCAGTGAGAGATGCTGTGTTGTGTGACAGAATAACTCTTGGACAACACCAAGTGATGGGAGGAGAGTGATACATTCCATCAGATGGAAGAAATAAAAGTGAAAGGAGATTAAATGCATGCAAGGAACCTATGGTAAAAAGATATTTTCTCGGCCAGGGTAAGCTCCAATGCTAATGAAATGCCTCATCAGCAGAGCTGTGAAAAATATTGTTTGAAGCTCCAAGTTTCAAAACCCACAATTTAACTGAACTCTAAACTTCTAACAGCTTCATCAAAAGTTTCCTTGAGATTTATAAACACGTTCTGTGTAACTCGTGATGGCAGGAGAAGAGCTTGGGCTGATGCTGCTGTGAACGTCCATGTTTGGTTTTGAACTAAACTAAGCTAAACCAAATCAGTGCATTGGATTTGAGACAGAAAGACCTGCTCCCCCTTATTTACAGGGGAGAAAAATTCTGCATTTTTAACTTATTTCTGGGCTGCACAGTTTCAAGTTGCCATGTATGCACAGATAAACTCTATAAAAAAGAAGAAATAAACTTTGAGAATAAATATTCAGGGACAAATTCTCTATTTTGGGGGGGTTTCTAAGCTTTCAGTCCCTCTGCTTCAAACAAAATACAGGATATTAGCCAGTAACATAAGACACTGGCTCCCCAAAAGGGCACTCAAATCCCTTGGAGGCAATAAGCCTGTCGACAACAAATTATTTCTGACAGATACTTATTCCTGCCCTTAGACAGGGAGAGTACAAGAGTAGAGAGAATGAACGCTCTCACAGAGAACAGTGCATTTGTGCATATGTGCATATATAGCTGTGCATATGGAGACATCTCTTCCAGATATGGGCAATATGGATGCAGGAAAACAGCAGTGCTGAGCTTCCACTGACAAAAATCAGGGTGCTTGGTGAGGGCCCATCCTGATGGGACTGCAGCAATGAGGCCGGTGCTCTTGGGCTGGCTTTGCATGGAATAATGAGAGTATTATAAAAAATAGCCATTAAAAAGAATGGAAATTATCTTAATACAGCCCCATCTCAAGGCACAGCAAAAAAAGGTTGAGGAAACCATGTAGTATATACTTCCCACTAAAGATCCTCTTCCAAAAGTGCATTCCAGAGTCGTTGTGACTGATGCTCTCCTTCCCACATCCACCTGATGCTCCCTCGCCTCGGAGCGTGCTCTTATTGCGCTTCACAGCCACGAAACCGGAGCTCAAGGAGGGTGAGCAGAGTCACTCCCTCATTGCAATGCAATAATGGAGAACGTGGCAGGAAGAGAAATTATACTTAAATAAACCAGCACTGGCAGCAGAAACCTATTTACTTTAGATTCAATTTGTTTTTTGTGTCCCTGGCAGAAGAACGTGGAGCATCTCAACAGCAGCGCGGAACGTGCGTTGTATTGAACGGCAACGACCAAAATCAAAAATGACCTGAAGGAATACAGGGCTTTAAATATTTATGCCACATTACAAATTATCTCTGCATTGCTCCACACACCAGCATACAACGTACTAATTTTTTTAAGGGTGTACCACAAGGCAAAAACGCTCTTTGAAGCAAGTGTAAGCACAACCGGAATCCAAAAACAAAGGCACAAAAAAATCCACTTAAACATCCCAAAAGCCAAACCAAAGAATCAAACTGTGCCCCAAAAATCCTCAGTCTGCCTAACGTATGACTGCACAGAACCAAGCAGAAATAAAGAATATTTTTTCACAATTTCTTACCACGTGCATCAACCTAATGGATTTTTTCCTCAGATAATGCTTTGGATAACAAACAACAAGCCATGTTTGCCCAACCCTGCAGAGGCTAAATGACACAAAGCCATGTCCTGCTGCCATGTCCACATCCCAACTCTTCCCAACTGCATCTTGCTGGGTGAATGGCCCAGGATGAGCTCAAGGGGGAAAAGGGGTCCCAGCTTGTTGGGAAGTACCCAATTTGTGCTTGACAATTTACAACACATGTGAGGATTCAACAAGAAAAAGGAGTAAAAGAATAAAGCCTGTGGAGGACGGGAAATGCTGATCAGCACGGTCAAAATTTTACCAAATATTCAAAAGCAAAAGAAAAAAAAAACATGTTCCCCACTCCCAACAAAAAGAAGAGATGCAAACCCAACAAAAATAGTCCCAAAAACATGTGAAAAAACTCATACTGTCTAAGTCAATATGTGTTAGGGCCTTTTTTGTCATTGCCTGATTTAGACTCTTCAGGGGGATCTCATTTTCTCTGCTGCTGGTAGGAAGTAGAGACTCATTTGTGTTTTAAATGAAAGCTGTGATTCATGTGCAATCACAGGACTCTTAAGAAATAGTGCTTTAAGAAGAAGCATGTTCTGCAAAAGTCGCAGAGAAATCAGAAGAGCTGACAATATTGCAATCTGTTCTCCACCATCCTCTTGGGACACTGCCGTCGGAAACTCCATCAGGGAAGGTTGGGAAGCTACACTCAAGACTGCAAACACTTACAAAATGTCCCCACTCTGAGCCTGAATTGCTGTTGTCATTAACACGTTCAATGGATTTTTCCCCTACTCACAACAATGCCTGGAATCAGAAAGAGATAACAACAAAACCAAAACTGAGCTAATTAAAAAGTGACAGTTTTCTTTTATTCTGATTATTTTCGTTATGTTAATGAGGTTACCCAGCCCAGAAAAGTGGAACCAAGATCCACGGATATATTTCCGTAATGAGGAGGTCACCGAAGAGGCACTCAGTCTAAATTTATTTCACTCAACTTACCACTTGTAAAGTCTGTGTGTAAGTTAAGATTTCTGTATTGCATTCCAGCTATTTGATAATAATTGCCTGGCACATTGGTCAGTGAGGATGATAATTTCCAACACGAAGGGGTTCATGCCTGGGGGTGTCACCTCTGTCCTCTAAAATGTCCATTTAACCCCCAAAGCCAATGCCCATGAGTCTAGTGGGGGCCCCTGTCCAATTTTCTTGTGGTTCCTAGTTTATCCCTAATCCCTCAAAGAGGTTAAAATAAAAACAGCTACAACACGAGTTTTGGGTTCTATATTTATGTACATACAACAGTTTTAGAGTAAAAGATTTCAAATCCTTTTAGGCGGCAGACACTGAAGAAATAGCTGTTTGCCAACATGCTGACTGGTCTAATTTTTCCCTCATGCTTTTATCTAATGTATTTTATATTTTCAGTGCCAAGTAAAATACAGTTAAGACCCTCAAGCAATAAAGCTTAAAATCAGGGGAGAAAAAAAAAAAAAAAAAAAAAAGGGAAGAAACCCCCCCCCCGAGTTTTGTACCTTTTGGGGTAATCTTCCGGGGATGGGCCAGGGGAATAAATCTACATGCTGTTTCTAAAGGGGTTACTGTCACATACCAAGGTGACTGGAGAAGATCCCAAAACAAAGGGGGGGTGACATGCAAGAAAAAAAAATCTGTTGTTTTATATCATAGATAAATTAAATGGTCATTTTTAATTCTAATGTTTTGGTTTGTTTACGAGCAGGGTCACAGCTCTGGAATTATTCTCATACACAAAGTTACAATCTATTTGCAGGGAAGACAGGCATCATGCAAGTTAAAAGCCTGATCTTATAGCAGATAATTTTTCCAAAAAGCATCAGAAAAAAAAAAAAAACAACCCACATTTGTGCTATTTAAAAGAAGGCAAAAATGCAGGCAAATGTTATCTATTCTGGATAGGGCAAACACCTTAAAAGGGTAATGAAAAAAATTATCATTGGCTGAGCTGACAAATATCCACTTATTTGGAGATGTATTTGCTAACATTTTGAGAAACATTAGCAGCAAGGGACAGATGGTGATGTAATTGTTGAGCAGTGGAAGGAGTGGTGGTGGAAGTGCTCTTAAATTTGGGCTCTCAACTGGATTCCAATTGGTAACGAATGGGAGTCTTAAATGATATGTTTAAACTACTTTAATGACTCCTCCTTCATGTTCATAGTGTAAATTAGAGCTGAATAAAGTAAAGGAAAAAGGGCTCTCTAACAAAGCAAACATGTTAAATTAGACTGTGTTCAGTGGGAATCACACATAAGGTTACTTCACTGGCATCTCCAGCTATGGCACAGGGAAAAAAGAGAAAAATCAAAAACCAGGTTTCTAGAGCCTGGCAGTAAATGAGGAATAGATGATTGTAACACCATTGGTTCAAAACTGCCTGGTACTCTCTTTTCCAAAACCTCCAGTTCTAAAAAAACAGTTCCAGACTGAAACAGAGCAAAGAAACAAAAAAAAATTTAAAAAATAATAATAAAAAAATCCCAAACCAACAAACCAGACCACAAACCCAGAAATCTAAAAACACCTCCACCAAAGCATATGTAAAGCAGTGACATGATATCCTTTCAGGCAAAGAATTTCAGATTATTTATTCTCTGTCCTTAAATTGGACTTGGGATTCCCCAACACAGCCCCATGCCAGAGCCCAGAAAGTCTCTTCATCTGCCTGGGATAGATTTCCCACAGTGAAGAGGAGAAATGTAGCTCATAACTGAACCCCAGCCCTCCCCACACCTGACACACCAGGAACAGTGTGACTGCACAACACTTAAACAATTGCAGCAGGTTCATAATCTGCAGTGTGACAAAATTGCTGCATTACAGAACAAATGCATGAAGCTGACTGAGGCTCACTGTAATTATACCCTGGATATGTTACCATTGTAAGCTAACAGCAGTGACACACAAAAACACCCCCTGTATATTGACAGCATGACTATGTAATAGAGATTTTCCACTAGCAGACCTGTAGCATCTTGCTTTCCAAAACACAGAATAATCTTTAAAAAAAAAAAAATGTTTTTTTAAAAATTGCAAGACTCCCGCAATTTCAGGCAGCTGTTCAGGTAAAACTAAAGCGAGAAGATTGTTTATTTTAATAAAGCTATTATATGTGCAACTCCAAATTAGGAATGGCAGGAGACTGGGGGATGCCTAAACCATCACCACCTGTTTGCCCTGAAAATCAATTAAAGTCACACTATCACAGCAATCCCTTCCTAGCTAATAAAAGTTATACAGCTTCAACATGCAGCTTTAGGTGCTTTGTGGGAATGTGCCTGAAATCTAAATCCTGAGTCTCACGTTACTTCAACACCAAACACAACTCTGAACCACTGTAAAACTTTCTTTTTTGGGGGGTTTGAGAAGGTGTTAAGAGAAAAGAGATCCCAAAATACTGTTTTGATGCAGCGGATTGAACTAATAATCAGCAAATTCTAACAATTCAGCCAAGAACATTATATAGAGTTTGAAGTAGGAGAAAACTGAAGTCCTTTATGACACATGCCTGTTCAACATATTCTGTGCTGCAGAACAGATCCAACTTTACAAGTTGAAAGCAAGGGCAGTAGAGACATCCCAAGTGTTTTAGTAATTAAACGAATATGCATAATGAACCATATGCCCAAAGGGCCTGTTCTTCATGTGGGCCAGATTTTTGTTTGAATTTTTAATTTTTATATACAGATGAAACATTTCATGTAATATAGCAACAGTGCAAAGGAACATGCTATGCAGGAAGGGAAGGAGGAACTACCCATCTGAGAACGATCAGAATACACTTGATGAATTCTGCTCCTCAATTTCCGATTCAGAGCCAAGAGGGCTTTAAAAAAAAAAAAAAAAAAGAAAGAAAGAAAAAAATCCTTTTCTCCTTTGAACAGCTGTATTACTCATCTGCTCAGAGTCTAGAAAAAAAGCATAAAGCATTTGAATATATGTATATTTATACAGGTCATATTTATACATTTATGTGTGAAATGGATTCGATAAACCAACACATTTAGATGCTGCAAGACTAGCAAAAACACAGACGCTATCAAATTGAAAAGCTCCTGATCCACCAGAAAAAATAACTACAGGATGGCTCTCTGTTCAGCAGGACTTGTCACATTGTGTAAGGTGCAGTGAAACAGGACACACTCACGTCTGTCTGCGAAACAGGAACGGGCATTTTGAAAAAGATGGGTCAACTTCCAGTATTTTAAGTATTAAGTACTATTAATTAGGTATTATAATTCTTGTTACAGTAATGTTACCCTACTGTGAACATCAGGATACCAACGGCCTTGTGGCAGAAATATCAAATCTGTCAAGTTCTCCTGGGGTGAAGCCATGCTTCTCCTTTCTCAGTAACATTTACCCTTTTTTCCCATCCTTTGCCCTTAAAGTACTTTCCAAGCAAAAGCAGCATCCTTCGCAAACATAAGCTATTTCAAAAATCCAGACTGCCAAATAATGAACCGGTTCTTTTAAGTGGTTCTGATCTACTGGGAAAATTTCTATTTTGCTTCAGAACATCAGTGACGGGGGTCAGGTACTTGTCAGTGTGGACATTCTGGTTCAGAAGCAGAAAAAAGCTTTCCCGCCTTGAGCTTTACCAGAGTAAATTTTTGTTTCAGGCTTCATGGACCAAGAGAACTCAAATGCTAACTGGACTTAGTGAGGGAGAGGAAAATTTTGGGGGTAAATAGCAGAGTGTCTCGCAGTAGCTGAGGTGTGGCACTGCCCTGGGATGAACAAGCTGTGGCTGTGAGTGCCAGACTCGGCCCCACAGAGATGTGCTGGGGAAGCACCAGCCCAGCAATAAGGGATGGACACCACAACAACGTGAGCACTTCCGAATTAAAAGGGTGACTTTTCATCAAATTCAGCAGGTAAACTTTTCATGGGACTTCAGGAACTCCTATAACCAAAAGTAAGTGGCATGGCAAGGTAGGAGCAACCCTGGTCTCAGGACTCAGAGTATTTAAAAGCTGAAATAGTTGTAAATAGTAGCATTCATTGCTCTCAGTCCTAATTCGGGGTCTGTGCTTTGGCCACTGCTTGGTTTGCATGACCTAGTGGTCTCCACGGAAAGACAGATAAACTTCAACAGCTGTCAGAAGACAAAAAAATTGACAAGGAGCATCACCTTTCCTGACTGTTTAAATCCTTTAAGGAAGTGTTGGAGCAATTAGAGAGGGAGTTTAATCTTTGCAGAGTGCATTAACACTCTCCGACCTCCCAGACAATAGATCAGACCTCAGACACATAATGCTTCCCTGAGGCTTTTTAACCAGAGCATTTGATCTCATCGCCACTCAGTGTGTCTTACTGTAGGTATCAGTGTGTGAGACAGGACTCATTGGACACTAAAGGACCACTGGCTCTGCCAGTATTCATACAACTTTCAAAAAAGAAAGCAGGAATTGCTTTCATTGCAATGCACGCTGCTGCAGAAGTACTACTTCCCAGAAGAAGGGGAAAAAAAAAAAAAAAAGAAAAAAAGAAACAAAACAAGATTAAAACCATCCAGAGTAGCTCTGCAAAATGTCTTCATTTTTATTAATCTCATATTTCCTTTCTACTGCCACTGTTTATTTCCCAGCTTTGAAATATAAATCTATTTCTAAAAAAAAAAAAAAAAAAAAAAGGTTAGATTAGTTGGGGTTTTTTTTTCATAGAAACAGTTATCTGATAATAATTTCAAAATACTTCATTTCTTAACCCCTGCAGAGGGACTTAAGGGAAAGGGAATTAGGAAGACAGGTCTAGTTTATTAAGGAAATTGAAATATATCATTGCAAATAATTTTCCCAAATGTGTACATGGAAGTATCTGGGGAAGTTTTCTTAACTGCTAGAACAAGTCATCATCTCATTCCTGATGGGCATGTTCAGTTAAAAAAAAAAAAAAGAAAAAAGCTAATATCACTGTATCAATTATGCATTTCCCATTTAATATTCTAAACATTTTAAGAAAATTTGCTTAGTGCAAATTTTTAATGGAATTAGACTTCCTTGCCATTATGTTCTGACAGAAGCCACATCTCCTATGGCCAATACATAACAGGAGGATTAAAGTAGCTCACTGGATTCCCACCCACTGCTAAAAAATGGGTGCTGCAGCCCCCTAAACACTGGGGATTCTTCCCCTCCCCTCCATGAAATGCATTTGAGGCACCCTTAAGGCTAAAAATATTTAAATGAGGCTATTAATGCTTTTCATTAGCTGCAGGATTTTGTTTTACTTTCCTAGACCTACAAAAAGTGCCTTTTTGTGGAGTACCTGCATTACAAAAAGGTTTGGCTGCTGTTGAAATGGGTATCTCAAATTTGCCAAGCCAAGTGCATCACAAATGACAAAAAGGTCACATATACCCAGTATATTTAAAAACAAGCAAGCCTTCAAAGTCAAAGTGTAATGCAGTTATTTCTAATCTGAACAAACAATAGAATGCATCTAATGAAAGCTGACAATTGGCTTTGATACAGAGATGTGCTGCTCTTCTCTTCCATTAAAAGATGAAAGCTGAAGGAAAGTACAGAAGACAGCGACTTCTCCCAAAACAAAAGTAGAAAGTTCTGAACCTGAGCGAGCAAAGTAGTTAAAAGCTGTTCTAGTGAAGACTTTTGCTCACCTTTGGCACTCATCTCTCAGTAAACATGCTGACTTTACACAGGTAATGCTAAAGGTAAAATAAATCAGCATATGAGACTGGTACAAAACACTACATGTTTTACATATTTATTAACACTTCTCAAAATCACAGCATTACCTTTAAAAAATAATAAAAAACCACACAGAAAAACACCAAAAGAAACCAGCTAAGTTTGACTACAGTGTGGATGCCACAATTAACAGATTTAATTTTCATTAAGTTGTTGGGGAAGAGATCAAAACTCTATTGATGTTATCGGTAGCAGTGCAAACCTTTACTGTGAAAGCAGTCAAATTTATACATAATTAATAGTAAAGATTTTTTTTTAAATCAGATTTCTCGGATTTTGCAGTCATCCCACTGCTCCAGGTTTATTTCCAATTGAATAATAAAAATAAATTTTAAAAAAAGGAAGGGACATACCCTGATTTAAGGTATTTTTACTATACCTGCTATCCTCAAACAACCTAAGAACTTTCTGGTTACTTAAGAATTACCTCTAAGTTGAAGCACATCCTAGTCTCTAATAAAGAGAAGTAAAGCTCAATGAGAACAGGCTTTTAGAAACAGTGTATTTTCTCTGCAGCTTCTCTACTAATCTCTTTTTATTTCAAACTTGGAAATTCTTTCTTATTTAAAAGAAAAAAAAAGAGGAAAAAAAAAAAAAAGCCCGACGAGCGGAACGTTTTAAGAGAAATCCCTCAAGGTGTATCTGTCACCATCATAAAACCAAAATGTTGCATTACCTTCAAATAGGAAATTTCTTCCAGTTGTCACGATTTCTGCAACTAGTGTTACATTAGCACTGAGAGAAAGGGTGAATTAAATTAAAAATAAAATAGTTCAAGCAAGAGAAAGAAAACCTGCCAGAAAAATCTGACAAAAGCCTGAATGCCAGAGCTGGCTCATTCCTGAGGGTCCATCGCCATCTACAGGCTTTTCCTCCTCTCAGAAAACCTGATCCTTCTATTCACACAGAATTTTTGCCCAAAACGAGGATGTAGATTTTTTAACTGATGTTAAATAACACGGGCTTGCTAAAGCTAATGGAGTTACGGTGATTTAAACCACTTACAGACGTGTCTCTACTTATCCCCTCATTTTGGAAGAATAAAAACATCCTCTAAGCTTCAGGGGAATGCAGTGTTCCTCCAAGCTGACATTTATGTAAAAAAAAAAAAAAAAAAAATCTACCTTTTTATAATTAAAAGGAAAAAAAAATACTGAGAGGGGTGTTTCACCAATGACACGGGCAATAAGAGTCAATGTCCACAATTCTCCTGCAAAACTGAGTGCTTTAAAGTAATTTCTAAGAGGTGTCAGGTCAAAGCAATGTGAATAAATGGGACAAACCCAAGCAGATGCTGACTGAAAGAAAATCAATACACCTGTGGCTCTGGGGGGGGGAAGAGCCCACTAAGTATAAGAATTTTTAATTTTAATTGAATTTTCGCTTCCTTATATAGACCTTTTTCATCCTACATGCCATGGGTTTCCTGCCTTTTTTGTTTGTTTGTTTGGGCTGAGCCGTATGTTTTTCCCATACAGCTTGCAGAGTCTAAATCCATGCCAACTTCGGGAATTTTACAAATAAGCTTCTCAAATTCTGGTATTTCCAATAGTGGTGGGTAAGTAGCTTCTGTCTCACACTCCTGTTTAATGAGTCTCACGCAGATGCAACATTCATTCAACTCAGAATACTAATTTCATCTTTGTTTATGCAATTCCTAGTCTATGAATAAAGTGAACTTTCAGAAAAAGCACCAGGCAAATTGGGAAAATGAAAATGACTGGATCCTGACATGGAAAATCATCTCTTTAAGATCGATAAGACAGCAAATTATTGCAAATAAATTTCTCTTGGTTTTCAACCTGCCATTCAATTCAGAATTACAAGTCAGAATCCTGTGATAAGAATCAAAAATTCCGAAGATGCCCAAGAGTTTTAATCGGAAGTTCCTCTAAAGAATTTAAGACTGCAAAGAGAAATACAGCACGAGAAAAAAGCCAGCTTTCAGGCAGTGAGCTCATCAGCCTTGTCCAAATTTTTTGTGGCAAATTCCTGAAGTCAGAATAGAGGTTCGTAAGATAATCATAGAAATCATGAGCCAAATTCACCTTTGACAAAATTCAAGTTTTGCAATTTTGTTGGGAGTAAAGGAACCAGTGCTGCCTTGCTGGAGAGAGAATTTCACCTTTCCTAAAGCAGTTAAATAATAGCCAGAGGTTAAAAAAAAAAAAACATGCTAATGTGTGATTACTCTCACAGTTGGGAGAACACAGAATATCTGCTAGCGAGGCGTTAGGAGTTCAGCGGTGTTAAATATACAAATAAACCCAGCAACAGGCAAGAGTATTATTTTACTGTGCTGAACAAAGCAAAATAAATACAAGCCATGCAAAAATAAATAGGAAAAGCAAAAAATAGCAAAAGATCAACAACAATCTTTTGCAAAACTTCAGGACTTTGAAAGACACAAGACATTATATATTAAGGGGAAAAAAAAAAAAAGTAAAATTTTTTAAAAAAATCTAAAAAGGGCTTCATCAATCAAAGGGAAAAGTAAAACACAATATAGCAAACTCCAGCCAGACCACAAAGAGGGTTTGCTCTTCATAAACATCAGATCAGGCAGCTAAAATTATTACCAAACCGCTCTTGTCACTGTCACCTGTGGTGGGTATAATTACAGGCTACTGCTGCAAGCACGCCCACGTCATATGGCAATAAAAGGACCTACAGCTTGCCAAGACCAGGCAGACAATGGAGAACACACACCACCTGACGAGAGCCCAAAAAGATCAGCCAGGGAGACTAATAAAAATGACAGCTTCGAAACAAATGACAAAGCTTCAGCCACCAGGAAAAAAAAAAAAAAAGTAAAATAAAACAAATAAAAGGCGGTATCAAATTAGCTGGAAATGCAAGCACTGAGCAGAGTTCTCCAACAGGTTGCAACCTGAGCACAAAGGCAGGCAGAAGGATTTGTGGATGCAGTTGGTTCAGGTTTTAGTTAGAGAGAGCCCTTTTTCATTTGCCTTTTTTTCTTATTATTTTATTAGATAAAACATATCCACATTTGATCTTGGCTTTGTGGGCTGTCATTAAATAGCCAAAGAGATGAAAACTACGCTTCCAATCTGGTTCAGGAGAGTGACAGATACACGGATCTGTTTAGCTATCTTAGCACCAACACCTTCTAGGGATAAATCCACATACTATAACAAAGCTGAATTTCTTTCTCCTCGCCTTAATTCTCGACTGGAAGCCTGCATACACATTCCTGCTGACCAGCTGCACCGAGGCTTATCCTACATCAAGACTGTTCTTTTACCCAAATACTTGGACCACAGAGTTTAACACACACAGCCAAGGTATTAAAAGGCTTTATCATCAATTAAACCCAACAAAATGCAATTAAAGAGTGAGAGGCAGTGATTTAGGTCTCTCTTATTACCAGGGCTGAGGGAATCATTTCGATGTGATGCATTCAAGTTTTAAGCACATGACACAGAAAGCCTCAAAAATATCAGCACAGCATAATTTAAGAGGAAGATCCCCGACCCCAAAATCAAGGGAGTTGCTATATAGGTTAAATGCTTTGTTAAGCACACACAGAGGAAACGGCTCCTCAGATGCAAAACATAGTTTTGCTTTTATTTTTATTTTCGAACATTTCACTGGTAAGAAGCAAATCCCCGAAACTCCTGAGCTGGAAACATAAGGCCATCCACCTTTTTCAAAGTTAAAAGGGATATTTATACTGGTCTTTGCTCAGCTCCATCTCACCCTGACTCCAAAGCTTCAAACTTTGCTTTTAAAATATTGTTTATTGTGTTGTCAAGGCTCAAAGTGGTTATTTCCCTATTAACTTTGTCCTTGTTTGTTCTTGCATTTTTGAAAGAGCTGGAAATAACATGTGTTTACTTTGCTGTGTGTCTCCCAGCATCGTCAATATCACTGTTGCTATTCCAGGAATTTTAACTGCTGCAGCAAAGCAAAGCCTGGGATCTCAAGCTTAACTTGTATTTCCCCCCTCAACCACGGGAAGAATAATAGTGGAAATGTAAAAACCGCTGGGGAAAGGGTGAAACCACCTCCTTTAATTGTCTGGAGGAGCCTGTTTCCCATCTGAGCAGCCACTTGTGTCAGGTAACGTGCTCCTGACAGCTTTGCAGGCAGCGCTGGGGCGTTTGCACAGACACTGCCACAGCAGCCAGGGGGAAGCAGGATGTAAACGCCTTCTCCGTCATTAGGAAAATACTTTTACTGGGGTATAACAGCCCGAAATAAAAACACACACCTCTGCACTCCAGCCTTGTCGCTGGAGTTCCAGACAACGATTCTAAAGATGTGCCTTTGCCAGGGATTTGCAGAGGGAAAGAGGGGAACAAATGTTGGGGGCTCTAAAGAATTACTTACTAGGTGAAATTCCTGAAAACTGCCTCTTGCTGCTCGTCCAGAACCAGCTCTAGCCTTAACATGAAGAATTTCTTTAGAAGTGCTACTTTACAGCTCCCTTATTTAGAAACTGCCTTCGTTCCTTTGCCGACTGCTTCTTTAAAACTGTAGCAAAACACAAGCTGCAAATGGGTTGAGAACAGCCCTTAGCAAAAGCTCCACAGTAAAGCGGATGTAAAGACCATCTCTTTTGCATTAATACTTTTTTCCCTTCTTTTTTAAGTTTTTTTCTTCTTCCAAGTTCCCTATTCAGTGTTTGAAGAATACTCATTCTTCTCCCTTTAGGATTACATCTATTCATTTTATTTAGCTTTTTAATGTGGAGACATTTTAATCTACCATTACTTTAATGCTGTTCCCAAATAGTTTGGGAACAATGATTTATATTTCGTCTTCAGCTGTGAGGATGAAAAAAAAAAAAAACCGGGTAGGAGAAAAGACTATACCCTTCTCATCAGTTACACATGTAGTCATGGCACGGTGGTTTATGCTTTGTGTCAGGGAACTGCTTGTCCAAAATTAGCAGAAAATCCAGGGGGAAAATAAGAAGTGTTTTAGGGGAGCTCATGTGAGAGCACATCGTGCTTCCCCACCCTATAGAAGAGTGAGTTATTACCACTTACTGGTAAATACTCAGTTAAATTAAACCACTCTCCTCTGCTTGGTTGGCCAGAGGCGCAAGAGAGGTTTGGTGTTAGTCTGCTTTATTTAGGTGTGTGTTATACATAGGTGCTACTGGTGTCTCTTCTCCACAGATTTCTCATGTTCCCTTCCATCCCAAGAATTTCCTCTTATTGATCTATAACTCTTCTCCCATCAAAGGAGAAATAAAATAAAATAAATCACTGTGTTGCAAAACAATGCAGGAGTTAAATTGGATGTTTTACCCATATATTGTTGGCATGTCCAGGGCTGAATTATGCTCGGTACAAACAGGGCTGGAACATTTTGTGCTTTGCTCTGGAAAGCCAAACCATAACAGGCAGGAGACACTTGTCCACATACAGAATGAGAGATTTACCCCAAGTAAACTCCAGAAGGCTCAGATTTTGAGTTAACAAATATCTTTCCTGAGGGAATAAAGAACATTTCCCTCTTACTGATAGGCAATTAGCAATTTTAGAGGACACTGTCAACAAGCAAATGGCCTTTTGCCCGTAGTTCATCACTTTAAATATAGCCCAGCTCAACAGGGATCAAAAACTGTTCGTGTCTAATAAGATGATTGGTATCTTCTCTCTGAGATGAGTTTAGCTGGGCTCAGATCCAGCTCCTGTAGCAGGAGCTGAAGTGGCAGAGTGTTCAATCACACACTCAGCAGAGATGCCCACAAGTTCACAGGCTGCAGGCTCTGTCCTCTCTCTCTGCTACTGCCCCAGGTTAGACCTGAAGCAAACTGGCAGAGCAATGCACATCCCTGCAGCCTCACCCAGCCAGCCTGGGGCTCCTCAGCCTTCCAAATTCCCATAGCACAAGGGTGCCAAAAACCAGGCATCCTTCTGGGTTTAAAGAGCTTTGGAGATCTCAGTGGAGAAGAGGGGTGACAAAATCCCACCTCTGCAGCAAGGAGCACAAAAGCTTTATATTTGGGTTGTGCTGCTGCATCCACAACCCCAAGAGCCTCCTTACTCTTGCATCAGCCAGCTTTCTGGGAAGCCCAAAGTGCTCCAAAATGCCCCCACGCCTGGCATTTTCCCAGCATTTTCCCCCATTAAATGGCTCCAGTGAGTTTGACCACAAGCCCCACATTATGCTGCATCACCACACATTCCTCCCCTTCCTCCCAGGACTAAGCCATCATAAAATAATTAGTAGACACGGTGCAATGTCACTGCAAAATAAATAAACACTGCCTGTGCCTGCTGCATTCCTTGTGTGGCTGGCTCTGGCTGCCAGCAAGGGCTGAGCTGGAAAAATCTCTCCCACCTGTCCCCACCCTGGCAGCAGCCTGGATCAGCAAGAAGCCCAAACCTGATAGAGCAGGAAATGCTGCCAGTGAAAATGAAATATTCTGGCATGGGTGAGTGTGCAGGGACCCTGAAGGAATTCAGCAGCAGCACTGCCAGTCACACCAGAGGTGCTCTGGTGCCTGGTTTCCCATCGTTTGCCTGATCCTGTCAACATCTCTTGCAACTATCATACAAACTTTAAATATATATATATATATGATAGTAAAAATTCCAGTCAATATATCCTTTTAATTTGTACCAGATTTTTTTAATGCAATTACTGTAATTTCATTAAATGGCATAATTACCATTAATGCAGAGAAAACTGTCAATAGAAGGTGTAATTATGTTGTATAAAATCAAAAGCACAATGTGCAATGATGCATAATTCCTCATGAAAATCATTGTGACTAAAATTAACTTTTAAATATTTTAAAAATACATATAATACAGTAAGAATGGTTTGGTTATTACAGACTTCACTTCCACAAGCAGCAAAGGGAGAGCAGAGCAGGCAGGGAGTGTTTGCATACAGAAGGAAGGTTCAAAAATGTGGTGTAAGTGTGCAACAGGAAGGTAAGAAATCAAGTTTTTGTATGCATGAGTTGGAAAAACAAACAGGTTATAATCAGACTTGTACTCTGAATTGTGAGCAGACATTCCCCCAGGCACATTACACCACACAACTCCAGCTTTTTGTGCGTGGAAGTGATGTCCCAATGGGGAAAGGTGTGATGAGGAAAGAGTGAAGAGGAACAGGCTAGAACTACAACACTGAGACTGCAAACTGGTAGAAAATTGTCTAAGGCAAGGTGTGAAGTGTGTCAGGCACACAAGAAGGACCATACAGGGATGAAGTGGACTATGTGTCTAGATATCTTCAAAATAAAAACCTTTTTGTGATGAATGTTTCAATCAAAACACAACATATTGGGTTGAATACTGAGGTAACTACAGCAAGATTAAACAGAAAGCAATGTTTGAAGGTCTTTTTGGCCTTAAAAATCTACAAATCCCCCCAAACCCTGAACTGATGGAGAAGAATACACAAAGTGCTTAAAGGTGTTTCTTGGTATATGAACCTTGTCAATTCTACAGGCGACATTTTTCACATGGGGGAATATTCCCGGGCACACACAACCATGTGTGACCATTTTTCACACCAGAGCAGTGAAGAGAGGAAACTGTGAAGACCCTTTCCTCTGAGCCAGGATGTTTTCTCTAGTTGTGTAACACCACTTCCACCAAACCCTTTATGCACAGGGCAAACACCACCAAAAATTAAATTCTGCTCTTCATCTCACCTCTCTTTCAACCCTCTTTCCTACACCTCTAAGCTTGAAAAAATTCTGATTTTACGTGTGCTTCAGCAGAGCCCAGTGTCCTCTGTGCCTATACAATTAACTCAGATGAAAAATCATCAGATTAAAAGCACAGAACGCTGATGAAAAATGTGATTACATTTTTATAGCACAAAAAAATTCATCTACTCACATGTTCTTGGACTGTCTCCTCTCACCATTACATCCTAATAAAGAAATTTAGCCTGGGATGATGAATCTTATAAATGAGGAAACAGAGTGAGAGCATTTTTCTCATTCCCTGGTGCCCTGCCTGTGCTGTCCTCTGTTTCCCCCCTCTTTACCTGTCCCTCTTTTTCTCTTACACCCCCAAAAGCATCTGATGTCCTTGTCATACACAGGAGCTCTCACAGTAATGGGAAGACCAAAACAGGAAGGTGAAAGATTCCATGTCCTTGGCTATTGCTTGTCCTCTGACAACCTCACAAATATTTTATCTGTCTGGCAGTGGGTTTTGTTTGATTGCTGAAGAAAACAAGGCTCTCATGATTACACTGTCTGCTTGTCTTCCTCCTCCTCCCTCACCTTATTCCCCCTTGGAAGAAGGGGCATGGGTTACCTGTAGAGGGAAACCAAGGGAAATACCAGATCAAAATGGGAATTGCCAGGGGCCCGAGGGACATCATCTGTAAGGAAAAATAATTTTTGAAAAAACGCATTTTCTAGTTTGAGGGCCTAACTGGCATTGAAGCTACCAATGAGGGTTTCATGAACCCAGCTGAAAAATGGGCAGAGAAGCTTTGTGCACCCTCCTCACCTCATCTTTTAACCAGCACATGAGGAGTGTATTTTCCACACAGCCTGGGCAGGGAGGGATGCTGCACCTACCGTGCTGTGTGCATATTTTCAATACTATGAACACTCACACTGGAAATAGTGAGGGAGAGAGATATATAATTAGCATTTCATTTTTAGTGCCAGAGCTGAATTATTTCCTTGTAAGAAAAGTCAGATAGACTTAAATTTTGGGTTGTAGAAGAAGCCTGTGGTAATTATTCTTAGAGTTGAGTATTTTTATTCCTTTCCCATTACCCACTTCCTTTCAGGAAACCAGGAGTATTATGGTATCCAGTAAAGATGTTATCAACCTGTAACTTGCAACCTGCTCATACTCCTCTTCAGTGGGAATAAATTCCTTTTTCTGTAGACCCATTTTCCCACCTTCTTATTTTTCTGCCTCTCCATCCCTTCCAAACTTTTCCTAGGTTTGGAAAACTGAACTTGACAGCTGTAACTCCACAAGCACTTTGGTGAAAAAAGAGCAATCCTTTTAAATGTGTGGTTAGATTCCTGATGTACAGGGATGGCAGGACATGGACACTGGGATTTTACCCTCTCTTTCCAGCCCCAGCATCTGATTCCCTTGGACACAATCACAGAATTCTTTTGCCCAGCCACTCTTGCTTCAGTGAGGTACCAACCACTCTGCTCTCCAGCCATCAACTATATATAATATATATAAGATAATATCTTCTGAATGAACTTCAAGAAGGAAGACAAAAAATCAGAGAGAAAAGACCCTCTTCGTTCTACCTACTCATCTGTGTGAGCCATCCCTCTGACCCACAGGGTGAAGACAGCTCCTCTGTCCTTGTTCTGAAGCTTCTTTCAATTTGTCTACTTTACCCTATTGTGGCAAATAAACTGAAGTGTTTTCCTTAAAAAAGCCTTTAAGGACCTTACAATTCACAGACAGTAAACACAGGAGAAGATCTTAGAGATGTGAATGTTGTATTGCTTAATAAACACTCAACTCAAAAACTTTCTTCTGCATGCTGGACCACCACAAAATGATTTTTGCAACCTTTAATGGCATGCCAAACATTTCAAGCATGAAGAAAATGTCACACCGCAGAATAAAGAGCTGGCAAAATCTTTTTGTGCTTGAGTGGATTTATGAGAAAACTGCAAATGGGGTGTTTACTACCAAGAGGAAAAAGGAGAGAGATGAAAAGTGGGATAGGCAGGTGGAGAACTTGGCTTTTGTTTGCAGAGTGCAGTAGGTAGAACTCGCTGACCAGCCTTCTCCATTTTTTTTTTTTTTTTAATTTCTCTCTTAATGTATTATTACAGTCAGGAGAATAAATTTGCAATCTGCAATAAGCAATGCCAACACAGGCAGAGCAGGAATTGATAACCTGCAGTGAAGTGATGCCTCTTTGCAATGGAAGATGGAAGGGACAACACCCACTAGCTCACTGCATCACCGAGATCAAAACCATCTCCCTACATCACCCTCTTGGCCACCATCTCCTGCCTTCCTTTCTTTTTCCCAGCTGCCATGTTTCAAATTAAAAACAATGAAAAATTCCAGAGTAGCCACACAGTTACAGCCTGTGCATGGTGGCATCACCCACCATGGACATGGGCATCCTCAGTGCCCCATGCAGGAGGTGAATACCTCTGCTCCAAGCTAGAGGAAAGGCTGTTCTTGAAGGTCTAATTTCCATCCCCATCAGGCCCTGTGTGGCCCAAGCTGCCCTGCAGCCACAAAACAGCAACAACAGCAAACGAGGCTGGGCTCGGCGCTGGTGGGGAGGAAGGCACGGGAACACTCCAGATCTCAGTTAACTCAGCCCCACTCCAGATCTTGGACCACTCAGCCCCCCATGCAACAAAAGAAGAAATCCACTTACCACAAATGCTATCAGGCTCTTTACCGTGGACTCCCAGAGAAAGCAGCTCCAAAGGAATTGTATTGTATTCCATATTGCCATGGTGATTTTTTTCACACGATCAACATTTCTTGATAAGATCTGATAAATATTGAGTGGGAGGAGGGGAGGAGAAGAGGTGTTTAATCAAACACACTAATATCCTACTATTGCTTCAGAAACAGGGATAATTTAAGCTACAAATGCACGCTAGGACATATATTACAAATAAAGCCTCTATTTCAGACACATTCACCAGCTCCTGTCTGCTTTCTGATTACACCCAAACCTTCCAGATTTCCCTCATCCCTTACAAAAAAAAAAAAAAAAAAAAGAAAAAGAAAAAGAAAAAAAGGCACAAACTGATGCCAAAACTAAAAAAAAAAACCAAAAAAGACTGTTATACAAACCTACCCCTATCCTCTATTCAATTCTTAAAATACACCAATGTCTCAGGAAGAGGACAGAGAGAATGTAATCTGCTCCTCTTTTCTACATGTTTTGGACTAGTCCATAGAAATAAATAGGGATTTTTAAACTTATTACAGGGCCTCTCGATTAAAAAAAAAATAATGGCCATTGTTCAAAAATCCTATGGACTTTTTTACATAAGGAATTTAGCCCTGGTTTCTTCCTTCATGAAGAAGGGAATAAGGCTCTCACTGAGCTTTAAGTGCTGCGAACTGTGCAAAATCCACAGCTATCATTTTCCCCACTCTGAAGCACAAAGCAGAACTACTGATGCAAGCCAGATCAGAAAGCAATTTCGTGTTAACACAAACAAACCTTTTAATATATACAGAAATACACTGAATTTACATGTGTTCAGCATTTTATGCATAAATAGGTTTTGTTCTTGCAACCATGCTACAGCAATTCAAATCTGTCTGAAACAGATGCAAAAGCTTAGCCCAGACACAATTTTCACCTTTTTAGAAAATTTGCGGTTCTCCTCAGTAAAGCGCTTTTCTCGGGGTTTGAATGTTCTAATACTTGCTTTTATCTAGAAAGAAAAAAAACAACAACAACAAAAAAAACCCAATAAAAATAACACCATGTAGTTTTAAAGGAGTTATTTCAGTTTCATAGCAGCAGCACTGCTCAGGAAGATTAGGAATTTCAGCATCTCTCAGCCTTTCCAGACTGTGTGTGACATAGGAGTTGCTTTTAAAACATATTTTCTACACTGAGGATAGTGAGGCACTGGCACAGATTGGCCAGAGAGGGTGGATGCCCCATCCCTGAAACAATCAGGTGAACAGGACTCAGACAAACCTGGTGTAGGGGAAGGTGCCTCTGGCCCATGGTAGGCCGGGGTGAATGAGATGAGCTTTAGGGTCTCTTGGAAACCAAACCATTTTATGATTCCATGCTAAGGAAAATGCAGACAAGTCAAATTGGGCGAGGCTGGGCTCACTTTAGTAGGAGCAGAGCTGTGGCACAGCCCACAATGGCCTTAATAAATAGGAGTTTAACTCAGTAAAACTCTGGAGGGCATGAAAGATTGAGACTGACTCAGCCACCTAAAAACGAAGCACTGTGTCCATGCCTCATTAATTTACCTGTCAACATCCTGGGAAGAGAATATCCTGGGTCAGCTTTTTGGGGAAGAAGTATGTGTTAAAAGTAATGTATAATAAAATGAACCTGGCCCTTTTTTGGCTGTTGCAATTGGAGCAGTGGCTGCAGCAATCAGCATCTCCTTCCTAAGGTGCTTGTGGTTATTTGCTTTCTCCAGAAATGCCCGTTCTCTGTCCCATCCACCTGGAGGGGCCACAGCTCTGATAGCCAAATCTTCTTCACTCACAACATCAAACATCCCTCCACCACCAGAAGCAATGGGGACAGGACTTTTCTGGCTTGAGTCCTGGTTTTAAAAGCATCACCCGCACCCTCATCCTTCAGATTCGCACTTTTCTTGCACCAGTGATAAGCAAAAAGAAAATACTTCCACTTACAGGATTAAATAGGACATCCAGCTCCAAGTAAATTACTCCTTTTGAAGCACGTTCCAAGTCTTTATTCTTCAGTGTGTAACAACTTTGTTTACCATTTCTAATCTATAGTATGGGGTGGGAAGGGGAGAAAAAGCATCAATATTTTCCTGACTGTAATGCTCAATATAATTTAAAGACACTGCAAACAAACAAACAAATAAATAAATAAATAAATAAATATAACCCAAGCGCAAAGGAACAAAAAATAAAAACTTCCCCCAAACCCTGATAACATACTTGGAGCTTGAAACACAAAACAACTGTTGGATTAGAGACCTATAAAATTGCAGATTAAATCTCGTATGGTCCAACTTTAATTTTCAGACCTTGTACTTTATAGTAGAGCAGTGCACACAATAACCAGCCTGAAAATTCTGCCCTGGAAGCCAGTGAGTTGATGGGAAGTAATCAGCCTCTGCTATTGCAAGTTTAAAATGGGATTTTTCTTCCAAAGTTTAGGAAAAGAGCCACAAACACCAACTTTACCTACGTATTGCACACTCCAGTACACGAAACCACTTCTTAATGCTTAGTTTATTGCAGCATTATCAAATTATTACCCAGCAAACAAATGCAATCCAAAGAAATGAATGGGCTGAAGTTGAGCGAATGCTAATGTAACAAATGTTCAAAATTAACTAATTCATGTAAAAGACTTCTCCCCCCATCCCACCTCTGAATTTCAATATCACTTCTCTGCTCTGATCAACCGGTTGGCCCTATCTCATTAAGCATCTATTAAAAAAAAAAACAACCAGCCCAAAAACAAAATACCTTCCTTGCCATTTTGTAAACTATTTGGCTCAAAGCAAAAGCATTCTCTCTTCAAAAATGATGGCAGAAATGTATTTATTATACACAGTAGGATATGTATTGATTAAACATTTGGCTTTTTAGGAAGCAGACCAGTTAATTCTAAACAGCAGTAACATAAAAAACTGCAGCCTCCCAAAAAGCTATATTGAGGGACTGTAATGATCAAAGATTAAAGATAACGGAGGAAATTTGGGGGCATGAAATTGCAACCATATTTAAAATGGCTATTGCTGCTCTGGCATTTCGAAGAGGCACTCCTATAAACCATGGTAGAAATCAGTAAGGAAAAAAAAAGGTGTAATAGGAACAAAGTGATTTCACAAGACAAGGGAAAGGTCACTTTCTTTCCCAGTGTTGCTCCACCCTTTCTATACCAAAACAGCTTGTGAAAGGGCAGATGGGATTTCTGCCTAAGGGTTGAAAGGGAAGAGGGATCTCACAAGAACCGACTTCGCATCCTCAGTGGTGTACAGCCAGGAACTCCAGCTACTTCCTATTTTCTCATCCAAAGCTTTACAGTTACAGACACCTATGTGGATTCATTTTACACCAAGAAATAAAAACAGTAACAGTAAACTGATCACAAAGCACCTCTGCTTTCACCACAAGAGAGCACACAGTGCTGGAGCTGGCAGCAAAGGACGCTGCAGCTCCCAGGAAAGGGGGCAGGTAAAAAACATTTTGCAGTCCTGCTGCCTCAAAACAGAAGAGCTGCCAAAGTGATTAGACCCTTTTCTAGGGCCAAATGGACTGGCATCAGAAGGTCCTCAGGCCAACTGCCACATACAGCATTGTCAACCCATCATAAAGGTTTCTGCTCCCTGACCAGTTTGCTTTTCCCCCTTTCAAAAAAAAAAAAAAAAAAAAAAAAAAAAAAAGGCAAAAATTAAATTTACGGAATGAAAACAAAATTTTGTTTGGAAAACAGCGAGTTTGTTAAATTTAAAAATTAAAGGATAAATGGTTTTACTGATGGCAGGGATACTGAGACAGATGGATTTGGATTGAGGTCTTTGGTGCAAGAGGATGCCCCATCAACAGGTTTAGCCTCAGCTTTGATTCATGGATTCTGCTGTGACAGGATAGAAGGTACTTTATTCCCAGTGTGTCTGCGGAGAGGCAGATGTCCAGTATATACCACAACATCCTAATTCTGGGTTCTTCATGGTTATTAATTTTGGAGCTGAATTTCCTTGTATTTCAGGTACACATATTTCTCATCACATTTCAGCCAGTTACACCAGAAGCAACAGCTAGTGGGAAGGCCTCTTTATATTCCCTAGGATATATTCCTTTCTTACATCTTTGAAGAGCATAACCCACATGGAAAAGAAATGTGACACAGAGCTAAATTGATAGAAAAAGGAATGTTTCTGAGTATTTGAGCCTGATACTGTGTTATTCTGCACTCAAAAAAAATGCTTTGGGGAAAAGACTCTTCATTTCAAGAGCTGAAGCTGAATCAAACATTTTGGGTGTATCTGCAGGTATTTTCAAACGGTAAGTTTTAAATCAACAACAAGTTATTTCCACCTCTGTATTTGTAAAGAGGGGTTGCTTGGGAAACTTCTTGAATGGCGTCATCATTACTGTTGCTGTTATTCTTAAATTGAACAGGGCAGTATGTAATGCAGGGCAAATAAAGTTTTAGAGTCAGATTTATTTGGCATATTTAGTTCTAAGTGTTCAAACTGTTTGGAAGAAGATGTGCAATTATAACAGCCTGGGACTTAAACATTCATGTAGGTATTGTAGCTTTTGACTTTCTTCAGAGGGAAAAAGCACAAGAGAAGAATGGCAGGCTATGAAATGGCCTGTCTCCATTGCACTTTCATTTGGATAAAAAGGAAAAAAAAAAAAGAAAAAGCCAAACAAAAGACTCCCTTACAGTTTTGGCATTGTGCTAGGGCAGTGTGATTTAACAAAAGGTACAGGGTAATTCTAAGACCCATGACTGCATGGAGATTACACTGGTGGCATGTCTCAACCGTGCCCACAAGAAAACATCCGAAAGAGCCCTAAACACTCCGCATCTTCATTGCATCCTGCTCTTGGGGCAGAGTTCAGATTCTGTTCAGCTCCTCCCCCAAACGGAGAGACAGACAGTTACAATGATTTCATTTTGCATCTATTTCTTTCCCCTGGGTACTTCTTTCCTCTGGGTACTTTCCCCCAGTCTCTGCTACTCCCAAGGACTTCTTCTTAAATGCTCTCTCCAGCTGTGGAAAGGAGCAGCCAGGGCTGGGGTCGTAGGATAAGCCTGAATGTCAGGAAGATCAGGTACCTTCTGTCACCCAAACACCTTTTGCTACAAAGCTGATGATGTCACACGGATCTGACTCAATGACTAGTTCTGATATCTGTGTCTAAAACAGCTTGTCTTAACATCTACTCACGGGACAAGGAAGGGAAAGGAATATTCAAATTAAATGCGAAAGTATCTGCAGGTAAGCACCTTTAAGAGACATAATCAATATTATTCCTTTATTGATGATGCTTTATATCCTCACTGAATACTAATGCCTGCATTCTCTGAAAGCTTCTTAACAGCTTTCTGGGGCTCAAACACCAAGCAAGATTGCCCATAACCCTGGGATTAACACGAGGACAGCAGCACCTACCACACCCGCATGCTGCATTTTGCAAGGTCACCATCAGAAAAAGAGTCTGAATTCCCATCCCATGGGAATTTCTGATATTTGGGGCATTTCCCTCTTCTGAGACATCACAGAAAGGCAAAACCATACGCATATTTTCACAGAAAGAACTGTATGTTCTATGTCACATCCCTTCTCCATACAGGACCACGAAAAGGGAATTATCAGCTGGAAGAAGAGCTGAAATTCTTTTTAGCAATAAATATTTCAGCTACAAAGGCACTTGAGGCAAAACACTGCCTGAAGTTGCCTCTAACTGAAGGAAATGTTGAGGTACATGAGACCACCATCCAGTCAAGGTCCAAAGTGCAGCAGGTTCCTCTCAAATGAATGAATATATTTGCTAAACTCTTTGCACAGATGTCCCCAGTAAAACAAATGTGACTAAACACAGTATTGATGTAGCCAGCCAATGCTAAATCTATTAAGCAACAACCTTCTGACCGCTTGGGAATTTTAATGAAATAGCAAAAGCCAAGATTGATATGACACAAAACACGGAGAAGACAGGACCCTTACGCAGCAAAGCGTGTTTTTTCATTGCTCTTGTCTTAAAGAAATATGGTTTAGAGGCGCTTTTTTTTACATTGATTTTAAGAAAACTTCACTCTGTATCCAGCTTTGATGCAGATTCAATGTCATATATTGATGACCTGACAGAAGAACGCTGGGTTAAACCTCTGTACATCAACACCCGTGATGTGTAGAGAGGGTAATGGCTACTCTCCAAGGGTAATTCATCTAAAGCATTTGGGACCTCTGATATTCCTGCTTGAGCTCATTGCTGATGCACAATGTCATCCTATTTGCCCTGAATAACATAAAGCTGTCTTGTAATAGACACACACCTCCCCTTATCAAAGGACATATTTCCCCAGGAAAAGATGAAAGCAAGGCACGTATTTGATCCACCTGTACGTGGATAAAGAGGTTTTTGTTCCTCCCCAGTCTTGCCACATGCACCAAACCAATTTTGTACAAAATGCCTGTTCCTTTGCCCCAAAACTCTTTACCCCAAACACTCCACTTTGAATAACCTCCTGTTATCCAAACAGGGATAACAGAAGTGGAATGGAGATTTGGGTTTTTGGCTGAGGACTGCTATCCAAAGACCAAAGAGATATGGAGTTAATGGACTGAAAGAAAGCAGGCAGGGCTTTTATATGAGGGCTTCAAGCCAATCTGGGGAGGAGCTGAAAACCCTGAGAGCACAAGGATCCTAGGTGATACTTGAGACAACATCCCTGTTGATACCTTTTCAGTGAGGAGCAAGTGGTTGAGGGAGAATCTAATGTCAGAAACAAGACATTGTTTTCCCTGGAAGAGATAGGGGGGATTTTTCCCCATTCCAAAAATCCTGGTTCATGATCAGGATAAAAGTCAGAACAGACAGCACATTTCACAGCTGCCTCCACTGCATAAACACAGCCATTTCACTTTTCTCAAACTCTAAAACTTTCTCCTGGAAAGGACTGTGCACTTTTGGTCAAGTGCTAAGTAAGTGCAATCATCGGGCGTCTGCTCTCTGAATCCAGGCCATCCTTTAGACAATTCAGCTTGCCAAAGGCACACTCCTTGTTTTCAGCCTACCGTTGGCTACTGACCTTGCCTGGCACTTGAGAATATTTCATAGATCTCTTCCTGTTGGTTGGAAAAAAAGGGTGCAGCTGAGGACTACTCTGAGCTGATAATCCAGCAGATAAAAAACATTCCATTCTTCGCTACAACTCTTCACTCAAAGGCCTTTCTACATGAGGATATTTGATATACCCTGCTTTCAAATTCATTGAAGCACACTATACGCTCCCATGTCTCTAATAACTTGCAGCCTTCTAGGAGATAGGAGTCTCTTGAAGCAGAAGAAAAAAGACAGACCCTCACAAAGAGACACACGGTTGCCTTTACTAAGATCCAGGACACAAAGGAACACAGAGATAGAAAGGACTTCTTTGATAATTAGTTCAAGTCCCCCAGAACCTACAAAACTTCTAAAACCCATCAAACTTCTTTCTTGAAGTAATAAAGTTTTTGCCCTACTTCTCTGTTCCCCAGGTTCTTCTCCAGTTTCTGGCACAAAAGCCTGCTCTGTCCAGTGCTCATGGGCTTCCCTCTCACTCCCCACACTCAGGATCTCCCTCCCAGCACAAGGCTTGGCCAAGCCATACTCCATGGGTACCTCTGGCAACAGAAGGATCCATTTTGCTGGATACCATGGCAGCACTAATTTGTGTCTTTTCTAGTGTAAATTGTGAATGTGGCAGACCAGAGCAGTGTTTGAGATGAGGTCCCACACGTGCTTTGGAGGAGGACAGTAATGTGACAAAAAGAACAGGAGAAAAAAAGTACAATAGGTTGATCAACGTGGAAAAGTTAAACTACAGAATTCTCTCCCTCTGTCCCCAAATTGAGTTTATTGCTAGCAAAATGTGTATTTATCCAATTCTGCTTTATCATATCTACCAGAATGTGAAGTTTGCAGCTTTATTCATCATTTGGCACCTTAAAGCTCTTCTCATGCTGCCCAGCTTTTTATTTTTCTTATTTGGTTCCTGTAATAACGCTAGATCACAGACAAGGATGAATAGATATAATACATAATTTCACCATCCCTGAATTTTTGTGCTGTAAGGTTATTCCTGTGTTAATGTGATGATGAGGGTGTAGTCATGTTTGCAAAATGCCAGTGTGGGACTACTGAACACATTCAACCCAAAATTCGGTGTCATATTAATTAAACATTTCATATCCCTCCAACATATACTTTATTCAAGGCAATTTTTCATCAAGAAAAGAATCTAGTCATCCATGAACAATTCCTGAAGTAAACTTACTTCACGTGCTGACAGCTCACAAGTCAAACTTGTGCATTTTTAGCAGGAAAAAAGAATGGCAAAAGCACATCTATTTTCAAAAGACAATTCAATGCCAGGCAAATATTAGGCCTGATTACATACAGAAATTAAACCTACATGATCGTGAGGCTTCCTTGAGTCTTTAACTTTTGTTCTCTTTTAGTATATTTATCTAAATGGTTCAAAGGATACATTCAAAGTTACAGTCAAAATGACAACATACATCGAAATTCCCATTTGAAGAAAAAGAGCTTAGAAAATTACACTCCCTGTCTGAGCAGACCAAGTTAATAGGTGCAAAATGTTTTTAATCAGAAGCAGAGATGAGTATATTTACACTAGATTTGACTGAAATAGGAGACAGGGAAGTTTTGATGGGAAGGAAGAAGACCAGTTGGCAAAGGAAAGCATAAACAATTTTTATTTTATTTTTTATCCCAAACCTTGGACAGAGAAAAACCTACACTGAATAGTTTGGACATTACCACACACATGCACTCCCCTCCTCTGCCTTGTTACATGCTTCCTAAGGGATACTTGACAAATGCCTATAAAATCAACAGAAAATCCAAATCTAACATCTTCTCACTGTGAGCCCACACAGCCTGCTGCCGACCATGCAGGCCATTTGGCAAGCACTGGGTCTGCAGGAGAGCAGCTGCTCCAGCCACTCTCTTCCAGTAACATCAGAGATACGAGGACTTGGGGAGAAATTAACAAAGTGATCAAAAATGGAATAAAAGATGTTAAGAGGTTTTTTCCTCCCTGTAAACATCAAATAATCCTCCATGCCCAACTGACTCTAGTATTATTCTAAAACAGGAGACATTGACAACTCAAGCAACAAAAATAGATGAACAATCTAAAATATTCCCAAAAAGATCATGTAGTCTGAGGCACAGAGCGAAGAGCATTGTAAAGCTCTCAGCAGCGTCTGGGCCACTGAGAGCTCAGTATTTACTCCTTTATCTTAGGCTCTTTATATCCCCAAATTGCTGGGGTCCCCTGGTTTCAGACATCTGTGCGAACAGCACAGGGTGGATGAAAGCATACACATGTTTGTGAAGAGATTCAGCAGCCACGTTGCCTTTAATTCACATATACAAGAAATATACTTATTTAGACAAAAATCACAACAACTGGAACATATAGACCTATTTCTTTACCACAATAAAGCGTTCCTTAATTTGGGATCATATCCTCTAAGTCAGTTCAAGAGTTTTCTGGGCAGTTCATTATTTATTTGGAAATACCAAATATTTCACTCTCCCTCTCTGATCTTGACTGGCCCCTTACCTAAACCGTGCCGATGCTGTGAGGCTTACATGGTCTGCCTTGATGAGATGGGACCTTTGCTTTCCCTCTAGAAGTCTCCCATTTCTCCAGTCTCTGCTGGGACAGAGCCCCACAGATCCATCACTGCCTTTCCTGCAGCAGCCAACTGCTAAAACTCAAAGACAAACTCTTGCCTTAACCCTGGAAGGTGTGTGCCAGCCTTTCTGCAGAGGTGACTCTGCTTTCATAGGGATGTTTCAGAAGAAGACTGCAATTTTGTGCTCTGCAGTTTCAGTCAGGATCCGCCATCTGCCTACTTGAGATTGCTATTACCAACAACATCTCACCGCAGCCTGTGTTGCTGGGATTGGGTTATATATGGAAAGCATAAATGTCATCATAGAATATCACAGAATGTCATCATTGAAAGGGACTCACGAGGATCCTGGAGTCCAATTCCTGCACGGGACAATGCTGAGAATCACACCACGATGTTTGTACAACTAATCACCACCCCACACATTTGCACAGGGCTCAAGTACACAAGTATCTGTCACAGCCTCCCCTGGGCACAGGGAACCTCCTGCAAAGCATCACTGCCTCACAGCTCATAGCTAAACGTGTTTGTACAACTTGACTAATATGACACAAGAGTCCCATGATGTTTCAAGCCTCATGTACTAATTGATTTAATAAGTCACAGCCTAGAAAGTTCTTCCTACACGTTACTGTAAAAACTCTGCACATGTACATGGAGCTGTTTAGGTCCTCTTGATCTGGTTTGCTCGCTATTGCTACCAGTCTTGTTTCAAAATTAAATCAGCCTTACCAAACACAAAGCTGCTTTTCCCCCACTCCTTTATTAAAGTCTTTTAATGATCCTTTCATGTTCCACTCTCTTTACCTTGGCCTTTTTTTGGCTGTTTCTGAAAAAGCTTCAACTCTCCTTAATCTCCAGAGCAACCACTTTCCCCTGAGCTCGCTTTGTTTCCAGTTTTGATTTTATACTCTCATGGTAGAGCTCACTTCTCACATATTTGTTTACAGAACAAAAGCCACCAGTCTTTAAAAGCACTGTGGAGTGGAAAACACCCCTTTTAGGTAATTTCACTCAGCTGTGCCAATAACAACAGCTATCTCTAGTCAATCCTACTGCGATGTGCAATTACTTTCTTGGAGTAAAAAGAAGCAAGAAGGAACAAAGACACGCTTAAAATGTTACCTTCAGGAGATGATAGGGAAACACACAGAACAACTCCAGTATGTTTTCAGACCTCCCTGGCACTGATGAAGTACAGACATTTCTGCAATTTGCTTTCCAATCAACCAAATTTGTGCTAAGATGGGTTGACAATGCTCGTTACACTAAGGAGGGCTATAAACACTGCCAACTAAGGCATGGATAGATGACAAAACCTGTTTAAATCTGCAGGGTTTTGTGCTATGGGGGGAAAAAAAATGCAAATTGTTCCCAGCCAACCATGATACATGTGGTAAAGGTAACTTACAGACAGCAGAGGGATGGCAACTTTTCCAAGGAAATCAGGGGGTTTGTCTCCATCTTCATCAAACACTGTCACTTCAAGAACATCGTGAATATCTTTAATGGGGCTGGAACAAAAAAGTGCAGACACATAAAAAATAATATTCAGTACACATGCACACAGTCTCCTCCACAAAGGTCTGAGAGTACTGTTTTACTAATTAAGTTTATATTACCTTGGGGTATATAACTAGCATTTAATTAAATTCCCCCCCAAACTGAGTCAAGTGATGGGTATTCCCCAAGCTTTCCCCTCATGTTTCAGTTGCATAACTAGGTGAAGAAACTACCAGATAGTGACTTTTTGGTATTTTTTTGTATTGGTGATGCTATCAATGTAAAACTCAGCTCTCCAACAGAGAGTGCTGGTGACTGGGAGAGGTAAAGAGCTGAATTCAAACCCAAGTTTCATTGCACTGAAGCTGCACAGTGACACACACAGGTACATGTCTTGCAGAAAACCTGAATATAATGGGGAGGGCTTTCTAGTGGTATTGAAAGCTCCAGCTGAAACAGTCCATATTGCTCCAAACAATCCACACTGCTCCAAAATAATTCTAAATCATCAATAGTTTTTAACGGGTTTAATTGATTATTTTTTTTTTAAATGGACAAAAATCTAAGGAGAAATGCAAGTGCCTTACTGGCTCTGCAGATTTGGTGCTTGGATTAGCCAGGCAACATCAGTAAGAAAGTTAGAGAGAGGCCATAGCTGACATTTCTGAGACCCACAGGAAGTACAGACACAAACCTTCTTTTTAAATAAAATAAATTTGGATTGTTATTGGATTTATTTTCCTGGCTGAACATCCGACAAGACTCATCTGCTGGCACAGTCTCAGAAAAAACAGTGATGAGTGGAGGATTCTTGAGAACAAAGTATAAGAAAGGACTCCAAGAGACAAGCATTCAGCTGTGCCCCTGAATTAAACAGAAATCCAGCGAAGTATCTCTATTAAAGAAATCAGATAGTTTTTCTAGTGTTCTCATCCAGCCCAGTATTTATGAATGTTGCTTTAGCAAGAAGTTCATAATTTTCAAACTGTTCTTCCAGTGGACAGATGCAAATGTCACAAATGCTTCATTGCCAGCCTTTGCACAGACTGCTGCAGTCTTGGGGGACGTTTATCCCACTCACTTATTCACAAAAATCTTTGTCAGCACAAAGCAAAATTAAAAAATTGGGCTGCCTAAAAGCAATACCTAAATTATAACTTTTATAATTAATAAAGTGACAAATAAAAGAATACCTTGATTTCCATAAAAATTTAAGCACCTAATTTGGAGCGTGTTTGACTAGTTTAAATTCAGAAGATATAGCAAAACCAACATGAGCTCTAATTCTCTGCTTACTTCAAATTAAACAAGGATTCTACCAAGGTTCAATGAAACATATTTTATTTTAAGTTACGGAAAATGTAGGCGTGCGTATCTGGTCTCAACTTTCTGTTACATTATCTCTTGGATCAAGCTATGACTCCATTATGTCTACTCATGATTCTTCCTATAAATATCACAGTAATTTTTCTTTTAATGACTTCTATTAATAAACTCCATGCAAGAACTAGTAAAAGGCAAAAGGCTTTAATTAAGTCATATTTGAGATTTCTCCAACATCCTCTCTGACTGCAAAAAAAATGAAATATCTTAAACTTGACCTTTGTATTTTCCCAAAGTCAATTGCTTTCCCAGTTAAGCTGCTAACTGGAGTTGCTGCATGGTTTCCAAAGCAATCCACTTACAATGTGAAAACTTTGTTCCACTCTGGATTGAGGTTCTTGTAAACAGTGTGTGTTTGAAGCATGTCGTTTCCCAGCTCCAAGACACAGAAAGGATCACTTTTGCCTAGGGAAAGAAAAAAAATAAGTGGACCAGTTATGGTACTTAGTATAAATAAAGAAGATCCTTCCTTTGTAGTAGGTTAAACAGACAATGGTTTAATTGATTAAATAAAATTAGATCCATTAAAGCAACTGCGAAGTGCCCCGTTCCATTGGAATGACTTGCCAAAAAAACCCCAAAATCTCTGATCATCCCCAGCTCTGGAAACTCCAACACTTACCTTACTGCTCACTCAGGGGGCTTCACTCTAATACCTGAAATCTGAGACTTCTAGTGAATCATCTCTCACTCTTTACAGCAAGAAAGATCTGTTCATGTTGACAATTACTCAGCTGCCCTTAGCAAAGCAGCACCATTGTTGTGAGCCAGGGAAGGAGTAGTGCCGCTGTTACACTCCCTATTTTATCCTCTGCTTAGAGCCTGTGGTCTTCTTCAGTTGATTACAGGATTAAGTATCCACATCATGAGAAAAGAAGCATGACACTGACTGAAATCAGAAGCGCTTCTTCAAATAGTTCCATGTGAGCAAGTCCTTGAAACTATGAAGGCTCTACATCGTGCCACAGTTTAAACAAAACCCAATATCAACTGGAGAATCCATGCATGATCCAGGTATTGTACTTACAGCAAACAAACAGACCAAACCACCCAAAACAAAACAAAACCAAACAAGGCAAAAAACTCTCCCCACTTAAGAAGGATGTCAACATGGAATCTATTAGGTGAACACGTTTGCTAATGTATTTTTTGATCACTCACATTAAATGAATTTGTAGTTTTTCCAACTCATTGCAGCTCAGCAGTTTCCTTTGTGAGCAGAGTGGCCTCTTATCAGCATGTCTGGCTCAATATCTGATTTAATCTCATCTCCAATGCTCATGTACAGCTCAGTCACAGACACTCCAGACTAACTTCTATGTAGGCAACTAAATATGTCAGCAATGCAGGGATTTAGATACCAGACAAACAAGATATTTAAGCAAAAAGCTGTCCTTTTCTTAATCCTTATTTTCTGTATTATTAATGCAGAGCTTTTAAGGGTCTTACTCTCTAAAGTTTATAAACTAAACAGGAATCTATTCAGTATGTAAACAGTGGGTATTAACTAGTCAATATTGGTAAAGTTTAAAGACCATGTGCATTACTGGAATCTATTTGTCTTCTCCCTTTCAGCTTACATACCCATTCTCTGATAAGTGTGGAAAATGCATGTAGCCTTTCAGAGAAACTGCTTGAAATGCAAACTGGTATATGCCAAAAACAATCCCACTGTATAATTTAGTATTCTGAATGCTATTTTTTGGTCAGTGAGCAAATGCAGTGTTTGAGAAGAACTCTCATGCGTGCACAGAAAACATCCAACAAAGCAGAAAAAGTCATTTCCACGTCAACAGAACTATTATCTAGGAATATAAAAGTATGGAAGGCTCAAACTGGGCTAGCTGTGGCTGAAGAGCTTCTACATATATGATACAGCTGTCTGGAAACCAGCCCAAAAATTTATGTCCAAGAGTAAAATATGGATTTTCAGAACACTGCTCGAAACCAAAGCAGAGAGTGTGTGTTTTCTGATCACTATTATTACAGCGGGCTAAAAACTTGCAATTAAAATCTATGATGACAACATACAAGCAACTGACAAAAATCCCAATCACATCAAAATCCAATCTTCACTGTGGGAATAAGGTGTAAGGTGGCATTACACTCATCATACCCACCCGTCTGCAGGACTTGGGGGACTTAAGGCTGGTGACTGCCATGGGAAGCGACAGGGAAGGGACACTACCTGCTCACACTGCTCCTCTATTAACCCTTGGAAATCTTTGTACCTCCGATTCCCTCTGCGATTTTCCCTTTATTAGATTTTTAGCTGGGACTTTGAATTTACTTTTATCAATAACAATAAATCTGAGCAGTCTCCTTGGCAATGCAGGAAATATGGCACTGCTCTAGGAGGGCTCTATTATGGAAGCCCATAATTGCTGCACTAATCATTTATGAATGGCTCAGAACAGATAATTAATCTTTATGTCTCTCATTTCATGATCAGAAATTATGCTATTTTTACCTAAAATGGCTGCATCCTTTTGCAATTTGGTGGGTCTATTACAGCATAATACTAGGATATTTTCAGCACTGCCATTGAAAAACAATTTGTCATTTGCTTCATGAATCAGGCTCAAAGCCTGGGTTATTTTGAATATAATGACAGACTGAGTAACCTTTTACTTAAGCAGAATTTCATTCTGTGCTATGCACAAGGAATGTGTGTCACATACTCTATGAAAAGTCTTTGAATTGCAGAATCAAGAACCTGCATGTCTCTTCCAATGTTCATTATCCACCCACATGCTCCTGTTTGAGTACTGAGGGACAGGGGGCCAAATCCATCACTGATGCAACTGCTTTAGCATCAGCAAAGTTTTCCAGAGGGTAAAAAACCTTCTGGGCTCAGCTCTTTCCATGAATTCTGTCTCTATATTAAAACCTCACATATTTCTAGATGGAACTTTTGGCATGTAGCAAAGCTGGGGCGGCACTGCTGTGCTACACTTATTAAATTAAATTAGTCAGCAAGGTGCAGTTACACTCCTAATTCCATACGGACCTATATATTACATCAATTTAGATATAGATTTCTCTACAAGTTACCTTTCATTATTGACAGGTTTTGGGTTTTTTGGGTTTTTTTGTGTTTTTTTTTAAACTAAGTTCTTCAGTTCCTTAAAGTACTGCTCTCTGCAGTAAACATTATTTTCCAATTGCGGGTTAAGCAGTGAATTGAATATAGCCCTAAAATAGTACCATGATTAATTGTGGGCTTTCTCCTTTGCTCCTTTTTTTAGGAGCAACATTCTCTTATGTAACAATGCCTTCACAAATACAAGGGAATGGGGCAAGAACGTTTTCCCTCTACCACCTTTCCATGCTTTATCAACAAGTTATCTTAAAAAAATGACTGTGTCAGCAAATACACAACACACAATGTTGTGCCAGTGAATTATGAGCTGCTGTGAGATAGAGAGGGGAATTAAAAGGTCTCTAGAATCCTGGAGAAGATGATAATAAAAATAATAATATCCAGGCAGTCTCTACAGAAAAGTATCAACCTCCTATACTTTTCCCACAACATAAAGTTGTGGTTTTAAAAGGTGTTAGTGTCCACTGCTGTCAGGACCAAGCACAACCTGAGGAACAGCTCAGTGGAAAATCCATACTTTCCATGGAGTAAGAGCACCAAAAAGGTCATCCCAAATTGAAGTCTCAAATGAGATCTAAGAGAACGCATCACACTCGCAGCCCTGTTGCTGACAAGCTTTCTTTTTCAGGTGACAGCCTGCAGTATCACCCAAACCCACACCAAACCCACACACCCAGCACCACACCAGACACCTCAAAATCTTTCAGTCTTGATCCAAACTCACAAGACACCTGATAGAAGATGGAGAGGCTTTGCTTCGCAGGTGCCGTGCAGGCACCATCGCTTTGTATCAACTCTTATTTTACATATTCCTGATGGAAAAAACACTTCGCATGACGTGCTGTTGTAAAGTTATCTGTCAGATTGCTCAGGTCTCATGGGAAATTAAGATCTCCATCCACTGGACCGTCCCACATATTTCTGGCAGTCAAAGCCATTTGGTATCTCAGTTCCCTGAGGCAGGCTTCACTGCTGGAGACATGATGGGATGATTTACTTTTCCATGATCAACTGACAGTACTGCATGAAGTCTATCATTTGCAATATATTATAGCATCGTATGCTGCAAAACAGGAATAAAATACCTGAAAAATCTGCTGCCATCAGGTCCACTGCCTTTAAAACTTTGACTTGTAAGAAGCCAATGTCCTTTATGTCCCAAAAGGAATTCTTTATACACTGTGAGGAGAAAAGCACAAAAATGCATTTTGTTTGTAATTCAGTAAGAAAGAGAGACTATTGGAGCACTAAATAACTTACCACAGAATCAGTTAGGCTGGAAGTTGCCTCTAAGATCATCAAGTTCAACAGTTAACCAGCACTGCCATGCCCACCACAAAACCCTGTCCCTAAAAGCTACATCTACCCATTTTCTAAATACCTCCAGCACTGATGACTCAATCACTTCCCTGGGCAGCCTGTTACAGTGTTGAAAACCTTTTTGGTGAATAAATGAAATCCTTTTGGTGAAGAAATGTTTGCTAATATCCAATCCAAACCTCCCCTGGCACAACCTGAGATACACTTACTCCTTCCTGACCAGTTTTTGAGGACACGGAAGCCATCACAAAGCTTTATCTCCCAGCATTTAAAAGTCCAGAAAACAACCTCCCCAAAGGAGGGAATAAAGCTAAGTATATTGTTATCTCTTCATGATATTCAATGTCCCATTCCACATTATAATGTCCTAATACAATTCAAGTTTGCAAAGAACAGCATTAGTTTAAAACCCAACAAACACAAACAGTCAAATTGCTTGGATCAATCTGCCCTGCCAATCTCCTTGTCATTCGAAATGCAACTACTCCATTTAATAGTTTTCTTTGGTAGGGGACGTGTTATTATGACTGAAGAAATTTATTTTTTCTGCAATTTTGACTATTTCAAAACCAAAAAAAAAAAAAGACAAAAAAAAAAGAAAAAAAGAAAAAAAAATACAAACTCACGTAACGCTGAGAAATCTGTTGCCGTTCATTGGGGTCTCCCAAAGGACAGACACACAAATCAGAGATAGACACTCCTGTACATGGGGCAACAGCAATCAGCATCAGCAGGGACCCTGGATGTTTTTCCAGAGGCAGCTCCAAGCAGTTGGTCTGCTTTGCTGGCAGGGCAGTAATGTCAACGTGGCACCTGCAACAACATTGCCAAGGGTTAATAAGGAAAAGGAGTGGTAAAAAAAAAAATAAAGCAACATTTATATTGATTTCAGCAGCAAGCAGGCACCAAAACTTACTGCTTCTTCAGGATACAAAGTGTACCAAAAAAAATCATCCCAAAATTAAACATGGGAAACCAAATAGGCAGGTTCTATAGCACGTACTGGCAGATTTTGCTTTCTAGTCTCTCTACTGGTAAGGGGAGGTAAAAGGCTTGGGCTGCAAGTACAGGAGGAAAACTTAACTCTGGCCTGCCCCACTTCCCCTCTAAAATCCCCCAGTGTTCTGTGGTGGATTTGAAACGCAATTTTATTTCACCTGGGGGAAAAGAAAAGGGGCAAATGCAAAATTTAAAACATTAGCCTAAAATAGATTAGTTTCTTTAAAGTCACATACTCCATTTAATGCTACATTATACTGTATGCCCCAATCTCTTTTACAAGCCTTACTAGAGCTACATTTTCAGTGTACTGTTATATTTCCCAAAGGGAAGGATTGTCTTAAATGCCCCCCACCCCATCTACTCCTCGCACGTAATATGTTTCATTAACCTGATGCTTCCCCCAAAAATAAAAATAAAGAGGACAAAAGAGAAACATTCATAAAAAGACAACAATAAAATATGAGTATGGGCAAAAGCAGAGAGATCACCAGGCAGCCAGTTACACATGAAGGGAGTGGTTAAATGCAACAAAAAGTCTAATCACTTGGCTGGGCTAAATGCCTTCTATTTAGAAGTCCAGTAAATGGAGTGGAACATTCTCGAACCTCCATGGGTCTTGGCTTGTAAGAACAGGCTGAACAAAAGTTACAGATAAAAAAAAGGGTAAAGAAAACAAAACAAAACAAACAAAAAATAAGGAAGAAGAAGGTTTGCTGCCACACTGCAGGAGGAGGAACATTCCTCAAAGGGAGGGGCAGTGCATGATGGAGAGCGAGGGGTTTTGCTTCACTTAATGCCTGCCGACAAGTTTTTATTTAAACTAAACTTGTTAAGGTGTTGTCTTAATAGGCTAAAATTCCACCGGGTTCCCCCAGGTGGGTTTCTTCTGGGTAAATGGTGCATGTAGTGTTCCTGATTGATCCCATTCCAGTAGTAGAGCTGGAGCAGTTTATGCCCATCTGCTATAAATTGCATGCTTTCCGCTTCTTAACAGCCTATTTTCTGTGAATGCTAAAGGGGTTGAAAAAAAAAAGAAGAAGAAGAAAAAAAAAATTCAAAACATTTCAGCCTAAGAACCCAAGAAACCGTGTTATGAAGTAAAAGCCACTGCTCTGATGAGTCTCTAAGTTGTCCAGCCGCTCTGTGTATTAAAACACAACTCCTTAAGCTTCCCCTGACCACAATCAATGGGAATGACTCTGCCTTAAGTGTGCTCTTTTCTCTCCACTGCTCTGGAGGTACAACAGGTTTCAAGTTGACTCTTATTAACTGCTTTCAAGTGCTTTGAAAGAGAAGGAAAATAAACCAGGCAGAGTACCAAGACGGCTTGATGCGTAGGCTGCCTCTCAACACCATTTCCAAGTGTGAGAGGTTGCATTTAAAGCTCATTGCTACACCTAGGCTCTTCAGAAAAATATGACAGGAAAAGTTACAGCGGGAAGGAAAACAAAACAACAACAAAGAGAGAGAAAAAGACTTTATTTCTTTCTGAGAAAAAGCCCTTATCACTTCCACACTGGAGGTCAACATCACCTTGGCTGCATTAACACTGCTGTGTCTCAGGCTGCAGCAGTTTCAGTGATATTCTAGGTATCAGCACAAAAGGCGGGATGTATCCTTATCTTGGAGTTTAGTTTTTTGTTGGTTTGGGATTTTGGGGTTTTTTTTTTTTGTCCTAGATGGAGAAACTGAAGGAAGGAGAGGGGAAATCTCAAGGTCACCCAGCTGGTCTGTGATTCAGCTGGCAATAGAGGCCATGTCTCCCACATCAGCATTTCATACACCACCCACTCAACACAGTCCACAACTGGGAAAAGCTGCAGTTGTTTTTTATGTTTAAAACTTTCCACAGGGTAAGACAGAAAACACAACTTATTGAGACAACGGTGCATCTCTCACCAATAAGTAACCTCGAACTCCATCATATGTCAAAGGCAAAGTTAAATATAATTCTCTCTTGTTTAGACAAATTGGAATAATTTCTCTTCTTAAAAGAATTTGATTCACATCAGGTCAGAGAAAAGATGGAGTATAAGGGTGTGGGGGAGGAGGGATGCATATGTGGAGGGGAAAACAGCAGGAGGTGGAGTGTAAGTATTTCTTCCTCAAATCATGTCTGATTTCTGAGCAAACTAACTTTCCTTAAAACATCTGTGTTCACTCAAGGTATGCCTATATTTTCTTGTGAGGAGCTGAAAAGAAAATCCACATTTGCGCTGGCAAAAAGCTTGAGAAGAAACAAAAAAAAAATACAATCTGTTTCATTGAGGTTATACAACATAATTGACCAGACTGAAGAGAATGCAGCTCGGTAAAACAATTAGACATTCAATTTACTATATAAATTCAGCAATTTCCACACTAATGCTTCTACACTATTAAAACAAGTCTAATGATTTCCAAACTACTCCCCTCATTCTCTTGAAACAGAAACTCTTCCTTTCCTTCTTTCTCAGCTTTCTATCTGGAAGATCTTATTACAGATAATTATTTCACAGGAAAGTGGTAAGAGACTATTGTGATGGGCACAGAATCAAACTAATGGAGGTAATCCACTTTTGTTTAAAATCGCCTGCTCTGAATGCAAAGGGCAAAACTCTCAGAACATTTGTATTTTAGGTGATGTAAATGATCTCCTGAGTCAAATTCTCGACAGTCTTAGGGTAGAATAGCTCTGCTTCTTGTCATCTTTTGCTGTTACATATTAAATTCAGACATAATATTTCACACAAGTGGCTGAATGCACAATCTAGAGAGGCTGCAGTTCTGTAAGTTAAGAATGCATTGTGCACACAACTGTATCAGTTTTCTTTCTTTTAACCACAATTAATTAAACACTTTCCTTCTTCCTCCTGATCAGTATTGAGATCTACACCTCTATATTAGCTTCTATTCCTGTACAACTTTAGTTTTCATTTAAAACCGTTCTTCTGACTTAAAACCCTCACCTGTAACTTCCTTTTGCCCCATTTATTAAATTTATTTTGCAGAGAAATAGTACTTGAGAACAGTATACAGTAAATTTGGGATCGAAATATTTGTTTTCAGGGAATCACATGTTTAAAATTCGCTAAAAGGTGCTGAGGTTAGCTTACTAACCATGGAGTTGTATTTTACTTTCCCATTCACACTTAATCAAATTATGACAGAAATCTTTAAATATATATAAATACATACGAAAAAATCTGTACACAACAGTGCTACTTTACCCCCTGCAGACTTCTTGAAAACCCTTCACAAAAGAGATCAGAATCATCAGAGAGTACAGAAAGATGTATCTATGATTAATACTTGACATTTCAAATGTCACAGGTGTCAGGGAAACAATTAATAAGGTCTTATTATGAACGGACAAATTTTGTTTTTTCTGATTCATCCTACAGCCTGGTGAGATTTAAGTGAAGGTTTTGGTTGCAGCCATAATGGGGATTTTACTGCTCCATCCCAACAGCACAGCCTTTAAAACATGGGTTGTTTCTTATTGCAAAGACAGTTTCCTGGAGGCATTCATCATAAAGATATTGGATGCACTCCAGTCTCAGAGCTCATGGTCTTAAAGTTGAGCAATTTTTGTAAAATCTCTTTCCTGAGGTAAATATGTGAAGGAAAACCCTTCAACGTTCTGCAGCATCTCTTTTTCCAGAACATATCCCCTAATGCAGAAATACTCTTTAACAACCTGGCACAAACAATTTAACTCTGCCTGGACAAATTCTGCACACGTTAACACCTTTGTTTATTCATATACATTAACATCGTCTCCTGTTTATAGCATGCCTCTTATCCCAAAGGACACAAAAAGCACTCAATAAACATTACTAACAGTCCTGTGCAGACTAAATAGAGGGATTATTCCATCCAGCACCAAAATGCAGCCAGCCCTCAGTGTCAGAGCCTGCGACTGAACCACTCAAGGCTGCAGGATTTTAAGTGAGGAAGAGAAATTGGACCCAGCTGAAACTCTAAGGAGACTGCAGGTAGGCTGAATGTAATAATTTAGCTTGTGATGTGCACTGACAGTGAGGGTTTGTTTTGTGATAGAAGGGTGACATGAAATGTTTCCTCGCTAATTCAGAAGCAGACAAACACCCCAGGTGTTTGTGTTCAGCACCAGAGGTCCAAGGCATTCCTTATTCTACATGTTCCATGCTCTCCACAGACACTTCAGGTCCTATTTCAAGAGCAATATTTTACCTTGAAAACAAATTATGCCTGGGAGAAGAACCATATTGCAGACTCTTAAGGCACCCATACTATCTGAAATCCTGGGTCTAAAGGAATTAACAGGAGTCTTTGTGCCACAAAAGTTCTGCAGTCGGGATCATCAGATTTGACTCTGCAGTGAGCACCTCCAACTTCATTTGAATATTAAAAACGTGCATATATTTAAAGGTTTAACCAACGCAGTTGGAGGTTGAACAGGCTGGAAGGGACCATAATGAATTCCAACTCTATTCATAAATTGACCACAAAATTATTAAGTCAGATCCAGAAAATTTGGCTTTTTCCTTAAAGCCATGAAAATTATTTAAGGGCACTTGGCTGCACTGCTGTGTGTAATGACCGAATATAACCCACAAACATTTTCCTAAAGAATATTTCTTACAATGATGTTGTGAAATCCAGAAATCTCAAAACTGAACTTGGAAATCATGGAGACAGCAAACATGGCACCTCATAATGCTGTTTTTCCAACAGAATCCTTTTCCAGATTAGACTGCATTTGAACCCTTCATAAAACATTATTTACAGGGTGTCAAAAAGTTTCTGCACTGTAAAAACAATACCTGTTACTATGCACTTGGTGTTTACCTATTCTTGCAATTGCTCTTCAAAAACTAGTGTATTTTTTCCCGTTTTAATGCTACAGCAAATTTGCCGTGTTTAAGACAACAAAATCAAAAAAAAATTTTCTCCACATAGATACCAAAAATAAATATTTAAACACAGAATCATAGAATTGTTTGGGTTGGAAGGGATCTTAAAGATCATCTTGTTCCAACCACTCTGCCACAGGCAGGGACACCTTCACTAGACCAGGCTGCTCATCCAACCTGGCCTTGAACACTTCCAGGGATTTACTCTGGAAGATTTACCTTTACTTTAAGGTAAATCTACCCCACAGACCTCACCAGTGCTGAATAGAATAAGCATTTCACTGATAGTTTTTGCCACACTAAACATCACCTGCCAGAAATCAGTAGGGAAAAAAGGGTGGGGGGAAGCCTAGAGAAAAACTAAAATAAAGGGGAAAACCCTAAGGAAGAATTGCTGCTCCAGCATCAGAGACTGACCTGAGGCAAACTGCAAACACTGCTTTATTTCTTAACTCTAAACAGAATATCAGAAGTAATGGAAGTAGCTGTGAGAATGGAAGGAACAGATTCATCTTCAGCCACTTCTCCATGTGATGAGCAACAGCACTCAGCCAGAAAGAATTTCCTGCTCTGCAAAACCACAAACATTTGCAGAGCCAAAGGGCATTGTTCTTCTCAGTGAATAGTCTCAAACTATTTGAATGCCTGAAGTAAGAGAATGTTCTTATGAGTTACTGTTATTTAGTCAGCACATTGTGAAACCCTGGCCAGGTGAGAGCAGCAAACAACTGCAGGAAATTTAGGAAATTTAGAGTTGTGGCAATGATCCTGCCAGCAGATGAGCATGGACAGACCAAAGAGGGTGTCCAGTAAAGGGAATGGTTCTTGATGCTGCTGCAGGTACCCAAGAGCACAGATGTTTTTTTGGGGAGGTGGGTCCACAGGACAATGCTGAAAGCCAAAGCAAGGAAGGAAGAGGGAGGTACTACTAAGAAAACAACACTGTACAAATTCAGTGGAATGGAATTAGAGAGTCTTAGAAGATCACAACATCAAACTGCAAACAGAAAAAAAGGGACACCATTCTCAAAAGGAGCACAAAATCCCTGGGCTGGAAGCAGCAGAGCATATAAAGATGTGGAGCAATATCACCACAAAAATACAGAAAAATCCTGCCTCTTGATGCCACTGAGCTCCAACAATATTTGGGGTTTTAGAGGCAGCTTGGGTGTCTCTGCATTCAGATTTTGGCTAATCGATTACCCATTAATGAGTTTTAATAAACATAATGTAAAAGTAACCTGGATGTGACTGGAAAAAGGACAGAAAAATAATTATTATGCTGATAATGAAAACAAATTGATCAGTTAAAAAAAATTAAAATAACTTTATTTTTTGTACTTACCCAGTCTCCCTCCCCCCCAAAAAAACAAAATCCAACTCAAACCCAACTTACGTTCCCAAAAGCTCCTCATGCTTTTTGTTATCCTTTCTCCACACCTCAATGTCCAAAATATCCTTCCTGTCAGAGAAGTAGTGAAAATCAAACTGTTCCCTCCACTGAGGATTTGCACTCTTACACAGTCTCTAGAAAACATGCAGTTATAATATTTACTTTTCTTAAACAGTACTTTTTTTCACAGTAAATCAAAAAGGAAAAAAAATAAATCAATTCTACAGAACAAGGCTGGATGTAGGAGCATCAAGTACTAATGTCATTCCAACCAAAGCTCCCCAGCCCATCACACAAAATCTCATCTTCCTAAATATTCTCTTTCCTCCCGCTCAATAACAATAAATACACAGTTTTTATCTGAATGAATGGCTGGGAAAATTTGGAAATACAAGGTAGACCCCACCATCTCCAATTCCCTAGTGGACTGTGGTCATCATTCACTATCACACACTGGAAGAAATCAGGAATAACCCTTTTGAGGACAATCACCTGGAAACAGGTTTGAATGAATTAAAAAACCCAAAGCAATATTTTTTCACCCTTCTGTGTTAAGCAAACAGCTCAGCCTTGCAGCTCCACAAGAGATCTATAGACCATTAAAGAGACACATAAAAAGGGATTGTAATGGGAATAACATCTATTTATTCTAAAGTAACCAAACCATTTGTTATTTTTTGAAACTTATTTTTTCAAAATAAGAATCATATAATGACCTTGGTTTGAGGTCTTGATGTGAGGGACAGAGTGCAGGTTTCAGATGCACCTACATCAAAATGTTATGTTCTGTGAACTTGCTCTGTACATTTTGTACAGGAGGAGGTTTGTTTTCTCCTCCTCTGCACTTCCAGTTCATGACATGCAGAGCTCTTGCTCTCTCAGAAGAGTATTATTTTAATTATAGCCTTTCTTCTTATTAAGACTTTCCAGATGAAATGTGTATCTTTGGGAACCCCATTCATTTCTTAGATTCTTATATAACTGAACAGTATACAGATAAACACAGCCTAGAAGAATAAAAATTAATATCAAAACCATGGAACATTTTATCTCTTTGGGGGGGCAGGTTCTGCAGTATGTAACATATTTTTCAAGAAAAGTACTTTGAAAGAATGATAATTCCCCCGCACTGGAAACCATTTCAGGTCTACTTTTCCAGCAGATCTAACACTGCAAGCCCAACTTCTGTGCTGGCAGAGAACAAAACACATGTGTGATGCATGTAGCTTTATTTCATTTCATATTAATGTCAAACATCCATCAACATGATGAGTATGTTAAATGCACAAAACACTGATAACACACAATATTCCTGACTTGCTCTTTCTCTACTGGCATGAAAACAGAGCTTCTGGTGTGGTCTTCTGGTTTTGAACTCACTTATCTGAAAGAGTATCAAGAACAGTTCCATCCAAGGTAGCAACACTGCTCAAAGAAACACCGAGCACCTTATTGACTTCAGACAGCTGAAGGAAATCCTTAATACTTACCTTGCTCTTGTATCTTTGATCTCCCAGTTTGAGGAGAATAAAAATCTCTGCCAAGCCCCCTCTGGGCATGTTCTTCCCCTCCAAGAGGGTGATGGTGACCAGCCCGTTCCACAGCTGGTTCTTGCGCAGAGACTCCGAGAGCCGCATGCTCCGCGTGAAACTCGACTGAAAAGCAAGGCAGCAACACGGAATGTTTCAACACCCAAACACATTTTTATGCTCACACTAACTATGCTATGAAAGCACACCAGGAGTGGGAGAGACACCATGATTCCTGAAGGGTAAGCAGGCAACAGAAGGCAGTAGGATGCTAAGGATTTTCTGCCCGACTGTACTACGATCCCTGTGAAGGGACGGTGCTCAATGTCATAGCAAAATCAGCAGGGTTTGCTTAAACCTCCAGAGAAGTGTCCTTCAGCTACCCTGGCTGAGCTCTGGCAAGAGCAGACTTCGAGCACTGAGAACAATCTGGTACCTTGGCTCTGGGAAAGGCACAGGAGAGCAATGGGGAACAGAACAGGGGAGAAACTAAAGTAAACTCCTAAAACACCTCCATCTATGTCCATAAAACACGCGTCTGTCCCTTCTGGGGAGGCAGCCCAGCATCACAAAGCCCACGGCCAGGTGAAAGGCTACGCGGCATCTTCCACCTCTTCCATCACTCGCCTCAGCTCTTTGCCCGCTACCTTTGCTGCTCCTGCTTCCAGAAACTGAGCCCACGAATCAAAAATACTGATGCCTGCTGAAAAAACACTGACACCACCAGGCTCTTTATCTGGAGTTATGGTTACCTGGTAGCCACATTTGTTACCTTCGCAGCTTCATCTCGCACAGCACGGCTGCGCTAACAGTTTGCTAACTGGCAATATTTTATTGGGCAGAGGATGATTAAATAGGCCTTTATTTGGGGGGAGTGAGCTGGAAACATTAAAACTCAAGGCTATACTCTTCTTCCCGCAGTAAAAATCCTGCCATATTTTATTCTCCTGAAGCAACTTTTAACTCGCTACACTTTGGAGCTTCAATCATGTCATGTACAGGTGGGAGCAAGACGGAGGAGAAGATTTCACAAGTCACTTTAAAACAGGACGTGCTAGCTTTAAAAGCAAGTAAGAAATGTTGTTGCTAAATAAAACGATTGCAAAAGCACCTGATGTCTGAAGATTACTTTTTATGGATCAATTACCCGGCAACAAAATTCTTAAATCATAGGTGGTGAACTCACAAAATTTTTACTTGCTTTTTACTGGTTAAAATACCGAATCCTGAATCCCACAAGCATATTAATATACTTCTATTTAAACACCCCGTTTGGCTTTCCTGGCGCAATGGGTAAAAATTCCTATCTTTAAAAAGAAAACGAGATTTTGATTCATAAATCCAGCTGCAATGTAATTTCTTTTCTCTCTTTTTTTTTTTTTAAAGTTCGTCTTTTGGGCCAAAAAGCTAAAGCATGACTGTTCCCATGGACATACTTCAAAGTCCCAGCAGATATACTCCTCCCTAAACACTGCAACTATTTCAAAATCCTTTTTATAAAAAAGGGAGTAATGTCCACAAGGGATCAAAGGGCATTCTACAGTCTGGCAATCGCCTTAGAAAAATGGCAGTGCTTCCATGAAATATGCCCTAAAATAATTTTGCAGCTTGGTATGTCCTAATTTCGAATTGGATGTTTATCTTGGAAAGGCTTCTATCTAACTTGTCCATAAAACAGCTCCACTTAGCTCTATGAGCCCTGTGAAAATGGAATCCAAAGCTGGCTATTAAGGGGGCCTGGAGATTGCTTCCATATGGCGTAACAGCATGGGAGTGGAGGGCTAAGGCCTACAGCAGGCGCTGCTTGGCTTGAGCTCCCCATCTATCCATGGACACTCATTGCATTACACCATAACATCTGGATTATTGCTTGTAATGTCCCTGGGAAATATCCACTTCCCATCAAAGCCTTTATCTATCTCGCTTGTACTTTGAACATTTTAGTATTTAACATAGTCATGTTTGATGTGATGTGCTCGCTCCTTTAGGAGCAAGGATTTTCCCTCCCCCTCCTGCTCCTTCCGAGGAGGAGGAAAAGGTATTTGATGTTAGTTCACCCAAAAAAAACCCAAAAAAACCAAAAAAAAAAACCCAGATGAAGTTTATTATCCACATTACAATTTCTTTTAAAAACAAAGCATCCAGCTCCATTCAAAGCTTCCAGGCTGAACACAAAAGACAGTTGTTATCACTCAGTTTTCAAATCAAACTCGGATTCTCTTCCTTTTTTTCATCCAGGCCAGTATTTAAGGGAGTCACTGAGCATTGGGGACCTTCCTTACCCCAGCCCTACAGCACACATAACCCCACCCTTGAAGCTGCTGACTTGACAGTTCAAAGGACTGTTGGGAGGTACCCAAACCAGCCTGGATCCCACACAGCCCCAGGAAAAATCAGCACCTGCACTCAGCATTACTGGAACACATTGCAATGCACCAACCTTGACCTCCCAAAACAGGTGGCCCCAAGAAAAGAGCCTCGTGCACCCCCTTCTCTGGCTGTGCAGCTGCACCCTGTGCTCCTCTCAGAAGAGGGCTGTGCTGGACCCCAGCTAACAGGACCTGCAGCAGATCCAGCATCACTTGAGAGCATCCCACTGCAGAGTGGAGCCAAGATGTTTGCAACTGGTTTGGGGCACGGTGCTGACCTGCAGCGGCTCCACACAGGCTTCCCCCAGAGCTTCCCACCTCCCCCAGCCCAGCCCTGCTACTGGCACAGGGCTGTCTCCAAACTGAGCATGGAAAGGCTGCTTGCCTGCCTTACACCCCTGCAAGACACACAGCACGTGAGGAATGCTTTGGATTTCCTGGACATGCCCAGGTCGCCCCCACAGAGTCTGCTCAGCAGGTCTGGCACATTTCCTGTGCCTCACAGCACCAAAGAGCCCCTGTGTACTTGCTCTGTGGCCACCTCTCCAGCCTCCCCAGGTATTTGGCAGGCTATTCCTCTGACCACCCTGATGGAAATCCCAGTGAAACAGGCAGTGTCTCAGATTCCACTCACAGTTTCTGGAAGGAAGCACGTCTGGGGAAAATCAGATGTGTGGTAGACCCACAGACCCAGGCCTTCAATGAGTCAACTTTAGCACTGCCTAGGGAAGTCTGTACTATGGAAAATGCCTCCCAGGTGACAAGAAAATGATACTGCCTTATTTATTTTAGACGTCTTACCTCCTCTCTGATACCCCACACCTACTCATTTCGAACTGATTTACACAGAGCTAATTGATTAAACTTCACAGCCTCCCTCTGAGTTGGCAAAACAATTGCAGAGCAGAGCACAGAGGAGCACAGCCCTTAGTCCAACAAAGTTACTCGGGCAAAACAAGCGCTGAAAAAAACACCCCAAACACTCTCCCTTGCCTCCAGCCACCACTACCCTAACCTGCCCTCACAATGAGACCAGAAAAGCCAAAGCCCTGGTCCATACTGACCAGAAAATGAGGATGTAACTGCTTGATCAGTGACAATTTTGAAGTGTTTGATCTATTTTTTATCTATTCAGTTCTTCCTTTTGCTGTTACCTCCCAGGCTAGTGATGCCTCCACACTTGGGCACTGCAGCTCCTCCCCTGCTGAACCTGAGCCCTTTCCAGCTGTGCTCCCACACTGGGTGCCAGGTCCCTCAGGCCTCTCCTGCTAAATTTTCCTGTAAGCTCTCTGCTCACACTCTGGCTACAGCCCAGACCCAAGGAAAGGTGCCTTGCCGAGGTACAGGAAAGTTGGCTGAACCTGGGATCAGGCTACAGGGCTGGAAATTAAGAAACACATGATTTATGATGGAAGCTGGCACATGTCCCAAGCACAAGGCATCGGACAAGCTTGCTTATTCCTTCCCCTCATCATTTCTGAAATCAAGGTAGCCTTGAGACCAGAATTTGAGGGTTGTCTCTAGACAGAGGTCTGATTTTGGCTGGGCTCTGTGTGCAAATAAGCAGTAACACCATAAAGGTCACCTTTATGAGCAGTCCACTGCTGTAAAATGGATAAAAACTGGAACTAAAGACACCCCTCAAACAAGGCAGCCAGAAAAAAAAAAAAAAAGAAAAAGATAATAAGCACAAAAATATCCACAGATCCTTATTCCTTAAAACAAACTAGATTTTTTTTTTTTTTTAAGTCTAAGAACTTGTGTCCACTGCATATTTTGGGACTGTAACTCATCAGATAAGTAATGATTAATCTCTGAAGCAAAAGTATGGCCTGGTCATAGAGCAGGACCGTGACACAAAAGGACCAGAGAAAATGGTTCTTCTTTCAACTGCTTAGAAAGGACATTTGCCCAAAAAACATCCCACAGCTATGAACTGAAAAATTAAAAATCAGTGCTCACATCTCAAAATGCACCACTCTCAAAATCTTGTTCCTAGTTTCAAAATCAATATAAAAGTTTCTCACATCAACTTTCAATTTTTTATCACTTTCTGGTTCTGGTTTAAAAAAAGAAGAATGAGCAGGTGGGCTATATTCTGCCTTCAGAACCAAACACAGGAGCTGAACAAGAATGACAGAGCTTTGGAGGGGAAAGAACCGGCTCATTGACCCAGCTTCACAAAATCCTTTAGGAGCTCCAGTCTCCCTGATAACTCCATTTGTCTATAATCTCCCTCTATAGGCACCCAGCAAATCCCCTCTGGTGCATCAGGGCTGCTTTCAAATCTGTCTCTTTTCCTGACACACACACATACATGCCCCAAGTTCAAACTTGTTTTTGAAGCAATAAAGAGATGCAGAAAAATTGTACATTTAAATGACACGGCGAGGTGGCCAAGTGTGAAGCGAGCCCATCTCTCCCATCTTTCATTTAAAAGGATGAGACAGGACAACAGAGAGCCTGCTGCAATCCCTGCGAAGAGGTCAACGTCAAAACTGGGCCACGTAATTCGCCATTTGAGACAACAACAACACACAAATAGGAGGACTCTTCAGACCTCTCCTCATTAGGCAGAGAAACCCTTTTTTTTTTTTTTTTTTTTTTTTTTGCAGAAGCAGTTTTCCCCTTGGGAAAGAGGAGAGGGCAGCGGGAAAGGCAAGTGAACCAACACGAGATTGGCACCACGACGATGCGTGACCCTGTCCCTGCTGCCCACAGGGGATTGGGGGAGAGAGCCAAACACAACCAGGCAGACAAAAATCAAACCTAACAGCCCACGCAGGAAAAAAAAAAAAAAATAAATAAAATAAAATAAAAAAAAATAAATAAAAGAAAGGAGAGTGAGGGATTTTCCCCTGGTCGAGGAGCCTTTGGGTCCGGTCAGCCTTTCAGCCAATTTATTCAATCAGCTTAGGCTATCAAGGTGGCAATTCCGTCGCTTTTGTTTCAGGACTGAACTGCTGCAGGTCAATCCACCCCAAGCAGACCTGCTTATCTGCCTCCTGGATGTTCAACACTTCAAGGTTATTCAGCTGTACAAATGCTGGAAATAGCGTGCAGGGGCACCCAGGGTGAGACTCAAGCCACCCGGGACAAACAAGGGTACTGAGCATTAAGCATGCTCTCCCCAGCAGAGAGTTACCAACTCTCTCTGTGCCCCAGAAAGGAAAGCAGAACAGAGGGGAGAGCTTGTCAATACCCAGATACGAGAGAATATATTAATGCTGCCTAACAGCATCCTCTTTCCTTTGCAATGCCACCCTCCATGAGGAAAAGAAGAAAGCCGCGCTCTTGAAAACAGCCGCCACCGAGGACAATGCTGTTCTCAGCTCCCATGAAAAATGAGGGATCTGAATGTGCTGTCCATGTCTTGGGAATCTGCACAAATATGCAATGACTCCCTTCCAGCAGCAGTGAAAAATATAAACTGTGTAATAATCAAGAGATACCTAAATCATGCAGTTCAACAGCTCTTGCTCCAAAATGATTTAAAAGACCATATTGAGTTGCTGGAATCCTTCCCTGTAATGACCATGAGGCTACTGGAGCTGGGCTGGAGATCTTGTGCTGACACAGTTTTTGTTGTTGCCTGAAATGCAGCTCTTTCTCCAAAAAGCAGGGGAGCTCAGAGAACACACATGAGGAGAGTACAGTATCCACAACAGCCCACATGAGCCCTGCTGCCAGTCTGACATGGAGCTGCAACAGGTACCACTGCCATCAACATTTGGGTTAAATTTGGGAAGTCAGCAAGAATCCTGTGATTAAAGTGAAAAGACTCATTTAGGACACTGATGTGCCAAATCTGCATTAAGACAACATAAAATGGTCAAATTAGAGGATAATCAGATTTCTTTCATGTAGGCAATACAGATTAAAAAACAGCTGTGAGAGTTATATTCATTTTGTCCATCCTTAAAATAAGTCATTTTCCCCATATTTATAGAAGAGGAAAAGCTAAATATTACAATAGGGGTCAGCTGCAGTTCAGCACGTTAAAAAAAAAAAAAAATCCCAGGAAAAGTATTTCAAATCGAAAACTTTTATTTGCCTAAACCTGGAGAGAGGAAATTCAGATGTCTCAGTTCAGCTGCTCAAATGGAAGGTATACTGTGTTTTTCCCCCGCAACACCCAACCAGAGTCAGCTCAGGAACCAAAAACCAGACAAGCTTGTGTATCCATTACAGAGCTCTCTCCATTTCCCCTGCCCTCCTCATCCCTGTATCTCTATCTCGTCCAGCAACATTGTTTTCTACCCCATCATACTCTCTGGCTATTCTCCCCTAACCTCTTGTGCCTTCCCTAGACACCTATATTCCCCATGCACACAATTTTTCTTCCTAGCCTTTATGTTCTGCCACAAACTGCTAGTACTGCTTCCACAGAGCAGAGTTTCCTAACTAAAGATGGTTATTGATGTACAGTACTGGTGTTTTAGTGCAGTAGCAGAATCAATAAACCAGGAAATACTGCTTTGTCAGATTTTTTCCGGCGCATGCTGGGAAATATTTTTTACTGCCTTTGGATGGTCACAGAGGTTTTCTTTAGAGATCACACTGGAGCATGAACTGTGTCTTCCCGAGGAAGAGCTGAAGCTCTCCTACCCTCTAGTGACTGGAACAGAATAGAGCACGGGGTTGAAGCTTTTTTCCTTTTAAATAATACTTTTATGTCTCCTAGATCAGCACCACGCTTCAGCATCTCCTGATTTCATTTTGAAAGGTGTTAAGGCACAAGACAGAGTCTGGGGAGCTGAAAGACTGACAGCTAAAGGTCCAAAAACATGTATGTAAAAAATTATACAAAATGCAATGAGACACTGGGAAAAAGCAAAAAGAAAAACCGAACAAAAAAATCCTAAACAAATGTGGAAAAACCACCCCAAAACTTCCAGTTACAGCAACCAAGGCAGAGTTTTGGCTATTCTGAAGAAAAAGAAACCGAGTTTAAAAACCTGACTCCCTTTCCAACGTCCAAAAGCCAACCAGCATCCAGCAGCAGCTGTGTGAGAAAGATGGGGATCGAGCAACACTGACCGAGCCAGGGCACAGCAATTTCCAGCGCTTTAGTTAAAAACTAAAGTGATGAGCTCTTCAGTTATTCCATCACTTTCTACCAAGTGGCATTCAGGGATTCCTGGCAGCTCTCTGCTCCAAGCACTGCAATATCCCTGCAATCAGGGCTCCAAAGGCTGTACTTCGCATTTCTTCTATTGACAAAAACATTCTTGCTGGCACAATACCTGAGATGGTTGGCTCCTGTACACAGCACACCACGGTTGTAATGAATAAAACAAGAGGAGGTTAATGATTCAATTTATTTAGGCACAAACCGATAGTTACAAAGGGAAAATATCATGAGAACACACTCATCTTAAGAGCCAAATTCTGCTTTTCAGAGACTCAGACTGTACAGCTCTCAAGCTGGGTACTGGGGCTTGCAGTGTCTGTATCATTGTTATTTACTCAATAGCAAATTAAAGCTTTACAGAGCATATAAAAAGCCACAGTCTATTTCCTGAACAAGTTAAAATCTAATGCAAAAAATGATACAGGAATATAAAAGTAATGGAAGCCTGCAGGGATCCTACAGGAGACCAAGGGAAGCAAGTTATACGGACATGTGGCAACACACAAATCTTGGAAATCCTGTTACAATGGAGGTAATGAAAACTCCCTGCTCAGCCTCCATCCCAAGAACAAAAGGAATTTCAAAACCCACAGGGGCAACCAGAAGAAATACTACCTCACAAAATTCCACCCATGGTGAGAGGCAGCCCCAAAGACAGACAGGGATCCAGGAGAGCCTCATTCAACCCCTGCACCAACACCGTGCAGGTGTTCTGAAACAACTTCAACCCTCCACAGCTCCCTTCATTTTGGTTGAATTGACACCCCTTTCCTTTGCACAGACAGTTTGTCTCTCTTTCTACAGCTCATTGTGAGTGGGGTCTTATGTTCACTTGCCACTACATACTACCATGGCACCTACAATTAGAAAACAACTGCAAATTCCCATCACAATGAATAGGAAAATCAAAAGAGCAGAGGTTGTCACAGCCATCACATTGTGACAGGTGGCCTCTACATTTCTGAGTTTTCCTTTGTTTAGCCTGTTTCAGAGGAGGGCACGGATTTTGGGAGGGGACCTTCATTTTCTTTAAGTGGAAAAAAAAATGGATTACCTTGGATGAAGTTCGTTTCTTTCGACTTGACCATCTCTGTTCATGAGTCCCCATTATTGTACCAAAGAGAATCCAGGGAAAGGAAACAGGTAAGGAGTAAAATGGGGAAAGTGTTTAGTGAACTAATTCAAACAGCAGCTTGTCAAATGAGCTAGAAAAGCCTATTACAAAATAGGGGGCTAAATCTACAACTCCATTTCCATCTACCTTCCCTGCCACATGGAACATAACAATCAACAAACTCAAAATACCTGCATTGCACCAAAAACAGAGGCAATAAAAAAAAAGTAATTGAGAATAAAAAGTGAAGGGACCCAGAGCCATTAGTAAGAAACATGGCTTATACTTTTGGTGCCATCTGGTTCTACAGTAAGCTAATTTAAAAAGGGGGGAAAAAAATCATTTTGCTGTTAAGTGCTAATGTGGACAGAGCTATTTCACTGTTCTGACTCCTTTGGAAATGGCTGAGCAATCTGCATTTGAAATATGAGGGCTTAAAACATTGTCTTTAAAAAAAATTACAGTGTGCACCAGCTCTTCTATCATCTGCACTCTGAATGTTAACTAAGCACCCAAGAGTACCAAAAGCTGCTATTTAAACCAGTAAGATTTGTTTCACTGGCAAGGTCCACTTTTGCCCAGGCCTTACTAAAAATTCTGGAATTCCTGAGGTCCTTATGACTACACTAACTTTTTTGCTAAAGTAACTTTACATTTTTGCTTCACCCCTTCCTGCAATTCAGTAACACATGCCAACAATGCTGTTTTGAATAAGTTAGAGGGCAGTTCACATTCCAAATAAAAGCCATCTCATAATATAGACATTTAAATACACCATTATTTTAAATATTGCCATTAAGCTTTCAAATAATCACATAGGAAGGTAAAAATAACTCTATCATTACCTTGTTATTAATTAAGACTTTACAATTCTCAAAAAGGCATCTATTTGAAAAATAAATAATGAACAGCAGATATCCCACATTAGCTTCTCCTTCTTATTTTGCTTTCCAACCCCTTGAAACATTTACGTTTCTATAAATAATCCCATTCAGGCTGGAGTTCCACACCTATAATTCAAAATTGTGCTGTAAACAGCAAGTTTCATTCTCAGCTCTGCAGAAAACCTGTAGAAATATTTTCTCTTAGAATGTATTACACATTTTTAAAAGTAAGTCTAGTTTATAAGATGGTCCAAATAACTGCCTGATCATGTGTATTCACCCCTTGCTGGCCAGGAGCAGGATTAGTTCACCAATATTTGTGTGCTATACACTCTGTATAAAACACTAGGAGAAAACTTTAAAAATTGAAGCAAAAAAGCCATGTGCAGGACCTGAAAATAAAAAAAAACCTATCAGCTTCAGTTATGGTGCCCCCAGTTTCTGCCCAGCTTCTCTGGGTTTCTAACATCACCAATCACCACACTTCTGCATCAAGAGACAAGTTCAATTAACTCAGTGAAGAAACTGGCAGTGGGAAGGTCAGGGTTTTACAAGCAACCTCCTCCTCTCAGCCTGGTGCTCCTCCACAGGACTGGGGCAGTTTAAGTCTTAACAGCCAAGATCAGTTTTTAGATTTCACGTGGATAAGTTTTTTCATTGTTGTTAAAATATATATATATATATATATATATATATATATATATATATATATATATATATATATATATGCAGCAACCAAAAAAAAAAAAATATAAAAAAAGGGAAATATAATAGCTTTTCTTCAACCTGCCCATTGCAGTACTGGACACATGCCCAGAGCACAGAGAGCACTGCCACAGCGCACATCACAGTGACAAGATAGAAGCATCCAGCTAAAAATGTCTACACAACTTTAACCCAGCTAAATACAGGGCTTATTTTTTTTAAAGTTATGCTCTATCTCGATTTCAATATTGAGTCTCAAAGGATGAAAATAAAGGTGGCATTTCCCAGTAAATCAAATTATGCCAGCTCTTCTTTTCTCCCCCCTACAAATTCCAGCTATAAATTTGATTTCCTAAGCCACTTACATTTCTCTTGAAGTCTCCTTGCTTGACTGCTAGACTCAAGTTTAATACGATCACTCCCATGTCATCTTCTAAACTGTTGGGATCTTCCAGTTTTAAAACCTGTTCAGTAGTTCTACAAGGCAACAAAAGGAAGGAAAAAAAATGTTGTGCATTTATTGACTCCAGTTAACTCGGGTTGATTATTAAAGGTCAGGCTGAGCTGTGCAAATTTCATCTTCTTGTCTGAAATTCCCAATATTGAGTTTAAATGTTAAAATGGGAAATGGGGAGAGTTCTTTCTTGGTTCTGACAAAATACACCCCTCTTTTAATAATGCAGCACAGTGTTCCTACAGCACTGCTCACTGCTCGTAACTCTCCATATGCAGGTACACACTGAATTAGGTTACTACTACCTCCACTACACAGAGCAGAAGAGTGACAGGGAAACTCATCCAAGTGAATCTTCTAATATTAATGGTTTGTATTTGACTCCAGAGATATTTATTCTGCCTGCTTTTAATCCCTCTTCATGACTCTGTTCCCTTGCTGAGAACAGGAATGCTGGTATTTACCTGGTGGCACTATCTCACGGACAAATTAATGTTTCTAGAAATTCAGATACAGCAGCCACGGGAGAACTCATTTCTCCCCCACAAAAAAAGTCATCGCACAGCAAGGGAGCATAAGAGAAACAACTAAAACTTGAATTCCTGGCTTCCAGCTCCACAATGAGCCCAGGCAGCAGCAGCAGCAGACAAAAGGCACAGGGTTTGCCTCGGCACTAAATCAGGGCCAGATGCAGCTGCTGCAGGCACGGATGGATGTGGGGGGAGCTGGAAAAGAGGCGCTGGAAGCAGCCGGGCAAAATGCTCCACAGCCCCAGGGAAAGGCACCCCGTGGGGCTGAGGACAGGTCCCACATCTTCTCCCCCTCTTCCATAAATTGTCCTGGGGTAGCTCCCCCTAAACAATGCTGCACACAAGAATTCTTAGTGCCAGAACTGGGCTCCGTCCAGGTTGGGTTTGAATCCGGTGTGTAATGCCAGATAAAAATGTGTGCAGAAGATTTATCTCGAGTGATTTCTCCTGAAATCCCCATTCTTCTATCAAAAATCAGTTTTCACGAATAGAAAAAATTCCAAGCCAGAAAAAAAGCATTTCACTACTTCCCTCTGTTTCTCAATTAAGCTGCATAAATAACCTTTAATTAAATTAACTGTTACCTATTGAGTTCAAGTTCAGTGAGCGCTACAGATGCCGAACCCATGAAGTCTGAAGTGGTTAAATCACGATCGTACACCTGGTGGCAAAATAAGACAAATATTTCCAATTTTCACATCATAAGCCAGTTTTATCCCAGGCGATGAAAGAACAGATATTTTAAGCCCTTTCAGTTCAATTTTGTATCTGAAAGATCAAAGCTTAGATATAATTCAGGGATCACTTTCCATCTCCCCGCTTTAATTTGTATTTTTAGCTAAATATTTAACCAGCATTTTGAAAGTATCTTCTTAATATTATGTAAACAGAGACATGTGTGCTGCTATGGATTGTGCCTGCTCCTTTATACTCCACACGACAGCATAATGAAATGCTGCACAAAAATCAGGTACTTCTGCTTACAGATGTTTTAGCAATTAGTGCTCACAACTGGTAGCTGGCGGTTCTGGTAACTGTAACATTCCTCATAACCAGAAAAGGCTTTGCCACTTGTCACGGCTGCATCCCAGGTAATAATTCTGTGCAGCCCAGCCAAATTACACTCCTAAAACGTGCTTCTGAAACCGCCCCTGGTTTCCCTGAGTTTGCACAAGCACGGGGAGAGAGAAAAGAGAGAGAGCAGAATTCAGCTCCACAGCTTTAAGCAGATCCAGTCAAGGAGTTTTATTTCAAACTTAGGTTTTTGCAGACGGAAAGCAAAACATGCAAGTAAAATCTGGGAAAGACATATGTGCATTTTAATTTGAAATCGCTGAAGCTCTTAAACCGGATTGTGTTTTATGCTGTGCTGCTACAGCGAATAAAAATCAATATGTTTCTAAAGTTGAAAATAATTGCTTAAAAAAATATTGGCCAGTCTTATGAAAATCTGAGATGAAAACTTACCTTGATCCAGAGTTTTTGATCGAGGGTCTGTATGGGCAGCACAACAGTTTCATCCCAAACTGGGTTGAGGTTCTTGTAGACTACCTTACTTTTGTAGAGGGTTTTGCCATTCAGTTTAAACTTCACGTATGGGTCACTTGTACCTGTGATAATTAATTAAAAAATAGATTAGCATGCTTGTATGCAACTCCACAACCTTAAATTATATTTTCATAAAATAATTTAAAACACTTAATGGTAATTATCTATTTTTCAGATCCATGCATATATTAATTACCTATATAAAATCTGCTCATTCTTACAGGAAATCTACAGACAGAACAAGAAAGTTGTCTGAAAGTAGGCAACAAAAAAAATCGTCATTGTTTGCTGGAGCTCTGTTGTTTTATTCTTAAAGAACATTAATTGTTGTTTAACAACTCTTTTAAAATTTTAATTTGGTAAAAGAGCAAACAGAAGCAGCATTGAAGCACTATTTACAGGCCAACTAATGACACGGTGGAAGAGAGAAAATGTGATGCTGTGACTAGGAATACATTCAAAGGACCCAAACTCTAAAGCATGTAAACTCCTGGGATAGGAGCTCCAAGGAAACCAGTAACAATAGCTAAAATACCCGTCAGGATTTCATCACTGGTGTCACTTTGCCAATTTACTTAAAACCCAATTTGAGGTTTCAGTGAAAAAACAGCGACATTATTCATCAGCTCAGGATAAAAACCACACAGAGAACAGACTCTGTAAAACCAAGCACTGCCCAGGTAACACATTTTTTAATCCAAGTGGCACAATTTGCCATGGCAATAATGTCCCCTGTTTTTATGGAGCAGATGTCCACGGACAGAGAGTGAGGCATGTGCCATGCAGCAGCAATAGAAAGACTTGCATCTGTCAAAGGAAAACAGAAGAGGGAATCAACTTATTATTGTTATTAAACTGGTGGCATCTGCACTAACACCAATCAGTTGTGCAAGACACCAGGTAAGAGGGGGAACAAGGCACAGGGAGGATTTTACCAGATGATGGTGGATTTAGTTATTCATACAGATTTTGCAAAAAAAAAAAATCTTCACAAGCTGCAAATAAAGGGGAAAAATCAAACTGAGATGTAGCAGCATCTACAATTAACTGAGCCTAGGTGCCATTCACCTGTCATATCCAGTATTTTCTGTATTGTATGTTATAGCTGGAATTTAACTTCCCTCCTAACAGTTCAATTTCATTAGAAGGGTAACAGCTAAGATGATGGTCCTGGATGCCCCCCAGCCAGGAAAAGACTGATTTCTACAGCAGACTTCAGAGTCAGAAATAATCTGAACCTGTCGTCCCTGGTTCCCACTGGCCCAAAAAACACATGGCAGACCAGGATAACCCAGCCTAAGAGCAATACTCTGTCTTGCCAGTGATTTGGTGCACCTGTGAGGATGTGAAAAATCCATATTTAAACATCCAAAGCTCTCATCAGTGTTATGTGAAGACAGACCTAAACTCAAGAAAAAACAATTATGTGTAAGTATGTATTTGGAATTATGCAGCACTGTAAAGAACTGTGCTCCTGGGAGACAGACATAATTCTAAGAATTATAGGAAGTTTTTATTCTACTTTAATATCAAAAGGGAAGAGTTGTAGAACCTGGTCCATCCTGCACATCACGTGTGTTTCGTTCACAGAAGGAAAATATCAGTTGGCTTTCAAGTACTGTCTGCAGCTGATCCTTTTCCTGAATAATAATTGTTGAAAAAAAAATTTTTGGTAAAAAAAAAAAAAAAAAAAGCAGCTGCAGACTTCTTAAATAGAATTTTCTTTTTTTTTTTTTTTCCTTTTTATTCTCCTCTAAGAGAGAATAATAGTAAAGGGCCTGATTCAAAGCCAGGAAAGTCGGAGGGCAGCTTCTCATTGTTCCCAGTGGGTTAGGACTAGACCTTTCCCTAAAAATTTCTCAGAACTATGATTATACTCTTATACAAAGCATCCAGCTTAAAGCCAGCACAATTTCCAGGAGTGGGAACACACAGATAGATCATAGTCCCACAGTGTGGGGGGCAGCAGTCCTCGAAAGATGCAGAATTAAGAAATAACAGCTCTGAGCTCTTTGGTGTCACTTCAAAAAGATTTTTAAAGGCCAAAAAAAGGTTAAAAATCCCCTGACTTTTATTTACAGAGTAAGCTGGACAAAGCTGCATAATTAAAAGTAAGAATAATAATAATGTCCACAACCTATTCTGTGCATGAAATAGCAACTGGCCAAGACAAGGAAAGCAAGTGATGAAATGAAAGCACGAAGAGACGATGGAGGCAGGTGGTTTATGGCCATAACTCATCTGCTTTTGGCACAGAAAACCCATGAAAGAGGGCAAAACCTGAAAAAAGAGAGAAAAATAGGAGATACAAAATAAAAGCAAACAGCCAGCAAGTTCAATACCAACAAGCAGAAAACTGCAAGCCCTTTCTCTGAGGATGGGAAGCAGGAAGACTACAGCTCAGTAAGCCTCCCAACTGCATTATTGCTCTGAAAAGCTTTCCAGGTTGTTATACAGTAAAGGAAAATAAAAGGTTGGGGAAAAAGGGAAGGGCTGCCCAGCAATGCTCACACGAGCCAGGCTTTAGCCATCGTTCTCACGTATCTTTTTGTAATAAACTCTTCCCTTACATTTACACGTATTTATATATAGAAACATACACATGTATATAAAGAACATATATAAAAGGAATATATATATATATATTATTTACCTAAAAATAAATATTGTACCCAAAAAAAACAAAGGTGTTGGGGGGGAAGCGATAATAAAAAGAGGCCCTTAATTAAATACGATTGCCACTCTGGGATCAGGCCTTCATGCTTGTCAGCTTACTCTCAAAATAAACATCTCAAAGCAGGGCCTCAGTGGTGTCACTTACTCCAGCAAGGCAGCCTGGGTAATCCCTCGCTGTCTTGACAGCTCCATAATGTTCCAGCGGCTTCACGGGTGAGCGGCAGCACCCGCGCCGCGGAAAATATTAATGCCACGAATTAACGGCAAAAGGGCGGCTCACAAAAAACCCCAACAAGGGAAAGGTGTCAAGTTAGCACCAGTGTTAATTGTGAGGGAAAATAATTGTGGTGGGGCAGGGAGGGGTGGGGGGTCCTGTGGCGCTCGGCTGTCGGGCTGTCACGGGGGTGACATCTCAACTAGGCGGGTTGGGGGACAGGGAGCGCAGCCGCCGCGTCCTACAAACGACAGGGTGGTGCCTCCGTGCCACCCAGCAGTGGGATTGTCACTTGGGTGGGGGGACACAGAGCACCTGGGGGTTGGTGGCAGTCACTGGGGTGAAGCTGGGTGGCCTGGGTGGAGAAATGTCAGGGATGGATGTGGCACCACAGCCCCCAGGGCCTGGACTGGGTCGGTCCCTAAGGTGCCGGCGAAGCTCCCTGCTCATTGTGCCTGGTTCTGGTTTCCTCCAAGACACCCCAGAGTGCATCCAGGTGACCAACATAGTTGACAGGGAATGAGAAATAAGCCAGGTGGGCAAGCCGGTCCTGATGGGATGAACAGTGCAGACTGCAAATTACTTGACTGCATTTGAATTCAGGGCTTGAAGCCTTCTGGATTCAAGCTCAGAAAGACGTCTGGGTCTATTAAAAGCTATTTATAAGAGACAATCTACAATCTAGGCAGAAAAACATAACTTTTTTTGAAAAGCGCCTGGTGATGTTAGAGATGAACCAGTCTAAAAAAAGGATTTTTTGTTTATAATCTTCTTTTAACTGTGACAGAAATGGATAATTTTCTGAAGAAGCCAGACCAATTAAAAATAAAAAAACAAGAAAAAGCTTTTTAGCATCTATTTCCTAGTGAAGGCAACTGAATCAACAACTTTTAAGCACGTGCATGCTGGCTCTTCTGAAAGCAAGGTCTCACTCACATCAACTTTAGCAGTATCAGCAGGGGAATGGATTATTGTTAAAGCCTGTTAAGAATTTCACCCCCCAAAAATTACTCTCTGGTGGGAAAAGCAAGGTGCTTTGAGGTTAATTTGTATATTGTGCAGTGAAACAAGTAGGTTCTCACACAGTAAAACATATGGACAAAATACATATAAAAAGCCAAGATAATCAATCTCTCAGCCTAAAGCAAACCAAATAAGAGTAAAAAGGAAGGTTGACCTCCTAAAAAAAAAAAAATCATTCTATCAGCTAGGCCTCTTTCCCCATGAGAGAAAGAACGTTCATCTCAACAATGATGCTCCCTGGAATTCCTTTGCATAATACCAATTTCACTTCTATTTTCTTCCACCAGCACTAAAAAGCAACGAGTGCAGGCAGACCAGACATCACCTAAAACCTGAGAAAGCTTCAGCGAGCAAAAAAGTTGCTGGGACAGAGGAGCAGGAGAGGGTTTAGTAGCCCAAGAAATTGTTAAGGTTGTTTTTAAATGGATACTGCTGCCCTCTAGCAGCTACCGAGCGATGGATCAGATCCACTGCTTCAGAATGAGGAAAAAAAATAACCCAACAAACCCAGAAGACCCAATATAATTTCAAGCCACACACTGTTTTATGGGAGCAAACTTACTGGAAATGTAGCATATGAAACAAGTCTCGTTCCATAAATAAATAAATAAAAATGACCACCAAATTGCCTTAAAAATCTTGAAAAAATCAAAGAGCAGTGGGAAATTTAACCTAGACCATCTTAAGTTTTGGTTAAAAAAGTAAATTTTAATCTGAAGAAGGAAATTAAGGATTTATTTTATATGCACGTAAAGAATAAATATCTAAAAATCTTCCTAGAAATAGAATCACTGAAGTTATTTACGACGAGGAGTAAAAGACATTCTAAAATGGAACACACATTTTTCTTTTTAAGTGGAAAACCACTACATCCTTGCAGTGAAACAGGCGAGATCAAGGCTTATAGGGGAAATCAGAAAAAAGCAAATTATTCTGCTGGCAGGATATTCAGGTGATTTTGGAAAGTTTTGTGCCCAGCTAGTTTTACGTGGCCAGATGGAAATGAAACATTGCTTGGAAACAAGCAGTCCCAATAGGTTCCAGGGGAAAATAAAAACCAACCAGGAAAAAAAAAAAAAATACACACAAAGCTAAAAAAAAATACCACCACAAAAAAAAAAAAAAAAAAAAAAAAAAAAAAAAAAAAACCAACACTGAAAGGACCAGAGAAGTGTGAAGAAAGTGTGCAAACCTACAGTTCAAGGGAGGGTGATGGTGGAGAAAAAATATCTGAACTTAACATTAATAGAATGAAAGATGCAGATATAGCACTTTCTATACAAGACACTTCAGAAACACCAAAAAAAAAAAAGAGTAATGGATCTCAGAAAAACCTACCAAAATGCCATATGACATTCATTAGGGACATGGAAAGCACAGAATTGTCTTTGGTAAGAATTAGTCCAACTGAACACTGCTTTATGCCCTGGCAGAGGCTTCAAGATCTCCCTGGAGCTTTCTCTTATGCATCCTAAACAACCCCAACTCAGTGTTTATTCTTGTATTCTGAGCCTTCATCCTAATAAAATCTTCTTACAGAGTCCCAGAAAGATGCAGTGTGAGCTGTTAATGCAGGCAGGTGCCCCCTAAGACTCAGCTCTGACAACTTTTGGAGCCAGAACAGTTTAAGAAACCTGTTTTCTAAACAACTATTCCGACACAAGAAGAGTCACAGGTATTCTCTTCCTATGGTCTCATTCCTACATTTCCTAATTTAACATTAAAAAAGGATGGGCAGACATAGAAATTGCTTTTGTTTGAACTCCTCCAGACACATAAATCGCTTTTGTTTGAACTCCTTCTGTTGTTCTGAGGTTCCTATCTCAGTGCATTCCTTTCCCACAGCAGTGCAGGCAGGATGCTGACAGGGATCACTGTGCACAAGGGCAAAGTTTCAGGCACACACTTTGCACTTCCAGGAACTGGGCCTGGCACAGACAGGCACTCTCAGCACAAGCCCTTGCTCACAGAGCCACATGGCATCCAGAAAACACCCCAACGATTCAAACTCTCAGCATTTGCAAATTAGCCATGATTACGCCTTTCAGAAAGAAGTGTGAAAAGTTGCCTAATACATGGTAATAATTAATAAATCTGAAGGCCTAATGATCTAATTGCAGATACCCTGAAAACAGAGAAAGTCTAAATTAATCAGCATGTTTGCAGAGAGCGATTCAGCCTAATTGCTCTGAGCATTTGCTTTCCAAACAATTACTTGCTCTAAGCTGACAAACACCCAGCACAGCACACACACATCCCTTCCTCTGGCACCCTGGTATCAGCACAGACCCAGGCAGTGAATCACAGAATGATAAAACACCCTGAGCTGGCAAAACCCACCGGGATCACCAAGGTCTAACTTCTGGATAGCCCAGAGCTGGGAGGGGTGGGTTCCTGCAGGCTCACTTCTGCTGAAAGTTAGAAGTGTATGTTATTCTACAACCTTTCTCCCCTTTTATTTTGTCCTTGGGAGGCTGATCTCTGGCACAGCTGGCAGGGAGCCCCCCAGGACCCTCTGGCAGTGGGGGCTGTGGGATGTGGGATGTGAGAGCAGAGGGTGATGTGCTGAGGACAAGGAAAGCAGGATGTACTCATCGAGGTGTTGCATCTTCTCTACTACTGCACCTCCCCTTGCTCCCTTTGAGTGTTCACCTCTGTCATGAGAGGAAAGAAAGGAGAGGAAAACCAAGGTGCAGCAACAGGAAACAAATGAAACATGAAAGGAAGAAACAGAGATGGGGCACAAAGGTCCTGTAAGAAAGATCTACAAAACACAAAACCAGGTAGGAAAGAGACACACACAAAGTTCAGGCTGGAACAACGAGGTTAAAGGGGAAAAAAAGCAAAAAAGACACCAACCACAGCCACATCCAAGAACTGTGTTTCTTGTAACTACACTGCTTAACAGATGAAAAATGAATTTTAAAAGCACAGGATTTGGAAATGGGAGGGGCTTCTCACCCTCACTGGGACTCAAAACCCAGTTTCTGTTTATTCTTACAGCAGCAGAGCTAGGTTTGCCACCTGAAGGAAGGCAGCCCTTCCTTACAGCTGTGGCATCACTTTGTTCACTGCTCTGCAAGGGTGGCTCAACCAGGAGCAACATGCAGTCAGAGCATCCCAGTGCCAAAAGGGAGCAGGACCTCTGAGATTTCTTTAGGTGACTCAAACAACCAGGAGGCATCACCCTGCCCTGGGAAGGTGAACCAGCAGGTGGAAATGGGCTCCAGCCTCTCCCAACTCAAAGCATGAAGTTGAGCTTCACAAAATAAGGGCCAACAAGGCCATAAAACCACTAAGGGTGCAACAAGATGCCAACAATTAGAGCACCAGTGATTTTTTTAAAAGCCAAATGAGATACAGAATAATCATCTCTCTGTTCTGCGAAGCTGCTGCAGTGCCTCATAGATTTGTAATCAAAAAACCACATTTCTGCTTTCTTACTACCTGCAGTATTAAAATTACATGGACGCAAACAACTTGCCATCACTGAAACATGTCTAGTAACAGTAATACCACAAAAACCACATAAAAATCAAACTTCTGGTGCTGTGTACATATACACAGAGACCCATAACCTTCAGTGTTTGGCTAATCCCCTACAAGAATGTAAATGTAGGACCCGTGCACTGCCTAACGTTGGCCCCAAAGGTGCACACAGGTAACATGTTAAATTTACCATCTGCTTAGGCAGTTTCTACTGTGTGACTGGGTCAGACTGTAAGCAAGTAAATCAGACTCCAAGCAAGCTGATGACCAAGAGGTAACACCTCTCTCATCCTGCATCCCTAGACACTGATTTTGACCCAAAAAAGGGGGGTTGGGAGCTTCTCAGCTTTCCACCAGAATCAAGATCCTGCTCTAGCAGCACTTGGATTCCCTGGCTGGGGCACACTTATTGGGTGTTGCTCTACAGAGGCTTTTTCTTTCACTTACCCTTCAAAAATACATAAAAGAGGCAAAGAAAACACTGAAACTCTGATTTATTTTTCTTTTCTGCATTGTTGTGCAATTTAGAGAAAGCACATGCATCTGAACCAGTCTCCTGGGCTGATGCGCCTTCTCCAAAGAGAACAGTACAAGGAGAGGAGCTGCAGAAAGTCAGGGACTGGAGAGACACAAGAGACAAATAAAAAGCAGTGCAAGGAATAAAAAGTGAAGGAAAAAATAGGAAAGAGCAGATGTTAACAGGATTAACACTATGAAGAAGGAAAAGATGTAATAAAAATCTGGTAAAGTGAAGGAGGAATTTATATCACCAAAGGGAACATATTCTGGAAAGAGCAGTACATAGTGAGGCAAAGCGTCTGAAAAAAATACTGGCAAAGCTGGTAAAAAGTGAAGTCATGGTGGTCTTACAGCCTGCAGTTCTAAGTAGAATTCCTGCTCATCTTTACTTGGCCAAGCATAATTATTTTCTAATTAATACCTGTTAAGTATAGAATGAATAAATTCAGGAACAAACCTGAGAATTTGATGAGTAGTGCTAGGATTTTTTTTTTAGCAACAGCTGTTTCCAACATCAGGAATGTTTCTCCTTGGTAACACATCTTAGATTTATTTTTATATATACACACAAATAAATACTTTTTACACGGGGACAAAACAGAGGCAGAAGCAGACTGAACACGAGCACAGGAGAATTTACTCAGCTGCCAGGAGAGGGCATCACCCACCCACACTGCAGCCCCTAAGCCTGAGCTATTTAAACTGTTGTAAAATGAAATTAAGGGGAAAAGTGCAAACATGAGAAGAAGGCAGACACCACACTTAAATACCGTTTTCTTTATCTTTAAGTAAAGAAACTCCCTCAAAAAAATGTAAACTGATGGGTTTGATGACTGCTTTGAGATTTTTTCCAGATAAATCGCTGAGCGCATAACAACTGAAAATTAAAACTTAGGGAAATTACAATACTTATGTCAAACCTTATTTAGGCTAAAGATGCTGGGGCATAAACTCTCCGCTCAGTCTGTGGTGAACGTTCTGCTAAATTCAAATCATTCAGAGCACACTGATACACCCCAGCACAGCAGCTCTAAGCAGCACCACGGCGGAGGGAGAGGAGGGAAGTCACACACTCCCAGCCCACAACTTAGCTCTGAGGCTTTCTCACTCTGAAGAGATGAGCAGAGCTGACAACCTCCCACTCTCAAAGGCACGCTGAGAAAGCCCAGTGGTCTCAGGGCAAGCCCCAGCATCAAAGAAAGATGTCACATAACCAAAGTGAGGCCTACAACGATGGGCATCCACAGTGGGCTTTTTATTTTTTTAAGGAGCCACCACTGCAGCATGGTGATGACTGATGAATAATCATTAAGGCACTGTTTTCTCCCCTCCTGCTGCCTGTGCAATAAAAAGCAGCAGTTTTACTGAAAGAAGTATCACCTCACTTACTCAGTTTACGAAATGAGAGGTCATTTGCCACAAAGCAACAGAGACTCATCAAAAGGGATTTTTTTCTCCCCTTATGTTGTTTCACTATGCTGTCCAATGCTTCACAAAGACAAGCATTTGCTTTCTTACACAACAAAACACAGCCTAGAGCAAAGTATGCTCTGTCTTCTCTAGAAATACTGCTCTGCTGGAATTGCTCATTTCTAAGCTTTTTCATAGGAGCAGTTGGATGTGTCCTGGCTTGTGCAGCCTGCTAGTAAAATCTGATGAACTGCTACACTGTTAGGAAATACAGGCTTCTGTATAACCAGTAAAGATCTTAATCTAAGTACTGGTTCGCTTCTTCCAAAAGCTGGTAGGAAAAACAAGCATACACTCAACCAAAAGTTACTGCTTTGTGAAGCCATGAAAATCCAGCACGGAAAAAGTTAACTGAGATACCAGATAACAGAAATCCCAAGGAGCACCTCGAGCACCTCCTGGGAGAAACTGAATCAGATAGGTCCCTCCAGGTGCAAACCTTCCCAGGCCTTTAGGCTGTGCAAGCTTATTTTGTAACCGAATGAACAAACCCCATGGCTTCACCTCAAAAGAAACTGCTCAGACATTTTGCAAGACAAAACTACCAGAACTGTTTCCACATGCAGGAAAAAAGTACGAAATCACGACAGGACGTATGGAAGAGCTCTCTGATGGGTTCAGAGGGAAGGTCCTGACACAGCTGCGGTCTCAGAGTCCCAGAGCCTGCACAGAGCCTCTGGCAGGACAGCTCTTCCCTCCACAGCAAGTGACTGGCTGCTTATCAGCATTTTTACTCCCTCTTTCAACAGCCTGAAGAAAAGCCAGGTTGAGGGCAGGCACTTTCACACCTCTTTTCCAGGAATTCCCCAAATATTTTGCAATTTATTTGGTACGCCATCTGGGGTTGGGTTTGGGGTTTTTAGCATGCTGTCATTGTTCACTCACATCCCAGGTTAGAGAGGATTTTTGGCTTAGAGCCCTGCTCCTGTGGTTTCCCCCTTTTATTAACATCTTTGCAGATAACCCCAAAAGCACTCCTAAGAGAAGCACATTTAATAAACCTCCAATTATTCTTTGTTTCGGTTTTCTTTTTAAGCTCAAATAGAATTTCTTGCAGTTCCTGAATGGGTAGAGGTGCTCAGGGCAGCCAAGAAGGAGCTTTGCAGCTGCACAGGCAGGCAGCAGGAGCAGCAAGCAGAGGGCAGCTCCCTCCCCTGTGTATCCAGGGAGGATAAAACCTGACCTGGAGGAGAGACACGAGTCCATGACTTGCTGCACTGCAGATAAGCATCCAGCTCGCTGTCAAACTGAGATCAGAGATAAAGGAGAGCTGTGTGAATTCTAAAGGAAGCCAGAGGAAAGGTGGGGCTCACCACAGCGATCCCTGATAACCAGGTTCCTGCCTTCCTTCAGGTGGATGGTCAGCAGGTAGGCAAAGGGGCTGGGCAGGTCGCTCAGGCAGTCGTTTGCTTCCTCCAGAGCCTAAGGAGAACAAAGGAATCAGTCACACACCTCTTGAAGCAGATCATAAATGAGGCAGGTGTGCTCCCACTGCTGCAGAGACAAAGTTCTGCTCTTTCCTTAAGGGCAATCTTTTACAGAAAGGGAAAAAAAAATAAAATAAAAAAGGGAAAAGAAAAACTCTTTCTTTCCCAGGCTTTACTTCACTAAGCAAGTAGCTAAGTATCAGCATCAAGTATGTTCAACAAAGCAAGAGTTTTACCTGAAAATGAGTGGTGATACAACAATCACAAATGCACGCACAGGTTTTCCACATCCTATCAACTTATCAGCACATTTTTTTCTGAGCTGTTTCTTGTGCATTCAGAGCATCCCTCAAGGTGGAAGAGACCCCTAAGATCACGGAGTCCTTTGCATCCATTTGGCAACCTCAGAAGGAAGACCACATTTCACACGGCTACTGAGGGGAGACAGCAGCATTTCTTCATGCAGCTCCAAAAGACAGGAGCCCAGTGGCAGGCAGTGCTGGCTGGGGGCTTTAGCAGAAGCAAACTCGAGAGGATTTTTGCTCATCAGAGCTGCTGCCACAGGGTTACACACCTCAGCATCATCCTCCAGCCGGAACACTCGGTGAAAACAGCTCTGGACAGCACTTGAGGGGTTATCAGAGGGCAAAGGTGGAGAAGTTTGCATGTTTCCACAAAGCAAGCATGCTTTACATGAGAATAACATGGCAGAACTGACAACGCCTTTTCACCCTGCCCTAAAACTGATTTTGCTGTCTGTAAAAGCCTACAGCTGTGCTATTTGCTGTATTTACTTTAATCCAGTTTGCTCCTACGCTGTTGTTTGAGTATTTATGCTGATGCTCTCATCAGTTACCAGTACAATGTAAATATTATAGAGTACTCAAAAAAGATCCAGAACGTTTGGGTCTATTCAAAACATTAGCAACCACTTCCAAATACTAAAAACCCAAACAACAACAAAAACACAAAACCACCCATAAACACACAAAATCCCCACAAACAAAAAGAAAAAGCAAAACCCACAGTGAGCAAATCTCTAGATGGCTTCTTCACCCGATGAGTTTTTAAATTTGTAAGAAGGAAAGCACCTAAAGCTAAAGTAAGTTGTGCTGCTGATCAAGGTTCAAAATGACAGGACTTACCATTTGGTCATCAAAATTTTGAGATGATAGGGAAGAGTCAAAATCCATTTCTCCAGAGGGGAACTATAAAACAAAAGATACAATGAATTAGACAACAATACAGGAAAGAAAATGCTTCTAGCATCAGTCAAGAAATTATTCACAATACATGTAATGAATGAAATGCTCTTACTTATGCATATAGATAATTTAATTTTTTTTTCCTGTTTCACAGTAACTGCACTTAGTCTCTTGAGCTTAATCCAGGAAAAATAAGTGCCTGCTTCCAGCTAAGAATAAATCTCTTCTTCTCCTCCCCAGCACTGGGCACGGAAGGTCCTTATCACAAACTCTCCTGATGTCTGCAGGTTGTTGTGTCTGGTGGCCGGCTGCTCTCACTGACCACAACTTCTCCTTCACCATCCAAAAACCAAGTTCCACCTAAAGGGTTTTTAAATAGCTTTTTTACTCGGTTTGGTGTTTGGGGTTGGGTTGGATTTGTGTGTGTGTGTGTGTGTGTGTGTGTGTGTGCATTTTTTGTTTGGTTTGACGTGTTTTGGTTTTTTTTTTTAATTCTCAGGGGAAAAGTTACAAAGAAATTGTGGAAGGGAAAGGTATCCTTGTTGTGGATGAGTTATTTTTCCTTCTAGTAGTTGGTACAATGTTCTGTTTTGGATTTAGGGTGAGAACAATGTTGATAACACACTGATATTTTCAGTTGTTGCTGGCCAAGTACTGTCCCTCTGCTGAGGAACTGGCTGGGTGTAAGTCAGCAGGTGATAAACAATTGCACTGTGCACCACTGGTTTTGAATATTTTAACTGTTGTATCTAAAATATTTTATTAAAAATTAATTATTTTTAAATATTATATAAAATATATAACTATATAATTATTTTTGGACTTTTATGTTATATTTATAATACATAAAATATTATTGAAATAATTGTTAAAATAATTACCTCCTTTTAATAATTAATAATACTTTAATAATTACTTCCTTTTCTGTTCTTTCCTGTCTTTATATCAACCCACAAATTTTACCTTTTACCCCCAATTCTCTCCTGCATATGATGGCTCCCACTGAGCAAGGAGTAAGTGAGAAGCTGTGTCATATTTAGCTGCCTGGTGGGTTAAACCACGACAAAGGAGAAAAAAAAAATACAAAGAAAATGTACTTCCCCCCCCCTTCCTGCAATAACTGGAAGATCCAAAGGATTTTTCGTCCATAGGAGAGGAAGTCAAACATTTCTTCCCAAATACTGACTCATCCAAAAACTTGAGGCTACTTGTCTGAAGTGATCCATCAGCCAGGACACCTCTGATGTTCTTTTGGCTGCTCCAACAGCCCATGACCATAATCTAAGCTGAAGAGCACCTACGTGCCTGGGAAACTCTTCCGGTCTGATGCAGGGCAGTCACAGCCCATTCAAACACAAAGATTTATGCTAAGGATCCTCGTTTCTCATCTGCAGAAACGCACACAAGGTGGAATTCGATCCTCATGTGAAAGTGTTTTCATGTGCAGTGTGGTAACATCCCAACCTCTCAGATGAGAGCAGCACTGTGTGCAGCACTACTGAAACATTGAATAGTCAACCAGCTCCTGCACCAAAGTACATAAATCTTAGCTGTATTGACATGCTGAAATAAACATAAATACCCTTTGTGTAATTCTTTTCCTCCTCCTCCCGCAAGTATATGTATTACATATCAGGAAGTACAGTAATCCAGCATTGTAAGAAAGATTTCCCTTGCAGGACAGACAAAATCTAACTTTATGGTTCCCACAGTAATCATAGCTTGGCCACCTTGCAAAAACACATTAAAAGTGAAAAAATTATCATCATAAAGAGCACCAGAAGAATTTTCTCACACAATGGAGCTGAGTTACAGCTGCTAGGGGAACCCTAACTTTGAATTTTCTGACTAGTATGCATAAAATCTCACTCATGTGCATTAAATTTAGTGTTTCTTGGAGTCTCTGGCTTCACAGGAATCTCCTTCAGGCACCATCATTGGCACTGGTAATGGTTTCTCTTTACAGCTTGTTTTACATGGTACAAACACGGGATCAAAGAACTGCATTGAAATTATAGTAATTTTAAAAGTACTGTCTTGGCTAGCTTGATATCATTTATTAAAAAAATACCCTCAAAATATGATTTTTTCTTTATTCTGTTTTTTGTTTACTTGCATTACATCCATAGATACTGAACAATTATAATTTTAACTAGAAAAACCTGGGGGTTTAATTTTAGCTCTGCATAATATAAATTACTGTTATTCTAGGTAGCTAACTGCAATGAGATCACTGAATATAGATAAAAGTCTTGGTGAAAACATGGTCGTGAAACCTTGATTTTATCGGTGACAAGAAGTGTCAAACAAAAGTGGGCACACTCAGGGGGGTCACAGCCCAGCCCCAAATGTATCTGCATGAAAACAAATTGAGCAAGAGCAGATGCATGAATATACATAAATTGAAAATTCTTCTTGACAAGCGTTCCCACCTCTGCCTCCCCTTGTTTTCTGCAGAAGAATTATTCAAAATACAAGAGCACTGAGCGCATCAGCCACAGGACTAGGCTCTGGGTTGCCAGTGACTCACTGCACAGTGTTGGGAAGGAGACAAAGAGATGTCAGAGCACCTCAGCAATGACATGTGGCCATGGACAAAACCCAATGGCAACAAAAAAATGGCATTACAGGAGCCCTTTACAACACGAATCACGTAGGGATTCATTCAACACAACTTCACTTGCTTCTTCTGCAGGCTTGCCTAGCTGGGTGCAATGGGGAACAGAGAGCAAATCTCTCGACAAAAGGAAAAATGACGACTGTGGGCAGAGCCTCGGCGGGGATGGGCTGTGCTGAGCACCCACAGCTCTGCAGGAGGGCTCAGACAAGTGTGAAAACCACAAGTACGGCAAAACCGCAAGCTGATCTCACCCGCGAGGCTCGGGGAGCATCTCACGATATCGGCTGGCCAAAGACAACCAGGAAATGAGGAGGTGGCATGTGACAAAAAATTCAGGGGGAGAAGAAGCTCAACCTACATTTCTGCTTTTTTTTAGTTTGTTTTGTTTCGGGGATCTGCCTTCCTTCTTGATTTGCCTCCCTGGAAAGGGAGTGATGCTCATACAAGAACAATGTGAACTCTCGCGCTCCTCAGAGCAGCCCCACCCAGCACTGTGGGATCAAAAACCTCTGTAACAAACTATTCCCATCCGAGGCACACACAGCACAAATCCGGTAGCTGTTCAATTAAGCACAAGTGAAACTGAAAATTGAAGCTGTCATAGAATCATAGAATCATATTGAGGTTTGGGTTGGAAAGGCCCTTAAAGATCATTTAGTTCAAACTTCCCTGCCATGGACTCCTTCCAATATTGAATTTTTCACCAGATTCAATAAAATTAAATTTGCTCAATGCTCCTCATTCATTTCTACTTTCCTCTGCTTTGCTCTCTCCTTTTCTTTTCGAGGAAAAAGATTTTTATAAGCTGCACTGGAGGCAGATAACAGTAAGGAAGCATATTCACACAGAGAGATGATCTGCCATACAAGTAAATACCGAATGATTTACGGACACTAACAAATATAGAAATACTCATTTCGGGAAAGATGTAAGTGCTGCAGAAAATAAGCCAGACTCAGATTGTGCATCTGGATGAAACTTGACTTGAGGTTAAGCTATTTCATCACTATACAGGTACTTCATTCTCCTAGAATGCTCAGTTTGCCCAAAATCAAAGCAGGACTTAGTATTAACTTTGTCATGGTGAGGAAGATTTTAGATTCGGGTTTCTGGTGTACAACAGCAGGAAAAAACTATCGTTAAAACAACCTGGAACAACTTCCAAAATAATGAGAGTCCATATATTTACCACATACCGAGTGAGGTGCTACAACATTTGAGTAACGTTTGAGCAGAGAAACAAAGCACGACACTATTTCAGTCGCTTTTCTTAGGTACCCCTCGAAATAATGAACACTCCAGCAAGATGAAACCAATTTGTGAACAATTTAGCATCACTAAGCCGCAAGTGACGGTCAGTAACTTCCAGTCTGACACTTTGCATCACAACAGACTGGGAGCCAACACCCATTTGCTAGGAATACACAGGCCTTTGAGATGCAAGTATCAGAAAGGACCACTTTCCTCACACCAGAGCTAATTATCCTTTTGAACGTGCAGTTAAAAAACATTTAACCTGTGAAATCCCCGTTCCCAAGGGAGGACTTGAAATAAAAACGCCCGATTCCTATCTTTGCATCTTGGATGACTACAGAGGCAGCTCCCACAGCTGCAACAATCAGGCAACGAGGAAACGGCCTCAGAAAGTTCAAAACGTAACTTTTCCATAGAGAACTCAACAGGAGCAGACATACTTCCACAAAATATAAAACAAATTTTGCCTTAAGTGTGTCCTGCAGCCACAATCTTCACCTGCTGTCTATATAATGAAGCTATCATACAGCTCCTCATGGTTCCCAGTTTGCTCAGGCCAGGCAGGAATTAGTTTCATGACAGTACTGGTATCTGATCCTCCTGTGCATGGGACCTTATCTCCAGACACAAATACTGACCACAGAGGCAGGGGGGGAAGGGAAGGAGGACAAGACAGGGCGTGCAGAGAAAACATTTTAGTTTTTCAACTGTTTAAATCATCACCACAAAACCCCAAAAAACAGTCCTGAGAATGATGCTGCATGTTCTGCTCCCTTTCACGTTGCTTAGTTTGGTTAATTCCAATTCTTTATTTTATTCACTTTGCTTATTTTGGTTAATTCTAGGTACAGGCAGAGTTCACCTCCCTCAGCCATCTTTCACCTATTGCCTTCATCAGTCCTGAGTGTGTGGATGGCAAATTGATTGTGCTACATAGCAATCCTGGTAACTATATTAACTAAAAAGCAAATGTATCAGCACCTCATTTCAGAGCTCAGAGAACTGCAACAACTTTTGATTCAAGCAAGCAATTCCAACAAATGTGAAAAATCTGAAGTATCATTACAAATAATAGAAGAATAATAGAAGAACAAAAAAAAATTGGAGCAGTGTTATTTGCAGCCCCGAACTGACAGGAAGGATAGATGAATTAGTCTTGAATAATGTGTGTATCATGCAAAGTTTAGGCTTATTCGTATTGCTCATTCATTCCTTGAACAGAGGTCCCTCCTCAAAGACTGGTTCGGGTGGAAAAGGATCATAAAGCTCATCTCATTCCATGGGCACGGACACCTCCCACTACACCAGGCTGCTCAGAGCCCTGTCCAACCTGGCTTTGGTTGGATCCTCCATCCCTTTATAACCCCAAAAAATAAGGAGAAGCACCAGGAGCCCACAGGAGGTGGCCACAGAGCCTCGCTGCTGCTCCAGCACCCACCTCTGCGCTCTCGTCGCTCAGGGCGGTGCTCAGGCGGGAGCTCTGCAGCAGGTCCAGGAGATCCTCGCTGGGTTTCCTCTTCCCCTGGGACACGGGGCTGCCCACAGCCTCAGCTCCTCGTGAGGACAGCAAGTGAGTGTCCCCAGCTTCCATGTCCGGGGGGGCGACTGTCACCTCCGTGCGTGTCCCCTGCTGCGATGCCCACTGCCAGTCCTCTCTCGACGCCTTCACCGAGGTGTTCCTGCTCCTCAGGGACACCACAGACCTGGAAAAGCTCTTGGGGGAGGAGCTCGACAGCACCTGAGCGCTCGAGTACGTCGTCTCCTCTTCTTCTTCTTCTTCCATGAGAGTCTCCACCTCCAGCATGTCAGGCACTGACACGCTGAGACAGCGGTCCAAGGAGTGGCCCTTCCTCTCCAGCATCTTGACAGACCTCTTCTTCGTCTTCCTCACACTCAGGTTCTGCAGGAAGGGCCGGGTCTTCTGTTTCAGGGATCCCCACACGGATTGTTTATCCAAGTCCATTGCTGCAAGGGGAAATCTCAGCGATGCCTCCTGCACAGAACAGCTCCAGCAATTCCCAGGGTGACTAAAAGGAACGTAGGAAGGAGGCAAGTCAATCACAAAAGTGAACAGCCGCTCAAGACTATGATTCATGTTGTCTCATCTTAAAACTTTCAGTCATCTCCCTGAACAGTTAAAACGGAGCATGTCACATTACTAAGTGCTTCCAAATACAATCTGGTGGGTAGGTTTGATTATTTAGGAGGAAAACAGCCAGAGCAAGTATTTATTCCTACACAAAAATGCAATGTCTGCCCACTACTTCATGATTGCTAAGAGGGGACATCACATTTCTTCTTCTGTCAAGTCCTAATTTGTGAAAAGTTGAGGTTTATCCAATTTGAAACTGTTTCTGTACAAAGCTTACTGTTGGGAGTTAAATCGTGATAATGCAAGTACACAAAACCTGCTGGCAAAGCTGTCACTGGCATTTCTGCTGCCACTTTCCCAGGCCATGTAGGGCTTTGTTGGCTATTTCCAAGGCTACATGAATTCTTACAGGATGCGTTGCTAGCACATATGAAAAACAGCTTCATGAACTAAGCAGCTGAGGCTGAAGAGGGCACATTGAACATGAGGACCCCAAAATACTCCCTTACATTAACCCACTGTCAGTGAAAACTTGCAGAATTATTTTTCCTTGTAAAGTAGGCAATTGAGAGAAAAATAATACAAAAATGGGATCACTTTTGAAAACCCACTGGTGGACTCACCTTTAAATTGATTTACTGTGAGCATTTACACAGCTGGGAGGGTCAGGAATAAAAGAGCAAAAACAAAATCATTCACTGTATGTACATGGTAGGGAACAGGGACACCTCTGTGCACAGGAATATCCTCACAGACAGACTCTTTCGTGGTGAGCAGCTGGGCAATCATCCTTATTCTGTGAAAAGAGGTGGTCAAACCATCATCAGAACTCAGTAAGGAAAAAGCTGGTGAAACCTACAGATTTACTCTTTTAGTTACATACACAGAGGTTACAGTACATACCATGTCCTCAGAAATATACACTCATTAACTACATTAAGACTGCCTCCTAAACTCACAGCACATTTACCTTCTAACTATTGTATAGTCAACAAAGAATTACTTCCCACTGTTTTCCTGATTACTAGGAAAAACACCAGGACAGACAACAGAAACACAATTGTTAGATTAATTCAGACAGAGAAATTACTGCCTGCTTTCAAAGAAATCGACTCTTGCATTCATTAATTTGAATGAGGCTGTATAACCAGTTACTTAATAACTTATTTAAATAACTTTATGACTAAGCTTGCCACACTTGCAGAGTGTTCAGGAATCTACAAAAAAAAAAAACTCTAACTGCATTACTGTGTAACTAAAGCTGCAAAATCCGCCCCTCCCCCATTTATATTGGCAAATAAATAATATCAGCACTATTATATTCAGTACAATGAATTAATAAGCTTAATGGCATTGCATGCATTCAAAAGGCAATAACAGGTTTTGCCCAAATAGGAAGGTGTGTTAATGTAGATCTATCAGCTTAACACAGCCACAATATCAAAGTGCATATGGACAAACTGAAATTGTTTTTTTCCTTTACAGCATCACTAAGTAAAAAAAATTTTCTGAACTTCACAGAGGAAGATTTCACATAGAAAGGCCCACCATGCCTTCGTGTTTCTCACTGAACTCAGGCTGAAGCACATCACGTTTACAGAGGGAGGAGAGAAGGCACAAATGCCAGCTCAGTTTGACTGGGGATGGAGGGATGCCTGTGCTGGATGTCCTGCACAGCCTCAGAAGACATGGCTGGATTTGCTCAGACCAGCTGAGAGCTTTCACTTAGGCCCTTCCCTCTTTCCATAAAATCTTGACAAGGCAGCCACAGACCACGTGCCAGCAACAGATGTTATTGGGCTAAACACATTCGCACAAAACATTATGAAACACACTGTTGGGAGTCATTTAAACAACTCATCTTCTGCTCATGCTCCCTGCATGGCTCGCCTACTTGTACTCGAACCTGCTGGAGCCAAGATGTTGCAAATAAAGGCAGAGCCCAGCTCAACATCCACTTCCCAAGGCACTTACTGCTTCCTATTCCCTTCCTGTTATTCTCCACCCTTCTCACTTCGAGGACCCACTGCCGTTGTTTTGATTTTGTTTGCTTTGAGGTTTTGTAACCAAGCAGCAGACTTGTTCCTGTAGGTTTTTCCAGCTGCCTTCCCCAAGTCAAATGTTCTTTTTCCCACTTAAATTGCCTGAGTTGCTGGTAAAAAAATGTCCATTCAGAAAGGATGGTGCAGGGATTGTGTGTCTCTGAGACCAACCGGCATCTAACCCTGAGTGGGCAGAGTCCTCCTCAAAAGGCCAGCAGAAACACAGTGGATTCAAGAAGTTAAAAAATTTCTAAAAGGGTTTTGTCAAGACAGCAGGGATGGCTCCACTGAGCTGCCACCTCACAGCTCCTACACTGGAGCAACACAGTGGTATCTGCTGTACAGAGAGCAGCAGGTTGCCTGAACTGGGGCCACAGAAGAAATAAGCCCATCCGTGGTCACTGGATTGCCTGGAAGTTAAACCATACTCTGCCTCTGAACCTTTACACCCACATTCCTGCTGCAGCTACAGCTTCTCTTATATAAGTATTGTATTTACAGATAAATTAACCCAAATGATGGCTATGATACACAATTAACAACAAACACACAATGTGTTCTCATCTGAGAAAAAGGTAAATACAGTCTGAAGGGCAAATGCACTCTGACATCAGCCATCTGCCTATGCCCTTTTTCACTTCCTCATTTCAAGGAGAAAACACACAGATCACCACCACGACAAGAAATGTTCCCTAGAGAGATGACTGGAAGATTGGGAATGGGGACCACCCTCCTCCCCGGTGGTGCTGGAGCCAGGGGTGCCAGGATTACTGGAGTACCCCCTGCCGGGCCAGCCCATATTCACACATGCAACTCTTCTTTCTTCCTACATCAAATTTCCTCTGCTTTTCTCTTCCAGACAGAACAGCATCAATAGAAATACTTTATTTTGAAGACAGAGAAATTCTCCCTTGCACGTAGAAATCTCGATGATCTTGAAGGTCTCTTCCAACCTAATCATTCTGTGATCCTGTGAAGGTGTGTTCTTGGTACCAGTATGTTGTTCTTGTATCCTCCACAGGCCAGAAGTTCTCCCTCTTCCTTCCTCAGCCTCAGAAGTTCATGGCCACCAACTGTATAGCCAAATATTCCCTAAGCAACCACAGAGAAAAAACATACTTTGCCAAATTCTTGGTCTAAGCTCGGCCTCTTTATTCTTCCCCTTTCAATGGTATATTGTAGCAAAAATCTGCAAACAGAAAACATTCAAAGCGACACACTTCCTGTTATCAATTTAACTCTGTTGTTTTTGATTTAATTGAATGGCTCCCTGTTCTTATGTAACAAAAACAAAACAACGTTTTCAGTCTATATCCTTCAGCCTTCTCTTTAATACACTGCCAAATCTCAAATGCTCAGAAGATTCCATGTACTTTAATATCTTCCTTCAGAGGGACTGCTTTTGATTGCACCTGTATTTTGCCATCTCCTCCTCTTTTGGGGGCAATAGGGACAAGAGAGAAAGGATTACTGACAGAAAAGTTGGTCACAGCTCACTATGACTGAATAAATATTTCTAGCGTTTTATCCTCCCTTAAGTATCTTCTAATTATGGTCCTTGGGACTTATAAATTTTTTTCTTTAATGTGCTTTGGTTTCTTTCAGTAAAACACTCCATATGCACTCCCTTAAAATCACATAATATTTAAAGCTAAATGATTTTTTAGATCCTCTACCAGGTGGCTGTAAGAGATATTTCAAATGCCACTGAAAGCCTAGAGAAATCATCCTGCAATTCTACTTCATTTACTGACTTGACAGGAAGCCAGCAAAGCCACAAGTGAGAAATACTGCAAGACACTCTGAAAACATTATAAAAGTGCCAAATATAACCAAGCAAATAAACTGAAAAAACCCAAATTGATTTACACACCAGAAATTATGGACGAAATTGTCTTTCTCCACTATGAAACTATTATTGTACACCCAGAAGTGCCCCATGCACACTGAAGATGCTCCTGGTTAATATTTTTAAAGCATCATCCTGAAAGCCAGCCAAGATGACAAAAACACACCTGAGCACCATGCCAGCACTATTACAGATCTAGATTAATTAAATCTATTAATCCTTGTACTCATTTGTTTATCCAGTGAAGGTGAAAACTTTGGGTCAGTGTGCATGCCAGCCACCTCTGAGTTCGAATTTGGTCAGGGTGTTTTCAGCTACAACTAAATGCTAATAAACACTTAAATCCATGGCAGATGAAATTACTAACACATGCATCAGAGGCTGTTAGGAAGATGCTCCTCACTTGAATGCATATTAACACAGGTTCAGATTGGAAGGAACCAATGGAACTCCCTCAGTGTAAAACCTCTATTGATTCTGGATGTTCTGGAATAGGGTATTCACCCCAATCTCTGCCTGTCTGGCACATTCACTGACTTAAAACCGAATGCATGAGACATTGTACAAATTACAAAGAAAAGATCATTACATTTCTGTTATGCAACACAATATTGGGCTGTGGAAAGTTCTAATATGAATTTATAATCTCCATTAGGTTTATAATTTCTGAATTCGTGCACTGAGAAACAAGGCTGACAAGAAGGTGATAAGGGAGCAGGGGAAGAAGGGACTGAGGACTTTTTTTCATCTTTTTCTTTTATTTTTTTGCTGTAAATTGAGTCTTCTGGCTCTAGAAGCCATAAATGAAACCATTCCTCCCTGGGAGAGAAAGGAAAATATCAGGGAAATAGCTCTCTGCTGACTGAACAACCACTGTGTGTGCTGGGTTCTATAACAGATCATACCACATACCCCAGGTTTTAAATATCATTGTAGCTCAAACACAGCCAAATACAAACCATTACTAGGAATGGAATGACTTTTTCTAAAGAAACCAACACTTCCTTCTTTGCAATGGCTTATTTCAATACCTTATCTTGCAATGCTTTATACTAAGCACCAACAGCCACAGAGATAAGAAAATATCACTCAAATAAAGTAACCCTTTGTTCAGCATTACCAGCTTGCCCTGGAGCATTCCAAACCCAGCACCAGTTATTAAAAGCAAAGGGGCAGGATGTTCCTTGGATCATCAACACCTTCAAGCAAGCATTGTGCTTCCTCTGCAGAAAAAAAACCCAAATCCAAAGTGGAAGACTGAGCTGGGTATGATCCCAGAGGGCAGCAAGGGACACTGAATTCCACACAGTACAATATTGAGAAACTGAGACAGCCTTTTCTCCCTGCAGCACATGGCAAATACCTGGACTTAAATTTGATAAGGGACCAGAAAAAAAAAAAAAAAGAAAGAAAAAAAAGCGTCTGATCTCAATCTGATTCTGCGCAGGCTAATTACCCTGGGGAAATCAGTGTTAGAATTATTTTTATCATGAACAAGCATCACAGAGAGTGCACTGATGCAGTGCAGGTAAAGTCTTCACTGCACAGGTGATTTGCTGCTAAAGCAGGGTCATGGCCTGGGCAGCTTCCAAATCTTCCCACCCTGCTTTAGCTTCCCTGTAGGGCTTCAAACGATTCCAGGCTGTGGATACAGATCCTGCTCTTCTGCTGCTCTGTTGTAACAGAATCATTTGCAGAGCTTAGTGGGATGCTAAACTTAAACATATAAAATGAAAGAGAGACTTGACCTGTTGCTGTCAGCCAAATTAGTACAAGTGCTTCATAAGAAACGACTTTACATGCCTCAATGGAAACAAGATAACCAAAACAAACCAGCTTTATTTTCTTGATGTGGGGTGAAAGAAACTACAGTCTCTGCAGAAGATCACAAGTAACATCCAGGGTAAATACAAAGCTTAAAGAAAAGCCTGTTTGTTACATGCAGATAATAAAGGCATCTAAAGGGATATTTTCTATTTTAGGTTTGGGGTTTGTTGTTTTGGATTGGGTTTGGGGTTTTCTCACAGATTCATGGAGTTCAGGCTCTGGGCTTTTAGATCCCATGCTTGGCTTTTTGATTTTTAATTGGCTCAAACGTGACGAGTTTCATCTTTCACAAACACATGAAAAAAGTACACATCCTCCTCCACTTAGCAGCAAGAGAGGAACGGGGACACTTTAACTCCTTAGAGGCTCTTTTGCACAATCTGGAGGGCTTTTTTCTCAACATTTATGAGCAGACAGTAACTATGAGAAGCGAGAGAACGACCAGCTGCTACAAGCATCTTAAAATAGCATCTGATAGTGAAAGTTACTGAGAAAATACCCTGCACCTGCCTCCAGCTTATGAAAGTATTGCTTTCATTTAGCTTCTGTCTTTTCTAAAACGGAAGAAAAATGATGAGTATGTATAGAGGAAATGAAGGGGGAAGTGTTTGGGTGTATTTTTACAAACATATTTCACAAGTTCCTTCCACTCTTTGAGCTTCCTTCAAAACTGTACCTGTGCAAGCAAAAAGGCCCTTTCAACCTTTTCAGTCTAATTCGTGGGATTGTAGCAGAATGGGACAATCAGATATGATCTTTACAGTGCAAACAACACCTGCTGAGCAGCAGACCTCTCCAGGGACACCTGTGCACAAAGATCTGCTTCCTGCAGTGAGGATGTGCCCCTCAAACCAGACCCCAAAAAGATCCTGGAGGGGCATATCCTTCTCCTGGAAGGCACTGTGACATCTCCTGACATCTCACCAGCAACTGGGACGCTCCTTCACCACCGACTGTAAATGGTTTATAATTTGTCTGGTTGTTCCCAACCCCATCAGAAGATCCCTGGGAATGCTGGCACCAGGAGCAGGGCACCTCGAGGAGCAGGGGGAGAGGGAAAGCTGATGAGCAGCAAGGGGAAGGAGAGGTGTAGGTACAAGCAGAGTAGGAATGAGATAAAAAGAGCACTAGAGTAACTGAGGTTTCTCGGGGCTCACATGAGGGACAGCACAAAACCAGGGATAGAAGAGGCAGGTACACACATGCTGAAGGAGCTGGTCCCTGCTCTGTTGGGAATCCAGCCCTCCAGCCTCCTTCCTCCTCAAGTCTCTCCTTCCAGCCCCTGCTCACCTCCCTCATAACAAAAGGTTTATTTTTATAACAAGAAGTGCACAGAAATAGATCCTCCCTTTCCATAGCTCTCGGGGAAAACAAACCTGGGAAGGAAATCGGAGACTCATTTCCACGGGCCAAATCAGCCTGTGCCTTTTACTAGCACTTAAAGCACATATTTCAATAAAAGAAGCTTGTGACTATATGCAAATTACTTGTCCATGTGCCAGCATTTCTCCCTAAATAACTACTATTACTGTCACACTTCTTATCAAAATTCAGTGACTATAGAGGAAAGGTCTATTAAAAGCTCTGTGTGATTCTTTATTTAACAATTTACCAAAATAACCCTGACAGAACACTTTTGATTCATAAAAATGGCCTGATGACAACTTGAGCAGGACAAAACCCTACTGGTTTGTCTTTATTTTTTTTCCTCCTGACTACAGTGTGTTCCTCTTTCCAACACGGCACAAGCCAGGCTCAGAGTTCACAGTGAGAGTTGGGCATGTGGGAGGCTTGAGATAATTTTGAATTTGTATTGATCTGTGTGATTAAATGTCCTCTCACATTTAACATCTCCACATGGCTTGGGTGTATCTGTAGGTAAAGTGAACCAGTGCTTTTGCAGCCTTTTAATTCCCAAAGGCAGGAGGCTGAAGAACCCTGAAGAAAAGAGAGTTTGGTGTGTTGTAGCGGAGCATTGAATGAGGGAATTGCACCAGCAGCAGCCCTGATTTTCTGCAAGAGTCACAGGTTTCCCTACAGAAAATAACAGCATTTAAATATCACCCTGAAAAAGCTGGAAGGGACACTGGGAAACCCACAGACAGAGAAAGCTCTCAGGAATCTCTTGGTGAAGTCACGTGTTTGAGGGTCTCACCATGAACAATAAATTGGCACTTTAAATATGAAGAAGCCAATGCATAAAACTAAAACCAGTCACATTGCTCCCCTAAAGTCATGATAGCAAAGTGTTCAGCATTAAAACAGCAGCACAAACATAAATACTCCTTTAACTCCTTTAAACTTCCTTCTTTTTTCCAGCTGTAAACACTGAACATATGCCAGCACACATCTCTAAATGCCAGTCATTTTTCACAGGAAAGAGCCAGTTTTGAGTTGAGGTTTCTCTTTCCATTCACCATCTGAGTTTTCAGCCTCCTGGCACTAGAAATCTGCACGTTGTCTCCAGTTTCTGTTACAGCATTATTTTCCCACTGAGAAGATCAGGTAAAGTTTGTAAATTTAACTCATGTGCATTGGCAATTACACTTTGGCACTTCCAAAGCCTTAACACTGGGGTTTTGGTTTGCTGAAGATGAAGTCCCTAAATACAGGCAGCAGCAGCATCATAAGAAAACCACAAACTATGATTCCAGTAACTCTTTTAGGCTTGAATAAAAGGCACAAAAAATAAAATATAGGAATACTCTGCTGGGGTGTATAAGAAGTGACCTGTTCAGGAGTTTACCTGAAGAAGTTCAGAGAACCCCTCAACTATAGCAAAGCCTGGTTTTGTTAATTCTGGTTCGTGGAAGTGATCCAATCAGAAAATCAGCTCCACAAAATAGGATGAGCTAGGATGACACCTGATGAAGCAATTTAAAATTCACTTTCAGTTTATCTATGATTCTATATGACAAACCTGCTGCGTGGAAACGTGCAGACACATTATGCAGTGCTTAAAAAACTATTTGGCCCTGATTCATCTGGGGCAAACTTGCCATAGTCAGGGTGGAGTAGTTTGCTAAACGTTAAATACCTTCCCTTAAGCATATTTACACCTCTTGCTGCCCAACCACACTGGCTACTCCTTGGTACACTGCTACCACAGTGCTTTTTTTATTTTTATTAATCCTCCTTTCATGCACACATAGCTCCAGGCAGAATAATTTAGAACAGATCAAGCTGACCACTTGCCATTATTATGACCCATTCACATATTCTCAAAGTAAATGTTAAGTGCAGAAATTATGACTACTTAGCCCTTAATTAAACAACAAAACACTGAGTTTATTACTCATGGATGTTTAGTTCTGGTGAATACTGACTAAGAGGTATTTTAGTTCAGCTGTCATAAATATAGAATTTCCTGGTTTGGCTCATGGATTAAAATCACATAAAGCTCAAATCCAGAACTTTTAAGCAGGTGTCAATAAACCCTTTAAAGATGTAGGAATGAGGTTTCTTTAATGGATTTAAGAACTATTCACATTTCAGTTCCTCTGTCGAGCAGATATGGACAGGAGTCACCAATCTGGCAAGTGTCATGAAATACAAACTGCTCACAGTCAGCTAAACAGATCTGCAGGTTTTCTGGTTCAAACAATTTTTGCACCCAAGTAGGTGAATGTTTGATCTGCTTTCCTTTGCTTACTATCAAAGACCAGACAGATTTTTTGCAAAATGCTACTATGAAGCATTTGGTGAATGGGAGGAACGAGAAGCCTTCCTGAACAGAACACAAATGCTTGTAATGAGATTTGTATCTTACAGTTTGTTACGGAGTTGAACAAAATTCAGTCACTTATACAATAAAATAAATTAAAATCGCACCCCAACCACAAAGGCACCGTTCCCACTATCTGAATTTGGGTAGGGAGCACTTATTCTAAAATAATTACAAGCAATCCCAAATAGCAGGACTTCTACAAAATCCACTAGAATATATAACTGGAATTAGATGTTTGCATTCAAAAAGGAAAACAAGACAAAACAAAACTCTGTAGTTAATTATTTCCAAGTTGAAGAAACTGGGAACAAAGCCTGCTATGAAACGAGCATTAATGATCTGCCATTTGGATCTGCAGATGTTTCCCATGACGGAAGACAGCAAAAAAAAATTCCTCTTCAAACCCAGGGAAGCAGCGAAAAGGGGATGAGTTATGTTCATTCATTTGGATATTTTTATTTGAAATTGTCAAAACCATTAGGTTCAATAAGATTTTACTTCAAGGGGAACCTGCACCCAATAAAATTTAAAAGGACTGAGCTCTTAATCTCTCCTCACTTAAACCCAAATGAGTCAGACTTTAAAAAAAAGAACTTTCACAACCATGATAAAGTGAGCTGAGAGGGAGACTGCCCCATCCTCGCTGACAGCTCCAGATCATCACCACCTCCACATCAATGGCAACACAGACAAATGCCTGCTCAAATAAATTAGCATGACCCCCTCATTCCCATTCACCCCCATTAAAAGATTATCAAACAATTATATACCCAGTCCTGGCTAGAAACTTAACTTTTAGAGCAGGGTTTATCTGTTTGGGAGGAGAGAATGAAAGTGCACACTTGTAAATCCTAAAAATACAGAGCTGCTTCTTAATTTATGGCGTTACGCAAAAGCAGAACTGTTTTCTTTCTAAATTAGCTCTGATCTCAAGGCAGCAAAGCTATACAATTCCAAGAATTCCCAAAACAATGAAATTTCTCCCAAACCTAAAGTTTCCAGTAAAGCAAAATTTACTCCACGGGCTACATCTATAGTTCTAGGAATGGGCAACAGGAAGAATTGTCAAGGGTACAAGTACTTCCCAGAAAGGAAGGATATGAATAAGATCTCCCTTTATTTTTTTCCCCATCCCCAAAAGGCCAACAAAACCAAACAAAGATCTCAAAAGCTATGTTAGTATTTAGCTTGCATTTTAGCGAGTTGTTTTTGTGAGAAAGAGAAAACAAGTCAGTGAAGGGAGCATCTGTGTAAATACACCAGAAACAGGCAGGAGGAAAAGTCACCCCCTGGGTCACTGACCCAAACACTAGGAGTAAGCAACCAAATTAATTAGATGGAACTAAAGACCACCAGAAATTGTTGTCAAGAGGCTCTCCTTTGAGGCCAAAGGTGGTCACAGCATGCATCCAACCTACCCACACGGGGATCCTCTGGTGGCAGGAGGGTTTGGACACCTACATGATCAGACTGGAAGTTCCAGCTTCAATTCCACAGGCAGCTCCCAGGTCTGTTTTCTCCAGAAAAGCAGCAGTGGAAGTCAATAGGAAAGCATAGACACAATTTGCCCCCATCAGTCCCGACCTAGGGTTTGACAGGAGGCAGTGAAAGAATCAGAAGCAAGGGTTAAAAAAAGGCCTAAAGGTCATCAGGCTGCTTATGTGAAGAAAAGAACAAAAAAAAAGTCTTCTTAGAAAAGCAGTGTGCATCTAAGAAAATAGAAATCACATCTAAAATTATTACATGCTCCAGATTTTCCCACAATAATCCAGTTATTTCACAATGGAGCTTTGCAGCAGTAGCATAGCCTTGCAAAAGGTCAACTCCATCTGTGTTCTCTACAGATTATGTTTGTGAATAGCCAGTTAATCAAAACTTAAAGAAACACTGGATTGAGCACACAAAATACTCCTGTTTTTTTTCCCCCAAGTGTGAAAATTGAAGTTGCATCTAATGTTCACCTGCTTGAAACTATTCCAGACCAAACAGCAGTGATCTCAGGAAATCCCATCCAAATTTCCATCACACACAGTACGCAAGGGGACCACATCACTCCAAATATCCACTCAGCCCAATAAGCTGCCTCTAACTCTGACCAAAAACAGATGCTCAGGGGAAGACTATAAGGTCACAAAATCATACTGTGATTCTGCCTGCAAAATAATCTCCTGGTTTCCAGGAATCTGTGATTTAGGAGCTGCTTCAGCTAGAAATTGCATCAGCATCTTTGTGATTAACAGCCCTGGCGTACATTTTCTCTCTTAATTTGCCAAACAACTTTTAAAATTAATTTATATCTTTAACAACAGGAAAGTATTGGAGTAATGAGTTTCACAGATAAATTATGCTTATGTGAAACAGAAGCATAATTCATCTATGGAAGAATTTTTTTTTTAAATTTTTTTTTGTTGAAGAGGACCTTAGAAAAAAAATCTTTGAATCTTGCTCATTTATTCTTACCTCTTTAACATCTTGAATTATGTGAAATTACAAATAACTCTTCTCTGTTTACTCCACATCACTCAGATTGTTCCCACTTCTGCATTCTCCTCTCTAATGATCTCTCTTAATTGAAAGAGAGGTTCATTCAAAGACCCTGGTTAATGTTACACCATCCAAACATCTCAACTAGCACACACCACAGGCTTCCCCCCCCTCCTCGAGATAATTGATTTGTCTGAATATATAATGTAGTGTAAAACAACCTAAGTTCAAAACCATTTAGGAACGTTTCAAGAAAAGGTAATTAACATCTTATTTTCTACAGTCTTTACAAATATTTTACCAAGTAATTTCTAAGTTGAAAGTGTAGTTTAAAACATTTGAAAATTGCCTCTGGATGTGTAGCTTTTTAAAGGACTGAAGTATTTGATTAAGAAAAATTTGAAATCCCTAAATATTTCAAAAAAAATTAGAGCAAAACCCTCCTTTGTATCACTCCAGAGTAGCTTTTTGATGAGTTACTCTAAATACAATTATACTCTTGCAAGTGTTTACCCTGGCACAGCAAGGCATGAGGCCACACGGGTGCCAAATTCAAATTTGCCTTAGGAGGTGACATACTCAGGGCAGGACAGACAGATTGCACATCCACAATGCCTTGCAGATCACAAGATACCCAATATCCAGGGAAGATAGAGAACATCTAAAAGAAAGTCTCCATCAACAAGGCTTCCTTCCTACTGATCCCTAAATTGGACCAAAACCATCTGCCCACGCAGCAATCAACCCACTCCGTGGCTATGCTGGTAAACCTGTAGTTACACCCAAGCTGATTTCTCCAAGGCAGAAATTGCCAGGTAGATAAAAAGGTGATCAATCATTTGATCTAACCTGGGAGACTTGGCCCAGTTTCACTTATCACTCTTGGTCTTCATTAGAAGCCTCACACAGAGGACAATGGGGAGTTCATTCTTATGGGGATCACAGGAAATCTTATGTGTATGACAGTGGAATACACAAAGAAAGCCTTGATAATGAGACACATAAATTGTCTGAATATGAATATTCCATCTGGTTCTATGATTTGAGTTCACAGCATCAACATCTTAAGAAACAGAGGTGCACTCAGGATCAGCTGTTACACTGATACGTGATTTAAAACCAGAGTTCAAGGCACTCATGGTTCCAACATCCTCAAAATCCTGCAAGGACCAGTTAAGCCTTAAGAAACAGGTCCCTAGGACCCAGGGAACATTCAACTGCTTAAGTAAAATGGGAATAGATTGAAGAAAAATGTCTTTTTCCTTATAAACAAGCTTCTGTGTGAGTGTGTTATCTAATAAGTACAACTGGAAGTAAAATGGGAATGTGGGAAGAGTGCCAATGTAAATCCTCCAAATCTGAGGAAATCGGGAGCAATTTTCCACTCAAGGGTGGAAACAACACAGAGGAAATGCAGAGCATACTTGGCATGCTTTGCTCTCCTCTGCTGAGGTAAAGCTTCCCTCTCCTCCAGTGCCCAGGCACAGGGACCCCAGGTGATGAGACCCCCAACTCCTTGCACTCTGGGAGACTGGGATTCAAAATCCTAGACCATAATGGTGTAGGTGATGGTGAACAAAACAGTCAAACCCCAAAATTCTCACAACAAAGTGACAGCACAAGTTGTTGCACACATCCTGCCTGAATTTGACAGCCACTGGTGGGGGCCTTGTGCCAACCTTCTGCTGTCTATGAGAAATTAAGGAAAAGATGGGCAAATCTGCACAGTGCAGACTGAATGAGGAAAAGGAGACACTCAGTATTGCCTGGAAATGTCAGTGGGAGCAACCAAGAAACTTCTGGGCTGAGATTTATCCCCTGTCCCAAGGCCACTCCAGCCACACACGCAAGCTGACCCCAGCTCCACCACAGACAGTCCCAAATCCCAGTGAACTTCAACATCCAAGGTGCAACCACTGTTCTCCTCAGGACTGCTTTTTTTTAAAAAAATCATCTGTTCAAGTCAGAGGTGCAGTTAGTCCAAAAGCTCCTGCTAACATTACCAAATGCAAAAGGCACTGGGAAAAAAACCTGCAGTGAAATTAGTGAAATCGAGCCAGTTCCGGTTCTAATTACCTCGAATGACATGATAAGCAACGTTTCTAGCACTGTTACAGCCTCCTGGACTGTCCCAGGATGGGATGATTACAGGAATCCCTGGGCTGGTTAGACACCCACCTTCCTGCCAATGACAGCAGTGCCTCTCCTCGTGCCCTTGTTCATAATTGACACCTTAAATCCACAAAGCTACAAACTATCCTATAGTTCCTTTAATGCAATCAAAGTTAAACTTGTCTTAACAGCACAAAATTTACCATTCTTATTTTTTAAAAAGTGCAAAGTATTTAAGAAATAAAATGAGAATTTCCTCTCTGCATCATTTTTGATTTTTTTCTTTCCACGGGTATAGCAAAGTGAAACTATACATACTGAATCCATCTTCAGGCTACAGCACATACAAGTTTATTTGCTTTATGATAAGCTATTTTATGATGGCATTGAACAGCAGCAAGAAATCAAACAAGCAAGATTATTACTCAAATACACTCATTCATCCTGACAGTTAAATCGACTCATTCAACAGTATCATCTTCTGAGAATTACTGCAAAATACATGACAAATTCTACAGTTTAATCACAGTAAACTAATAGTAAGATATCCAGGTGAGAACTTCTATTTTCTTAATGCCATGTAGCAGCAATTCAGCTTTCAGTGTGCTTTGAGCAACTGACTGTCATAAAACTAAGGGCACCAACCAGATCCCTGCCAGTTGCCATAGTTGTGCTAGGCAAATATCAATGAAAATTCATACTATTTCTCATTACAACCGTATGAACAGCTCTTTCAAAAAGAAAAACAAACTATGCCTTACACACTACATTTCCTTCAAAGTTACCCTTAAAACAACTCCGCTATGTCAATGCACTTGTGTGAATGTTCCACTTTGTTGTTTGTTTTTAGTTTAGGGATTGTTTTATTATTACTGCTAAATGGTTTATTTATTTAGTCAAAGTCAACAGCCAACCAACTCAATTTCAGTCAGCAAGTGCACTTGGGGATGCGTCGGTTCAGTGAAAGCTGGCTGAGGAAGGAGAGAATTTCCCCAGCAGCATCTTCTCACACCGACGGCAACAAAAAGAATCATTCACACAAGGTGCGAGTCCCTGGAGCAGCATCACTAAAGCGACACACAGCAAAAAAGCGAAGTAAACCCCGAGCCTCCCACGGCAAAGTTAGTTCTGCGGGGAAGCACGAACAGCGGAACAGCGAGAGCGACTGAGCTAGCAACACACGGGTGAAACCCGCCAGACCTCATAAAGCAAACAAACAAATAACAAGGAAAAAAAAAAGAAAAAAACCCACCCAAACTAGAGAAGCACCCTCCCCGAACCGGCCGGGCTGCCCTGGCCGGGCGCATTCCCCTCCGGAGCCCCTTTACCTGCCGGCCGGGCCGGGGCCGCGCAGCGCCCGCAGCCGCCCATGGCACCCGCTCCGCCGCTCCCGGCCGGGCACGTGTGGCTGTCCCCGCTGTCGCCGCTGTCACCGCCGCCCGGCCCCGGCCCTGTCCCCGTCCCCTCCCGCCTGCCGGGGCGGTGCCGCCGCCGGCGCCTCCCTGCGCGCTCCGCGCTGCCCGCCCGCCCCCGAACCTCCGGGCCTCCCGCAACCCGCCCCCGCCGGCATCCGCTTCCACGGGGCATCCCCCTGCGGCATCCCCTTGGAGCATCCCATTGGAGCATCCCCTTGGAGCATCCCCTTGGAGCATCTCCCTTGGGGCATCCCCCGCCTTGGAGCATCCCCCTCCTTGGAGCATCCCCCTGCGGATCCTATCGCTCGGAGCATCACCATCCCCTCCCGGAGCTGCATCCTGCCCACCCGCTCCACGCCAAGACCAAAGCAGCAAACTCGCACCGCCCGCTCCCACCGAACCCAACACCCCAGGGAGGTCAGGGATGGTGGTGGTAAAGGGCAGGGGACCGGCGGCACTGCCCTGCAGAGCCCTGGGTGAGGGTGGAGCTAGGAAGGAAGCCCTCGCGAATGACGACATGCCAAGGGAAATGTAATCAACAGCAGCGCTGCTGCCACGTAACGCTTGCTCTTGGCTGCATCTCCCAACACGTTTTTTTGGCAGCATCTCCAGGTGCCTGACAAGGGAGCCAAGAGCTGCAGCCGCGTTCCAGGCAAGGAAACTGAGGCAGGGTTGGGTGAGGTGACGTGCTTACCTGGCCTGTCTGCAGCTGAAACATGGTCCCACACATGTTTCTTGATGAGTTTGCCACGTGGAAAGGCAAACATCTCCCAACAAGGCGTTCAGTGCCAGGTTGTTTCTGGAGCAGACTGGGTCACACACCTTCCCAGACAGCTCACCCAGTCACCACTCCCACCTGCAGTGTTCAACATCCCTTCAGTGTGGTATCACTGCAGGAGGTGCACAGCAATGAGATGGGGAAAGACAAGCTTGGTTCATATGAAACATATTTACATTCCATACGTGTCATTCTGATCAGAAATCACACCTTGTCTACGAGCATCACTGACGCAGTGACACCATCTCACACCGTGGAGTGAAACTCGGTGATGCAACCACCTTGTGCCATTGCAAAACAGAAATGGTCATGGACACGTGGGAAGGGTTTGTCACAGTGCAAAGAATTGTTCTCTAACCACTGAATAAAAATGTGGGAAGACATAAAATCCATTACTCCAATTCTTTCAATAAGATCCAGAGAGCAAGAGTTCACACCTATGGACGGTCCCATGTGGATCTACAAAATGAGGATCAGGAGCCATCAGTTCAGGAGCTGCTAGGAGCTACACATCAGGGAGATTATTGCTTGAACACGTGAGCAATTTCTAAGGAACAGGAAAAAAACTTGGCAATGCTTTATTTTGCCTCCTGACTTAAAGGTTATGTTTGAAGGGACAGATCCTGATGTTCCAGAACAAGCTCAACAACAACACTGGTTACTGCAGACAGTGTTAGAGGTATACAGCAACTCCTAAATTGCACAAACCTTCCCAAAGTTTGTCTACATGCTGAACAGGACAGTTTTACTCAGCTCATGCAATCAAAAATCTAAGGGGAACTTGGCTGAGATCAGAAAACTAATCAATGATCTCAGCTTAAAACAGAGGAGAGGAAACTTATGCCGCTAATGTTTTTGTTTTCCTTTCATCTAAACCAAGAAAAATATCAGATTCTGATAATTAGATAAGTTTAGAACTAAAACAACACAGCCTTTTAAACACTTTTCTCTTAGGTGTGTGATCCCACAAAATGTATATCAAATAGAGCTCTGTGCATGTTTTGTCAAAGGCTGCAGCCAAGAGAGAAGAAACTGTAAACATGCCCAAAGGCAATCTAATAAAGGTGGCTGCTGATTTCAGGAGAAGCAAAGGAAAGCAGCTTGTGTGTGCCTCTGCCAAAATGAAATGTAACGGTGCTCCTTGGATGCAATAGGAGAAAGAGATACAGAAATGAAATTCTCATAGCCAATATCCACCCAAATGAGAAAAGCTTGCCACGACTTAGTGGCAATAAAGAGATAAATTGATTAACTGTTACAAGATTACCCAAATATGGGCTCTGCAAAACATTAGCTTGAGAAATTTTCTTGTCTTAGGCATCATGTAGCTGATTTAAGGATGCTGATAAGGCTACAGAATGCTGAATATCAAGTTCTTTGTTACTTCACTGCTAACTAAGAGATAAAAAGGGCAATACTGGGGAGATCCTTGGGATAGGAACTTTACATCACTGGCAGGCTAAGGGGAAAAGAGGAGGAAACATGAAACTTTGGAAATGTCACCAAAACATCAATTTGAGGGTATTCTGTGAACACTTCCAATGTAATCTGAAGTCATCGAGTGCTAAGATATGCATTATTATAACAGTAAGTCATTATGTATGACTTACGGATCTTAAGGATGAGCACTAATTAAATCCCCCTGTAAAACACATTGTCAAAAAAAAAAAAAAAAAAGGCACAGTAAAAATTACAGCAAAAAGAAGCATTTCAGCATGAGAAATTGAAATGTGTCTATCTAAAGAAGATTTCTTATTAACTTTCCATACTCACAAGGAGCCCCTGTACACCTTCTCTTCGTGCACACAAATGTTTTTCTTCTGGATTTCATTAAAGATGTCATTATCAATTCCTGTGAGGGAAGAGAAAATATATAATTGAGAACCATAGTTGGCGTTATCAAATCCTACTCATCTTTTGTGTGAATATCTCATTTTCTCAGAAGGGAAAGAAGACCTGTCTTCTCAGCAAAAGAAAAAAAAAAAAAAAAAAAAAAAAAAAAAAAAGATTGCAACTTTTCTCCTTTGCCTCCATTTTCTTACCCTTTATTCTGACTGCTGAAAGAAAAAAATGACCTTCTCAGCCTTTACCAAAACCTGGCCAATGTGGATCAATGTGAGGCTGCTGAAAATAATGGGTTTAGCTCCTTTCCTAATGACAGGTTCAGCTGCAACCTTTCAGAGAGGCAGCAAGTGAAGCATTTCTATCCTGCCCACCCCTTTTCACAGCCTGAAGTTTGCAGCAGCACTTCTTCAGGGTTGTGAGGAAGAGAGACATGAGGGCACAGGGACACAAGATCAGATCACAGAAGAAAACAGTCATAGAATGGTTTGGGTTGAAAGGGACCTTAAAGCTCACCCAATTCCAGCCTCCTGCCCTGGGCAAGGACAGCTCTCACTAGAACAAGTTGCTCAATGCCCCATCCACTTCAACCCTGGCCTTGGACACTGCCAGGGATGGGGCAGCCACAGCTTCTCTGGGCACCCTGTGCCAGGGCCTCACCACCCTGGCAAAAAATTTGGGCACCCAGGAAAGAATTTCTTCTGTATCTCTAACCTGAGTTTCCTTCCCTCCCATGGAGGTTAAAACTCCTTTTCCTGACCTCACTGGTAGTGTATCTGGTAACAAGACTTTGGAGCTCAATCAAGTTAAAAGCTTGTCAGTAATTCCTCCTCTTATCTCACCGACAAGTGGAAGGTGTTCCCTGGAAGCACCACTAGAAGCTTTGAAGATGCCCTTATCACAATTTTGAGCAATTCTGTCTGCACCCAGCTGTTCAGCACCAGCTTTACTGACGTGTTTACAGCACTTGGCTTGACAGATTGTTCAGGTCCTTTGTGAGCCTGGGACACAGCCCCTCAGATATGCAGCTGATAAAGGCTCTCCAAAACCCCAAAGTGAAATCTCCTGCAAGAGTTAAGTGTTACGTTTCATTTCCTTTGGACAAGTGGGTCCCAGAGACCTGGCGACCCCGAAATACAGAATTACAAGTCCCTAAGTTGCCGCCCGTTTTCCTTGCAGCTGAGCACCTGGTTTACAGGCAGAATTTGGAGCAGGACCAAGGGTGTGCTTGTTCCCAGGTCTTTGAGTGTTAAGACATTCCCAGAACACAAACTAAGCCAACTGCCGGGTTTAAGTCATTCTGTGCAATTGCACAAATGAATGCACTCAAGACTTTAGGAGACGTAAGCATGTCATTAAGTCTGGGATTAATAAATGAATTATGATAATTAGTTATGGCTTGACTACTCGCTTTCAGCTCCAACAGGTTACCTTGAAAAACCACATATTTTTAATCCCATTTAAGGTCATTATGATTCACCTTATCAGTTAAATGTGTGATACATTCTTTAGTGCTGGATTCTCTACTCTGAAATGTCACTGACCATTTTTTTTTTGTCTCAGCTGTGGAAATGCCACATGGGCAAACCTGAGCTTAAACTTCAAATTAAACCATCACAACCTCAAGCTTCCTCCTCACTTTTTCAGTCCCATGCCTGTGTTTGTGTGCAGCTTCACCATTTGAACAGCACTGACAACATTTCCATCAGCTGTACAAGGAGAGAAAGAACAAAGATGTGAGACAATTGTTTCAACCACTCAGGATTCATTATTAGCTTTTAAGTGCCATTTAAACAGGCTGTATTTTGTGACAGAACTTATAATTCAGAATCTGTGCAGTCATTTTCCTGACAATCCATTGAGGAGCAATGCTGGGGTCTGTGCAAACAATGAGCTTTTAGAACATTTGAAAATTCAGCTTCTGATTCATCCCAAGAGTAGAGCAGAGCTGAGCAGTGGGTCTGTGGGCTCCTGAGACCAGCTGACAACTTCTAGAACAAAAGTGTTGTCAGGGATTTAAATAAGGAATTCTATCCAGGAATCTCCAAGGAATTTACTAGCATCGAATCAATGCATCCTCATACATCTAAGAAGGATTGTCAGAAAAAAAAAGGCTGATACAAGCAAAAGGGGTTTTTTTGATGATTGGTTCAGGATTAGACAGGAAACCAGTGAAAGTCAGGGATAAAATATGAAATTTTGATCCTTCCAGTAATATCAAAGTGTTTGGCAGGGGAGGAGATGATGAGTGACTTATTTTGGTTGGGGTTTTCAGCTTGTACTTCCTGAAACGAGAAAACTGGACTCCGGTGTTTGCAGCTCCCAGCCACAAGCTCTTGATAGAGTTGCAGTGAGACATTTGGTCCTTGAAAGAGGGGAGGTTGGCACTTCACAAGCTATGGAGAGTCTGAGCAATGCAAATAAGTTATGAACACAGGGCTGGAAAAAAAATAAAAATAATAAAAGAAAGCACACCAGTCTTTCAATATTTTTGTAAAATTTTCCCTGAATATCCTCTCCCCATTCCCTCAAGTACAGGGTTATTAAAAGCTGATTATTGGTGTACTGTTACCCCTGCTTTCTCACAAAGTGATCCTCCTAGGAAGAAGTCACAAACACAAACTAGAGATTAATCTTGTGTTCCAGACCTAGTCCTGGATCTACAGAACAGAGCACAGGACTGGGAGTGAGTGTAAGAAAATTTTACTCTTTTCCAGAATCTACCAAGTAAGATATTATTTTCCTTTATGTCTATTTTCAGCAAAATGCATTTCAAGAGAGTGTTTTCCTACCTTGAACCATGCCTGTTGGAACTGGCATTTGCTCTTAAATTGTGATCTAGGGTAGCTGAAGGAAGAAAGATACACAGGTTTTAAACCAGCAGTTTTCAACTATGTTTTCTAATAATTGATAGCTAAAACCCAAGCTTTACATTCCTCACAACAGACTTGCATTGGGAAAATATCTGCTTGCTTTTTTGTTTTTGCTACTGTTAATGTTTTGGGGGGGTTTTATCTCTCTATTATCGCACAAAATTCTCACCAAGCTGAAATCCATAGTCTAAAACTGGAGCACAGCAGATCTCTGATACCATCCCTGTTGGTAATATTTATTTCCAGGGCATTGTTTAATCAGAATAACATAGAACTACTGACACTAAGGGTTAGTCTTGTACATACTCCTAGATGCTGAATGAGTTTTTTCAATATTAAGGTTCCTGGATCAGAACAAGTATTTGCATGTAGGCATGGCCACAGATCTACTTAGAGCCTCACCTACTGTTGCTCAACAAGTGGTATCCCATGAGCAAATACAAAGACTTTGTTTTACAAAACACTGATCTATGGACTCTAGTCTTTTAAATTCAGTTACTTTTTTAATGTTAAAGACCCAGAAATTGCCAAAGGTGAGCTGAGAACTACCATAACTAAGCCTAACACAGTTTGAGAACAACAAGCTAAAGGTGACAAGCCTGCAAAGCCAAGCCCAGTGTCACACACATCCTCAGAGCTACCAGCAGATAGGTCTCTAAGGGTCTTGGTGGAATTGTTAAAGCCCATCATGTTTCCTATGCCAAGGACAGCTGCACTTGCCAAGGAGGTTATCAATTCCATCTGCACAATGCGCCGCCCTGTGCCAAACCTCATCGCACACAGACCTGTCAGCAGGGCTGCAGCTGTGAGATCTCATTAATCCTCTTCTGTCATAATAAACTGCACTGGCAGAACCCTGTTAATTAAACTCGTTCACCTTCCTGCCTTGGCTGCAGCAGACATGCCCTAACTACCTTGTTTAGGAGCATCTCTAGTCCCCACATCCCTCTCCTGCTCTGAGCTGCTCCAAGAAGGCTGGAGATGACTAAATCTGTGGGAGGGGTAAATTAAATTCACCAAGCAAAGCACAGTTCCTATACTTCAGTGTGATATGATCAGAAATGCTCAAACCCAGCAGTGCCCACAAGCAGGCCCTGTTTGGACATGTGCCAGGTGTGGTCAAAGGCTGCCAGCACAGCACAGCCCCTCACCCTGCTCCCAGCCATTGTTCTCCAGGACAGCAATTCCTAACGGGAGAGGTGCTCTGCACAGGGGTTGACAGGCTTCAAAGCAGGTCTGTCATCCAGGCAATCTTCAGAACAGCCTGAGAGGAGGGCAGGAAATTGTGTCAGAACAAGGAAATGATAAGAATAACTGCCTATTTTTGTAACTATGAATTTGTTGGTACTGGATCATTCCATGGATCCATCAATTTCCCAGCCCTGCCTCTGTCAGGGACCAGTATTTGTCAGAGGTGAGGAAAGTGGAAACCCTACAGAAGGCATAGGGGCAATTGCACAATGGTGGAAGTTCAGGGAAATTATCCTCAGCAGCTTCAGGAGTGGTTATGTTTGTAAATGAAAGCACAATACCCAGGAGCAATTATTCTAGCTGTGTTTTTCCTACTTCGTCAGTCTGCGTGCTCCAGAATATAAACAGGAATACTGAATTATAGTAACTGGTGACTGTCTGTTTCCCAGCAAGGCCAGTGGGCTCTGTTTCTCATTCTCCTGGCTTACTGTGAACCAGATCTGATGATTTCCCAGCCTACCTAGGAAAACCTACCAGTGATGCAAAGCCAAGAGCTGTCTCTGTGAAAAGGTGAAGATCTGAGGTTATTGTAGAGAGTGTTGGTGGAAGAGACACAGGGTGGAGCGTGAAGTGCTGGGGTAAGGCCTCAGCTGCTATGATTTAAAACAGCCCCTGAGGCTGCTCTAATTTACTTTGGAGCCTTTCCTAGAACAAGGTTGACCATTTTACAGAGAGGACATGAAACACAAAAGCCTTTTGCACAGGCAAAACCAAATGAAACAATCCCTAGGCACAAGTGTCTAATCCCTCCTCTTTAAAAGCCCAGGTGTTTTGACTGGGAGTTTAAACCCTTGCATAAGTGAGGCCAGGTGGAAACCCCACCTCTGTGTACACAGCTATGTTCCCTTTCCTCTGGGCTTGACAGAATCCAGCTTGTGTAGATAATTAGTGGGGGAAAAAGCACAGAGCAGCCTCAGATATAACATAAAAATAAAAAATGGGTGAATTTGAGGCGTAGAAGCAAGATGCAGCACTTAGCTTTGAGAGCACTCATTAAAATTCATCTTCCACTTGTCTGAGTTGTTTATGGAGGATCACCTCAGCCACTCAGCCCCGATAAAGTACAAGAGCCAGTCTGGAGATTTATGGCACTGCACCCTGAAAAAAAACCCACCTAATTCTTGTCTCAGCAGTTTAAGGCTGATATAAAATATATATGTATAACAAAAGTGCTTTGAGCTTGCTTTTCCCCCTGCCTCCCTGATAAACCCGAAAGGTTACTGTTAAGGTTTTTAATATAAACCTAGGGACCAGGTGGGTGAAAGAGCACTAAAAGTTGAATGATGTTTCCAGGTAACAGCCAGAGCCGACAGCCATGTGCTTTATATATCCAGCTTCAGCACAGCTGATAAGAGATAGGCAGGCATCAGTAAGTTGGGAATAAAAACATATTCAGCTTTGCACAGGGATATCAATGAAGGTTTTAGTACAGAATGACCAAAGCAAATTATGTCTGTACATTTGCCATCCTCAATACCTAGAATTAAGATGCAGCAAAAGAAAACAGAGAAGAAAAACAACCTGTTGAGTGTGGGTGTTTGAAAGGGTTTTGTAATGCATAAATGCATTTATAATGAATATATGTGTTTTTATGGTGTTTCTATAAATCAAGATGTTCCAAAATGATGCATCCTTTAAGCATCTTGTTCTTCATTTTCTTTATAAATCTCCAGTTGATGCAAATAATATAGTATTGAGAAAAACTAAGCAATCAAGTTGGGAGAGACTTTGTTCTTCAAAAATCAGGATTTTTATCACTATTGCAGTGCAGCCTTAGCACCAAAATGTTCTATTTTTTCTACATCCTGGAGACAACTGATGCAATTCCATTGTTCATCTAGTTCAGTGGAAACCAGGGCTCCAAATCCCCCAAGACTCTGGGGAAAGTGTTCCCGCATGGTCACTTTTGAAACTTTATTTCACCACCGACAGCATTTCCATGTTGCAAGCTGTGATCTAACAGGTGAAGGAGGTTGTGACACAATTCCTCTTACACCAGGGAGAAAACACCAGAGCATTTTACTTTCCTTTAACCCCCATGTGCAGTTTTCCAAGCCCCTTTCTGTGTGATGGGAGAGGAGGAGGAGGAGGAAAGGGGGAGAATTGTCCAGCAGTGACACAATAGGTTGAGGGCTGATAGGAGGCAAGCAGATCACACCACTTCTCCTGGCTGGAATTACACTGCAATCAAGGCATTCCTGGCAACCAGCTGCTGCTACAGCCTGCCTCTACCTATGTTTTATAAAGGACTAAAGAGAGCAATTCTGTGGGATCAGGGAGGAGGGGAACCAACTTAGACCATTTGCAAGTCAAGTCTCTACAGGGAGCAAGGAAAGTTCACAAGAGCTTAAACATCTTTTTCACACAGCAAGACAAAAACTCCACTGGTGTATGTCTGCCTGAATTTAGTGCTAGAAAGAGTCAAATGATGCCAGTGAAACATCCACATAAATGCCAATCAACATGTACTATCCTCAATATCCTTGAACTTCGAACAGTATAATTCACCAGGCACCAGCTGGTGAGTGCTTTTATTTGTTTTCCTATGAATATTCCTTTCTAAGAGATGAGACACTCTGTTCTGCTGAAGGCCAAATGTGAAATTGTAATTGCGATGATGCCTAAGTGGAGCAAACTGGGAATCCTTCCAGACTCTTATTTTGAAAACATGCAAGTAAATTGGAGAGTTAGAGAGGTAACCATGGAAAGAATGGGATTATGTATTGGGTAAAGGAAACAAATATTTGTTTGCTTGTAAAGTACAAGTTTTTCTCCCCATCACCAGTAAACACCTTCAAATTTAGTATAGGAAAGAAGGTTTGCAGCCAAGAGCAACCCTAGAACAGGTGGTTAACCCAGGGGGATGTCCACAACTTTTACTTGCTACCCCAGATGCCACAAAACACTCTTGATACCTTAGAACAATCTACATCTATTTCATAGGAGATCACAAGGTACAGAAAACAAAGTTCTGCAGAAAAACATCAGATAAAATCATCAAGAGTATTTTCTCTTCTTCTAGATTCCTTTAACAGAAGATATTTTAAACATGAAGATGGTAACTTTGTAAAAATAAGAGGTAGTCCCTGAAAGCAGACCCTTGTGCCACATTAGAATAGAAACTCTAAAGTTCCGTGCCAATAATGGTACCAAACCCTCCAAAATGAGCAATGTTCTCTGGTCAGTCCCTGAATTATTTCCCATGCCCAGCCTGGCTCCCATTACATCGTTTCTCTGCCTGTGGCCAATACTCCAGAATGTTCCATAACTAGATGGGGAAGACACATTCCAAGACTGATATAATCCTGATGGAAAAGCAAAGGTGCTCTGACCAAAAAAAAAAACCCTGAAATGAGCAGAGATTCAGCATCCAAACACTTACCTGTTCCACCTGGGAGAGGAGAGAGGACACAGCTCCAAGCACCTAGGGCATGGGGTGACAGGGACAAGCAGCAACAGAGAGCTCCACTGTTCTGGGACAGCACAAACTGCTAAACATTACAGTGCCTTTTCATATTGGTGCAGTTGAACTTCATTAATTAGGAGATCCCTTCAAGGTTACCCTCCCACTGCCTCTAATCCTGTGTTCAAGCACCCAGCTCGGATCTTTCTGCCCCCTTTACCACCTTTAGCTAAAGAATTACATGGCAAAAAACCTATTCTACATCCATTTCTTCTCCCAGAGTTCTCACTAAACTCTTCCCAGATAGTCTGGCCTTTGAGTTCTGCTCTTCGCTCAGCTCTGGAAACCCTGAGTTTCAGTGAGACTCTCCCACTTTGCCCGGTTTTGCATCACTTGGTAAAACCTGAACTGGCTGCATAAATTCAAGTGGTTATTTTGGCTGACACAAGCTGACAATCAGGTTTGCCTGAACCCTTCTTCTCTGTAGCTCTGAAAGAGAAGTTGAGCTTCAACAGCCTTTTAAACACTGGTTTAATAAGTCTGGTCAGCAGAAGGGGACTCTGCCTCCTCCCCAGCCCCATTCAGATGCTCCTGCACCTTGCTGCTCACTCAACACAGTCCACCTGGCATCAGATCCCTCTGTCAAAGCTTCCAACAGGGTAACCACTTCCAGCACTGAGAAGGGACAGGGATAACCTGGGAACAGAAATGTTTTCCAATATTTTAGCTCTATAGAGAGGACCTCGCTGGTCACACCATAAGATTTGTTTCTTCATGTGAAACCTTCTCAATAGAATTATTGATCTTGCCCTGGTTCCCAAAGACAGAGCAGATGAACCAGGTCAGATGTGGATTCTTACAAAGCAAGTCACTTCCCACCTGAGGAGAATTTCCTCTCTAAAAATTGTTTGTTAATATATGGGTTGCATTTGTCTGCCTAAAAATGGCGCAAGATGAAAACGCTTCCTCTTTTTGGTTCTCGATGCACAGGAGAAAAACCCACATGACTGTGGGCTATTGCTTCATTTGCCTTTATGAATGTTTCACATGGCTGTATTTTGCATACCTTTAAACCTTCATGAGAAGGAGTGGGAATGCTGAGAAAGTCTGATACAGCATAAACCTTCTTAAATTTACAGACTGGCTCCAACTTGTGGCCTAACCAAAGAGCAACTGTTGCACCATCACAACCATCACCTTTTGTGCTTTTAGAAGAAATAGTGAAAACTTACATGGGTACGAAATTTAGTTCCACAATTTCTACAGAGAAATTAAATTTAGGACTTTTTTACTTAAAGAGTCAAAATGTCACATTTCCAGAAATAAATAAGCTTTTTTTAGGAGTCTGAATCTCAAAAAAAAAAAAAAAAAAAAAAAAAAAAAAAAAAAAAAAAAAAAAAAAAAAGGAAAATTCAAGAGTAAGGAATGAAGTCTAATTTAAAGTGAAAGTTAGTACACTGATTTTCAAAATTACAACACTAAGAAGGCAGGAAAATGCTGCTGCTTCTTTACAAGTCTATCACTCCTAACAGCTGATATATCAGTGATGTACACTGACAATCTTGTTTCTAAGACTGGTAGTTAAACAGAAAATATCTTTAGAAATTTGCCAAATTTCATTACATAAACCCAAAATGATCTTTACGAGGACTCAACTTAATCAAAACTGGGAAAGTTATTTTTATACCACTAGAAGAACCACAAACATCCTGTACAGACTCCGACATTCATTTCCTCCAGTGGCTGTAGCAAATCAGAGACTTCAAGGATAAACCTTTAGAGCAGGGAAAACAGTTTCAGGAATAGTGCGTGCCCAGAGTTTAGCTGTGCTTTCAGTAAGACAGATCAACTGTTGAGTCATTCTTTTCCTCCATGCTATTCTTTATTCAGAGCCTGATGTTCCCATATGATTTAGTAAAGTTATAAAAAAGCATGAAATATTTCTCTTCGGTGTTGACAACACAAGACAGACTTGATGGAAGTCTCTCCTTCTCCTCTGCCTGAAATGAATATTTCCCCTCTCTTCCTTTGCCTCTCTCTGACAGGGAGAAACCACATCATAGCCCTGTTATAGAATATTATTTCCTTCTGGTTATAGAAAGCCATTGGGTTCTGTTGCACAAGTAAGTGCTTGTGTCAAATACATTATTTCACTATTAACTGTATTTCCATTTTTAAGTGGTCACAGCATCTGAACCGTACAGAAAAACAGGAGCTGTTACGGTAAAACAGCTCAGATTCTCCATCTGTTTGTCTTGCATAGGAATTGCTTTGTACCTGAATTAAATCAGGTTTAAAAGGTTTGTTAGCCTATAGTGATTGGCATCACCACGTTTCTTCCACTTCCTATATCACTAAGCTTCATGCCATAGTGCTCAGAACAGTGAGCACTCATTTACATGAGGGAGCTAAATAGAAACACACCTGGATCCTCTTCCATCATGAGTTTCTGAGGGCATGGGCACAGGCTGGTTTTTGGCTACCTCTAAGTTTTGCCAAAGAAGGCCATTTCTGCAGCATCCAGGCAACAAATGGGCTTTGTCTGCCCTTATTTCAGCAGCACAGAAACACTCCTCCCTTCTGGTTGAGCTGCAGGTTTTACCCTCAGGTCAGCTGGAAGGTGAAAACACCAGAGAGAGCAGGTCTGGTGATAGAAGAGACAAAAGGTACAATGGATGAGCAAAGAGCAGTTGTGCAGCTCTGGTGCAGAATGGATATTAGAAATGGCAAACACAGGAGAAAAAGTGAAGAAATAGTCTTCTGGCTTGCTTGAGACACTAAAGATGATCAGTTGACACTCAGCTGATAATTGGCTTGGAGGAAGAATTGCAGTCTGCAAGAAATCCACACTGAATCTGAAAATCAGATGGATAACAAACGGGTATGCAGAAATATCAAAAGCTTGAGCTCAAAATGCATTTGAGGCATTATTACTGTTCAGACTCTACAAATGATTCCATATCCTGAAAACCTTTTGAGACAGTCTCAGTTTAGGGATGCATGGTGAGAAGGTGGATGATGTTTAGAAGCTTTTGAGAAGAACAATGTGGTGTCAGGCACTTTCCCTCAGATCATCATCAGGATCACATCTGGGCATGTGAAATTCCAAGTACAGTGATATTTGGGGTGGGGGAGAGGCCAGAAATTAAATCACAAGGTGACTAAATGAGACAAGGAGTTAAGCCCCTGGCAGACCCTGCAGAAGCACAAGCCCACAGCTCTGAACACCAACTCGCCCCCATCCAGGATTACTGCTCATAAACAGATCCCAGGGCCACATGCCAGCCAGGAAATACACTCCTGCTTATGCAAACAGCCAGCAAAAGTTCAGAGAACATGTGCAAGCAGGAATGACACCAAAGAACAGGATCCAGGCACTTTCGGGGGGAAAGCTCAGCCACAGACTGCCTGAGCTGATGGAACTGGGCCCTGGAGAAAGGGAGGTGCTCACCCAACCCCTCTCTGCTCCAAAGCTGGCATTGCACTGATGGGCTGAAAGTCTGATCTCCATTTGAGGGAGGGAAATAAAAGATTTACCGTGGAGGTTAAAAGTATGCATAGAAGAGGAAGAAAAACAGTGAGATGAATGAAAATGTTTCTGGTGAGATTCAGAGTATTTGTGCCACCTCCTGTAGAGGTGTTTGTACCTTCCCAAGAAGAGCAAGAGGCTGGTCAGGGATTAATCAGGCTTGCCTAGGAATGGGTTTGTGAGGATTCTGTTTAATGCCTTTCTCTAAAAGAATATACCAACCTTCCAGGTTATCCAGATTACCTTCATGGTCAGAGAAGCCCTCCAAAAGCCACTTGCAGTGAAATGACTACAGATTCTGTGCTAGAACATTTCATTTGCAAAGTACAGTGGAAAATCATAAGGAGTCTGCAGAGGCTGTGCCAGTGCTCCAGCCTTGTGTTCAGCCTTGAACACAGATAAAAAGTAATTTTGATCAATAGCACCTTAAAGAAATCCCTGTTTTCTAGACACGAGAGAAACCATAGAGATTTAGGAACCAGAACATAAAGATCCATTTTGAGTGGCACTATTTTTCTTTTATAATTAATGGTTAGCGATCAAAAGAAAAGTTTAAAATTGCAATACGCTCTTTATTGTATCCAGCTGTTGTAAACTGCAAGATAATTTATCTCCGTCTCAGCTGTAGAATCATGGAATTGTTAAGGGTGGAAAAGACCTTTTAAGATCCTTGAGTCCAACCACTAACCCACCATGGTGTTGAAGGTTTTGCTGTGGTCTGGGTGGACAATGTCCCTTTTCCTCATCCACTGGGTTCATGAGCTCACAGGAGACATTCTGCCAGCCACAGGAGATCAGGCTGGTCAGACAGGACCTGCTCTGCACACCCTGTGCTGGCTGGGCCTGATGCCCAGTTTGTCCTGTAGTCCCACTCAAGATGATCTCTCCTCAAAATTCCTTGGCACCCACATCACTCTGCCAGGTGTGTGCATCTCATTTCTGGCAAACTTGAAAAGACAAGAGAACAAAAGTATTAAACAGGGCCCTGGTGACATGCAAGGGATACAGACCAAAGTGACAGCCTGTGCTCTGGGGGTACAGCACGTGTGTGACTGCACCTTGAGACACCCCTTCTTACAGGCATAAAGCAGAGGGCTGAATCAACCTGACTCTATTTGATGAGTCATTTAAACAACTTGTACTACATTATTTCCTATTTAAACTAGAAAATTACTCCATCTATAGGAAAAGGTGTTAATTGAGGAAAGTATTCAAGTTGTCTCTAATCCATTTACAAGGAAGGCAGAAAAAATTGCTGCAGTTCACACACCTGGTGGTGCTTTACCCTGCTTTCCTGTATGACCACATTCCTCTGAGCAAGTGCTGTCCCATGCTGCTCCCGGAGCCTCATATCTTACTTGGTGATTGCTTAGCAAACAGCTTCTCATTTAACTAGTGTCCCATACTAATTATGCCTGCAAATAATGAACAAGCATTTCCCTTCTGCTGAGCTGGACATGCTACAGACACAGCAAACATCTTTTTTTCTGGTTGCAAAGAAATTCCTGTCCTTCTAGACAAGCAGAGAAACTATGAAGATTTATGTACCAGGAGTCAAAAGTCCATTTTGAGCTGCACTATTTCTCTTTTAAAATAGTTAAATAATATTAGTTGCCTTTCAGCACTGTCCTCGGTTATTAGTTATGGCTCAGCCCATGGGGCAGCAAGTGGGTTTGGAACCAGGGCTGTGATGAAACTTTGCTTTCCAGTCACCTCCCGAGGTATTTCCAGTGCAGTTTTAGGCAAGAAGCATTCAAACACTTGAAGACTTTATCCCAAGAGAATTAGGCTCTTTATAAAGAGTCTTTTTAGTTGTCTCTAGAGAAATCCTTAGGCGCAAAGAGGAAGTTTCCTCTGCCTTCATGCTTTTGTAACTTTTGTAAAGGCCCTTTCCTTGTTGCTTTTTATTCAGGCTTCAAGGATTGGTTAGGGAATGGTTTTATGCTGTGTTTGTAGAGCCTAACAGGACCCTGAAGCTGTAATGACAATATGACAGAAGTAAAGCACATATGCTCCAAAGCCAGGCTGATTTCTGCTATGCCTTTAATGCCCCCTCAGAGACAGGCTAAAAAAAAAAAGTTTATTAATTTCCTCGAAAATCCATGCAACTCAACCAAAACTTACTGGAAGTATCTAGAAAAGTTTGTGTCACTCCCACTCAGTCCAGTTCCTCCTGGAGCAAAGCACAAAAGGAATCGAGTGCTGCTAGAAGTGAATCCCCACCAGCCTTTCCCCGCAGCAGGATTCAGCTCAGTCGAGTACCACACCTGCCAGAGCTCTCCAGGGCTCGCTCCTGACGCCGCTTTAGGATGCGGAGAACCTGTTTGGATTTTGCTGCCACACTGTGGCCACGGGGAGCAAAAATCTCAAGGCGAGATGCTGCAACTCAGACAACTCCACGGCTGCACAGACTCCAGCCTTTGCATTTTCTTAGTAGCTCGTGTCGCGTACTTTCAGGCAAAATTAAATATTATCAAAGAAATATACTTTACTTTTTTTCTCTCTCTGGTGAGAAATCTGATAAATTAGGGCCTGAGCATGAGCACCCTGGTGAGAATTAAGCAAAGTATGATATCAGTGGAAGCTCTTGGCATCCCCAAGAAACAGTTTTCAGCAGCCCTCAGGTGCAAGTGGATGCTGAGGGACCTAAAATGACCACCAAAAAACAAAAGTCTTCCCTCTACTGTACAGCTGCTAAATAAGAGCCCTTGTGGTTTTCCTGTAGCAGTTCCTATTTTGTATCCCCTAAATCGTTCAGAATTCTCATCATTCAAATACCAGTAAACCCTCTCCCACCCCCAAGTATAACCATTGCCAGGTTAAACTGCGTGGAAATGTTGAACAAGCCCAAAACCCAAATCAGCTGAGTGCAAAACAGTGCAGAGGCAACATAAAAACAAAATATAAAAGCTCTCATGTTCCTTCTCAGTGAATATTAACACTGATGTATGGAAACAACAAAAATCTTCTTTCAAATCCTATTTTGACTCTGGCACAGAGGCTTGTCTCCCATGAAAACTCAGTGAAAGCAAACCTCACTCACAGATAACTGCTGGCTACAGAGGAGCAGCACAAAGTCAAGGGCAGCTTCTCCAACCCATCCAGTTCCCAGGTCCTGGGGGCCTGCAGGAGGTGGACAGAAATGTAGAAAATTGCAGGCAGTGAGAGAAGACAATGTCAGAGCTTCCAAAGGCACCTGTTTCCATTTGACTCCTGAACTTTTGTTTCTATTTTAGCAGCAAATCAAACCTGTGTGCTTTATGAGCAGCCAGAGCACCCTCCAGCTTGGTCAAGCTCGCCCAAAGTTGTGCAACGAGAGTGTGGATAAGATGCTGTTTCCAATCTCCCAAATGTAAGGCCTTAATAAGTTGCACCGCCATCCTTCCCATGATTTAGAACAGCCTGAAATGTGCTTTAAATTACACACTGAAATCCTTTCAATGGCTGTGACACTCTCTCACTGAACCCTGCCAGGTAAACACCATTTTAAGATGATGCCCATTGCCAGGTCTGATCACTTCAGTGTTTCTCCATTTTTTAAAAAATTTGTTGACTGGCCTGGAAGAGCTGACAACCTCCCTGCATGACTGTCCCAGGATATATAAATACATCCCCTTGTAGACATTCACATTACCTCTAGAGATGGAACTGAAAAAGTTCTGTCGGGAAGCAATCTGGTCCCATTGGTGCTCACAGTTTGCTGGCAGTTTATCATTTTTCCTGAAAATTAATCAGGCTGTCAAAACAATGGTTTGCATGCAATCTGTAAGCAAATTTTATGAAAAAAAGAAGGAAAAATTAAGATATTATTTTGCAGAGACCTTCTAAGACTTAAAGCAGCAATTCTGTGCATCCTTTCCCATCTGGCCAACGTTAAAACATGAAAAGTGATGAGTCTGAAATACTATAGAATGCAAAGTGACTTTTTTTAGGTTAAATATTGGCTCAAATTCAAAATGGAGGCAGTATGTCAGTTATTACTGAGTTTTTACACCGTATTTTTCAGAGGAAAACTTTCTATTTTGTAGAAAACCAACACCTGCAACTCCACTATGAACTTGCTCAGCTCCTTTCATCCTGCAGGAAATGTCAGAATATCTGCAATTATGTATCCAGTAAAAGTCTCTAAACAAGGAGACGCCTCCATCCAGTAATGTGAGGGCAATGCTTTTTGCATCATGTTATCTCAAAAAAATACATGCAGCCCATCATAATGTCTTCAAATGCTTTTTTTTTTAAATAAATATTCCGTATTAATTTCAATCATTTTGATAAACATGGCAGTGACCACAAGTATCAATATCCCCCAGCACAAAATCAGTTGTTGAAACTCAGAAAAGCTGATTTATATATGTGCAAGATAGAGAAAATAACCCTCAAATGTAGCCACTTATTGACTGGTGAGGGGAAAAAAAATCCATATCCACCACAAGGTTATGCTTCTGCTTTGGCACTGGCTGTACTAGTAATGGGCTGAAGATGGAGAATTTCTTTACAATATTCCCCCAGTTAAGAGAAAGAAATCTCTGGGAGATCTGTCCAGCAGATCTGGACTCTCTTGGTAAAACTAAATTACTTCATTGATCCTCACAGACATCCTCCTTCCTTTTAAAGTCCATGTGAGAGGGAGGCACAAAGGCTGAGAAATTGAAACCTAGATGTAGCTGAAAAACAGACTAGAAGGCTTGATTACATTTTCCATCAAGTTACCCTGGTTTATTGCATTGCAGCCCTGGAGAATTTGATTAGCAATTTCTCCTCTTCATTCATCCTCATGTCATCTGGATTTCAAACCTCTGATCCATATCTGCAAACATGCTAACACAGATCCCAACTAGGTCCTGTCACTACCCACTCCTGACATACCAGAATTTAAGTGTCAGAAACTCCACTTTATTTGTGGTTAACTGGTGCAAGTTCCCCACTGGCAGAAATAAGGGAAGCCCAGAGCAAACCTGGACTGAAGTCAAAGCAAGGTGCATGAAGCAAGTTTATATATATATAGATGTGTGTGTGTGTGTGTGTGTGTGTGTGTGTGTGTGTGTGTGGTATTTACACAGAATGATATATTACCTCTAAAAAATAGAAGATTAAAAACTGAATTAATGACTTGGCTTTGACACACGTCCTGTCTTTAGGCTCGTGCAGTGCACGTGGGCACCATCAGGACTCTGACACACGCACCAAAATGTTCTTCCCAGCAGCAAGGAAGACAAAGAGATCAGTCCCCTTGCAGCACACACCATCCCAGAGCAGATGCTGTGATGGAGGCAGAGAAAAACAGAGATTTAAAGTGCAAATTTAAAGCATAAAACCAGCTCTGTCGGGTTATCTGGAGTGCTAACTGCAAAAGCCAAGGAATGTCACCAACTAAGGTCATTATCACAGCTCATCTTCACTTGCCACACGTCCCTTTCACAGGATGGAAAACGGGAAAACTTCCCTTCATCCTCTGTCACATGGATGAGTTGGTTTGGGGGTTTTTTGGTTTGGGGTTTTGTTGTTGTTGTTGTTGTTGTTTTGGTGTGGTTTTTTTTTTTTGTGTGTGGTTTTGGGGGTGGTTTTTTGGTGGGGTTTTTTGTGTGTGTTTGTTTGTTTGTTTTAATTTTTTTTCCTTTTTTCAGGCCATTTCAGAGATTTCTACAAAAGCAAAGCTTCCATTGCTCTGAAAGCCTCTCAGCAGCGTCTTTACAACCCTACTTCAGCAGTATCACTGCTATCACTGTGCACCGGACACAAATCCTCTCCCTCAAAACCACATATGGATTTAAAAGTTTAGCCTGTTAAGTTACTAAAAAAAAAAAAAAAAAAAAAAAAAAAAAAAAAAAAAAAAAAAAAAAAAAAAAGAGAGAGAGCTCCATCTGCAGTTCCCCCTGGATCTGGGGCTGCTTTACAGAATTACAGCAGGACGAAGGGAGGTGTGGAAAGCCCGAGGGGCCTCTGGCAAAACAAAACTCCGGGAGGGAGCACGAGCAGAGCGGCGTTGCAGGTGCTTGGCTGCGGGGAGAATTCGCTTTGCAGAGCCCGAGAAACCATCCGGGAAGGGTGAATCGGGCTTACACCATCTGCAGAGAGCTGCAGCGTCTGCTCTGAGAGAAGAGCTGGAGGGTTCCCCGCACAAGCGAGCTCTGTGCCAGCAGATGGCAGCGGGAAACCATAAATCCATAACCCTGCAGGATCGCAGCTGCTCCGGCTGCCTCCGGCCCCGCAGCGATCCTTCGCTCACCCAGGCTGCACAGCGATAGATAAACACACTGATAAGGGTCATAATTCTGCACTAACTCGTGCTCAGGGTTGGGTTTTTTTTCTGCTACAGTTCCATTTATTTATTTCCTGCCCTCGCTGTGGGAAGGGTGATAATAGATGTGTACAGAGAGGGAAGAGAGGAAATGGGAATTCGGTGGGATGCCTGTTGATATATAGAAAAAGTGGCATGGAAAAGGCAAATATTCTCCTCAGCCCATCCAGCACTCTGCTCACTTGTCTCAGCTGCAGGAAAGATGATGTGGATTTGGTCTCAGCATATCTGCACATACAGGCAGGTGGGGAGAGTGGTAAATATTGTGGTTGAATTTTAATTCAATTGTTTTTCTCTATTTGCACTGTATCTAGGCACTTCTTCATGAAAATTCCTCTCCTGTTTATCATATCATGGAGCACCTGAAACTCAGCTCACATTTCCACAACCTTCTCAGAAAAATGACACCGGTTACTGACAAAAGGTGGGGGGGAATCACTTGGCTAAGTACAACAAATATTTTGTTTCTAATTTTGTCCCACAGCAAGAGGCCAGCATAGTATGTCCAGCAAAACCCCTAAAAACTGTTCCCAGGGTATGGGAAAATGCTGCCTTGGTGACAGCAAAGGGAAACACTGGGGAACAGAAGAGAGCAGCTGTGATTGCAGGGCTAAGCCTCGGCCACGAGAAACTGTATTTACAATATCCCTGGATTTCTGGGTTTTATCAATTCTAGGTACTGCTCTGTAGTCTTCACCTCCAAATCATGTAAAGTTTCCTCCAAATCTAAGGCCTTTTCCTCACGTTGCTATTTCCTTCTATAGATTACTCAGAGGGCTTCCAGTTTTAAGAACAGCAATATTTACATTTGCTGCTGCATACCTCCTTCCAGAGCCTTGTCTTGGGGCTTTTAGGAGTGTGCCTGAGCAAACATGACTCTTTATACAGACTTCAAGAAGAGGTAACTCGAGTAAACACTGTGCAACTTAAAACCTTGAAAGCTAATATTTGGCAAGTACTTGTGTTCACAACTTTGGAAAGGCTCGCCTCTGGAAATAAAGCAAGAATATCTTCTCCTCAGGAGAAAGAAAAAAAAAAAAAAGAAAAGGAAAAAGTCAGAGTGGTTAATCCACACCCAGGACTAACACTGGAATTCCTGACTTCATGCATTGTCCTATGCTGGGAACAACCGTACCCAGATGCTGGTTTTATAGAGCCAGGTTTTACAGATGCAGACCCCCAGGACAAGACTTTCAAGAGGAGCCTTTGTACCTGCCTGATCTGTATAGGCAAGTTGCCCCAAGGTTGTGAAAAAGCTGAAAATCCGCACAGCAAAAGTGGGAGGAGTTGAAGCAGCCAGGGACTGATTAACAAAACAAAACAAAACAAAACAAAACAAAAAAAAAAACAAACAAACAAAAACCAACCGAAACAAACAACCAAAAAATCCCATAAACCCTCACAACAAAAGAGCCCCAAACTGAGCACTTGACTTGGTGAGGAAGTAGCTGAGAATGTATTGTGGGCTGTAGAGTGCCCCAGTCCTAACAACTTTGCTCCCAATAAGTTAATTCAGGTCTCTCACAGCTGTAGCAGATACTCTAGGAAAGGCTGCATCTCTAAAGGCAGTCCTGAGCTTTTTGGCAAACTCTTTTGATTTCATTGCTCTACATTTTAGCCCACTACTGCAACAAAGCTCTCAATTCCATGTATTAGGAATAAGCAGGGAGGGTCCCACAAAAGCAATGCTCCAACATTTCTTTCCTCTTCCAGACAAAGTAATTCAAAGATCAGCATCATTTCCCAGGTTTCAACACGAAAACTAAGGCACAGAGCAGAGGATGGGCTGTGCCAAGCAGGCTGGCCAACAATTTGATTAGCAAATCTTTCCAGATTACGTTAGCTGTGTATTGGCTTGGCACCACAGGAACTTCGAGAAGAAGCAAAGCCCAGTTACCATTCATCTGCCACTGCTTCCAAACTCCGCAGCAGAAAAGGAACACAAAGATCATTTTCCCAGGAGGATACTGATAGGAGGACAGAAATAACACAGTAAACACAAGTCTCTTGAGCTATCTGGCTCAATGCAGAAACCGAAAGGGTCAATTTGCAAAACAGCTGCACTCAGCATCATAGAGGTCTAGGGGATTAATTTCTCACACATGCTGGACTGGATGTTTATCTGATTTTTTCCCTGCTCTTCAAGAGACTTTGAAGTTTCTTGAAGAGCAGGAAAAAGAGAGACTTTGAGACAGTTCCAGCTTCCCCATGTCTGTTTAGGAACTGCTCTCAGATTGCAGGTGGTCCTTGCTGCAGTGAATGACACTTCCACGGGGACACTCAGCTGCCACAGCCAAGAGCACAGAGCACGCTGTTGAGGTCTATACCAGGGCAACACAAACTATTGCAATGCCCTGTCTTTGACAGGCTCTCCAGGAACCTTCACAGATGTTTTGGAAGCTATTTTGCAGCAACAGCCTCATTAGAAGAGCTCAGCAGGAACTCTGAGCTCCCTTCTCCTTGCAACCGCCCCCTGCCACACTGTAACAATGGCAAGTCTTAATTTTCTCTGTTGAATCTGTGACAGGAAGAGATGAAGAGATGATCATATAGAAGCACTGCTGAGAATCCCATGTGTAGGGTAGTTGTTTGCAGCACTCGCTGTCACTCCCCAGAGCCATCAGCTTTGGGAAGTGAGAAGTGATCTCCCACTTCACAAACAACCGCACACCATTTTTATTTGGGCACTGGAGATAATGGTAGCACAACCCTGCTCATAAGCAGAGGCTTTAATCGTTTTCAACATGCAATAAGGAAGCAGGGCAGCAATGAGAAAAAAAAAAAACAACCCTCTATGCATGCAGGTATTTGGTTGAGTACAAAAAGGTCCTGGCATCTCTCCAGCCCAAATTGCTCTTTCCTTTGATGCTGGATTCCATCTACCTCATGTAATGGCCCATTGGTTTGGCTGTCAGCAAGAACTGGACCTGAGGCACATACCTCTGGAGGTAGTTGACTAATCCAATTAAGTGGAAGCAACAGAAAGTTGAGATCCCTCTTGTATTCCGGACATGAGCGGGAAAGAGGCACAAACAAGGGATTTTTATTTACTGAAAGAAATTAAATCAAGAGTTTAATTTGGGAATCTTGCCACAGACAATCATGGGAATGATTTTACTCTTATAATTAATAACTTTCCTTCAGCTTATCTGCACATGTTTTAATGGTAGCTGGTATCACTGCTTTGATTTTACAGGAAATCAAAGACAGATGAAATATCCTCTCCAAATTTCTTCTTCCTTCCAGGCCAGTAGCAGAGCCTGGAACAGAACATGGACCTCAAGAAGTACCTGAAAGTTTAGATCCTGCCAGGCTAAACTAACCTTCCAATCCACTTCCAAATTTGTGTCCAGACAAGCTCTCCAGAAGCCCAAAAAAGCCTAAAGATTTTCTGAATTACATCATTTATCCATACTTCTTCTGATATAATTCCTTTCTGCAGAACAATTTGCTACCCCTTTTTCCATCTTTCCCATCTTTCTTTCTGCAATTATTGCAAACCCACCCACATGGTGTCTGTTTCATGGTGAACTGGATTTTCTTAGCTGGCCCCACTCCTTCCCTAAGCAAGAGCAGCCAAGCTCCAAGTGTGCTCTCTAGCTCAGGTTTGTAGAATCACAGAATGGTTTGGATTGGAGTGGACCTAAAATCTAATTCCACCCCCCTGCCGTGGGCAGTTTCTCCAGGTAATATCTGCTAAGAGCAGTGATTGACTCTGAAACGCCTTAGAGGACAATAGCAGTATCTGCTTTTTTTGGATTCTTTTTTTTTTTTTTTTTTTTTACCTTTCCATTGGATGCAAGTTGTCATATTGATACACTTGAATTTTTTTGCCTGCCCATTCCTTCCGGCAATTCTAGGTCCAGTTTCCCTCCTCCTGCAGGCACTGGAAAGGATTACAGGAACTGGTTGAACACCAGAGCAAGATGCATTGCTGAGCAGGATCCCAAACAGTGTCCTAATTCCAACTGCAGTGGTAGCTGAGCTCTCCACTGCATCCTAATGGAAAATGCTGGGATCACCAGGACACACCAAAGCAGGCCTTGAAAAGCCGCATTTTTCTGAAGACTTCTTTATAGGTCAAAAGAAAACCAGTGTCCTAAAATCCCACACAGCCTCACTGCCCGCTTGGAGGCAACAGGATTCCAACAGACAGCCACTTCACCTCAAACATAATCACCTCTGCCACAGCCTATCCCAAAAACTCTCATGTTAGAGTTCACTGTCACCAGCTTTTCAACAGGTTGAACTTTTTTTTCACGTCCCACAAAGGACACCTCAGCAGCTTTGGGGCCTGACAATTCACACTCTCCCCATAAGATAACCAGTACAGCTCCTGTGTGTTTGCAGGCTTGTTAAAAGACTTATCAAACTTGAGTGAAGCTTCACCGTAGGAAAAATAAAACGTTATATCAGTAAAAGCTTCGTATCAGATCAATAAACAGTAACACAAGGCCTGAACAGGAAGTCCTTTTCAATAGGGACTTTTGATAAGTAACAAAAATTCACATAAATCAATCAGCGTCTTTATGCCCACACACTTCTGATCCTGCCAGGGGAATCCACAGCCATCACTGCGAATATTGGGCTTGGACAATCTGCTCCAAAGGATGGGGAGATAAGCAGCAGCCACAAAAATCTGCTAATACACACAGGTAATCCGAGAACTAAACGGCCAGCTGCATCTGCAAACCAAATTTTACATTTTCCCCATGACCTACATTTTGACGTAAACCCCAGAAATTTGGGGAGGATTCTTCCAGAGTGTTTCTGCAAAAAATCTGTAAGTAATTATTTAATAATCCTTGGCCATATTCCTGACACTTCTTATGCACATGTAGATGAGTTGCACACAGGGCAAATTTAAATTTCACAGTTTAGACTCTGGGACAAAAGATTCTTAGGAGGAATATTGCAAGATTTTCACATCCCCAGCTTTTCTCTCAATATTTATAGCAAAAAAACACTGGGCACAGGGTTGGGAATAGCTAATGAATTTTCTGTGGACTTGTCCTGCACTCCTCCTGCACTTACTCCTCCAAACAACCACATTTTTTTGCCTCAAAACAAAAAAATAAGCCTTCGTTTGAGCAAAAGATTTTCCGTGGAATTTCTGGGGTCTAGGCAATCATCCCTTAATGGAAACTCATCCAGCACACAGGGAAAGTTTGACATTTCTACCTGAGGAGCAGCCACCACTGCATGGGGGCACAGGGGACCTGACTTTGCAGAAATGTTCAGATTTCCCTGAAAAATTATACTGGAAGCCCCCAGACATTTCTCTGAGCTCACCTTTCACACTCAAAATCCATTCTCTCCAGCAATCCCAGCTCCCTGAGAATGACTTGGTTTCTGTGTTGGGATTACCCTGTTTGACCAAAATTTGGTTCGACTTGTTATGGGGATATTGCTCATTAAAGAATTTATTTAGGGAGATGGGAAAGAATCTCCCTTTCCTTTGTTTTTAAATGGATCCAACACAGCATAACCCCAAGCTCTTTTCTGTGGCTGAAACCAGCCAGCACAGGTAGCCAAGATGTGCTGGCAGGCAGCAGATTACCACTCAGTAAATACACATTACTCACCTCACAGCAGCCAAGCAACGCAGCTCTTCATTTCACCTTTCAAGCACTAATTAATGGCAACAGCGTGAAAATGTAATCTGTGATCCCTCTATAAGATGTCAAGTGTTTACAGAGGGGAAAAAAGAAAGTTTTAACAGAGCTGGGCAAAGGCAGCTCCTGCTCCACACCCAAATTTCTGCTCTGCCTCACAAAAATCTGCTTTTATTTCATTTTTATCATCACCACGTGTTTACACCAGAAATGCCTTGATGGGAAGTAAAGGACAGAGACAGTGCAACAGGAATGCGCTCTAAAACTTTCAGATTTAATAGATCCCTTCCTTTGGATGAGCCATCTCAGTGCCTTTGTTTCTCCTCCCTGTACAGCCTGAAGGGGGAAAGTCATTGAAAATTCAAGAGAGGAGGCAAAAGTGGTTCTGGCCTTGCCTTTCCCCCAAGCAGCTGTGCCAATGCATCTGTGCCTGGTCCAATTCTCAGCAGACAGGGATTTGCAGCAGACAAATCTCCTCTGCTCTGGCACTTCATTGGCAGCCTCATCCGGACTCACAGCCCAAAGGCTGGAACAAACCATCCCAATTAAACCACTGTCACCCCTGGAGAGATCTCTTTCTTTGAAGGGGGAAAACAAGCTCCAGTTCCACTGGCAGCAAAGCTGCCATCTTTGCCTCAAATAAGCAGCCAGCCTTTTTCTCTGCAGGTGCCAGCTTTGCCCCTATACACTCAAAATTCAGCTTTTTTTCCCATCTTATTCTGTCACGACAACTTATTACCAGTAGCACTTTATCTCATCCCATTTTATGGGTCACATGTGCAGCACTGTCTTGTTTAAATTATGAAGGCAAAAACACCGCCTGCCACTGGTTTGTGGGTTGTTAATCTGCCTTATCTCTGTTCAGGTAATCCATGTGACATTTTCTAAGCACCAAAAATCCCATGATTTCTATTTGTTCTACCCAAAACTCCATATTCTGAAATCTTGTGGTTATGAGAACCCTGAGTTTGATTTAAAATAACAGTAGAATCAGCAAAATTACAGAAATTACTTTTAGTCATGTGAGTGACCCAGTGCTAAAACTAAAAATAATTTAAGGCAAGAGCCAAAAGGAATAAATGGGGAGAAAAAAACCCCAGCACCACCAGAATAATATGTACTGCAGTTCAGACTACAAGGGCAATAATAAAATCCAGATACAAGGTACTTCAGCCTAAGGTTAATTCTCAGTGAAGTTTCCAAATTACATTTGCCTTCCATTCATATCAGCACAACTCCTCTGAGGGTTGGAATGGTATCACTGAAGGCCACAGGATCAGACCCTGAAGGAAAAAAAAATAGTAATTAACTGTTCAGAATTCTTCTTCCTCTGCCTGGATTTCCTATGGCATTTATCTGGGATCAGTGCAATATACCCTGATTTCCAGAAATGTGTGTTGGACACCCAATATATGCATTTTCTTCAAGGATTTGGTAATATCTTGCCTAGAGAATTTGGATTATAACCCCTTTCCAGCAGGAGTGTTCCCTTTCCATGGATCCTCCCACACTCCCTGTGTGCACTGCACTGAATGTGCCAGCAGCATTCTCAGACACCTTTACAGGAACCAGTCCTCCAGCTGAGCAGATTTCCAAAAAGGAACAAAGACACATTTACCCAAGCAAAAGAAATATTTGAAAATTCAGATGATTAAATACAGCCTGCTGTTCATTTTACCTCTGTGGTCTCCACTAAGTACCATAAATCCTGGTTTCCCTTTGAGACAAATTGTCACATTATAGCCCTGCTATACAGGCATACACGCATTCCTTGCTATAAAGAGGAGAGAAATCCATGCCAGATTAGGACATATGGAATCTCTGTTTATGGATAAATCATTTTTAAACCCTCTCTCTCTCTCTCCCTCCATGAGTCATGTGTGAATTGCTTAAAGTGTCCTGTCAACAATAGTTTATTTACATACAGAACTAATTAGCATTATTATGGCAGATTGGAGAAGCAGGATTATAGCTGGGAGACATCATCAAATGAGTGATGCCATTTTAGGAAGGTTGGGGAGCAGAGGCTTGCAGCTCTCTAGCCCAGAATTTCATAAATTGGCCACCCTCCAAGGATGTCAAGATGAAACTATTTTTTAACATTTCTTCCATTGCAGATAATATTACTTCACAATTAAAAATATGAGTCCTAATTTGTATTATCTTGATTTCTTTGTAATATGCACTTCAGAGTAGAGCCTGATCAGCTTCTTTTTCTTGTAGCCCACTTTCCCAGTTCTATATCTTAGCACCACAAAATTGAGTTTAGATTTCCAGTAGATAGATCCATTAGATCCATTAATAATTTTTAAAAGCTTTAAATGCCCTAAAACATTTATATTCTCTATTTGAAGATTATTTAAAGTCAGCAACTAAATTTTAAACTAAATTAAATTTATATAGCCTCTTTAGGTTACTGAGCATAGTACATACAGCTACTCTGGGACTTGCATGGACCTTTCATCATTAATAAGTGGAACAAGACAATTACATGCTCCAGTAGCTCTTAGGGGTCCAGAAGTTATCACCACATAACCTGCTTTATAATGCAGGAAGAAATCATCTGTGCTAGAGCTGGGGGTATAACGCAAGAAATTTCCATAAATATATAAACACTGTGAAATTAATGCATGTGAGGCACAGGCATTTCATTTCAGAGCTGCTAATGTGTTTGCCCTTTAATTTGTCAGGAATGTTCACTTTGATTTGCTCCATTTACCTCAGGAGGATGTTCAACACCAAAACTGCAAAGCAAAATTAGTCTAAAGAAGGGCATCTTAGGTAAGTGATGCTGAATTTGCTCCAAAAGGTCCGTGCTCAGATGTCTGCCCACCTAGAATAGCCAAATGCAGAAAGAGCAAGGGCCAGAAAAGCCCTGAAGAGGATCTCTGACTCCACACACACACTTGACTGATGGAGATGCCTCCTCCTCTGCTCCACAAAGAGAGGGTCCTCTCTTCCATACTTTTTTTGACAAGGCCACTCCCCAGGCAGACACCCTGCTCCCAAATTACTGCCTCCCTCCTGGGGCTGGACCTCCACACCAGCCTCAACAGAAGACCTTAGCACTCAGAATGCTCTGGGAAAACTTCCACATTACTTGGAATTTTAAGTTAATAAGTGCTTTCTGGCTGGTTCCAGATTTCCCTGGGATTATTTCCAGCCATATTCAGACTGTGGTGGACAAGTTTTCCCTGCTTGGCAAACCTCCCTTCACAGGCAGAGTGGCTCTGTGAGAGGGCACAGCCTCCCTTTGCTGGGGTAGAGCCCCGCGACTCCCTGGGGTCAGCAGGCAGCTCCCTTCTGCACCAGGAAGGAGCCATTTGCTGGGAGATGCCTCACTTCTCCCCACAAGGGATAAAACAGTGATTCCTCAAGCCTTCTGCACCCCTTTGGGTGGTCAAAGGCCCCCACAAGATAGGTGAGCTCTTCAGCTGCTGCAGACACTGGCACAGCCGTGGCAGTCACAACATGACAGGCTCGCTTGGCTTTCTGTCACCCTGGAGTCACCCGTGGCTTTCCCACAGCCCCTGGCTCGGGGGGTTGCAGGGGGACCTGCCAGGGCACCACAGCCCCAGCCTGTGCAGGCAGGTCCACACAGCTGACTTGGGAGCATCACCCAGCCCTGGCACAGGGGCTGGGAAAGCAGAAAGCATGGCCAAGCTTAGGAGCAAGCAAGTGGGAACCCGCACTGCCTTAGGCATCTAGAAATGGTCTGAAGAGGTATTAGATAAGCACAGAGTGTTTTTGCCATCTGAACAACTTCTCTGTCTCTGTTTGGTGCAGCTGTTTACATTTTGGGGTGTGTTTTTTGTTTTGGGGTTTTTTTGATGGTTTGAGGGGTTTTTTTGCAAGCATGTTCCTAATATTTCCCCTTGTCATGATTTTGCCAGCTTCTGACCATTTTTAATGGTTAACAACAGCTGAGCAATTACGAGATTTGGACCTGGAGAAGTTGCAATGCTCAGAAGCCAGAAGAGGAAGTTTTAGTCTTGCTAAGCACTGAACTTGATAGCAGTGAGGGGCAGAGCCCATTCCAGCACCACGAGCATTTCAGCGGGTATCACAGGACTACACTGCCTTTTCCTCAGTGAAAGAGGATTGACACACAAGGGCTGGGCTGGAGGCAAGAGGAAAGAATACTGGGAAGAGCATTACCAGTCCTTACTCACCAGCTATGGGGTCTAGAAAGTGTTACTGCCATTGGGAATGGAAATGGGCTTGAAGAAAATGGAAACAAACACTGGAGACCTCAAGAAAGTGTTTCCAAAGCCTGCCAGGTGAGATTTCCACACAAACAAATGCTCTTAAAAGGTACTTCGTTCACAGCACCATCCCACAGATCCATTTGGAATGGTGACATCTCAGATTCTCCCTCCCAAAAGGAGATGCCAGCACTGCCCAGCAGTCAGATCTGCCCCGCAGGTATGAGGCAGATGTGCTGGGCTGGGCTCCCAGCAAGGACCACTGCTGTTTGCCTTGCACACTCCCCAAGCTGATATTTGAAACTCCAGCTTCCACTTATTCACATCTTCAGAGAGATACCTTTATTCCTTTGCTCTTGGCATTTTGATCTCCAAACACTTGAATAAGCAGTGTTCTGATTGTGTTAGGATGAGGGCAGCAGGGATCCTCTGCTGTCACTACAGCACATGCACTTGGTACACAAGAGGCTCTCAGCGAGTCAAGTTTCACTCCTGACATTGGGTTTTCTGTGTGAACCATTTACTCTGCTGAGTTGGCATTTATACACCCTCCTCCTTTCACCATTTGAAATCCGAGACAAATATAAGCTTGAAGCCCTGACTTCTCCCCCCCCCCGAAAGCTAAGCTGGTGTTTACATGTGGCCACCCAAATTCCAGCCCAAGCTGCTGAAACCCCGTTTCACTGTTCACAAAGCGTGTAAGGTCTGGCTGGTGCTGGTTCCCACATTCCTGATCCAGGCAAGCTGGATTAAAGTTCCTCCCTCACAGCCTGCACCTCTCTTCCATGCATCTAAACTTACAGGGGTGAATCGACACAAAGGAAAGCCTGGACAAGTGCAAACTAATTTTTCTGCAAATTTAAGTGCAGGATGACCTCCCCTCCCTGGCTTTCTCCCCACCATACAGCTGTGCCCATAAACCAGAGTCTGACGAACCAATGCAGGAGCTGAAGGCAGCTATTAAACCTGCTCCCTGGAGCTTTAACACTTGGAGCAATTTGTAGTGGAATTATTCTCCCAGCTCAGCTTGCAAACCACCTCCACACAGGGTTCAGTGCTGGGGTCGAGAAAGCTGCTCTGTGCCAATCCTTCCCCTCCAGAGGAGGGGCTCAGATGGGCACACATCCCCACTCTGCCATTCCAGCTGGCCAGGGAGGCCAAGCTCAGCCTCTTCTCCTTCTTGAAACACGTTATTGTTAGTGTTAGCTAATCTGAGAGATATGCCAGCTGCCTGGCAAGCAATTCCAGGCAGCATTGTTTGTTTAGGATGGGACTGGGCTCTATGAATCCAAATGAGGCATGGGGTTTTATATAACTACCTCAGTCAGGAATGTCTGAAGGTGTGCTGGGCTTGAGGAGGCAGGGAAACAGCAAAACAGGCCACAAGCCTAGAGCTTTATACGGGTTTGTGTGTGTTTCTTTTCTTAGTTATTACCTTGCCTCCGCTTTAGATTCTTTGGGAAACCAGAAACCAGAGTGTATCTGTATACCAAATTCTACTTATCACCACAGAACAGAGGCACTGATTTGTTTTTCAGCAATGGACTACAGAAACCAGATTGTTTACTGTTTGGCTTCTCTTGTTTGTGGCTTTTTCCTCCCTCTCCTCTGGAGGGCCCTCAAACACTTTACTGGTGAGCACTGGAAAAGTGAAAAGAGGAGTCCATTCCAGCTTCCCCTTCATTGCCACCTCTGCTCCAGAGGAAATGCAGACCCTCAAGTCCCAGTAATGGTCAAAGGATGAACTGGCAGCAAAGCATCGAGCTGTTCTAGAGCCCTGGAGCCACACCCCATCCCACTGCCACAGCTCTCAGATGGTTGCGTTCAGATACCTACACAAAGCATCCCGACAGCTCAACCTTGGCACATGGAAGCTCACAAAAAAAAACCCAGGCAGATGAAGAGGTGTTGCTATTTCTCTCTAGTCCCAGTATTGCCAACAAAGGGGAATAAATTGGGACTTAGTTGAAATGAGCTGGAGCACTTGTTGCTCCTTCCCCATGCAAAGCAGCCAACCTGGGAAACCTCTTGCAGCCAAAAAACATGGACCAGGCTTCAGCTCAAGGACTAGAAAGTGGCTCTATCATAGTCATAGAAGATGAGCATTATATTTAAGCCTCAAAATTACTCACCCTTTAAAAAAACAGCCATTGTCAACTCCTTCCTGAGAGCAGCTGCCCTTGGGGTGGAGCAGGAGAGCTGATGGCCCCAGTCCAGGAGCCCTTCAAGCATTTCTCCAGGGAGCACAGGCTACAGGATACCTCTTCCAGGCCAACCAAACCCACCTTTGGCCACAGCCCTTCTGGGCTCATCCCTCTGGCCAGCTCTGCCTCTCAGATGCCTGACTGCAGATTATTTGGTGCTCTTTGACCCTTCCCAGGCTGGTGCCAAGGGGGTGGGAATCCCCAGCACATCTCTCCTGCCAACAGGTGGGCAAGTCCAACCATCCTCCATCAGCAAAGTGCGTTAATCAATTCATGGGTGTCATTTCCCCAAATTCAACCTCAGCCTTTTTGCATTCACATCGTTCCCAGCCATGTGCCAAGGCAGTAAAAACACACCTACATTCGTGTTTTTCCTTCTTCCTTCACAATCCACAGCATCACTGTAGGTGTTTCTCTTAGCTTAAGGAAATCACTTCACAAGAATACGTTGTGGAATTGTTAAAGAACTTTGTTCATCAAAAATAACATCATAAAATGCAAAGCACCAGCCAGTCTCTGAGCAGCCCAGTGCCTTGAAGAAGTGAAGCAGAAACTCACAGAAGCCTTGAGCAAGCACTCACCAGGGAAAACTGCCATGAAATTGCCCTCTAGGATCTGCCTGTTGAGACAGGGTGACGGTAGTGTGCAAAATGAACTAGCATTTATTTGGAAATAAATGACAAATGGCTCCATTTGTCTTTTATTCTCCCGTTAACGCTTGAACCTGGGGATTATTATCCCTGCAGTGCCTAAGGCTTGCAGATGAAGTGACCTCTTCATCTGGACAGGATTTCCTTTATTTGGGGAATACTTTTCATCAGCCCATTCAGCCTTTTCACCTGTACCTTTGACCAAAGACTTACTTTTCAAGTAATTTTGAAGAGTTTGCCAATTTAGTTCCATAGATGGGATTTAGCTACAGAGCTCTGGGGCAAGGAGAGCTCCTGTGAACGGTGCTTTACAAACAAGACCCACAATATAATAATTAATTCCATAAGCATGAGCTGGGGCACAAGCTCCATAATGAGACAGTCTGAGCTATCATTATTTTTTGCTTTAGCCATTTCTAGCCACCTCGAGCCCTTTATCTGGTGTCTCTGTTTATCTTCCTTCCTCAGAGAGGAAATGATTGGAAAGATGAATAAATAAAACAACCCAACCCGAAAAGAGCATGAAAATGTGATTTTATCATTTTGCACATTATCAGTGATATTTGTTCTGGATTTTTTATGGAGTATTCATTGCATTCTTATAAAATCTAGATATTTTAACTCTCAGGACTCATGTCTGGAGGAAGAGCAGGGAATTAAGATTCTCTGGGATGTAAATTATCTGAAATATCAAGATTTCAAGTAAAAATGGATACCTTGGAGAAGGAAATTATGGTGAATAAAAATTCCAAGGTCCTGTTAATAGAACGTATTCAAAGAATACAAGTTCATACCCTTCTCCTTGCCACCTCTGCAGCAAATGTTGTTATGTGTATTTTTCCATTTCATTTCCTCATACTTCTCCCTTTTTGTTACCCACTCCAGTTGTTAGTTTTCTCTCTCCCCTCTTACATTTAGCTTATGCTTATAATTAATTGTTTCTGTAGTAGATTATAAGTAAAAAAGAAACAGAGACTGCTTTCTAATATTTGACCCTCGATAGCAAATCTCACATATCAGTGGAATAATTTATATGCTAATCCTAAAAAATTCTGCTCTCCTGTTTAAATCAAAAGGGGAAGGCATTGTTCAATCCCATTTTTAATAATGTGTTCATGGCATTATTTTCCAGTGAGGAGTAATATAATTCCACACTTGGCCTGGCAAAAGAGGGAAGGTTGCTGCATGGATGGGATTATATTTGTTTCTGTTCTTTTCATTGTCCCAGTCATTAACTCCACAATCCAGTCATTTAATCCCAAAATTAGCTGTGCTTCTTGTAGATTTTTTGCCATGTAACTCTTATCCCCAGCCTGAGGTCTTTGCAGTGATCTGGAGATGTGTAACACCCAGAAAATTCTGCCAGTATTTCTCCAGTACTGGACCTCCACTGCCTCTACACCTGATTTATCCTATATTCAGCACGAGGAAAAGCTTCAGGTACAGCAGAGAAAGGAGAGAGAGAGAGGCAAGAATAAGCTCAGGAAACAAACTGAGCCATCCAAAATACTGCAGGTAATGATTTAGGCCTGGCTGAAACGAGATATTCATTTCTCAGCGTCCTTTTCATTCTTTCTTACAGAGAAATGCCTTAACCCTGGGCACAGACAGAAGAATTTCCTCTCTTCACTGCAGTTTCTCTTCTGTCAGAGAAGGCACCAAACCCCCACAAATGCTCTTTGTTGGAGCCATCTGAATAAATGGACAGGACATTTATAGTAGTTCTGCTTTAATATGTGTGGCTGCCTGAAAGGTTTGTTCTACGCAGAAATATCCTCACACTGGCATTTTCTTTTCTTCTCCCCCCAAAAAGCCCAAAATGTTGGATTATGGACTTCCAACAACTCCAGGAAAGGCACAGCTGTCAGAAAGGGGCTTGTATTGCAACAAATATAAATATCAATCTTTATTTGATTGCAGGAAATATGCCATGGATTTTTTTTTTCTCTCCCAGTGCAAAGAACCACGAGCACCAAGATCTGGGTTTTTTTCCTCCATTTTCAGTCCTCAGTTTTATTTTGCCTTTTTTTATTTTATTTATTGAGAAAGCAAAGTGCACGTAGACAGAAAACCTGGAGAGAAAAAAAATGGAAAATATGGACTGAGAAAACTTTAAAAATTACACTTGAAAATGAGTCATGTTTCTGAAGTTCAATTTTGATTTTTGTGGGGTTTTTTCCCACTGGAATATCAAAATATATGAGGACAGTAAGTTAATAATGTTTGGACTATAATAGAATATTGACCTATTTTGCCTCTGAGAGAGGGGACGAATAAATCTAGGAATAAATCTAACTCACAGCACATCCTGTTGCAGTCAGCTCTTTTCCTGCAGCAAAGAGGTGGGAAACAGTGGCCATCATTATCATCATCATTATGATACATAGAAATGTTGATCGTAATTATAGTACATGCCAGAGAGAGCTGTGAAACGCATTTTATTTCTCACAGAATATCCTGGAGGTGCAAATTAGACAAAAATAGGCTTAATTAAGTCCCTTTTGCTTGCACATTTCCATGCTGATTTTAGGCACTTTCAAATGTGTTAGAGAAAAATCATCAGCAATAGCAAGATTCGTTTGCGACATAAAAATATATATTTTAAATGAAGTTGCTTCTGGGAATGCCTTTCATTCTTGACCTAGCAAGGATGTTCCAGGTGATCCAGAAGAACTCTGGACCTGAGGTGTCCTAAGCAAGGCTTCGTGCTGTGAACAACACTGAACCAACACAAAGTGATTCTTAATTGAACACAAGCATCTGTTAATTGTTTTCTGTGATGTAAGTGTGATGGATGTATTAGCAACTCCAGATCCCATCAAGGAGGAGAGATAAACTCTGCTTGCTGATAACAGCCTGGTTCATGCGCACAGAGGAACAACAGGTAAACTGAATTTCCAGGTATCAAACCAGGGAAATCAGGGGGTGGGGGAAGCCTTACAGAGGTGAGGAAATGCTGCTGCCCCCTGCTATGGCGGTGCATACCTGTGTCATACCACTGACACACAAATATTTTACATCAGTGCAGTGGTGAAGGGTTTTCTTGTGAAAATGAGTAGAGAGGAGACCAGTACCAAAGGAGTCTGGAAACAAAGACACTTCCATGCCCTGGTAGTACTCTGAGAAGAGGAACCAAGTATCCAGGATTTTGTCATGAGCAGGGTTTATTGGGACTTTCTTGTCTTGAACTTTCCATCCAGTATCACCACACTCAGGGTTTCTTGTTCACTGGGGTGTTTGTGATGATTGAAAGAACTTACCCTCAGTCAGCTTTGGCTTCATGTCAGCAAAAAGGCCCAGCAGGCCTTCATGAACCAGACTTCCTTGTTCTTCTCCTCCACTTCTTTTTTAGTCCCTTCTGACAAAACCAAGGACCCTTGGGCCATATTTCCTATTTATTTCACTGTCTGAAGTTAATTTGAACAGATGCACGGAGAATGACAGTTAAACAGCCTGAAAAATAGGTTTCCAACCCCTGAGGCAAAGTTTAAACTATTCTCTTTTTTAATTTTTTTTTTTTGCCTCTATCAAAACAGCCTGAGACAACCCTGCTGCTGAGCTAATGGCTAGTTTAGAAATTGCTGCATTGTCTTGTTTTACTCTCTAACCAGGTTTAGACTGAAAGCTTTGTGTTTCAGATACAAGAAAAGCACTACAACAAGAAGTAATTGTACATCTCTGTCGGGTATCACCAGTCACAGAAAATGAAACCATTTGTGAAATGCTCCTATTTACCAGGGCTGATGTAGCTTGTAAGCTGTTTTATTTCTTCATTACTGCTCTCTTTAAAGCTCACTCATGCAGTTCAGGCAATTCACAAGCAATAGGAACTCTAATCTTGCTGCTTCCTTTAAGATCTCATGGTACTTCCTGAAGAGAACCCTTACAAATCAAATTCTTCCCCTCCATCCAATTCTTCTCTCTTGATTTTGCTTTTTTGTCAAGAAACAGATCTGCTTTGCTTCTGGGCTGGAGTTAACCAGAAGTGTTTAACCCCAGAAGCAGTTTCATTACAGCAAGGGACTACTTTGTCCCTATGGAAATCACCTGAAGAAGAAACGACAAAAGGTAAAATATCCTTTAACACAGATCATACCATTAAAAGTGAATTTCAACTTCACCAGAATCTGAAAAAAAAAAAAAAAAATAAAAAAAAAAAAAAAAGAGGAATTTAAAGCACTCATTCCTTTATACTAAAATAAGGCTGGGTCATGCTGACTACTCTTGCATCCTTCTAAAAATTTAGGCAAGTGCTTGTGTGATCACCTAGGAATCTCTGATTTTTCACTCCCTGTTTTATAGTATTTTCAGATCTCCAAGTATAAACATCTACTTGGATACTGAATGTCACACAAATGCCTTTAACAGCTTTTAATACAGCTAAACAGCACTTTACTACCAGGATGTGGAAACAAGTTTGTACAAAATATGTACACAAGAATATAAATGTGTACCAAAAATGCATACAAAAATAATTGCAGGATACCAAGAAAAGCTAGACAGGTCTAAAACCAAACATTTGCATGAACATTTATCCAGTTCTACTCCTAAACACCAGCAAGTGGGTAGAGAGGCTCTATCAACCCATTTGTTTTCTTTTGATTGCTTTGTTTGGCTTTTACTCTAATTAAAGACATCCAGAAAACCTCAGGGGGTTATTGGTCTTCAGAATATATTTAGAATTCAGGTCTAATATTGTTATTTATTTGTGGAGATAAGAAGATAGAGCTGTTAGAGAACCAGAGCCATCCAGGAAACACCCTGATAAACAAACACATTCATGTTACATACGTGTGGTGTCCACACACACACACACATACGTAAGTGCGAATGAGAACGTTTGAATATTAAAATAAATATTTCTCTTTTAGCTTCCCCACATGCTGTTGCAGAGCTGAGCCAAAAGCAGAGCAGAAGAAAGAGGTGGTGGGTAACTCACTCTTCTGTTTCTGCCAAGGCTGTGGCTTTTCCCTGTGCCCAAAGGAGCTGTGTGTGATACCCTCCAGGGTGCAGTGGGATCTCTGAACCACCAAAGACCAAACACCAAAAGGCATGGCCTGAGATCAGGTGTCAGTGTCTGCTGAGGTGTCTTGGTACCACTGCAATTATTCCTGTATCTGGTCCTTTCCAGACACTCAGGGCTCACAGGACTCCTGTAACTTCTTTGAAGTTAAAAGGACCCAACCTGCTATTCTCAAAGGCAAACTTCCCCTGGGGATGCTGAAATCCCACTCCTGTCACCATCATCACCATCACCAGTGGAGGTGATGCAGAGCAGCTCAGTTTGGCTTCCACCTCTCTGCAGGTGTGAGCCTCTTGGGTGTCTGTAGTGGCCTGATGGAGGAGGGGTAGTAGTAATGTAAATTAATCTATCAATAATACCTGTTTTCCTTAATTACTCTCTATGTGCCTGGTGTGAGCATTCCTGGATTCCCAGCACCAGGAATTCAACCATCAGTGCTGCAGAGGCTCAGGGTGAGCCCTCCTCTGGAAACCAGACACTGCAGATCCATGCTGGATCAGCCTCTGTCAGCTCAATAGGATTGATTAGACCTGGAAGGAGATCCTATAACATTCCTTCCAGTGCACACTGGTGACCAGCCCATACAGCCTTCACTCCATTTACTTCATTTTTTATTTTCTTCATTCCTTGCATCATTCTGCTCTCCACACATCTTGTAGCTGCACTCCTCCTCCACTGCAAATCAAGAATATACATGTTCAGTAGAAAAAAGACCTGTTCTGTTAGTTAGGTACTGTCTGTGACAGGATACTTTAGGAAAGTTTAGTTCCTTCCTCGTGCCTGAGCTTGTGCTCCTATAGCTGAATATCTGACAGCATCACAGGAGAAACACTGAGGCCACCAAACTTCAAGTCATTTCAGAAAGAAGCTGTGCCTGAGCCAGATTGCTGGAGCTGGTGGAGTGAAATCCAGGGCCTTGGAACCAATCCTGAAGCATTATTTCATGTGAGCACAGCACACCTGGCAGTCCCTATGACTGGGTTAATGCCTTTCAATCTAAAGTAGCACAGTAAATTCAAACACGTCATCTCTACAATAGGAAATCAATATCTACTTTTAGTGTTCAGCTTCCAGATCAGATTTTCACTTTCCCTTTCTCACTGCCAAGTCCCTGTCCTCCCAGTGGCTGCCCTCTGCTTACCCAGGAGAGTTGAAGAAAGGGCTGATGTGAAGGAAAATGACCACTGACATTTATGTCACTGTGAGGAGATGCAGGTTAATGACAGATTGGTGACAGCCCTCAGGTGACAGGTTACTGCCTGCACTGTCAACCTGGGAAGGAGATGCTGTTTATGGCACTCACTGATCAGCTTTGCAACCTGAAAGACTTTGCAATACTGTTTTCAAAATCTTTCAAAATGCTCAGAGCCAACAAAAAGAAAGCAAGGACTCAAACACAAAACGTCCACAAGGCTCATGACAGCAATGCCTGTGCCAAAGAAATCTGGCAGGTCTGAACTCCTCTTCCTGAGAAGGCTGATTTTTTTCCCCCTTTCTTCCCCACTCTCTTTCTTTTCTTCTCGGTTTCCCACCACATCCTGAGGTTTGAGTCACTGTGGGTTGTACTTTTATCAACAATGAAACACAGAGACACCTTTCACAGCTGCTGAGCTCATTTCTTGCTTGGAATTTGGCTTTCTAAAGGTGAGTTGTTTGCCTTTGGAGAGTTCACACTCGTGTACACAGCCTCAGACTTGCACACAAAGAACGCTCCCTGTGCTCTGGCTGCAGGAAACAACAGCCATACACAGCTGGGTCTGTCACTGGGGGTGCTGCTGCTGCCCTGTTACCCTGGGGCAACAAGGGGATGCCAGATGAGCACTGCCAGCCTAATTAGAGCCCTGCAAAATAAGAAAAGAAATAATATTAAAAAAAAAAAAAAAAAAAAGGATGACAAACCTTTTACAAGATGCTGGATACACTGAGACGTGACAACAGCACCAAGATTAATGTTACTGCTTTGGGATTCTCACATGGAAAAATCATTTTAGAACAGCATTTGCAGCCTCTCATTTCAGCTTGCTGCATTCCTCAGTCACAGGGGAATGTTATTACCTGGGCTGGACCAGTGAGTGGGCTGAGTTTCTCTTGCAGAAGGACATCCTGCTGCTACCTGGCACTGCATCCCATCCCCACATGTGCTGATACCTTTCAAACCTGGCATGATTCTGTGGCATTAGAGAACTTGATTAACTTTCCTTTCTCAGTATCCCTTCTTCCCCCTCATCCCAACCCCAACACTCTGTTTTACATTCTGTCTCTGCCTCCACACTTTCTAATTCTCTCTCCTACCAAAAATTATGAACTGCAGTGAGAAAGGCTCATTGGATTGTATTTCCTGCCTGTCAAACAAGAGGATGCATCAGCAGCCCTGTGAGAAAACGATTCCTCATGACACCATGAGGTGAATGAGCTGGGCCCACGTGGCTTGGAGAACTTTGGAGAGCATCCACATTAGTATCCAAGTGTTAGGACGTTTATCTGAACTTTTGATCCTGTAACCCTTTCACATTCCCTGTGAACTTTGACTGTGCCTGCCATGGTTTCTCTGGCCAAATGCATCCCATGAGGAGGGTTATTCATACCTCCTGATCAGCTCAGGGTGTGCACAGTGCTTCAAACTGCTCTGCTTGCATAAAGATCTGTCCTGGTGGTGTTGCTTCTTTTACTTTGCTCCGACTTGTGGGATTTTAGCTCACACATATCCCAACAAGTGGGGATCTGTGTATGTTTACCAATCCCTTTGACATGAGCTAAAACTCTTCCAAGTAAAGAAAATTTTCTCCTTCATTGTGTTTCAGTCATCTAAAACTGGGAAAAAGAATTATATTGCGTGGTTCAGTTCACTCCTCATGTGAATTGAATAGGAAACAACTCATTCAAAGAGTACACACCATCCAAGCCTGTTAATGAATATTGGGAGAAAGGACGTGAAGAAGTGTAGGTTCACTTTCCAAATAATTTATGGAACAGAAAAGGAGCCATGGTCCTGCTTGGAAAAGCAGTGGGTCATTGTTGGATTAAACATTTACCCTTAACAATAAACACATGCTTAAATCCACGTAAGACAAGTGAGTGCTGAGCTGGGACTCCATTGTAGAACATTTTCAGCTGTTTTCAACCCCGGAATTTTTTCCCCACATCCTGCAGACGCTGCCGGAAATCCCCAAGACAGCCGAGGGTATTTAGGTATTCACTTCTGCATGTCAGAATTTCCCTGTAGGCTTTGCAAAACTTCAACCAGCTCTGCTTTGTGTCTGTCTGAATGACAGTGTGAGCTACTGATTTCTGTTGGAGATGGTATAGTTCCAAAAATCAAAGGTTCCATTTTACCGTAGTGGTAAAATGGAAATAAAAAACAGGCAAACTACCGATTTCCTGCCTTGAAATGAAAGTAGCTACCAAGACGCAGTAAAAAAAAGTCAAAGGTTCAAACTGTGTTATTGAGCAGAGTTTGTCAGGACATACCTGAATAGGACTCTTCTCTTTCTTTTTCTCATCTATTTCCAGATAGAACAGTCTTTCTTTACTGCAACGTGTTGGCAGCAAATAACATTTCATGGGACAGATACAGTCTGCAATGTCCTGTCTGCAGTTCTTATTAACAATTTTTCCTGCTCATCTATGTCTGTGTCATCTGAAACAAAGAGTCCACATGTCAGATGTTCATTATATTGATGATGTCCCAATGACAACCAATTTATTTTCCTGCCTGCACCTCAAAGAATTGTATTAGTAATGATGTCTATCTGCTCTAGAGATGCTTTGTTAAAACTGATGGTCTGCCATGAGGATACTTAATTATATCTTCTTAAAGGAAAACAATTAAGTTTTCAGGTAAAAGATGGCTCTAGAGTTAAAATATTTTTTCAAATTAGTTTTCGTGGTGGATAGGATGTTTAATTTTCATTTTGGTAGTCAAACTGGAGAATTGATCAGAGCGATCTGGTAAGATGAATGCCTTGAAAGCAGAGCTGACACTCATCAGAATTCTCTTTTAACCTTCAGCCAGTTGATATTTGGTGGTAAAACCAGGGAAATAAGAGACACACGTGGCAGTGCACAGAGTCATGACAGACCCACTGTGGTAGGGACACTGCTGAAGGGGACAGGGGCTGTCTGTCACCCCTCGGGGCTGTCAACCATCAGACAGGCCTCTGCTGAAGCTGCAGCTCTTCATTTGCATTTCTATCAAGGTTTCCTGGGACAATTACAAGGAAACTTCATTCCCAGCTGAGATCTCCATCACTACTCCTGTAACAAGAAGCTCATCCTCACACGAGTGTGTGTTTGGCACTGGAACTATAAATATTGCTTGAACAAGCCTCTGGGGGACACTTGGCTACCCCATAATGGGGTACAGGGCTTGGGGCACAGCCCACATTTGGATCCTTTGCCCAGAAAGGATCCATGTGAGTATAGGCTGGCCAAGAACCAACTAATTGACCAAAACCAGCAGAAAGCCTCCTGCTCTTTCACAAAACCAGGGGTCTTTCATCTGTGGTTTCTAAACTGTCCTGACACTGGCAGAAGTAGGACTTTCTGTAATAGCTTCATTTGATTCCTTTTTGGGATCATTTGTCCTTTCAGTTCAGTCTGCTCCAAAGTTTTCCACATCACCTCTGACATACTGAGTTTCCACATTAGCTGTAACATATTCATTATTTTTAGCTGAGCAATTAATTTCTGAAAGCAAATCACTTTTTTTTTTTTTCATAGCATTCTGGAAACAACCCCAAAAAGATGCCTGAAAGGAATGTCATGAAAATGCATGTAGCAATACTTTCCTGCAATACAAAACAGAACTCATTTAACGTGCAGAGCTCTGCAAACGTTGGAAGCCACCTGCCTCCCAAAGCACACAATTCCATAGTCCAAACCAGAAAAATAAATAAATAAAAGTATCTACATGCACACACTCCTATGGATCCTTATCCAAGTCTATTTTAGTACAGCAGAAACCAGAAACTGTGGATGTAAAAAAGCACATAAAGAAGAAAGTCCTTTGTGCACTACTAATTTAAAAATAGTCTATCATAATTATTTCCAGAATATGTCAACATATAATTTAAAACAAATGTTTTGGATGAAAAAGTAGCTTTTCAAATTACTGGTGGCAAGTAATATTTATAATAATATTGATTTTTTTTGCGGTCTTTTCTCTCCTGCTTTCTGTTAAGCCACTCATTACTGGAATATATTTACCATATAGTTTGGACAAGAAATTGCCAATCTGTTGTCTTTTTGCAAATTGTACAGTATGATATTTTGTTAGTTGATTTTAATAATGATGATGATACCAGCTGGTTCAATCATGAGCTAATATTTCTGTTAATTAATTGGGGAGACAAAAACTTAAAATTTAAACCAATCAACATTAAATCACAGAAGGGTTTGTGTTGGAAAGGACCTTAAAGATCATCTTGTTCAATGGACAGGGACATCTTCCAATATCCCAGGTTACTTCAAACCCCATCCAATCTGGCCTAGGACACTTGAAAGGGTAGGGCAGCCACAGCTTCTCTGGGCAGCCTGTACCAGGGTCTCAGCACCCTCACAGCAAAGAATTTCTCCTGCATATCTAATCTAAATTTCACCTCTTTCAGCTTGAACCCATTCCTCCTTGTCCTATCACTACAGTTCCTGATGGAGAGACCCTCTCTGATAATAAATGGTAATAAATGCGCTTCCAGGTGCAAACATCTGGTTGAAATCAATGAATTTAATTAGTTTAATGAGTTGCAAGTCATTAAAAGAAATACTGCAGAGAGTTGGCAAGTATTAATCACAATGTGACCAAAGGCTTCATGCTGATTAAACTTTCCACGTTATTCATGAGTCAATTTCCAAATCAGGCTTAAAGTACTGTACCTGCTCCAGCTGACAGAACAAAATAAAACAAAAACAAAAAACCAACCAACTAACCAAAAAACTAACAAAAAAAAAATCACCAAAAAAACACCCAAAAGAGAATCTGTTCTGAAAAAAGTCCAGATGAGACATTAGAGCTGGGCTGTGTTCAGGAACACTAGGAATATTCTTTGCTCTCCCGGTTCCCATGGCTGGAGATCCCTCTCCCTCACAGATGCTGCTGATGCTGCTTCAGTCACTCTCTTCCCAGGTTAAAAGTTTCCTCACTAAGCCAACCCAGAGCACCAGATCCAATAGATCTTATCCACTGAGGAAACACCGTACTCTGGCACTATGGATTTTCCATGCAAGTACAAGAGATTAAATCAAACCTCCAGATACAACATTTAAAAAAAAACCCACAAAACCCTCCTGTTCTTTAGCAGAGCTTGGATTGAGGTTTAGATCCAAGCTTCATGGCTTGGGATCATTGCCAATCCTGTCGTGTCTTTCCATTCCTCTTTCTGGACATGATCAATAGTGGCCGTGCCAGTAGAAACGAGCTTTGGAAGCTGTTTTTAGAACCCTGGTGATTTGTGCAAAAGAAAAAAAAAAAAAAAAAAAAGGAGAAATACTCCAACTGAAGCCTCACTTCACAAAATTTCCATCTCCATCCTGCAGGCTTGGGGTTTGGATGAGGTTCAGATTTGAGGTGCTTAGCACTCAACTCACCACCTAACGAGCGTTGCGCCGGCCAAGGCCTGGTTCTGCTCCGCTTCAACACGGCTTCAACTTGTCACCCAAATCAAGGGATGGAATTGAGATTTCACCATGGTAACACACAAGAAAAATTCAAAAGGCCTGGGAATTTGCTCCTTTTGCTAGGTTTTGAATGCTTTAGTCTAATTTACTACAATGCACTGACCCTGGACTAAACCTCTTGAGATCAATGCATGGACCAGCTTTCTGCGTTCAGCTTATTCTGAGAAAAACATCAACCCTTCATATTACAAGAGGAATGAAATTGTGTGGGTAGGTGTACTTGTGAGAAAAATGTTAAGATTATTCTTGTCCTCTTACACATTTCAAACACGAACCACAGAATTCATGTACTCTTTATAAACAAGCCTTCTATGAGACTTCCACATAAATATTGCATTCAGTCAGGTTCCTGACACATTATTAATAGGTTTTCTGTTTTCACCCAACAGATTTGATAGAAAACATTGTCTGCTCTGTGAGGAATACACAATAACTAGTTGGCATCCATGCAATCTATGCTGCTTGATGTAAATTGCTTCAGAGCTAGACTTACAAAATGTTTATTCAAGGCCTTGCAGCAGCGTGTTTGGATACATGGCAGCTAGGGAACATGTCACCTACAATGCTGCTGGGCAGAGTCTCCATTTAAATCATTTTAATGGTAATAAAAGCCATGCTGCACAGAACCCTGTACAGACACTGCCAGCAGAGCCATGTTCAAGAAAAGTTGATTTTTTATTTATCTATATGGGGATGCTGATAAACTGAGGCTTTTGCCGGATACCCTCAGCAGGAGCACATGGGGCCTTTTGGCAACAGTGCATCCATTGGAGTGAAAACTGGGTGTGACAACCCCCGATCACCTCCCCATGGTAGTGCCTCCGCCTGCATTCAAACTCTTTACCACTTTGTCTGCAGTCTAATTTTAAGTGTCTTTCAGAATAAAATTTTAAAAAATACCTTTATATGATACTAAATTACCTGCTTATCTTGAGGTATGCGAATCAAAAACTTTTGTGGTGCACGAGGACTAAAAATTCACCCTCACATTTACAAACCAGCAACAGGCTTTGCCATCTGAACATCCTACAAGGAATGTCACATGAGAATGACCACCCACAGGCAAGCTTTCCATCCTCCAGCAGCAGTAACATCTGGGGCACCCTGCTCATTTGTTTTCTCAGTGGCAATCTCCCCAGGATCTGATCAAAGAGCCCGGTGGAGTGTGCATGCCAGGAGGAGATCCTGGCTCCAGGCACTGGCAGCCAGGTGACGCAGAGCCATGGTGACAGGAGCACAGTGTCCCCACCAGGCTGTGCTGAGGGGTGCAGTGGGTGTGTGGCTGGTGTTGTGCCACCCTGGTTGCCAGTCACAGCCAGAGCAAGCTGCTGGTGAGGTCCAAAGGGGAAAAGCGCTGTTCCATCACAAGCCCTGGCTACACCGTGAGAGCGACCACGGGGGTTTCACTTTGTGTCTCAGCTTGACTCAGCAGGGAGCAGGTGCAGAGCTGGCAGCCAGGAGCAGCAAAGCCTAGAAAATGTTGAGCTGAGCAAGGAGGAAATGATGGTGACCCACCATATAATTGCTCTGTGGATAATCTTTCCTCCCCAAAGGCCCTGCAGGGCTGTCTGCAGGCGAGCTCTCGCTTCAGTCGCTCACACTCTGAGTTCACAGGATTGGAGAGGCTCTTGCAAATCAGTGCAGCCTCCAAGTTTTAGGTAACAGTATTACCTCTAACAGCCCTATCCCACTCTGTGCAGCTGTCAAGAGACATGGTTGTACAGGGCTAGAGCCACATCTATCCTCTCATCTGTTTTTTGTTCAGATCTTCGGATTTTTCTATTCCCTGCTGCCTTTAACTCATTGTCTCCTGTTAAATTGATCGACAGGCTTGGCAACCATGCCCTCTTAAAAAAAAGAGAATTTAAAAAAAACCCAAAAAAACAACAGTGTCTTGCCAGACAGAGTTTAGAGACGGTTCTGCATACATCTGGAATGCTGCAAACCATGAAACACTGGTGTCCTCTTAGAGCTCTCCTTTAACCAGCCAAAGGTTGCATAAAGACAGTGCTGTAAAGGTCCAGCCCAGCTGGCCTGTAGGTAATGTACCAATGTTGAAGGAAGGACATTTTAAAAAGGTTGGATCACTCTGCTCTTTAAGCTCCCTTGTATTCTCCCTGTAAATCTGGCCACACTCACCATGACTGATCTAAAATATTCCATTTTTAATTAGTTCCAGGCTCGCAAATGTGATTGCTACATCTGCACGACATAGCAGTGCCAAATCAAAGTCTGAGGCTGATGAACAAGTACTGCACAGTTTAAAGACCTGTTGAAGGAGAAAATAGGGCTACTCTGCTATTGGAAATGCATTTTGGAAAGTCTGGAACAGCCAGGTCTCCACCTCAATCTCACAGGCCCACTAGAAATGAGAAACTAGGAGATACTCTTTAACCTCTCTCAGATTAAAAAAACAGCTCTCAGAAATAATGAAAATTTATAAATGTGCTCTTTTGAAGATGTCTCTCTGCAGATGTACCACCAGGAGTTGTACCTGGAGGCTGGGGAAAACCTTGACTCACGGACCTCATGTTTTAAAGCTGTCACTTACACTGTCTGTGTTACTTTTTCTGGGGCATCCCACAACGCAGGGGTGGAAAAAATATCCTATCTACTCCCAGGTGACACAAAAAACTTCCTTTGCTCTGGATCTCTGCTTTCAGCATCCTCTTTTAGTGGTGTCTATCTCGATGCTATTGATTCTCTGTCCTCTGTCAGAGACATAAGAAGTTAATAAGGATGAGACCTAAATGCTGATGGGAGCCCTGTTGTCCCAGTAGCCAGGTGCAACCTTTTCCCCATAAATACAAGTCCCTCTGCTGTGGAGTTCTGCTGAGCAGCTACTTGAAATGCAAGGCTCTTCAGAGGGAAGTCAAAGAACTCCTTGAGAAATTATCTTATAAGGAAGACAATAACATGAGAAGGAATGCATCACTAATAATAAAGCATTCAGCATGGCTGATAGACAGAGAGACAGATTGGCTGAGAGATAGTCCTGAGTATTACTCTGTGGAATTCTATGCCAACTGAAACTAACATTTCTGTGGTTCACAGAAATCATTGCTGTCCCTAATTAGATGTCATGACTAAGCCACCCTAAGTCTGTGCATATGTTTTGGGGTTTTTTTTTCATTTATTTCTGTAAATGATCTGTGTTACTTTTTTACTCTCTTGAGAGCAAGGCTGAAACTCACAAGGACTAGGAGGTGAAATCTAAACCATTACAAACTGTGGCTTACATAAATCTAACCATATGCATTTTTGGAATGTATCTTATATTTTAAACTCGAGGTCTGTGTGTAACTGTTCTGGCTTTCAAGTCTCAAACCCAGGAAAATGAATGTCTCTGGGCTCTAATGAGATCTCTTGTGCAAGGATACTAGCACCTGGCTTCCCACTGCAGGATAAAAAGAGGGATTTTTTTCCCTCCTCCTCTTCTTTTCATCCCTCCCCCTCTTCTCTGCCTTTGTGAGACCCTATCTGGTGTTCAGTGTCCAGCTCTGGGCCCCCAACAGAAGAAGGACATGGACCCATAAGAGTGAGTCCAGAGGAGACCACACAGATGATCTGAGGGCTGTAACACTTCTGCTCTGAGAGAGTGGAGATTGGTTGTTCAGCCTGGAGAAAAGAAGGCTCTGGGTTGACCTTAGAACACATTTCAGTACCCAAAAGGGCTCCAAGAGAGCTGGAGGGGAATTGTGGACAAGAGCAAGAGCATGTGGACTAGGGGAAATGGCTTTAAACTGAAAAAAGGCAGGTTCAGGTTGAGTATCAGTAAGAGATTGTTCCCTCAGAGGGTGGTGAGGCCCTGCCACAGGATTCCCAGAGAAGCTGTGAATATCACATTCCTGAAAGTGTTCAAGGGCAGGTTGGACGGGGCTTGGAGCAACCTGAGATAATAAGTGGCATCCCTGTCCATGGCAGGGGGGATTGGTCCCTTCCAACCTAAATCATTCCACAAAATCTGATCACACAATCACTTTGTTTGCAACTTCTTACAGTTCCCGTGGCTAAGGCTGCTTACAAAATGGTGCTGAGGAGATGAGACTGAAGAGTGAGTTCCTGAGGTTCAGAACTGTCTCGAGGCAAAATGCCTTTCCTTCCTGAAGGCTTGAGTCTCTGGCTAGCTGGAACACAAGCCTGTCTGTTTCTGCCTAGCCTTGTCAGGATTAGCAGTACCTACCTGGGATCTGCAGTGTTGACCATGGCTGTCAATTAAAACTAAACACATTTCAGCGTGGCTGCCAGCCAAAAACACAGAACCTGCCAAATAGTAAACACAGAAGATCTGCCTAGTTTCAAAACTATTGTGCCACCGCTGAGAGAAGAGAGTGCACATAATTCCTCTGTAATCCAGGGGCTGCCAGTGCCATTTCCCAAATGATAGATGAGGACTTCAAAAGGAGCCCTCCAGAGCTGACTGACTGCTATCTTTTTTCAATGTGAGATTTTTTTTTTTTATTTTGTCACAACCTTTCTTAAAATATTCCTGATTCAAAGCAGTGCTTTTGTTCAGTAAGCAATGAGGACACTAAAATGCATCAGACACAAGTAAAACCACAGTACCTCATCAAAAAACCACAACAGGTGGATTTAGACTTTTAGAACAGATATCTATTTGTGATGTTCCATTTAAAAATCCATTGAGCTTGTGTAATTAAATAATACAGAAAACTATTTTGATAAAACTATTACTGAGCACATGACAATAATCATATGGTGGTTCAAATGGGAAAAAAAAAGGTGTGTCAACTATTAAAAAATCATCTGCAACTTCTAAACTGTAAATGGATACTCACTGAAAGAAATATGTCTAAAATAACAGTGATGATTGAAAAAGATCTCAGAGGATGGAAACAGATTGAGCTGTGTCTGAAAGCTTTGGGATATTTTGACCAGTCAAAGAGAGTGCCTCAAAGCTGCTTATGCTTGTGGCAGCAGGGAAGAAATGGGGCTGCTCTCATCCCACCTCCATGGGCCTCCAATCCAAAGCTTGGCTCTAATCCTTTGGAGCTTGGAAGCAAACAGTTTCTATTTCCTGAACTATTCCAGAGCAATAGGAAATACATAAGAGGGTGGTGAGGAATGGTGACAACTCTACATGCTGCCCATAAGGTGATGTGTAAGGCAGCCTGCACAAATTCTTGTGGAGATGATACTGTGGAGATGAGGAGAGACTTACTTCCTGGCATCTCAAGGGCCAGACCCTGGAATGCTGCAAAGTTCCTTTTTCTTTTTTTTTTTTCAAGTTTGTAAATCATCCTTAAAACCTACAACAGATGAAATATGTTTTTAATTTTGTATTTAAAATGGAAACCAAACAAAGATGCCAGAGCACACTCTACTCTGTTTAACTGAACTTGGTAAAGCCTATGACAGCCGTGTTTTCTTTTGCCAGAGAAACCCACTTGCCTTTTCAATTAGGCTTAGATTCACTCCAGAAATGTGATGGTGCTGGGTCTAAATGGGGCTCACATGTTCCAGCTTTCACCATTATTGCCTCAAACCTCAACCGTGAAGATTTGACAACACGATGGGACAGGTAGATCAAGGGAAGGAAATATGGAGACACTAATAACCAAATACTCTACTTCAATCCCTGCCTTTCATTCTGAAAGCCCCTAGAGCACATTACAAATTGGGTTCTTTATCTCCCAAAACAATTTAATTCACCCATGAAATAAAACCATCTCAGGAGGTGGGGTATGAAGGAAGGCAGAGAAAGAGGCAGACGTTTAACACCAGCCAAACAAAATAATTTTCAATTAAATAAAATAAAGAAAAAAGAAAACTAGCAAACTGAAACACTTATTTATGCAAACACCAGATACTGTGTGTGTCACCTCCTTCCTCTGAGTTTTCTATAGTGCAGGTAATGGAGCCAATACTCAAAATTTACAAAGTTCTCAAAATGTTTTGGCAGCCCACAGGGAGTTAAATATTACATATAACTGAATGCTCTTCTGCCTGTCCAGGAAAGGTAAGTATTCACTGCTACAGCTTTTCTCCAGGGAAGTACTGCAACATAAGTCCTCAATTCAGACTTTATCAAAGTATAGTAAGATGACTTGGTTATCCTGATTTCTCTAATTTTCTCAGTGTAAATAACTTCACTGAGGAGGCAATAGTGGAAGGATCACCAGTGTATTATGAGGGTGCTCTTCATCTCTCCTTCCATCTAAGCATGATGGGGAGAAGTGTCATGGAATTTTTGGCAACAGAAAAACAGGTTTGCTGTCTCTGGGCTTGCCCACCTTCTCTCAGCAGCAGCCTCAAACGCTGCTTTGTTTTGACACGTGTTTCCAATAAAAACACAAGGTTTGTATTGACAAGAGGAATGCTGGAGCAGACCACTAGCATTTCAGAGCAGCCACAAATCCTTCTTGTTCTGAGCCCCCAAGGGTCAATTCCACGCAGCAAGAATCCCACTCTCTAATTATTCACGTTCCTCCACTACCAGCCTCATTATCTGGTGAACTACTGTCAGCTGAAGCAGACTTTTTCAATTATTTAAAGAGACATTGTCAACTCAGCTATGCTCTATTTTCATACATAAAATCAATAATCTCTTTCTCATTACCTCTGTTATGTCTGCTTTAAATACTACTGAAGTTTGGAGAGAGGCAGTAGGGGTTTTCTTTACAGTAAATACCCCAGAGAGATATTCTGGTGACCCATGTAAGGGCTGGGCTGCAGAGATGTGTGACTGGAAACAAAATTTTGCCACTGGAATATGTTGCTGGAATGTCCTTAGCTTCATGCCTTAGCTAGAAGGTCCAAGATTTGTTTTTTTTTCCTTCGGTTGCCATCTAAGAGTTTGTGATTTAGAGGGTATTTTTCTCCTGACTTAGAAAAGGGCTCTTCTTGTAACCTAGCAAAGGACAAAAAATTGTCAAAGTGAGGGAAGTTGTTCCCAAGAACCATGGCTCCTGGCTGTCATCAAGTCAAGTGATCAGGGTATTAGAGAATCAAAGCCCTAGTCTGTGTTTCCCCCCCACTCCCTCTTGCACATGAGAGAGGAGTAGGAAAAGCTCTGAGGGTCCCTTAGAGTTCATCCCTTTGGAGCAGGGATGTACCAGGCCCACATGGTTTGGGAAGGCATCAAATCCCTTTGTATCCTCAGGCTGGGTTAAGGACAATCTCAGCTTGCTCCAGCTACGCACTTCTTCAGGTACACAAAAATTCCCCTCACAACCCTCCAGCAAGAATTATACAGTGCCACGACCTGGATTTTCCTCCTCATGTCTGCAGACTATCATCAAATGGATTAAGAAGAAATACAGCCTGTGTGAGCTAAATGTCTCCAAGTATCCCCCACAATCTTTGCAGAATAACTAGGAAAAGGGCATTGGCTCCTTTTCATCTCCTTCAGGGGCAAGAGGGACATTTTGGGCAAGTCACCTTTGTCCATCAGTCTCATGATCCATGTGTTAAGAGTCCTGTCTACATAGGAAAGAAGGGGTATAACCAAAACAACTGATTCCACAGGACTTGTGCTTTTGCCTCACAGACAAATAAGTATGGCGTGACATTTGTGGTTTTTTTTAAATAAATTCTACTCAGATTTCCAAAAACAACCAAAGGAAATCAATGACAAAGAAAACGGGGGGGGGGAAAAAAGCCACTCCTGAGGCCCATTGCTGTTACAGGCCATGAATTGCCATGTCTTCCCATTTCACCTCACACTGCCACAAACGGTAATGGAACCCCGAACAAATTTCTTGAACCGGCAAGTCAGGCTCTCAGGAGAACAATTCAGAACATTTGTTGTCATTCTGCTTTGATGTGCTCTACAATCTCACACGAAATCAGGCCTCAGTGGGAACAGCCAGGCTCAGCGTACCAAAGGCAGTGGGCTTCCCTCCTAGGGAGCTAATCAAAACCATCCAGTGTCAGCAGAGGGAAGGCAAAAGAAAAGCACCAGCAAATAACTAAATAAATACAATTGCTACCCCTTAAATAACCTTGTCACCGAAACACAGAAGTACACTGATAACTCCATCCTTCTTCTGAGCAAACACACTGTGTGTATTTAACTTGACAGGTTTTCAGGACTCATGTTCCATAGCTTTCCATATTGTCCTCAGCAGGACACAGCCAACAGTCTGGAAAATAATATCTTCTCTAACTCCACTATTCCCTCCCCCACTTTTTTTTTTTCTTGTAATCATCCATATTATTAATAGGAGGCAGCTGGTTCCCATTAATGTTGGGAAAAGTGGTCTATCTCAGGAATTATGGTTTAAATTGGCTTGTAGTCTGGGGGAATTAGCCATCTGCACCTGGCCTAACATGGATATTTTCAGCCATACTAATCATAAACAGGGCTTTGTTCTAGTTGTGTCCACTTGGGTCTCTCACTTTTTTTTTTCCTACTTAGAGAGTGGGAAAAAAAAAAAGAAGAAGAAGAAGAAGAAGAAGAAAATCCCATTAACCCTTTCACAGAATTAATCCAAACTTAACTACTTTATTACTGTTCTGCATTTTATTTTGTGTTTGTAACTGAGCACATCATTTAAGTTTGAGTGGGGCCCAGCACAAGTCCTGTAGCTTTTCAGAGGCTGAACAAAATTGGCAAGAGGAAGAGGCAGTTGTTTGGCAAGCCAGCTGTGATTTAGCAATAACTTCATGACGTCCACACAAAGCTGAACACCACGTGGGCAGGAAAGGCTGAGCACCAGGGTAAAGCTGCAGAGAGGGAGGGTTGCAGTATGTAAAGCAAGAACCCCAGAACTTTGCAAATTACTTCAAAGAATGCACTATAATGTAAAGGGAATGTAGGTTTTGGGGTAGCTTTTCCCCCCCACCTTCCATTTTATGCCCATATTGGCAAAACAGTTGTTTCCCAGTGGTCTGGGGCTTAGGAAAGAGTGGATTCAAAGGTGAGTGAAAATAGATGACATCACCAGGGCAGGGGACTGTTCTCTTTGTCTCACAGACTTGGCAGTGAAGGTATAAGCTCTATCCCACCTCCCAACTCTGTAGGGAATCCATCCACAACTGCAGTTATAGGAATAAGGGGTTATACTGAGGAGCCGAGCCAGAAGTTTGACCACTTTTCTTTTTTTTTTCAACAGCTGGATCTTTACATAGATTTGTAAAAGACAGGATTTTCTCTCCCTCCCCATCAATCTTTCTGCCTTAGTGATTATAAATGGACAGTGCTAATGTGTTTAAAAACTGTATAGACAAAGTCTGGGAGAATAAGTTCATCAGTGGCTCTTAATGATCTGGATGAGAGGTTTTGGCTTGAAAGCCACTGAACTACTGCACATTGGAGCTGCTGAGGCTCTGCCAAGGAACTGCTCAGTCTGATCACGTCCAAATCTCCTGATCTCCCTACAGACAGGATATTGCACTAGCCATGACACTGTAGCTGTTTGTACACACACCGCTATGAGGGCTTGTAGTGCAAGCAGAAATACACTCTTTAATCCGTCAGTCACAGCTTTGCCTATAGATCTGGGGTTTTGTCTAAACAAAGCCAGCTCCAGTGGCCACCTTTTGTGGTGCAGCATCCCTTCTCCACCTAGACCTACCCCTGGGCTTCTGCACTGAGGTGCCAAATCCAGTGTTGTGCCAACACACAGTCACTCCATCCCTCCCTCTGTCAAATGCCAGCCTGTCCTGGCAATGCACATCTCAAGTGGAAGGGATCAGAGAGCTCCTTACAGCTGCCTCATTTCCACCTGGCTGATGGGACCACCTAGCTCTAAATGGGCTTGTTTGCTTGCCCACTCCTTTTACAGGATCCAGCTAACACAAGCAGCCAAAACACTGACCTCTCATGCAAGAGCCTGTTGCCATGCTATCTGCAGCTTCTCCGGGACCTGGAAGTGCCAAAAGCTCCAAAAACAGCCGGGGTCTTCCAGACCAATTTGGAGTCTCAAGAGGCTCAGATAGTTTGGATAACCTACAGACAAGCATTACAATTTGTGGGAGCTTATCCAAACCAAACTCCGAATCAAGTCACTCACCCATCAGGAACTGAAACACCTCTCAGAACAAGGTGTGCTGCCAAGTGCTGTGAGGTAGGGCCAGGCAGCAAGAGAAGGGACAGGGTCAGCTGGGAATGGGCTGCTGAAGCCAGGCTTTGGAGGGGCAGGGAAGGTGCAATCACCCTTCTGTGAAAACATGGGCAAACAGCTGGCAGCAGAAGGAAACAGAGCTTAAGGGAGGTAGTTTTTAATAAGCAACTTTGAAAAACCCGTTCAGCTGCCCCCAGATGGATGCAAACCAGGAGGAACTGGTTTGTGAGAGTAGAGAATAATGCTGAAGCCACAAAGGGGAAAAATGGAAACCACAGCCACAGTGAAGATCAGTGTAGGTCCCAGGGCACTGCAGCTGAACATGAGCACCTTGTCTGCCCAAATGTAGGGTATGGTAAAACGAATGAAAGAAAGGAGGCGAGGGCAGAAAGATATCCTTAATCTTGGTGAGCTCTTAAGTTTACTGAGACAGCCACAAATTCCTGGAAATGAGAGTTCCCACCTCTTCAGGGAGGAGGATTTAGGCACAGAAGCCAGAATAATGAATCTTGCACAAGAAAGGTATATTAAAAACAAAAATAATAGAAACTACACAATGTAATGACTGAGAGAAAAGGCATCTGCAATCCCCAGACATGTCCCGTCGGAGGTGTGCACTGTATCCATGATTCAGACACAGTAACTCAGGAGAAATAGAAACCAAAAGCAAAGACTCCCCTGTGACTTGCTCCTTTGCCTGACTCCACCAGCAACAAACCAGCCCATGACTCCCACCTGCTCCTGCTCTCCTCCTCCTCCTAATTGAGGTCCTCTGGGCCCATCTTTGGAGTAATTGGTGCAGCATCTGGTACACTGCAAACCTGCTCTCCATCTCTGCACTGGCTGGACAGTTAAACTTATTTCTTCTTCACGACAGCGCTGATCACAAAGTCCAGAACAAAAAGTGCAAAAAGCCAGAGACAAAGTCTCCTGGCTGGAGATGCAGCTGTGGAACAAACTTGCAGAGGAAATGAGACAAATCCAGTTAGAGCACCTTTGGGACACAATGAAAAACGTTTTCCATCACAAGCAGGATGATGTTCACAGCATCACCATCCCTTCACGTCTGAGGAGAGAGATATTTTTCACCATAAAAAAGACAAGAACCAGAGATGTCCCAGTCCTGCTCTTGCTGACCTTTGTTTTCTCTCATGAGCAATAGTTATATATTAAATTGCTGTGATAACCAGAAGGATAAACCATCAGGAAGCTCAGTTTAAGGAAAATACTGACAGGAAATACTTCAGGAGGCTGTGGAGATGCACAGCTCCTTAAACCTGTATGGGAGATGAAGTGAGGCTGGGGATCTTACAGACAGTGAAACTGTTTGCAGAGATTGATTTCTGTACCCCAGGTGTGTAAAGAACCTGTGGATTTAACACGGGGCATGAGAATTCACAGAAGGCAGAACAGTGACAGGTGACAAGGGCAGCACCAGCATGGTGTGATCTGGAGTGTATCACACATCCTTGCTGTGGTCATACTCATAATATTCTTTCCCTTCCCATCCTTCCCAATTCAAAAGATACATTTCTTTCCAGGCATCCCACAGATCACCGCTGCTTTTGGCTATGTTTTTTAATTGTTTAGAGAGCCGTAATCAAATCAAAATGCCATCATCAGTCCTGTCCTGCTACCTATGGAATGCTTCTCCTAAGGTGCCAGCAGTGCTTTTTTTCTTCTCCCCTGTGATGTTACCCCTCAGGAAAACACTTTTCAAACAGAGTTTCAAGTTTTGCAGGCACTAAAAGAGGTGCCAGGCTTGTGTGTATGCACCCAGCCAGGGCTCCTGTGTATTTCTCTAAGGAAACACGAAATAAATGGCTGACCTGGAGATCAGATGGGTGTGGTACAGCCCAAAATGATGAAGCAGAGATTTCAAATTAGGTTTAGTAGAGATGGAGATGAAGAAAGGATGAAAGGGGGATGAAAGAAAGGAAATCCACATCAGCTTTTTATTTTTGGTTTGTGTTTTGGGTTGTTTGGGGGGTTTTTTGTTGGGTTTTTTTTGTTTTTTTTTTATTTTGCTCCCATTCAGGAAAATCTTGAAGTAAGTATTAATAAGCTGAAAAGTTCATGAAGACCAACATTTATTCTCTGTTGTGACACGAATATCTGGGCTTCAAAGAAAAAGACAGATGGGTCACAGCACAGCAGCAAACAGAGCTTGCCACAGAGCAATTATTAACCCACTGAAACTGAGGCAGAGAAATCAAGAGCCCAGAGAGTCATTGACTATTTAAGGTCTTGGAAGACTTCCTGAAACTTATTTCTCTGTGTTGTGATGACCGAGTAGGATGTGGTGCATTTAAGAATAGGTGGGAAAAAAACTGCTATAGGGACTGAAAACACCATATGTGACTTCTGAGTGACACATTTCCCTCCAGCTTTCCCTACCTGCTGCTCTCAGAGAGCCACCGTCACTGCCCTCCCACACCCCCCCCCCACCCCCGCAGCCACAGAGATTTTTTTTGTAGCAAATAATCTACCTGCAAAAATGTATTTATTTCCTCCCTATTCCTGAATTTCTGTGCACATTCCAAATGATCCTTTTCGGTGCATTTCAAAACCAAACCTCTTGGAACCCTCTGGGTCTTAGAGACTGATATCCAAACCATGGCTGGTCCTCCAGGGAGAGGGATTCATGTCACCAACCTCATCACACAACCACCTCTGAAAATCCAAGCTTAACATGCTGTTTGACTCCAGCAAAAATGCAGCCTTGTAACAAAATAAACACAAGAAAAACCTCTTAATAGCACAAAGACCTAATTCAGGGAGTAAATTTCATTATGGGAATAGCACGTGTCTGTCTTACAAACCTTAAAGTATCCCACATGCTTCGCTTATTTCAGAACCTGACTCCATAAAACAAAACACTGCAGGATAATCATATTTATTTGTTTGGTTTTCCACTTTGTTCAGTTATCCTAGCTCAAATCTAAGCCAAATGTTACACTCCAAAAACCCCATGGATATACATGTTTTTTGATTTACCAACAGAAGTAACAAAATAAGTTACGAAAGCCAAGACCAGAGGTCCTCATTTGTAACCGTTTATCCTCGTGTAGTTAAAGGTCACCCACAAATTACAGACTGAGGGTTCTAGCATCGTTTTATAGATATAAATATACATGTATGTTTACAACTGCTACATACTTGTTTTCCACGGTGTGGTGCCCAATGTTTCTGCTGCAGCCTGGAAGGGAGCTGCCTCACAGGAACGCTGTGCCTGCTGCTATATTTAACACACAGGAACTGTTTTCGTTGCTCACAAGTGGGAGGAGGAGAGGTAACATGGTTAAATCAGTTGTGCCCGAGACAACCATAGGTAACTGTTGTGGTTTGTGAGCTAAATGGCTGCTCCTGTCCCAAATGAAATAGAGAAACAAACCTAGAAAATCATCCTTGTAAGAAATGACTCACTAAAACAGAAAAAAAAAATTGCTTGCAAGTATCCCTATCTTTTTCTTAAATAAAGGATAAATTGGAATGACAAGCTGAAGTTTTAAACAACAGAATGTCTAAATAGCAATAAGATTTGTGAAGAATTATAGAAATGATGGAATAGTACTCACATTCTCATTTATGGTTCTTTAGGCATGAGCCTTTCAACATTTCTCTGCAGCTCCTGCCACTTGAAAAGCTGAAAACCTGCATTCTCAGGAAATACATGACTCAGGAAATCAACACTTTAAGAAAAACTGCAAACACTGTGGGACCAGCACTAGAACTGTGAAAGTGGGCAGTAAGCCTGTGTAAATTGATTACTCAGTAAGTTTATAGGGCCAGTGAAATTATTAAGGAGTAATTTGTAGTCACCTACAAAAAAGAGATCTCAGGTTAAGCAGATGGTGTGTTAACATGCAGGGAACACTTAAGCCAGTGAGATGGAGCTTCTACATTATTTACAACTTGCCATTTAAATTAGACTTCAAAGATGACCAGACTTCTATAGGTCTCTTCCAACCTGAAACATTCTGTGAGTTTAAGATTTCGGCATATATGTCTCTCCAGTGGAGGGTGAGGAGGAAGGCTTTTCAAAATGCAGGAAGGAGACAATCCTGGCTGAAAAGCCAGAGGTGAGAAAATTGAGGGGTTTATGCTTGGGTTTTAAATAATGTCCTCCCTGCAAAATGTGTTTTGAAGTTTTGGTGTTTTCTAAGTGGTTCTTCCAGGAAATCATACAGACCCTTCAGTTCTGTGCTGCTGGGTGAGGTTCAGCTGGGTGAGGTTCAGCACAGCGTTGCTCACTACTGTAAGAAACTTCACACATTCTGCACTGTTAGACTTGGTGCAGAATGTACAGACTGATGCTGTCTCCCTTTGAATTCCTACACCTCCTTCCCTTAGTTTCTAGTTTTATTTCTGGTCAGACTTCCCATGAAAAGTCACCACAAAGTTCTTAACTCCCTAAAGATAACTTAGACTTTCTTGCAGACTCAACAGCCCCACACACTCCACCTGGAAATAATACCTGGAAAAAGAACCAAACCTTGCGTTTCACACAAAAGATGTTCATCTCATTAAAAGTCATCTTTTATATTCCAGTTTTAAATGGGTGTTTCTCACTCTGCTTTCTCCTTCTTCTCACCTTCCATCCCTGTGCAAGCACAGCAGGCCCAGGAGACAGAATCACAGGATGGTGATCATCGAGTTCCAACTCCCTGCCCTGGACAAGGACACCTTGCACTAGAGCTGTTGCTCAGAGCCCAGGGACAGTCCCCATGAACAGAAATGGGAGAGTCCCCACAGACTTGTGCTGCTGAAACTGCACCCCAAAAGTAGGAAGTGCAAGCATGGCACACACAGGGCAAAGGGAGAAGAAACCAAGCCCTGCTTCTCCCAGCTTTCTGCTCCCTTAGAGAATCACACAAGTACAAAACCATGAAAACAATAACCCCAGCTGCAAAGGCAATGAAGCAATTTGTTAGGGAGATGACATTTTTAATGAGAAACACTTGCTGGAGGAGAACAAAAGGCCCTGTTTGGTCAGAGGGATGCTCTTGATACTCTTCTGAAGTGCATGAAAAAGTAATTTCATTTAAGCGTCATACACAGAGCAGCTGAATTTCCTGGGGCTCCAGATGTTGTCCTGTGCAGATGCTGAACAAATGGAACTCTGTCTTGATGAAATGAAAAGAAAAAAGGGTTCCTAAACCAAAACCCATGCACCAGAGTATTTCACATCTTAAAGAAGAAAAAGAGAAGACAAGAAAAGAGAGAGAAAACCATGCAAAGTGGGTGAAAAGGAAGTTCTTGAACTCGGCAGCATTGCCCATAGAATGGACTGTTCTTAATCACTCCATGGATAATTAAAGGAGACGACAATCTGGATTTGCAAAATACCGCGATCTGGCTCTGTCGCCTCTTTTTGTTGGCTTGGCTCCGTTTCTCTTTGACAGTTATCTGGCTGTGATTACTCTGAGTTTGTTCCCTAAGAAGGGACAGATTCTGTAAGCTTTTATTAGGCCAGAAGTTACTGGAACCTTCTGGGGTGAGTGACAGATTCAGAATCAACAACTGCAAACCTACAATCAGTATTTCTCTGTATTGACAAAGGGTAAATGTTCCTAAATGAAATGACACAAGTTTCATTCCTGAATTTTGGAGAGGGCAAGGAGTTTGGTGCCTCAGTAGTAAAAGCTTTTGAAATAAGAGATCAGACCAATATCAGCTCTCACGTTAATGAAGACTAATGAAGTATAATGACCTTGATATTCAGACACTTCATTCCTGGACTTAGGAGTGGCTGACAGAAGGAGATGTAGATGATTCCTGGGCTTTGTAAGCCAGATAGGGCCTATACAGATCCCGATGCAAATCAGAACAGCCTTAGGCCTGCTGGCTTATGCTCTTATTTTTTTCTTCTGCCTTTTTAGGCTCTGAAAAAATGGACACAATTCACTCTTTCTTCTAAGGCACAAGTCTCCTTCTGACACAACATTATCCTTCTGCTAAGTGGTAGCAGATGACAGAGTCCAAAGCACTGCACAAACACAAGAGCATTCCTCCTCTTACACAGGGCCCCTTCCCAAGAAGGCAATGCTGTCACAGACAACTCTGCCTTTGAATTAAGAAAAAAAAAAAAATCAGTAATAAAAGCCAGGTTTGTGATGCTGGTCCATCAGCAGGTGGTACTGTGTAGTCAGTTTATAGTGAGCGAAGTGAGAACGATAATATTGTTTTAAATTGGGATTTGGAAAGTGTGGTTAGCATCACATCTGACACCTCCCCGAAGGGCAAAACTAAAGAGTGACACACCAGAGTACACACCAGAGGAGGGGGAAGCACACAGTGGGTGTGTTAAGTAGATCTGAATAAGAATAGAGCTTAAAAAGCTGAAAAAGAAAACAATGTAGTGCATGCAAGTTATGAGAAACTGGGGACTGACCTTTTGTTTCTCTCTGTTGAGAGGTAGAAACAGGCAGAGAGCAGCTGCTCTCTTGCTCAGAGGGAAGAAACTGCTTCCAGTAAGCCTCACCAGAGAGAAGTGATCTCAGAGTTCAGGCAAGAAGCAGATAAGGGGGTTGAAAAAGAACCTTTCCTGTTACTTTTTAAAAGCAATGCATCATAGGTCAAATGAGCTAGTTTTGTCCAAACTCAGTCAAACCTAAATCTTAGATGACCTAATGTAAACATCAGCAAACCAGCCACGGTGCTGGTGGCTCACAGAGGAGCATTGTGCTTTGGAGAAACCTGCTTGAAGCAATGCAATAAAATGAATTGACCTTGGGATGGAAAAATCAATTTTTACAGAATTATTGGGTGTGATCTAATGACTGCACTGAATAATCCAAATTCCAACAATGGGTAATGCTTTTAAGCACGTTACCAGGTTTTGTTTCGTGCTTAAGTTGCCAAAGTAATCCCTTTGCACACACAGAAAGTAGTCAGTGAAACTTTACTTCTGGTGAGCACTCATGAGGACCTTCCACAAGCAAGCAATCTGTTACTTTATATTCTAAAGAGGCTTGCCTTAAGGCCTGCCCGCACCGGCAATCAGCAGCACACTGACAGCCTCCAAGTCTTGACTGCTAATGAGGAGAAAAAAAATCACTGGGGAAGAGGGAAACTGGAGATAAATAAAATATTTTGCCCTCCTTTTTTTTCTCCAAGCACACCCTACAGCAGAGCATACTTGAGCCATGTGGGATACAGGTTTGATCCCACAGAACTTTTTGCTGCAAGGATTTTGGGGCAGGGAGGGTTTTAGAATTTCTAGAGCAACAGCAAATGCTGCCAAATGAGCTAGCATAAAGGAGACAAACAGGGAGTGGTGCTGAGAGACTGGGGACTTCAGGGCAATGAGAATCAGTGTATTTTTAAGGGTGTATTTTTAAGTATGACCCTCTTATTAATGATAACACCGTTCCAGAGCAGGCACTCCTGTGTCCTGCTTGTGGGACTAGACAATGCAGAATGTCACTGCCACCCCATCTTGCCTCTCTCCTGTGTCATTTTACCCAGAAATTCAAGGATCATCTGCATGGCAGATGCTGGGTCTTCATCTGACAGAGAAGCCAGGAGAAATGGGCTATGGGGCTCTCCTTAGAACCGTGGAATTATCACACATGTCCAAGCAATGGACGGCCAGGCAAATCTTTGGGAGTGTAGCAGCATGCAGGGTATCATTAAAAACAACCTGGATTCAAAATCCAAATTGTCTGTATCCATGTTTTTAGGGACTTCTTGGCCTTCTCCACATTTCTTTTGATATTTTAGAATAATTTAAAAATTCCCCTAGGCATAAATATAAAATAATTTCTTAAAATCATCTGGAATACCCAGTTTCCTCACAGATTGCTGTGTGAACACACTTATCCCCTCAAAAACACCGGGGAATGATGATTTCCTCATTCAGGAATCAAATGTTCATTTTCATGGGTCATTAGAGATGGATAGCTCTAAAGGTAGTCTAAACCTTTAAACTCCCCTGTCTTTTAGTAAGGGGAGAAAACCAGGAGAAAGACAAAGAGAAAGGAAATAAACATTTGCAAAGCCACTAATGAGCTATTGCGGGTCATTACTTTTATTTCCAATAGGAATTTAAATTACAAACTGTTTTGAGAATCACTTGCATTAGGCATTTACTTCATAATGAATGTGACTGCAATTTTAAAAAGCTGGTGTGCAGGATGGTAGAGAGGCCATAAAAAACCCAAGTTACATATTGAATTCAGTGTACACATAATGACCATATTATTTCTAGGGAATTAACTTTTTTTTCCCCCTAACTTTCCAGACTCTGAATCATTTTCTAATAGGATCTCAACAGGCAATAGTATTAAAAATGTGTTAGATGTTAGCATCTGGGCCAGGAAAAGCATGACAATCTAATATAGAGAATCTAACTAGGGCATTCATCCAAGCCTGCCATCCATCTTTCCATTCTGTGTGGTGTCTCTCCCACTTCAGGGTACACAAATTGAGCAAGTCCTTGAAATAATGGCATTTAAATGAGGTAAAACCTACCTGATGGCTTTTCCTTGCCAGGCAGGTTGCAGGTCCCAGAGAACTGATACCCAAACTGCAGTTGTCTCCCTCTCAGGGATGCCAAGTTGAACACAGGAGTCATTTCAGTCCATGGAAGCAGATTAAAACCAGCAATCTCACTCCATTAAAGGGCAAAGAGAACCCCAAAGCCCCAGGTGTCATGATCTTGATGCTTGATTTTCCTTCCACAGTGGAACTAAAATGAAACCTTTCAACAATTCTTATGAAAACTTTCAGGAGAGAGAGACAAACCAGAGTAATGAACTTTCTGGGTGGGTAAAATCAGCAAACTGGAACAGCCACGTTGGGGGAATTTGAAAAAAAGGAGTTGATGCCACCATTTTTTCCTTGAGACAGAAGATTCAGTTTCAAGACCCTCACTTATACTAAACAAATCTCATAATGACTATAAAGCAGACTGATCTGCAAAACTCATTCTTTTCCAGTTTTTGATAAAATGGTTTCTCTAATAGAAATATTTTTAGCTTTTATTGAATTTTTTGTATGTTTTGGTGGATTTTTTGTGGGGTTTTTTGTTTGGTTGGTTGGTTTTTTGGTTTTTTGTGGTTTTTTGTTTGTTGTTGTTGTTGTTGTTGTTGTTGTTGTTGTTGTTGTTGTTGTTTTGATCCTAATCCTTAAGTCTGTGGGGAAAAAACCCAAAATCTTGATTTGACTAGCATGAAATTCACTATCTAGATTTTAAGATGTCCATTTATCCTCTTCCTATTTATCACGGTAGAACAAATGAGGTAAGGTTGGGGAAAGACCAGTAAATATCTAAATGAAAAATATCTGCATCTTTCCAATATGTCCACTTCTTCTGAGGTACCCAGGGAGGCTAAAAATTAATCAATCAGCTGCACAGTGTACAGCTGCACATCTTATTTGGATGCTAGTAAGCTTGATTAAAGTCTTACTTCAGAGGGGCAGACTGCTAAGAAACTGTAGCTGTCTTTGAAGGCTTAAAATTGCCAAAGGCAACATAAAGAGAAAGAAGAAAAGGCATTTTAAACAAATTAGCCCATTCACGTGTTTTAGCTTAGGAATCTTTGCAGAGAGTAAAAGAAAGCAAATTACTCAAATACACTTCCAGTGGGTTCAGCATGCAATGGTCATGTTCCCTCCCTTTGGGGCAGATTTGCATGAAGGAGCTGAACTCAGGTTTTGTTCAAAACTTAAAACTAAAGCTTTAGAGTTTAGAGATATTTTGTTTTCCTACTCATACACACAGAATGTGGTCAGAACATTGGACAGGACTTCTTTGGACATTGTGTCCAGTCCCTTCTACTGCAGGTACTAATCATTTTACAGAATCATTCAGAAACGATCATTTTTTCAAAAAGCCATTTTAAAAGATCGATATAACATCAAGATTCTGCCTCTTTTTCTAACATGGACAGTTCCACTTTATGCCAATCCACCTGTTTACATTAAAAAGCAAATCTCCTGCATTCATTAATCCATAGGGAGACACAGTGAAACATGTGAATTTGACAAACATTTCCCTTCCAGTTGCTGGGCTTCACTTATAATTTGCACGTCTGCTTGGATGACCCCAAAATTAGATTAGTGCAGTTGAACTGGGGTGCTCTAAAGCCAAAATCCATTTAACTGAGTACATTTTGTGTTCTCAATACCCCATTCTAGATGGGACATATCTGTGTTTCTAATAACTCCAGTGGCCAATAGAAAGTAATTTCTGTGCTTAGTTTAGTACTGACTTGGGCCAGAATGAGTTTATTAACAGTATTATTCATATTATTTCAAGCAAAAGACAAAAGACAAAACAAGAAGGAACAAAAGTTACAGCTATTGAGACTGAACGGTGTTTATTTTAATTCCTAAGGAAAAATACTTGCTTCCAAGGCTTGAGTATTTGCAATGTCCTCATTAGTCAGGGTGCATAAAAACAACAGAGAGAGGAAACAACATCTGAAATGGAAAAATGGGCTACCCAGATGTTACAGGACCTCCACTGGATTCCTACCTGTGTGTGGTTATTACAGACACTAAGGTATAGAGCAGAGCAGTGCTCATTTTTATTGCAAGAGAGACTACATGTGAGCATGTGCATTATGATCTAGCGTGTTCCATCCATTATTCACTGATGTTTTTGATGTACAACTTTGCTTTTGCCATGAATATTTACCTCAAAACAACTTGTGAAGAAGCTGCTGCATAAAGTACTCAAATTACTGGGAATCTCAGGAAACATCAAACATTTGGTTCTGCATTTTGTTGAGAGTATTTTCAGAAAAACTCCAACTTTGGCCTGGTATTCTCATCTGAAAACATTCAGGCTCATAGTATTTCATGAGAACATTTACAAAGAGCTGCTTTGAGGAAAAAAAAAAATAAATAAATAAATAAATAAATAGAAAATGAGCAACAGAAACTTCGTTTTGGCTTTAATTATAGTTATTATTGCAGATCAAGAGATATTAAAGTAGTCCACGGCAGATGGACTCACACATATATTGAACCAGAGGTTCAAAGTGAAATATTTCATTGGCAAGTTGCTCATAGCTCCCAATTGTTGCACCACAGGGCAAGGCAGTCAGTAAGACAAAAATCTATGAAAAACACTTTCTAAAATTTTCACTCTTGGAGTAAAAAAAGAGCTCTAATTTTCTTATATTAATGTTTTATAAATATAGACTGAAAATTTCTCCCTAGATATTTGTTAAGGTGGTGGTGAGTCTCTTTACAGAACATCTTGGGAGTGTGATGCTCTGTTCACACTTCTGACCAGGAGGGGAGGAAAGTAAAAAAAAAAAAAAAAATGGGTTTAAACAACTTTTTGCACCTCCTGAACTATGCAGGATTTGTACAACTGGAAAGTAGATCAAGACCCTAGAGCAGAGAAGTAAAGATCATCTCCTTGGGATCTCTCTACTAAACATCTCTCACAGGAGAAAAATTCTCATTCTCAGAGATTCCTCTGTGGTGATTTAGGGGGTTTATCTCCCAGCTGAGAAATTCCATAGCAGGATAAAGCATTGCTTGATCAGGTTCCTTCATCAAATAGTCAAAAACCAAAGATATGGCTCTTAGAACCCCTCTCAAATTTAGATTTCATTAGCAATGTGAAAATCTTAGACACCACCATGGGCCTTGTTCACACATTTTTCTATATTTAGGTTACCTGTCCCCACAAAGAGATCCTTGTATAGTGAACATTTATAGGAAGCCAAAAGATGAGCAATGGAAACCACTCCCACACCTGGAGAATGGCAAATCTCATTTTAAATTGCCTCTTACAAACTTCCAGTACAGGAGCAGTGGATGAGAGTTAAGTGGGCAGGTTTGGGATAAGGGAGTGAGTTGCTGACATATATGAGAATTTAAAAGAAAACATCTTGATTGAGAAGTTTGTTGTGCAGGGAGGGTGCAAAGACAGGACCAGAGCAAGAAGTATGGAAGGTTGTTTTAGCAGATTGAAATAGCCAAAACAAGTCCATCAGCCAGCATGAGCAGTCAGACAGAGCTATCTGAGAAAGTAAATAGAAAAAAAATTTACATTTTCTCTCCTTATGTGACTGCCTTGCTGATGTGATTTTGCATGTTTACTGTCATGCCCAAGAACATGTGGAGTGCAGTCAGAGACAAAGAGGAGGAAGGGAGAGGCAGTAGGACATCAAACAAAAGTCCTATGAAAAGAAAGTCTGGAGTAAAAATAGGATGAAAGCCCCGTTCTGTTATCACAGGGCCAGATGTGGCAAGGCAGTGTATCTAGAAATAGTGTGGGTCTCAGATGGTGTTTATGTGTCCATCTCTGCTTATGCTGGTGATACATTACCTTTATTACTGCATTCATGTGCCTCCACTGCACCCACAGTGCAGTTTCTGAGCTATAGTGCAAACCTGAGTAATTACATTAATTTATCACACACACCTTTGGCTGCCTCAGCACTTCCTCCCTCCTGAATTATCTTAGCCTTCCAAACAACACTTCGTGTTAGAAAATTTTAAAGCATTTAAGAGGGAGGAAACCAGTAGGGTTCTATAAAATCTGAATAAGGTATTACAAAATATACCCTGAAAATGTGTTGGCTCCTTCCTTCTTCTCTAACAGTGCAAATCAAGAGTAACAGCAGTGTAGTTCCACTACTGCCCTGTAAGAGAACAACACCACAGGTCAGACCCAAGAACCACAGGGTGAAATTGCCCCCAGCACTAATAAAGCTTAATATTTCTTGTAAAATTATTAACCCTAATTAGGACCATTATAGCTCCTTAGCACGAGTACCTCACTCATTCATCTATGTTTTAAAAGCAGACAAGTTTTTACCACCGTTGGTGCTCAGAGGTTACTGCAGGACATGTCTGTTGATGAAGAACTCCCTCAATTTTTACAGCCTAAGCTAACCATCGTTGTTCTGTTCCCTACAATGAGATGAAAAAGTGAGCTAATAAAACTCATACAATAAAAAATCCCACTGCAAGCAGATCAGCCCTTATCACTTGCAACATCTAAGGACAGAGAACAAATAGCTTTTACTTTGGTGGAATTTAGGCAGTGGAAGTCACAAGTACATTCTACACCAGGAAGCACAGATAAAATCTGGTATTTTCAAGAGTCCTCCTTGGCCCCCCACTACCTCTTTTGTGTGGCTGCTGGTACTCACAGCATCCCCAAGGGGCAGAACAATTAAATAGGTTTTGCTATTAATTTCACATCTGCACCACAGAGGCTTCCTGGACACCAGCATCGAGAAAACAGCTTTTTTTGGGTTGGGGATCCTCATCCTCTGTGGCTGTCCTACCTCAGCCATCAGGTAAATGAGATTTTTCAATTGTCCCCATCTCACACAGACACCAGCACACCTACAGAATCATGGCTTTCACCTTTGTAAATCACTGATTCTGATGCAGGCCTCAGATTGTTCAAAGCAATTCTGTGAATAAGGTACCATTGGGTTGGTACATCTACACACATGGATCCCAAAGAGATTGTTGGGTGCAAGGGGGAACAATTCATCTGTTTCTTTGAATGCATAATTACCACAGACTCTTAGGTCTGCTTTAAATGTTCAGGCCACCTTCCATACAGATACATCCTAAATTTCATTTTCCTCTGAATCAATATAAATTCCCAAGAATCCATAATTCTGCCTGTAGCATTCCCTCACTGACCAACTTAATATTTTACACTCCAAAAAATCAAAAAAGAAACTTCCTCAGGTATCATTATCATTTTCCTCATATAACATCTTTCCTTCATCCCTTCCTGAAAGTCCTTTTATCTTCTCTTGACAGTCATGAATGCAAACACAGAGAGAGGATGGTTCAGCTCTGTGCTCATGCCAGTTGAATTTATCCCACTTTTAAAGAAGTTTAATTCCACTTTTAAACAAGTTTAATCCTACTTTTAAAGAAGTTACTTCTACTGGTCTCTATCTGCTTCAAGGTTACGTGACTGAAATCCTGAGATCAGAACCAGACACAGGAACAGCTTCCTCAGCAAAGCAAGTGAACTATTTTAATATAAATCAAATCAAACAGAGAGCGTGATTAGGTGTCTACTTTTATATCACACAGCAGGAAAGAAGATTGAATAGTAAGGATCTTTGCATCTGAAATACACTGATAATTCAAAAGTCTTTGGGTTCTGATGGCTGGGCATGTTTGTGTATAATTTACCTTAATCTGGCAGTCTCAGTATAAAATGAAATTAAAGAAGTCAGCCTATAAGAAACTAAGATCTTGTGATTTCCATCATCTTCAAGGGGAGATAAGGGCTCTTTGAGATACTGGTGACAACTTGACAGCTCAGAGACAAGCTGACACCTGGTTTAACATCAGTGCACAAGGGTCTGCCTCAGCTGATGCTCAGGGTCACCCCACAGCATCGCCCCACCCAGGAGATTCCTCCTTGGGGACATTTAAAAGACAGGTGCTGGGGCCAGCTCAGCTGTCAGTGGGAAAATGCTCACACGGGAGAAGCAGACACAGCAGAACTGTCAGCCTTGGAGCCCTGCAAAAGACTGAGTTCTGCTTTGGGTCCCACATGGAAATACAGGTTCATTAAAACACGTTGTTTCCGTGGTGGGAGTACAGGGTCGTTCTCAGTGCTAACTCCAATAGATCTTTCAAAAACATAAACTTTTAGCATCCAAACATTTTTAATCTTGAACAGTAACTTTCAAAGCTGATCAGACCGAGCTAAGGAGTTTTTTGATGCCTGAAACACGTGGAAGAAATTCCTGCACCCCCATTTGGTCATCATATTCAGGACATTTCTCCCCTTTTCTGACCCTGTTTAGTCACTAATCAGGAGCAATGCCCTCAGTGATGCCATCACACCACCACACCGTGCTGCTGAATAAAACCTGGCCTCACAAATGCTAAGAAATCAATTTTGCATAGATGAATCCTGCCCCCAGTGCCTTTGATATGCAGAATTTGTACATAGCAGAGGGGAAGTCTGGCAATGAATTCCTTATTGCTTAAGATCTGATCTCGGTGCACAAATCGAAGCCTTGAGATTGGAAAAATGCATTTGCTTCTGGGAAATACTCTACATGCATGAACGTGCTCAGAAGACAGCTTTTCCTAGCACAGGATTGTGATCTCTATCTGCAGCCCTTTGTTCAGAAGCAGAAAAAGGAGGGAAGAGTGGAGAGATCTGGGTAAGAGGCTTCAAACTTATACAGTTCCAAAGCTTTCATAACTTGCACCCACTCCTGCACAGGCAGGAGACCCATAGAAGAAATTCACTAAATAAACCCTCAGAAATCATCTCTTCATCTAATTAAAATCTCTCATGATCCACTTAACCCAAGAATAGCAGATGACGGAGTATTACTGTCCACCTGCTTCAGTGCATAAGCAGAAGAGGAACAAAAGACAGTTCAAGTGAAGATTTCCAAATACAGAGACTTGCCCAGGTACTACCAGATGATTCCTAAAGGTTGATTTAATCAGGGCTGACACTCTTTTAAGGACTCAGTCAACCTGTCTTAAGTGATATAAAATAAATGAGGGCAAAACTCTCACATTAATCTGAAACTGAACTCATAGGCTTCATGAAAGCTGACATCTGCATATGAGAAAATTACACATGGGTGATCAAAGTCTCTCTCTGACATGATCTATTTCACATTTATACATTTGAAGATTTTATGTTTGCCAGTAGACACACATTCCTCATACATACTGGGCACACTCCTCAAGGCCCATCCTGGAAACATGCTCTGCAGACTCCAGGCCTGAACCTCCTGCTGTTTCATGGACTGGGGAGCAGGATTTGGTGAGGGAAGTGCTCACATTTGCTTCATGACTGTGTCCATCAAAGTGTGCATGCAGATCAGAGCCACTCTGATGGCTACACAAGGGCTCAAGTGCAGCATTCCCCAGCAGTTCACCTCCTCCAGGCTGATAGAACAGCAACAAACTCAAACTGTTGCCTGCAGAGGTTTATATTCATGACACAGTGGCCAACGACTTTCAATTGATGTGACCCTCCCAGTGCCAGTGAAGATATTTAAGCAACCAAACCCCTGCAGCCAGGAATTACAGCTGTTATCGTTTCCCTGGGGACAATTACCTCCCATTAGCTGAGCAAGATCTCAGGGAACAAGCAAGTTGAAAGGGAAGTTTGGAAAGGTTGTCCCATGATGATGGGATTGATCTGTCCCTTAGGGCGTGATGTCCCACCAGCAATGCACAGAGCTCATCCCAAATTCCCTGAGTGCCAGAAAGACACGGAAAGGAAAACACCTGTATCTATCCAGATCCTCCTGAGCAGACACCAAAAGTCCTTCCAGCATCTTGATCCTATATTCTGAACAGCCTCAGGAAACACACGGAGTATCTGAGAAATCTCCCAATATCCGGCCAGGCCCAGGCACAGGACAGAAGCATCCTGATGAAGCACACTCAAACTGGTCTTCCCAAAGTGTGCACAAGCACAGATGTTTTGACAAATACGTTCTGCAACTGGCAAAGTCGTTTCATCTGCCTTCAGGATCACTGGATCCAGAATTGTTTCCATATTATTTTCTTAGACCAAGACCTTAAGGGAGAAATAGAAGAGGAGAGGGGAGGGTAACAATCTCTGTTAAATGCACCTCATGTGCGAGCACATAAAGCCAGGGGAGTTTGCTGCCTCATGCTGTGAGTGTATGTCTCAGCTTTTGGCAGTGGAACAAAACCCTGGGAGCAGTCTGGAGGCATTCATATGTTTTGCTGCTTGCTTTGGCTACTGTCAAGGCAGCCTAAACCCTGGGTGCTCTTTGCAGGAATACGTTTGCACGGCATTTTTCTGAAAAAGTTCACAATGAAAATACCTGCCATTTGGACTCCTACACCCCCTCCTTGTTTTTTGTTTTTTTTTTTAAGATATTAAAAAAGCTGATTTTCACATTTTTCAGATAACAACGGCAGCCTTATCCATAAGAAAAATCAAAACAACTGGTTAAAATGGGGGGTTTTTTTAAGACTATCCTCTGAATGCCTCATTTTTTATTCATCACAGCACATACTCTCTCCTCTGTGAGATGCTACTAGGATATAAAATACATTCAGACTTTGACTGCTGGAAGGGGAAAGTTCTTTCAGAAGTTACAAGGCAGCAGAAGGTGGCCGTGGGGCAACAACCCAACACTCACTCTGCCTCTGAAGCTAATTTAGCAGCCTGCAATGACTTCTCTGCTGCCTTGGCTGGGCAGCCCCTGGTGTATTTTGAAGCTGTACTTCGACTTTTGTTGCCACAAAGGACTCATTTTGTTCCAGCTCTCCAAAGTGCCAGGATTGGAAGTGGACCTGTGATCAGCTGCTTAATTACCCTCAATGCCTAACACTGCAACTCCAGCCTTAGTCTTGGCAATTCAGGGTTAGAAATGGTCACCAGTTATCTGAGTTAGATCCCCCCTGGAATGAGAGCTGAGGACAGTGAGAGCACGTGGGAGAAGGAAGACTTTAATCATGAACCAAATTGCAGCCTGGACCATGAGCCAGCGGCTCTGATGAGCTGTCCCAAGAGGAACAGAACAAAGGAAGCAAATCAAGAGTACATCACTTTGGAAATTTCCATCCTCACTAAGATCACTTTACACCTGGAGTGCCAGGAATTAAATTATCCTGCTGCTATTCTCCCAGTAGAAAGAGCTGTTAAAATGTCTCCATGAGTCCAAACCCAGTTTCTCCCAGTCCTATTCACTGCTGCAACTCTTCAAGCTTGCTCCGGCTTCCACTGGCTCAAACTTTCTCCTAGTGCTGTAAGAAGACGTGATGTATGACATAAAGGGCAAAGGACCTGAATTTGATTGTTCTGGGTCTTTGCTCATGGTCTGATTGAAATATGAGGCATTATCTACTTTTCCTTCTCATCAGAGGAGCCTCAAACCACTAGCTCTGAAATGAACCCCTTTGAGGCTCTCTGATAATGCACTTCAGCAAGTATTTCACAATCAAAATGAGTCCTGGTATTTCTGAAAGCGGCCAGAATAATGCCAGCACATCTGTTTAGGCTGGATGACTGACTCATTTGGCCAAGTCCTGCTGCCTCTGTTTCCCATTCTTAATAAAATAAGGATAAAAATTAAACCCTCAGTAGACTGAAGTTCTCATCCCAGTTCCAAATATTTTTTCCTCCATTTTTTAAATGGCCTTCAGGAAAGGAGAATGCTTGGGTTTTTTCACTGCTGTCATTCTCATCTGTTGTTCATCACAAAACAGATTGAGGGATTTTATTGATACTGATATATGTCTGATCTTTACATGACAAAAATCAAGGCAGAAAAGCATTTTGGAATGTGAAAAATACAGGAAATATAAGGAGGGAATGGAATGGAATAGAAAAGGAAAAATTCTACGTGAAACACAGTTTATTAAGAAAAATGCTGAGAGAACTCATCCTAAGCTTGAGATAACAATATGTATTAAATAAAATAAAGTGGCCTCTGCAAGTAGAATGCGATGAGGAACACTCTAGGATCTCCCCTAAGGTATCAGCTATTTAGGAAAAGGACAGGAAGATATCACGCAATGAAACAAGTAGGAGAAGATATTAAAGGGACTTGTAACAGAGTTTTAATTTAATTAGATCATGGCCTTATGATAAGCATTGGCCCTCCATCTGCATGCTGCCTTGGTTTTAACTCTCTCTGGAAGGCAGGGAGTAGGGAAAATGAATTGGGTAGATTGTCTTTAAGGCACAGAGCAGAAAGAGCAATGTCATCTGTAAAAAAAATCAGAAGTACAACAACTGCAAGACTGTCTTTGTTTCCCCTAATCTGTTGAAGCTGTGGTGTGTTTTACACATTAACCTCTCCATCCCATGGGCAGCACAGGGCCAGATGATGCTGAGGTGATAGGTCACTGAGGCAATAAAGCTATGCCTTATTAATGTCTGTGCTCCTAAAAAACGCACCCCCAAATTCCTTCCAGATATTCAACCGTGTGATGGAAGTTTTATTTGTGGGTTAAACCATAGAGCAAACTGCAACCCTTCTGCCCTCTTAAATCATGTAGCCTCCTTGGAATGACTAAAATTCCCTCTGAGTTGCATTACCCAGAGTTTGTAAATGTCTGGAAGGCATAAACCACTAATGCATGTAATTTTTCTTTTCTCTCCCGCCATCTCTCCTGCTTTCCCACACAGATCGCTGCTTTTTCCCAACCACTTCAAGCACGGGATATATTTCTGTCTCAAACCCCATGCACTATCTCTCCTGATCCAGGGAGTCAGATTTCACTGAGATTCAAAACATGCTTCTTCGCTGAACAAATTGGACATTCCTTTTTCCCCTGCAAGGGGCTCTCTGCTCACAAACCAGGTGTGACTTGGAGTGGGCACCCCCAGGGTTTCCCTCAGGGAGGATTGGAAGGCCTTGAAGAGAAGTTTTTGACTGACTACGGCCAAGAGCACATACCTGGATGCACGTGCAGTGCACAGCACTGGTTCACTTACCCTGTTTCTTTGTATCCTGTCCTTGGATGAGGTGTTCCCATGCAGAGCTGGCTCTGCCTCTTCCCACAGCTCTCTGCCCAGCACTGGAGGTTTCCTCCTGCAGAAGACACTTGTTTAAACCACAACAAACCTGTTTAGCAGTTCTATTCTGCTCCCCATCACATCTGCCAGTTTCACTTTGTATAATGTCTAGCACTGGTTCCCAAGGATATTTTTCACATACAAGGAGTTTCTATCCCCTCTGAATACTCTCAAGTTATTAGCATATTCAGAAGGCACTTATTTCTGTACTTTTCTTTCAAAGTAAGGCACTCAAAAGCCTCAAACACCAAAGTCAAGGTGATCTGGGCCACTTCACCTTTAATTTCATGTCTCTCCAGCTCACTAAGATGACATGCTCTGTATCAAAAATTTATTGCTTGGGTTTGAGCACTTGGATTAATTTTTATGCATAAGCTTCACCTGGATCTCTCTCAAAAATAATTTTACAGTCATCCTGTGGGGGAGCTTAGCATGAGCTCAGGCATTGCTTCTCATCCCTCCTTAATGCAAACTGTGATACATCTCAGACCTGTGTGCACCCAAGGCCTCCTCTCTTAGTCACCACATCCCTGCTCCATGGAAGAGTCATTCACAACCACACTAAAATCACTCTCACCTTTGAATAGGACAGCTAAGAATCCTGGCATAAAATGTCTCTGGTAAAAAGCAAAGGGAGAAAAAAGTCGCTCTCCTCTCACTTTTATACTCATCGTTATGGCAGCAATAAAGTAACAATTTTTTTTATAAATCTGTGTGACACCATAGCTGTCTCAGCTCCTTATCCTTGAAACTTAACACTCAACTTTATATTCTGTTCCAGGCTTAACCTCCAGAAACCTTTATAACAAGAAATGGACTTTTCTTGACTTCTTGTGGTGTTTACACCTCTGCACAGTGATGATTATTAAGTTGGCAGCAGCTCCAAGAGCCAAAAACAGAATAATCACTTAACATACACAGACAGGCTGAATTCAGATAAGGGTATGAAAATCAACTTGCTTTTCAAAACTCACATTGACAAGTCAAAACTTCTTCCATTTATGAAACTAACACAGATACGTTAAAACAACAAGGAGGTTCAGACAGATTTTGGTTGAGACAGAAATAAAAAATTTTGCCAGTGATTTACAAAAAAGACAAAGATGATATGAAAGGTGGGTGAGGGAGGAAAGTAAATGAAACCCAAGATCTCTGATGTTGAGGTAGTTTGATACAAATAGCTCAGTGAATCTTGCAGGAGGTTGTGTTCAGCATGTGTTTCTTTCCTCCTGACCCTTTTTTCCCATCTTCTCAGGGTCAGTGATTTGTAACCACACACTACAGGGTTGCCTTTGAACCTCAAAACCCCATCTTTAAGATTTTGATTCTTGTTTACTTCAAAGGCAGGAACGATGCACAGCACTGCAGCTCCTGCCTTGCATCTCACACGTCTCTACTACCAGATGACAAATACCTGTGTGCCAATAACCTTCTGTGTCTGTTGTCATACTTGGGACTCCTGTAGTGGATAAATAAACACTGAAGTTGCACAACTAGTTCTGCATGAAATGAATGAATAGGCCTGATTTGGTATACGCTAACAAATCTCTGCTGTATTCATTTTTTCCTCCTTCCTTCTGTTAAGAGGACTCCTCTCTCCTTGGGCTTTTATTATTATTATTATTATTATTATTATTATTATTATTATTATTATTATTATTATCATCCTTACTTTTTAAACAAGTGAGGGTACTTCTCAACCCTGTGCATTTCTTTGCACCTCTGATCATTGCAACTAATCACTTAATTGTGGGTTGGTTGGAGATACCAGGCATTCCAGATGAGCTTTTCCATGTACCAGGCAATCAAACCCTGCCCGATTTCCCAACTGAGCTCAGCTGGGTGGAGCAAACTCCGGTGGGTTTGGCAAGTCAGCTGCTCCCACCACCCACACCTGCACACCCCTGCTGGTGCCTTATTCCCTGAGCAGCTCTCCCTTCTCCCCCCGCCTCCCACCCACCGCAGCTGGGCCAGGAGGTGAATTTGTAGTTCAGCAGTTCAAAAGAAATCTTGTTCATCCTGCCCTGAAAACTGTGTCAGGGGCACGGCTGCCCTGTTCTGACTTGCCTGCAGCGAGCAGGATGCTCCAGCCCTGTGGAATCCTCCTGCTGTCAGTGCCTGGCATTCCAGGGCTTTAGCTGCCCCTCCAGCCTGCAGATGAGTGGAATTCTCTGCTGACATCTGAAGGAGCTTGGTGCTGCCAGGCAGCTGAGAGCCAAGACATCAAAAAATCCACCCTCTCAGCTTTTCCAAAGCAACACAATAATACCACGCAGGCTCCATGGCTACATAAAGTTCCAGTGAATGTGGTATAAGAAACAAAACAAAAGCAAAGGCCTTCAGCTTTTAAAAGCACCTCAAACCATGTAAGGACTTATTTTTCCTGTTTTATTATTTTTATGACTGCTTTTATTCTCCTTACAAAATGCTCAGCATTCAAGCAATATTAAAAGTGCCTGAACATTTTACATTCAAAAGGACACAGCCAACACTTGAAACTTTTTTCCTTCCCTTTTATCTACAGCTTTGAAAAAAAAAAAAAACCACACACAAAAAAACCCAAACACAGAATGAAAACACGAGTTCATATTCCTGGAAAACTAAAAAAAAAAAAAAAAAAAAAAAAAAAAAAAAAAAAAATAAAAAAAAGCTTTTATGCCTCTAGACTCCCAGCTGCCTTTCCACACAGCTACAAAAATGTACTCCTTGAAGTCCTGCTGACACTATCTGTTGATGATGGTGCACAGGGATTATCTGATCTGATAAAGCTGGGTTTCTTCCCCTCCTGGTGGGGCAATGTTCCTTTCCAGAGGATGAAAACAGAGTTTTTTTTCAAAAGAAGCACAGCAAAAGGCAGGAAAAAAATTTGAATGCTGTATTCCTTTACAGAGCATGGAAAATAAAGAGGGTATATAAGTGGAAAGTCAGTCTTTCCTTCTATTTCCATGCAAATCACCTCCATCTGTTGCCAGCTCAGCATTTCAGCTGGCAAAAAGGCAAAAACCTGCCCAAGAAAATGTGATGCCCTGGTCCCAAAGTCACTTGGGCCATTTTTCCCAGGAGGTTCAGGCATTAATTTCAGGTCAGACAAATACAGGAAATAAGGTGAAACAAATACAGGAAAGTTGGAGCCTTGCCTACTTCCACCTCACTAACTATGGTTTGGAAATAAATATAATTAAAACTAAGGGAAGAAGCTAATTCAACTGCATTGTTAAATGTGATGGTGCTTGTTTAGTGCTCGGCATTGTGCTGATCCATTGCTGCTCCCTCCAAAGGACACTCTCCCTCCATCTTTACAAGCCCATGGAATAAACAGAGGCCCAGGGACGGTGACAAATCAGACTGAATCGAGCTGATGTTTATTATGTCCTCATTTTACCCCCTGCCTTATCTGTAATTAATTTCTGTAAAACGTTTTGAACTTTCCTTTTCCTTTATCTCAGCCATGGCACGGCCTCTGGATGTGATGAGTTGAAATAACCTCCTGGAGGGATTTGGGCTGGCAAAAGGGGGGAATCTCTACCTGCTTATCATTTTTGTTTGGCAGGATTAAAAATGATGGTAGCGAAGCACTGCTTGCAATCTTTAATATTAATGTGGTTTATTTTGGTCAGCAGGGTGAGTCTATTCGCTTGTGGTTCAGATCAAGCTGTGATTTTCCAAAGTGACTGACCAAGTTCCTCTCAGCAGTTTGCTTCTGCAAAGATAAGTGCATGCCTGTGTAACCCGAGAAACTTCAGGGAGGTGTGAGGAAGGGTTTGTGAACCAAACCAATCTGAGGCAGTGCTGCTCTTGGCAGTGTCAAAATATGACCCATGTGGCTGGTTTGATTCCTTGGTATGTCCACAAATTCCCTTCTGTGGGGACTAGAAAGCACAAACCAACATTTTAATTTGTGACAAACAGTTACACAAGGTAATTCATGGTGAAAAAATCCAAAGTAACTCAGCACCGGCCTTATTCTGAATTTTATTTTTTTTTAAATTTCTACTATCTGTAATTACAGGCATGAAATCCAGGTAATAAGTGGGTTATATTTTCTGCTAAGAAAATTATGTCTATAATTACAGGCACATGTTCAGCTGAGATACTGTGGTATCCAGTGCTTCCACAAAGATGATAATTGTCAACCTTTGCACTGTAATTAAGTCTAAATGGGAATCCTAATCATTTTCCAAATGAGCAAACAGAAAGCCTATCTTGATTGGCTCTGTTGTGGCAATGAATGAAACTGATTTACTCTATGAGTTAATTACGTTTTATGAAATCCCATGCCCCCCTCTCCTCAAAACTCACGTTGTCAGCAAATATTTGAGCTAATTAGTTCTGTATTGTTTTAGTGCTGTGTGATAGTATTACCTGCATTATCCCATTAGGGGCCTTGGTTTTCTGCAACCTTGATTTCAAATTTTCTCCCTTGGAGCAACTCCTCTGCCTTTGATTCACCTGTTCCTTGGGTTCACAGCCTCCTTTTGCCTTTGAGGCTCATGATTTCAGCAGGGCTCACGAACAAAAGAGGATGCTGTGCACTTTGGTGCTCAGCTCTCCCAACAGATGCTCTTTATGCCTCTAACCATGACCTAACAGGCTCAGTGTAAGTGATCACATCTCACAGGCTTTCTGTGCACTCCCATTCATGTGGGATTCCTTCTATCAAATGCCAGTGCAGGCAGCCCAGCAAGGACTCTGCTTAGCATGGACCACAGGGGGAGGGAGTGAGGATGGCTGGAGGCAATGTGTCATCCCAGGTAGGATGTTATGCTACAGGAGCCAGCCAGAACCAATGGAACCTGCCCTTGCCCTCTGTTCCCACATTAAACACAACATGATCGTGTTCAAAACTTGTGTGGATGTGGCACTTGGGAATGTGGTTCGGCGGTGCTGGGTTAACAGCTGGATTCAATGACCCCAGAGGTGTTTTCCAACAGTAAAGATTCTATCATTCCATTATCATTAGCTCAACTGCAGCTAAAGAGGTCATCTGAACTCTCAGGTTGATTTGCTCCATGCCCAGCAATTAGCATGTAACTGTGCAGAAGAGTCAAGAAACCCTCCCACATCACATCCTCAGCCTCCCCAGAAAGCCACAGGTAGATATGGGTTCAGGTAGGTGTTGGTAGGAGCTGCCACAGCTGGAGGTGGAGAAGAAGGGGAATTTTGGATCCCCTCATCAGCCAATACTGCACTGAGACAGTACGTATACACTGATTTACTGTCTCTGAGAACCAGGTTTTGTTTCCCGCTATCTCCGCTCCCTTTGCTTTCTCCCCCCAGTTTTCGTAAAAGAACATATTTATTCTTCCTTTCATGAGGGACTTGAACTGCAGAATAAATGCAGAGTAAAAATGTTTCCAATGCACTTGCTCAAATATAAAGATTTGTGCAATTTAGTGGAAAAAATCACAGAGCTGAAAAAATATATGTGCTTCCTGTGGCAAGAGCACCTGAAAGGCAATGGAATTCCATTACCTGAAACAAGCCCATAAACAGCATTACATAGCAGCCACTTGTCAGTGCTGGATGCTGTTTGTGGGAAGCCACTAATTGCAGCTTTCATAAAACGGTTTGACTCCCTTCCAGGCTGATGCACAGAGCATTCCAAGTGGGTGATTTAGGAGCTGCAGAAAGCCAAATGCCCCAGCCACAGGGGAAAGCTGCCACTTTCAGGAGAGCTCCCCAGCTGAGCAAGGTGTTGGCCACTTCCTGCCAACTGCCTCCCATCCTGTCAGTGTCTCCTCCTCCAGCAGGGCCACCCTAAAAATCGGGGATTTGTGGGAGCAGGAATGGTAGCAGCACTGTAAGGGGCAGCCTGTGATTCCAGCAGATTCCTGGGATTTAGTATTATGGGAGAACTAGGCAGAACGACTAAGATTCCCATCCATTTGCCTGAACAGAGACAATGAATGTCTCCTAAGATGTGATTCTCAGGACTTTGTGGTCCTAGGGCAGAGAATACTGGACCTACAGAGACATCCTCCTTCCTGGAAAGACAGCTGGAGGTGAGGTGGTACATGGTGAGCATCCCAAGAAGTCTGGGATGGTTAAGCAACACTCATGGCACAAATTACTTTCCCATGGCCATACACTGAGCCTGCAGCAGAAGCTGCTTTTCCAGTCCAGTGCTTTAGCAAAAAGATCTTTTTTCCTAATTACCTTTCTTCTTATGTAACCTGGGCTCCCTCGGAGAACAAATACGGGAAATGAAATTTAAGTCAAAGGCACTATCTTCATTCTGAATCCAAAACACACAGGCCTCACCTCTGACCCCAGGATTGCTTCATACCTTGCCCCCTGAATCTATAGGGATGACACAATAGGACATGCACGATTGGCAGGTGGGAAAGCTGCCACCAGCAGTGTGATTCATCCCTCCTTTCAGAGCACACACAGAAGACAATCTGCTGATGTTTGGATAGTTTGCGTGTTCTTATCTCAGTGGAACTTGTTCACACAGGCAAGGTTTGATTATTATGTTATCTTAAGCCTTGCCCTATACTTGTCCTAGTAGCTGAAAACAAGTTATTTTAGCCAAAGGCTCCACAATTCTTGCCGTTAAAAAAAAAATAAAAATAAACTGATCAGTGAATTAAAAAAAAAAAAAAAAGAAAAAGAAAAAAAGAAAAAAAAAAAGGAGAGACAGAAAAAAATAAAAAGGAAAAGAAAAAAACAGAACAGTATTTTCAGTGGCTCATGAGCTGGAAAAACAACATTTTTTAATGAGGGAAAAAAAAAAAAGATTAAGGCCACTCAGCAGCTGAAAAAGCAAGCACTTATTAAACCAAAATATTTAATGTTCACAGCCGTTCAATGGTTGGAAAAGCATGCTCTAATGACCATGTTTAATAATGTTTAGAGCCACCCAGGGCCTTGAAAAGCAACTTCTTGCCTAACTTTACAGAACTGCTGATCCTAACAAATAACATGCATGCTGAACCCCTGTGCAGAGAATCAGATTCCCTGGCTCTTCTGGGGAGAAAAGGGTTAAAAACCTGAAGCAGAAAACATCCCTCTACTTTAGGTTACCTGGTAGAGAGGAGGGAAAGAAAGCAAGTTCTGCAGAAAGAAGCTGGGATTCTTGCTATTCTTCCAGTGGGGAATATCCAGGATCTAGAGGGTCACCACAGTGTCTCCATGTGAGAAATTGTAGAATAAATGCAGATTTTTCTACTGCCAGGTTTGTGGTACTGCAGACACCCCCTGTGTTTTCACAAACTGGGAGCACTCGGGAATGCAACTGGGCAAAAGAGGCCAGGGACAGATTTTTATCCGTGTTTCCAAGCAGCCTATAACATAAAATTCTTCTTCAGTTTGATAATCTAATGGCTTGTCCTGAGGCAGAGTCACAGGTTCATTCAAATTTCATCATATTGGCACAGAGGATATTTGCCGGGGAATGGTCCTGCTTTAGCCGGTTCTTACTCAGAAACTGCCTCTACATATTGAAAATGGTCTTAATTCTGCCGCTCTGAAAAAATACTCAGGGTTTGGGGTGCTGTGAACCTCTGAGCCTTTCAGCAGCATGACTGCCTTGCATTTGAAACAGTGCTGCAATTTGTTGTCAATATTAAACACTCCCCTAATTTTCATTCGTGGAAAATGAACGCCCAGAGCCATCTCACCCTGTTGATGGGGATGCAGGGAGTCATTCTCATCCCTCGGGGCATCTGGAGCCTTTCCAGCAGCTCAGCGTGGTACCTGCAGAGCAATTTGTCTTTGCAAAAAATATTTTGCCATTTAAAGCCACTAAGCGGCAGGGAAAAGCAAGTCCTGAAATTTACTTTGTGCTCAGCGCCTGTTCACGGTGAGGGTTTTAAATGCAATGCAGAAACCCCTCCCAGAGAACGCCAGATGGAAAAACAGTGTATATGTGCTGCTGCTGCTGCTGCTGCTGCTGCTGCTGCTCAGAGCACCCTTTGCACCAGCAGAAAGAGGAGAAATCAATGTATGTTAATCAAGGTATCAGATGGGAGGGAGATCTATCAACAAATAGAAATAGGACCAGTCTGCTGGCACAGTGCCAGGCATCTGGCCAGGGCTCTGAGCAAATAAAAGACACAGCAGAGGCTCCCAGTACAGCACCAGGGTGACAGTCAGCTGCAGGGTGTCAGCTCACCCTTGCAGGAGCCTGGGGTGCCCACCCCACTCCAATGACCAGCCCCAAGCTCAACCTGTAATTCAGATGATGACAAGAATTGCTCTGCACATCTGACTTCAGCTGCCTCAAAGGAACTGACATTTCTTGGGCTGAGCTGGAAGCTTCAGCTGTTTTATTTCAGGTGGCACTCACTTGCAGTGTCCCAGCTCACAGCAGTGAGTTCCAGCTGAAAGACAGTTTCCATTTAAGACACACTAACGTGGAAGCTTGCCGTGGCACAGCCTCACCCTCCAGCCCCAGTGACACAGGCTTTTATTCAGAGGGAAAACACACCGGTTAGTTTTCCCAAGCTGAAACACAGGCTTTGTTCTCCCAGCTAAATGGCACGTGCAGCTTTGGTGAAAAGCCATTTCTGTGAAGAGTCAGCCGGTAACATGAACGGTCAGTAATGGGGGCATTCCCATGGCAGGATTTGGGGTGCCAGGGTTGGAGAAGAGGGTCACAATAAATCAGCAAGTGTGCAGCTGAGTGAAGCTTTTAGGGTGCAGCACACTGGATGATCACAGCTGGGAATCACAGATCTGTCACAGAGCCTGAGACATCTACAAGAGATCATTTACAAGATTTGTATCTACATCAGCCTGTCCTGCCTGGTCCACAGCAGCCCTTCACAGCCCCTCTCAGCCCAAGGGGAACACTTTTCCCTATGAACAAAGAGTTTAATACAAAACTAGCTGGGTCTCACTCATGCCAGGGTATCACACAAAGGAGTTTTACTGCTCCACAGCTGCAGACAACAGAAACCTTCAAAAATAGGCTTCAAGCCCCTCTGTTCCTTCCAGAGCAGGGCTGCAGGTGATCCCACCAAGTCCACCTCCATGTCCACTATCTCACATGTAAGGAAAGAACAGGGTCTTTCTCTCTTCTCAGTGCTCACAGATGGAGATTTCAACCATCTGCTATGTCCTGCACCCAGCTGGGTTTCCCTCTCCTTAGTGCCAGACCCAAAATTTTGATATTTTCCTAAAAATCCTGAGAGCTTTCAATACTGGCATCACTCAATATAGAACTTTTTTTTTTCTTCTGGATACCATGCAATGAAGAAATTGCCCTTTCCTCCCTCCCCTTCCTCGTATAAATAAGTATTAATTAGAGCTGAAATGGAAGTTAGACAGATGCCAAAACACCAGGCAGAGAGGGCTGCAAAAGGTAAATGTGGGGAAGGTATTGATTGCTGTGGGTCAGCCCAAAAGAAGGGTCCCGGAGGGAAAAAAAGAAAAACCAACAAAAAGGACTGAAGGTAGCAGCTCAACAGGACACATCTGTTGCTGCTCCCAGCAACATTCGAGCATCCTGTAAGAAATCTGTGGTCACTTCTCATGGGACTTTTTCCCCCTTTTCTGCAAACATCCTGACAAAATCCTACAGCTTAGCATCTCCAGCAGCTCCCACCACCTGCTCTCTGCAGCCTCCAGCCCTGGGCTTGTCCAAGCTCTCACAGATACTGTGCAGATGAGAACAGGCTGCAGGAATCCTGGGGAGGAAGCACATGTCTGTCTGTACATCTGAATGAAAAATGCCCCGGATCCAGTTTCCTCCTGTTAAGATCGTACCAAACACTCGTGCTGTTCTCTCCTGAGGAGCTGGAGGGAACCACCTTAAGCCCTGTGACAGTTTTGACAACAGCTGCAGCAAGATTAATGTTCTAACTGCATTAGCATCCTTAGTGGTACTAAGTGGTTTTTCATATATTTGCTCTTCCACAGTGGTGCTACAGGATATTTACCCACTGGGAATGCTCCACTTTAAACAATTAAAGGACATGAGGCTGTTTTCTCCCCTACCAAATTTTCACTCGTGGTTCACAGTGAATTTATGAGGATTCATCACGATTTAAAGTGATGCAAACAAAGCAAAAGAAATAAAACTCCATTTCTGGGGAGTAAGGATGCTCAAGTTCAGCAAGGAATGCTCTGCTGTAAAAGGATGCCCCAGCACCCTCCAGATTTTTCCTGCTCCAGGAAATTTTATAGGGTGAGAGCTGATGAGTAAACTGTATGGAGCAAGCTGAAAATCTCATGTCAAGAGAAGCCAAACACAGTAAACTGAACTGGCAGGTTAAGGGAAATGGAAGGAAATGGAGGATAGATGGGGCTGTTGGTGTGAAAGCTGCACTTGTGTTGAGCTCCAGTGGTAATTAATAAGGGGAATTGGCTGTGGTGGGAGATGAATAGAAACAAGTAGGATCCATGTAGTGCCAAGGAACAAGAAAATAGCCTTAAAATCTGCAAGTGTCATTACAGTGCAACAGAGGTTCACAAGAACACAAGGAGTTAAATCTTCCTTTCAGTTGACAAGACAATTTTTTTTCTTCTCTCTTGGAAATAACCTGGTTAGACTCCTTGGAACAGCTGTTTTCTACCATCCTTGTCATCTATTTTTCAAATTACCCAGATATTAAGTGATTATTTCTTATGATTTCTGCTCAAGAGCATCTGGATTTCTTGAAAACTGCCATCACTTCAGGTTCCTTCCACCTCCTTTACATCCTGTCTTCCTCTCTTTGGTCCCAAAATTAATGTTTCCCCTAACACGCTGATATTCTTGAACTCAGAGATCTGGCAGGGTCTCAATTCCAAGAGTACAGACACACACATAGAGGAAAGGGTGTTAATTATTTGTCATGAATACTGACTATTTCAAAATCTTGTCCTTCTAGTTATAGTTCCAAGGGAAAGGACTATCTAAGTCAATTGTAAAATTTCTGGTTTTGTACAATCATTGCTCAAAAGTGTTTAAGGAACACAAACTATGCATCCAGTGCTCAGGCCTGTGTTGAAATGAGGAAATTGCTCTCCTTCCCCTTCCATCTGCTGGATCTCTGTCCTAATGGTCAAATCCACGGCTTTGCAAACAAACCTGAGGCATATTCCAAAGGTGAGTCACTGTCTAAGATGAAGAGCACAGGCCTGAAGAGTTCAGTGCAGGGACATATACCAGTAAGTGTGTGACCTGAAATTTAACATCAAACAGCAGGATGGGAGCATCAGCAGGGCTGTAAAAGACCAAATGATTGTTCACATTAAAGAAATGAAACGTGTTCTCCCAGTTCACAGCATGATGCACTTTTCAGGTCTGTGACAACGTGGCACCTTGAGACTCTAAGTGCAGCAAATATATTTTGCTAGTTTTGTAACAAGATACTGCATCTTCATTTTGCCACCTGCTGCCCATGTTACTCCGTGTGCATCCTAAATCAGGTATCCCTCGCTACAATTGCATGTTTTCTCTCTCCCCAAATGACCAGACACCTCTGGGCCCCCTGCAGGAAGCTAAACAGACTCATCAGGGGTGAGTACCACATTCTCCTCTGCAGCACAGTGATAAGAAGGGACTTACAGATTCCTCGATGGAATGTACCAGGGACTCGAAATGAGTTTTATTTGTCTGCCTTCAGGTCATTGGTGGTGATTGCTTGCTCTCTGTGGAGGTTCCAGCTGTCAGCACCGAGCTGCTGGGATGCAGCAGCCTGGCACCCAGAGCAGCACACAGAGGTGCTTGCAGCCCCTCCAGCTGTCACATCTCACCCTCATCGTGTCACCAAGGCTTAGCAGGACCTTATCTGGCAAGTCAGTCTTTCTCCCTGTGAGCAGAGAGGGTGGGTTGTGTGGCCTGGGTTGTCACTGCCACAGGAGGAGCGGGGGGGGGGGGGGGTCTGTGATCCCCCCACACAACAGCCCCAGTGCTGGGTCCTGCTGCTCACCTGGGGCAGAGCTGAGCTGCTGGGAACCAGACAGTGCTGAATCTGCCTGGCTGAGCACAACTCAGTGCTCAGAATGTGAATGTGTGAGTGATGTGCAGGGTCTGGGAGTGCTGCTGTCTCACTCATGCTCACACAAAAGCCTTCACTAGAATCAGAGTCATTAGAGCTGGAAAACTCCTATAGGATCGAGTCAAGCCACAGCCAGTACTGCCATGCTCACCACTAAAACATGTCCATAAATACCACATCTACACATTTTTAAATGCTTCAAGGGACAGTGGCTCCACCACTTCCCTGGACGGCCTGCTTCAATGCTTGACCACTCTTTCAGTGAAAAAAATATTTCCTAACATCTGACAGAAGCCTCCACTGGCAGAACTTGAGATAATTTCCTCTTGTCCCGTCACTTGTTATCTGATAGAAGAGTCTGACCCCAACCTGGCTACACCCTCCTGTCAGGGAGTGAGAAGGTCCCCCCTGAGCTTCCTTTTCTCCAGACTATGGCCCCCCCAGCCCCCTCAGCTCCTCCTTATCACATTTGTGCTCCAGACCCTTCCCCAGCCCCACTGTCCTTCTCTGGACACTCCAGCATTACAATTACTTTGTTGTAGTGAGGTACCCCAAACTGAACACAGAATTTGAGGTTTAGACACTACAGCCCCACCACACTGTGGCCTGTGAAGTGGCAGATAACCTGGGCAAAAAGCTGCACCAAAGCATCCACACATCTTTCAGGGTCTAAGGTGGGATCTCTGTGTGGCAGGTGGACTGGCTTCCTTGAAATGAGGTTTAGCACCTGTAGCACATCATTGCAGACAGCCCTTTGTGGGACTGCCCTGGGTCAGCACTCAGAGGATGGCCTTGGACCCAGATCACCACGGGCTATTGACTCATGAGCAAGTAAAATGAAATATCCAGCAACGAGCACAGACTGGAGACGGAGCTTGAGAAGCATCTATTGACCTGATTGATGTAGACTGGGCCATGCTGGACTCAGGAAATAAACTCAGGACTGAAGTTTTGCTGCTTTCCACAGCTGTCTGACACCATTGCTGCTGAACTGGCACCTCTGAGGCCAGTGAATGATGGGTGGAATTTTTGTCCCACCTGGATTTTGAACACTCAGCAGCTCCCAGGCACCAATGCCCTTCCTCGCAATCACATCCATCATGACTGGAATTGATGGATTAGCCAGGGACTGACTGGACATGAACTAATGAGCAGCACTGGGCTGAGGCAGACATGTGCTAAAAGGGCAGCATAATGTGAGCTTTCATTCCACAGGATGCATCTGCCCTGGAGCCCTTGTCCTGCCACAGCCTTGCAAACCCTCCAGCCTCTGGTCTGCTTGTGATGCAGAACCTTGCACAGCTTCTGACAGCAAGTGCAGGCAGTGTCCTTGCCCCAGTGTGGAGTTAAATGAAGATATCACCTTCTATATGGAGGTGTCCAAACTCACCCACTCTCCTTGGGGTGGGATCAGAGCATGCCATGAGCAGCAGTAAAATATCTCTGATGGTGACACCAGGACCACGGTGGGTGGAAACTGTGATAGATGGATCCTGTTCTGAAAAACAGTTTAAGATGAAGTGACAAGAAGGCAGCAGAGAAAGTTCCCAGGACCACAGGGGAAAATGAGGCTCAAAAGACACCCAAGAGCATCTCAAGCCCAAGAGCAGACCACCTCCAGCCTGTTGCTGTCTGTCTGGAAGAACAGGGTTCTCCTACAGCCTGAGGCAGCTGTTCCCTCAAGCCATGCTCTGGGACCAAGATCCCAGCTACCATTCCCAGATTTTTTCTAGCCCTGCCTCCTTCCTCCTCTGTGCTGCCTTGCTGTCCTCTCTTTGAGGTCTACCGGCATGGATCAACAACCTCCACGTGCTACAGCAGAAATCTCCCTTTTCAAAAATTTCTCTGAACTAGAATTACCTAGAAACCTCAGAAACACCCAGTTTTATCTGTGGAAGGCAAAATTTTCCTTCTCCACAAGATGCTTTACAGAGTATTTCCTTAACACCCTGAAGCCTGCAGCAACTGTTCCCCATTTGTAGCATCTTTTATTTCCCACACGACACGTGTGACCAAAACTCTGATGTAAATACTGTGGCACTGCATATCTTCATGAGTACACACTGACACATTTCCTTTTGAAGATAACTGGCAGCTTTCCTGGATGCAAAGAGCAGCTGGAAGTAGGGATGTAAGAGGCACATCAGATGAAACTGTGAGTAAATACCATAGAGATTGTGTAGTGTGGGTGTGAGCTTGGAGATTCCTAGAAAAGAGCAATAAAATAACAGCCCTTGGCTCTAAACATTACTTACTTATTCATCTAGACAAAGATTTAAATTGGTAGGGAACAGCTCGGGGCAAATAAGGATATAGCCAATATCAGTTTTGATGGTTGATTTGTCATAAAGGTCCGTTTCACACCCATCAAGTATTTAATTACCCACACAGCTTTAGGAATCCACCACAGGGTTTCTCTTCCCAGAGTTTCAAATGGGGAGAGGCACGTGATAGCACAGATCTTCTTCAGTGCAACATCCAGCAACAAAATAGTAATTGATGTTGTATAAAAAATAGATAATCTGTCTACTGCTTTCCACCCTTCTCAGGAGGGAATCTTCTAATTGGTTGATAATATTCCCCCCTTTAGTCTGTCCTCTGAGAGGATTATATAAATCAGGCATATAAAAGGTCAGGGGATTCCCAGGGGAGGATCCATAAAGAACAGAAAGTTTGTGTTGCAGCCATCCTACTGCCTCCCCCCAAGATTCACAGAGGAACCACAGAGGTCCAACTCCACCCCTCGCATGGCCAAGAATCTCCTGTCAAGCAGAAATGAATAAATGTCTTCCACTAATGAACATTTGCTTCTGTCTCAGCAGGAAAATCCCAGTGAGTGGCACCAGTGGCAGCCACTTCCGGTTCCCAGTGGGTTAATGACAGAACCCACAAGTCAGATCAATTTGTGGGTTTTGCCATCAAAAGTGAAATTTAAAAAAAAAAAAGAGCATCTATTTGCCTTCATTTGCCACACTGATGAAGTTGCTTCCAATACTTGCAATTATTCTCTTCTTGAGAAAGGAATTAATTAGCATCATAATATATCTTCAAAGCTCCAAGAAGAATAAAGGAATCCGGCACAAAGCAGGATTCCTGGCATGGAAATCAGCCCCTCATCTAAGCAGCAGGGGTGATTGTACAGGCATATTAGTGTGAAACAGGGGGATGTGCTTCTATTTGCTGCAGGAAAAATTTTGATGAATAAATCAAAATCTTTATCATGTCTGAATGCACTAAGAAGGCTTCTGGTGTTGGAGGAGGATCAGCAACTGCTGTGTGATAAGGGCTTGATTCAGCTCCGTGGAAAGCTACAGGAATGTTGTCCCAGAGTTCAGGGGGACAGAGATGAGGCAGAGAAAAACGTGCTTCAGAAAATGCTGCCTTCTCCCAAGGACTAATTCTGCAGCCTTCAGGCAAAACATGCACCTCCCTTCTGAGCCACCCAAGTAAAACTTGTTCTAAGTTGGGCAAAAAATATTTATAACCTCAGACCATTTCAGCTACTGGCACGACTGTTAAAATATGTTCTTTATGGCCTATTTATTGAGGCATTTCGATAACATATCTGGAGACAGTGTGTAGACACATTAAAAAAGGCATCCCTGTGTCAGACAGCACGGGCCACAGGAATGAAGGATGATGTAACAACAGATGAAGGCACTTCATCACAGATCTGCTGCTTGCAAAATTCAGAAGAGTAATAAGGTGGTGGGCAGCAAGACTCACAACCTGCCACACATCCAGCTGCCACAGTAGGAACAGGAGTTAATTGTAAATCAGGGTAGGAGATGACTCGGAGGTGGTGCTGAAGGACAAATAGCCATTGCTTCATGGGCCACTGACACCCAGGCAAGCCATGGCCGTGGTGGACTCTGTTACTCAAAAAATGATGGGCCAGATAATGCCAAGCATCAAACGTAATCCTTACAGTCCTACCTGACCTGAATGGAAAATTCTGAAATAAAGACATTGGAAAGAAAGAGTGATTTTTACGTATTCTTGAAAAATAGTGACTGGCACCTGTCAGTGCATCTCACATTCTTCCTTGAAGGTTTTCACTGACATTAAGCTGGAGTGTAAATAATTCTAATCTCACCCCTGTCAGAAGGGAGGGTGGGAACGGAGGAGGTGAGGTGAAATACAATTATGTTCTCCAGGGAGGATGAGCAGGCAGGTGCAAGCAGCTCCTGAGCAAGGCTGCGGCCAGAGCCATTCGAGATGGCTGCACTTGTTATCTTCAATCTGTTTACAGAGGAGTAATTGAAAGTAGAGATGTCTGTCAGGCCAAGTGTAACAGTTTATTCATGCTTTTCTGCCCTTTCAGTGTAGCTGAAACGATGGCAGGAGTGATAAAGGACGAGGATCCACGAGGTGTGAAACCTATCTGATCGGCACCGGGAGAGGCTGCGATGTGTGTCAAGTTCACCTCCGCAACGATGCTGTTTTTACAGCTTGTGACTCATTTGGGTTTGTGCAACTGCTACAGAGCTATTTCTGGCCACTGGGACGTGCATTTGACCAGAGCAGGGTTGAGGATAGATTTTGTGCAGGTCACCGTGTCTGTGTTTTAAAAAGAGAGCCCTGGGAGCTGAGCCCCAGAGCTGCTGGTGCAGGACATGCCCAGGAAAAGGGGATTTCTAACTCCATTTTCCTTCTTCATTTACTCCGTTTTACAGTTTCCCCTACTGTTTTCTTAGTGCTGTAACAGGAAAACTGTGTATTAGGCACTTTCAAACAAAATTTGGTGGTGAGTGAGACATGCAAGTTGCTTTTATTTCCCCTCTTTCAGACCAAGAGCTGTGCACTGGGCAGAGTTCCTGGAGTGTGCTGCAGATTCCCAGAGTGAGACCTGTGGCAAACATTCCTGCAAAAAATGTGTGCTGACACAACAAATTTGATACTGACACATGCAAAATTGTGTGAGAAGGATATTTTTGGGATGTGATTTTTTTTCCAAAATGCTGAAACTTTTCTGCTTGGATGATTCCTTGAAGCCAGTGAAGATAAAATCTCAAAAGGAGAGGGTAAGGAAGCAGGCTGTGCTTAAGTCCAGCTCAAGCAATAGCAAAGGTCTCTCTACATGCAGCTCTATCAACACTTCTCACTGCAGACAGGAAAAAAAAAAAATTCCTATTCCTATTGTGTTTCCCTCCACCCCATGTGCACCAATTGCTCACAGCATAACATACCCTGGAGAAGCAACAGACACAACCCAAAATACTCAGTGTTCTCCTGTTAGATGCTAATCAAGGACAAAAAATGTGGAGAAATTACTGGAAAAGCTGTTGTATGGACCTGGGAACAGGAGCATCACAGGGTGGTGACTTCACAGCCAAGCAGAAAAATAAAATCACCACCTGTCACTTAATGGGAAGTGCCAGCCATAAGGGAAGAAAGAACATTTGGGAAGAGGTGAGATGGGGAGGTTAAAACTACTGCTCTGGCTGCAGACTGCTAAATGCCAGGTGTTTGTTCAGTGCCATGATTACTGGGGAGCATCACTCAAAGGAAAAACCAGAAAGGAGCACTGAATACTGGAAGAAAAGGAAAATTAGAATATTGCACATCCTTATCAGATTCAGAAGAATAAAGTGAGGCACGTGAAACTTCAGTCTTCTTTGCAGTGTTTAACCCATGGCTAAGAGTGTTTCTAAGGTTATTTGTTACATAGAAGAAGAGTAAAAGCTGGGACAAAGGAAAAAAGAGAAGAGCTCACAGTGGTCCTGCCTGGGCCTAAAGAAATAAATCCAACAGCATTTTATGAGAAAAGCAGGTGAAGTTTAGGCTAAGCTCCAACTATGTCTTTGCTTTTGGGATGATCTTGTCGTATTTGATTCTGGGCTGCGTTTGGTAGAAAGCACCTTAAAAGTGAGAAAACACAATCCTGTGTCTCAGATCTTCCAAGTGAAGTTTGTTAGAATTCCTTGAATGATTCAGACATTCCCAGCATGCACACATGTAAAACAAAACCTGCCAGCCGTGTTACCCCCAAATCCCATTTACCTCTTTTCATGCTCTGCTGTCCTTGAGCTCCAGCTGGCACCAGCTGTGGCCACAGCGAGGGCAGGGAGCATCCCCCTGCCTCAGCTGCTCTGGAGGAAGGCTTGGGAGAAATCTCAGTAGGAAGCCTGCACAGCAAAGATTTTTTTCACCCCTTTTTGAAGGCACAATGTGACTGAAGAATTTAGATAAGGCTCCAAACGCCTCTGTCCCTTGGGCTGAGTACTTGCAGCCAGAGCCTGTTTTACAGACCAAGGCTGAAGATTCCCCCTGTCACAGATAGGAATTGGATTAGACTTCACACATAAAATTTCCCCCCTCTCTTTCCCACAACTAAGAAGCAGTTCCAGCCACAGGATTGCATTCTCTGCTGGCACAGATGATTGTCACTGCACTGGATTGTCCCACAGTCAGAGAAAGTGAAGAGAACCCCTGGAGTTTTAACCAATTTAAATAAAAACCAGCGTGAATGAATATGACTCCTTGTGTCCTAATAAACAAACAATATAAAACACTGCCAAACCTACCAGAGGCTTGAATCTAGGGCTGAGATTTGTGGCTAGCCAGAACCCAAACCCAGACCTGGCTTCCACCCAAGTGAGTCTGAATTTCACATCTAGTTTTTCTAGCGCTGTTGCTTATGCAAAGCCTGAAATAGTCAACATCTTCACAGTAAGTTTCGTTTCCTTCTTGCTCTGAGGGCCAGGGAATGGCAGAGCAGAGCACAGAGGGCTGTTTGTCTTTTGCAACCTGTCTTCATCTCCATAGATCAATCTGGCAAATTAAATTCAGGGCGTGAATGGCCCCGCCGCCCAACCGCTCCGGGATTGATTCGGCACTGTCTGTGCCCCTCAGAATATTTATGCCAAAGAGCATTAAAAATAAATAACTAAATGCTGCTTCTTCAATATGCTCTGACATTCAGCAGAAAGAGAAATGAAGGGGAGGTGGGGAGGGGAGGAGGAGAAGGGAAAGCAGTCAGTTCCCAGAATGAAAAGCACAGGCACGTGTGTCAAACAATTTTGTCTGGACCAGGTGGCAGGAGGATGCTGCAGTGGGGAAAATACTCAGCTTTCCTCCCTAGCAGGCAGATCTGCATAATTGCAGTTGGAGAGGGCAGTGTTGGTCCCCTACATGCTTTGCTGAGCCAAAATTCCCTCGGAGGTTCAATCATTTAGAATGGCAGAAATGAAGAGAAGAAAATCAGGTTCAAAGTTACCTGCTGGAGGGTGTTTTGGTAGAGAGGAGTCGATCAGTAGGGAAATAAGTATAAATAAATCACACGCCCAAATTTTTTCTCAAGGTCTGGATGCAAATCTCCCATTGCATGGATTACATGGATATTCTGAGCAGGCAGATCCCCAGCTGACTGTAACAAGGCTGCTCTCCACAGTGATTTTGAAGTTTAGACCTGCAGTAGCTACACGTGGACTCCCAAGAGCTGGAATCTGCACGAAACCCAGAGCTGGTGGGCAAAGACCTGTGTTAGCACCCAGAAACCAAACCTACTACTCACAAAACAGACATGAAGTAAATCTTTGCAGCATTTGCTCTAAGGTTGTAGCTCTGAGCCAATATTCACCAGGATATCCAGCAGAACAGGGAAATACTGCTGTATTTCTCATTAACTCACCCACAGCTCATCAGCTGATTTTACCAGGGAAAGGAAACATCAAAGCAGCTCCTTGCCCAGCCCAGGCAAAGGCTGAACAGATCCACTCATAAGCTTGGTGGCACTGTTATCTGTGTTTTCCCTCCTGCCCTCCATTTGCTGTCTGAAATATTCCAATTCACTCCAATCCTTCAACCACTTCCCCTTTGTTCACCTCTCTTTTGTGTTTCCTTTTCCAGCAAATGAGGTCCCTGGAAGGAACAAAGGCATTTAAGGATAATGTTGCTATCCTATGGGAAAATGGTTTTCAAATTTATCATCATAAATAGGACTAGGAAATTTTTTACAGATTTTTTTTTCTTCTTTTTTTTTTTTTTCCCATCCAAAACATTTCACAAGTTTTGGCTGATTAACGTGAAATTACTTTGTCAGAAAAATGGGGAGTAGTGGTGGGGAACAAAAATGTTTGGGTTTAGCATTTAGAGAATAAAACACTGGCTTTCAGCTGCACTTACGTTTGGGGTTTTTTTGTTATTTTTTTTTCTTCAGTTTTATGTAGCAGATCTTTTAAAGCCCCTGAAATTAAGAATAAATCAATTTTGGTTAAAAAAATCTCTTTTTTCATCTGACTTCCATTTTTCTTAAATAATGCAAAAATTATTTCCAGTTGAAAGGAGTTCTTCCTATTCTCATAACAGTTATATATCATTAATGCCTTGTAAGAGCTACATTTAGCCAATGAGCTAATACAAATAAACCATGTGATTGGCAAAGACAACTCTAATTAGAAGGACTTCCAACAAATTGACCACAGATGAGATAAAGGGCAGGATAAGTAAAAGTGCTATATAAATTACTTGCCATGAATTATCTACCAGCTCAAGACAACTGACAGTAATAGACCTGGGCAGCACATTGTGTCACCTTTCATTTCAGATCCCGATTTTTCCTGTGAAATCAGGAGCAAAAATCCTGCTCTGCTCACTAGGGGAGTGCACAAGACATGAATTATAGCAGGGTATTTTTTGTGTCAGAGATGGCTCTTTGTGTCTCCACGTGCAATTGCACTCCCCTTGCCTTGAACTGGGAATTCTGAAGTCTAGAGGATTTTGGTGTGATCCCTAATGGAGCCAGATTCAGGTTCTGAGCAGGAGCAAGCATTTCATCAGGGATGGGGGTAAGAGAGATAAAATCATAATCCCCATATGTGTCCATTCAAGGAGACAAAGGCCTGTCAGACTGCTCTCCACTGAAAGCACGGCTGGTGTGCAGGAAAAGGCAGGAAAAGATTCCTAAGCTTGGTTTTCAAGTAGCCAAGAACATTTACTGCACTGGACAGGGTGTGTACAGCATTTTAAACAGAACCTTGTAACATCTCTCTGCAGGGATTGATTTAGATGGCATGATAAATCATTTCAAATAAAGGTATGGGATGATATCCAGAGACTTCAGGCTTCAATCTAATTAGGAGTCTGGGAGCAGCACAGAGCTGCTGGCTGAGCAGGGCTTTGTGCACAGATCCACAGCTCCACGGCCAGCACCTCCATTTAGGGCACATCCAGACCTCCCACCCCACATGTCTGTGATGCTGCATTGAGGTTCCCAGCAGAATTAGTGCTCGTGGTGGTCTCAGTGGGGAGGAACGAATGGGATAAGTGCCCTACCTACCCTTAAATCAGTGTGCAGGGAACAAAAATCACCTTGTAATACAGTCCCAGCACCAGGAAGCTTGTATTTCTTCTGGTGACACGTCAAGGCCCATGACATCATGCCTCGGTGTCATGGCCCCACATCATTTCATCATGAGGTAATCAGGTCAGCACCAGAGTAAGGAGCCTCTAAATCAAGTGCAGAGAGCCAGAGGCTGTTTCTGATCCAAGGGCAGCCACGGGGAGAAGGTGCCATTCACAGCCTCAGAACTCTCTGTCCCGCAGCTGCAGAGCTCAGGAAGGAGAGGGGAGGAATAAAAAACCCCATCACCCAGGTGTTTGTAGTTTGTCCTTGCTTGGAGGCAGCCAGATGCTTTAGCATTTCAGAAAATAGGTGGAGGAAGGGGAAGGGAAAGAAATACCCTTTGCTTTTCACAAGGAGACAGAAAGAAATGACAGAGTCCATTAGATGTTAATAAATTATCCTGCAATATGCTGGGCAGGCAAGGCCAGCTCCTTAGCTCCAGAGCTGGCAGAGCTAGGCAGAGATGCCAATTTATCCATGTCTGCAGTGTTTTGCAATAACAAGTCAGACTTTGCGATACTTTCCTCTCCTGCACCAAATGCTTCCTCAGGGCCCATCACCAGCAGCACCGTGATTTAAGACTGGGGTGAGTGTGTGACCTGCAGGGCCAGTTAAAGCACTAAAATAAATTGCCAGAGGAGAGCATGGAACCATCATCACCCGCAATTTCTAACAGCAGGTTCGACATCCTGCCTGCAGCCAGAGGGATGGAGCAAAAAACCCTAGCAAAGTCATTTCCAATGTAGTTTTTATAATTTCATAGGTTACAGAAGCAGCTTTGAGAGGTCTGAGCCTTATTCCCCATTTGCTGCTGCATGGCCAGAAAAAAAAAAAAAAAACAACCTAAATACTATAAAATCGACTGGACTTATTTTTTCTTAGTCTTGGTTTATTAAATGGTCTTCAAATCCAATTTTAGAGGTTCTTCCTTTATCAGGAGAGATGTTGCCAATTGCAAAGGTTGTATCAGCCCCACAGATTACTGCCTGATCTGAAGCAAATAACCTGGCAAAGGTTTCAGTGCATTCTCTGCTCCATAGACCTGCAGAAGTAGCTCAGTCCCAAACTGCTGTCTGAGGACAGACAAATTCTTTCAAATCCATCAGATACAGAGCTAAATCCTGAAAAGGGCTCTTGCTGCTTCACACAAAGTTTGATGGAGTTGAGAGCCTAGGTAACAACCTGAACTGATAAATTAAAAATAGTTTTACTTGTTATCAGAACATCCCTCCAGGCTTCAGGGCCAGAAGGGGTTATCTTTTAATCATCTCAGAACTTTAAACCTCAGCACCTGAGTTTTGCAAGGTGGAAGTCTGAGATTCAAAGGTCTGAGTTTGGTAGAATTGAAACAGTGCCAGAGCAGAGTCCAAAAGGTGAGGTACAAAGTATTTATTGCCCTGGAGGATGCTAAGGACCCCCACCTTGGCTCTCAAACAGTTCACCCTGTCTCTGGGTGCACTCAGAGCCTCCCAGGACTGAGTTGCAAGTTCATCTGTTACACCATTTACCCAAATGAAGATAATGACAAGTAAAATCAATTTTCATATGGTTTCTAAGCTGAGATTTGCTTCCAGAGGTTAAAGACGCAAGGCAATACCCTTCAGTGAGGCTAAACAATTTATAGCAGCTGAGGATCAATCCTTCAAAGCTTAACTGCTAAGAGCAGGGAGAAATTAATTTCTGAATCCAGTGCATGTTCAGCCAAGCTTAAAATAAATGGGGATTATTATTCTTTTTCAGGTGAAAAGGAGATTATAAAAATAAATATACATTGTAAGTTTAAAAGCAAGACTCCAGGGAGACAGCTGGATTCAGAGAGAAATTAATCAGAAAGCAACTTCTGAAAGCATTGAATATTCTTCGCCATTTCCCAATCGATTCTTAACTCAGAGAGCAAGAAAACAGCCGACACTTCTAATAGCTGCTTTTGGAAGTGCAGTCTGCCCAGCAGTGTGATTTGTGGGGCTTGCACGAGTTCCTGGCAGCCACTGCAGATGAATCAGTGGTTTCTTTTTTAAACATCATCTGTGATAATAGTCTGGCAGCGAGGAGAAGCGTTGCTTTCCTGAAATCCAGTTTTGCAGGATGCTATTGTCTTTGGTAAAGCAGACATTAAGATTCAAAATCTGAGAAGGCCCTATTGTAGAGAATATGAGCTAAATATATCCTCTCTGCAGATTGATTCCTCCCTTGCCAACATTTAACAGTTTTTTTCTTTTTATTTTCTGTTCCTTCCTTTTTTTTTCTTTTTTTTTTTCTTTTTTTTTTTTTAATCTGAGATCAGTGCTGCATTCTCAAGGACTTGGCCAAATTAATAATACCCACTCGTTATTTCAGGTTCCTGCAGTTTTAACTCTGCCTTCTCAGAGTAAATGCAGAGAGGCTTCATTAGCACAGGCTGTCTGGTAAGCAGAACAACTGCCTCCCTCACTTCAGCTCAATCAGGGAATTTTCAATCCAAACCCAGCTTTCTTCCCCACCTAAAATGGGTAATCTGGACTTTGCTGTTAAGAATTGCATCACTCCAGGAATATAAATAAATAAATAAATACTTCTGTGAGATCACTGCTTACCAGCAATCTTTCTATCAGCCAGTCTTCCTTGCACAGCCTTCTCATTATTTAAAAGCTTCACAGTTTGGACCATTGAGGCAAATGACAGTGTAGCACCCAAAATATTACCCTGGGAATAACTTGTGAAAGCTCTCACTAATCTCTTAGGCAGGGGCTCAGAGCAGCCCAAGCAATCAAGCCTCAGTGATTCCTCAACAACTAATGAAATCTGGCAGGGCAAAAAAAAAGATAAATGGGGGGAAAAAAAGAGAAACCAAAACAAACCCCTGGCCAGTGTGCAGGGAAGTTTTTTGAGGTCCCCACATTAGGGGACAAAAGCCTCTCACGCTCAGCTCAGCTTGACACTATTGAGAGCCAAACATTTGCTGCAGATTTCCCTCAGCGTGAGCCCCTGTCCCTGGCATGTGCTTTGTCCCCTCAGAGCAGCAAATAACAAAACAACCCAGCACTGGAGTCACTGCAGTGCTTGAAGACCCAGCCATTGACTGCAGGATTTACCTTCCACCTCTGCACAAACACCAGCCAAGGCCTGCACAAACAAATCAACTGCAGAATGGGGAAAAAAATCCCTGGCAAAACACTAAACACAGCTTTCTTTTCACCTCTTTCAGAGCTCAGCCAATGGATGTTTCCCTAGGGTAGAGTAAGGAGGGTTGAATTAGTGCTCTATAAACAGGTGGAGCACACATCCAAACCTGTACTTTCTCAGGTTAAGGATAAAAGTCACACCACATATCATAGTACATATCCCCAGTATTGCTCAGGAACAACCAAACATGTGCATTAAAACATCTATTTACTTGCTTTACCTTTTTAAATGCTTCACTGTTTGACACTTTCTGCATGGCTTGCTACAAGGATTCAGTAATGTTTTGTCTTTGTGCTTTCTTTAGTTTACTATTAAAAAATAACAGGGAAGATCTGTTTCAATTCATCATTTGGCCCAGTGTATTTAGAAATTCAAGAGGCTTCTAATACTTTCCTCAAAGAAAAAGGAATCTGACCCACTTTTGAGTCTCAAAAATGTTACAATGCTCCTTCCCAGTTCTCATCACAATGAAGTTATGGTAGGCGCTGCCTCCCTGGCCCTCATCAATCCTTTGAGAGGTCAAAGGATATCTTCCCATGCATTACGCCTACCTTTAAAACTGAAAATAGAAACTTCCTCCCACTGGTGTTTGGTCAGTGCTTTACAGTTGGGGATAAAAGCCTTTGGCAAGTTGAACCCAGCTCAGTCCACCTTGGATTAGCCACAACCATCAAGAAGGAAATTTTGGCTTCTCAATACTGCTTTTCTGGCCTTCCTTTACTTGGAGGGAGTATTTAGGAGCTGATTGACAAAAAAAGAAGAGGAATAAAAAGAATAACAAATCCATAGCCTGTCTAGCAGGGAGAATGGAAGACTGCAACAATTTTACAAGACTGATAAATTGAAACGAACACAAACTCCACAGCCATGACCTTTTAAAGTGTCACTTTTACTGAGAGCATTGGCATGGAACGGTGCTTTTGATTTGTGCTGAGAGCAGAAACATTCAGAAAATCCAATCTGCACTTTGACATCAGCTGAGGAAGACCAGCCTTTGCCAGTTAATTTAGAAAAGCCCAGGATGGTTTGTGCTGTAAGGTAGGACTGAACATCTGCCTTCCTTCCCCTTGATTGCCCACTGAATCCACAAGATCTTTTTAGGGGCTATATAACATGGCTGTGACTTTCCCAACCACCCCCCAGCCTAAAGCTGAATTCTCCACTTGGGGAGGTGTGTAGGGGCTGTATGGGGGTCATTGCCAGCCCTACTGCATTCTGCCAAAGTGCTCCCAGAAATATCTGGCAGCCTCTCCAGCAGAAAGAGGCACTGCTGTCTTTTCTTTCCATCACCTGCCTGACTACCCTAAGACAAGGAGAGCCACCAGGCCAGGAAATGTCCAACCAGCCAGCAAAGCTTCTCTCTGCTGGACACTGCAGGTCATTTGTGATGTTTGGAAAAGGTTTTGTGGTGCCTAAAGTCTGAGATGAGATCACTTCCCTCCAAAAGACACCATCCTCCAAGACAGGCAGGGTTTGAATAAACATGGATGTATGTTCTTGCCCAAGCCTGAACTTGCACAGTTATGTTACATCCACAATGGAAAATCAGCCTCTCACAGCTCTGCCTTTCAAAGAGATGAAGGGAGTACTACCAGAGATGAAAACATGAATATAGACAAGTACCAGAAGCTTTAGGGGGGAGGTAAAGTGAGCCACAGACTCCTTGAGGAGCCTGTGTCATACCTTGTCCTGCTAAAAAGCAAAACCTTTTCTGCATTAGGTTTTACAAGGATTTGGGATGTGAGCAGGCAATCCAAGGGAAGCTCCATCACAAGGCACAAATTCACGTCCAATAGCTCATTTACTCCTATACTTTTTCCCAGCTGCTAACCAAAGATGGCACTCTGGTTAGTGAACATTTAAACTATTAGTTTATTCCAACCCAGTGTGTCTGGTTTCAGCTGAGAACAGTTTGTGTCATGCCCTTGTATGAGCCCAGAAACTGTAAACATAAAATAAAAGCTGGTGTTTCTAACCACGCTGACAATCAACATGCCTCTGAAAAACACAATGAGCATATCTGCAGCCTGACTTTATAAGAGCCTTTGCTTATTTGGAAAAGCTTTTCTAGGGAAAAAAAAAAAAAAAAAAAAAAAAAAAAAAAAAGCTCTTCTAGCAGCTCCATACCTTTGGAAGTTAAAGCATGATTCCTTTTGCCAGTGAAGAAATAGAAAACTGAAGACTGTGTGTCCCCAAGCAGATTGAGTAACGAGGTTGCTTTCTATTAATGCAGAGTAGGAGAGAGGGCAGGAGGGAAGAAACACTGGCAAAGGAAAAGGGCTGTTGAGATAACAGACAAATCCCTGCAACAGCACAGGAGACTTAAGTGGCCACAAGCTGGACAGGACACATAAGGCTCCAACATTCCTCATTATTAAAATACGTGGTTCTGGAAGGGCCATTTCCTTGGGCCACACAGGACCTTTGGGCTCTCAATTCCCAAGTAATATGTTAAAACATCATTTTCAGAGAATTAAGTTTGGATGAGTTTGGCTCCACGGGCATACCAACCAGCTGGGAAGGGTAGAGGGAGCTTTTGCAAAAAGCCCATTGCATTGGGGATTATTTTAGCAAGAACATGGAAAAGAATTCCTTGCCCTCTTCCCTTACAGCCAACTCTGTTTTGGTCAGCACAAATCTTCCCCTCTCATCTACATTAAGATTTTGCAAGGATGCTAAACAATCAATTGATTTCTCAGAGGACTTCTTACATTTATCAGCCTGGAAGACTAAGATTAATTCAACTCCAAATTAAAGCAAAGGCACTGGCAATGCCTGGAGAGCCCTACAAATGCATCTTTCACAACCCTTTTTCAGCTCTATCTGGAAGTGATGAAGCTGCACATTATTTTAAAATGTTTGGAAAATTGTGGGGCTCTTTTTCAATTACCAGACATTTGTCTTTTTCACAGAGATTTCCTCTGCCCTATTTCAGATTGCCTAAAAAATGGAATGAAAGCCTGCCATGATTCAAGACCTCATCCTGCAAATCCTGCCATGGTGTCCAGGTGACTTTGCCCACAGCTGTACAAGTAATACATTTCTAAATTAAAAGGCAGGTGTGATACAAGTTTTTATCCCTTTTTTTCTTTTGCTGCTCCTGAACTATGAATAAAGAGAAATTCCTGAGCACAAGTAGATAATACATGAATAATTCATCGCCCCGTGTTCTCTTCCAGATGTAGAGACCCATGTGCAGATTCCTGTGCCTTTGAGTCTCCTGGGGGGCTTGGATACAATTGAGAAACAGGTTTCTCTTATGCTAAATCTTATTTCATCTCTCAGACCTATGCTAGCAGCTCTCTCAGGCTCAGAATTCTCTCCCTGATGAATTCCCTCACCTCCTCCTCTTTGTTTGCTCTTCCTTTCATTTGCTTTGTCCGAGTTGCTTACACACAATCACACCCTGCCTCTCAACTCCTGCAAAAAGGAATAAAACATTGAGAAATGTTTTACATCCACCCCCAGAAATAGCTCTCCCTTCTCCCAGATGTGTGTTGCCTCAGGTTTAACCGTGTGGATGCACATCTGATTGCACAGAGGAGAGTTATCACACTCAGACAGGTCAGAAAAAGCCCAGAGTCCTTCAGTGGCCAATTTGCTTTTTCGTTTTACAAGAGGAGCTTGGTTTGCATTAAAGGAATGGAAGAACAACACTGATAAAGTATGCCTTCAGTTTTTAAGCTGCCTCATGTAATGGAGAATATTAATCAAAGCACAAAAAAAATCATATTCTTCCCTAGTCACAAATGTCATTAGAATAACTTTCCAGCTTGAGAGTTCTTTCCAAGTCATATCTTGAGTGGCAGTTACTAAATTAGGCTGAAAGTCATCCATCTATTCTATTTTCTCCACAGAAAACACATTATTTTAAATTTATCTCATAATGATTTTTTTTTAAATCTCTTTTTAATAATGCTAGGGAACAGAAAGGGAGGAAGAGCTTTTTTTAGTCTTGATTTTGTTTTTATCCAACAGTATTCAGATTTGAGTCCTTTTTCACAGTGCATAGATCTGGATATTCTAGAGGTCTGCTTTTTTCAATGAGAAATTCAATTTTTCTATTAAAAAAATTTACAAGTGTTTCAACCAGCTCAAGGAAGAAAACATGTACTGAAAAACTGAGTATTAGACCCAGCCACTGCTCACTGCCATCACTGACAAGGGGTCACCTAAAAATGTCCCTTTGCCACAGGGGCCACATGACTAAGAAAGTTTCACAACAGTGATGAGAGCTCCACAAAAAGGAGAAAAATACAACACAAAGCAGAGTTCTTAGCTGAACCCTTCTCCAGCATTTGCTTCCAGCTTTTCCTATGCTTCTTGACTGAGAAAGTGATAATTGTCCTGGGTCATAGCATCATGAAAACAGGTAAACTAGAGGGGGCACCTCACTGCTTGCTCTTCCATAAGCTTCATCCTTATTTCTGAAGGACTTGCCTAAAAACACCCTCACGCAGCCATCTAAGAGAAACTACAGGACTGTAGAGACAGAAAACAGAACAACTGGCCATGCACAAGGGCTGCCAGCTGAGGGAAGAGAAATTGAGAGCAGATACAGAACAGCATTGCTCCTCATACTCATTTATAGCCATCTTTAGACAGAACAAGGAAAGCCAGCATGCAGGCAGAGTCCATTCCATGTTTGCTTTTCCCAGGGATTGGGTCTTGATCAGTGCTCACACCACCACCAAATATTTGGAGGGTTTTAGTACCCCCCTAACTCCATGTGGAGGGCTTGTGAGGTCATCAGCTTTCATACATGAAAAAAATCCAAATTCAGCATAAGGGAATTTTACAATTGAGTTCAGCTGGGTGCATGCCAGTTCAGGGAAGGGAGATGGATCTTGTTTTAAGATGTGTTTATTTGCAATCCTCACACTTACACACAGACATTTGACTATTAATGTGAGTATCATAAACAGGGCTCTGTGCATGCCTGTTTCTCTGGGAAGAAGCTAAGTGGAAAGGAAATGACAAAACATTTTCTAGAGTCCCTACCATGCTTATAAAATGACTATTCCAAGTGTGAAATAATGCTGGATACCACAAATAAAAGTCGTGGGTGTCACCAGAATGTGTCTAAGTGTTAATTTCTACATAACATTAACACCAACAGATTTCCTTTAGTTAGACTTGAGTCAGACCCGCTGGGCACCTCCACTGACCAGAGCCACTCTTGGTTCTCAGCCTGGCTGTCCACGAGCAAGGGCAGCAGTTAACACTTGGCACCTGGTTATTAGTGTTTATTGGTGGAAGCAGTTTGTGTTGTGTAAGTCAGCCCTGCTGAGTGCACGGGAACATTGAGGTGTATTTCACCACTGGCTGGATAAAGATTTTCCTGCTGTTTATCGAGCTGGAGAGCTTGGCACAGTGGTTGCGTGGGGTGACCCTCAGGAGCTGGAGGTGGTCCCGTAACTCATTTAGCACATTACAAGTTTTAGAGGGTTGGAGGAGAATTGTTAGTTGAGGAAATCAGCAGGACATCAACAAGTACTCAGGGTCTGACCTCCCTGTGCACCTCTGAAACCCTCAGGAGAGCCCCCAGATGCAATTTAAGGCACTCAATTACTGCAGACACTCCTGGGTGATTCTATGAGAACCAAGGAAAGATATATTTCCCTTTCCTCCATGGACTAGAAAGGAAACAAATGTTTGATCAGCTGAATCAGAAGAGAACAATAACATGAAGCATTTTCCAAGGGTCCCCTTTAAAACTCCTTATGTCTTGCAATAAATAAATACCATCTTATGCCTTGCAGGTTTTATAACTTACCACTACACTTTGATAATCAAATTATCAAACATTTGACATGGCATTTAAAGCAAGAGAATTAGAACACAGAGTGGCAGGCAGGAGGGAAAGGAAAACATTGGAGCCAGCTACCACGTCAACAGAATGACACCCTAGAGGAAGAACCTGAGATATCCATCTATTTTTCATCATCAGACTAGTGATACATCATTTGGCAATTAACTGAGAGGTAAAAACATTAAGTATTGATTCCAATTAGCTCTGAGGTGTAATTAATTGTTTTCTTTCCTTAAGATCTCCAACGTAAGGCTGTGCCATGAAAAAAACACAACAGCTGGTAAGAGCAGAGAGACTTTGGACATTAAAGGAGAATCTAATGCATTTAGTCTGGTTGGGAAATTGTCCCTCCTTGTTATTTAATTATGTGCAAAACAAATTTGCATTGTACTTGATTTTTGGCAGTATTAAATCTGTGCTCTCAGGTAAGAGACAAACAATTCCGAAAGATTTCTGATGAGCCTATTGACACAGAGACTAAAACTGTATTTTTATAATTGCACACCCAGAAGGTTTGCCCAGTGTTTGGGGTATTGCTCCAGGACTGAGGACCAAAGAGCACTTTGCTATCCAGAGCCATTTATTCCTTTACTCGCCTTCACTGCTTCATTCTTCAATTTAAGGCCAAGAAACATATGGGTGGTGACTAAAGTAATGTCTTTTCCTGAAGGTGTGCCAGGGCAGGTGTGTAATTCAAGCTACAAATGGGAACCTTGTGCATTGCAATTTGAGAAGTCTTTGGCCAAGCCACAGGTGCAGTAAATCCCCAGAACTTCTCTGACTCCTGCCCCATAGAAGTATCCTGCATCCATTTTCTGCTCACCATAACTACACAAAATTACCAAGCAAGCCCTGGCAATAGTTGAATAATTATGTAATTAGCTATGATTTAGACAGCTGGATTTTGCACATGGAAGGATGCTTAATGAGAGACTATGCTGGAGCAAAGGGGGCTGATCTGAATTTCAGCCTTCTTCAGGCTATTCCACAAGGTAAATCCCACCTGCACAGCAGCATTCACATGGACTTGCTCTTTGGAGACAGCAGGGGAGTAAAGCAGGTGAAGAAATCCAACAGAAATTTCCACATTAGTGGCTCAAGTGCTCGGCTGCTCTGTCTCCTGGTTGCAGTTTTCCCAAGACCATTGTTCTCATCATAAACAGTTGACTCAAAAGATTTCAAATAAAGCAATCCCTCCCCATCCCCTGCTGCTCCCTTCCCAATACACAGAGATGCTTAAAACAAACCAGATGTGCCACATAAGGCTGTTTTGTGATAAAACCCTCAGAAGGCTCTTGCTCTCCCAGCCTGTCCTCAAGTATCAGAAGTGGCCAGTTCATTTCCGTAAGTTATTATGCAAAATAGCCTGACAAGCCTGAGTGCTGAGGAGATGATTTCCCTTCTCTAATGTGACTTTCACACTCTCCTGATGATATACAACTTTAATAAAAAGAAAGTTCAGCCGAGTTGGGCATGTGGTGCACGACTCAGTCCCATTCCCCCCTCAGGCACTAATTTAAAACACATCCCAGGATACTGAGAGGAGCCCAGCGTGCTGGGAGCCTGGTGAGAATGCACACGAGTTCAGGGCTGGAAGGCCATAAACTGGCAATGTCATTTTGCATAAGTATTCCCAGGTGGTCTTCAGTTCCAGAACAAAGGTAGGACACATCTGACACAGTTGATAAAAAGACATGAGGTAGTACTAATTGCTTCTGTAGCAGCACTTTTTATCCCTTCAACTTTTAGATAAGAATTTTTCCTGCTGCATTTTGGAACTGGGGGATCCCAAGTGGCCTGATAGGTCACCAACACAGCTCAGAGCCAGACACTCTGATAACTCAAGGTGTTATCAGGCAGTCCCAGATTCAAAACACCACTGCCAGCCCACCACAAGCTCACCTGGGGCTTGACCAACCTTCAGCAGAAGGTAAAATTACCTTCTGGCTTTTCACAGCCCTTTCCAAAGCCCTGGGAAGCACAAATGGCACCTTGTAACTACACCCTAACTACTCCCACCAGCCCAAGTACCCCAGGTGCATGAGGAGATGGGTACAAGGTAGGAAAGAAGGTGATAAAAAAGGAGAGGAAAAGGGGAGAAGGAACAAAAATAAATCCATTATCTGTCTGTAATTGCTTGAATTATCTGAACTTCCCTTTGCTGAATACTACTATTCCCTGTAGTCCTCCCCTTCATCATCCAACCTTAATATTGCTAAATCCTTCATGCATGTGTCTGCTCAGGTTTAAAGGCCTTCAGGACACATAAAGACCTTCAGGACAAAGCACAAGCCAGGCTCGGTGAGAGGTTTCTCATTCCCCCACCTCTAGAACCAGCCATGCAGAAGGCTCCCATTTGTCAGAGTGATTCAAATCCCTCATCAAAATTCAGCCAAATGGTGTTTGCAAAGTGATGACCCTCCTCTGGGTCATTATTATGTAAGGAAATAAATTGGAAAGAGAGAACGGAGAGACCCAGGTGGATGGTCACACAATGAGAAGACTGCAGTGATCCCAGTGCTGCCACGTGCTGCGTGTTCATCCTCAATGCTGCAAGGGACCGTATTCTCCCTTTTCCAAAAAACACAACCCCCTTTAATAGAAGAACAGCTTATGAGCTTCCCCACTGAGAGAAAAGAAGGAAATTGTTTCATTAGAGCGAGGCTGATTTTCACTCTAGCTCCAGTAACCCTGGGAATTGATAATTTCTGTATCAGCAAACATGGGTTATCCTGAAGAAATTATGCTGAGGAAAGGGCACTATCTCAAATTTAACTTTGGATTTCTGTTGGGATTTTTCCAGTGCTGCAGTTCTGGCACCGTGAACAGCATCCCATTGCACTGGGCATTGTATAAATGCAAGTGGAAATGAGGATCCTTGTCCCCAGATCCAGCTGAGTGATATCAAGTGGACACAATTGATGGGGAGAAAGAAAGGGTGAAATCAGCACAGGCTGCCAGCAGGGCACAGTGATGAGGATGCTCCCTGCTTCTCAGGTAATAGAAAGCATGTCTGTTTTAATACATAATCTCTTTAATGAATCACATTGGGTGAAGCCACAGATGCTCCATCTGAAGGGTACAGGGGGTTAAGATCACAAAGAAATCTCATGCTGTTCTTAGTGACAGCATTTGTCTTTGCTTCACATCACATTGGACTGAGCAACAAAATTGGCAACTAAAATATAATTTCCAAGAAACAATTATTTCTTTGTTGGTTTGTGCTTGGGGGGTGGAGGATGGGGTTGTTTCCCCAATTTAAAACACATTATTTCTTTTGAAAGTAAGAGTCTGGGGAGAAAAATAAATAAATAAACATCAAGTTCAGCTCCAGTTGACTTCCATCTCCAAAAAATGGGATTTGTTTTCATTTGTTTTCCCTACTCCCTTTTGAAGGGGCAGTTTGACATTTGTAAGAGGAAGTCTTTGGATATGTGAATGGTATTACTTGCTTTCTCCAAATCTGAGATCTCCCAGTTGTGAGGAATGGCAGTAGGTGCTGTGAAAACACAGAACACAAAACGGGCAGCCCAGGGGTTGTAGCAGAGTCTGGAAAGAAGAGGGCAGAGGAAAACCAGACAAAGGGAGAAAGAAAAGATTTGGGGTTTCAGGCACCTTGGGCTCGTATGACCACTCACCAGCAGCTGCCCAGCTCAAAATGTCATGATTCCCAGTTTATCAGTACTGACATTACCTTTGGTATTCCAGAGAGCCAGGCAGCTAAATAAGGATGAAATATTCACAAGGGGAGAGAAAAGAGTGATGAGCCAAGTGATGTTAACTGTTCAATATGTGGCACAGAGGGTACAAGAGTGACCCAGCTGGGCAAGGGGCCTGTGTTTCATACCTTGGGATTTGCTCCCCCACAAAGATGAAGACATGAGAAAATGGGCTGACAGCAAAGCCCCCCTTATCACTCTCTTTTCACTCCTCTCCTTCCCCTGCTCCCCCTGCCATCCTGAGGCTATCTGGGGACATTCATATCCAAAAATACACGGGCACATGAAATAAAAAAATAACAAATCCCGAGGATCCAATATCATTCATCAAAGAGACAGCCCTTGCTCTTTCTGATGACAATGGTGCTAATCTTATCCCCTGGCTGCTGCCCAGAAGTGACATAATGCTTAAAAATGTGTGTTTGTTTTAGAAGCTATTTACCACAGGAGGGGAGGGGGGGAGAGACGTGAAGGCAGGAAAGGAGCTGGATTTGTGGTCATCCCAGACCGGATCCTCGATCTATCACAGTCCATTTGCACAGCTCTGTGTCACTTTCAGACCCATCAATACAGGGGGGAGCAAAAGAATCCTGGTGCAAAGGACTTTGAGCTCTTTTTGATCCCTTTGGAGCTGAATATGCATGAGCAGGAGAGTGACACACAGGGGAAAGAAAGCACCAGCTGATCACAGTTCTCTCTTCAATACCCAGGCTGAGGTGACCCCATTTAGCAGCAGAGATCTTTCAGGCATCTTTTGTTTCAAGACTGATTTTATTTCTTTAGTGTGAACTCTGGAGTGATTTAAAAGCAACAGGACCTGCTCTTTCAGCATCACTCTGATAAAAATAAGTGGTTAACAGAAGAGACATCGATCTGCATGAGCTTTGGTCTATATTAAGAACACTCCCATCAGAAACCCCAACTGCAGACATGCTGCAAAGCAAAGCCAGATTCCTAATAGGAAAATTACTTCAGCATCTTACCAGGTTAAACCATGCCACTATAAAGCCTTCCTCCTGCCAAATATAGGCCCCTCATCCAGATCTGTTGGAGGCAGTGTAGTCAAACCAGTTGTTAAAATCACAGCCAACTCCCCAAACGCTTGTCAAATGCTCATTTCAGAGCACCCAGGTCCCTCCTGGCCCAAATTTGGGGCTTTCCAAAATGCTCATCTTGGAGAGAATGAGAAAACTCGGTCCCTTTAGAAACAGATCCGAATTTTATATATATTTATACACACCCAAACATACATGTATACATATATATATAGTGCTACTATGAGACAGAGCACCATGGGTAGTCCGTAGTTTCAGGGGCCATTGAACAAGAAATGAGGTTTGCACTATTTATCCTGAAATAGATATCTAGGAGCTGAGAAACCAAGTGGAACATTTTAAAATCATGGTTCTAAATACACATTTCATGCAGATTTTACTAATCCACTCTTTCCTAATTAGTAACATGTGAAAACAGAGGAGGCTATTTTGAACTTTCACAGTATAGTAGATTAATCACCACTGCATAGTGATTTAAACTCCCAATACATTTGCAAACAATAAATACTCAGAAAGCACAAAGTGACAGCCTGATTAGATCTAAAGTAAATATATTTCATTTAGTGCGTCACTGTCATGATAGAAGAAAAAAAGAGACCCCACGCAGAGCTGCACCAAAGCACATTGGCTCCCAAGGCAAACACACCACCTCTCCTCCCCAGTTCTTGCATTTCCCTTTGCTCATCAGAGGAACAGCCACGAGCTGTCCTTCACAATGAGGTGCTGGACATGGTGTTTGTGTAACAAGGTGCAGCCAGGTGGAAAACCTGACCTGTAGAAAGTCTGAGACTGAATCTGATCTGGCTGAAGTGCTGGGAGTGCAAAGGGAAGGAGCGCAGGACATAACAGGACCAAAAAGAGAGGCCATTCCCTGACTCTAGGATTCACCAGCTCCCTGCCCAGCATCTCCATCAGTACATGACACATCAAGATACAAATGAACACAAAAAAAACCTAATCCTGATAACACCTGACTTCTAATCATAGAGGGCCAATACACAGATGGCCTGGGTTTACCCTTTTAGGAGGAGTATTTGTCATTAGGAGGAGGGTTTTCCACTGTGAATTTCATTGAAAAAGCAGAATGAAAGGTTGGTAGTGAGAGAGCCAAATTCTCCAGTTACAATCCTAGCAAGATTGATAGCCAGTCTCATTGTCCTGGGCTCCATGAAGAGAAATGGGCTGGATAAATCCTGACTTATTGCCTGATCCTCCCATTGCCTTTCAGAACAGTTTTGCCTGGCTTTGTCCAAATAGACTGATATGACATGTAAGAATTGCTTTTTTATTCCTTGAATACTTTGTGTAAAGATTTGCTCTGCAAATCTGGCTTAAAAGTAGGACAGAGGCAAAAAAAAATAACCCATCCTTCAAAGAATGGAAGTCAATCCCTGAATCCAGCCACTTTTAGGTACTCAGGCCCTAGAAGGTTACAGAAGGCCAGATTATCACACAAAATCTCCCTGAACACTAATCAGTGTCTAGCAATTTGACAAGATAAAAATTTTATAACACAATGGCTGGCTGTGATTGCCCAGGGATAAAACATCTCCTTCATAATAATCTTATTTTAGGCGAGCAGAGCTATTTTTCGAGCCCATTCTTTGCGTGGAGCAATTTATTTTTATGGCTGGCAAAAGGAAATAAATTCCTCAGAAATGGCTCCTCGGTGAATGGGGGTCTCTGCAGCTCATTTTACGTTTATAGATAAGCAAAAGGTCAATTGAATGTTATGTCTTTTATGGCACTGTTTGCTGAGCCTTCGTGTAACAGGAAGAGATAACACAACTGTTCCAACAGTCCCTCCAGGAGCCTCGGCTGAGGGGAGCCTTCTGTTTTGTGAGGTTGGAGCAAGACATGGAAGATTGGTCACTTGTCACAGGGCATTTGTCTTGCTTGTGAGGTTTAATAGAGTGCACAGAGTGAGACAGTGGGTGTTGCTGATGTGAAGGTAGGAACGTGCTGGGACCCTCCAGTACTTCATGGTTCTCATCACACATAGATACACCCAGTAATATTAACTTATTAGAGCGTGTTCTCTGTGCAGTTTTCATCCCTGAGCAGAAGAAGCTGGAAGCATATTCCCTCTCATGTACACTTGATTTAAAGCTTGGACCCTCCCAGCACTACCTGGCTCCAGTTTTACCTGCTGAGAGTCACCCTGCAGAATTACATCTCACCCTTTTCCTACTTTGCCTTTTCTTGTGCTCTGCTTGGCATAACAGGAGCTGTGATCTCAACTAACCTTTAAGAGAAAAGATTAAGGTGAAAATGGCTAATGCAGCAAGAGTGGCTGCAAAACCTCACAGCATGTTATTGCACGTGCTGGAGGAAAAAAAGACTTCCAGAACCAGGTTCTGGTAAGAAAGGCTCCTGTGACCACCAGCAGCACGTTCCTGACACTCTGAGTGTGTTCACAGGCACAGAGGGCGGTGAGTGCCAGAGCCTGGTATTTCGAGGCTGCACTGTTTTCTTTGAGGATATAAAACAAAAACACCACCTGAACAGCTCTAAACAGTTGCTCAATACACATGCACAGCTCTCATTCCTTTTTTATCCTATTTTCCTTTTAAGAATCCTTGCTATGAGCCCTCTCCTCTGCCCTGAGGTTCTCTACTCTTTAGAGCTGCCTCGTCCCCTTTACTCACCATCCCCATGGTCTACAGAGAAGGGCATTTGAGCCTGTTGGTGCTCACCAAATCATCTGATCCAGTGCTTGTCCCAGCCCAGCTGGAGACACAGCACAGACAAAAAGCTCTGATATATTACTGGAGAGTTAATAAACCCATCAGTGAGTATTTTCTGTATGATTTTGCTGCAGTGCTGGAAAAGCAAATCCCAGCTATCTCTTTCAGAAACTCTGCCAGTTTGATAAACACAATTATTCCCTTGCTAATTAAACTGTTTGAGGAAGACAAGCCTTGTGCTTCCACCTTTGCTCTGATGGATTTGACCCCCATGCTCCTGCACCTACAGAGACACAGGGAGAGCAAATGAACTATGACCGAGCCCCCATTTCTGAACAAATAACACTCTCAGTTCACTTTTGATGTGGTTAAGTATCTTTACCAGGTATTTAAAGCTAATCAGAGAGAGCATTACTCAGGCAGGTCAGCTTTTTAGCTGTCCTAGAAGTTCTATTGCATCTGTGCATCGTCCACAGGGCTCAGCATCTGCACCCTGCATCCTTCCTGCTCTCATTCATTGTTTGATATCTGAATTATGTGCCAGCTACGCCGTTAAAATGAGCTCCTCGAAATAACCTTTTCCTCATCCACTGAAGCAGTTACAATTCCCTGACATAACTCATCTAATCACCACCTCAATGAGCAGGGCTTAATCTAAATGCATGTACTGAGCACCTGCCACATGTACTCTTCATTTATCTTACACAGCTTTACATTAAAATCTAGCGTGGACCTTTGATACATTATAGATGACTGTATCAGGCTGTACACGGCGTAAATTAGGAGCAGCCACTCAAAGGACATTACAATTATCTCCTCACCGATACATAGCTTTAATTAAGCTACTGCCACCTTGAGGGATTAGCAATCAGATCCCAGGCCGTATATGGCAAGAACATGAAATGCAAAGCCCTGATTATTTTGGCACCCTCGGAGCACTGGAGCTGTAAAAATTAAAATGCCTTGGAAGGAAGAGCCCGTTGTAGCTGAGGGATTGTGTTACCTGCCAATGCAACCCGCTGCACGAGCTCTGCACTCCAGAAACAGCCCTGACACAAGCCTGAATTTTTCAGCAGAGGAAGAGCAGACAGAGTTCACTGTTGACTTGGCTAAGTTGGCTATTTCTCCTACGAGAGGTAACTGGAAGTTCAGCCTCTTTTTTTTTTTTTCCTTCTATTTTTTCCTCTTTTGTCTCTGTTTTAAAGATAGTCTGTGACAGAGTTTAGCTTGTCTAATCTCTTAAAGATTTTTCTATACATCTTATATTCTGTCATTTTCTTACCAAGAGGAGCTCATTTCCTTAGGAACAGAAATGCTTGAGGTCTAATGGACTTGTTTTTCCATCTTCCAGCCAGTTTTTCCAGAGAAGCAGCAGCCTGGTTGCAGTCTCTGTATCTGCAGCAGGGCTGCAGGTTGCACTGCAGTTTTCCAATTCTGCCCTCAGGATAATGGCTGCGACTCATGGCAACAGGCATCCATGGTGCACATGTGGAACTGAAAAGTCCAACTACAAACCAAGTCCACAAAAGTCCCCAAAGGTTTTTAAAAAGGCTGAATGTCCATGGCAAGTCCTCTCACTGCACTCATGTCACTGAAGCTGTTGTACCACCAAATTGGGGGATTCTAGGCTGCATGTTAGCATAAACACACACTTTTATCCACCACCTTGAATGGCAGAGGTGAATATCTTGGTTCTATTTCCAGCTCCAGCCCCTGGTCCCTACAGGCTTTCTACAGATGAGGATTTGAGGATCACGTCAGGTTGGAGAGACCATTCTGTCCTGGAAAGGGATTTCAAAACAGGTTGTAAAAAGCAACTACTAAGTGTAACATCCATGAACTCAGCTTCAGAGAGGGCACCTCATGGTACTTACTGTCCAACAGATCTTCCCTGAAGATCCCACCCCATAACACAGACAACAGTTTCATTTCCCTAATAAATGTTCTCTATAAAAGTGAGTATTGCATGTGCCTGCATATTTAGGAACGTGTTAAAAGCTGTTCTTATAAACAATCCAAATATTAATGATATATGTCTCTAGATATATAGAATATATCTTAGATGGGCTAGAGGCAAGCAATATTTTTGGTGATAGAAGGCAATCAGTAGTAAAACAGAAGAAAGAAGGGGAAAAAAAAAAAAAGAAAAAACACACTAAAAACCTCAGGACATTTCTTAGCTGTGGATCTCCAGCAGGGTTATGTAAATATTACTGTAGTGATGATCAGCCAGCCTCTGTGGCATTGCTGAAAATTCAACATAGCCCCAGTGATGTTAAGGACTTTCTGTTAATTTCCACTAGCACCACAAGATTTAAAACCTCCTTTTTCACATCAATGACTACATGTACATCTCATCGCTAGGAAAACCAAGGATGGACTCCTCCCAAAATAAATGGAGCAGAAAAAACATGGATTTCAAAAGGGTCAACTCTGCATTTTCCAACATATACATGAATTCATGAAAGCAATAAGCCAGATTATCTTTTTAATTTTCATATATAATAAATTCAATAAAAGAATCTTTCTTGCCTTGTGCAATATTTGAATTCCATGAAAGAGAGAATATTAAAAAGGAAGAGAAACTGGAGACAAAGCCACGTTATTTTGACAAAAGCAGCTATTACAAAGATTGCCAAAATTGAAGTCAGCAAATGCTATATGTAAACAAGCTGAATACACTTCCACCTTCTCTAAGCAGACATCTGGACACACATCACAGAGACATCAGCATCGCCAGATGTGCAGAAATCTTTAAATTTAGTTCAGAATAAGGGTTTTGTTGTTGTTGTTTAGAGGTGGGCTCTTTTTTTTTTGCTTTTTTTTTTGCTTTTTTTTTTGCTTTTATTTTTCTTGTCTTTTCAGAAAGCTCATTTGCTTTGCTTAGGAAGTAGAAAAGAAGGCTCTGAAAGGTTTCTGAACTGAGTGGTTGTCAGATGCCCAGCATAAATCAAACCTGACAGGGCAACAGGGAATGCTGATATAACTTCTCCCCAGCACCAGCTCCTACTCTGATCAATATAAATTTCCAAACGTTTAGAATAAGCGTAAGTAAAATCATTCCAGTACCATAAACATTCCTTTCATTGTTTTTTCCCCCCTCTTCTCTCCCCCCGGATGCCATTTGGATGGGACTCAGCTCCATCTGACACTCGGCTTCCCCAAGCCTCCTGTCAGTGTTTGATTAATGGTTCAGATCCTGCACACCACATTTGCCAGAGACATGAAATACTCTCTGCAGCTCTGACTTTGCAAGGCACATTCTCCCTCCCCTAAGCTGCTGCAGTCCCACAGTATATTTTCATGCTTTTGCTTTCCATGGGACCTGTGAAATTTCTCCCCAGCAGTCAAGCCACAAGCTGAAGCTTTTCATGGCAGGTGGCCCAAATTTTTTATTGTTTAAACTGCACCACGAGGCTGATGGAACCACATTGGTCATGTCTTGTACCTCAGCATTACATACATTTAAAAAAAAAAAAAAAGATAACCATATAAAAACTATTATAGAATATATAAAATTATTGTAAAAGATAATTCTCATGGTGTTGGAGTTCATCTTGAAATTGTAAATGGAAAATAAGTGTGTATGAGTGTGTGTGTCTAGAATTGTCTTTACATACGGAAAAAAAATATAGAGTTAATGTGGGAGAAATATCTGGACCGATATATATTTTTCATTGCTGCTCAGACTCTAGGGATTTTCATTCAAGGCTTTTCCTTCAGGCAGCAACCTAGCAAGGGAGATTAATCACAGTCCTTGAAAACTCTAGTCCAGATGGCAGGTGAAGAAGAGCTGTGCACATCTGCTGAACTGAATCCAACCAATAACCCAGTCCAGGTTTCCATGAGATACCTTTTCAGTCGGGTCAGAAGCTGAAGTTTGAGATCTTCTTCCTCCTTTTGTAGTTTTTGGTTTGTTTTTTTTTTAAGATGTTGCAATGATTTTTACTTCTGGACTCATGCACTTATCTAAAGCATCTTCTGTTCCAGCAAGTCAGACAACCTAGTGATGGAGTCCAGCTGGAATAAGGTTTAGAGCTTAATAGGTGCTGCCTGGCTTGACATAAAAAGGGACTGAACTCCACAAAAAAGTTCCAAACATCGATTACAGTAAAATAATTTCACCTAGGACCTTCACAGGTCCTGTAATTGTGTAGACACAAAAAAGACCAATAATTTGCTGGAAAACTAGGCAGAGAGGAAGATTGTGGCACAGAAAAAGGAGAAGTCATTGATTTTTCCTTTTCTTCTTCATGGTCATGCTTCATAACTTTGAAGAAAAGAGAAATCTGAAGGTGCAATCTGTGCCATAAAGCCAGTTCCAGTGTGAGCATTTAAAGGCAGTAGACTCACAAGCATTTATCACTAACAAAATTAAGCACAGCCCTATCCTCACACAACTCAAACAGCTGGATTAAGTTCTGTTCCATGCTTGACAGAGAACATCTTGAGTCTGTCCTGTCCTTGAATTTTCACTAATTGTGAAGTTTTCTAGGAACAAGTGTGGCTAAAGAACCTTAAATTTACCAAGCTGCTGATTTAAAATATTTAAAAGGAGCACATTTCTACCCAAATCTTTATTTTTGGTGTGGAACTTTTTGCCACATAACATTTCACAGAGCAAAGCAGTGCGGGTTGCAACTTTTGGCACTTTGCTATGAAATAAATCAAATGCTCTTTATTTTCTGAATGTTCTTAGTTTTCATCAACCCTTTGGTAGCCTGAGCCAGTTCAGCCATCTCGAAAACAATGACAGGAATGTCATGCAAAGTTCCAGCCCTCCCTGCAAGTCTTTTCCACCCTCCAATTCCAGAAACTCACCTAGACTAAATGTTTACAGGATGGAAGAGTTGTCAGACACTTATCCTTTGCCATCTGGCAGTAATTTGCACACCCCACACCCCACACCCCCCCCAAATAATCTCTTTTTAGGAGTTCAAACACCAAGTTCAAAGGAAAACCTAAGAATAAACAACATATTTCACCTGGTATTGAAATCCCAAGAGAATTTCAGCATTACCTGATTTCATCTTGAAACCATAAATCTCCCCAGGTTTACACCAAGGTTCAGGGCTTGGTTGGGAGAAACTGAGGCTTTCCACAGATTTTTCACACCAACTTCACATGATCCTCATCAACAGCACTGATGGGTTTTTCAGAAGGAGAAAACAGACCTGAAAATCCCAGCTTTTGAGGACGCTTCTAGTTTAAGTCTCAGCCTATATCTGAACTGTTTCTATTCATCTTTTTTGCCTGGAAGAGGCTAAGACAAAGCTGTGCATGTTCAAGAGCACAGCATAGAATAAGTGTGGATGAAGATGGCAGATACAACTTCTGTGCAACTCACAGTGGGAATGGAAGTATTCAATCAGCTATTATATTTTAAAGAATTAATTTTTTGAATATTAAATATTTCAAAGATTCTTTCTCTTACAAGAAAGCCCAAACCCTAAAATCCCAGTCTTCCTGCATGTGCCATTTTATTGTTCATTAGTATCTGAACTCTTGAAGTTCTAATTAGAGATGTTACAGATCTTTGAGAAGGTTTGATTCTCACTGTGTTAGATGGTCAAAGTCTGAGGCATAAAAGCTCTCTAAGGCACTTAATCTTGAAAATCTAAAATCCAAGCTTTATAGTTTTTTGGGTTTTTTCTAAAGCAAACTGCTGCTTTGTAATCTGTCCATCATTCCCAGCTACTAGAGTTTACAAATACTTTCATTTGTTATCACGAAAAGGCTCTTTGAGGAAAAAAATACTCCTAAAGTACAGGTTTATTAATATTCACATCACTTGACATTTGTGCAGAAGCATTGTCCCAAGTTAACAGAACACAATCAAGTTTAACCTTGTGATTTTATGCTTTTAGCAAGTGAACAAATTTAATGTTTTTAAACCCTTATCTGCTGTTCTTCAGTCCTGCCTTTGGAGCATAATCTCCATCAAATGCTGCTGCAAATGTCCTCCAGGTGACCTTGAAATGAATCAGAATATGCAGAGAATCCATTTTGAGGAGCATAACAACTTGTTTTGTACTCAAGGAAAACAGACATCAAAACCAAAGAGGATTATCTGGGGCTGCCTGGGGAGGGTGATGCCTCAGTCATCTCCTACTAACCAATTTCATTAAAAACATGACAGAGTGCAGAATAACACTGAAATAAGTGCCCTGTCCATGCTTTGAAGGGGAAAGAGCAGTCAGCTGTGTCACACCTATCAGACAAAGAATCTGAAGGTGTTTTTCTCAGGAAACAGGAGCCTCGGGGGATTAGAAAGAGAAATGCAGTACTTCCCATGTGTGTTCCCAACCTGCTTGTTGAGCAGATCCATATCAATAAAACCTGTCTTCCAAGTTCTGGCTACTTAAAATTAGTTCTATAAGCCTTGTTTCTGAAGCCCCAGTAATTAGGAATACAGGCTTGATTGGCACCTACTCATTGATATACTTAGCAAAAGAAGCAAGAGTTCCTTTGTGGAACAACTGTTGTTTCTGTAGCCTCCTTCTATTTAGGCCTCAGTTTATCTTGGAAGACGGAAAAATAATTAAAGAAGGTCTTTATATAAACAGTTATCAGCCACAATTTCTGCTGCAGCAGAACCACCAGGAAAATTAACAACAGGCACTGTTGGTCCTGGTGACAAGGAAAAAAATATCGTCTCTTGCATTCCATGCAAGGAGTTTTGCTCTCACTAATGTGGTTCCCCAATGCCCCCTCCTAGGACAAATGAAACAGCATCACAGCCTGAAAATTATAGAACAAAACCATAACAAAAAGGCTCTCTACTCCCTTACAGAGGTCTGAATCAGTAGGATGAACAAACAAAGATATTTTAGGTCCATGTTTATCTTTTGAGTTTGTTTTAAGTTATAGTGGTGCATTCTGTTTGTTGTTCTTTGGACGCACAATATCATAATACCACGTCTTTTCCCTCACATTTAAGTACTGAAAACTTGGGAGATGGGTGGATGTGGGGGTTTCTCTCATCCTTCATAGGTTCTTAGACCAGAAGAAAACACGTTCATAGAATCACAGAGTCACAGAATGGGTTGGGTTGGAAGAGGCCTAAAAAATCATCTTGTTTCAACCCCCTGCCATGGGCAGAGACAGCTTCCACTAGATCAGGTTGTTCAGAGCCCCATCCAACCTGGCCTTGAACACCTGCATTGATAAGGAGTCCACAATCCCTCTGGACAACCTGTTCCAGTGCCTCACCACCCTCACAGTAAAGAATTTCTTCCTAATTTTTGATCTAAATTACCCTACATCAGCTTCAGGCACTGCCTCTTGGCCTCCTCATGCCCTTGTGAAAAGTCCCTCTCCAGCCCTCTGTTCTCTTGTTCTCTTGCAGAACAGAAGTCAGCGAACTCCACCAGGTCATTTCTATATCAAAGTCACAGCTGCTGATCAGGGCAGTGCATTTTACACGGTGGAGGGAAAATCCCCAAGGAGACCTGGGTGAGATGTTAGTTACCTTCAGTGTCAAAAACAGCAGAACTCGACTTCAGGCAGCTTTACCTTCCTACCACTGGATCTCACTACAGGCTTTACTTCCCATCTCCAGATTAATGGAGCTGTCTGCTATCTATTAGTGGATCAAATCACCTCTTAACCTCCCCCTCAATAAACTGAACAGATTGAAGGAAAGGAGACATTTAGCTTTCTCAAAAGGGTGTGAAAGGACACCAGTCCTTCCTCATCCCCAGAACAGGGCTGATGGAGGAGATGTGATCAGTGGCAGGCATTGTACCAGTCCCCAGGGGCAATGTATTCATTCTAAGTGGGTTAGGAATTTGAGAAAAATATGGGTTTAACTGGAAAATTTATGGTCAGCTATTGAATATTTCTTCCTTTAGTTGGTTCCTTGTAGAATACTGCCTTTGATATTTCCCAGTGTTTGAAAGGCTTTCCAGCAAATGCAGGAACAATGGAGGTTTCTGGGGATTTTTTTAAACAATCCACATTCATTTAAAAAAAAAATCAAAAATAGTACACAAGCATCTCAAATGTATACATAAAAATTTCCATCTTTTCAGCCCATTCCAGTAACCTATAGAGCCATATCAAGCCATTGGTAATTATGCCATGCACATTATAATAAAAATGCACTGTTTATCATCCAAAGAGCCCAGAGCAACAGCTTCCCTTTAGGACTTGAGGGGGCCTAACTCCACTCCCCTGCTAAAATTGCAAGCAGTTGGCTGGACTATAAGCCACCTGCAGCTCAGCTGTGCATAAGTCTAGGGGTTGTTACTGTATTTTTATACAAATACATTCACAAAACCTCAGAATATCTAATATGAAATCACCTTTCAAGGCAAAGAAAACAAAAAATGATGATATTATTACCGTACTATGATATTAATACTGTTTTGGAGAGCCTAGATGGTTCATGGTTGTTTTGAACACTGGTGAATCCAAGAGAATAGGCTGGTTTCCAAGTATTTTCCCAGTTCTCTTCTGTGATTGGCATGAGCAAGACCAATTGCCAGCTTCAGAACTAACCTCACAATTTACTTATAGGATTTCACCACCATTGTAAACACAGCTGAGAACAGATTATCAGAATTAATAATCAAGTTCCTGGTATATGAATATGTATACAGTTTTTATTGCTTTAATATTCCAGTCTTATCATTCCCTGAATCCCAGAATATTTCTGCCAGTAAACATGTTCATTCAAGTTCTTGCAGAGAGCCAGCATGCAAAGGAGCATGAAAACTGGTGAAATAAATGAGTTTAGAAAGAGGAACAGGGAAAAAAGAAAAGCAGCTTTGCTTGTTGAGCACTCCTCTCACCATTTTCCTTCCGCTTGGCCCAAAGCATTTATTTATCCCATTCCTCAACTTTACAAGAGAAACTCAAAAGCTGTAACATCGTCAAAAGTAGCAGAAGGGGGAGAGGAAAGCAGGAGGTGGAAGGAGCCTCAGCAGTGTCTGATTTGCTTCAAGACAGAGTTGCTTCTGAGGAATAATGAGTACATCCTGCTCAAAGATGAGACTCATCACGACTGTTACCTTTAATAACCCTGATTCCTCAGAAGGGCCCTCAGTGCTGAGGATGAGGCTTCGAGCTGGCAGCTTGAATTATTCATGAGGGCTGGTGGAAAACAATCATCTGCTCTGGCATTAATGGTCTGTAAAGAGTTGCTTTTGACAAAACCATTTAACACCAGCAATAAAATAAATAAATTAATAAGAGGGAGGGGGAAAAGGGGAGCATAATAATGACAATAATAATGATGTACTGATGTAAGCCAGGATGGAAAATATTAGTGTCTTAGATTGCAGATCAGGGGCTCTTCCATCTCATCAGGGAGGGAAGGAGAAGGGGGAAGAAAAAAAAACCCAAACCAAACAAATCAAAGAAACAAAATAATAATTCTTGCTCCCAAATGGTGAAATGCTGGAATATAAATTTGAGTTCAAGTTGGACAAACAGCAGATCTCGCAGAGGAAAACATGTAGAGGCCAAAGGAAGATATTATGGGTAATTAAATCTCTGCTTCGAGCAGGGAGGGAGGCATGGAAAACCTGGAATGGTTTTCTTAGGTCTTTGTTAATGCAGCAGCAGGGAAAAAGATTCACGGGGTGAATGACAACAGATCTTCTGGCTCCACCTCTACCAGAGCCTTGGTAGATTTCCATGGCTGATTTCTACATGTAAATGTGACACTTGTTCTCTCTTTGCTAAATAAAGAGGCTTAACTTGCATAACAGACAGGGGGCTTGAGAATTCAAAGTTCAGGTAAGAGTTTGAGATTTTTTAAGTCAAGAATTTTTCATTACACACTTCACTCGAGTAGATTATGTCAGATCACCTTCACAGCAACTTACAAAAGAGCATCTTTGGAAAAGAAAATTTTGCACCTTTTTCTTCTACTCAGCACATTCCAACTCATTTGAGAAGTGTGGCCTTTTGAGAAGGAAAAAAAAACAATAGTAGTACTTTGCAGTATTATTTTGGCCCTTGAATTTTTTGACTCTTGTCAGGAAATCATGTCAGTATAAATTTTCATTTTCATCTGTGTAAAACAGATTACTTCTGCAATTGGGAGGTAGGATTCCAACAAGGCAAATAAAATAAATATTAAACATTTGCCTGGCTAAGAAAATCAGTCTCTACACAGTGCTCGTATCACATTTCATTTTATTTCTAGTAAGATTCCCTTTGTAAAAAGGGAGAAAAGAGATCAGAAATATTTGCTCTCTTTGTTTAATAATAAAACCACTGACATGGGAACTGTTCAGCTATTCATCAGTAAAACTTTTTTCTGGATTCAGGAATCAAAAGCCTCAGGTCTCCCCAGAGCGGGGCTGATGTCAATTGTCACCCATGGAGACACTATCCTGCTCTTGGACACCTCCAATGGCAAGGGCTCCAACATCCCCTCAGCTTCTCATTTCTCACATTTTCCAGATTTCTGACCAATCTTATTGCCTTTTTTCAAAGTCACCAGATTCACAAGCAAAACTCTTACTGAGCACCCCAAGTGCCACAACAGTTAGCCGCAACAGCATTTATAAATTTTATAAATTTCAGCATTTATATCAGGTCATTTGTACCACTGAGTGAATTATAAATAAGTAATCTCCAAGCTTTACTCCAACAGCCCGGGATCCAGTAAACCTTTCCAATATGCAGCTAATTTAACAGGCTGTTTTTCATCACCAGCCAGGAAAAGCAATTGAACACATGCTTAATTTCAAGCACACACCTAAAACTTACTGCTTCTAGTGAGACTAAAGCACTTACTGTGTTTTGATGAACCAAGCTGTTATGCACAGATCAAGCCAGCAGGATTATTCACTAAATTATTCTAAAGTCATACACCTGTTAAGTGCTTTATTGGACTGGGGGCATAATTAGTGCAAAATGTAGCTATATTTATTTAACTACAAACAGAACTAATGACTAAAATTATTTTTAAAAGCGCAGGATATTTCCAGAGGCCAACTGAGAAACCAGCTCGTATTCCAAGATCTAATTCTGCATCCTCTTTGAATCCAAAGGGAGACAAAACAACCGCTGTGTTTTTCTCAGTCCCACAGAAATCATACTTGAATCAAATTATCTTTTGTATTTATCAGCTAAATAATTCTGTCAACTGTCCAACAACTGCAGCAGCCCCAGGAGCTTTTGTAAACTAGCTGATGAGTGATTGGTTAAATAAATCTGCTACAATTATTCTGGTAATGAAAAACAAAAACGACAGCATGTCTTCTCTAACACAAGCTAAATCCCATTTGCTGCCTTTTGGTAATGGGATATATTGTATTTTCTTTAACAGTGAGGATTTACATTTGTGGTTAATTGTAAAGCTCAAAATAGCTAAAGAATCTTTTTTTTTCCTGAGATAGGATCTTAAAAAGCTAACATTCATATTGTCCAGGCTTATCATAATGTAACATCAGACTTAATGAAACTCAGAAATGACTCAGGCATCGCTGAATTTATAGACTTTTTGTGTGTTAAGAAACAGACATGAGCTCAGACTTTGACCATAATGAATAGAGCAAGAGCACGAACAAACAGCTATTTATATGAGGGCAGTGTCTCCACAAAAAGCTGCAAGGTCCCCAGGTCATACTCCTCGCTGATGTAAATGCCTCTTTGCATTTTATTAGAAATATGTTTTAATAAAAAGCACAGCAAGGTGACAAAATGGAGCCAAACAACTCATCTTTGCCATAATCCTTCCATAATCCATCTATAACCTGTCTCAGTCATGTGTCTGAAAGAGACAGAAAACAAGCAAGTCTTCCATCCTGCTGAAATAAATTTCTGATAAAGCGTAAATGAATGGCCATGAGCAAGCAAAGAATTGATGTGTTCCTGCCATTCCAGGATCACAAAATCTGTGCTCAGTCATCGAGTCAAAGGGGTTCATCTCGGGGAAAGCTGTTGTTTATCCATTGTCTGGGATGGATGGCACAGTTTAGATATTCTTTAATTGTTAGAAAAAGAACATGAAAGAAAAGAAAAAGGAAAAGGAAAAGGAAAAGGAAAAGGAAAAGGAAAAGGAAAAGGAAAAGGAAAAGGAAAAGGAAAAGGAAAAGGAAAAGGAAAAGGAAAAGGAAAAGGAAAAGGAAAAGGAAAAGGAAAAGGAAAAGGAAAAGGAAAAGGAAAAAGAAAAAGAAAAAGCTTGGGATTTTGTGTGGAGCTGAGTTTTCTCCAAGAATTATACATACAAATATCCATCCTCTGCAGGGAGAACAAATTTTGTTGATACTTTTTTTTTCTTTTTGTGCCTTGGCAGGCCCAAATCCACCACAGTCTTTACAGATCTTTGAATCCAGAATGAAAGGCATCCAGGATTGCTTGCATGTGTTCTGACCTACGTTTTCATCCAACATTTGTTACTGGATGTGTACTGCAAGTGTTTTTACAAGCCAGGCTGTATTTAAACAAAAAGCAGAAAACAAGACTCACGGGCGAGTTTGGCTTCATTTTAACACCAAAATTATTTCATCAAGAGAAGAAAGCTCAGCTGCAGTTTAGAAAAGCTATGCAGGGAGGATAAAGAAATAAGGCATAAGCAATGGTTGACCGAATTCCTGTTGAAGGGATAAAGGAATTCAGACCTGCCATGTGAATAAGAAATCACAGAATTCTTTTACAAGCAGAACTTTGAGATTTGCTCAAACACACTTGCCTGGCAATTTTGGAGAGGCAGCAATCCATTAAAAAACTTGGGTTCTTAAATCACAATCTGATCACAGGCAACTCATGGAGTGAGAAATCCCTGGATGAACGCCACACAGGTATAACTTACTTCATGACCAGGTGATGCTATTTGGTCTGTGAAGTGTTCAGGAAAATCTTAGCTGGCAATCCTACAGTCTTCCAGGAATAAATTTGTTTATTTGTTTCAGTTAGTGGACAGTTACATTTACTCACCGCAAGTTTTGCAATACCATGGACAGAGCACTTACATTTAGAAAAATGGAGGGACAGGGTTGATTGCAGTCCAAACAAACTGCTCAGTTTTTCCCATACTCTGCTGTGACTCTGGGAATATTAACATCACTAGTAAGTGTTGAAGCACTGTTATTTTACCATCACAAGTAAAATTGTGATCACATTTTCCCTTTTAGAAAGGAAAAGTTGCACTTGACTTCACTAGGGCTAGAACTGGAGGGAAATTCTAAACCACAGACACAAAAATACTGAAGCACAGAGAAGACCAGACAAAGTGCTCACAGCAGAGTCAAAGATGAGATGGGATGAAGAATTCAAGGCTCTACAATTTAATATTTAGAGAGGGAAAGATTCTAGCAGAAGCACAACCTCAAATGGGAGCACATTATAAAACAAGCTACGTAAGTGTGTTTATGTTAAAACATGGAAACCTGCTTCAAATGATTAAAAAAAAAAAAAAGCTTAAATTTTGATACACATATATTCATGTGTTTGTGTGCTGCTGTCCTTTTGTGGTTGCACTTTTTTTCTGCTTCCAAGGATGATCAAGGTCAGTTTACAAGGTCTGGGGATCTTAATCAAATGCAAATTAAAACATGAACGCAGAGAAGATCATAATATTCAATAAGGCAACTTTGGAAATAGAGTAAGTGAATTAGAGGGTTGAAGGCATAATTCATTTTCAATGGATAATGTAAAGCTACACGGGAAGGAAATGCTTGTGCATTTGCAAAGCCCAGAGTCAGCTCAGAATAAGAAAGTGGATAGATGGATTTAGCAGGTAACACATAATGTTTCCCTGAGGTGAGTAAATTTCCCTGAGAAATGAACCAATTCTTGCACCTGTGCTACAGGGTTATGAAACCCTGGGGAATGAAATACCCTGTCTAGAAGTCAAAATTTGTTATTGCATATGCAAGATTTAATTCATGAATATCTGTGCAGAGAGAACTATTTTCCATATAACTGCAGCTGTGTTCCAAGACAAGCATCCCAGCAGAGAGAGAACAAACTCCAGTGCGGCTGGGAGAAGAACGTTCCCTCTGATGGCCTCCTGCTGACACAAAGTCTGTACAAGAATGGCTAAATCAAAGCACAACTGCACCTACAGCAAGAAACAAATACTGATGAGGGGCTAGTGACAGTGGGACTAGGTGATGTCTGTAAACTTGTCTGCTCCTGAATTCCCTCAGTATTTATATACAGAAAACACAGAAAAAATGAGCAAGGAGATAATGATATAAAAAAAGTCTTGAAGCAATAGCTCATTGCCACCCCTTGAAAACAAGTAGAAAGTGAATTTTGTGGGCATTTGTTTCCTTTTGAGATGTTTTTGAAGTGAAGTATCTGATTTAAGTTTGCAATCTCAGTTCTCTCACTTGCAGTTAACCCATATTGGACACCCAATTCCTTACCAGCCCTTTATGGCATCCACTGAGTTGGATGAGAAAACAGAATAGAAATCTCTAAAATACGCATCCTGTGAGCATCCAAGACTTTCTCTGGCTCAAAAAGCCATGAGCTTTTACCACATGTGTATGAATACCTGAAGCCCTGGAAGAGCAGCCCTGCTCAGGTAGCAGCTGATGTCACTGAGGATGCTGCTCACCCTCTCAGGCTGAGCTCAGCACAGAGGACAAGCCGCTAAATCAGACCTTGGCAGATCCAGCCCCCAAACAACTGTGAGGCACTTCAGTCCCTGGTGGCACCAATCCATAAGTAGATCACGCTCGCTTTGTAATTCTGGCCTTCTTTAAAATGGGTAAATACATAATCTCACTCTAATTCTTGCAGCTAATTCCCTTGCACACAGCTTTCATATTTTTGGATAATTAGAAGAAAATGTAATCCGTTCCCAGAGACACATTGCTCTCAGTGTTTCCTCTTCTCTAATAAAGATTTTGCAATTTTACTTCCTTGGCAAATGGCCCAGCTCTGTGACCTTGTGTATTTTACCTGTAGGAAAAGCAGCAACAGGAATGGAACACAGCAGCCATTAGTGTTACAGCCTGCATTTAAATATTTGGAGGAAAACAGGAGCTTGTTAGAGCAGGGCTGGCTTTTGTGAACAAGCCACTGTGCCATCCCCAGCCATTTAATGTGTCAACACCACCAGCTTTTCTTCTCACCTTTGCCATCAGCAGTAATTAAATTGCCAACATCAGAGGGCACTAAACAGTACAAGTTCCCCTGATTTCTTGTAATCCTATTTCAGCAAGATCAGCTTTCCACTCTAACTTATTCTTTCTCCTAAATCCACTATCAGCACCAAAATTATTCCCATTCCTTTTTTAAACTTTAGTGAAGGAAAAGGTCTCTAGAGTACTGAGGAAAATAAAAATACATTAGAGGTCCAGAGTCAGGGATACCCCTTGTCTAGCTCCACTACCTGAATACCCAGTTAATTTATTTTATCATGGCATAAATATCTATTTCCTTGCAGCCTGGGAACTACAGAAAAAAAACCCCAAAACAATCTACTTTTTGGTAAAAAAGTGGGGCATTCTGTGGCTAAGCTTATGACAGGAAAAAAGCACTTCCCACCTATGAATCTATAAATACTTTGCAGATAGTAATTCACCTTTGTAACACGCCTGAACAACAGGTTAATATTGTTTCACTCCTTTGGGATTGAAAAACTGAGCTGCAGAGAAGCTTAGTGATGGCTCAACATCACACAGTATTTCAGCGTTGGAAGAGACAACAAAACTGAGGCAGGACAGTTTTTGCAGTCCTTCCAGCTAATAAATGCATGTTAGGGAGGTGTGCATGTTGGGAGGCTGGTTGGTCACAGAAAACCCAGTTTTATCCTGGTGCAGCTGATGGTTTTGGTGGAGCGAAGGATGGCAGCAAACACGACCAGTACCTAACAGTTCTTAAGGTCTGACCTCATTCCTCAAAGGCAGGGCAGGAAGAGACCTGCACATATCAGATTAACTCTCAGCTGCCTGTTTCCACTGTTCACAGTGTAATTAAATTATAAACAAAAGGAGCAGTTATTGATCAGGTTAAAATATTTCGCCGGGAGAGACGCTTACTTTGAGCCAGGGCATCCTGAGAGATTTGCAAGCCTCAACTGCAGCGATCAATCTCAGCTCTGCAAGCAAAGCCCTAAAAAACCCTTCAACATACTGAAACTGGGGATGAGGTGCAAGGGAAAAGCCACATACTGCCTTATCCTCTCCCTTCTCCACTGAAAATCCAACTGGGATCCACAAAACTTTCCTTTTCCCCTTTACATTACAAACCAAAATGACCTCCCGAAGGTCCAGCTTCTCCCCTGGTCAAGAAAGGATTTTAACAAACACCGTGGAAACATCTCCTGTGTTAAATCAAGGTTCAGGCACCAAACACACACAGGCAAAGTAGTCAGGAGAGAGCTTACAAGGTTAACAGCTGACAACTGACTGGAATGGCATGGAGGTTAATTGCTATTTGCAAAGCACTTTCCAGGTCTCTTCAGAGAAAAGGTTTTCTGTCTCCATTAAGAAACTTTGAAGCAAACTGCAACCAGTGAGAAATCAGCGCCCAGTGCCTCAAAATGCTCAAGACAATCAGCTCCTAAATGCTGTCAGATGAGAAATATTTTGAAGGATTACAAGGTGGAGAAAATACACTTCTTTTTTTGATGTGAACGTTGTTACATAGTGCAGCCCTGAGATCTGGGGAGGAGATTCAGCCTCTGCTGTTCTGTGCCAGGGATCCACCAGCCCCAAACACACGGAGTCCCAGAGCCGTTCCAGAGTGGTTTGTCCCACTCTGACAGTCACCCCACAGGGGATGGATGTGACTTTGCCTGGGGGGCAGGAATAAAGAACATTAAGAAGTGTAAACATCCCTGTGTCTCATCTCCCTGCCAGGTCTGCAGTTCAGAGGTGCCACAAAGGGCTGGGACAGTGGAAGAGGGATAAACCAGGGATATGAAAGGGGAATGACTAGAGATGAGAGAAAAAGAGAAATGAAACAGCTCTTTGAAGCCAAATCCCATCTTTCTAGTGCAGCTACACAGTCAGGACTGCAGTGGAGCAGGGGAACATCACTCAGCCTACAACCAATGTCAAAGAGCCCCTTTAGCTGTGAGTTATTGTCATCTGTAGTGTTTGTACATTCCAAGGAGAAGCATCCTTAGATCAAGATAATTCCCTTTCTTGCTTGTGCTTTCAGCCTATTCATTTTTTTTTTCGGTGTCAGCAAGTTCTGGATTGTTTGTGAGCCAAAAAGTGACAGCAGTTTGATCTTAGTTCACCCAATATGCGCTTGCCATGGGACATGTGGCTCCCATACACCATTTCATTTCATTTAAGGTGCAGGAACTGAGAGTCTGAGATGGTCCTGTGACCTCACTCCCAGAGAACTTCTTTAAAATTCTTCTCAGGCTTTTTAACAAAACAAAACAAAACAAAACAAAAAAAAAAAAAAAAAAAAAAGAAAAAGAAAAAAGGCCTATGCTAGATTGAGGAGCAACTGATTACAGCTTTGGGTTTTTTTTTTTTTTAAAGAAAAGCTTATCAACATGACCAACACAAGTCTTTTTATTGAATTAGAGTATGGGAGAAAAGTTCTATTTATTGGTGTATAAGGGAAGATATTTAAAATAAATGCACACCCAGGGACAGGACTGTGAAAAGCCTGCATTCTCCCTAATATAATGAAAAGCTGAAAAGTGTGACATGTTTGCAGATTATTTATTAACAGTAGGACAGAAGCTATTTTAGGCACACGTCTTTAGACCATTAACAGAGTAATTTACTCTCCAGAGTGCCCTTTCAGGAAACAGTAGGAACTAAGTAAACCCCATATATCACTCAGAACCAGGAACAATTCTCATTGTTTTTTCCCTAAATCTATTTCCTTTCTCAGAACTTTGTCACCATATGGTCAACAAGGAAGCAACGTAACAGGATCTGATAAGATTGAATTATATATTTTAGCAAGCTCCAGAAGTTGAGACAAGGCATTTAAATAAATCAGTTACAGAATTGGGACAAATTGTTTGGAACCTTCTTAAATGGGGGAGGAAAAAAAAAAAACAACAGAAAGGAAAGGCTTCACACATGATCTAATTCATGAGGGGCTTCATAGACATGATAGCAATGAAGGGTCAGGCACAGTTGTTTCTCATGACAGCATGTTAAAAATGGCTCTTTCCTGAATATTTTTTTATAATTCCTCAAAGAGAAGCAGGCAGCAAACATGACATAATGTACACCAAGGCCTGACAGCAGACAGGATGCATTGCTGTTCTCCATCACTGCACGTGTTTGGTTTTGTGCTGCCCCAACAGCTGCGTCCTCTCTGTCTACACATCTCATGTCAGATTAAAGAAAAATCAATCTGAGAAAGAACAAAAGTGCCTCCTCACACACAAATTGCACACTGATGTGTGGGGTGTGGTGTGCAGAGAGGCAGCACACTGTGCATGCTGTGGGTTTGGAACTGGACATTAAATGGCCTCTACCTCCAGCAAGGCAAGCTGGAAAAGTGAATGGAAAGCCCAGAGAAAAGCAAAACCAGAGCCTTCTTCAACAGGGTCTAATAACATTAAGTGGGACGAATAATGTGAACAAGAAGGAATTTGCGTTCTGGCTTTCTGCTTAGAGAGGTTCTCCTTTGATTTCCCAAAATGGGATCTTGGTAGGGTTTTCAGTAGGTTCTCTGTCCTCCAGGGGTAAATTTCATGCAGGGAAAGGAAACAAGTTGCTAGGTACATAACAACATTAAATTGTTCAGTATCTTTTTTCTACTCCATTTTGTCACCATCCCTGTCAAAGCTACAACCATGAGAACGTTCTCCAACGTGATGACGGAAGACATACCAAAACCTTTTGTGGAGATTTATGGTCACTTTAAAGCAGAAGAAAAGCATGAGAAGCCCATCCAAGTGCTCTTTTGCATCTCCTACAACAAAGCTGCAAATTGATTTTGCCAGAAGATGAGTAAGCTATTACAGCTGGTGCTGAGGTTTTACAGTGTGGAAGTGGCCCTCACGCTTCACTGCACAGCTCCAAAAGCCACCAGGAGCCTTCCTGGAGCCTGCAGAGAAATCCCTGCAGATGTGAGACCCTCCTTAGCACCCGGGGGAGCACACCAGTGGATTGAGGAACAACTGGGAATAGTATTCCAGTCAGAAACTAATCTTGAAATGGTGTAAACTGCTGAAGTGCTGCTAATTGTGCGTGTCCTCACTGTGTTAGCCTCTCAAATTGTGCTTCCATTCCCGTGTATCAGATGTTGGTCTTTCCAGACCCTTGTATCTTTTTGGAAACCCTGCAAAGGGCATTCAGCTCTTGCTCTCAGCTCATTGGAATAAGCTAAACTAAAAGGGGAGTGATCAGCTTTCCCAGCTGCAGCAATGTATACCCACACAAATTATCTCCTGTTCTTCCAGCCCCAAATCCAGGGCTGCCTTACACTTACCTCCTTTTATTTTCCCTGCAGAAGGAATTTTTGAGCACTCCATTTACAAAAACATCACAGAGAAAGTCTGTGTGTAAAACCTTGTAAGCAAATCCTCACAACTCTGTACAGTTTGAAGATATTCTCCTATTGCCAATACACTTTGTATAAGCAACAAGTATTTGTGTGGACAAGGACTGCCTGGGAGTCACACTGCACTACCAGCAGGCTCAGGTTAATTTACTTATGCAATATTTTTTTTTAAGATATTCGGCTTCCTTTAAATAAAGCAGAGAAAACAAATAAAAACACAGTCCAGATGGAAACAAAGTCTGTTCCTTCTTCATTAGCCAAGCCACAGACAAGTTATAATTCACATCTCCCTTGAGCCTCATCATTACCCAAATTTGGAAAACAAGCAGAAGGGTTAGGGGGTAATGGTGGGGGGGTGGGAGGAGGGGGTGCAGTTTGTTTGCCAGCAAATTACACGCTGAATTTCTTTGCTTTTAATTGTATCCGAAATAAATGAAAAACTTGTTGTGGTCCAAGTCATGGGTTTCCTTAATCAACAGGATGGAGCTGGGCTTGCAAAACTGACGTCCCTGGGGAAATGGCTTCACTACTGAAGGAAAGAAGTGACTCAGAGCCCCATCCTCAGGCTCCAAGCTTTTCTTGTCATGGCAGGGATTGCCCTTACACAGAATTGGGAGCCTCAGACATTAGTGGTAGAGAAAGTTCTCAGGCCTGAAAGGTAATATCACCCTCTACTCCTAGCAGTTGAGGTGCACTGCAAAATTATTACCTTATTATTTAAAGTTATAAAAATAATAAAGTTATTTTAATTTTTTTAGGTAAAAAAGAACATTATCAAAGGATGGGTCTCTAACAATGGCTCCAGCCTTCTTAACAATTAGAACTGTTAAGGGTAGAATTGTATCTTATTTGCCTGATGAGTCCCATTTTTAATGCGATTAGGCAGCCAAGGTTTGACAGACTAGACTATCAGAGAGCCAAAGAGCCAAAGGGAATTTGCATATATTAGAAAATAATTGGAATGGCTGGGTAAAGTAAGAACTAACCTGACCTAAGCCTTCACTCAAATAGGATTGTGTGAATAATTGATTTTCCACATTCCTGGCTGAACCAAAAATAAGGGGAAAAAAAAAAAGTTCATCAGAAAAAACAGATTTTCGAATCTGTGACAAAATAAATTTAAAAACCACCTGAATGTACAAAAAAATGTTAAAACTAAATGCCCATTTGAAACAATTTACTGAAGCATTTGATTTAAAAGGTAAAATACTTGCAGCCAAAATAAGCCAGCAAAATGAATAGTTTAAGGGGAAAAAAAACCTTTGGACTGAAAAGTTTCACACATCTTTAATCCAGGGAAAAAAACCCAAATGGACGCTCAAACATTCATTTTTTTTCCTTCGCAGAAAAAAAGAACAGATGCTAAACCTATTGTTTTTCAGTAGTTTTTAATGGCACTCTTGTCAAGGATGCATTATCAACTGCAAGATTTCCAGTCAAATCCAGAGAGTTTGGAAACACATCCCACATAGCCAATAGCAGACATTGAAATCTCTGTCTCCCGCATCAGGTGAAACTATCTCCCAGCTATTAGCCACTCCTCAGTATGGCACCCCATCTTCCATTCCTGAACTTTGCAAGTTCCAAATAGCTTCTGGACTGATAATAAACTTTGCAACCTTCAAAAGGTAATTGTTTGAAGAAAAAAAAATCCATTTCCTAATTGTGTTTATGTACATTGTTTTGCTTTCTAACTGCAGCCTTTATACTCATGTCTAGGACACGAGTCCCAAAATATCAGGAAAGAATGGACTTTGGCAAACTTCCTACTCTCATCAGAGCCAAAGGCTACCAGAAGGGGGGAGAAAAGGGGAGTGGGTCAAAGAAAACAGCTGATGTCAACCAAATGTACTGAAAGGAAGCACCTGATCTTCTTTACAACACTTCAGTTGGACCTGAGATTTTGTATTTCACCTACTTGTTATTCCAGAACATAAATAGAAGGTAAATCCACTTTGCCAGACTGTTTCTACCTTAACTCTTGACTGACTTCTGGAGCTAAACTGAAGCATACATTATTCTGCTCATGCAGCTTAACTCTTCACAGAGGTCAGAGGAGCTCATGCTATTAAATAATGCAGGCTAGACGATGCTGACTTAATAAAACTCACGTGTCATTTTGTGTTGAAATTGATTTTCTTACTTGAGGGCCGCTTTAGCTTGCAAATCAAAAGTGTCTTGTGTTGGTACTTTCAAAGGGATGCTGCTGCAGCCCAAGCTTCCTTCAGAAACAGAGATTGATGGGCCCAGCCTGTGCTGGGTCAGTGTCTAATGGCCTCCTCTCAGGGACCTGAATTATTCATGAGTGCTGGAGCATCTCACCATAGCGTGTACCGGGGAGGATGTGTCATAGCTGCAGCATCAAACTGCTGCTCTGCATTTTACAGGCAGAGCTTTCTCTCTCCCACTGCAGATCCAACAAACTAACTTATTTTGATGGCAGACACAACTTTTCCTAACCTTAAGCCATCCCTAGGCAGGTGGACCAACTTCACTAATTTCATTTGGATTCTTCAAACAGTTATATGTTCTCATTTTCTAGCTGATTTCATCCCAGGCTTCTTAAACAGTGGCTCACCTGTATCCACCTGAGCTCTAAAGATCACCAGACCATTCCACAGCAAAGTTAAGAATACATTCACAGTTCTTATAAAAATAATCCTCTTCCCACTTGCCCCCTTTCATCCATCTGTAAATTTTCACTGGTTCTTTTTCAGAATTTAAGAAAAGGACTTGCAATTCACACCTAGGATCCAGTTGCACACGATGTAAGACCCTTGCTTCACAGGCTGTAATACCCAAGGAACAGGAATACTTTTCACACCTTCCAGCCCTTTTCCTCTGGGCTCTGACCACTGCCAACAGCAGAGCTGGACTTTAATACACAAATTCTACACCAGTTGTAGGCAGCTACGACTATCAAACCATGTCCTGTTGGCTCAAGAAATAAGCAGGACCCAAACAGAGCAAGAACTCTGAAGGGAAAAGCAATTAAATCACTTATTCTAGAATTAATTATGTTGCACCACTATGTATTTTGTGTAAAAGGTGGTGAGTTCCAGCCCAGGAACATGCAGAGTGGCCTGGGTCTCCTGAGAAGTTTGCAGGAGGTGGAATGCAAGGTACTTGGCAAAAAAAGCCTGCAGGTACAAGACAGGATGGAAGAAGGAATTCTGCTCTTACAGAAAGAGGCCAAATGTGGCTACTTGCAAACTCCTTTAGAATCTTCGAGGAGCTAATATGCGAACAAGTGAAGGAGCCTTTCCTAGACCAGCGATGAATGGGCTGGACCAACTTGTTTCTCTTCCCAGCTTTGCTACAGACTTCAACAACATGAGTTTGGAAGAATAATTATGAATTTCTGCAAAATTTTCCTTTTACCCTACAACAAATCCCATCCCAGCTCTAGAGCCACACTGCAGCAGGTGTGAGTCAGGTTTGCAGCAGCTGACACATTAATGCACCTTTGGTTCCTCACAGGTCCTGCAATAATTCCAAACCTCATTCAGAACAGTGAAGAAGGGAAAACAGTGATGACAAAACAGGAATCGATGTTTAATGCTATCAATTGCAACAATGACATTATGTAATTGGAAAAAGCAAATTACAGAAGACAGAACAGATCATAAGTCCTTCCTCTGATGCTCCCCACTGAACTTTCGGTTGATGGATTAGTTATGTGCATAATTGCAGCCACTTAAATTCTGCAGAGCTGAATCCTCTCAGCTCCAGTCCAAATTAGCCTAAGAAAATTCAACCTATTAAAAGTAATATAAAATTCTGAAGGAAAACAGGAATAGATATTGAGGTACAAATTAGAAAGAGGAAAGTCCTTATTCAGAGAGACCCAGCAAATTAACTTTCCTGTGTGCTGAATTGTGCTTTGCCTGAATTTGAAATGACAACTTTGAAGCTGAAATGGAAACCCCAAACCTATTTAACCCACTTTATCTCCACCAAGTGAAATCCTTTGCAATCCCTTCCCTGACCCACCAGCCAGGTAAGCAAAGAGACTCCAACACAAGCCCTGGGTTGAAGAACCTCATTAGCAATTCATATTTCAGCATTTCTAAATTTCTGTTTATTGTCCCCAGAGTTCATTCTCGACGCACTAGGCCAACCTCATGAATTCATGAATAGACACAAAAGACTTACGGTCATCATTAGGATGTATTTCCCTCCAAATGGCCGCTTTTTAAATGTCACTAATCTTACTCAGGTCTGCAGCACAGAGCACCTAATTTGCTCAGGAAGTTTGGGAATGCAGAGTCCAATCAAAGGCAGCATGTTAAGTGTACATGCTTGAATTTTATGAAATCTAAACATTTGCAGAGTCATTTATATTCCACTCTATCCTTGTGACCTTCTGGGCTGACAAAGAAAAAAACCTTTCCCAACCAAGAGAGGTAGAAAATACTGATTTCATTTACACAGTCCCTTTCCCATTTGCTTAAAAAAAAAAAAAAAAAAAAAAAAAAAAAAAAAAAAAAGTGAAGAGGAAAGAACAAAGATCAAGCTAGAAATTCCACTTAATAATACAACTTTTACTAAGGCTATGCCTGTGTTTAAGATGTGAAGCTGCTTCTTGCTCATTCTCTACTGAATTTGATTTAGTAATTTCACCCACTCTTTTCTGCTGAGGGGTTTATATTTGATGGGTTCAAGATGTCACCTAAGGAAGTACATTAAAATTAATTAAAAAGATAAAGGGAAATATGTATATTTTTGAAATTAGAAATCCTGAAATAAATTACTGAGCAGGCATAGGTGATCTATAAGGAAAAGATGAAAGAGTACAGAGTATGAAGGGGATATCAGGGACAGAGGGAACATGAGCAGGGTGTGCAATGAAGCAAAGATGCCAAAGGAGGAAGAGCACAAAGAAAAATGAAAATACAGAAAGATAAATAATAGGGTCACAGACTACCCTGAGGGGAAAGGAGCATGCAAAAACAAACAACCCATGTCAATGTGAAAAGAATAAGCCAGAAAGAAGGTGGGGAGAAAAGGCTTCAGGAAGATCAGAAGAAAATCTGACAGAGTGACAGGAAAGGATCTCCCACCTGGCAAGGATGACTCTGTCATTAAATTGATGACTAAAACAACAAGAGTATTCAGAAGGGCTCTGAAATTTCCAGGAAGATGCCACAATAGGTAATGCAGCTAAGCCTGGGAAATGCCAGGGGAAGCCTCTCTGCCCAGGGCAGAGTCAGGGCAGGAGGGATGAGAGAGCAGGCTTTGGGGGGAAGGGGCTGTGGGGGATCACAGCCTGTCTGTGCATCCTCAGCCCTTCTGCCACTGCCACCACACCTGCAGGGAGCTGTGGGGGCTTTTTGTACCCGTATCCCCCCAAGGAGAAAGGGTTACAGCACCAAGACCTACTTTAAGGGAGGGAGCAAAACCCATAAAGGTGATGGCAATTCAAGCTCTGCTCAAGGCAGAGACCTCACAGGGGCAGCGGGACAAGGCTGGGGACAGCTTCAAAAGCTGGGACTGCCACCTCACTGACCAGGCTGTGCACTGCAAACAGGTTTCCTTGAGAGCTGCAGGGGAAGGAGAAAGGCGAGATGTAAAAGGGAATCTGTTGCTTTCTCTGCAATACAGGGACATAAAAATTTCCCAAGGAGAAGATTTGTTCTCGGAACAAAGGCCTGGTACCTCACTGTCTGCAGTCAGAGCATAGCAATGGATGAGAGCTTTTATTTCTTATCAGGTGCTTTTATTTTGTTTCTAATTGCAGTTGACAGCTTGGATGCTTTCAGCTCAGTGTCTCAGTGCAACAGGAAAACTGCACCACGCTGTACTGTTCTCTCTTAGCTGGGCAGCGATTTTCATGTCATCCATTATTCACATCACAACTTGCTGCAGTGATTCCAGGAAGACCTCAGAAGTGCCCTGTTCTCCTGTCAGGAAGAGGAAGGGAATATGATTTCCCCATACAAGGGCTCAGGAATCTGGAAAGCCAAAATGTGCCTTCTCCCTGTGCACAACCCCTGTGTTTTACAGCAGGGACAGCAACACCAGGACCAAGACAAGCATTTTGAAATTTAACTATGGAATCAGGCAGAAAGAATCATATCACTCACAAGTATTAATCAATGTAGGGTAAGAGACAAGCTATTTTCTTTCCTACGCTGCTAGACAGGAATTTGGGGGTGGAAGACTCCTGTAGACATCTCCCCATAAAGACGAGACATTAGCAATAAAAAGACTTTGTCAGCCTTGCTCTGAAGGAACTGAGGGTGTTGGTGGCACTCACCCATCAGGGCTGACAACAGAGGCTTTAATTGATGTGGCAAGGTGGGGATGTGATCACAGCTGCCCCCTCACCTCCCCCTGCTCTTGTTTCTTACCCTTTCCCCCTGGTTATGGCATAGATCACATGTGACCTTAAAAAGAAAAAAAGAAATGAAAAAAGAAAATGAAAAGCCAGCACACAGGCTTGCATTTGTGTTTGGGATACACTTGAGAGCTCTCAAGGAATCCAACCCTGTGCTGCAAGACACAGGCTCATTTAAGGCGGGGGGGAAACCCAAATCAAAACAAAATATACTCTTCTGGCTTTCTAAGATATATGTTTCAAAACCTGACTGTGCCCTAATTAACGGCTTAATTAATTTAAATTGACAAAGGAAAACACAGTGGTGGACAAAACTGAATGCAGGCTACTTCAAGTCCTAATTTACTTTAACTTTTCAAGAAGTTTTCCTACTTTGCACTTCCTGCACCCACTTTTTTTCCCACATTCCCATTCTACATTTGGATCAACTCCATTTTCACTGAAGCAAAATTCCCTTTGGCTTCAAAGGAGCCTGACTTTAAAGAGGCACCAGTCTCTGTTTCTCTCTCTGGCTCCAGGAAGGTAAAGATTATTTTTAATGCTGCTTTTGTCATATTTGGCTTGTGATTTTTCAGGAGAGAGGAAGGGGTCCCAGATGCGGAGTGGATCTGTATTGACTTCTGCAAGGAAGATTTGAGCCCATAAATAAGTGACACTTTAATTTAATGAGAGCACGGAGAAGTTTTGTGTGCGGCACTGTGGCATTATGCACTTGCAATCACTACAACCTCGTTCAGTCCTTATAGGCAGGACATTTATTGCTCCTTTTTATGGTTATTTGCAATGAAAATGTTACCCATGAAAACGTTATACAAAAAGGAAGGAGCAACCATGCAAACACACACAGGAGAGCCAAAGTATCACAGCACAACTGCTCCCAAGTCCAGCTGTTCCTGGGTTAGGGCTCAGAACCCTACAGAATTCACACTTTTCACACTTTCAATAGAAAAGATGGGGAAAACCACCCATTTTGGGAAATGAAACCAGCAGCACTGGGAAATAACATCCCAGGTCAGGGATTCCCACACCTGAGCTACCACCAGCTGGGAAGCTGAACCCTGGGCCATGCTGCTCCCCAGGTGCAAGGTGAATTTGATGCCTCAACCACCACTGCCAAAACAACCTTCCTTATTTGTGATTGACTGGTGCAGCAAAGCAGGACCCACCCTGCAGGTAACTCCTGCACATCCAGCTACAGCTTTAAGGTCGTAAATATTCAGCAGGGTTCTGGAAGTTCTCCTGATTTTTCTAGTAACTTCCTGGAAGACACAGACGGGTCAAAGGCTTATCTGTGTGAGGCTGGCACCTCATCTCCACACAGAGTCACCCCAGGACATCAGCACAGCTGGAGGAGCAAAGTTCACTCAGGGTCAGTCATAACCTGAAGGTGAAAGGAGGATTTTCCTGATTTTTTTCCCAGAGCTGACAACATGCTGCTCAGTTAGAGGAGAGCAATCCTTCAGCAAAGGTACCAAAAAATAATCCCCTTCCTGAAAAACAGGGCAGAGACTCCACAGTTGTACTTTGGAATATTTCTTCCAGTGCAATCATAAAAACAATAAAATAAAAATATCCAAGGCTTCTACAAAAACTGCTAGAGGGGAAAACAGCAACTGGTTTACAACAGAATAAATCCTTCCTCCCACATACAATATTTCATTATAGCAGCAGCAACTGGGCCACTGCACAGGATTTGATGATACTTGAAATTATAACGGCACAAAAGTTCACAAGCTGATTAACACAATTACTATTCATTTGATCCTGATTGCTGCAGCAGGGACTTCTGATTAAGTCAGGCTCTCCTACAATTTCCCTGGATTTTCTTCCGTGCTTTGAATACCATGGGGCAAATATCCCAAATGCACCCTAGTTATTTTACTTGGTGTGCAGCAGCCTCAGCAATCCCAATTAATGCGTTTGTAAGCATCCTTTTAGTTCTGCTCCCCACAAGATACACATTCATTGACATCCCTAAGGTTAACTGTGTAAATCACATGTCCAGTCAGTCCAGTCTTAACTGGAGGCTTTCACCATCCTCTTCTTTATAGTTTGCTGAAAACAAAGGCTCAGTTTAATCGCAGAGAAGGACTGCAGGTTCCAGTTAGGAAGAAAAATGGGAATTTTTTTCTGACGTTAGAGGGAAGAAAGGCAAAAAGTAAAAGGAAATATTTCCCTCTGCATAACACCAAACCTCTCTTAGTTTGCAGATCCCCACTACTCATATTTCCACAGAATTAAAATAGAACAAAAATGATCAATTCTTATATGCCATGACATAATAACAAATTCCCTCCATTTTACACCCTTCCCTACACCCACAACTGTTTCAGACCCAAGGTTTTTCAGTTCCAAACACCTTCTACTCCCTGCAAATTGAATGCTGAGCTCTACTCAACAGTGCAGAAAACACAGGGACCTGAAAAATCTTTGAGATGAGATGCTTTAAGAGGAAGAAAAAAAATGGCGTTTCTCTTTACTTTTCCTTGTTTCCCCCCTCCCTAAGCCCCACATTTTGGATGTGATGATATCCTGCAACCACTGTCTGTGGAACTGGAGCAGCTCAAGACAAGGATAGAGGAAATGGTGTCCTGATAGGGCCCTGGAGAATCCCTAGTGAGAAGGGATGAAGGAATTGCTCACTGCCAGGGGAGCTGTTTTATTGAGCCTACCTGCAGTTAAATTCAGGCATGTGTGATAAACCCTGTATTTTAATATTCTTACCCTATTCCCCACTGGGACGTTACTGCCTCCAAAACTGCTTCAGCTGAAAGCCCAGAAAGCTTCAACTGGCTGGAAATCTCTTGACAAGTACTAAATAATCACACTACAAAATAACAGAATAAACGGAATGCTGTCTTCTTGGCCTTGCGTATCTGGTGCTTTAACAACAATCACATTTTGCCTGCAGCAAATCTTGTGGAAGCTAAGGAAGTATTGTTTTATTGTGACCTAGAGAAACATTATGTTTAGGCTTTAGAACTGAAGATGATCCTTTTTCACTGCAAAAAAAAAAAAAAAAGGTAGGGTTTTTTTGCCTTTTTTTTTTTTTCCTCTGCTCTGCATTATCATCACTTCAAACCTCCCATCATCCTCCCAAATGCAGGTGTGTGTTTGATTCCAAGGTTTTTTAAGGCAAATAGTTTCACTTAAAACTAGCTTAAAAGAACAAAACGCCCTCAGGTAGGCCAGCTCCTATGAGCAGCTGAGGTACCAGATCCATCCACACCATTTCTATTTGGAGCAAAAACCTTTCAGGATTATTTTCCCTATCAGCTTTTCCTTCTTCTAGGTAAATCATGTAGCCTATCAAAGCCATTTCTGTGATCTCCCTCAACAATGCATTTGAAGGCAATATCAAAGAATTGCTGCTGGTATTACACATATTACAGTAAGCCCCTGATAGCAGATGTTAATGCATTTTATGATTGGGAATGTTGTCTCAAGATAAAAACAGGCAGTCTGTGGGAATCAGCAAAAACCCACTTAATTTCACACATGTATGGCCACTGACGTGTGTGCAATGAGATTAGGCGATGCCCTTGTCAGCAAACTTATCACAACTTTCTCCAAACAGCAAATCCCTAATTAGTTTATCCTGTGGCTTTGCAGAGGGTAAGCATGGCTGGGGAAGAACAAACCAGCTGATTTCACAGGAACATGCTTGCTTAGCCATTGTAGGAAAGTAAACGCTGCGTTAGGAGAGAAAAGCGCTTGAACGGAGAGATTCATCTGGGTTGTTTCAGCAAGGTCTGCAAATTTATCTAGAAACTTCCCAAATCCCCAGCATCTTAATAAACTGGAGGTGGACTACATCCTTGCCAGAGGCTGCCTCTTAATTTAGATGCTCTCTTGTTGAAAAACCTACTGAATTTTGCTACTTCCTGGTCATTTTTCCCATCCAGTGGCATGGATTTTATTCAAGCAGGTTCATGTTGTTTACATCTGGAAGAGCAACAGAGGAATATCTGTAGCATCCTACTTCTGAGGAAGCTAGGGCAGGAGGCAAAGGAAAAGTCAGAAAAGAAAGGCTGAGCTCATTTCTGCAGACAGCACAATGTCATTCAAATTAAAGGAGGGAAAAAGCATCTTTCAGGACCTTCCAGTGCCATCAAACCTGGGGAGTGAAGTGCACAACTGATGGTGGATCAAAGTGGTTTGAACTGCCTTTTCTCAAAGAGAACTCCCTGGAGAGAGGATGTAAACTTGTGGTGGTCCTGCAAATGAGTTGTTGAGGTCCAGGAACTAGACATCATCACAGTTCCAGGAGATCAGCAGCCCCAGTGACCAGAAAGAGCATGAGGAGAGCAGGGAGATAACCACTGTAAATCACTGAGTGAACCCCTACATGACAGTCACACTGAGTTGCATTAAGAATAAAATATGATTTTGCTTTGATGCAGAAAAAAAATATTAAAACTTCGGAGTATTCATTTTAAGAGTGAAAACCGTCTTGAGTAACTGTTGCATTCAAATGTGAAAAATCCATCCTACAACATCATGGAATCAGCTCCAAGAGGACATTCATCTGCCTTCCTTCAATTTCATGTATCAGTTCATATATATCAGATAAGTGACTTCTAAATTACTTCTCAAATCCCTGCATTTTCAGACACAAACTTATTCCCTGTGGTCTCCCCCTTTTTAATACACAGAGAAGTCTATAAATAAGAGACATAATAGGGAATTGGAATGGAAACATTAACTGGACTATTTATACTTTTATCTACAAAACAGTGTCCCAAATGTTCTGATTGTCCTAAAACCATCACCTCCCAAAAGCCCCAGATCTTCATTTCCATTTGCTGCAGCCTTCTCATGCCACCTGTGCAATTCAATCCTGACTTTTTGTCCTGGGTTGAAGTATATTCTATCACCATCTTCATGAACTGTTGAAACCAGGTGAGGCAGTGCTCCCTGCCTCCTCCACTCTGGCTTATCTTCTGTTAATGAGCCATCAGCACCTTTGCTACACAGCTCACAGATAACCCCCTCCTGGACTACCTCCTGTTAATAGGCCCATCAGGCCTTATCACATGACTCACCATCCCATTGTGGGATGCTCCGCCCAGAGGGAGAAACCAAGCATTCCAGCCTGGATATAAGCTGAGACTCTGAACACCAGAGGGGCGCTTACCCACTGGATTCCCAGAGGACCCGAGCTACCAGACCTTTCTACAGGATCACTGCTTCAGGAAGACCACCTCATCTAGACTGCTTCCATCACTACGCTCAGGTTGTATTCTGACTCTGTCAGTGGTCTTTTGTATTATTGCATCGATTTTATTTTACTTTCTTTCCTTTTTTTCTTTTTTCCTATTAAATTGTATCTCTGACTTAGAGCCTCTCATTTGTTTTGCCTTCAAACTACTACACTTTTCTATACAGAGTGCAATGAAATACATTTTTAAATTAATTTTTAAAAATGATGAGTACAATAATTTATTTTTTTTTAAATCCACCTTTTGGAGTTTTTTCCTCAAATTCCTGTTCAACTCCTGGAAGCACCTCTTGGATAGGTAAAACCTGTATATCCAAGGAAGTATAATTTCCTCTAGTACCCCTCAGTCTCTACCTAAAGAATCACTTTAAATCACAATGAAGCACACTGGCCAAAGGTCAAATAGTATTTATTTACTCATTAAAAGATTGTTTGAAAGGTTTATTTTTTTCTTCAGCATAAGCAATCTATTTTTTATATACTGACAAAAGTACAATATACTTCTACATTAAAAAAATATATCTCTTTTATAACAAAGTACTCATAGGCTCAAAAATTTCTATTCTAATTAAGAGGGAAAGAGGAAAAATAAAAAGAAAAAATCACCTTCTGCTTGACTCAAGATCATGAGAAAAACCTTCAGCTGTGTCCCAAAAAAAGGATTTTTTTAACAGTCTGGAAGCTTTAGCATAGTATTTGAGAGGACCTTACATTTAGTATTTTTACCCTCCAAAAATAAGGGGTTTTTAGAGCAATAATGTGTTCCTGCACACCCACTGAATTTAAGGCAAGGCAAAGATAGTGATACAACAAAGTAACATCCACAATCACAATTTAATTGCATTTTAAGTACTGTAGTAATAAACCAAGTTCAACTGTAAGATACTGGAATATTCTTCACATATTGTCTTTACCCACATCCCTCATGTAATGGTTCTCTGGAGTAGCTTCACTTTTTTATTATTATTCCAAGTCATATTGTTCAGCAGCAAGGGAAAGAATATGTAAATCAGAAACATAAATGCACCAGTTAAAGCTGCCAGATTGAAATAATGAGGATGTTACAGCAATGACACAGCTACGTTTTGATATTTTTTAAAGAGCTAATTAAGGCTTCCTAATTACCCCAACCAGTGAGAGTATTACCCTCTCGAATTGCTGTAAGTAATTAAGTTAAAACAATTTTCAAAAGAAAAGTAATATAAGCTTCAGATAATCGTTGAATACCCCAACAGCAACTGATAGATTATGTGGGAGAAGGAGCTATCCTGGAAAGAGCTTCAGCTCCTGAGAGGGACACGCAGGAAATATCACTTCAACCACCTGGGAAAGGTGAATGTGGCATTTGAACACAGATTGAGAATTGGGTTTCTATTCAGTTTTCATGAACAGAAAAAGTAAAAAATTCAACCAATAGCATAAAGTCACCAGTGGGTTTCTGTGAAAATATCTGAAGTACAAAGTTTTTTATCCATATCAAGGAATTTTAAGATTAAAAGGACACAAAGAAAGACTCCAGCCCTCTTGAAAGACAGCAACAATTGTTTCATAAATACCGTCACGTTAGATAAGAAAATGCTGCAAGCAGAGCATTCAGAACTATCACAATGGAACAGAAAATGCCACAAGGAGTTTGGCTTGTCTGAGTTCTGCTGAGGGAATTAAGGTTTGTCTAAGTGTGCCTAACTTAGAGCAGTCAGGTCCCACCTCTACCCGTGCATGAGCCAAAGCACCAAATACATCCAAACCATTCACTTCATCCAGGGTTACTCATGATTACAGTCCAAAGCCCTTTCTGACTCCTACAAACCACAGAAAAACCCTTCAAAGCCCTTCAGGGGAGGCAAAAAATACAGAATATTTTAAATCAGCAACTTCTTAATGAAAGAATCGACACATCGGTGAGAAAGTGCACAACCAGGCATTTGTATCTGTGACATTTGTACCTGTGGCTTCTGCAGAGCACCTCTAAGTCCTTGTGCTCCCTACAACACTGTGCACCAGCAGCAAGAGCAGGGCAAGGTTATCAAACCATAATTCTCACAGAAAAACTTACCCCAGGTCACACCACGAGTTCTGCGTGCAGCCAAGCAGGGAATCCAATGCCACCATGAAATCATTCTTCTTCAGTGCCTTACAAATGCCTCTTCTCTTACCAGGGCTGCTGTTTTGCTTCATTTCTCACTCTGCTGCCAGCCCACACCCTTTGCCATGTGCACAGCACATAAGCCAAAAGGCCTCATCTTACCTAAAGACATTTGTGAGAAGATATGTTTTCTCCCCTAAAGCAAAATAAATTTTACTTGTGAGTGCTTCAGCTCCTACCCTGAAGCAGAGGAATAACCTTCTCCTCTGCCACTCAGATAATTTGGAACTCTTCCTGCTACTCTAATCCCAGATTTCCTGAATTACCAGGCCCATTCATCAGGTGGTTTGGGTTGCTCTGAAGTTCAGGGCAGCAAAGGCTGATGTTTTGCTTAGTCCTGAGTATCATTTTGAAGGCTCAGGAGAATATTTTCCCTGCAGCTCACTTGTCAGCTTTCTCTGAGCTCAGCCAGAGGGCTGGTGTAGGAGATGGCCACATTATCCTACCACTGGCTGAGCTTTACTAAAGGCTATCTAGAACATGAAGAGGGGCCATCAGCTAACTAGAGAGTGTTTCAGGGTATTTGACATGGGAATAAGCCACGTAGGGCAATTCTGGTAGGAAGAAAAGTTCTAAAATAGAAGATGGAGCTTGGGAGACATTGTGGAGTAAGAGTTTATAGACATACACACACACACAGACATTTCCCTGGATCTTTCAGAGAAGCTGTGGGCTGTGAAGAGCCCAGCAGAGCTCTCTACCAGAAGGATGTCACCAGAAGACATCACAGAATGGTTTGGGTTTGAAGGGCCCTTAAAGATCATCTAATTCTGCCCTCCTGCCATGGGCAGGGATAATATATAATACCCATGACATCTATGATATTGACTGTACAGAACTCACATACCTCACCCTGACACCTGCTCATTTTGGCATATCACTGCACACCTCTGATGAAATTTGTTTAATTGATGGGAAGTTTCTCACTACCACTCCTGCTCTGTCGCAAACGCTGTCACACCCAGCCCTCATGCTGAAACCAAGGACCACTGTATCATGCCAGCTCTGTACCCAGATGCTGGAGCAAAGATTGTCACAGTGAATAACAGAATGAAAAATCTGAGCTCCTGCTGTGGAATGAAAAAAACACCCAGAAGTTTGCCCTCTAAACAAGGAGCAACTGCTTTTGCTTTTGCGTGCTGCAGCAGACTCCAAAAGGTCTGCTTTAGGCCAGGCTCAGGGTATAAAATAAAGGAGTCAGCTGCAAAGAAGGAATTAAATCCAATGATATCCCTCCTTTCTCATTTACATGAGAGGAAAAACAACTCAATAAGCAGCCCTGCACCAGTGAGTGTGCCTCGTGCATGTTGCTGTTCCAGGGGTGTTATCAGCAAAGCCTGAGTGTCCAGTCACTGCAGGCTCATAATTGTTTTTATCCCCTTGAAAACAACCTGGTTAGGAGAAGAATTAAATTGATTTGTGAACAATGTTTACCTTTTTTCCTCGCCACCAAGCAGACAGCCAATTAATGGTATTAAAGATTAATTAACGGGGAGGCCGGTGCACTACCTGCCAGACTGACAATTGTGTGTGGTGTTACATGTTCTGCTCTCAGCAAGACAAGTACCTGCAGTTCTGCTTGAAGTTTCTCTTTTGAAAAACTAGAGTGCAGCAAAATCGTGGAAAATGGTTTAAAGGAAAAAAAAAAAAAGAAAGAGAGGTTATGGGATGGTGGGTTTTCAGCTGTTACTTGCCAGTGCCTCATTTGCAGGGAAAGGTGCAGAGTGCAGTGACTTTGGGAGCATTTGGCCTAAAATGGAGTGGAAATGTGGTCTGAAGAGCTCGGTGTGTTTGTGTAAGTTGGAAGAGAGAAGAAAGTATATATTAGGCATTTTCATACACACATACCCCACACCTGCTCTTGACAGCTTGTTCCATGTTTCCTATCAAATGTATAAATAAAGTATATACGTTTTACTTATAAACGCAGGAACACAAGCTCTGCCAACTCTCCATCTGTATACTCAGACACAAAAGCACAGACACAGAGCTAGAAATTCTTGTGCAGAGGGATCTACAGGCACCCGCTCAACATTTAAATCCTTCCCATCCTGTGAAGTTGCAAAACAAACCCTTCTTTTCCCCTGAGGTAATAAGTCTGTTAATTTTATTTCTTGCCCTGCTTTTCCTTTTAATTTTCAGACCAATCTGTTTCTTTTTCTTTTTCCTCAGATGTGTGCTAAGTGGAGGGTTTATTGGGGGTTTTTTTGCTGCTGAGGGATATTGAGAAAATTTTGCCTAATTTCTTGTGAAGTACTAAAGGGACTAAAAGCAAAATCAGATTGTGTCTCCTGCTTTCGTGCTCCAAATTTTCTAAGCTTTGTCCAGTCTAACAGGTTGCAATAGGAATCTTCTGTCTCTCTTCCTCTCTGCTTTAACCCAGTCCACACTTGCTCAGGGCTGTTCCCCTGAGCAAAAAGGCAAGCACAAAAACAATTCTTGCTGTTTGAGGTGAGGGAAACCAGGTTCTGGCCCACAGCCGAACCTGCTGCAGCTGCTTGGCAGAGCCAGTGGAGTGGGTAGTAGAAGTGATTAAGAAAAAAGGAGGGGCACAAGAATTTTGGGCAGGATGTGAAATAGCTGAGCAGTGCAGCCAAAGGCTTGGTAACCCACTGCAAGCCAGCAGCAAAGTGATCTGGGGGCTGGGAACAAGCAAAGCCAGCTTGACCCACTCCTGCAGAGGAGGCTCTCCTTGTGCAGAGGGTTTGCAGAGACTCACCATCTGCACAAAAAAACCCATCCTGTGCAGCTTGGGGCCTGGCTCCAAATCTTCATTCCTCTTTCCCTTTCCCCCACCCATGGGACACTCACACTTCCCACATCGGGTAGACTTGTCCCAAGTTCTGCTTAAAGCATCATTACCCCTTGTCTCCAGGTTTCCTTGCCCTGAAACTTCCCTGCTCTCCCTGTTTGCTCATCTGGTTCCTCTCTTTCTCCACCAAGGCCTTGAGACTGCACCAGAACCCAGAGTGTATTTTGTGTATGTCATGTGTCAGATGAGGAAATCACAGTTTATTGCAGTTCTGGGCTGAAAGTGGCTCTGGGAGAAGCTCTCATGCCTGGAGGAGAGTTGGGACCCAGTGCAGGTGCTCGTACAGAGCTTTCACTGACTCAGGCTGGCAAGGTACAGAAGATTCCTCTGTTGGAGTGAGGGCAATGACCTCAGGAGTCACAACAGGTGACTCAGAGGCTGTTTCAACATTTTCCAGGAACACAACGAGAGAAAAACAGCAGCTGCCATAACAATTTCATTTTTCAATTAAGAAACACGCGCATTGATCCAGCAACAAGCCAGAGGACTTGAACAAGGAGTTGGGTGACGTCCCATGGCTGGCATGTGCCTCAAGGGAACAACACAGCAGTCCTCTCTGGCTCTGAAAATCTCAGTACAGATTTGAAGCAAGTGTCTCTGAGTGTAGGAAAGAGACCTAAAACAGAAGCAGCTGGTTTGGTAATCAACCTCTAAGACATCACAGCTCTTCCCTTTCTCCAGTGAGACACTTTCACCAGCACAACCACCACCACAAAATGGTTGGGGACCTCAAAGATCATCCAGATCCAATCCCCTGCCATGGGCAGGGACACCTTCCACTAGGATCAGGTAGCTCAAAGCCCCATCCAGCAACTCTCCCCACTTTGGTTTTCTGGCTTTGGAGCAGGGGAGCCATGCAGGCATTCCGTCCTCCCTTTATATTCATCAGCTGGAGAGATATAAAGACAGACTATGATGATTGCTATTAATTATCAACAGCCTTGTGTTCATTTCCGAGGCCTCTTTCAGATTTGACAAGAATGGCCCGCTGCTGATCTGAATAGTGTGAGGGTCACCTGGGCCGAGGAAACCTTTATCACTTTCTCTCCCATCTCCAGGGAGATAGTAACAGCCAAGATTTTAGTTTAAGCTTATTAAAGTGCCCAGTTATCTGTTTCAGCATGGATAATTTAATCAGACAATTTAAATATTTATGAGGCTGCACTTTATTGTCGACGAAAGATAAAAATGTGCTTTAAGTGCTATTCAGAATAAGAATCATAAGGATGATTAAAAAAGCCATTGGTAATGACACTTGATGTTATTATTGTTAGCTCCTAGGATTACTGAACCATCACAGAGGACTGCAAACAAGAGCCCAGGAGCTGGGTTGCAACCTGCTCCCTATCTCTGTCTATGCAGATCTTGTGGAGAGATCCAAGGCTCAACACATCACCCAGGCATGCAGCCCAGAACTGTATGGTGTGCGCTCAGAGGATAAAGCCAGCCCAGCAGAGGAAAAATCATTTCAGCCCCTCCAGCCATCATTTAAAGACAAAACCCACACAAGTGACCCTGGGAAAGGGGCATTGCACAGACAGGACCCACAGCTGCGGGCTGCAAGTCACCAGAGCTGCAGTGCAAATCTGAGAGTCCAGCCGTGCCTCTAACACCTCCCACCCCTCTCAAAGCAGCCAAAACCAGCCAGTTACACACACTTTTAACCAAGGGATTGGTTCATTTTCACCCTGGGCCCTCAGGAAGGGATATTTAGCACAAGTTCTCTGTTACAAATGGAACCTGAGCATTTCCCAAGGTGAACAGCTTCACTCCTGGAGGTACAGAGATTTCAGGGCTTCTGCCAGAAGAGACCTTGAGCAGCAGGGTGCTCACACACCCAGCCAACACTGAGCACGTGGGTAATACCCATTGATTTAAAACAATGGCAGAGCACATTATTTATCTGAGGTCAGAGCTTCTGAACCAAATATTTTGCTGGAAGCAGACCCATTTAAAAAAAGAATTAAATTAAGAAAACGTGTGGGGAGAGCCCTGCTTTCTACTTCACTGGATTTTAATTTTTTCTAATCTTTATGACCATTAAAGCTCAAACAATTTGGAGGCATATAAACCCTGCATGCAAGCTGAATACACAGAAAGCAGTGCAGCCTGCCAGCTACTTTTGTTCTGCCTCACCTAATTTCAACATTTTAAAATTACATTCACTCCCTTTCCTAATGTTCATATTCTACTGGGTCACTATTTTATTTATGAGGGCCACTATATAAGCAGGTGGCAAAAAGAAATATTTTATTTATGAAATATAAATAAGCAACAAATCTGAATTAACTGGTAGAAAAGCTCTCCCTGGGAATTTTTTTGTATTTGAGCTCTTATTGATGCTACATTGATGTCATGTATCATCTTCCTATATACTTCATGGGGCTGGAAGTGTGACATAAGTGGAAGATGGATATTAATATTCCTAGCATTATTTCTACCTTCCCTACTAATACTGAAGACTGCCACTTCCACTAGAAAAGAACAGACAATAAAGCCATTTGAAAACAGCCTGTCATTTATTTTATTTTCATTATTTTACATCAGAACCAGCAATACATATTTTCTAAAAATTTTGGTGGTGTGGCAGGTAATATTCCAGCTGTTCATTAGCTTAGGTTGGATTTTGGGGAGGGTGCCTGGTGTTAATTTGTTTGACAAAAGACATTATTAAACACTTAGTACAAAAGATAGTTCACCTTTTATTCTCACTATTCTCTGTCTCAAAAGCAAACCAGATACCTCATCCTGCCTGTCACACACATGCACCAGGTGTCCCGTGCATAATTATGCAGTGTTTCACAGAAACACTGAGCCTGAAGGAACTTTTAATTCTTTGGAGGTGGAGAGGAAAATTCTCTTGTCTTCCTGATCAGATGAGGAATCCACTTTCAAGAAGGAAGAAAAAAAAAATCATTTTTTAAGATTTAAAAGCTTTGACTCATTTTCCAATCAATCATTTTCATTAACAAGTGCCTCTAAAATGCTGCTGCTACAGAAAAATATTTCAACCTGTCAAGGGCTTTCTTTCCTTCCTCCCTCCTGCACCCAATTAAGGTTTCTCCTGCAGTTATTCCACTGTCTGCAGAAGGCTGAGCCTTTTTCAGACACATCCTTCCCTGTGGAGAACTGCCATTTACTTGCAGCTCTGAGACACTAAACCACAACAACTCCTATTTAAAAGCTGTGAAAACCCTTTAGGAGGCAGAACTAGGGAAAACACAGCCCGGCAAACCAGTTGTTCTGTCACATATTGATGGGATAAAGCTGCACGAAAATTTGTTAAAAAAAATTATTGAAACCAAATTCATGTAACTTGTTGAATCAAATACTAATAAATAGATATTAATATGTAACAAACTCTCAGTAAAGACAGTGAGTTTATGTCTGGTATTCAAGTGAAACTGAGTCCCAAGAAGCACTTTCCTAAATATGTGAAAAGTGAATTAGAGGAGTATTTTCAATGTAGATTCATTCAAAACTGCCTTCTAAATTCTACTTTGCTTGTTTATTTACAAGTGCCTCACTGTGTTGTTCCTGATCCCTTAGCAGATGCCATTATGCTTTTGAAACAACTTGGGAAATAATAAAAGACTTTTTGGCCACTGAAAACTCACGGATGTTTTGCGAAACTTGGTTCCACCAGCTGTCATCTCTCTCCCTTCCCCCAGCTTACATGGTAAAAATGTTGAATCAATTGAGAATTTATTATTTCCAATTTAATAATTTCAGTAATTCTCTCAAACACTGCAAACCACTGAAACCCTCTCTGAAACCTCACAGACGTTCCCTTGGGTCCAACAAATACTCCTCACACAGCCTTTCTTCTGGCTCTTCACCAAACCTTTGCCCAAGGGGGGATATTTGGGGTCACCATCTCCACAAATGAGGAAAGAGATGCTGAGGAACAAATCCTGGCTATCCCTGAGACCAAAAGAGAGCAAACCCAGCCTTTCCTTTTATTCCAGCTCCTGTGCAGAGCCAGGGTCTGTCCCAAGCCAGAAAAGTTCACGTGGTCTCCTTGGACAAGCTGTGTGATTTCCCACCCTAGGTGAGGCTCTATGAATGTGGAGGTGAAACAATGCTGATACAAAAGTACTGGAAGATCTGATTTAATATTTCCATTACTATAAGTGAGATAACAACTTGCTTCTGGGTAGGGAAAGGAAGAGGAAAGGGCAAAGCTGGGGTTGCCTGACTGCTTTGACATGTTCCAGCAGGGCCTGTTGTGATAGGACAAGGGCCTATTGTTTTCAATTTAAAGGAGATCAATTTAGAACAGTTGTAAGGAATCAGTTTTTTTAAAATGAGGCTGGTGAGGCACTGGCTGAGGCTGCCCAGAGAGGTGGTGGATGCCCCATCCCTGGAAATATTCAAGGTCAGATTGGATGGGGCTCTGAGCAACTTGATCTAATGGGAGATATCCCCAGTCACAGCAGAGGGCTTTGACTAAATGTCCCTTAAAGATTTCTCATAGCCTAAGCAATTCTATGATTCTATATTAAAAAAAAAATAAAAAAATATATATTTGTATAAGCAGCTCAGGAGCTCTTCCTCTCCCACCTCTCATCATTCACAAAGTACACAAAGTACAGAGCACTGAGACCAGTGCCCTTATGCATAATGGAAATGAGGCATGAATAGGAAAGAGACAGGTTTGTCTTCTTTGTTAACAATCTACCTCTCCCCCTCAGAGGCAAGATGTCAGCTAGATAATTTATTAGAAAATATCACCTTAGTGTAATACAGTATGTACTGTCCTTTGGGGGTTGAAAATCAAATATCCACTTGTCACTGGCAGGGTTGATTTAATTGATACATATAACGATTCACCTGATCGCTTTAAATTTTTGAAGCTACGTGGGCTGGATTTTTCACAGTAAGAAGAGGAGGGGTTTAATTCAGACAACTGGGAGCAGTCACCAGATTGGCATCGCAAAGGTTCACGATCTTCAGACCCCAAATACCGCAAAATCAAGCAGCACCTCCCACTCAGACGGTCACTGCAGCCACTGGCACCTGTTTGCCAGCCCATGGGATCCCCCCAAAATCAGCAGCAGCTGATGAGTGTCAGGCACTGAGGAATTCCTCCTCTGCCCCCATGGCCAGGGAAACAAGGGCAACAAACCACGCTCCTGAAACCTGAGATTTCAGCCAAACCCAAGGAGGATTTTGAGCCGAAGCGAGACCTCCCACAGCGGGCAGAGCGCCGTGTGCTCCACACCAGCAAGGAATTTGGTCTTGGGGAGGAGGGATGGGGCTTCTTTTAGGCTTTATTGAGTTATTTCTTAACTTCCCAGTAACCACAATGCCATTCAGAAGGCAAAGACACACAGCCTAAAGCACAGATCACCCATGCCAGGGTAACCAGACCTCCCAGAGCAGAGTGTGCCCCCGCTTGGTTTGTCCCATAACCCCAGCAGGGCCCATCCTCAGGGAGCAACCAGTGACAGAGAGGTCATGGCAAAGGGTCCAGCCCTCCTCTTTCTAGGGATTTACTAATTCCCCTACCCAAGGACAAGATGAATGAGGGGAGGAAGCTGTGTTGAAAAGATTTTCATGAGCAGGTGTCTTCCTGCCGGCAAGATGAGCCTGAACTGGAAAAACTCCTTCCCTTATGCCGTGGGCAGGCATAAAACAATCCTGGGTTTCACCTGCAGAGCTGGAGACCAGCAGAGCCAGTGCCTGGATTTGATCTCTGACCAACACAGAGACTAAACTCAGGGACTGTATTTAGCAGAGTCAGGCAAACCAATATCTGTAACTTTCTTACAAATGTTTATTTCAGTTAATCAAAATTAATCTGCGTGTTTCTGTCAGTGCCAGTAGGTTGTTTTGATCGTGGAAATATTTGTTTTTGAAACAAAATTTAAAATCCACACAAGTGGAAACAAAAGCATTTTAAATATCCTTTTTTTTTTTCAGATGTAAGTGACCTTCATTTTGTAGTTTGTGCTTAAAACAAAACAAAAAAATCCCAAATATTTCATTTTGAATATATAAAACCTTAGATTTGTTTAAAAACAGTGTAAGGCATTTTTATGTAAGGGAGGGAACAGAAAATCCAAACAAATCCATTTCACAGTAACCCACAATGAAATGTATCGCCAGTTTTCACTTGGCCAATGACCTTGAAAATCGTAACTCCAGTTTAGGGTCTGTCTGTCTCTCCTCTAAGTGACAGCTAATGAATCAGATATGTGTCCTGGCACAGAATTAGAATTAAATTCTTTTGATATTACAACTTTTACAGACACTACTTATACAAACTCACATTATGCTTCTTGAGGTAGTAATTTTTCTGATGGTGTTATTTCAAACCCGTTGTGTAACCAACTCCAGCATTTAACTGGTGCACTGTGCTTAAGGAGGGAACCCAGCTGCATTGTTGGGCTTTTTTACAATCTCTTTCCAGGCTGCATCTGCACTGCTAATGAATAGTGACATCAAACACATAAATTAGACTGTAGGCTGAAGATAATTAAATTGAGAAAGTTGACAAAAATAAACTGTATCAACTAAATCCCCATTTGCAAATTATTGTATGCAGTCTTCAAGGTTTCAGCAGAACAATGGATACAAGGGGAAGAATACAGCAAGGTTTAAATTTCACAGGGATAATTTGATATTCTATTTGCGATGTGAGCAAGTCATGTTGCATCAGATCAAATCCCGATTTCATTTCATTGTGAAAAAAATCTATTGTTGCCACTCTTACCCCTACTTCTTCATTATGAGGATGTAATTTATCGAAGTGCCCCTGAGAGTTTACAGCAGGGAATGGCTGTAGCTTATATATTTCAAATAGCTTCTTTGTTGCAGAGTGCTAGTGGTTAATAGGAAGATAATGAAAATATGGAAATTAAATTAATTTGGTGCCAGGGCTGAAAAGAATACTGTCTTTAATTTGCAGTACAGCAAGGTTATGAACAAAATTTGAAGAAAGAAAAAGGAAACAGGATTGCTGCATTCTTGTAGGGAAGCTGGTAGGGTGGCGATTATCCTGAATTATCCTGTGCTTGGAGAGAATTCAAGTGTTTTACATATTGCTTACTAATGGTAAGGATCTAGATTCTGGATACCATGGGAAAAATGTTAGTTAAACAGCATGGTATGGGAAGGCAAGATATTGATCAGTGACACTCCAAGAAGGGAAACCAAAGTTTGAGTCAATAAAAAGCAAAAGAAGTGCATGGATGGCCCTAAACCCCAGCAAGATTTATTACCTCAATGAAACATAAATTCTAATTAAAGGCAAAGTCCTTTCTGGCTTTTTCAGAGCACGCCTAATTAGCCCAGGGAATTCAAAATTCATTATTGGTGCCAGATAGTTTCTGAATTGAGAAGAACTTTGCAAGAGTGTGTGGAGTCTTGTTTCTGGGTGTGAGCAGCAGTGAAAGAGAGAGCACATCCCATGGGATGTGCTGGCAATTCCTGCTGGTCAAGGCCACTGCAGCTGGATGCCATAATACACTCGACATGGTTCCCTTCACTGGGTCAGCACAGAGCAATGACCTCAATTCCAGAAAGTCAGCTAACCCTTGAACGAGCCTGCTCCACCCCATCACAACGTGGTGGGTGCTCCAAGACTCCGCCAAACTCAGATTCACCATTTAAGCCCCACGATGAGGACTGAAACAAACCCACTCACCCCCACAGACATCAAAGCACGTTTCTTGCTTGCCCAATACGATCACATTGCTCCTTGAGGTGCTTAGCAAAACATTCCCCTCACCCTCTGACTAAATAAATATCCTGACGGTCTTGGAGAGAGAGATGACACACCAGCTTGCATCCTTTATGCTTCTGGCAGGCAGTTAACAGAGTGCTAAGTGAAACACTAATCACTCAGGCAGACAAAACACCACTGCTATCCAAAATCGTGTTTTTCTCATTGTAGACACAAACCAGCTATACTAAACCTGTAAATATGACGATGACCAATAACGCTGTGACTTCATGTCTGCTCCCAACTGCTGTTAGGAGCCAGCTCCTGCCTGTTGAGGGACCTGTGGCTGCAGCCCCCTCACCTCAGACACTTTGGGTATCCTCTGCTGCTGTCACCTGCTGACACCTTGCAAACCACGGGTCTGAGTTCCCCAGTGCTGCACTTACCTGGATTTATAGTGCTCACATGCACCCAACACCTTTTATAGAGTCAAACATCATGAACGTGCCTGGGTTTCTAAAGCTGTATCAGAGACTGTCCAAACAACTGCCTCGCAAAGATTTCTTCCCACAGTTCTAGAAAATGAGAAATGCAGCAGATTAAGCTTGACAGCTTTTTCTTTCAAGTGTGATTTCTCTATCTTGTCTTCCCCACAGGCTTCCAAGAAGTGATGCATAAATATGAATAGTAAAGAAATCTCTAAACTATGCCAATAGAACAAAAGGAATATGGAGATGATAAACCACTGTACTTCAGAAGGAAAGCCAAAGACTTCCAGCCAAGTTTTCAACAGGGCAACAAACAGAGCAATTTGTTTCACAGCTTCAAAGGGGACATGAGCTCATCTCAAAAAGCTGGCCTTGGGGTGAGGGAGAAATCCCCTCTTCCCTTATGGGCACTCAACATCTTCCATGAGCACATCTGGGACTTCCCATGGTCGGGGCAGGATGAAGCAGCAGATGGATCCACATGAACAGAGATATGATTATTCCTGTTGGTAACATGGGTAGAAGTGCAGGATAGAGAGCAACCATCAGCAGAGCTGCCTGTCTCCAAAGGGGAAGGACAGACACCAGCCCCCAGGCAGCAGGAATCTGTCACCACCTTCAGGCACAGTCCCAGGCAGGAGACAGCGCTCGATGGGACAAGAAGCTGAAAAGTTAAATCAAAGCAATTAGCAATTAGTGACTTTGCTAAACTCCGCCAGGATTGCAGAGCTTGTTATTTCCTGATAAGCCACAGGAACAGCAGGACCACAAGTGGTAAACACGACTCTGTGGAAAGGGTACAAACAGCTTTGAAAATGTTACAGCAGTTCTTTTTTCTTTTTTTTTTTTCCTCTCTCTCTTTTTCTCTCCATAATTTTCATCCTCATTTCTCAGAATCTTCCTCAGAATAGTTTCAATATGAAGCAAGCATTGGCAGGAGCTCCTCTGTACTTTTTCATTCCCTTCATGTGGAAGATCTGCTTGTACAAACTTCATTACACATTGATGGAACAATTCTGGGGTTTGCGGACTAGAGAGAACCAGTGAAACCTTGACTCCATCGAAACTAATTGCAAAACAATTGTTGCTGAAATAAATCCTGGGCCTATCTCAGAAGCAAAGAAAAAAAAAATTAAAATTATGGCAGGAAACCGCAGGGCAGAAATTTCATGTCTGGGAACATCACATATCAGGAGGAAACTCATGCAAGGGTTTTATGAACATTAACACTTCTGTCACGATCGTTATAATGAGAGAGTGAGACTCTGATTTACTTAAATCAGGCAAAGATATCTATCTGGTTAGCATATTCGTGACTGCAGTACAATATATTTCAACACTGTGGTTGCAAAATAATCTTTATTTTTTTCCATGGGAGATTACTCAAACCGCGATAATGCGTTTTTCCAAATTAAATAGATAACTTTACAGACTGCTGGGTAATAAAATACAAATAAACATGGAAGACATACCTTATTAAAAAATTAGCTTGTCATTTTTCAGGCTCTTCTTTTGATTTGCAAGTTAATAAAAACCACAGCCAGTTGCCATAGGGAGGATAATTAATTATCCATCTATAAAATTAATGTTGGGGGGTAAGGAGGCTTTCATTTGAAATATTCACAGCACATATATTCAAGCAGTAGAGATGGTGTTAGAAGTCTCCCACACAGTCTGACAACTAAAACAAGTGTAATTTGAGTGGGTTTTTTGACTGAGGAACAGTTCTGAGGGTGCTAAAAAGTGGTCAAAAGAATGACTCAATTTACCAGCTCTCTTGCTAAATGCAGCCACGTGTCCTCCTCTGGAAGGACAAATAATTGCAGCGATGGATTCAGACAATGAGCTCTGCAAGGTGCAATCCCTGTTCTCCACCACGTTTCTGAATGGAGCCAGTGCCATTCCATGGTCTCCCTGCAGCACAACCAGAACCATCCAAGGAACCTCCTGCTGCTCACACGGACACCCCAGGATCAGCTGCACCCAGAGAGCCCCTGGGAGCCCATTCCAAACACGGCTGGGTGAGCACAAGACTCTCAGAGATGTATCTGGGCATGAAGTCAAGCAAATCTCTGTGGTATATCCCAAAGACCAGCTGAAGAGAGGTCAGTGAGAGAATTCAGTCCCCAGCCCAGTATTGAGTTTCCCATCCAGGCAAAGCAGGAGGCCAGAAAAAAAATTAATAAAAGGAGATAACAATGTCCCCAAATGCTATGTGAATATTTTAAAACCTAATATTTATTCCAAAGTGAATTAAGGCAATTTTAACTTTGCACGAATGCTTCCCCCCAGAAGATTTGAATAATCCACTAATGGAGAGATTTAGTTAATTTGAACCGTTTTCTCTGTACCCTTCTCAGAATGTTACCATGTCTTTAAATTTGCTCTGATGCTGCTAGTGAGAAAGCAGATAGCTGTGGAGTAGCTCTTGTGACTGAATGTACTCCCACATCTACTGAAAAGCTGAATAAAAGACATATATAATTAACTCATTATCTCATAGGACTGCAAAAAGTTTCTAAATAAGTAGCTTGTTTTTGAAGTCCTATTTGGACCAGATTTAGATGTTAAAATAACAAATATGAATATTCTTCATCTTTCATAATTCTTCAGATATTATTGTCATTAATTTTGCATCACCATCACACAATGTTCCGAGGCCACCCCGGCCTGAAAGAGGTCACCATCCAAAGGCAAGAGATGACAGGAATGTGCAGAAAGAGTAAAAATTACAAGGAAACTGCGAGATCAAGATGATGACCATGGCATGCACCTTCCACAGATCTAATCATTATCATCAGGCAATGGGGTAAAAAGCATGGACTCCAAGGCTGATAATGGCACTTCTGTCGGGGGGGATGATGGTGGCTTTCCTCCAAGAGTGAAGGATTGCCGGAGAGAAAGGAGCAGAAATGTGTGATTGAAAATGTAATGAGCAGGTGATGAAGGCCAGCATTATGGGCTGATTGGAGGCAGGAACTTTGATCTTGCTTGATACAGACTGCAAGATAAGTGGGGAAGAGTCTGTGAAAGCTCTGGGAAATGAACAAAAGCCATTTGGAGGATTAGAGAGAGAGGAATGAGTACACAGGTAGCACAGTCGCAGTGATATATTCAATTCCTATAAATGAGCCACACAGCATCTGTCAAAGCCAGAGGAAAAATGATGTTGCTGAAATGAAATAAAAGCTACCACCTGGACACAAGTTTTATTTAAACCAGTAGGTAGAACAGGCTGCTCCCTCAAATATTACACAGCACCTAGACAAAAGTGTAGATGTAAGACTTTCAGAGCTACAGGAATCTAAACACTGCCTGGATGGGAGACATCTGTAATGAGCAAAAACATGATGGTGATGTTTCAACCATAAAGGCATTTGGGACTGTGAGTTAAGAAAATTTCAACAATCTTGATCTGATGTCTAGACATTCACAAGGAGCTGTTGGAGGCCCATATTTTAGTTTGGCAGGAAGGTCTGCAGAAGACAGTTGGACGAGCTGTCACACAGAGACAACAGCATCATTCTGTCCATGCTTACACTTGTGTGACTGCCTTTTACTGCCACAGAGCTGCCTGTGCCCAGACAGAGCCAGCCAGAGATGCTCTTCTCGCCATCATGTTTTCAAGCTGTCAGGCCTTCACTTTGACAAATGTTCCAGTGGGAATAGCATCACGGTGTCTCACAGTAAGAATAACTGCAATCATCTGTGAAGTGCCTTAGAAAAAAAATCCCCAAAGCTCTACTGCACTATTTGGGCTCCTTCTGGAGAGGACAACAACTGCAGTAGGAATGTTATTAATTATATCTCATAAAAGAAGGAGAACTACTCTGGATGATAAAATGTTATTTTTTTCCTGGAGTCTAATAATTTCACACTATTTCAAAAGTAAATAAATGAGGCTGCCATTCTCAAAAAGAAACCACAGTTTATTGCCATAATTAAGCCTCTATTTATCACAAAACTTCTGGTTCAACCTCCCCTCACACTAAAATTATGTTATAAATAAGAATCTGAAGATCCAAATCCCACTTAACTCTGCAGTGATTTATTTTGCTAAACTACTGTTACCTGAGGGTAGACATATTTTAAACCACACTGAAATAATTACTTGGTCCTTGTGATGTTTCCTGAAGTTGGAAGCAAAACATAAGGGTTGACATTTGCTCTACAGCAGGACAGGTAGGAGTCCACCACTGTTTCTACAAGAGCCAGCTTCTTAAGTGAGAAATTCTCACTGATCAGGAGCTGCTTGGGCAGGTTAAGTGAGGCAGAAGAGGAAAATTGTGTGTTCCATCACTGATCCAATGAATGACAGTGTCCAGCCTAGAAAATACATTGCCCTGGGGATATTTGCTGTGGCAGTCTCCATTTTTGCCTCTAAATGGGTCTCTATTCATTTACCAAAAATATTTCTGTGCAATACCTCATCCCTGATTGCTAAGGTGGCATTTACAAAATGCCACAAGTCCTGGAGGAAATGTGTCAGGGTGACAGCTTCACAGATGGAAATCTCCTTTTCTGACCCTTAGGATTCACATAATCTGGAAAACAAAGACACTAAGATGAGGAGGATTTGGAAGTTTAAGTACCTGATTTGCAAGCACAATTAGGTATTTACATTCCAGAATATCACAGAATTTCAGCCTGCAGACATAGATAGTTGCAGAAAAAAAGGCCTTGCGAAGACAGATGACAGGAGGCTAAAATTTGTGCCACTATTTGGCAAGGCTATCAGAACCCTCTGCCCAGAACAGTATTCACATTATCATTTACTTCTGCTACCTCTGAAATCCATGCCCAGCTACTTTGATCAGTACTTTTCCCAGCTGACAGTTGCTAGATCCAGCTCAGGAAGAAATGCATCATTAACAATATTGCCCATGATTATTCTTTAGTTTCTTGTGCAAAAGCTTTTCCCATTTTCCCAGATTCTTCCAGCAATAATGTTAAGGAGATACCCAGCCTGCAGTGACCAGGTCCCTATAATATGAACCTACTCCCCTGAGAAAAAAAAAAGGTGAAAACATTTGAGTTCCTATGGATAGCATCACTAACCACATTGCTCATCTGCTGCTCTTCTCACCACCATAAAGGATTCTTCAAATTCACGGTGAAGGTTCATTAGCAAACACCGCATGGATGAAAAGACCCAAAAGCCCACAGTTCATCAGCTTGCACTTACACTGGGAGCAAACAGAGGTCTTCAGATATCTGCCTCAGCTACTCCATCAACAAAGGATTTACTTAAAAAAAAAATAATAATTTGCAGGACACTGGCATAATATCCAGCAAGGACAGTTCTGTTCTGCTGGATTATAGGGTGGCTGTCCTTGCTCACTGACCCCTCACAGCAACACCCTCTCACCTTTTCTTGGCAGTAACTCAGCAAGACAGGCCCACATTGAGCACTGGTTAAGCCAGACAAGAAGAAATGGAAACATTACACCGTGTTTCCTGGACAAATAAAAATTTCACTCCTGGTTCTTTGCAAACCTGAACACCACCTACTCCATTCACTCTGCCCTGCATGGCTAATGGATATGGATAGCTGTGAGCAGCAAACCACAGTCTCCCTCAAAGGGGATGGATGCTCAGCACTTCAGAACTGGAGCATTTAATTTCTCATCCATATGCAGAAAAGTCAGCAGAGAGAGCAGCTCTTCTTCTCCACCTTCACCTCCTTGGCAGAAGGGACCAAAGGAGTCTCATACTGGACCATGGCTTACTCTTCTGACTGAAGAAACGTGGAATGAACCACAGCACTGACTTACAAGTGTCTACAGGGACTTGCCTAGCAGTGACTTGGTTGGGATGTATCTAAAAATCTAAGTCCATAATACAATATTTAACCTGGCCAAGGAACAGCAAAATATTCCTTCCATAGAGGCCCAAAACATACACACTGTTAAATCTAAAAATGGCATTCCCTGTATTTTGTTTCATGACAACAGACGCTGCTCATCCTCCCAATTCTAGTAGCCCTTCTGGGTTATAAAAAGAGGGGAAAAAAAAAGACAAAAAATTGGCAGAATAAGGTCTGGTGAGAGGTACCAATTTGTCTTGCAGGGGTGAAAACATGGCTGAATTATTATAAACCTCTCCATCTTTGGTATTTCTGAAAGATTTCTATATTACATTTTAAAAGGCTTTCCATTTCAAACCATTTTAAAGGTTTTCTAATTATTATTATTACTATTAAAATAATAATTCAACCTGTAGATGAGAAAATCCCCCTACCTCCACGGTGTTGAATCAGATTTTAAGATGTGCAATTGAACAAATGACTAAACCATGTCTGTATTTCAGCATTGCACTCTCTGAGACAATAATTCATACACGAGTTTAATCATAAGATAATGGAGTTGTATGTGACCAAAACAGTGTCATTATATATCAAAAAACACTATGGAGAAAAATTACATCCCACAGTTAACACGGTTCCCTACACACACCCACCTCACAGAACATATCCATAAAAAGAATGTTTTCAATGTAGAAAAAGAGTACCTTGGATAAACTGGTAAAAAAAAAAAAAATCCTCAGCCCTCAAGATTTCCAAAAATCTTGCAGATTTTTGCTGAAAACTAAATACCCACTTCATTTAATGACAGGCACTAACAGGCTTGATTTCTTTCCTTATAAGTGTCACCAAACCCAGAAATATTGATTTCCAGTTTGGACAACTCATGTCAGATACAGCACTGTGCTTTCATGTAAAATTCATCAGAGAAATCATTGCAGCCTTCTGATTAAGGTCTGTATATATCTGCCTACTAATAAGTGAAATTACTTATATCCCTCAGAAATATAAATAGTTGTTGACTAAATATTAGCTTTTAGTAATCAAATACAAATAATCTCCTCTCAATATGAAAATTGTTGCTGTTAATGACCTCTGGCAAACTACCCATATTTGCTGGTTTACACATATACACTTAACATGATCCAGAGTTTTAAGAGAGAGATAGAAAGTGGAACCAGTAAGTAACAAATAGCTCAGTAAAATCTTCCTGAACGTAGTCAAGACATAAGGAGAACTAAATGGTCTGAGACCATGAAATAGCTGGGAAAACTGTGAGATGATTCAAAAAGAGATTTAAAACCTAGATATAATTCCTGACCGATAGATACTTGGTTTCATCATTGGAAAATTCCATGAGGAAAGAAACTCAGCTCACATGGAGAAATGGGAACATCTCAGTTTGCTACCGAAAGCTGATGGGAAATGGTTCACACAGATGTGTCAGCAGATACAAGTTTGCACCAAGACAGCATCTCTGAATGCATGATCTCACCGCCTATAAAATCACTTGCAATGGCAGGAGGGACAGGGAACAGGGAGGAAGGATGACTGCAGACTATCTCATGGAGATGTTCAGAAATATTAATCAGGTTCAGCCACCTCACCAACCACTCTGGTTTGCACTAGAGAGTTTTCTCAATACATTAAAAAAAAGCCCATATAACCAGAGGGGAGTCAAATGAAGAGAAATTTGATTAAACTGGAGCAAAGAGAGATGAGCGGCCTGCAAGAGTGTCCAGCCACAAGACAGTCTATTACACATGAAGTTTTGCAGTGTAAAAGAAGCGAGTGGACTGTGTGAGATAGCAGGAGATAGGACCATGAAACCATCAGCAATTGTGTGCAGGTGCAGGATTAGGTAACCACCAGCAGTTGCACATAGCTGCAGGGAGAGGATCTTTGTTCCTTATATTACCTGTGGTACCCATTATCTTCAGGATGAATTTGGCTAGAGACCCAGAGAATGCAGAAGATGCCATCTCAGCTAAATGAAGAGATCCTGTCTGTTTTCCAGTAGCTTGTGTATAAAACAACTGGTTGCTGTTCCATGGATTAGCTCCTCTCAAGGCTGTGATCAAACCCTAAAGCATTTCTGGAAAGGAAAGGAGATTTAAAAAGCATACATAGTTCCAGTAAAATTCCATGCCATCCAAAATTGTACTTGATGGGTGCCCATTCCTTGCTGGTAGGCTGAGAGTAGAGGCAGCTGAGTTAAGATTGGATGATGAAAACTCTCGTGAGTACCTGGATGAACACAAGACACAGAGAAGATGGATTTTAAAAGGAGTTTAATCCAAGTAGAAACTGGAATCTATCCTGCAGTGTCTCCCTGAAAATGTTGTTTCCAATCATTAAACGACTCAAAGGCCAATGGTGAAATCTGTTTTGTGAGCCCAGAGTTGTTTGACACAAGCTGAAGTTAAAACAGTTTGTGACAGAAGCAGCATTGCTATATCAACAGCCTAACAGGGTTTTATTAACACATCCACAACCTCATCACAGCCTGAATCAATCTCAGCTCAATCAGATATTGCATATTTTATAAGACAGACCATCATGGAGAGATCACCCAGAGTGCCTTAGCAGAGCAAGCAATAGGGCAGGTTTACAGGACTGTCATGGGATTACTTTCAAAGAAATAACCCTAAAAGCTTGAGGGACTAGTTCACACCCAAATCCCCATGTGGAGCACCATAAATTCTTTCCCTAAACTCCAATTTCAACCTAACCTCATAAACCAACTCTCATTCCTGCTTGTGTCAAGCACAGACACCAAAGAAGCAGGGCCACACATTCTCTCCTCATATCACTCCCCACCATTCCAGGATTGTGGCATGGAGATTTTTTCCAATTACTATTAATACATCTATTGTTGCTATATTTTGGCCGATTTTGTGGGTTTGGGGTTTTCTTTTTAGTTTCAACGTCTTGTTTGGGGTTTTTTCCTATCTGGAGCTTGCTGTTTTAAGTACCAGTTTAGTTACTGCCTGAGAGGGCCATCTGAATATGCAAGTTCCCAAAGACAACTCCCTATTTTGCAGGTCACTCAGCCAAGTTTTGGCTATAAACCCAAGTTCCTGTGTGGTTGGGTTATTCTCCCCTTTTCTGCTCCTCTCTCAGAGCACTTCCCAGATGAGAAGAGAAGCTTATCCAGGAGATCTTTCCATGAAGTCTCTCCACCCAGCTCTTCCCTTCAGCTAGGGCATACTGCAGTCTGGTGCCAAAATCAGCAAGATGCAGCATGTGAAAAAGCACTGTTTATTTTCTAGGGGAATAACTGCAACCTGTCTTTTCACTTCCTCACCCTCCTAAAGGCTGCAGACATCCCAAGCACCCACTCACACCTTCCCAACTACACTGAACTCTGCTGAAGGAGCCCACAGTAGGGTTCTGGGAATGGGTGTACACAAGAAGAGGTGTGTTCCACTTGAAATATCTGCAGGGCCTTGAAAATTTGATTTTTGTACTGAACACTTTAGGAAGTAACTATGTAGGATTCACCCATGGAGACATCAAAAGACAGATGGCCCATACAAGAGCTGCAAAACATTTTCACTGTGAACATTTATACTGTAAAGCCTTGACTGTTTATTGTAGAGGTTAATGAAGCTGTGAAGAGAACATGGTCTTGCTGAGATTATTGCTTCTGGGCAACACAGAGCAACAGCCATTCTTAATCCTAACCAAAGGCATGACAGATAGACCAATTAAAAGTGTTTCCAAACAAGCTTTAAGACACAGGGCAGCTGTAACGTGATTATTTTTTCTAATCCCCCTATCCTACCAACACTATCTAATTGCAGTGCCTAGTAGCCTCTGAATTCAACACTCTCAAAAAGATTTGTAGTGCATTGCTCCTAAACCAGCCCAGTCCAGTCACATGACTCAGGCTCATACAGAAGCCAAAAAATCCCCATCAGAGAAAATTTGCTGCTTTTTTATTTATTTCTTGCCTCAACAGCCAAAGATTATTTCTGAATGCTGTCTGGGAAAAGCACAAGTATTCAGAAAACTGCTGCCATCCAGTCCCCTTGGTAGCTCAATATTTTTCTTAAAACATCACAAAAGCTTTTTATCCTGCAGAGAGAGTCCATAAGCATTCATGGCTGCGCACATATATACACACACTGCCTGGGTAACTCTCCCATAAATATTTTCTCTGCTTTGGTATAATATCATACAAAGGTGCATCATAAAATTCTCTCTGAGAGAGAAGTTTTGTTCTCAAGTACGTGGTTTGCCTTAGTCTGTCTAGATGCACAGAAAAACCAAAACAAGGAGAGGGGATACAACCTCTATTTATAACAATCCTGGATTTATTATTAAACAAACAGAGAAAGGAAAAAGATAAAAGTTTTTCCCTCTTAAATTTTCAAGAAATCATTCATATTCCTTTACAGATCCTTACCTAGAGGAGCAGAACAGGCACCTATAGGACTCAGCAGGACAGGGGCCTCTACTAGATGCAGAAATTGGAGCTATGCCTGGAACTACATCATTCCCACCATCGCAGAATTACAGGCTAAACTCACTAAATAGATGTCGGTCAGTGAAAGGCAGGAAACTACATTCTCACCCTTGCAGATTCTACCTACTACTGGTGGACCATTAAGCACAATAAAATGCTTCCAACCCTTGACTGACTTTTTTTCTTGACTCTTCGTTCTTTTGCATCTATTTTGCAAGTACGGGCTGCTCCAGATCTTACTGGAGAAGTAGAGCAGAGTTCAACATTCCTACTTTCAAACAGATATTAAGTCTTGATGAGCATTTACAAATGTAAATGTGCAGAAGTGCTGAAAGAGGAACAGACCAACTTCACCAGGAGTTCCTGACGCTGCGTGACCACACCTGAAAATTTTCAGGAAGGACTTGAGCTCAGGGGGAACAGACTTCAAGTGAAGAGAAATCTGTGCCTTGGAATTTGGCTCAGACTCCATCAGTGTCCTTGTATCCAACAGGGCAAAACCTGGGACTTTTTCACTGATCAGGATGTTCATCAGTGACATCAGTTCAGGATGTCACGGAGTCTGTCACTGGAATATTCATCTCTATCCATCTCAGCTCCCCTGCTGTGCTGCTGCTATATTTATCTTTGCTGCTGTCAGTCATTTAGGTGTCAGTTTGCTCAGAACAGGACTGACACAAACTGTAGAGTTATCATTTCCTTAAAGGATTCTTTCTCGAGCTGTGCTTTACTTTAGCACTCCCTCTGCAGTGGCCTCGAATGATTTGTGCTTTCCCACAGACTGGGAGACACTGCTAGAGGAATATCAAGAATGTGGAATTTCATCACCTAGTCTCCTCAATTCATGGATTAACCAATCACAGCAAAATAAATCTGGCATCTGAGCTGCACACTGCTGTTGCTTTATGATATATTTAACCTAAACTCCCTAATCTCATATTCCATTAATAGAATAACCAATATCAAAATTTGAGGCAGCTGCAAAGACAAAAGCTTGCTGGCTCAAGGTGTTAATGGGACATTATTTCAATGAGAAAACTGAATAGATATATAGAGAAAACTAAATAAATGCATACAGCATTGCATTCATTTTACATGGAGATTTCTCAAGGAAAAAATACTTTTTTCTGTTGTTTTAGAGGTAGATTTTTCCATGGAAATATATTCCCTCCTTTCTTCCTGGCTCTTCTCCTCAGATTTTCTGGTTTTCTTTGCCCAAAGGTGTTGGCTCCTTCTCTGGCTTGGCCCTCTATGGGTTTCAAGATTATTCCAGGTTGTTTTTACACAGCCTTCTGGATCACATTAAGAAAAGGTGCTTTAAAAACATGTTAAAATAATGTTATTTTTAAATGGAGTTCAGGACTGACAAAGGCAGTGGGCTGACTGACAATCCAATTTATTTCTATTGGGAATACATTACCAGCGGGCCAGCCAAAAGCATGTACAAAACTTTTATTGACATTTCCATGTAAATATCTGTCATTAGCTTTTCTTTAATACAACCAGGCTCCAAACCATGTGTGCTTTTCAGCTCCTTCCCATTCAAGCAGTGTTGGAACCCTGGAAGCTGAGAATTTAAGGCTTTCTGTGCTAAAAAGCACTGACCCTCAAGCAAGCACTGCATTTGACCTGAGGCCGTGGAACAGGCTTCCGAAATTGAGTGATAGCACTGGGATTATGAGTGTATAGTTTGAGTAGAAGTGTGTGATATCACAGGGTGCATAACTTAGGATTTAAGGGTTTAGTATCTAGTAATATACAGAGAGCAAGATGGAGGATCTGGGGTGTTGGCTAAGTTCTTCCTCCTTCTCCTTCTTCAGGGGTGGTGTTTGGGTGGTGTTTTCAAATTGGGTGGAAAGGTCTGCATTGTGGACAACAGGTAGTTAGTTATTGGGTTAAAAGTAAAAATAATATAGGCGTCATCTCATTATTGGACAAATTATGCTTAAAAGACCTTGGAAAGAGTTAGAGACAGAGTCATTTTCTACCTTGTCGGCTAGAGCTCACAACTCACGAGACTGTACTTTAGATAAGAATTAATAAACGTCCGAGTCCGAACACGAAAAGCTGCTTCTCCTGTGCTTTAATCCCAGCTCTAACAGGAAGAAAAGAAGATAAAAACCTCACAAAGCAGTCATTTACTCTGCACCTTGCACGTGTATGGAGGAGCACCAAGGCCAGAGCCAAGCAGGAGAGGTTGTGCACGAGCTGCCAAGGAGCCCATTCCTTCCTGCACCAGGGCTGGGAGCAAACTGGAGGCAAAGACCCCAGAAATGTCTCCACACACATGTCTGCGCTTTGGCCAAACCCATTTGGTGAGGTTTTACTGAAACAGGAGCTTGATCATCACAGGAGGTCAAGTAAAGGATGAGCTTGTGCCCTGCTGCCTCATGCTCAGGGGAGAGCTTCCCCTGCTTAGTCTCACTGAGTTAAGCCATAATCAAATCTTGACAAGACAGGTTCAGGCATGAAGACACAGAGCAGGAGGAAATCCACCCACAAAGAGGGCAAATGCCAGCAAATAGAACAGCCCTCACCAAGGCAATGGCACGATGTCAACAGAATGCTGCCCAAACCATCCTTGGGTACTCCTGAAAACAAACTTGTTCCCTCCTGTTCTCTGCCATGGGTTTGGGCAACCAGAGCTGGGATGTCACATCAGCTGTGACTTCAGCTGGGTTCCAGAGACACAAAAGGCTCAACATTGCCTGGAAGTCAAGTCCCAAGAGGAGTAGGGCAGGTTTCACACACACACACAATAGCCACAGCAAGACAATGCCTGCTCTCGGTGATCAGCTCGTCCCTGCAGAGGAGAGAAAAGCACAGAAATCCCCTTCACACCCCCGGGTTTTTCAAGGGTGTGTTTCTTCCTGACTTGCCTCCTCTCCTTTCAAATCACACAAACCCCAACTTCCTCCCTGGCTGTGTGCTCAGTGTGTTTCATTGTGCATTCATTGTTGTGAATTGTTTGCTAATTTCTGGGCAGCAACTCCGCTTTCCACACCACTGGGATTATGTAAAGGGGGCAGAGATGATACAGAGCCTTTGGTCATTCACTTCTCAACAGGGGAGCTCATTGATTTAACGACAAAAGTTTGCACTGTGCTGAGAACTCTGAATTTCCCCATACCACAACTTCAAACTTTTAAAAAGATTGCTATCAACATTGCTATTAAAACACAGTTTGTGCTCTCAGAAGAGGAGAAATCTGTCCTAACACAATAAACTACTGATTGTTTTGAAAGCTTGAGTTGAAAGATATAGCACTGCTAGCCCCTGGACAAAACTTAGAGACCTGAAATCTCTGAATTTCACATGGTTCATACTGAAAAAAAAAAAAACCACTTTTTCAAATAAAACTGGCCATTTTTTAGAAAGCAGTCTACTAAGATACCAACACAGAGGGTAAGATTCAAGCCATGTGCTGAAAAACTCTCTTCTTGATACTTCCTGAAGTTTCTTCCACTTCCTGATCCAAACTCCTTCAATTCCAGTACCCTTAGAAGAGATGTCCATCTCTCTCATTAAGGGGAAGCCATTGCCATGTCTAGCTCTAAAATTAAGCTTATATAACGCATGGTTAAAAAGGGTTTCTGAATCTACACGGAGAGCATTCACAATCAGCACTTCAAAATGTGATGTAAGGAAGGAACAACAACATATCCAGTTACTGTAAACCCAGAAAAAAAGGAGTCTTATTCCCCCAAAATTCCTTTGCATTGTTTCAGCAATTATAAAAGAGAGCAAAAATTTAAATGGTGCAAATGTTTAAAATATAAATAATTACTTGGGTTATTATATCTTTTGGCTCCTGAGTGCATTTTCCCCACCACTGTCACATCCAAGGTGCAGCTCTGAGCTCCACGGCTCCAGCCAGCTCCTGTTGCTGTTCACAGAGTGCACAATCCCACGCTGTCCACCCAAGCCTCAGCCAGCTGAGGACTCCTTTTGGGCTCAGAGGCAGCTGCATGGCCAGAATCTCACACAATACTTAACAAGAAAACGTACTCCAGATAATCAGTGCGTCTGACAAACAGGAAAAGGGTCACAGCTCTGAGAAATGGGTTCCCAGTGCTTTCCCTTCACACACGCAACCTTGTTCTCCCCAGCTGAACAGCTGGGAGCCAGCTGAAACCTAAGAACCTCTCCCCCTCCAGACTGTGCTCTCTGTTTGGGCTTTAAGACAATTACACAGTTATTTGGTGTAAGAAAAGTCAGTCAAGGGGGAGACAAATTGTTTTATTTCTCACCCAGCTACATAATAGATTTCTAGGAGTGCTAACTCATCTGTCTTCCCACTATTTTACTTTCATTATAAGGTTGGGAATGGGAAGTCATTTTTCACAGGAAGGATCTTTAACTGGTTAGAAATTAAACTGCCCAAACGGGTGCGTCCTGCAGAATGGAACATCTGTTATCTGGGGCCCGTGGCTTTGGTTGCACCTTATTTATCATCACAGCAGGTCCTTCTCCAAACATAGCCTCGCTCACCCAGCTCCCAAGACACAAAGACAAGTGGAAGATGTGACAACAAGGCAAAAAAGTCCAAATCCAAAACCTCATTATAAAATAAGGCAGTAGAGTATCAAAACTGAGCAGCTGTGCTAAGAGAAGCAGGACTGTCTCCCGGAGCAACCCCATCCTCCCAAGCTGAGTGGGCAGATGTGTCTTTCATCATCCCCAGCCTCTCCACCTCAGTACATCCTCCACTCAACTGCTGCTGCCAAGCTCCTGTCCTGTGAATAATCAACAACACGTGGGCATCCCCTGTGACCAGTCCCAAGTGAATCAAAGCCATCAACACCTCCACAGCCAGCTTCCTGCCCCAGCATGATGGTACATTTCACCATGATGACTGTCCCCATCACTGGTGAACATCCCAAGGCCTCAGAGGAGCTGAGCTAGAGAGGGCCTGGCTAAAGGGCAGGATTTTCCAAAGTGCACAACTTAGTCTTCCCCAATTCTCCTTCTGAGGCTGCTCAGAAGGGACAGGACACCGTTACATTTTTACTCTTGGTGTGTAGGGAATATTTTACTTTTTCTTAGTAATTTATCTATCTCTATTTATTCATTTTACTTCTTGTTACAGCAGGCAACTGAGCTGTGGTTCATCCTCTCAGATCTTCAGAGCATGCAGTGGGTGTTTCATTGTGACCTCATGGGTAACACTTGCTGCCATAACATTGTGCAGATCGCTGCACTCTGCTGCTGGCTGAAACAGAAAATTAGATTCTTAGGAAAAACAAACACATGGGATATAAGCAACGTTTCCCTGCAAGGATATTGCCACCATAGCCAATTTGCTCTCAGAGCAAACTTAACCACTGGTAAAGAGTTGCACAAATAATAATGATTTTTTAAAAACCACCCTCTTCAGCTGCTACCTGTGAATGTTTTAGGTGTTTTTACTCTTATAGTCAGTCTTCTGTTATGCTTTCAAATAGATAGCTCTGGGTTATTGATTTTCTTCAAAAAGTTGATGTTAGTAATAATCTGATTTCTCACTAGGGGATGAAATTTTAAGACTCATTCATGTCACTTCCATTTTTTTACTGCTACAACTTCCTTTAAAGAGGAGGAAAGCACTTCATCTATGTGCTCCAGAGGCAAAACATATATCCAATACGTCTTTGCTTACGTCATACAAATACATCTACCCTCTCACCCACCACAGACTTCCTCTTTTCCAATCTCAGCTGAAAACATCTTACAGAATCCAGTGGTCCAGGGCTGCTTCCCTCTGTTTAGCAAGAGTTGCAGAAACTCTTGTTGCAGTTGCCATCTACTATTTATGAGACTAAAGTTCCAAATTAATTGCTTCTAAACACTAGCAACACAATCATCAAGAGTCCCCATAAGTAATTACAAGGATTTTATAACCCATGAAAGAATTTTAAAAAATTAGAGGTCAAACCTTTTTGCACCAAAAGTTTGTTTCTTTCTTTTTTATAAGCAAAAGAATCCCAGAGAGATACAGGCTGAACTATTGGGACCTTTCTGCTTCCCAAATTTTTAATTAGTAGAATTTCACAGCTATGACTTAAAATACTGTCACCCTGAGACTAGGGTGATTGACTTTGAATTTACTGAACATGAAAGGTGTATTTACTATATAAATTGCAGGTCTGTGCACTTCTGAACGACACTTGCATTCATCTGAATGTCACACATCAGACCACTTTATAAACATGTTATTTAAGACTCACACTATGCCAGCAAACAGAGGCAGAGGTTGAAAACCTTCTCTACTGCAATTGTTTCAATTGCTGTCTTCATCCTCTATTTTACATCAGCAAAAGCTGGAAATTACAGAGCACCAAAGACTCAGGAGCAGAGTGCAGGGCTGTGAGAACCAAAAAAAAAAAAAAAAAAAAAAAAAAAAAAAAAAAAAGTAATCAAGATAAAACCCAGGATATTTATTGCCAGGGAAATCTATCTTACAGTAACAGGGAGAATTGTTTTCACAGCCCAACGACTAACTTCCGAGAACAAATCTCAGCTCAAATAAATTCACTGGTTTATACAAAAGTTCATAGCTTACACACCTGCACATACCATGACAGCTTCTCTTTCAAAAGGTACCTCAAATATTAGTCAAACACACTGCTCAGTAAAACAAGAGGCAGGTCTTGGCCTTGAGCTATGACAACCTTTTATTAAAAACCTTTTCACATGTTAGTGCCCTGCCGAGAGAAGTAAATACCCAAGCACAGAGTTGACCACAATGATGTTTCCTCAATATTTCTATTTTTCATTCTGTCAACTTTTGGCTATTAAAATCAGTGTATGCACACAAACAACCTGAATAAAACCCACAGGTGCAAACCTCTGTTTCCAAACCCCCTGCCATGGGTGCCACCAGACCAGGCTGCTCCAAGCCCCATCCAACCTGGCCCTGAACACTTCCAGGGATGAGGCATCCACAGCTTCTTTGCTGTTTCAAGTATCTATCTAGGCTGTAAAATGAATGAATATTCTTGGGGCAATGCTTCTGGGATCACTGAGAGACTTAACTCACAAACATTTCTCACGCTGTCTCTAGTGCTCAAGCCAGCTTTGAATTGGTTCATATATCTGCCAAAGCACAGGTATTGCCTTTGCTGGGGGACTCATGAAATTAATTACCGGGACCTCAAGGATTTATTAGAATTTCTTTCATGAGGTCAAATCAATTGGAGAGATTTGTGTGAGTTTCCACCCATTGAGCAGCACTGGGAGTGTGGGGGCCCTGGCTCAGCTCCCCCTGCTAACACAACAGAAACCCAGTATCTGATCTTCCTAAAGGAACTGAGTCATGGTTTCAAAAACCCCATCCAAGCTTTACTGCTCACACCTGCACCAAGCACTCAGAGGTGTGTTCTGCACACATACCTTTGCCATCTCCTCAGCATCTTACTCAACACACATTTCCCAAAAGTACCCAGCTGGCAGCAGCACGTTCCTTTGGAAGCCAGACCATGCTGCAGTGTGGGATCACTCCAGGGAAGACAACTTGTATCAGTTCAGAGCCTGACCTATATTTACCTGCTTAACTTTGGGCACCCTATAACTCTGTGTCTTCATTTGCAACAACCTGATCTGCTAACTATATCCCTGTGCTCCAACCTGCTAGGAAAACTCATTTTTAGTTCTTTCCCACTAAGTGAATAATCAGGTTTTGCCTCTACTGTGTATAGGGATGGGTGGAGTGGGGGGAAGACTGAAAGACGGGATGTAATTTTTTTTTAATTTTTTTTAAGAGGTGTGATGTGATTTTTATTGTATGACTATTCACCTGCTTTCTGTGACCTCCTAAGCATATTTAAGAGGGAATTTGACACTGCGACCAAACATGAGGCTGGGGGAGAAGTCAGCTAACAAAAACCACATGTGCTCAAGCATTTTTGCCTTGCTAATATTGAAGAGATTTGTTTTGCTCGGTAAAGCACTTGAATTTCAGCTCAGTCCTGCAGGGGAAAAGCTAATCCTCAAGTTATGGCAGTACAGGCAGTTGATATGGGGAAGGAAGGAGGGGGCCAGAGAACCACGGGAAGGAGAAAGGAAGGATTCAGCATTTTAGCCTGACCTGACTCCAGGTTCACACGAGAAGAGGTGAAGCTGCAGCTGTCATGCTGAAGGGAAATGCAGTCATTTATAAACCCAAGGAAGTCTCCTGGGAAAGAGAAGTAACACAAAAAAAAAAAAAAAAAAAAAAAAAAAAAAAAAAAAAAGAGCATTCCTCAAGACTCAAGCTAAGGGCAGTTTTTTCCCACCATGCGAGAGACCCAGTGCAACCAGACCAAACTCTGGCACTCCTCTCAGAGCAGTTCTGGCCAAACTTCCTCCCTGCCCCAGCAGGAGCAGATGCCACCAGCCTTTTCCACATCATCTCCCCAGAAGGCCTCCTCCAGTGCGAGAAGCTCCATCATCAAAGCACACAAATCCATCCCTTTGCTAACATAGAAAACATCTCATGGGAACAGCTACTATCCAAAGTGGCTGAAGGCTGAGAAAAAAACCCCAAATTTTATTTTGACTCTCCTTCCCTCCCCGCATCCTGAGTATCACTTTCACTCGATGTTTGACTCATATCTGCTTTTGGTGAGCATGTGAAAACTGTTGTCAGCGCAGCTGAACGGGGACTAACCACAATGAATATGCATGATCTGATATTGGTACCTCTTCAGGTATTTCAGCACATCTCAGAGGTGAGAGAGTGAAGCAAGACTGAGTACTCAGGAGGTTAACAACCACAGCAAACAGCAAATCATTCAGAAAAGCATTTGATCAACAGAGAGGCAGAAAATTGTATAGCAAACTGGTCTGTGACCTATAGGGCAGAACAACTCAAATTGCAAGGGGGGCTCATGGGGAAGGAAGGAAAAAAAATACAGCCAGCAGGATTCCCAGGCTAAAATAAAAACCCCAGCTGCCAGCTGGTTTGTTCTCATCGAATATCCAAACTGGGCTTTCTGGTTTCTCTAAAACTCATTTCATGAGGAAAAATAAAATCGGGATAAAAATAAAATTCCTTTCTTGCGGCAGCTACTTGGGTTCATGGTTTCTGTGACCTGCCATTGAGAAAGATGTGATGGGAACGCTCCTCCTTGTGCTAAGTGCTCTGGCAGCGAGTGCTTAGCCTGGCAGGGGAGCCCAGGGTTTCACCAAAGGGCAAATTATATCCTGCTAATTGAACCAGCATAGTTTTAGAATCTCCCCATGAGCCTGTCAGGTTTGTGCATGGGCAACTGTGAAGATCTTAATGGACCTGGGAGGCTGAATCAAATAGAAGGACAAGGCAAGAGCAGAGAAAATGGGACACAGCGGGAGGGTATCAAATCCTTTTGGGTTAATAACGCACCTTCCCGGGATGTGAAGCAGATGCCCAGAACTCGGGGCTGTGTTAGTTAATTACCGTACATGAGAAAAACCCAGCAAGGCTCCCAGCACACACAAAGCTTTGGCAGAAAGAGAGGAGGGGCAGGGGAAAGAATCCAGCCCTCCCCGAGCAATGCAATTAATACATTTGCTGCAGATTTGTGTCACGTTCCCTCAGCAGCACTCAGCTCCAGTTGTCAGCATCTGTCTGGAACGAGCTGCTCCACGCATGGAGAGGCAAGGGATAAGATTTCAGGAAAGGCTGAAGTCCACTGCTAAGGGATTCGTCCCATATAAATTGCCTGTCAGCTACAGCTGAAACACAGTGTTGGCTGCCCTTCTCCTGATGAGTAATAACAGGACTTTGCTGAATACACAGGTACCTGTCTTCCATGGAAACCAAAGTTTAGTTCCGATCTGACGAGTAAAAGGCAGCTCAGTTACTTGTGAGAGGAGGTACAGATGATGAAATATAAAAGGGGATTCGAAGGAGTGTCTCTGTTTTTGCTCCTGAATCATCTCTGGTCAAGAGTACAAGCAGAAATCCAACAGCAACACCTGACTGCTGGTAAAAATCCTGACAAAATCAAGTATGCACACAGAGAGGCAATTCCTTTTTCTGAGCATGAGGAATCAGAGCAGAAAAAAACAGATAAAAAGGATTTTTTTTTTAATAGTCCCAGATGTACTCAGTAGAGGATCTGAGGCCCAGAGAAGCTAAAGAACTTGCTTGAGATGAAATAAAGGGTTGGAAGGTGGATCTAGCATATAAATCCATATGTTATTTGAGCCTATTCAGTACTCTAACCCTGCTTTCTCTCTCATATGGTAACTCATAAATAGGCTTGGGTGTATACCTCATAACACCATTTATTACATACATACATCTTCCAGCACAGGCAACCAAGCTCCTTGTGGGATTTGACTCCTGTGTTTAATTGGCAGGCCTGTTTGTGGAACCAACAGGTGCATCAGAAGTGAACAGAGAGCACATTCTCACGTCACAAAATATGTGCTGCAAACCGTGTTATGAGAGACTAAGCCAGGGAGCAAACACAAAACCATCCAGCACCGTGCAGCTCCTCCAGATGGCCAGTAGCCCGGGGAGGAGCTCCATGCCCTCGCAACCAACAGCCTGGGATGCCCTCAGGCTGCCCACACAGGCACTCGAGGAGGGCTTGAGTCATTTGCACCATCTTTTCTCTACCTCTCACACCTCTTCCCATCGGTGATTAATCCCAGGGAATGAGTAACAGGGCTTTCATACTGGATTCACTTTGGCCACAAGAAAAAAAAAAAAAAGTGCCAGAAGGAAGAAGCAAGAATTTGGAGAAGGCTGTGGCTGGTGGGGAATACCCACATCACTGGCCAAACATTGTTCCTGACTCCTTGCTCCTTTCTGCTCGGTTTGTATGAGAGTAAGAAGCATCTGATGCTACCAGTCTGTGCAGACCCACTTATACCTCAGAAGATGCAGATTTCTGATAGGGACTGGAGAGAAAATTGTCTTTTAATATCTTCCTCCAACTCATTTTGATTCTGTTACCTAGTGCAAAAACCTGGTCTGATAATGGCTGATTCCAAACCCCTTTAAATGAAGAGCCACATTAAAACAGCTGAAAATTTCCCTTGTCCTCACCTTACCAAAATGATTTTTTTCTTTTTAAATTTGCTAAAAACAAAGAGAATGGTTCAAATGGAAAGAAATTATCTCCACTGATCAAAAAGAAAAAAAATCATGGAAAACTTTGGGCCAAAGAAAAGGTGATATCTTCAAACTATACATGTGACTGACATCTTCTCTTACCAGACCCAGATGGGAGTGATGCCTACAGGAGTGTTTAAAATTAGTCTGGGTAACAGGACTGCTGCTACTGTTGTTGGGAACTGTCCTATAGCCAAATTTATTTCACTCTCAGTATGTTTTTCCTGATGTTCAGCCAAAGCCTGTCTTTTTGTTTCATTGTTAAGAGTGCCTGCATCTCAGTACCACTCAGTGCCTCCCTCCTGGGAGTTTTTACCCTCAATATTGTATAGTTTATTTATTGTGACTCATGTATAGTGTATTTACTGTGACTCTTCTCACAGATTTAATCATGGCAGTGGGTGAAAAGGGTTGGGACAGGAAGATAAAGCTTATCATGTGTATCTAAGCCTCATCTCTCACTCCAACAGAGAGGTACTTTCTCATCTGAAGACTAAAGATACCTGGCCTGACAGAGCAGCTTTTCAACAATCCCAGGAGGCAAAACAACATCTCATGAAACCTGGGACTACATCCCACTCCAAAGGACAAAATGACACACTCTAACAGGATTTTGCCCTGTGCAGGACTCAAGTCAATCGTTTTTCCCTTGAAAACAAGCTGCAAATAATTGGATAAGCAGTCTCCTATTTCCAGGGTATAGACCAACATACTTGGAGTTGCTCCAGCTCTGCTGCTGTGATAAACTCAGTTTATATTATCCCTTCTGCACACACAGCTCACAAGAGAAATTGGATTGCTAAAAGCAAAGCAAAGGTAAACACCAGTTTTGGAAGCTCCCCTAGTGCCATCCAGGATTCCTCCCCACTCAGTGCTATGTTGGTTGATTTTTAGCACACATTCTCCTCTTCGCTGAAACATCCAACTGCCGTTCAGGAAGACCCAATTACGGAAAAGAAAACCTGCCACAAAAATACACAGCAAATACACACAGAAACTATTTTACAATGGCCCCAGGTCAGTCACACCTTCCCAGGATGGAATCATCCCCAGCTGTGTTATGGCTGTCCAAACCACGCTGCTGGTCCCAGTTAGACAAAAAAAACTCCTCAAGGCTTGAATCGACCTCATCTAAGTTTGTGCAGATGCCAGAAGGTTTCTCACATTCAGCAAACTGTTTCCCTTGGGCAGAAGCCTGACCACACTCTTCATCCACCACTGCAGATCCCAGGGTGGCTTCTTTTGGGGTGGACACCATTGTCTGTCCCCAGGAGCTGTTCACACCAACAAATACTGACTCAGTCCACCAGGCCAGTCTTCCTGACACTGGCTTTTAAGAGGGCCCTAACACAAAGATAACATAGCTGGGCTTGCAAAAAGAATGTTGTCCAACAACTGCCAGTCTTCCAAACACTCAAACCCTTTCTTGAACAGGGCTTGGAATTTTTTTCCCCTGACTCAATTAGAAAGCCGCACTCATTTTTCCCTGCCTTTAGCATCTCCCTTTCGTTTCTCCTTCCAAGTTAAGTTGCAGCATAAGCTGGCAGCCCCTGTTAACAGGAAAAAGAGCACACTCCGTGATCTTAGAGGGGTTTGGACTGGTGATTTACTCTGAACATTGCTATGGAGAAGCTCTCTCCAGGTGTGTTGTGCTAGACAGAGATGCTCTCTAAGATAGGGAGGACAGCTGGTATTTAAAGCGCTTAAAGCCATAGGATGGCACCAACAAATTGGTCAAACAACCCACGGATGAGACACCAAGAGAGGTTTCTGGCAAAGGTGGAAGTCTCCTTTCTGAGTTTTGGGAATAACTACATATGTAGAGTTATACCTCAAATCCCTCCATCAGCACACAGAAGCAGTTTTTTAATTTCTGGCTTTCTGAGAGGAATGCTGTTGGGTTTGGCTCCTCCGTTCTGTCTGCTGGGTGAGGAACCTGAAGTGGAGCTAAACCCAGCCAGTCTGGAACAGCAGCATCCCAGCCACCAGATGGGCCAGCCTCAGAGCTGCCTTCTCCTGGGGCAGGCTGCATGTCCTATGGAAATCATTCCTGCCAGGCTGCCCCAAAGTTGTCTTCCAAGATCCATACACACAGAAAAACTCCAGGAAGGTGCCTCAGTCTAGCCAGGCTGTTCTGGATGCCTGTAAGTTCTCCGTGAAGCCCTCAGGGCAGTGGTAGCCCAAGGATTCTCCAGCAAATGGGACCCTTTTATGGGAAGGTCTAGACTTCCTAATGACCTTGGAAAAGCAGCCAAGTGCTCCTCCACCCAGCCAGTGCTGCCTGCAGGCTGCTGTCTCTGTCCCACTGCCTGGGGAACCCTTCTCCTCCCATCACTTCATATTCTGCAGCTGCTTTTGGTCTTCAATGCAACAAATCACTTTTTTCACAGACTTTCCTCCCCTGATACTCCTTATCTCTGTGGTTAACATATTAATTCCGTATCTCCATCACCAAACAGGTACCCTTGGAGGTACCATACTTCATGCTGTTGACTAAACACATTTATTTTCTTTTAAAAAATAAATTCAAGTTACTAATACATTTCCTGACTCATTTCTACATGCACCTTGCAACATTTGCCCTTTGCCAATATTAGGTACACAGCCAGCACAGCTTCCACTACTGTCCCCCTCCTCACACAGGCCTCAGACCAACTCCCACCACTCCCTCCACATACTCCTGGTAGGTTTTATTCCCCTCTCACCTCCTCAGCAGCACACTAGATCAGTTTTCTCAGCTCCAACAGGAAAACTAAAGAAACTAGAATGCAAAAAAACCCTTTGCAATCTTCCCCTCAGCACTCTTGACCTTTCATTCCCTATCCATGGGCTTCTAACACAAACCACATAGAGCAGAATCATAGAATGATTTGGGTTGGAAGGAACCTTAGAGATCATCTCATTCCAACCCTCTGCTATGGGCAGGGACACGTTTTTCTAGACCAGCATCCCAAGGTGCTGTGGATGGTGCCTCTGCACGTGTACAAGACACATCCTCACACAAACCCTCTGCACTGAGTGCTCCTGACCCAGCTTTTAAGGAAGGAGGAAGCTCCCCCTGCTCTCCTCACACCTCCTGGCTGTGAGGCTGCAAACCTCCACACATACATCCCCTCGCTGCACCTTTAAACCTGCTGGATGGCTCAGTTCAGCCCAGGAACAGAGTGTTTTACTCCAGTAGAGTTTAATCAGAGGCACAATTTTTTGGCTTCTCCAGCACTGACACACAGCTCTCTTGCATTATGTTCCCTAATGAGGGCCACCTGAAGCCCAAAACGGTGTCTGAGCACAACACAGTGCTCTCTTTTCATCATGGGCTAACAAAAAAAATAATACTCTGAGTATTTCTTGCTCACAGATAAACTTGGCCATCGCACTAAGGAAATTAAAGCAAATAGAGCCAGTCTGTCAACTGGAACACTCTGCCTGCTGCCTGCCCTGGCTGTTACTTTTCATGGGCCTTAAATTAAATGTCAAATAGTGTTTGGCACAAGAGCCTTGTGACTGCCCTTAGGGAAAATCTGACACCTTAGCTAACTGTTTCCCACTTCTCTCTACTGCTTGGCAAGGGGTAGGGGAAGTACAGACTGTCTTGCTGCTCTCTTTTTTTTCCTTTATTTTTCTCCAAAAAGAATGCATGAAAATAAAGAAATGTCTTGTGTTTATTCAAAGCGACTGCTAGGAGTGCAGTGTTAAGTGACATCAGGCACAATTTGGGGCATTTCGTTTCATTTGCCTTCCTGGCACTTCCACCCCTGGTAAGCTGACATAACAAAACATCCATCAGTGCTTTCTCAACTCTACCTGCTCCTGTTTCAGTGCTTTTGACTCTGAGTTTTAGCATCTTTTAGACAAACAAAAGCCCAAGAGCTCTACCACATCAGGTCACCCTGCAGTGCCAATACACCTGTGCCAACCTGGTGAGCCCCCCTGCCACAACTTTACCAGCACCTGGACGTTCCTTCCTGCTGCATGCCCAGGAGATAAGCCACACACAACACACTGGAGACCTCCCAGGAGCTGGCATTCCCTAACACCAGGTTAGGACTGGGCTTTGAAACAGCAGTTGGGTTATTCTAACAAAACAGCAGTGACAACTGAGCCACAGCAACTCTCCACGAGCACACGCAGAGCCAAAGGGAAATGGAAATGGGATTGCACCCAGCCGAGACCACCCAGACTGCCTGCACCATGCCAGTCTTTGTGCAGGGGTGTCTGTCCCCTCTTGCCAGACCCTAGGCTGAGACACCAATCCAAGCAAACCTAACCATCTGCAAGGATGCAGGATTCCCCCTGTCCCATCCGGAATTATTGAGGAACAGAAAGTGTATAGCAGGACTACAGTTCATGGAAGCAGAGCACCTGCTGTGAAAGGACAAAAGCAAAGCCAAGTTACCATTAAGTGTCTGGATCTTGCTGCCTTGTGTTTGTCTTTTACACCAGAACTGTGCTTTCCTTCAGGGTCTGGATAGTTCTGGTGTGTCTCTGCATGATGAAGAGCTAACTGCCCACGGCCACAGACTGTGTAAGTATATATACGTATTTTAAATGCAGCTGAACACCGGGTACACTGTTCCTCACACACACCTGGAATCGAGTTTGGGTTCACACACACTTCATCTCCACCCTATTGCTTTAATCCCTGCAGAAAGTTCCTGGCAGCATCAGTGAGGGTTTCAGCTCTGCCTCTGTGCTCTGGGAAGTTCACACTGAGCTCAGAGTGCTGCTGCAAGGGCTGTGAGAAGATGAGCCTTTCCCATGGACTTGTTACTATTCCATGTCTGCACCCAGCTGGAGCTCAGGAGCTGCAGAGAGGAAAAACAGGAACCAATATATTTATTGTTTTAATCCCTCACCTCCCAGAAATAAAAGGAAAAAATAGAAGAAGCCTGTGGGCTGAGGTGAATTCTGGGCAAAGGCTGAAGGGATGTGAAGGGGAGGTGGTGAGTGGAAAATATGAAGAAACAAGAGAACCAAGAATAGGATCACACTGGCAGGCAGAACTTACACAGTGATGATGGTACTGGGTCTGTCCTGAATTTGTCCCTGTCCCTGTGGAAGTAGGAAAGATTGCCAGGGTTCGGGAGCACAAGGGGCACTTCCTCTTTCGTGGAAACTCCTTCATCAAGACAAAGCCATGCAAAGGTTGTACCAGTCAGACGTTCAAGGGATGTGTGAAGCTGAAAGTGCCTGAAGGCAAAGGCATAAAAGTGGCTCCAAACTCTTCACTCACCTGCAGCAGAGAAGGCTGAGTTCTTGAACTAAGCTGAAATACATTTGTTTAGTCAGCAGTGCCTTTCATCTAAGCAGCTTAGCTGATACGCAGTGTTAAGTACTACACACTCCAAATCATAAGCCTGATGCAGAAAAATCAAGTGACAATTATCCAAAGGTTCCCCAGCAAGCTCTTGGAGCTGATGAGGGAGCTCAGACTGGTAGACACCTACCACTTGCCAGCACTTCACTATCAAAGGCAATCTCAAAACCCATTTCTTCTGCTCAGCAGTTTTTTTGCTATTACAGAGAGAGAGCACAGGATCATCAAGCAGCACAGTGACAGCTGACTGGAAACACAGTAGAAAATAAGTAATTTCTTCTTCCTTTTTTTTTCTCCCCCAGGCAGCATGTAGGTCTCTGTGATGTCCTCTGCTGATGGGTCAAGCAGAGCAGGAAAGACCCTCAGTACTTCCTATGCAAAAGGGAAGCCTAGTGGGATAAAAGGGATGCTCAGCTTTTTCTCATCCTTACCTCTCCCACCATATTTTCCAACACATAACTCCTTGTTCTGAATGAACTCCTGAACTGCTGAAAGGCTCGGCTTAATTTCCTACATGCCCCCGAGGCCTCCCAGGGCTTAAAAGAAAAAAATAAAAAAAAAACCTTTGGAAATGATCAAATGTAGTGCAGGGGAACTTCCATCCTGTGAAGCACAGTTATTTGTAAACTGCTGTGCAATCAAAGTGCTGCCTGGGCACAGCAGGAGCTGAGGGGAGTGTGCCATGAGCTGTGCCTGTTACATTCAGTCTGAGCCCTGTGTGTCCACTCTCCTCACCAGCTGACTGAGCTGCTAGCACTGGGTAGTGTCCATCTAATGGGAGAGAACAGTCTCATCAAGAAGAGGATTAGGGGGGCAGAGCTGTGGGAGCGCAGCACAGGCTGGTATGTAGCCAACCTTCCTAACTGCAGCTGTCTCTCCATGGAAAAAATCCTCTTAACTCCAGATATTTTGCTCAACCAGTGACAGACACTGCTGTAAGACACTTCTCTTTTCCTCCAAAAAATCAGTCTCCATCCAAAATGCAATGCAGGAGCAGGGAAGACCCCTCCAGCACTATCCCCTGCCCGCCCCACTGCCCCAGGATGCACTGAAAACACAGTAATTTTCATACCACATTTCCATGAGAGCAGCGAGTGGTGCTGCACAGACAGAGGGTCATCTCTGGAATGCAAGTGTGGGCAGAGGAAAGTTTGGAAAGGGAAAAAAAAATGCCTCTCCTGCCATCAACACTGTAGCTGACAGAAGGGGAAAACAGGAAGAAGGATGCCAGCTGTTTTGATAGCTGTTCTCAGTTTAATGTTTCCTCCAAGGTAAATATACTCTCCTAAAGGAACAAGATCATAATTGGGACTGTGAAAATTTGCCTCTCAAAGTACTAGAAAACCCAGAGTACTGTACCACACAGCCAGGAAAGAAAATCAAAGACAGAAAATGCTGCTTGAGGGCTAAAATATATTAAGACCTGACAGGAGAAGAGACATCCCACACAGCTAGGGAAGAGTCACTGGAAGAAGAGCCAACAACAATTACAGAGGTGATGTCTCAGTCTGTAAGAGAGGACTAGAGAAAAGCCTGGAGAGCAAGCTGACTCCTATTTTGCAAGAAAGGCCTCAGCCCTGATCGTGTTTCACTTGCTTCACGGGAGGGTTGGCAACCCACAGCTGGGCCAGCCTGGCAAAGATCCACCAGCATTTATCCAGCCTTGCCCACTGGCACTGGCAGCCAAGAGCCTGACCGTGGGGACTGCAGGCATTTACTGCTGTGCAGGGCCAGCCCTTTACCACTGCAACAACAGAGAACCTCAGAATGCACATTCTCTCCTAGCACCTATAGGTAGCAAAGGATTTAACTGGAAAATGCTAATCCCTTTTAATAAGATGACCTTTATGGTCTGTACTTTGCTAGTTTTAATGAGCCCGCCTGCAAGGGTTGATTGATTGACTTGCCTGGTGCTCTTAGACTCAAATTTATTATAATTAAGTTGTTAGTTAAAGAAGTTTGCCTTGCTTGCCATGCCTGGGACCTCAGGTCATTATTATTAGACTCTCACATGCATCACCCCAATCATTCTGCATCTAGAAATTAATGAGAGATTGGCAGTGCAGCTCCCCTCCCCTCCCCGGTCCTGCCATGGTTACTTTGGCAGCGGAGGGGCATGAGCAAATGGAAAGGCTGCATGGAATATGGGTTTCTGTGCAGAAACGAAGCGCCTGACTCACAAAACCTCTTGGAGCAGAGCGAGCAAAGGTGAGGGCAGCCCTCCAGCTGCAGGCACTGCCTCCTTTCATGGCACTCAGGGGCAGGGACCTGACTGGATGGTGATGATGAGCAGAGCCTGGGCAGATTTCCCTGTGCTGGATGAGGGAGGAGGGCTGAAGAGCCATGCTTTTATTTACCTAATCAGTAAAACAGCTGTTTCCCCCTACCCCTGTCTAGAGAATAATGGGGCATTATGCTCTCAGTGCAATAAAGGGGCTGTGCTCCCACGATTACATCACATCCCCAGGCAGAGCCAGGGACGAAGCTCAGGAAGCCAAGGATTCAGCTCAGGAGGAGCCAGCAACAATGGCTGAGGTGATGTCTGCAAGGCACAGACCTGGGGAGGACACGGGACAGAGACTGCTCGTGTTTTGTGAGCTCCACCAGAGGCCAGGGGCTGGCAAATTCAAACCTGTTCGTGCCTCCCTGCACTCCAGGGATGCAGTCCCAGAGTCTGTATCCATCAGGGAGCACCTACTGTGTGTCCCAACCCTCCTTTGAGCCACAAAATGTCTTCATTTCCCCACTGGCACTGTGTTTCTTTCACAAAGCACACAGATGCATGAGCTTATTGCTGCTGGGCTCAGCCTGGAGCTCCCTTTGCATTGAGGGTGTGTGACACCCAGATTATAAATTCCTTTGGACACACACTGTATTTTTGCTGCTCTGTTTGAAGTATCCCTACCCTAGTGCAAGCTTAATCAGTGATTAGATTTCTCAGCCATTACAGCAAGCAAATAACAAGATTTCATTGTTAAGAAATAACAATAAATAATTTTCCAGAGACATTTACCCATCTTCCAACCTGGCCAGACACAAGCCAGCTCCAAAAGTGAAGTTGTGTAACTGGATTATGCAGTGCCCTTCTGCAAGCTAATAAATTCTGCTCGAGTTAACTCTGGCCACGTGGCATTTGGCCAGGTCAGCTCACAGCAGGTCAGCTCAGAGCTTGGGTCGAGAGAGCTCTTGCTGGGAGGAACAGGCAGGGTAAACCCTCTGAGCACACTTCGAAGGTGGATTAAGCCAAGGCACAAAAGGGTTTGCACCGTTCACCCTATGGGAGTCTGTTGAGGGAGGAGGACAGAATACACATGAAGTGTGTGCTAACTGCACTGTCTGACAGCTCCAACAGGAGTCATTTGGCTCACTGTCACCAAAACATCTGGTTGCATCCAGAGAAGTGGCCACATCAGCATATTTTGACACAGAACTACCAGCAACAAGGTCACCATACCAAGTATCATCCAGAGAATGAGAGGACCCTTGAAAGCAGGCAGAAGTTGAGGAACAGAGCAGCCAGACCAAACTGCCTTATAAAATTCCTGAAGGAATCAGATCTGTGAAATTGCCTGCAAAGGTGAGAAACTCAAGGAAAAGCCCAAGCAGAAGTCCTTTTGGTGCGTTTGGTTTGGACACCCTTCTCTGAATGAAGCAGTCAAGATCTCAATCCCTCTTCTCTTCTAATCCAGTCATAACCTTTTTCCTGACCCTAGCTGAGGCAATGTTTTAATGAGATGCTCTGGGCCATGGTTAAGTCTGCAGACATGTTTATGCAACCTTCATGAGGAGAAGGAAATGATGGGAATGAGTCATGACAGGTGATGGAATGATTCAGCCATCCATCCACCCGCTTTCCACCAACTGTATCACTTCTGACTGCAATAAATTGCCCATATAAAAATAATGGGCTGTTAAATTCCAGGACATCTCTCAAAGTCAGAGACTCCTGTTTCTAGGATGGTATTTTCAATAAGCAGATTTATTTGAGAATTGGAAAAAAAAATGCTCCCTGGCACATTTAAGCCCAGTGCAAGCACTAGTGCTGCTATTTAATTAATTAGATTTTAGCTTTATGGATTCCCAACTTAGTCCAGCTCAGAGCAGGCAGAGAAATACAGAGACCCAAGAAATGTGTTGCCAGTGAGGTGAAGTTCATAATCAGGCTTAACTATCACAGGTGTTAATGGCTGGAAAAGTTGTAACTATTAGTTCATTTCTGTGCTTTATGAGATGTATTTACATGTTAATGACTATAACAAGTACAGGAATCTCTCTGAAAATTAAAACATTCCTGTAGAGAGCTAGTGAGGTCCAATAAGGCTGACAATGTGCTAAGGCCAACAGAGTCATCAGAAAAAATGAAGAAACGTGTTACAGTCCCTCATGTGATGAATATTCTGGATTTCAGTAGCTTTTATCGACGTCTCTCCTGATTCAAGATGAGATTTTGTGAGCATGCTATTAAAAACTAGTCCTGAGTTATTAAATTTATCCTGACTGGTTATTAAGGACTGTGAATGGCAATCAAGGGAAGGTACTGGCCCAAAAATTTTGGAGTCAAGGAGGACTCATGCATTTTCAAGGGAGGAAAAAAAAACTCCTTGGTGTTTATAAATGGGAAATAAAATCCAGACCTATGGCAGGTGGTGCTCCAAAATCCTCTATACCACACTTGAAGAATGTTTTTCAAGCCGTTCGTAGTAATGCCCCAGCCAAACTCTCAGTGGTTGCCCACTTTCTAACTCAGGTCAGCTCCTCATTTTCCTACCAGGAAAAGCCATCAAACAGTGCTCCTCTATTTCTTTGAACAGCATGTTCCACCCAAGATAAAACAGCAGAAAAACTCAGGGTGCACCCTGGTGCCTCCTTTAATGGCTTCAGTACTCCTCACTCACCAAGTGCAGGTTCACTGAGGTTATGTCTGTCCAACACCTTTCAAAGCACCTTAAAGTATCTCAGCTTATCTCAGGGCAGAGTTTAGTCCTTACAGTCTTTTCTTGGGTGAAAACTTTCCGTTTCAGGGGTGGCTTTCCCCTGAGGCCACCACATCCATCTTCCTGCTGTCCTCACCATCCACCACTGTCATTTTCAGATTCAGGTCCAATTCAGCAGCAGAGATTTTCTGTTGGTTCCACCACTGGTGCAAAGGCAAACTTCATCTGCAGCAATGCTTGATTTCCATTCTGGAACACAGTTCCATCTGCAAGCCTGAACCATCCTCCTTTATAAGATATTTTCAAAGCACTCTTGAAATCCCTTTAATCTTACCCTGCTCTGAAATAAAGTCCATGATGTCTTTTCCTGCCTATCTGTAAAGCATTCTCGCCAAGAGGGTTCACGTTAGTCTCCCACAACACATGTAACTGAATTATGCTTTCAGAAAGTTGCTGTATTGATCTCTCTACTGATAAAAGAAGGCATGTTTAAAGACATTTTTTACTGCTGACATGACTGCACAATAAGCAGAATAGGATAAAAAACTTGTTCTACCTCACTAGCAGACAAAGAGAATCCCTTGACTACTCTCACAATGGAGAAAAGCAGATCCTAATGTAAAACCAATGCATTAATCATGTTTGATTAGGTAAACAGTAACTATGCTACTGTGGTGGCCACATGTCATTTGTAATATAGACTCTCTGGTCTGGTTAAATGAAAACTAAATTGGGCTAAACAACTAACTCTGCTGTCTGCTTTCAGGCAGATCCAAGGGGGAGAAATTCTGCTAAAGACAGTTGTTTATCTTTCCATCCTAGGTGAAGTTAGTTTATATATTTTTGTTTACACATAGCTAGGTACGTACATTAATGATAGGCTGTGTTGATGAAAATGTAGGGTTGAGCTGACCAACAAAATAAGCATGGGGAGAGGAGGGGAGGGTTGGATCCCAGCCCAGGAAGATCTATGAGGATCCCCCTTGTGCAAAATAGAGATTGTGCCAACTCTGTGGTCAGCTGCCTAAACCATACTCTGCCTTTAATCAATGCATTTATTTTAAATTCCCCCAACATCTTGAACTGCCCAATTACAACTCCAACTTTGACAGATCAGACAGACTCAGTATCTAAAGCTAACCCAAGCCAGATCCAAACTCAAGGTGTGTCTGAGCCCATGGGCATGCTCATCCTTCCCTCCTCCAGGCTTTTCTCCATGACCCCCATGCCCATGGCACCAGGATTCCCAGCAGAGCAGAGGATCCCAGTTCACACTCAGTGCTGTGGCTCAGGAACACCAGACATCCCACCTGTCTCTCCAGCTTCCCACCCTGGCACCCAGACTTTGGGTCAGGGCTGCCACAAACATTCTCCCACTGTGTCTTCCAGCCCTGGGGCAATGCCAAGGACTCCAGTCCACTGAGGTCAGTGGAAATTTTCCTTTTGGCTTGAAGGAGTCTCCTAATCCTCAGGGGTGGAGGTGGGAAAAGAAGCCCAGTTGGAGAGATGCTGACCAACATAGGACCTTCTCTTCTTCCAGAATCAGCTGCCAGTCCTTCTGAGACTCACTCATGCCCAGATTCTCTTTCCCTATTACTCCATCATTTTTTCCTCCCCATCCATACTGTCACCTAAAAGGTTATAATTTTTAATTCAACACTTAAAGAATTCTTCCAGATAAAAATGTTTACTTCCCTATGAAAAACTGGGAACTCTGGAAGACAGACTATTGTTGTAGTAGAAGATGAAGCTATTATTATTCCAATAAATTCACTTTTCCTTGAAAGTATCTACCCTTTTTCTCTATTTTGACACTTGAGCATCATCTTTGGCAGAAAAGGGAAAATGCTGCTGTTCTAATTAGGAATTAAATTGTGACTACTGTACTCTGATGTAGATAATTACAAATAAAGCAGAGAATTATGAATCAAGAACCCACAGCATAAAAAATGAACGGAGGAGAAGCCTTTCTTCAGAAACTGGAGGATTTTGTATCCACACATACCAATCTTGATTATTTCTGCTGCAGTGAAGGGAATCCACACTGCCCAACCTGCACAGCAGTTTAGCTAAAGAAATCACTTTCAGCTTCAAAACCGTCTGAGCAGAACAACAATCATCATATAAATAAATAAACCTCTTGGGGCTAAAGCTATCCCGGTTTTGGCATCATTGATAGAGAATTTCAGCCTCTCTAATTTTCCACCCTAAATTGCAGGTTTCTGGCAATTTCTCTCATTTTCATGTGCGTTCTGTTAAAGATGCCTTGAGATAAACTGCAAGATTTCTGTGAAGCATTTTCTCAGCTCCCCCTCCTATCCTTACCCTGGCAGCATCACCCTGGGAAAGGAGCTCTGGTATCAGGCTGAGAGAAAGTCAATAGCTGACAGCAAGGAAATAATCTGAGCCATTGATCGTCACTTCAGCCTTCAGAGTCAATACAAACCAAAGGGAAGACACATGCTTATAAACACACACAAAAGGGAGTGAATATATTAACTCCCAGGGTGCTACAAAGCCTAGGAATGGCTAATGTGATTAATGAGCACAAGAAACACCAAAAAAAGGCACATCCAGAGAAGGAAGGACTTGCATATCAAGTCTCGAAAAATATATTCTGAAAGGCGAAAGTCAGAGAACAAAATATTCTTCCATAAAGGTCAGATTTTCTATCTGAATGTCTAAATCTCTATGCATAGGATATGAGAATAAGTGTCTGTATACCCTCAGAGATGGCCTATTTCATGTCTGCCTAGGGGAAAAGGTGGCAAAAAGTCAGTTTTGACTGATACTCATCCCCTGAGGAAAGCTTAAGTCTCTCACCAAGTTCCTCACCAAAAAGCATTCAAAAGAAAAGAGTTCAGCGCTGAGAAGGGATGTTATTGCACATTTAAGCTTGCCAAGGATGCCCTGATCCTTGGCAACAGATTTTTCCTGGAAAACAACTACCTCACTCAAAACAATGTGACTCACTTTTAAAGTTATTCTTCGTTCTATCATCAAATTTATCTTCTACAACTCTGTTTTGCAGATTGGTATCTAATCCCATAGTGAGGCCTCTATTTTACATAGACCTCATTTTTCTATCAGATATTCACACAGAATTTCGGTGTGCCATCAGAAGATGAACTACGACACTCAGACTATTGACTATATTTGAGATATTCTTCATAATTAATCCACAGAGCACTCTGAAAATGAAGAGTTTCAAGGATGTAGTATCGTCAGACACTACCCACCACCACTGAAGAGCTTGACAAGAAAAAGGCAATACTGGTGAGGTAACACTCTACCTAGATACATGCATATTTACTGAGAAATTAATATATATATATATATATATATATATAATTATTTGAATGATATAAAACATGCTAAAATCACATCCATAAATCTAATATGCATTGCCCAATTATCAGACACACAAGCTTTCAGTGCTTAGGGTCCAGCCCTGCACTGAGATTCATGGTCAGAGATAGATCACGCAACCCTATGTTCTGCTCTTTTTCTTCTTAACCCCAGATTCCCCCTTCCAGGACAGTCTCTAGTGCCAGCACATTGCCAGATAAATCTGGACACAGAGTTTCTTTTGGAGCAGAGATTCAATTAAGTCCCACTTTCCAAAATGACCTGTGCATGCATCTGTGTGCACCTCACCTGTGCTACAAATAACACCTGAAATTGGAAAAGATCATGAGTGATATTCTTGGCAGCATTAGTCACACTACTTTATTGACATCAACTTGTATTATACTGATCTACACCATCTGGTTCCAAATCTAATTTGCCTTTCACTGCTGACTTGCCAGTGGTTTGCTTTCAATATTTTCCTGAGCTAGTGGAATGAGAAAAGACTGGTCTGCTTCAATTTTAATTTGTAGTCCGGCTGCCTCCTGTCAGCTTCACTTCTGCCATTCCTACCCAACATAAAATTGCAGCATTTCTTATGCAAAAAACCCTTACTTCTCCCAATTAAAAGGAAAGTAATGCTAAAGAAAACATGCCATTCTCCCATATTGAGTTTGAGGAAGAAGTATAACATCTTGAAAGTCTGGGTTGGGACACAACTTCCATGCCCCTGACCTTGGCAGCTGCGGTTGTGTTTAACTTAGACTCTGTTGAGCTCTGTGTGTGAGACAGATGCCATCTGAAGCACCTTTCAACACCTCTATTGCTGTTTGGGGCTGAACTTTATGGAACAGGTTGGTATCAGCAATCCCTTTCTGAATTCCCGTCCCATTAATCCACCTCTGAAATGGCCTCTAGCAGCAGCACAGTTTCCTGCCTGTTCATTTTCCAGTTATTTCAGATCTATGAGTGCAGTATTGGTTGATGGACTCCCAAATTAATGCCTGCCACTTTATCAGCCCTGGGGAAATTCTATCCATTTTCTGCTGAACGCAACAGTTTTGAAAATGGTTTGTGTGAAATATTACTACCCCTTACACGTGAAGTAATAGGATTAGATCTTTCTATGCATATTTTAAGAGATTATAAAATAGTTAAATTAACTCCATTTCTTTCAGTCTTTTTTACCAAAAAAACAACACACCTTCTATTTACAGATTTTATAATTGCTGAATCTAAAAGTAGACCTGTTTTTCAAGGCTAACTCAACCTCCTTATGAGTCTCCATCTTCCTTTGGCTGCAGTTATATGAGATGACAAGTTTATGATCCTCAGTGCATTCCAATTCTCCTTCTCTGGGATATTATTAGCCCCTTTGTTACAGAGTCTTTCCTGTCAAAGTGAGCTCATAAGAGTTTGAACAAACTGGATCATCTTTATTAAAGTGAATTAAAATGAGGAACAGCCCCACAAGGGGCTCTATGGAAACTAGCAGGGGATAGACACCTCTTCAGCTCACAGACTCCAGCAGAAAACAAACTTTGAAAATGGGTAGTTTTGTGGGGGTCTTAGAGCATGATTCATCTCCCAGTTCCACCTTCTGCTTGCACGGGATATTTTCCATTTCATCACAGCCTCCCAAGCCAACCTCTGCTCCCACCAGTCCGTCCTTGCAGCAAGACTCATTTAAAGAATGGGTCAGAAAGGGCATGCCCACAACTACCCTTAAAACACATGAGTCTCCAGGGCTGGGAAGGGGAGTTAAACCTGGCTGAGCAAAAAGCTAAATTCTCTCACCCACTGCTGGGGTGATGCTGTGCAGGCAAGACAAGCCACAAGCAACTCCCAAATCCAAATAAAAACAGGAGATGAAACCAGAGGCTGTGAAATCCTGCCTGAGGGACCACGTCTCTCTCCAAAAGAGCATTTACAGGCATTTCAACATGAATGGGCTCCTTGGCTGCTCCCCACCTGCTCAGCTGGCAACATCACTTTGAACTTAACACCACTTCTGTGGGACATGAAAGACTGAACGATCACATCCCACAGTGACAGAACCTGATAAGCGGCATCACTGACTTCAGTTTGCCTTCAGCTCAATTATTCATGCCCCAGCTAAAATAACTCCTAATCTTTGGGCCATCTACTAACTAAGCATTACCCAATAAACTCTGACCCTATTACACTGCACTCCAGGGAAATTTATTTCTGACAACAGTTTAGAACCATCAATGTGTTGCCTTTAGCCTTTTAAGTTTAGAGACCAAACTAAAGCCTTTCCAAGACTACAGGGTATATGCTGCTGTGATTTGGAGTGAAGACAGAGGAAAGCAGGTCAAAAATCCCATGTCTGAAAGGGAAAAGAAACACTCCCAGGGAAATCAAAACCCAGCACTGAATAGCAATTAAGTGAAACTGGTCCATCAGTTTTTTCTTGGCCCAGCTAAATCATGTGTGCCCTGAACAACTATATAGCAACTATTGAGTAAAGCAAACCTCACACTAAAAATTGGGTTCTTCAGAATAATTTGCAGCCTGATTAATTATCACCTTCATTCAGCAAGGTACTTAAACAGCTGAGCAATCCCATTAACCTCCCTAGGACTACACAGAAGATTGATGCTGGGTGAATGTGTGTTGCTAGACCTTGTGAGGGTTTTGCAGCTAAGAAGAAGTCTCTAGGTTATCCATCCATCTCCCCTGGCCCTCGATCTTGTGAATATATGGGCACCCACATATCTCTGTGCTACAGTATTGCCCTTCCAGTCAAGTAGAATAGATGTCCCTCTGTCTCCAGGTGAGGAAGAAAGGAAGGAAAAATGGATACAGGAAAAACACGTGGCTGAAAAGATCTCGGCTGCTCAAGAGGTTTATCCAGCAGCAAGGAAGATCTATGGGCTTTACTTGTCTCTCCTAGAGGCAAGATTTCATTTTTAGATTAAGGACTTCAACACCCACTTGCTGTACGTGAACAGCACGTTCCTCCCGTGGCTAAAATTGATAGTATGCCATGTGCTGTAAAAGGTTCGCACCAGCACTATTGTAATCCTTGGCCACAACTTTCATTTCCTTAATTTGCTGACACAGGGTAATGGAGGGCTGTGCTATATGAGAGAATACTAAACAATCTGAGTTACAAATTTTCTCTGAATGTCTAAGCTGACCTTTGAAGCTTTCAATAAAAATATAATTTAAAGAGGGAGAGAAAAATTGTTAACATGGAAATGGAATTACAGGAACAGGACCAAATTCATTCCTTTGACTTGGTGTCTGCTCATGTTTGATGTCGGCTATATAATTATAGATCACAGCTAGAGTGAAAAAAGCATTTGGTTCCGTGCTAAAAGCAGGCCACGTATAAATGGTTTATTAACTGGAAAAGAATCAACAGTGCTCAAGTGTTTGGGGACAGCACTTCATTAACAATATGAGCCTCCTCCCTCTCACACAGCCCTGACTGCTCATTTTGGGCTGTTTTACATTACTCTGTGGGAGCACAAAGGGAACTCTGAAGGCCATTTTTATTTATATCTACCCTAGGATGCCATACATTGCTAGAGAGGTGAAATGTGGCTTTTGTGTACATGACAATGTGGCCTGTGGTATTTTAACAGTGCAAATCTTTAAGAGAAGCTGCCAGGTTGAAAGAGAAGAGTTCCTTCATGCTTAGGGACATAGTTTAGTGGTGGACTTGGCAGTGCTGGGTTAACAGTTGGACTCTATGATCTTAAGGTCTTTTCCAACCTAAACAACTCTGTGAGTCCATGATTAATATTCCCCAGAGATCTCAGGGCAGACAGTAGCTGACATGGGTATGCTTCCTCCAAATCCCTGTCAATTAGCAGTGCTGCTCCAAGCACAAGGGAAGCATTTTATGTGTGTGTGAAATAAGGTCAAAAAACAGGAAAAGCAAAGAAGCCACTCTTGTGGCCCTTGTGACAGGTGTGACCAAAAAAAAAAAGGGAGCCTCATTTTGGGCAATAGGGAGAAGAAAATTGATCTTAATGTGCAGGAGAAGTTGACACCATAGAAGATTCCTCTCAGTGAAAACAGATTTCTGCTCATTCAGAGAAAACCTATAAGTCAAGAAGTTGTTGGATGAAGCAAGTAACTGAAAAAAGCATCCACAGGCCTTGAGAGGGAATAACAGCTTGACAGTCAATATCCTAATCCCTTCCTTAGAGCCCTTTTGGTAAAGGCTAAATATGATCTGCTTCATTTCCATCACAAATTTTGCTGCTGTTCTCCAGTAAGAACAAAGATAGAAAGGGGAAGGAACACATGTAGGACATCACTCAAGCAAGGGTGGAAGCACCAGTGTATTCCCTGATCCAAGGCAGCAGTTAATAACTGTATTCAGTCATTCCAGCACAGAAAGGGGCCACCTTTAAAGCAAAAACTCTGTGCTAGGAAAGCTTAGCTGCTCAAATCCTGCTGTTGGTCAAATAATTCCCTCTTGGATCACTGGCTACAAGACTCAGCACCACTATCCTAACAGTTTGGAATATTTTCTGCCAAATCCAACCTGTTGCAGGAGTAATAGAGAAAACACAACTCTAGGGGAGTTACTCACAGACATCCTTAATATTTGCCTTATGGAAATCCACATTTTGCCACCTCTCCCTAGAACACTGTGAGATGCACATGGTAGCATTCTGCTACAGCAGGTTGAGGAACTTGATTCAGAGAAAAACTCCTGAAATCATTCCAGTCCAGTGACCCATGGCAAGGGATTTTAAAGCTCTGCCACAGTACCTAAGTACACCACAGCTTGCTGTAGCAAGGCAGATTTCCATGGTCCAATGGCAGTTAATTTTCTGAAGGTCAAATTTTACATGTTTATTTCGCTGGGTGCCCTGTGCAATACAAAGACACAGTTATATTAATAGCTGACAAATTAAAAGCTCAGCTCTTTCTGAGAGACTGTGCAGGGTTTTGCTCTATTTCATCCAGAGTGACATTTCATCCCAGAAAAGGCCAGGGCAGCGTCCCAGCACAGAACATCTGGTTGGCAAACACAATGGAGCTAAGCACCTGCAAACACGCTCAGTGTTTGCTTTTGCAGCTATTTGTTCCCCCATCCGCAGAAAAAAAATGTTTTTAGGCTGTCAAAGTTCATTCCTTGCCAGGGGAGTCTGGTGTGATAATGCAGCCCGTTTGTCTTGGAAACTCCTCATTTCTGGGCCACGCATGGCTAAGCCAAAATTTCTGGAAGGTGAAAGGGGGAAAAGAAGGTTTTCTTCCCTCTTTTTCTTCTCTGCAATTTTTTTCCTAGTTTTTGCAGCTTTTTAGACATTCTGCTGAATGTCTAGTGGGATCAGACTGAGCCAAACAGCACAGTTAAGAAAGAGCAGAGATGGATTGCAGCACGGTCTGTGGTTTAAAATCTACAATCCAGGGGCTAAGGAAGTACAAACAAACTAATAAAAGCAGAAAATTATGAAATCTTGGCCTTAACTCCAAGCAAAATTTCTTAATTTAGGACTCTCCTAATGGCTGAAACCACCACCACCTGACTCTGGGGGACAATCCCTCCTCCTGCCAGACCCTTCATTTGGAAAGGAGAAACTCCAGGATCCCAGCCAGACTAAGGTGTTAGTGGGGGAAGGAGGTTTTCAGGAGGAACAAGGCTGGAGGAATGCAAAAGTCCTATAAAAAGTCCTGCCAAAAGGGATGTGCAGGATTATGGCTGAAAGTTTGAGATACATTGTGTAGGCTTTGGTCAGCTGGCCAAATTCTCCACCACTCCATATAGGTTGCAAAAATACAACAGGACTGACCACTGGAAAGTCTACCCAGTGGCCAGAAGAAGCTCCCAGAGGACCAGACCTGGCTGAAGATGTGGCCAGCACTGTGATGTGTCACAGCCTGGGGAGCAGGGGACATCAAGGTGGGAGAGAGGGACAGTGAGGGGAGATGAATGAGCCCACTGCTGGCAGTTCCCAGCCACATCAGTCAAAGACTGATCCAACCATCTCTTCCTTAATTTTATTTTCCGTGTTGTAAGAAGCATTTACTTCCAATGAAGAAATAATGAACAAACAAACCTGAGTTTAGTCCCTTTAATATAAGACAAGCTACATCTGAAAGGCCATTTCTCCTCCTACCCCACTTCTTTAAACCTGTAGGAGCTGCTGACACTTTGTGCCGCTGAGCACCTGCCTCAAGGGTGGCACAATGCACCATTATAAAGGACATTTACAGGAATAGAAAACTATGCAAGATACTCCTCCTGGCACAGCCACTCACTGTGTGCCCTTCAGCAAAACAGTTCAGCCCTTCATATCATAAGCTGGAAAACTGAGTGAGAAATATGAATCCCACAAAAAAAAAAAAAAAAAAAAAAAAAAAAAAACCCAACAAAAAACAGATGCTACATTTTAGCTGAGATTCTTAATAAAAGAATGTTAAATAGGACAAAATTTCTTGTTGAATAGGACAAACTCTTGTTAAATAGGACAAATTTTAAGGCATACCAAGAAGGCAAAGCTTGGCAAAGCCTTCAGTCAAGAAGAATCCTGCTGATAAGACAGAGCTATTGAACAAGAGTTCAGATTCACGAAGGTTTCTCCTTTTCTCTTTATTTCACATTATCTCACCTCAACCACCCCAACACAGAAGCTGCAGCCATGTATGAATGACAAGTTTTCCTCACATGCACAGGTAACAGCTGCCAGCACAGGGGGGTGAGCGGAGTTCCCTGCCCTAGCTCACCAAAGCACCCATCCCATGGTTTCAATCCATGGCATGGCATTGTCTCTGCTTTGTGTTGGGAGCCTGAGTTCTTCTATGTGGATAGAAAATGAAGCAGAATTTCAAAAAAATGCTTACTGGGGTTGCCAAAACGTCATTTGAAATTAGATTCATACTGCAATTTGCAAAGACTCCCCATCTTAGTAGCCTGTCTTAAGCACTCTTCTAAATAATTGTAGATTAAACAAGGCACAAGTCAGAGCAAAGTGTCAAATGAGTTGTGACATCTATTTTTAATTAAAAATAGCAGTAATTGAAATGTATTTAGCTCCACTGAAATATTCCGGGCTGGCAGCCTCCGGGAAACATTCAGCATAGGCAATGAAAGAGCTCAGAGTCATTAAATTCTTACCTCCTTCCTGGCCTGCTCCAAACCTACCCAACAAACCACATTGTTACGAACAATGAGAAGATCCATTTAATGCAGTCCTTGGACATCCCACAGAGGCCAGTGGCCAGAGTGGCCATTAACGGGCAAGGACAGGAGAAAAGCCCTTTTAGCCTTCTGTGTAACCTCCCTTTGTCTTGTCCCTGCTATGTTCCATTTTCCCATCCTCTCATCCCCAGAGGCTGGAGGAACTGACTTTTCAATTTCCAGCTCCTTCCTGAGCATATCTGCTGTTTGTCAAGCACAGGCATTAAAGTGCAGCCCTCTTTTGTCTTACCCTAGTGAGCATGTTTCTGAGGTTTTATATGAAAGGTAGGTACATGTGAGCTTAATACAGTCATTTTTCATTGCAAGAAAGACATCATAACTGATTAACATAAATCAGATATCATTAATTATATGGACAGACTCCCCAAACTACTGCTGAAAGAAAGATGAAGAGGAAAAATAGTTATCCCTGTAACAGAAATGAGTTAATGATGTATATTTCCTTCTTGTAACATTTTTCAAATTAGAAGTTTGCACAGAATTGCTTTTGACCTGTAATTGAACCATCTTCAAATTCCCAGGGACAGAAAACTTAGTTAAATTCTCAGTGCTTCTTCCCTGTATCACAAGAAAGCCAAGCAGCCCTGCTCAGCCCAGGAATTTACATGCTGTAACACAGATACAGGGAAAAAATTGGCTTCTCCTGATGCACAATCCAAGCAAACCAGGAAAAAAGAAAGCAATTGTAATCCAAGTATCTTATCTGAAACACTGTCTTGTGATGCAATGAGGAGCATAAATTAAAGAGCATCCACTCCCATTTGGTGAACTGACTGTATTTAACCCTTGAGATGTGCCATAAAGTATAACACACAAGGGAAAATCAGTAAGCGGATAAAGAAGGACTTACAAACAGTTCTAAATGCTGTGATAAATATTTAGATTATTGACTATAGTCTCATAGCATAATAAACCCACATATATTAAGCTAATGTTAGTGCTTATCTATCTCTGCTATCTACAGATCCTTGAGCAGAGAGGTGCTATAGGTATGTTCATTATGTACCTATGTGGGAGAGGGTTGGCAAACAGTCAACGAGAGCAATTTTCCAAGTTTCATAATTCCCTTAACCTGCATTATTTCTACTTGTGATTTTAGGTCTCAAGTCTCCCAGCCAGACTGAAACCAGCCAAACATTTAAATGTAAACTCCTCAAGATGCCTCATCTCTGTTATTTTCCAGTGAGGTGTGGAAATTAATAAACTCCTGTTTCTACTGGAGCCATGCAGAGAGAGAAAGCTTTCATATCCCAAGCCTCAGGCAAAGCCACCAGAGCAAGCTGAAATTACTAACAAAATCCATGGGCCAGGAGACAAGGTGGGGCAAGAAGATCAGAGCCCTCAATGCTCACTTTGATTCACACACTCTAAGGTCAAAATTTTTTCCCCCTGCTGTGTTGGACACAAATGTCAGCGGATGCTTTGGCATCGCTGGCACAACAGAATTTCACTTCTTTGCAGCTGCAGGATGGATTCTTGAAATGATTTGTCTCCCAGAGCAAGTGTAATTTCCTTAATAGCCTTTAATGCAAATGGGTGGTGAGGAAGGAGTTCATCACCAGCACATATGGTGTGAGGAGGTTTCTGTTAAAAAGTCTCATTTAGGAGGGTAACAGGAAATGGCATACAAAAATATACAGTGGTAGCATATAAACCAAAAACAGGATAAAAATGGAAGATGGAGAAGCAGAAATCCCTGACATCACTGGTGTGTTTATCATTTCCTAGTGGATTCATTCTGATAAATCCCTTTGCCCACACCACCCAAGTGATCGGTGCATGCTTTTTGGGATGGCCTCACATTGGCCAGCCCAGGATGGGAGAGAAGCAGCCAAAATCCTGCAACAGCTGAGGCAGCTTCCTTCAGCCAGGAAAAGAGCAGTGTGTATTGCCTCTGGCCTTCTCACTCTCAGTCTATACCTCAAGCTCTCAGTGTGGACCTGGAAAATCCTGTGATGATGCCCAAAAATACTGGGACATAATCCCTTCACCACTTCATCCATGGGAAGAAATAAATTCATATGCTGAAGGGTCAGAGATCACCACAGATCCTCTCTGATAAGGACATGAACAGGTCCATTCAGCTCTGAGTAATGAGCAAGCCAGCAATGTTAACTCCTCCTCCATTCCTCACTAATGCAGGACATTTATCACTAAGTGTAATAATAATGAAAAATAATTAATTCCACTGGCTGCAGAAACATTGGAGTAGCACAGATGGTAAAAACATCGTTTTTTCCCCCCCAGGCTTGTTACACCTGCAAGCATACCAAATTTTTAAAAAATGATGGATAATATTAGATCCTAAAATATATTCTTCTGATTCCATCTGCACAAAGAATTGAAGCACTGAGCAGGAAATTCACAGTTCTCCATTTTCCAATGGCACAGGAAAAAGATTAAACAGACCCAGCAGTGAAATGCTACCCAGGCCTGTCATTTGACCAGGAGGGAATTCTGATATTTACAGTGATGCTTCAGGTCTGAGCTTTCCACCCCACTCGGATCACATTCCTCCTGAACTGCCTGCCTTGTTCCCTCCAGCTGAAAGGGCACTTGCTAATCTATTTATGCAGGGCTGACAATGAAAGCAACCAGGTCTGCTCCGAGAGAAAACAGCAAAGGGCTTTGGGACTGGAAGCCCCTCTGTGGCACGTTGGATGCTGCTGGAAGGCATCTGCAGGGCTGGCTGTGCTTGCAGAGCTGCTGAGTGGGGATGGCTGGCTGCCTCCTGAACGGGAGCCAGGCACCATGACGGGTGTCTGCTGCTAACGAGCCAGCAGAGGATCCTACTGGGGCTCTTGTCAGGCTGAGCTGTGCACACAATTCTTCCCCGCAGCAGCCTCCCAGGATGCCTGCTGGATGTGTTGAAAGGTCCTACTGAGCTCAGGGTGCCCAGAGAAAGGAGGGAAGGAAAAGAGCATGAGGCTCTGCTGCCTGGCACTTCAGTTACATCTTCCTGTGCCTCCAGCTGCTTGTAAAGTCAGGATGACACAACACATTTCAGAGAGGTCCAAGGAGGCCACTCCTGCCTGCAGCTGCCTCGAGCTCTTTGGACACCAGGTGCTCAGCAATACAGTTCACCTTCTGCATGGCTTGAAGCTCCTGCACAACATTTCCTTATGCAATACATTAATTCAGCATTTTGACATGTTACTATTAAGGAATGGAACCCCAAACAGGACAGTAAAGAAGGGCAGGGTCAATGGGTACATCGGTTGTCAATGAAACCAAACTGCAGCAGGCCCCTGGGAAGCCCGGAAGTAACTTCACGGCAGAGAACATGAAATATAATTTCCACTTTAGCCAATTACCCAGTCCCTCTGCTCACAGGGGCCACTGACACGAGTCTGATGTCACTGACACCCAACCAACACACCACATTCCCATCCAAAGTCATTTCCAAGGAGAAATTACTGTACAATGTGCTGCAGGGATGCAAGAAGGGAAGGAAACAGAGACTCCTCAAGATATCTCAGGGTGACAGGACCATTGTTGGCCAGTTGTAAGAACACAGGACCAGTTCCGAGAGAGGTTTTCCCCTCTCTTTACCCTTCTGCAACTCAGCAGCCCACATAAAATTAATTGCACACTGGACATACACATGGCAGTTGCCTGCAGCCAGCAGCTCCACAGATTGCTTCCAAACTGCACACCCACATTTGCACACATCAGGCTTTTGGCATGGGACCTTAGCAAACTGGATTGTTAATGTCTCATGTTCCTCTGAAGAAACCAGGAAAACAAGGAAGTCTAGAAAAACAGTGGTGAATTTTGATCGGTTTTGCAGGTGTGAAGAAAACATAACAGAGAAAAAAAAACACTAGGAGGTGAATAAACCCCAGGCTGATACAGAGGAAAGCAAAAGGAACTTTCTACCATGATGAAAACTTTCCTGCAGCTCCAGGAAAAGGCTTTAAATCTCCTACGAGGAAGTTCTCCCCCAGCTTTTTCAGACTTCTCAGGTAGTTCTGTTAAATGCTGTTTTAATGCTTCCAAGTCCAACCACAGCCAGAATTTAACAAAACAGGCCATATTCGAGACATTAAAAAACAAAGAGGAGAAAAAAAATAATCAACATGCTGATTGACGTTTTCAGAGACCTCAAGAACAAAACCAGAAGTGAGCAAAAAGGCCTAATTCCTACTTCCTGAAAGAACTACAATTAAACAACTCAAGACCTAGAATATTCTTTAAATGCTTATGCCAGTCAGGGGTGATGTGGATATTCTGGGATTACTGTGCTGGGAATGGGAACAGGTGAGGTCATTGACTCCAAGGCCAGCAGAAGCAGCCCATTACCAAGGAACCTGAATGTTATCAACAGAGTTTCTGTAGCCACATGTCTAAACTGCTCTCAGGAACAGACTTTAGCTTCAGCACCTCTTCAAAACTCAGTTTGGGCTGGAGTCTTTGAGTATTTAACCAAATCTGTGGGAAACAACTAACTCCAGTTAAAATGGGGGCTGATTTCTTCTTCAGAAGCCTTTTCAGCTGGGAATGAAGAATGAGTGAGATGCTTGATGTCTCTATTTCAATCTATTCAGCCATCCCAAATAACAAAGGAGGTTCAGGGAGAAAAAAACAAAACAAAACAAAACAAAACAAAACAAAACAAAACAAAACAAAAAAAAAACAAAAAAAAAAAAAAGAGAAAAAGTCAGCCTTTTTGAAAGAAGTTTGAGTGTTTGAATTACATCTAAAGCCAGTCTCACCTCACTTCCCATGGTGCATTACTGAACCATCCCCAGCTTTATGAGGTATCGACAATCCAACTCATTAGTATTATTTACCACTGCAAAGTCAGCAAGGGCTTTAACACCAGCTCAAACCACAGACTATAAATAAGCAACTAGCAGTTCATCTCAAGGGCTAGGTGGAGTACTTTCCATCCCCAGCACCTCTCTCTATCCACTGCTCCTATAGCAGGGAAAAGAAATGCTTGGGATGCAGTGCAGACTTTGGATTTATGCAACAAGAACCCATAGCAGGGAACAATCCTGCCAACTTCTCCTTGCAAATCTCTTCCTTTGGTCCACTGAGCCCCTAACAGAAGCATCAGGAACCAAAAGCTCCTTGTTCTCACAAGTGAAAAAAAAATACTTTTTTGTTTTAAATTTAGTCACCTTTCACTTGTCTTGGCTACTTTTTCCCCACTGGAGCCTTTTCACAAACTTGACTTTGTGGTAACTAGAACCAGCCAAGCAGCCACATTTCAGAAGTCTCTTGAAATCCACCCCCCTTGGCAACCCAATAGGCCCCATATTGATGAGAGACCAACAGGAAATAGATGTACTTGACCTTACCTGAGGAAGTGCAGAACAGGGAAGGCAATGGGTCATTTCAACCCTTCACCTCTTGGCCTGCATTTCAATTCTGGACTTAATTTTATATCACACAGTGTCAACAGGTACTGGGAATTTCTTAATACCGCCTTTCTTCACCCAAGCCGAGTGTTCTTGTAGGGAATACATATTAAAATAGGTACAAAGAAATTTAGCATTACCAGATCCACCATATGAGCCCACGCCTTATTCCACCACATGGCTCCAAGCTCCAGTTAAAGTGCCAAAAGGTTTTAACTGGTTGCTATCACGGCACTAAGGCAGAGTCACTTGTCTAAACACTAATTTTTTTAGCCTCAAAAAAGCAGCCCTTATCTTTTCTCTGAGTTTTCCCTGAATTTTGAGCTTAATCCCATTGATCTTCATAAGGCTCTGTGGGCCAACATCATACCTAAGAAGCTGCCTGAGGAACAACATACCAGCCCAAAAATTTGACATGAGAGAACAGGGCCTAGAAAGGCAAACCACTCTTCAGTGCTCAAAACTACCTTATATTTGCACTGTGAAAAAAAAAAAGAAAAAAAAAAAAAAATAATCAAGATGTTTGATACAAGACAAAAAGCATCTATAATTCACTAGCTAGGTCAAGGATACACTTGTTAAAGAAAATCATCTCAGAAAAATGTTTATCTCATGCCAGATCTTTTCCATAAGAGGACCAACAGGTAATTAAGGCTTCTTTTTTTTCCAGCAAAGAGGACATCAGATTTACTTTAGCTCCTAAAAAACCAGTGATGCTGGAGCTGTTTCACTGTGACATGTACCATACTCAGGCAACACATCAACAAATACAACACAGCAGCTGCTAATGCAATTTTATGTGTTATCTTTTCTTTCAGGAAATCTCAGTCTGACTTTGTTTGCCCATCTGCTTATGAAAACCCCCAACATAATTAACATCTACTACAAGAGCATCCCAAACATTTTTCATTTTCCATGTTGCTGAAGGAAGACCTGCCTGGGACTTGAAGGACAAGCTCCATCTTTGCACTGCTGCTCCACAATTAACCCTATTCCCTTCTCTGCTCCAAGCAGCAGATCTGAAATAATATGGAAAGTCCTTACATAAGTGATCAAAAAAAGCAACTGGACATGTCTTCTACCCTACAGAGACTTCAGCTCCAACAAGGCTTCTCCTGCACACCTAAAACAGGGTCACAGTTTCAACCAGTGCAAGAAATAGTTTGGCCCTGGCCCAAAATCCTCTGTGTCAGAGAAGACAGAATAATCCTAGAACAAATCTATCAGCAGGTTGCAGCTGTGAGAAGGAAGATTTCATCTAGTCTGAACCCCACTACACTTTTCCCAGCTGCACTTGTTTTATTTGGGCATCAGTCAGAGATAAGAAGTCAAGTTTAAATCCAGATTATTTCTATATAATGCAAGGGACCAAGCTATTTCCCCACGGTCCAGGCCAGCAATCAGTTCCTAGCCCATTATATTCTCATCCATAACCTCCAGATATTTTATTGGCAGGTTGGTTCCATCTTAGGAATTACAGGAAATGGAAGGGATTGAGAAATGCAACGTAAATTAAAGGCACATGGCAGTTTTCATGGAATTCATTGGAAAGACTCCAGGAATGGCCCAGGTCCTCCGAGCTTCCCTTGTGGAGAAATGCTGTGTGATTCAGATTTGGAAAACAGCATCTATGAAACACCAGGATGAAGAGACAGGGGTTACACACTCTGCAAGACAAAGCATTTTATGAGCTTTTTGTTAGAGAGTGGGAACTGGAAGTCCTAAGGATAAATCCTTCATGGAAAGGGATTCTCCAAGCAAGGAGAGCATCAAGGATGCACCTGGCTTCTCAAAGGAGCCCAGATAACATTTTATCACTTGCTGCTTCAACTCAGAGATTGAGTGGATGTACATATGAAAGAAGAGAATATTTTTGTTGCTGTTGATTAATGTATTCACAGCCTTTTAAATCCCACAGGAAAGATGCTCCCGATTTTTGCAAAATAAAAAAGTCCCCCCCCCCCCGCCCTGCAAACCCCCACAAATAGAGAAAGCAGGAGCAGCATCTTAACACCCACTGCTCACCATCCACTTCTAAACAAACCCAGCACACGAAAAGCATGCAAAAATATTTTAAGGAAAGATGGATCACAAGTTCAGCTTCAGAAGAGAGGCTGTTCTGCCCAGATGTCACAGTTTGAACATAAGCTTTCCTTGGATTCAGTTCTCTACCCCCCCAAAAAAAAAACATAATCCCAACCAGTTGCAATGATTTTACAAAGTTTCACAGCTTTATACATCAGGAAATGGATTTGGAAAGGACCCTCAGATTCCATTGGCCTCCATAGATTTGATGCAATCAGAGCTGTTGGGAAGCTGCTTGTCCCCATTGTTTCGTCCTCCCTTTATCTCTTTGTAGACTCAGAGGAGCATAATCCTGAATTGATAGTTTCTCCCAATGCTCAGGCCATGATTTATCAGTCCAGGAGGCTGCAGTGGAGAAATAATTGCATTAGCACTGCCACTGATAAATAGTGCTTCCTTCAGACTTACGAGCCGCTGAGGGCTAATTACTCCTCAGATTCCAGATTCCGTTTGGCTTTAATCACAGGGTGAATCATCTCTTTCCAAACATGGCAGATATTAATGGTGGCACACTTATCCTAATTAATCTTCCATGGGGAAGGCCTTTTCTTTTTAATTAAAGACACGAAAATGTGCAAAAATGACAAAAGAGCATGTGGCCAAGTAAGGACAAGAGTCAAAGCACCGCAGAGGATGGTGAGGATTGTTTTCACAAGGAGATAATGTAATGAGCCATATTCATCCCTGGCATCTGGATATTGACCTTACTAAGCTGACACATTGAGACAAATTCATCTTCAACACTTCAGCTAAGGGGAAGTGGTGTTGATGAAGGAATGGAGGAGCCATTCCAGCACCTTGGGCTGTGTGGCTCAGCCATTTATACTCAACCCCCTCAAAGACTCACAGCTCAATAATGAATGAAGATATGGAAAATCCAGAGCATCAGCAAGTTATTGGGTGAGCTGCAAAACACTCTTGCTGCCATCTCTCTAAACATAAGACAAAAAAACAAACACCAGAGCTTGAGACACGGCAGAATCAAAATTTCAGTCAAACCTAAGAAAAAGGTCATGTTTTACTAAATGCTCGCTAGTTCTGATGAGATATACTTTGAAATATCAAACAAGTTTATTGGATATATTATCTCAGCTCTTAAAAGATTGCTCACAAACACAAGTTCAGATGTCAGTCTGTCTGCCATGAACTAGTTGCTGAGAATAGAAGTTTCTTTCAAAGGCAAGCTTCACACAGGATTTCTGAGGACAATATCTGAAATATGTTCTGTGAAATATATGTCTCTGTAAATAATTGAGGATCCTGTCTAGATGATGATATTTTCCAGCATCAAGAATTCCTTTGAATTAGGAGTCTAAGGGGATCTATGCTCATGGCACAAACCCGCCTTTGGGTAGACTCAACTATTCTATCCTGTATCTCAGAAAGGCTGTGGAGAAAAAAACAGTCAGGAATGGCAAGGACAATTCATCAGTCAGCCTTATTACATTATTTGGAGGCAGTTGTCAGATTGCTTGCCACCCTTGAATGGTCAGTTGATAAATACTCAGCCAGGATCTGCACAGTGGGGTTACAAAGAGGCAATTATTCTCACAATGGGAAGAGATAAGGAGGTGGGATAACATTTTCTTTGAAATTTCTCAGACCGGATTTACTGAGGAGCTGTTTTGCTTTCAGAACCTCCAGTAATTTCAAGGAGACCCTTACAAAGTGCTGTCCCTGGGGATTTCACCTACTTTTGTACCTTTTGTCTTCCTTAACCAAAAGGCCATTTGGGCTGCACGTGCTTATGCTGCTCCTTTAGCTGACAAACAGAAGAAAACCGAGTTCAAAGACCCTCTGAAAGGAGACTGAGGTGCGAAACAGTTCCTGCCCTGACCTGGCATATTTCAAATATCAGCGCTTCAGTCCAACCTGAGGTTCATGGTGTTCCCAGGCACTGAGGAAATGCACCTACTGGTACATTGAGACTGCAGTCGATACCTCTAAAGTGCCTGTTTATGCTGCAGCAGTGAGCTGATAAACAGCCTTGCTTCTAGTTTCTCTTAATTTAGAATTCATTACGTCTCTCTTTCAATGAAAGACAAACCAATAGCTGCCCTTGACAGCTGTTTTCTTTGGGGTCATTCTCTCTATCCACCCATCTACTCTTTCTTCAGGGGGTTTTGCTCACTGTAATGCTAGCTCTATCAGTTTCATTCAATTCTTCCAACACAATCTACAGGGACTGAACAGGACAGCAAAGCCAAATGCATTTAACCATTTGGGAGCCAGGCATCAGTGTGAATTATGATAGCTAAAAGAACTGTGGAAACAGCAAGAGCTCTATCACAATAAGGAGCATGAGTAAATGAGAAGATGATGCCAAAAGGTGAGACACTCAGCAGGATGCCAGCTGGATTGACTTGGGAGGCTTTATTTTAGCTCAGCTAGTATTGCACCTGGCTGCAAGCTCTGCCAGGGTCTCAGCTGGAAATTCAGTTGTGTTAGTGAGCCAGATATACACACAGGACATATCCAGCCTTTTTAGAGTGATGATTGCTTTCCAGGACTCAAATTTATACTCAGGGAAGGACAGATATGACTGCTTGAAGGGCCTGAGAAGTCCCTGTTAGATCAGTGGTTCATGTAGTGCAGTCTCATTTTTCCAGCAGCAACCATAGAAGATGTTGTTGACAGTATATGAAGCCTGTGTGATCCCTTCCTCAGCAGATTCCTCCAACACCCACAGTCATTGCACAAGGGACCTTGAAGAAAACATCCTTGCCCACTCCTTTAAGTATCCATTCTGAGAGCAGTTACTTATGAAATTATCCTTCTCAGTCCTGCTGAGGTTATTTAAAAAGCTGCTCAGGTGGGAAGCTTATGAAAGAAGGTAAAGATGAGAACAAAGAGGGCAGTGGAAGATGAGCAGCTTAAACTACATCATCCTCACTCCGAACTCAGTAACACAGTAAAACATTTCCTGGTGCCATAGTCTGGAAAACAGTGATATTGTACAGAGGGTTCCCGGGGGCCTGCTGAGGATTTAGTGTCTTCATTCCTATGGTGGCACCACACAGCCAAGACATGTAGACTATAAACACCTCAAAGAGGAAGCAGAGGCAGTAACTTTCATATTGGCCCCCTGTGAAAAATCCAGTGATATTCGTGATAGAACTTTTCATGATACTGTAAGAACGTAGTGACTCCTCATTTTAGGAGCAGCCTGTACTATCCACAGGTTTCTCACATTGGTCCTCAGCCACTTGTTTAGCATCACAAAAGATGGGATACAAAAGAAATCCTCGAATTACTTTTTTCCTGTTCACAGCTGAGTTTATTTCTGCTCATGTGCTGTGGTCAGCATTTGCTCACTGAAGCTACAAAACCTTCTATCTGCAAAACCCACAGTTAGCAAAAGGTAAACTACAATAAATTAGTGCAGAATGGCAAGAACAATATTGACCAGTCTTAGATGGTCAAAGTCTCAAAATGCTGAGAGCAGCAATAGAACTGAATTAGGTTTCTTAAGTGATCAGAAAACAAAGTGAGCATCAAAAGGCTTCCAACTATACCAGAACTTAAAAGGAGAGTGAGCTAGGTCTTACAATTTGTTATTCTTCAAGCTGAAGAGACTTCAATAAAACCACTATAGGCTTTCTAAGCTGTTTTGTCAGTGACATCCCAGAACTCCCTCCTGTCATTCCTGTAACAGTTTATTCAAGCATTTTTCTTTGTCTGGTTGATTTAGACTGTCTGATACTGGCTCCGTTCCCAGGCCACACAATTCAGAAGTTTTTCGAGGCATGGTGGACCCCAAAAATCCATTCCATGACTTTGCATCAACAATCCCATAAGAGGTCTTCAATGTCAAGGGGTGGCAGCTAAAAAAACTGGTGGAGCAACCTCTGAGCTAATACTGGTGAAGTTTCTGTGGCAGCCCTCAGCTCTGACCCTGCAAACTAATGTCTGGACATCAATTGTCTCATCTGGGGCCATCTGCCAGAAATTATGGCCAGAAGTCAGTGGGAAATAGAAAACAATCATTTCTGGCCTACCACTGTCTGTACACCAGTGGATCCACCTCTGACATTGCCAAACTGGAAATACTGACAAAAAAAAAAAAAAAAAAAAAGAATGGTGGAAATGACACCAAATTTTAGAATTGGGGATGATATGTCAAATCCATCTCAGCAAAGCAAAATTCTACTACCAGGAAGCAACATGGGGAAAATGTACCATTAAACGAGCCAAACCTGCCCTCTCCCTCAACCAAAAGGAAGCAGCTACTGTTTCTATGGTGAGTGGGAAAGACATCTACCTCAGTATGGGACTGGAAGGAGCCCACATTTCCTGGCAGCAGAGCCTTGCCCTCTCCTCAGCTGTAATAAAAAACCACCTCCCCCTCTCTCCTTACCAACCTCTCATTAAAGGTTCAAATGATCCCCAAGCAGAGAAATGTAATTAGAATCCAGCTCCTGGGAATTGCTATCAGTTTGCTCACACTGGCTGGGAAATGGCTGAACATTTCCATCCACCTGCAAGGCCACGATAGAATTTCCAGTGGCTTTTGCCACTGTACTGCATGGTGGCTCCAAGAGCACGGAACAAATCCTGCCTGCAAGTCCTCAGCACAGCACAGCTCCCACTGTTCTCCTGATAATGCAAACTGCCAGACAGCAGTTTTAATTGGAAAAGCAGCTAGGGTGGAATAAAGTCGAGATTAACCCATTGAGTCACCCTGCCCCATTTCTCTACAGAAATAAACTTGTGTAGAACCTCCTTTTGCTAATAAGTGCCAAAAAAATCACAAAACAGCAAGAAAAAAAAAAGACAACCAACATTTCACTGTGTAAATAACCACAATACTGCAAGGAAAACATTCCTGTTTTAAAGGCAAGCGGTGAATGGTAGCAAGGGCTAAGGGAGAATTCTTCAGCCCTCCTCAGTCATCCAGATGGAAAAAGCCGGGAAAGCAGAAAGCTTTTCTTTCCTTTAAAGCCAGGCTCTGTGTGACCTGAGTCCTGTCCTTTTGCCTTCTGGACCTCTTTCTTTACCCAGTGATTGAGGAACGGTTGCTCAGACAAAGGTCCCAATGTGCTTTCAGAAATACCACATCAAATGCTCAAACCATTAAGAAAAAAAAAAGCTCCTGTGCTGTTTGTCAGAGATCTAACCAGTCCACACCACAGTTCCCTTCTGGTCTGTTAATCTGTTTTTTCTTCCCATTAAAAAGGAAAAGGCATTTGCCCACGTGTCTAATGCAGCAGCATTGCTGGGAACTGGGAGTCCTGATGTTCTCCAGCTGTGACATCTTGCTCGCATGGCATGGATTTCATTCTTAGTTTCGTTTATCTTTGCGTCCTGGTGTCAGCTTTATTCCTCATGTTTCTCCACAAGCCTGTCCTGTTATTTATATTGTGGTGTGATCAACTGCTCCTCTGTATCCTGCTGATACCCAAAGGTTTTTTTGTTTTGAAAGGGTGGGCTGACCTGTCCTGAAAGCCGCACCATGAGGAATATCCAAAAATAATTATGGCCCTTGGCCTGGTTCAAAATAAAATTCTGTAAAATGTCCAATACTGGGTTTATTACAGAGATCAGGACCTTGGTATTTCCATCAAACCTTAATCTGAAGTGAGAGAAGTGTGTCCCATACTTCCATGGATCCACTTCCAAGACTGTGTAGAAAACCGATCTACAAAGGCTGCAGATCTTTTCTTTAAGGATAATATCCTTGGTTAAAAGAGAGATAGAATGTGTCCCACCATTGCAGGGGGTGAAGAAATGAGAGCACAAGGATGAAATAAAGGTGGTGACATGTCAGTCTGAGGATTGGGCCAGAGGTTAGGATGGGGAGGTCTCCTTGTTTATGGAACACTGGAGTTCCCATTACTACGAACATTTTAAATCAAACTGCATGAGGTATTAAAGCAAGCAGGATTAGAAAAACCTCAAAGGGCAGAGAACTGACCCAGTTCATGCCTTTCCTTTGAAATGTTCATAATTAGCTTTTCCCTTTGCCCTATTATCCTTCATTTTATTATTTTGAGCCATCACAGCTATATTCTTCTCACTCTTTTCTCTGAACACAATTAAACTCTACTAAAACCTTCACTTTAACAAGAAATAAACAATTAAAAAATCATAATTAAAAAAAAAATCCACATCATCTACCTGTGCTGCCCTCGCTTTCTCTGTGTCAGCAGGTAGAAAACCACTGAGCTCAAACCGACAGTCAAGATGTTTTCTGCTTTTATGAATTACATCTTTAATTTCAGCTGCATCTGTGTTCAAAGAAATATCAGATTCCCATCTGTATTTTATATCTCAGCTTCAAACAAGAGCTCTGGGTTAAGGTGAGTAGATCCTTGCTCTGTCTTTTGTGCAGGTATTTCTCAGGGCATCAAAGTTTCATTTGAAGAGTTACCTCGGAGTCAAGAAAAATATTGCTTATGGATCTCCAGGGAAAATGACACAAGTAAAAATTATTAAGTGCACAGCCTCAATATTTGTCCACCCCTTCCCAAAGAGACACGAGACAAGGCTACTCGCTTCCCAGACAATAAGTGGTCAATCATTTTAAAGCCTGAGGGGGAGCAAAAGCACCAACAGTGCTCTTCAAGCAAAGCTCTGACAGCACAATGTGGTGGTGGCAGCAACACAACAGAGAGGGAATATTTACAGCCAGCATCAGTTTATGCACCCAGCAGATCTCTCCCCATCTCCACAAAGCCAGGCTCTGAGGTTTATTACACCTTAAAAGAAGGTCAGAGCTGGACTTATAAAACCTGGGGACCTTCATCAGCTGCTGGTTGTGCACAGCACTGCTACGTCCTGAACTGCCAAACCCAAACCCTTCTCTGGCTGTGCGAGGTGGGCAGAAATCCTGCATTGCAGAATTCCAGCCAGGCAATGAACATGGTGTTTTAGTAGGATTTTTCAAATCTAACAGCTTTAAACACACGCACACACACCCCATCCCTCCCCACAGTCCCCCAAAATGTAAACCTGCTTGTAATTGGCTCAGTAGCAGCATGATCTTGCTCAGGAGAATTTTGCTAAGACATGGCTAGAAAAGAAGCTGTTGGCATCACCATTTGTCAGTAGGCCCAGGTTCAGGGCTACCAAAATCTGATATTTCAGCTGATTTGGAGATACTGTTGAATTCTTCTACGTGTAGGAGGCAGCAGGCACATGGATGACAAACCTGGCACTAAAAGCATGGCTTAGAAAGCAGGAGAGTGGAAAGCTGGTTGGAAATTTTAGCCACTTGGGCATTTATCACACCCCTAGTTGGTAGCTGGCAGGTTGTCAGCAAAATACAGAAGCACACAGCGGATTATTTTCAACCAGCTTATTTTTGCAGTCAGGAGAGGACAAGCTTGACAATTAACAGCATTCATGTTCAGAACAGATACCAGCAAATTAACTCTATTTTTCCTCCTTGCTATGCATTGCATCCTAAGGTCTGTGAACACAACCAGAGAATTAAGTGGATGCTGAAGGGAAAAACACAAGGTCTCATTTTCAAAGCAGTCAGGAGATCTGTAGGAAAAGGAGGATAAAATATTTCAAGCTAATTGCAGCAGGGAAATGGCACGAGCCATAGCAATGCTGCTGCTAGCAGGGAATTTATTTAGAATTTATGAGATCGGGGAAGTCTGTTTCTTTTTTCTAGTGGATTTTTGGGTTCTCAGCCTTTTATTTTATGTTTAAATACCCTTTTCTTTTTAGCACTTTTTCAGTGTTACTTCACAGCCAGGTTCTGTCAGAGTTATTCCAGCTGATTTGTAGCTAAGTGTTTTGAATTTCCTCGAAAAACATCTTCATTTATTTAACGGGGTGCAGGGAGCCATTACAGGGAAAGAGGACAGAGGAGGTAGAATTTATTCCTCACCATCAGAGCTTATGGAATAAATTCTTGAGCTTTAAAGAGAGACACAACCACAGCTGTGCACCACAACAAACACAGACTTGGTTCCACTGAGCTCAAAGACCGATCAACTCCTGCTTCTCACTCAGTTCATCAGCTCAACTCTCCTGGGACAGCTCTCCCCATCCCAAATGCTCCAACACCCAACAGAGCCCCAAATATTTGAGGGGTGCACACAGACAGTGGGCAAAACAATCGCAGCACTAACAGTGCCCACTCCTGGCAGGCATACGTGGGAGACAAGTTCTTAAAAAAATAGAAAATCAAAGGGATGGCAGTCCAGAGAAAATTTTCAATGTAAATTATTAAAAAAACAAACCCACAATCAAACCCACACTGTTCTTTGACTTGATTTTAAGCTGAAACCTCCAAACCTCTGGTCATTTCCCCAGCAAGGACTTCACACCCCTGCAAGTGAAATCCCTTTACAAGCTTAGGCAAACTGATATTCCTTATTACCACCAATATCCATTCCTGGCACGCAGCTCTTTTCAGTACAGTCTCCGCAGGAAAAAAAAAAAAAAAAAAAAAAAAAAAAAAAAAAAAAAAAAAAAAAAAAAAAGACATTATGCACGTCGAATCTCCTTGTGACCTTTAGTGTAAACTTCCCCCAGCAGAAGAACTCTCGAATTCCCTCTGCCAAGGCACACACAATCCGGCGCAGGATCCGGCTGGAGGCTCTGCCCTTTAGGCTTCCATCATTTATCAGGAGAGGAGGCTGTCACGCTTCTCCCTGACATCCACCGGCTCAGGAAAGGGAAGTGGTAGTTTACACGAGGAAAATAACAGCATATGGCTGGGTATTTTGGCAGGAGGGCAGAAAAAAATATATATCTACGCAGTAAAATTATCCTAATGAAAAATTGGAAATCCTCACTGAGCAGAGGCTCTCTGATGGCAGACCAGAGAGGTGATTACTCTGACCCAGGGGAAGCATACCCTTGAGAAGAGTTAGGGTGGGGGGAACTGGAAAAGCATAATGAGAGAATGTCTAAGCCTATGTTTAATGCATTAAGAGATTTCAACCCATTAACACCTCATATCCCCGTTTCACTCATGTTCTGCCTCTCCCAAAGCACCTGAATTCCACCATGAACTAAGGAAGAGAGGGAGGAATACTGCCTTTCGAGGTAAAAGTATCTTTCCCTTCCTTGATCTTTTTTATATCTGTATAAAAATACAAAGGCTACTTTTGATATTTGCTAAGGGAATGAAGGCAGGAACCCTTCCCACTGCAAACAATATCACCTGGAGCATCTCACAAAAGCTGCATCAAACTGGGGAGGGATTTATGCCTTTCCTCTGGCTTTACATTTCACAATATTTACAACACAAACCCAGAACTCCTTGGCATATACTCCGTATTCAAAAGGTTAAATCATTTCCTTTATGAAGATGCTTGGGGTGTGAAGAAAATAAATGGGTGCAATAAAAATAAATCAGCTCTTGCTTTGCTGCCTAATGAGTGTTACCTTGTCTATTGCCTCATTCAAGCTCCATCCCCACAAAAACTTTGGAGAGCAGAGAGGCAAAATTAAAATAAAAATGACAGAGAGAGCGGAAGGGGAGAGGAAAGGAAGGAAAGATGAGTTTTCAGACGAGTTCTGAAAACAGATGGGGAATGACTGAGGCACAGAGATTCATTGTTCTTGCAGAAAAAGCTCTGAACAGATTATTAAAAGCAGCCCATCTTCTACTGTCACACTGCCTTTCCTAGAAAATCCAGCAGCTTTCTTCCCCATTCCCAGCTCACAGCTTTCTGCCATCAGTTCCACAAGTAACCACATCCTTTCCCTTGAGATCTTCTCTTCCTTTTTGTCCCTGCCTTCTTCTGGCCACAGCTGGGAGGGTGAACTCAACCTGTCCCATGCCACCCCTTTTCTGCCTGACAGTCCAAACCCCAGGGCTGGCCCACACAGCCCCAGGACACTGGCTGGCAATCCAACAAGGTCAGCACATGGTGAAGCTTTTCCCTGTGCTCAGACGCACTGCTGGAGTATAAGAACATGTGCAGCAACTTTTAATTCCCTGCATAATTGATCACAATAGATTTGACTCCTAGATCATAGGAACACCAGCTCAGAACTGCCTGACAAAGCATGGCAGCCTCTGGCTTGATTGATGAGATTTTCCCCAGCTGCATGAAGGTCAAGACACACATTTTACTTACCCATGTTGGCCACCTTTGCTAAAAGCAAACCCAGTTTCTCCTGAACTGGAAGGAGAGCTGTGATGGCTTGCAGAAAAAAAAAAAAAAAAAACACCCAAACAAGAAAATCAGAGCTCCTTGGTCAGGTGTGGGGGAGCTTTAGAATAAGACTTGAAAATGCAGTCACCACCAAGATTCTGTAGACGCTTCAGAGAAAGATCCACCTTGCTTGGATTCATCCCTAAGATTCAGGCTTTGCTCAGATTCTTCATGAACCTGACTCTGCTGACCAGGATCTTGACACTCCTAAATAAATTATGGTCTATGCAATGAATTTTTTCTTGTTATGCCTTCAAACATGAGAGAGGAACACAAGCTGTGTTTACAAGCTGCTGCACTTATCCCTCCCTGTGCCCTGTGCTGTGTTTAGCCACTGGAGCACCTCTATAAATTACACTAAGTGAAACAAGACTAGGTATAAGCATGACAATTTATTAATAGGGGATTTTAAAGTGACTTTCACTTGTTACATGTATAAATCCCAGACTTATTTCAGCTTTTCTGATGGAGGGTTATCTTCCTGCAAAGATTTAAAGCCTTTCAGATAAGATTTTCTTTTAACACAAAGGAACAGAGCAAAGGAGACATTCCCCCGTTCCTCCCCAGTCACACTAATTATGATATACGGTAGGTGGTAAAAAGTCACTTCTAAGAGCATCAAGTATGTTTTTGCTCAGGTTCTCACTTCAGAGCTGCATTGCCTGGAGTTCATTTGCCAGGTTCCACCTCAAGCAGCAGACTACCACCATACCTGGGCATTTCACATGCCTTGCATGGTCACTTAAGTCAAAAGCAAAGTCCTTTTTAAATGCTGCAGAATACACTTGAGAGGCAACTGGCAAGCCTCAACAGCTTCAGGGCATCTTTGCTTGCCACATCTTAAAATTGCCTTAGGTATTTACTTAATATCATTTCACAACTATTTCAGGAATGCTCTGTGAGTTTGAGTTTTAAAGCTCTCTGAGGAATTTTATCTTTGCAATTGGACAGCAAGTTCCACCAGAAGATCTAGGGCTCAAAGTTGGCACCATGAATGGTGCCCTAACACTGCCCTGGCACACAGCTGAGTACTACTAACTCAGAGAAACACAGGCACAGCATATCAAAGACCAACTTTAGATACTGCTCCCTAAAAATAAGGGCTCAAATCCTGTCAAGGCACTTGGGGATGCCAAGAGTGGACCATAGGCTCACAAAGGAATTGCCTCAGAGGCAGAAATACCACCCATATTTCCAGTATCTGTCCAAGGCACTGACCTCTCCCATCCCTGGGCATGTGACAGGAGGGATAAACCATCACTGACATGTCCAGACCAACCCCTTGGACACATTTCAGGAGACATCTCTGGAGATAACACGCTGGAAAACAAATTTCAGCACTAGAACATTAATTAGCTCCATTTTTCTTAGGGCTGGGCCAGAATCCACCAGGATAACCAAGCTGTGGAGGGAGCTGAGCACCAACCATCCTCGTGGATGAGCCTCATACGAGGTGGCAGAGAAGAACAAGCTGTGAATGGAAGATTCCTCTGGCTTGAAAATACAGCTTATCAGTGCTATGATGTTGTCAGAGAGAAGAAAAACTCTGCAGAGGGAAGATAAGTGGGAGGAGAGATGCAGAGGGCAACACCTCAGGCCAGTGCCAGCTCTGAGAAGGAAGCCGCAAACAAAAGACAACAGCTCATAGCTGCCTGTCTGCCCTGTGAAATCCAGGGGCTGTTCCAGCAAAGCTGCTTGGTGTAACAACATTTTGTTATCATACATGGTGACCCTCTGAGACTTTTCATTAAGACCAACCTTAACTCCTAACAGGCAGAAAGAAGAACATCTCCATTCACAATGGCAAATGTTTGCCACACTCGGCTGTAGAAAGTCACCCCAGCTGTTAGATACAGGCCCAGAGGAAGAGGAAAAAAAAAAAAAAAAAAAAGACTATTCATGAGCAGCTCTTCATTCTTCCACTGTGATCTCAGCAATCTCTGCTTATGTTCGTATTTTTCTGTGAAAATCATACAGAGATTTAATCAGAACAACAAAATCATTTGCTCTCTCTGGGACTATTCAGATGCCAGCTTGGTGCTCTGGAGGGGCTGAGACAATTCACCCAGCAGTGACTGATGAGTGGAAGAAAAGAAGACGCTGAAGGGTGGAATAAGACCAAGAAAGGAAGAGGTACAAGGCATCTGCAAATTTTCATTAATCGTATCTGAGTAATATCTCTCACCCAAAATCTAGAAAAAACATGGAAAATGTGGCTTTAAAATGCATCAACTTTTGTTACAACCCTTAAAACTTCAGCACAAATGCCTGAAAATAGGATTTTAGATCTCTTGCTACAAAGACTGAAGAAGTAAAAAGATAAACTAACACCAAATACACCAGGAAAGAGAAGATTCAGATTAAGTTTAATTGAGTGCTACTCACTTGAGAGATCCTTTCACCCAAAGTCTGTTTAAACTAATATATTTTTACAACCAGTAGCTTGATAAGTTTACCTGGGGATTTGAAGTTTTCAGGTTAAGTGCAGTCCTTAAGAAAGAAATTTTCCTCCTGAGAAATTAGCTCCTCTGGAAATTATTTAATCCTTCACTGTTTTTCTAAAGTCATGCTGCAAATATCAGTAATGGATTAAATACCATCTCATGAATGGTCATAAAAATAGCTGGAAAAATCACCTTAAAACTGTGTGTGTCTGCCAGGAATCCTGTTATCTGGCACCACTCAGCTGAGATCATCACTTGCCTCAGGAGTTACTCTGGGTTTTTACACAAGCAAAGAGTCTTTGGATATAAATATACAAAGCAGTATTCTTCCTACCTTATTATTATTATTGATCTTCATAAAGCTGGATAACAAAGGTCACATATTGCTCCAGATGCACCAAGTTACACAGAGATCACCAAAAATCCTACAAAAGTTCTAGCAAGTTGCTTGGGGTGGGGTTTTTGTGGCCCTCTTACCCCTTCAAGATTGCTTTTCCTTAAGGACTCTCATTTTTGTCATCCCCAAGTACCACCAGCCTCAGTCCTGACCATTTCATGGAGCACTGACTCTCCACTCATAGGTACACACTTCCACTGCCTGGCAGAGCCAAAACAGCAATGATTTTTCTGTCATGAGCACAAAGAATTTTGAAGAAATTCCCCAAAATCATGGACTAAGCCAGAACTAGAAATAACACTTCTGAGGAGCCTGAGGTCCAACGTAGTCCTTGGCACACCCTCAGGAGAACCAGCAATGGCCACTTCATGTGCTGTGTGAGGACCCTTCATGACTGACATGTCATTGGGTGAACTTTCTGCAACTTCATTTCCACTCAAAGATTCAGATTTGTAGAATCCTTTTTTCCTCCAAAAACCTCCATAAGTTCTTGAAGTTCATAGACAATGGTGCAAGGCAGCCACATCTTACCTGTTACTGGAGAATAGTCTGTCTTCCAACAGCACAGACCACAGAAATGGTGGCCAAACAAGCAACCAGGACAAAAAAGAAACGTTCAGTGAAGAAATCTTCAGCTTTGCCATAGGCAAAACCTTTGACACAGCTTGCTACAGACACCGCTGTTCCAGGGAGCTTATTTTGTGTCACTGACCCCTCCAGACACATGCATGGACAATACATGCTGAGCAAAATACCCCTGTGGCATCCCCCGCACCTGAATGGAGGGGGCTTTGCAGTGCCTGCTCCAAGGAGGGCAGCTGGCTGCTGGGCAGGTCCATTGCTGACCTCTCATGGTCGGAGCCAGACTTACATGGTCAGGGACAGTCCTCAGGACAAGGTGGCAGGGTCCCCCACCCCTGTGCCTGTCACTCCTGCAGTGCACAGTCAGGTCCTGAGCTGTTTGTCTCAGCTCACCCAGTCATCAGCGACAAGTTCAGGGTGGGAAAATCAACCTGAGGAGCAAAACTTTGCTTTAGTCCAAGTGACTCACCTTTGCAGAGACCAGTTTGAACAAAGTCTTGGGCCAGAGGGGTAGGACAAGGTTGAAACTCAGTAGCAAGACCACCTGTGAAAATGGAATTGAAAGTCCCACCTTTTACTCAGCTCTCATCTGCCCACAGTGGGTATGTTCACAACACACCCAGGCAGAGCACAGGGGGTCTTGAGCGTTCATCCTGCCTGCTCCGCTACAAATCCAACACTGACAGTATTGCAGCTACTGAAACCTCCTGTCCCAGCAGCCACAGTGGGCTCAGGAGCTCCAGTTCAGACACAGACATTCAAACTGGGATCCACCATGGCTGATAATTAGACATAGCCATAATCAGCATTCCCTCACTGCACAGCAACCACCCCAGAAATCTTCAGACAGGAAACACTTTGCAGGATGTGGTGCTGGAAATGGGGTGAGGCATTTCAGACCCTCCACACCCTGTTCCTCCCCTCTCCCCAAAAACCATGGGAGCTAAAATAACATTTCTTTCAGCAAGTGTCAGAAGAAGGAACTTCCATGACTCATCAGCTGCTGTTTTAGCCTGCAAGGGACTATAAATTACACTAATTAGAACACGGTATTTTTCTTGCAGTTATACAAAACATTGTCTCTTCCTGCGACATCTAAGCAAGAGCCATCAAGCAGGAGCGTGCTCCCTACATGTTTTAACTGGAATCCACAATTCACTTGCATGAAAATCTTCCTAGCAGCAAATTGGGGAGAGCTGGCAGAGCACATCAAGAAAGCTGTGCTGAATTATGAGAGGAGGGAGAGTAAATTAGTGGCCAATCAAACCTGTCCAACCAGAAAGAGTCATTCCTTACTGTCAGGGACTACAGCACCAGTATCACTTTCACTCTGAGCAGAAAAAAAAAGTAATTTATGTGGTCTCCACTCACACCATCAGCCCATGCAGATAATAAGTTTAGCACTTGTGACTGTGTTTTCTGGGAACAGCTTATTTGCATTTAGCCACCTAACACACATGCACAATCTTGGACAAGCCAAACAGAAAAGCCTAGCTATAAGCTGTCACTTCAGTTTTCAAGCCTGAATTAGCCCAGCAAAGTAAAAGCTACGATTTATTCAGAGCCCAACATCTTAAATCTGGTAATTACAACAGGCTCCTGCAGAGCTATTGCCCTGATTTACCTTCCAGCAAGATTCCTCCAGGCACAGATACAAAAAGGGGTTTTCTGCTCCTGGAGCATGGCATTGCTTTATGGAGCCCTAATCTACACATCCCCCAAGGTGGGCACAGACAGGAACAATGCCCATGGAGTAACAGCACTGATGAGGAGGAGCTGCCCTAAAGCAAAGCTGCTTCTTGCAGTGCCCCTTTCCTCACAACGGAATTTGAGGGCTTTGGCTGATTTTCCCTCTTCAAGAGGGAAGAGAATTGCCTGACCTGTGAAAGTTGATGGAACTTAGTTGCGCACTGGTGGTAGAACTCAGCCCAGGGCTATGGGGAAGGCTGGAGGAAGAGAGACTTCTACTCAGGGCCAACAAGTTACCAACTAGATCTAGTCACACCTAGTCACACTTTTTCCTCAGAAATCTGCTTTTCCTCCTGGAAAGACAATGATCTTCCTCAAAAGAGGACTCCCTGATGTTTCACAGCTTTTAAAAGAGTTTATTAAGTTCAACACTAGTTATTTTATTGATTTTTTTTTCCATCAAAAACTCATGTGTCACTGTGTAAAAGCAACATAATGTCCTCATTTTGTATTGCCACCAGACTTCTCAACGATTTGAAAAGTCATGGAAAAAAAAAAACCCTTTTTAAAAAATTATATTTTATTTTTATTTAAGAATACCATCTTGGTTGCAAAGCCAACACAACTCAGAGCCTGAGGCAGGACTGTGCCTCCCTCCTGAAACTCCAGACCAACTCTCCAGCAACATCGTCCACTTTGTGCTTTGCATGGAGCCGGCACGCAGCCCCTGGGCTGGAGGGGAGCAGGGAGGAGCAGAACCCTCAGATTATTGCTGAGCTAAGAAATAAAAGCCTTTGGCACCGGGAAAACCCAAAGGAGCCCTTCCGCAGCTGTCTGGAGCGGGGCGCCCGCAGGGGTCCCTGGTTCTGCTCCCTGCAAGCCACCAGCGCGGCAGCCAAAAAGCAGCTGGAGAGCGAGTGCTGCGGGGCAGCTGTGACAACAGCCCCCTTCCCCTCCCTCTCCGCGGGCTGGGGGGCAGAGATGGACTCAGCTGCCGCAGATGCCTCCCCCGGGGCCGGCCCCACAAGCGCTGGCTCGCTGCCGCAGCGCCGGGGGATGTGCGAGCTGCTCACCTGCGCCGCACCTCCGCGGGGAGAGCGGGGCGAGGAGCGGCCCCGGCTCCTTCTGCCGCGGGGAGAGCGGGGCGAGGAGCGGCCCCGGCTCCCTCTGCCGCGGGGAGAGCGGGGCGAGGAGCGGCCCCGGCTCCCTCTGCCGCGGGGAGAGCGGGGCGAGGAGCGGCCCCGGCTCCTCAGCGGGGCGAGGAGCGGCCCCGGCTCCTCAGCGGGGCGAGGAGCGGCCCCGGCTCCTCAGCGGGGCGAGGAGCGGCCCCGGCTCCTTCTGCCGTGGGAGGCCCGCGGTCTCTGGCGGACATCTGGCCACCTGGATTTCCAGACAATGACTCATGCTCGCATCCCGGGACAGCAGAACCTGCGGCCTCGGGAAGGGATATTACCGGAGGTCCCACACTTGCTCTTGGTTGTGCAAGGTTTAACTGGCGCCTGAGCCTCGTCGAGGCAGGTTTGGGTATTAGAGTAGCTCCTCAAAAACAGCCCCCCGGCAAGGCAGGGATGCACCAGCACAAGGGTCTGCAGAACATGCAGCTCCACGGCCAGGGCGTTACCAAGGGAGCAACACTCTGAGTTAGAAAATTAATTCCTTACACAGAGGAAAGAGTCAGAAAGTTGGTTTCTGCAGTTTGCCATGAACCACAGCCCAGGTGTAACCCAGGCAAATCCCCTGGGCAGAAGAAGTCACAGCAGCCTGGCCTGGGTCAGCAGGGAGCACGTTCTTGCCCTTCACACTTCACTAACACAGCGTTGTTGTCCATGAGCTATCGGAGTCTGGAGAGCCCTAATCGACACTAACACTTCTCAGCCGGAGGATTATGAAAGACAAATAGGACACTGCTAGGTGCTGGAAATATCATTCCTTTAAGTACAGAAAACATTGCTATACTACAGCTGGCCAAGATAGACATCATCTTGTTAAAGCATGTGCAAACATAAATGGGCCCAGGGTTTTCTCTCTGAGTTTTTTCAACTCTTAACTTCACAGTAAAGAGAGTCAAAAAAAAAAAAACAAACGGAAAAAATCTTTGGTTTCTGTTAAGGTATCATCACCTCAAGGAAACAAAGATATGTGGTCAGGACAGAGCAGCTGGAGTCACAACCAGATAAAGCCACCACAAACCCATGGAATAGTTGTCCTGTCCACAGACCTGCTGCTCCTCAGGCTCAGAGATTTGGAGCAATTTCCAGCAGTGCCTCTCTGTTTATCCTAAATGGTTTCTCCTAAAAAGGATAGAGCCCATACACCCCTTGCTGCCCCCCCAGCCCCACCCTGCCCTGTCAAGAGAGCACAGGTCTCTTCTGTGTATCTCCCTCAGTAAAAAAGACAGCATATGGCATCCCACGATCAGCCTTATGATCTCATCTTGTCTGACTGCTATTTTTACAGCTTGATATTAATAAGCATAAAGAAAGAATTTGAGGTGCTGTCTTGTTGGATATTCGCACACTTCCAGCCCAGATGGTGCTTTATCAGAATTATGGATTACCAGGCAGAGGAGCTTGCAGAGGGGAGCCACACAAGGCTGCACACGAGCTCTGCTGCTCACTCCCAGCTATGAGCAGGGCAGGGGTAAGACAGGACAACAGAGCAACAGTCCTGTCCCCAAGTGAAAAAAAAAGACCTATTTGCTAAGCCATGGCACAATCCTGCCTTGGTGAAGTGATTCAGGATGAACCACAATTTGCAGGTCCCACCAGTAAGCAGAAAAACCAACCTTCCCTGGGGCTGGGTGGGTATATGTACTCTCTGAGCAGGGGCATCAGCTCAACAGCTGAACTCTGGGACTTCAATTATTTCCATTCACCCTTCCCAACAGATAGCAGAGAGGAGCTGCCTGTGGGTAGGTTCACCTGTGACCTGCTCTCACCCTCCCCAGACCTACCCAAACCCCTCACTGCCTTCAGATCCCCTCCACCAGTAAACCCCAAAGGATGGCTGAGGTGACAAACAGTGCAAACTTCAGGCTTCACAGGATGAATGGAGGAGAAATCTGCTCGTGGGACTCAAGAGAAGGTCTGGCCCATTGTTCCACAGGGGTGAATAGATTCATGCTATAAAGGACATGAAAACATCAGGGACCTGCAACACAGATGCCCAGCAGTGGCTGCATCCACACCAATATCTGGGTTGTTGCCTAGAATCATGGAGTCATAGAACAGAATCATGGAGTCATAGAAGGGTTTTGGTTGGAAGATCATTTCAACCCCTCTGCCATGGGCAGGGACACTGTCCACTGGAGCAAGAAGGTCTGTTTGTTAGTGAGCTCAAAACCCATGTTTCATCCATCAGGTTCTTCTAGCTTGGATGGACACCAAAGTCCCTGGGGGCACTGAGGCCCTACCTAGGCTGGTTTTTCCATGATCACTCTTCCTGCAGAGGCCACTCCAAGAAGGACTGCAATGAGTTCCCTTTGACCAGGGAACAAAACCAGTCTCCTTGCTAACCTCCTGACCCATAGGCATTGCAGGGAAAACCCTGCTCGCATCATTTTCTCAAGTGTTTTGACCTGCAGATATGAAGAACAAAATCTCTTTGAAGTCAGCTCTATCCAGAGAAGAATGAAAGGGGAATAACACCCTCCAACACATGCAAGGCATCAGTTTCCAAGGAGCCTGACAGGAGTGGAGGGTGTACACAGACCACCAAAGCATTGGGGTGGTTTCCACCCAGATAAGCATACCCCTCCAGTCACTCAGGCCAAGCTGTGGCTGCAGAAATGCCTTCAATCCAACCTTGAGAGAAATATGGGTCTGGGAACAGAATCGTGAAGGAGGGAGAATGTACTCACAGATGACAACTAGAAATAAGTGTCCTGGAGATGGGAAAGCATCCCTCTGACCTAATTGCTAAAGGATGGGGAGAGGAAAAGTGCAGAAACAGGTCAGGGAAGGCAAAGCATAAGAAAAAGGCAGCAAGAGGAAGAACAGGAAGAAGGGTTTAAGGTCATGCATAGAAAGGAACAAGACTGACTAAGAAAGGCAGTGGGAATCGGCTGTTTCAAGCAGCCCAAAAATATTGTCCAGCTGTGCACAGCCCTGGGGCCAGAGGCCAAGGCTGGGTGCCTGGCTGTGGGAGGAGGGGGAGATGTGGCTGGAGTGGGAGAGGAGGGGCAGAGAGGCTGCCAGCACCTACAAGAGCTTTACTGACCTCATAAAACAGAGCAGGCTCCAGCTGTTCCCTGTACTCAGCCTGACATACAGCTGCCATGGGCTGTTCCTGCACATCCAAGAGCTGGGGAATAGTGGAGATGGGTGAATCCCCTGCTCCTGGAAGGCCAAGGTGCAGCACAGCCATCAAGAGAAAGTGTGTGTCTGTCTGTGTGTGTCTGTGTGTTGAAACTCCCTTGATGCTCCCAGGTGAGCAGTGACCAGAACAGTCCCTCCTTCCCCCTGCCCTGGAAGGGTGGTGGAGCTTGGAAGCACCTCCTGTCTCTAACTCCTCTCTCTGCCCTTCACACTGGGCCAAGTGTGCTGCTGATTTATTTCACGCACCAGGGATCTCACTGTGGCAATGCCTTAAACCCCAGGAAGTTTCTGCTGCGTGCAAGATTCTCTGCAATGTGCCCTGATGGCAAGGCAGGATTGAGAGGGGGCCTGCAATGGTTTGATTTGGGGTTTAGTTAAAAAAGGTGGTGGTTTTTCTAAATAGGCCCAGGATTTCCACTTTTTTGTTTGACTAATCCTCCCCAACTCCTCCTGACTTCCAGAGGAGCAGAGGGGTGAGTTTTGGCTATGGAGGACAGCCGAGGGAATCAGCAGGTGCAGAGGAGACAGTGCAGAGAGGAACAGGAATTACAGATTAATTTAGGTTGGAAAAGACCTCTAAGATCATCAGATTCAGCCACTAACCCTGCACAGCCAAGCCCACCACCAAACCATGTCCCCAGGTGCCACATGTGCATGTCTTTTAAATCCCTGCAGGGATGGTGACTCCGCTACTTCCCTGGGCATCCTGACAGCCCTTTCTGTGAATAACTTTTTCCTACTAATTTCCAATCTCAACCTCCTCTGTTACCATCTGATGAAGGAAGGCTTGCAAAAAGTGGGTCCACAGTACAACCCTATTCCAGCTACCCATCCCTGAAGGAACGAGCATCCTCAGAGGTCTCACACAGGATTTCCACCTCCCTTCCATCTCCCTTCCATCTCCTCCCTGTCCATCGGGGCTGTCCGAGCCAGCAGAGACGGGCTCCCCGCCTGCAGCTGCTGCCTCCCACGGGGCCCTCTCCTCTTCTCTGTCAGCTGGAAATCACACCGGGGAAGGAGCTTGGATTTGAAAATAGAAAGGAGCGTCTTAACGCGCCATTGTTCAGTGGGTAATTGCTTCCTTTCTTTCCCTCTCTCCTGGTAAAGCCACGGGGCAATTCCTTCTAGCTGGAGGCAGCCCCCTCCAGGCTTCTGCTTAAGTCCTTAAAAGAGACTTTCCAAAGAAATAATTGCTGCCTTTCTACTTCACAGTCTCAACGAATATCTTTGGACCTCATTTCAACACTTAGTGGGTTTTATTCAGGTGATGAGGGGATTGTCTTTCTTTATTTTAGCTCCTGCAGTCTTTTCTCTTTTATCCCTTTCTGATTCTTTTCCCTCTTTCATTCCCCAAAAGTTCTCAGTCCGCACAAGTTTTAAGCTCAATTCAGAACTATTCTTAGGATTCAGTGTTGTGCAAATCTGAAATTATTTCCAGCAATTATGTTAAACTCTGTAAAATAAGGTGCTTCGGATCAAATTAAAGACCTCTGTAAGAAATATTAGTTTATCCCCCAATACATCCCCAGTTAATACAGGTTAAAATTTAAATCCTTGCCCTCAAAGGACGAAATTGTCCATCAGATTCTTTATTAAAGCCTACAAACATCTCAGAAAGTGAACAGGACTCATCAGCTCAACACATCCAGCAAAATGTGGGGAAACCTCCGAGAAAAATTGATTTAATAAAGCAAATACGGTTTCAGTGGATGGCCTCACTGTAGCTGCACTGACAGAGGCTTCTTTCTCATGCATGGAAGAACTGCAGCCTTGTCTTCAGGGAGGATTGCAGAAGTGAAGATCAGGGAATTGTAGCCCTTATCTCCTCGGGAGCAGGCAGGAGGTGATGAGTTGTGAGGTGGGACTGGAGCCCATCCACCAGAGTCAGCCACGGGGGAGCTGAAGCCTCCTGCACTTCCAAGAAAACCCTTGCATTAGCTCACTATATCTTTAGTCTCCTGAACAAAGCACATATTCAATGTCTGGGTTTCCCCCCAGGTTTCTCCTTTAGTCCCCAGGACTTTTTTGCTGGAAACCACTAGAGGATCCCGTTGGTGACAGCATCTGCCTGCATGGTGGGCTGGGAACCCGTGGGATGCTCTGCAGAGAAAGGAAGGCTGAGAGACTGCTCCTCCCTGGTGAGAGAGATGAGGAGGGAGAGATGCAGGGTGGGCTAAAACCAGCAGAAAGTGCAGTGCAAACATCCTGTGTCATTCGTGCAGAGGCACGATGCTGTAACCTGGGCCTGAGGGCACAGCTGGGATGGCTCCTTCACCGGAGGAAATGAGGTGATCACGATGCTGCTGGAAAGAATGACTGTGGTGACAGTCTCCGGCACGACCGGCTTTTGGGGACTGTCTTGGCACATGACAAGTAAGACTGGCATAGTGACACCTCTCATTTCAGGGTTTTGGGAGATCCCGCAGGACACAAATGTGAGAAAATGCTCGTGACAGATATTCCATACAGTTTAAGTAATCTAAAATCACAGATGCAGTGAGGGCTGAGAGAGACCTACTTGAGAGCTGACCCTTGACAGCCGTAGCAATCCAGCAGGCTGACCATCTGTCCCAAGTTTTTTCTCAAAGTAGTCCTTAAGTGCTACATGCTGTCAAGAGCTGAGCAAGAGCACCTGGGGCTTAGGAGCCCTCGTGTTGTCTAAAGCCCATGTGAAAAGCAGGAAAAAACCCGTGAGGATTCCTCACAGAGTTCAAGGAAACATCCGAACCCGTTCCAGCCAATACACAAGTTCAGAGCCAAGCAAATATTTCCCAACACCTCGGTCTGTCACTTGGGTTTTGACTCCTTATCGGCTGTGGATTGGCCAAGTTACATTCCTTCTGCTGTCCAAAAGGACAGGAATAAATCACACGTGAATGGTTTGAATACCTGAGACTTAAGCTCTTGCCTAAAGTTAAGCATGTGTTTAAGTAATTTGCCGGTGAATTTAAGCTCGGGAGCATTTTGCTGAATTGAGCCTAATAGGGTAATCCGGGTGGAATAGTCAGATTTGTAGAAAAGATAAGAGAAAAGAGTTCTTAAATAAATCACAGCATTTCAGAAGTTCAAAAAGTACTAATTTTTTTATGCTTCAGGTATAGTTTTGCAGGGAGGGTGGTCTGATTTTATCAGGTGAACTCATTGTCCCTACGTTTATGGGCAATTTATACCTGTGAATTGGCCCTTTCTCTCCTCCCTCTTCAATACACAACTTCGGATAATCTTCTTCTGAGTGAATGTATTGGCAGAACAAAAGACTCCTTGTGAACAATACATTCATTGTTCCAGTTTTAAAAAATAAATATTTTCTTTACAAATAGAATTTAGCCAGAGGGTTGGAGGGAGGGGATGTAAAGGGATTTGTTTTCTTGCCATCACACCTTCTCAAATGAACATTATTGCTAAACAAAGACACATCAGAAGACACTTTTAATTAAATTGATTTATGGGAGAAGTCAATGGATTTCTGCCAGTTTACACCAGCAGAGAATTTGACCCTAGGTGATTCTGTGTGTGAGAGATATTTGTACTTCTGAGCTGGGGGGCTTCAGGGGAGATATATGAATTTTAGATAGTCAGTCTCTATTTGTGCTTATCAGGCAGCACAACCTTGAAGTGTCTTTATGGGTTGATCACAGATTGTGCTTATTTGAGATTATTCCTTCTTTAAATAACAAGAACCTGAAAAAAAGCCAAAACTTGTGTATCTTTGGTTGATACGTGCGAGCTGTGGGGGCTGAGGGTGGGGCAGTGTACCACTAGCCTGAAAATAATTCTGATTGGGAGCAATGCTGAGGAGAGAGACCAGCCTGAAAGCTTTGCATGGGAACATCTCTGCGCGCCTGAAAATCAGGTTCGACCTTTGGAAGTTTTCCTTTGGCTGAGCATCCTTTCACATCTGGTAGCTTCCCCCGCCCAGCCCTCTCCCCAGGACCCTCCTGATTTTTCAAAAGAAGGGCGTATGATCCTCAGCGGCCCCTCCCTCCTCCCCACTTCAAGCCACTTCAGAAACCTCTGCCAAGAGCCTGCCTCACAGTCTGCTGGTGAGACCAGATGTCCTCTCATCTTTATCTGTGCATCTGCAGGCTGTGAGTCCTGGAACCTCCTCTTCCCTGTGCCACTGTCAGGCAGATACTCATCTCATCCCAGGGCTGAGAAAAGCGACAGGAAAATGCAGCCTGCCAGCACTGACTGGACTGACTGGTTGAGTCAAGGTAGAAATCGGAGAGGGATTGCAGAAGGACACACCACCTGGTGTTTTGGGGAGTGGGTATTTTCCAGCAGCTCGTTTCTGGATGGCAGTCCTGTCCAGCTTCAGGAGAATATGAAATAGCTCCCACAGAACTGTATTTCAGCACAAGCAACCCTCCTCACAGCCTCCTTCTCTGTAGAGATTTTATATTGATAGGAAACAGTATGGTTCAGGAAAAAAAATACTTAACCCAACATCAGCTTCCTCAGGCAGATGAAAGTGCCTTTCAGTTTGTTGATTTAGATATGAATTTATGACTACAGTTACACAAAGCATTCTTCCACTAAAGGAGGTCATCCATTGATATAGGCACCTTTCCATCAAATTAAAATTGAGGAGCCAACACCTATAACCTGTATAAGTGTGGGTTGCTAATATGATCATGAAGGACAAATATGCAGACTTTCTCCTTCCTACCAGCAGTCCCCTCTCTCCTTATATTTCTCTTCCCCTTATACCTGGAAAACAAATGGGTCTGTGCATCACAAATATTGTTCCAGCAAAGCATCCGGGCATGGGAGGAGGCCCTGGGGCTCTGCTCCCTTTGCTGCAGCCAGAGTCCCATTGAATGGTGCAAAAGGAGACTTGAAAACCTCCCTCTGTTGCCATATGTGATTTGTGGATCACAAAGTACAGGCAGTTACAGTCTTCAGGGTTGTCACGGAAGCCCTGTCATGCATCCTCTCTTGGCACCAGCCAGAACAGGAATGTGCCAGCCCAGGAGAGAGGAGACAACGCTGGATAAAGTCTGTCTCTGCAAATGAAGGTCTCTGTTTCCTGGTGTTTCTTCACTCCATTGTCCAGTTAACACATCCACACAAAAAGGCAGCTTTGCTATTTTCTTGGAGCCTTTCCCAACATATTGGCTGCAATTCTCTGCTCTGTTTTTGTTCCCTCATTTTGAACCGATGATGTGACCTCCTGGACTTCACCAGATACAACTTTGGCCACTCTATGACGGGACTCTGAACCATGTGGTCCTTTGCCCCACTGGAATTAAAGGGCCTCACAGGACCCACACAAATGCACTTCAAGTGGCACAGCTGGATCGGGATCATATATGGGGAGGATGAAAGGGAAATGTGCCAGGGAGAAAAGTATAACTGTGTCCAGGACATATAGATACTATTTATGTTATTATTTTGTATTTTATATGTTATATTAGACATGTTCTAGATTCTACATATATTTTTAATATCATGTGTGGAGCAGGCTGAAGTACCTAGGTGAAGACCTCTGCTTGCCTATCATGTACCCAGAGCCCAACTGGTTTTGAATATCCACATCTCCATGTATCCTGCAGATCCTAGAATAGGGGTTTGGTAGATGTCCTTTTCTCCTGGACAAGCTTGGAGAGGTCAGGGAGCAGTAGGGAACACTTTCCCCTTGATAAATCACTGTATGAAGCTCTGAGGAGACCCCAGTCAGTCCTACAGTCAGGGTTTGCATGGTTATTCCTAAACACACTGAGCATATTCTGATACCTTGCATGCCCCTAAAACCTTCAGAGAAATATGGTATTTTTGTTAATTTCCAGACCAGGAAAGCTCAGTGCTGAGCAATGCCAGCATAGTTTGAACACAGTTCGTCCTCCACCCCAGACATTACTGCATTTCCACATTTGTTCCTAAAGGATGATTTAGAGGTGATTTTCACTGAAGATACCAAAAGAGTGAAGCACTACTATCGCTGAACCAAGTCAGGTTTAAATTATGCAGAAAGAACATATCAGGGTCATTCTTATGAAGTACTTAAGGATCACATGTCTCCTGAAAATAAGATTCAACCTTACTCTGAGGCTTACAAATTATTTAGTAATTTTTCCTTTTGTTTCCTTTAATTTCCCCAGTAAGTAACTTACGTGTTACTGCTAAACACTGTATTTAAAAAAAAAAAAAAAAAAAAAAAAGTTGTCTGTTTGGGTTTTTTTTAATGAATCATCTGACCATGAAACCCCAAATGCACTAAAATACTGAGCTATTCAGTAATGCTGGAGCCTCTTCCCTCTGTCTCACCCAAATAAGCATTCAATGGGATGGGCACAGTCCTGGAGCACACTGAACCTGGGACAGAAATGCCCTCTCCAACCAGATTTTTGCCATAGGGTGGTTCTGTCATGATGTTTCCATCATCTCCACTTGCCAGAAACACTGCTGTAATTATCTTTTACATTTACACACACGGGCCCTTCATCTGCCAGGACCCCAGAGTATTTTTGAGATTGGAAATGAAGAGATAAGCTTGCCCTCATCCGTGGACAGCAGCCCTCCCTGCCCTGGGTTTCTGCAGCTCATTAAGAGCTGTCAGCACTGTGCAGCCCTCCCAGCAGGGCACCAAGGATGAGGGGACATGTGAAGCTGAGCCCACAGAGAGTATTTGTGGAGGAAGGGTGTAGTACTTGTTTATGGATGTTATGGAATCTCAGAGAAAGCATAACCTTAAGTCGAGCAGAAAGCTCAACTTAAAATCAAGTTGTAGGTGAAAAAGGAGTTAAAGAGTATGAATTTTCATTTGGAGCAAATGTTGTTCTTGGAATATATGAGACATCTATTACCAGACATCAATTTCTACCATATGGCACATGCATTACCTCTCCTTCTCAGCAGACTTGTACCTCACATCCAGCCATCATATTGTGACAGAAAAGTCCACTTTGATGAAGTGCATCAGTCTGGCAAGCTGAAGGTGCTCACATGGTGGTGTGGAAGTCCCCTGAGATCCTCTGTTCTTTTTAAATCTGTCCCTAAGTACTACAGCATGCCGCCTGCAGTGTACCTGAGGGGAGTGAACACCTCCAGCCAAATTATCACTAGGATTAGGCAAACTAATTCAACTCAGATAAATTCTTCAGATCTTTTCCAAAGCTCCAAGCAGGCTCTCGGTGAGGATTTACTTTGGCAGGTCTCAGTCTCTTCTATCTCATAAGCCTGTGTTGCAATGGAAAAGAAAGATTCCAAGATTCTTTTTCCTGGCAGTTAAAACAGGAGAGAGGCCTCTCCTATTCCTTTGCAATTCACAGGTTGAAAACATCTGATCTGCATGATCCAGTCATCTTTTATTTCTTAACCTGTGAAAGAAAATGCCTTGCAACATTTCCAGTGCAGCTGGAAGCAAAGACTAGTGGACTTTGTGTCTTAGGATACATCCAGCTTAACTTCTTTGGAGGGATAAATGAGGAAGAGCAGAAGTTGTACCAAGCATGAGTCACAAAAATTCTGAACAGTGAAATCCAGCTCTGAGCAGGTGTTTTTGCTAAGTGAAAATACCCACCCAAGTGTGTCTTAGTGCCTCAGTTTGGCCCAAATATACAGGAAGAAACCTTGTACATTTTTCTCTGGGTCATGACCCTAAATACACTCAGTCCTGCCCAGGATCCCAAATACACTGAGAACGGACTCACAGCCTTGATGTGACCTCCTGAGATTTAATTTCCTTTCTCCCTGACAACAAGATCATAATTATTGAGGTTTTAGCTGACAGGAACTGACTGATTAAATCTAAAATAAATACTAATTGCAGACACATCATTAAAAAGGAGAGACACTATCTGACTCTAGGTCAGACACAAGCAAAGATCCACTCAGAGTTAAAGACAAACCCCAACTTGGTGATGAGCTTGATGCTCTTTCTAAAAGTGCCAGTTTGTAATAATGAGAAGCCTGAAATTTAACTGAGGGCATGAGCCTAGAAGTGTTCTGTCACCACACCTATCCACATTTACCACACAGCATAGCTGAATGAACTGCTCAAGTCCAAGGTGACACTGGACAAGTTCTCTGCTGCTCAACCCATCACCTGCCACATCTCTCACACACTGATACAGGTCTGGAAAGACAAAATTCACCTTTCAAACTCTGTGCCCCTGCTCAGCCCTGCCTCTGTGCCAGGGTGGGCACAAGCTGAAAGCTACAAGCATCATGTTGTGTCAATTTTTAGACCTGCTTCCTCACCTCAAGTCTTGCTGTATCCCTGTGACATTTTCCATGCAAATGTCAAAAGGTCCCAATCGGGAATGAAAAAAATCCCAACACCTCTGACAGCTTGCATCTGGGTTTGGCTCCTTTTTTTTTTTTTTTCCTGAAGGTTTTTCTTGTCTTTCAGTATGGAGCTCAAGCCCATGTTCTCTTTTCCCGAAAACTGATCCAGCCACTTACGGGATTCTCAGTGAGATCATTCAGGAAATATTTCCAGTTGGAGGTCTTTGCTTGGGGATTTTCATTTTTTTTTTTTTATTTATTTTGTCCTTTGCTTGGCATCAGTTACAGGTGCTTTTCCTATTTTGGATGGAAAGGATATTAAGCAGTATTCCTAAAGGTCCTTTTTTTTTTTTTTTTTTTTTTTTTCATTTAATTTGCCAAAAAAGCTTTTGATGGAACATCCTCCCCTGGCCCCCAGTCTGACAGGATTCCCCGACCTGCATAACGCTGTCCAGATTGAAGCATGAGAAACATTTTGAAAATGAACTATGCTGGAGTCTGGGAGCTATTAGCTGCCAAGAAATCCCAAAAGCTTTTAAACCTTGTTTGCAGCTGCAGAGTAGGAAACCTAGGTGCTATTCATGGAGGAATTCAACAGGAACTGTAAATTCAAGGCAACTTGCTGCTAAAATACAAAGGTAAAGAATTATAACAGACTGAAGAAAAGAGCAACCCAAGCCATTACGATGCCAAAGTGACTGATTGAAAAGGAAGTTTGAAAAATTTCAGTATGCCTGGCTGGGATATAAAACTCACACTGAGGTAAAACAGCACATTCTCTAAAATCATGTGTCCTTTGCAGCTGGTTGTAGACCAGGGCTGAAAGAGGGGGTTGAGGAGCTTGTTAGCACTCCAGGATGGGAGATTTTTGTTATGCAGATGGAACAGGAGAAGTGAGCGTGGTTCTGGGAAAAGACCAGACTCAATCAGCCAAAAATTGCCCAAACTTTTCATCCCTGGAAATGTTCAGGGCCAGGTTGGATGGGACTCTGAGCAACCTGGTCTAGTGGAAGGTGTCCTTGCTTATGGCACAAGGGTTGGAACTGGATGGTCTTTAAAATGTCTTCCAAACAAAACCATTCCATGTTTCTATGAATAAACATCTTTATCAATGAATCAAGCAATTCTCCAGCCCCAGCCATGACACTTTATTTGCTGTACCATCAGAAAACTGCTCCTTCACCATTTAAAAAAAAAAAAATTAGGGTGAATATTTGAGGTGGCTTCATAACTAAGGGCTATAATGAGCATTATCTGACAATCAAAAGTACACTGGAGGATGCTGGCTGTTCAGAAGGTGTTCACCAGACACTGCTTGGGTGTCTTCTCCCAGCCCAGACTGTGAGAAAGGGCACAGCCACCACACCATGGACAAGTGATTTTCACTTCCCAAGCAGGCAGAGCAGGGGCAGGTACACAGTGAGTTACAGCAGGTCAGCTTTTCTCCTCCAGTACAGCCTTGGGCCCCTGCCTGGTGAAAAACACCCTCATTCCCTGCAGAACAGACAGCAGCCCCAGCCAGCAAGGGAATAAACTATGAACACCTTTTAGGGAATGATCTCATCCTGAACAAAAGTTAAATAAAACAACTTGATAAATCGCTGTTCTCCCATGTGCACAAGCACACAAAAAACCAGAGTCCTCCTGTGAGCTAAAGTAAGCAGCTGCTGCAGGGTTTGAGGCATTTTTTGGGGGAGAGGAGCTAGATTTTTAGATAGACCCTTAAGTGCAGCCTCTAAAAAATCAGGTCCCATCAAGTTACCTTATGTTCAATCCCCTCAACAGAAGCATCCCAAATGAACTTGTCACTTGTCACCATCTTTTCCAAGGACTCCAGAAGGAGAAACAAGACTCTTAAGGCAGGAGAATACTTTTGCACACCTGGCTTGTACTACTTTAAGGAAAATTACTCTCAAGAGCTAATTAAAATGCATTATTTCCCCCCTCTAGCTGTATAGATTAATCTATTTCATTTTCAAAATCTCATTTTTTCCCATCACTTCAAGTATTCAGGAGAGATTACATTATTACAATCACAACTTGGCCTCAGTCCCAGAACATAGAGATGAAGAGAGAAAAGGCTTTTGTTGAGGACACGCACACACACTCACACACACACTCTTTAGACAAAATGAAAGCACATTAATCAGCTAATAGGGAGGGGGGGAAATCTAAATTCTTATGACAGAAGCCACGAAAATGAAAGATTTCTTCTGGAATGTACAGTCAATGCAAAAGCAAAAAGATCAGGGAATCTCATGGAAAAAACTTTTAGGCTCTTTTTTTTTTTTTTTTCCAACTAGGGAAGAACGGAGATCTTGGTCTCTCAGAAGCAACCAAATGGAAAGGACATTTTTCAAGGGCTCAGCAGTGGCACTGGGCAGTTCAGGGCAACATTATGTCCAGGTGAAATCAAGGTCATTAATATCATATGAAGCCCAACGAGGTTAAAAAACTACTGTTACTGTAGCTAGATAAAGCAGTTTTACTGCAGTGAAAGAGCTGTGAGGGAAAAGAAAAAAGAGAAAAACTACATGGTGTATTAAGATGCTTCATTAGAGAGCAGGTGCTCAAACTTTCCCTGGAAGAAACAGATCCCCCGAGGTGAAGGGACGAGATTTTTTAGTCAGTTATGCCAAAGTACTTTCTTTAAAATTAATGTAAGCTCTGGGAAATTCACACAGTGAAACGAGAGCAGAAGTGCTGTCCCTGCAGGATGCCTCCTCCCAGCACTGCTTCCCCCCTCTCTGCAGATGTTTGGGGAGGGGGAGAGGCTCAGGCTGTGGTTGCACATCTATTAATATCACATCTGCTGCACTCTGAGGTTTTTCGTGGCAGGACAGATTCGATCTGGATCAAGCACAAACACATTTTTGCTGAATTAGCCTGAGCACATGATATGATGTGCTCCAGCTCTGAGTTAGCTGGCCACATTATGTCAATCTGAAGCTGGCACATAGCTCTGGACTTGGCAAAAAAGGTTTCCAGGATGAAGGTATGTCACAAAGCTGTCGAATGCATTTGAACCAGGGGATGAATTTGTACCAGATCAGTAGTTTCCATCACAGGGATCAAGCTCCTTTGATCCACTGCTGGACACCTTAAATCCAGGTGTGTCAGCTTGGAAAAGCAGCCTCTAAATCCTGAACTCATGTGCACAAGATAGTCACCATTCCCCAAAACCCAGTGCCCAGAAGTTAAAGAAAAGGAGTTGGGGCTAGATCTAAGTTTTATAAGTCTTCCTTTCTCTTGCTGCAGCAGGGGCTGATTCCCTGTTGGCACAGGTCAAGGCAGGGATGCTAATGCCTTCACTGTGCCCTGACTCTGCATCTCCCCACGAGCCTCTGGCTGAAGGGCTGTCTCAGGGTAGGGGCAGCACATCAGAGCAGTGAGAAATAAATAAATATTATATTTTGTCGGAAAGGATTTGGGGTTTTAAATTATATATTTAGCGAAAAACACAAATAATTCATGAGTGTTTTCAAATACATGAATAATTCAAGCTAGAACCAAAATAGCTAAATCATCAGGGCCATCATCCTCATAGAGGCATCTAGGATAGGTTATTTCAAGTACATTTCACTGCAGACTGGCACGTGCACAAATTCACTAATAAGCAGCTGCATCCGTGCCTTTCAGCTCCCACAGACCCCAGCTAGTCACAAATCCCTGACTCAGGATGCCAGCCCTAGAGCTGAGATTCATCTGAGCCCTAATTGAGCCATGGCTTTAAGAGTAGGGACAGAACCAGTTTGAAATCCCATTTTATAGCTCCTCAAACCACATCTGAACCATGTGGTACATGTGTGGCATTTAAGAACAAATTATCTGAGCACCATACAAATGTTCACTAATAGCTAACTCCAAGCTCTAGCAACCAGCATTCTTGCTTGCATATTTGTGGCTGACATTGTGTAGACTTTGAGGCATGTATATTTGTTAATTTGAATTCTGTGTATTTTGTGGGCATTGAGGGTGTAATACTGAAACCATAACTTCATTGTGAAAAAGTTTGCACTTTTGTGTATATATATGGAAATCTGGTATGAGCTGGACAGCCAGATACCTTAGCAAGAATTCTCAGAACAAGAAAATCTCAGGTTTTTAAGAAATTTTGTGGCATTGAGGGACAAGTCCACAAGTGGTGGACTTGGCAGTGCTGGGTTAAAATGGGCCTTGATGACCCTAGAGGTCTTTTCCAACCTTAATGATTCCATGAGTCTAAGTTCCTTTTAATGACATTTCCCTTTACCTTGATCTTGACACCAAGAGATTAAACATTTTCTATTAATACTTCACAAATTTTGTTTTCAAAATTAACATTTAACTTCAAATCCATTTCAATTAAAAACTGCACTTTAAATTTCACGGATCCTAGCCCATCCATCAGCATCACTTAAGGCCTCTCCTAATTTACTGATACAAATTGAAATCCTATGGTTATGTTATCAAGTAATCAAAGAAATGTTTAGCCTGCTAAAAGTGCAGTAGTTTATAATGAAGGTTTTAGGGTTAAAATGTTTGCCAGAAAACAATCCCTGCTTTGACCTTTCACTTGATACTCATTAATGCATAATGCCAGAAGCTTATTCCAGTGCATCCATCATCCCACCTCCAGCCTCCCCCTTGCCCTGGCCTTTACACCACACCTGGTCAGCCTCCTGCCAGGGAGAAATTCAAAACTCAGACCTAGAGAATTGGGAATTCAGCATCAGGCTAAGAGTCAGTAGCTGTTGTCACCTCAAACTCTGCAAACACTGACTCCAGAGAAAATCCCCATCCCAGGGGGGGTGGAACTACATGATCTCAAAAGTCCTTTCCAGCTCAAACCATTCTAGGAGTCCATGATGGTGTGAAAACCAATCACATTTCACCATGAGTTCTGTGCAGGACCACCATGTCAGTTCACCCAGAATGCTGAGGTAGGACCTGGATGTCATCAGCCACCACAGTGCATAAACCCAGTGGAGAGTCCCAGCCTGGGAAAATGGAGCTGAGCATTGCTGGCTGGAAGCATTTTGACAAAGAACGTTATTCTGGTTCCTGAAGCCCCAGTGCATCACCAAGATACCCCTGTGCCAATGGGGACATGTCCCTGTGTGCTGCTGGCACAGGGTGTGTTGGGGCTTAGGTTTGTTCCTTCTTTCTCTAAAGAATTTTTTCCCCATAAGTTACCAAGGAGACCAAGTGTTGGATACTTGAGAGTACTTAACCGAAACAAAGAGGTGGACAAAGGTGGAAGGGGGAGATAATGCAGGTAAAAGACAGAGCTTGAGGCAGATGCGGGCTCTTCTTTTTCCAGCGTTCGGGGAGAGAGAGAACAGCTGTTGCTGGCTGGAAGAGTTTCACTGTGGCCAAAGGGATCCAGTCCTGGGAAATCTACTGTCACCGGTTCGGCCTGAATCCGGAGTTTTCTCTGCCACCCGCGGGAGCTGGGCCCGCCCTGCCTCGCCTTCGGCTCCTTCAGCGCTGCTCCTCTTGCTCCAGCGTGACCCTGCACCCCCTGCGCTGCCGGGACATCCTGCCCCTGCCTGCCGGGACACCCTGCCATCCCAGCTACCAGCCCGGGACTTTTCCACTGTTTCAGCTTGGCGCTCTGAGGATCCTGCAGGGACACCGAAACCAAACTGCTCTGGGTTTTGTGAAACAAAGCCCTCAAGGTTCTTGGTGCTGTTTTCGTTTGTTATTAATGCTGTAGTTGTTTGGTGGGGGTTTTTTGTGTTTGTTTGCTTTGTAATACATACTAGTAAAGAACTGCTATTCCTATTTCCCAAATCTTTGCCTAAGAGCCTCTGATTGTAATTTATAATTGAAAAAGAAAAAAAAGGGGGGTGGAGGGGGGGGGGGGGTTACACTCTCCATCCCAAAGGAAACTGCAGTTGGTTGTTTTTTTTTTTTTAATTACCTGGCAGATACCTGTCTTCCCAAACCAAGAGAGGGTGACATTAAGGCACCCGATGAGCAGCACCCCCCAACCACCCTGGGTGGCTACAGCCAGAGCCCTGAGCAATTACCATGGGGGACAGGCAGCTTTTAGAGAGCAGTAATTAAGTAAACAGCTGTCCCATATGCCCTCCTGCATCCCACTGCAGCAGAAAGTTATCTGGGATGGGTTACACAGCTGCTCTTTGGCCAGAGACAACACTGACAGCAAGAAAAAAGTTTTTGGAAGGAAGCTGTAAGTCTAATATTTCATTGAGAGGAAATGAAGGAGCTACACTGTGGTATTGACTTATACAGTTATATCTGATGGCATTTCACATTCTCTGCTTGTCACCCCAGCTGTGTCTTGGCTTTGCGAAAACCTGGGGCTCAGAACCACCAACAGAAAAGTATTACATGGCAAATGCCTGACACTGAGTGTGCTGGAGGCACTTTTCTGACCCTCTGATCTTGGGACACATAACGGCTCATTCATTCTCTCTCTTTTTTTTTTCAGTTTTTTAGGAATTCCCCCATTGTAAGGAGCCCTTGACCTTACCCCCATTCCTTCTACCACTGCCTGACATCTTCCCATCATATGTTAACAGTGTGTGTGTGTCTTCAGTCAAAAGCAAACCATTGCTGGTGCTCTCAGGCCCCAAAGAAAAGCAACGTGGAGAAAGAAAGAAAGAAAGAAAGAGAAGCCGAAGCCTCAGTAGTTCTTCCCAGAGATCTGTTGCTCCAGCAACTGGAAGTCAAACAATGATGTCAAGAAGATAGAGCTGAGCACTTTAAGTGCAGCGTCCAGTTGCCACAGCAACTCGTTTTTAAAGTAAGTGATGCAGAGAGGTTTTCTCAGTAGCAGAAAAATATGAGAGAGCAAATGAGTGTGAAGGATGTTTACCTGGGGCTGGGGGTGTTAATTTAGGGGGCTGGGGTGCGGCACTCTGCCAAAGGGCCAGGGCAGGGAGGAGGATGCTGTTCCCTCCCAGCGGAGCAGAGCAGCTGCTTGGAAAGGAGTTGCTTTGCTCTTCCTTTCACCAAAGGAAATGCCAGAGAAGCAAACTCTGCTGCCAGATGCCACATGGACACCAAATGTTCCCCACTGGCTCACACCAGCCCACTCTGCAGAGGGGAGGGCTCCTTGTCTGGCTTTCATCCCGCCGTCCCTGAGCTCCCTCAGCTGTTGCAGAGCCATCAGTCCCCTGAGCCACGGCCGTGCTGGGTAGCTCACAGGCTGCAAACAGGGAGGACAGGTGCTGGGGGGAGCAGGGGGACCCTTGGCCACCCCTGAGCATAAGCCCTTTTCCAGCCCCTGCTCCCCTCTGGCCCTTTCCCCAGCTCCCTGCAATGGCTCTTTTGTTTGGGACCAGCACTTTGTGGCTTCCCAAGAGCTGAAATCTGTGGCAAAAAGGTGTAGCTTTATGATTTCACTCCAAATAAAAAAAATCTCCCCCAGCCCTCGGCCCCCAAAGGGCTAAGAGTGAGAGCTGTTGGCGTTTCTGGGGGACAGAATGTGGCCAATTTTGGAGGTCACAGCCAAGGTTTTTGTTGACAGAGCATTTGCTCACACAGCTGCTTGCACGTGGAGCACGTTGCATCCCATAGCAGCCACCCCTGTGGATCTGGGAGACAGGAGGCACTTGCAGCTATGGTCCCTGCTTGAAAGACACCACAGATCTCCTGAGGAGCTGCTTTATCCCCATGTGTCTGTAAGGAACAACGTGATTAACTCTTGCACTGATTCATCCTTATCCATTTATCTAATACAAACCATTTCTTACTCCATTAGGCCCTTGCTCTCACTGAGTAATCCCCGGTTGTATCATGCTTTGGAATTAGTCTGTAAGGTCCTCAGGGCAGGGATCATGCCTTGGAAGGTGCCTCACAGACTTTAGGCCATGGCTAAATTAATAAGAATGTAATAAAAGTATTAGAGCTCTACCGAGGGAGGCATTGTTATGCCCCAGAGGCAGCATATCTGGTTAACAACCCTGAAAAGAAATGCCAACAACATTAGCCTCTGCCCCTACATCCCTCCACCTAATGTAAAATTAAATAGCTACAAATTACCTATCTATTTTTCTATCTGCCTAGGCAATTAGCCCGTGCTCATTACTGGACATGTGGGGATACATCCAAGCTCACCAAGATGGGAGGCACAATACAAAACAAGGCAGGAGGTGTAGATGCTCTGAGGGTTCTGCTCCCTTGTAAAACACACCATTAAACCACAACACATTGGACCATCAGCAGAGGTCAGGAAAAACCTGCAAAATCTGGCAAGAAAAGTGTCCAAAGAGCAAACTGAGAGCCAAGGGCAGCAAACAGGCTGTGAAAGTGTTCTCAAGGGTGTGGGCAGGACAGAGAAGAGCAGCCAGGGATGTTTATTCATATGGGAAAGGCAAACATCAAGCTATAAGCAAATGTGGCGTTTATTTGCAGTTAAACTGGTGCATACATCTCCATGAATATGAGGTGCACCCCACCGACAGGGAGTCTGCTGCCAATGGGGCATTGTGAGGATAAATCCACGGAACTGCGGCGAGGAGACAGCTGAGCATCAAGTCAAACATCCTGGAGGAAAATTCAGGCTGAAGTTTTTCAGTCAGCAGCACAGATAGGAGTGTCCTATGCCTGAGCTGAATTTGGGAGCAGAGGAGCCCCCACACCTCCCTCCATGGAGCCAGGAACGCCGCCTCAAATCCAGTGCTTTAATCCAGTTAAGTTCAAGCCCTCTGCTCTGCTTGACAGTAATGTTATATTTTTATTCAGGGCAGGATCAGAGGTCTGATGAAACCTCATGTTGCCAACATGAAAGTGGAAGGAGCTTTAGCTAATCCCAAGGAAAATGAAGCCCACCTCTTTCACCCCACACCCCTCCTGCAAAGAAGGAAAATGCAAACCCCACATTTTAGTCTCTTGGAAGAGAAAATTCCCTGCTGTCCTCAGATGGTTAAAACATGCAGCTTTAGTGAGTTGCAGAAGGAATAGCAATTACATACCCTGCACCTCTTGCCAGCTTGGGCTTTTTTTTTTTCTTTTTGGGGTGTGGAGGGAGTTTTGTTCTAAATCTTTCAACTGTTTTTGTGGGGTTTTTCCCCAGCCCTTCCTATGGGGGAAACCTTCTCACCCTTCATGAGAAAGGGTGGTTTAGAGGTGGAAGAAAATAAGAGAAGGGAGTTTATAGGCTGCTTCAATGTCACTTAAAAGAAAAGAAAGAGAAAGAAAAATTTTAAAAAGAGAGAGAAAGAGAAAGAAAGGCCAGGTCTTCAGTGGAGTTAGCTTGGTCATATTAAAGGAGCAGGTGTTGTACTGAGTTAATTTATCTGGGAGGAGACCTGAGCAAATCCCAGCAGCCCTGCTGAGAAAAAAGCTTTGTATGCTGACACAAAGCTCTCCCTGCTGCAGCACTGTTCTTGCTGTCTTCCCTTCCCTCCTCCCCAGCTTCTCCTAATTGCAGGGCTAATGTCCTCTGACAAGTGCCTCAGATGGTCCAACAACAGCCCTATCACCCATTCCCTATCCCTGATTATTATTATTTTCACAGCCCAAATCCCTGCCGACCTCGGACTGCTGCTCTTGATTATTCTCCAGCGCAACTGTGTCTGCTGAGGAGCTGCAAAATATTCCCTCCGCCATGCTGAGCACCCAGTTGCTTGGCTGCTGTGACATTGCTGCAATTTCTGGCATGAGGAGCAGTGCAAACGGGGTTCCAAAGATTCCTCTTTTGAGGTTGCAAGCCCAGGAGCCACATCAAAGCTGGGTGCTTGTCTGATGTTTGATTGGAATGATGGTGTTGGAGGGAGGGGGCCGATCTGCCTGCCTTGCCTGGAATATGTGAGCTCTTGGCACAGCCCCCAGCCACACCACAAGCTGTGTGTCAATTAAAACGGGGATCTGGAGAGCAGCAAGCCCAGGCAAGCAGAGATGGGGAGCAAGTTTATTGAGTGATTAAAATAGGTAGATGGTCTTCACATGAGGTCGGGAGGAATAACCTGACAAAATCTTCTGTTGACAATGAAAAGAGGTTCAAGTTCAACAAGCAGTGTCTTAGCATTTCTCACTCCCAAATACATGGCCAGAAACCAGTGTTGCCCTGAGATCTTGGGCTTTTACACAAAAATCACTATTTCTACAAGGGTCATATCACCCACCCTTGATGCAGACCACTTTTACAAAGCCCAAAACATAGAGCAAATATCTCCAGCAGCTCCACTGTGCTTTGAGGCTTCTCTTCTACTTGGAGGACTTTCCTCTGGGAATAGGGGCAATCATGGCAGCAGAAGGGAAGCCAACACCTTCAAGAGCTGATTTTCCCAGTAGCATTAAGATGTGCCACAGCTTCTCTGCTGCCAGACTCCTATCCCTGCTCCCAATATCTTCAGAAGATGCACGGAGTGTTGTTTGAATAACGTGATATCCACTCAGCCACACCAACTCAGGCATGGGTCAGGCCACAGCAGCCACCACGGGCCACAGGAGGGGACAGACAGGGTGGGAACGGGGTCCCCATCCATCCCCAGCTGCACACACCCCTTCGTGCTACAGGGACAGGAAATTTAACTGTGGTTCGCAGGGAGAGAAAGTGCCCATCAGGCCACAGTTACCCTGCATCTAAGGATTCCTTCAGTGGGAAGGAAGAGAGGGAATCTGGGCAGGAAAGATTTCAGGGCACCAGCAAGCAGCAAAGGGCATCTCATTCAAAAAGTGCCCAGCGGTTTCATTGCACAAAGCAGAAATAAAAGACACCCCTTTAAAATACAGTGAAAGGAGAAGCGTGTTGGGGAGGAAAGGGAGGGGCTGTGGAAAGGGATGAGAGCAGCTGGAGAGGAATTCCAGCGGGACAGATAGACAGGCAGTCACAAAGTCTGTTAATTATTTAAAAAATAAACTAACACAGAAAAGGACGTCCTGGGGAGGAGGAGGAGGAGCAGGCAGAACCTCAGGGTACCCATCAATTATGCACAAACCAGCTCGGGGACACTGTGGAAAAGGGTCCTGTGGGCACCGTCAGGGGAATGTCACCAGAAGCTGGCCCCAACCCACCGCCGGTGGCACAGCACGGTACCTTCGTGACCCTTCGCTACCCCCGGCTTATTGTGCTTTGTAACTCGAGTTGGTATCCACAAGAGGAAACAAAGGAACACAAAGGTTTGGCAGTGGTTTGTGTTTCTAATTGCATTGCAACCACGTTTTCACCTGGCACTCCCCTGGCACGTCGTCGGGGAGCGGGACAGCCTGGAGCCTCCCTCCTGCTTTTTGAAACAGTGACCACAACAAACAATTGGGTGTTAAGCAGAAGCCGACTGCATCCAGGTTGGTGCTGCCAGATCAAGGTAAGCAAAGCTACAAGGCAGGAGACACAGGAAATAAATCTGTCCTTACCGATCACTTTTCCTGTCTGGAGCTTGGACTGATAGGGAGCATCTCCTCCAGAGCTGCAGAATCCAAGTTTTTAACAGGATCATGTCACACACACCACTCCTGGGGACTACACAATATGATTTTTCTTGGCTGAACAGCCACCTACGCTGCTGGCTTACAGATTTTTTTTTTTTTTTCCAAGAGTTCCATTAACAGAAAACCACCAAAACATGACAAAGTGGCAAAAGTATTTCTTCCCAGTTTTAATATTTTTCTTATAACTTGAGCCTTAAAATGATCTCCCAATGTCATTAGTAAAGCTCTGGCCCAGAAAGTCTGAAGCTGAAGAGGGGAAGAACCATCTCAGGTTCAGAGTGGTAATCCTGCATCCTGTGTACACTTCTATTGTTTCTTGCTATGGTGAGAAAATATAAAATATTCCCTAGAAACCAAAAGCATTGACTTGCCTCATGAACACCATCAAATAGACATTAAACAATAAGAGCTTTGGCTTACAGATGGGTGTTGCTAGAATTCCAGTTTTCATCCCCTTCCTGGTTTTAAACCACAACAAACTTGGAAGTATGAAGACCCAAAACCTTACAAAATCTTAACCCACCCAGGTCGTCCTAATTCCTGCCATTCCTCCAGCCTTTGTTTATCCAAAAATGGCTTTTCTTTGCATTGAGCTGCTCCTTAAATCCTACAGAAAGATGCAGCTTGCAAGCAAGAGGGGTGATGTGTGTTTGATAGAAACCACCCATATAAATGGAACCACAATTTTTACGATAAATCAGCAGATGGGCAAGCACACAGAAACTGTATCTGCCATAATGATTTATTTAAAATAAACAAATCCAGCTGTGGTAAAATAACGAGTTCTCTGCAAATGCACACACAAATTCTGGCTATTTCATTATGAACATATTAAATCTAGTCCCTCAACTCCAGCTCTTGATGATAATTAAATACACATAGATGTACTGCAGTGGATTTGCTCCTGGTAATTTGCATAGCAGAAAATAATTACTCTGGCAATTAGATACAGTGCAACATGCTGCTCCTTTATGTGCACCACAAATTTCTTCTGATGTTGTGGCATCACCCTTTAAGAAATTAATGAAGGCCCCTCTCCTATTAATAGCATGCTGCAGTGGGTTCATGGTGGCTTTGCCTCATGTGTTTGGAATAACTTTTGTCCTTGTTGCTAGGGCTGGTGCTGCAAACCTCTTGCTGCCTTTAAATAGCCAACTCCTTTGCTGGCAGTGGTGTTTTCCATTTGTTAGCTATTATATTGGTCGTTTGTCCAATTGTGCTGCTCTTGTCCAGTGATCAACCACATAGTGCCAGGGCATCCTTCAGTTCAAGGGAAATAATCAGTTTGTTCCCCTCCTGCCCAGGCTATTTGTCCTGTCATACACGGGGATGATGCTTCTCTGACCGAGGAGAAAAGGTGCAGACTTGAATCTGTTTAGGTGAGACTCCTCATCCCCAGCTAAGCTTTAAAGTCCCCAGGTTGAGAAAAGCAGTCCCCAGCCATCAGTAGGAGGAAAAAAGGGAAGGATTAGGTAGAAGAAGAGCATCAGGGAAGACAAAGCCACAGAACAGATTTGCAGGTCTGAGGTGTGTACAGCCAGAAAGCCCAGCCTTTTCTTCTCTAAAGGCATTTCCCTTTGAACACTGGTCATAAAAGCCTGTGAGAAAGCCTTCTCTCCCTCTTGAGGCTGCTGCCTGAGCTACAGCTGGCCCTGCCAGCAGCCTTCCCTGCATTTCACCCCGAGCCCGTGCTGAAAGGGAGGGGATGCCTCAGGTTGCTTCCACCACCTCTGGGTCTCACAGCTTCATTGTTTACAGATGGGAGGCATACATGATAAATTTCAATTAATCAAGTCAAGAATTTCGATCAATATTTGAGAACCCATTTGCTGCCAGTGCACATCTAATAATAAAGGGAGAACAGGGAAACATCAAAGGCAAAACAGACAACAAGAAATGTGTGTGAGAGGTGAGACCGTCCCCATGGGGAACTTCTCTCCTCACCCAGACAGCTCCTGGTCCTGCTTCCTTACGACCTCAGAGCATTTTTTTTCCACTGGTGCTGCCATCGCTGCCCTGTGCTGCCCCAGCTTCTCTCTGCTCTTGCCCAAAGCCATTTCTCTCTCCCCTGAGCAACGCTGCCCCCCTTTCTTTTGTCCTTCATGCTTTGATTTTGATTGAGGTTTAGTCCACTTGCACAAGCTGCTGAGAGAAAGGATGGCCCAGGAGTGAGGGTGACAGCCTGGGCAGGGGAGATCCACATTCAGTTCTCTCTGCCACTAACTTCTCTCCTAACCCTGGGCATCATATTTCACACCCCTTCCTGTCCACTACTGCCTTCTTCAAAGAACTCCTCAGAGATATCTCTTAAATGTTCCAAACACTCTGAACTTGATGTCAGCCACCAGCCACTCCAAAAAATCCTGTCAGTTTTGGCTGGATGTTTATGCTGAGCTGAAAGTGCAATTCTGCCATCACCCACAGCCAGACTCTGTTCTGCAGATTTGGGCAGGCTTCACCCTCCCTTCCTGAGGGTCACGGCCAACATTACAGTCTGACCCAGCTCCCAGGGCACAGACTGTGAGATGAACATGCAGAGGTGCTGCAGTTCTCCCACATGACCCCCAAACCCACCTGGAGGCCAGGCAGAGCTGGGTGGGTGGGAAACAGCCACCCAGCACTTTCTAACACTGAGACCCACAGGCTGCTGCTGGGGCATGAAAAGGAAGAGGAAAAATGCAACAAAAGACAAGAATAAAAAGACTTCCATTCCAAAGCACAATTAGGAAGAATGCACCCCATTTTTCTCAGGGCTGGGCTTTTTTTCTCTCTTTGGCCTGGCTCACGGCTGCCTGCAGATCCCTTTCCTGGTTGCCTAGCAGGACTAGCATTCATGGCAAGCTGAGGTACACCATGGATGCTCCCTGGAAGCAGGCTGCTATTTCCTACCCAGATGTCTTTTATTTCAGTCAGTGTCATTGCTCGAAGAGCAACAATAGCACTTTATTTCCGTGGCTCTCATCTTCGGATAGTCTTGTGACAACCTTGCCTTACCTTCAGCTCTGTTGTATCCTCCATGAATAGCTCATACAAAATAATTCAAAACAAATCAAGAAGGCTAAACCTGTAAATCCTCCCATTCTGCAGGGCCAAAGGGTTATTTTACAAAGCACAAGCACTCAGGCTACACAGTTCTGCTAAAGTGCCCTGTGACAGTCAAGAACAGCTGAAGCAATTATCAATGCCCCATCTCCTCCAAAAGGCACAAACTCCAGGGAAGGAATCAATAGGACAACTTTACAATACAGAGCCCTTAACTCAAGACACGTTTTAGGGATAAAGCCTTTAAAAGGCAGGGGATAAGATGCTAGACTAGGACTTAGGAAAAGACTGAACTCCATTTTTTAATATCTGGCTGTGCCACGGAGTCATGGGTTCCCCCTTGCAAAATGTAAAATACTGATATTTGTTTCCTTAATCAAATAATTTGGAGTCCACTGACAGAACAGGCTGAATAAGAACTAAACCTCTGAGCTATTTATACCTTCCTGTTATTTAACAGAATAGTTTTAACATTGAGATGTGCCAGAGCAGACACTGGGGTAAAAGCTTCTGCAAACTTCTAACCACAGGCACCACATTTGCAGGATATCTGACAGGAGATGATCCATCTCCTCCTGATTAGTTTTTAAATGGGATTTGTGACATGTCCGCTTGTCCAGGCAGGAGAATCAATTGGCTGATTCTTACACTCCCATGTCTCTGAAAACTGCAATTTTTACAAACTAGAAAGGGGAAATGTTCTCCTGCACCTGCTGGCCACATGATGGATGGAGAGGTAGTTCAACCTCTCACAATGAATTCTCATTAATAGAATTGGAGTGCTGGTTTCCAAAATACTGCCTGAAAGGTGAAGCCTACCCAAAGCTTTCAAATTTAGAAATTTCACCTTCTCAAGCCTGTATTTCACCTGAGATGTTTGTGATTTCTCTGTGACTTTCGTCATCATACAAGCACCTAACACCTCTGCCACATTAGGCACGTAGGAACAGGATATAGAGAAATATTGTGATTATAAAACTGATTTATTGTTTACTCTCACAAGGCCTAGTTGTTACTTCCATCAAATTCAATGGGAGTTTTGCCATCGACTTCAATAGGGTGGAGCAGAGCCAGGGACTTTTGTCTGTTAATTCCTTGTGGATCATTTACAGCTTTCCAAGCACCACAGCAAAAATAAACTTCAGATTTTTAAAAAACCACACGCACACACAACAAAAAATCAACTGGAGTTAAAATGCGTATAAAGACCCAAGGAGAACCACTGGCATAATATCCCCACAGTATTTTAGAACAACTCATTATTTACTCATTAAATCAGCAAACGACAGCTCCATTTCTCAGGATCAGCAGCGTGTGTGTTTCTCACGCCGGCAATCAAATTATTCACAAGCCATGTACATGATTTGTTCTTGAATATATATAAAGTTTAGATATAATGGGTTGGGCCCAGAGCAGAGATGTGGCCAAAAATGAGCTGGATAAATGACAGTGCTCTGAAGGTGCCAAGCAAAGACATCCACGCAAGGGAGGGAATCTCTCTTCTGGGTGCCTTTCTGGTGTTGTTTAATTGCCCGACTGAATAAGATGCCCAAAGTCCCAGTAAGGGACAGAGAGCAGGCTGCAGAAGACAACCAGCCACATTAAACAGATAAACAGGGAGCCATGAAAGGGGAGAAAAGGTGAAAACTCATGTACTCCCTATTTCTTCCACCCTTAAGATGCCTCTCCAATCTTAAGGAGCACAGTGACAAAACTCAACATTAGGATTGAATTTGTGCATTTTTGCACACCATTGTCACATGTTTTCAGACAGAGCTCATCTGAAACTAAATATTTTCCCTGCAGAAGCATGGGAAACATCACTCTTTTCCAAATTTCCTCCAAAGAGTCAAAAACTACAGCCCTGGACTAAAACGGGGACATGCTCCTGGATGAATCTCCACCATCTTTCTGAACTAATTCTCATGTCAACTGCTTGGGAAAAGTAGGACTAAGACAAAGAGAAGCTGAAAGCCTGGGGCTTGAATGGAAACTATAAAAGGAACAAAAGTAGCAGCAACAAAACTCCAAGGACTCCTTTGGCACCCAAGGAGGAAGCTTAAAATACAGCCAGCATCTCTCAGCCTTTTTTCTCTATCTTCGTCTAAAAAAAAAAAAAAAAAAAAAAGAAAGAAAAGAGACAGCTCTTCGAAACAATCTCTTTCTGTGTAAGCTGTTGCCAGAGTCTGAGAGAATAAGCCAGGGTTTCTGTGCCAGCCCATTCACATGGCCAGGTGAAAAGAAACTCATTCCTTTACAGCCTGTGCTGCCCCACACAACATCTGCTGAGAAAGTGGGATGGGAAACACCAAAAAGGGGAGAAGAGAACAGCCGAGGCCTTCAGGTTAGAAGGGCAGCCTGTTCCCACCAGGGAGTCCCTCTTTCACTCGCAGACAACTGCTGCATTTGACATTTCAATGGGAACTGAGGCAGAGCAGGAGGGAGGGCAATGGAGGAGGGGGCGGTGGGAGAGCGCATAAAGGGACCCGAGTGAGAAAGGCACAGAGAAAAAAATTCTGCATCTCTTTCATTTCTGCTTTCAGGATATTTTTTCTCCCCATAATATGACAGTCAGGAGAAAGAGGAGAGTTTCTTTTAAAATCGCACAGATAGACAGAGAGGGTTGGTCCTGCTAAAAACTTCTTCAAGATGAATCAATTTTATGGGGCTTATAGACCAAAATTCTCTCTTTTCTTTTCTTTTTTTTTTTTTTTTTTTTTTTTTTGGTCATCCCTTTTTTTTTTTGTTTGTGTTTTCAATGAGAAGGAAGAAGGATTTACATAAAATAAACAAAAAAGAATGAATAGCAGCAAACCCTGCCATGGGCACCAACAGTGGATGCTTTTAGAAGAGTTACATGAATATTGTTTCAGTGTTCAGCATTGTCTGGGGGTTCAACACAGACACATTCATCCTGGGAAGTAATTCTGGGGTCCTGATCACTCCATACAAACCCCTCAATGAGAGCTGCATGCTTTTTTAAATCTGCTTTATAGAAACTTTCATCCAAATACATCAGAGTAATTGTGTAAAGGCTTCAAAGCAGCCCTGTGCCCTAAAAGGGTATTATCTCCATTTTACAGAACAGGAAACTGAGGCCCAGAGGGAATCAGGCAGGCAGCATCCAGAAATGAATCACTGACAAAGCATTGGAATAAAACTGGTTCCCTGGAGCACCACACTCATCTGCAGTGAATGCAGAAATGGCCTTGGCTAAGCAAGAGTCTCTCTGCTGGGTTTTATGTCAAGCCCAAATATGCAAACCAAAAATAATACAAACAAGGCTCAAACCAAAATAGGGCTTTCATAGCTACCATCAGTGGATGTGGCTTCCTAGAGAACACCAGTCCGTGTGCTGGGAAGCAGGGAGGAATCTTTCAGGATTTGGAGAGGGGATACATGAATGGCCAAGGTGGGAAGATGACAGAGGAGAGCCCAGGAACAACTTCTCTAAGGGGAAACTCGGGGAGCTTAGGGGAGTCCTCAGGACAGTGAGGTGAAACTGTGTTCTCCTTCCACAAATCAAAATGGGAAATGAGATAGTACATCCACAGTTCATAGATCACAGAAAATGATTTGGGTTGGAAGTGATCTTAAAGATTATCTTGTTCCAACCTCTCTGCCATGTGCAGAGACACGTTCCACTAGACCAGGTTGTTCCGAGCCTTATCCAACCTTATTGCTTTTCTCAGTAAGAATTCCCATGAATTCCACTTATGGTCAGTGAGGGAGGGCAAAAAAACAGAGTTTGCAGGATTAACACCACACTCAACACTCAACACATGCTGTGCGGCAGCCAGGGGTGTGCGTTATTTGCTTGGGATGAAGGTCACATGCAGCAGAGAATCTCCAAAAACCCACAAAGCCCTCAGTGCCGGGGCTATAACTCAGAAGTGAGGATTAAGAGGTTAAAATGCTTTGTGTTCAGCTGGAATCAGTCTAGAGAGAGTTCAGCATCACTTACCCTTTTGTGTGTCAAAAATAGCCAATCTTTGATCCTCCTTGACTGCTGTGACTCAATATTACTTCCTTTCTGTCTCTGCTCCCCTCTACACACAACCCTGTTAAAGGGCCAGTTTGCACTGGGACAGATTTCAGGGTGATGAAACAAAGCCACGGGTGCTTCTCAGTCACCCTGGTCAGTGTGGGGCATGTGTCAGAACCCAGTGAGCAAGGGCAGCCTGGGCCTTCTTCCTACCAACCCAGCCTTGTGGCTCTCCAGGCTTTCCAACCTCTGCAGTGACCATTTTCACTTTTATACATCACAGCATCTGAAAATCCATAAAGACCAACAGAAGGCATGGAGAGAACTTGACAAGTTATTCTGGAGAGGTTTGAGGGTTTTGTTTCAAATCAGAAGACTCCCTACAAATTCCTCTGAACTGTATGTCTCTCTTTTCCATCTGCAAAACAGAAAAAAAAAATTCCCACAGAAGCTACCCACATTGAAACCCTGTGGGGAAAATAAAGCTGCAAAGCACCAGTAAGAGGTTAAATCTCTCCCTGGTTCCTCACAACCAGGTGTCAGGGAGAAGAGAGCAGGAGATAGACTTTCATTTTTTCCTTTCTCTAACTATAAATAAAGTTGCCCATGTTATTATTGCAGTTAGAAAGCAAGTTAGGAAAGTTTCCTATATCACATTAAATCCCTTCCCCTTCCTTCAATCCCCAGAAGAAGTAAATAATTGAGTGACAACAGAGCAGAGCCACTGAGGGTCTCCCAGGTGACGAGGACAAGTCCAGAGGACAAATCCATCCACCTTTTACCGTGTGGGGCTGGAGCCACTTCTCTGTGCCCAGCACTGAGAGGTTTCACTGTTCTGGCTGCCATGTTTTGTAACACATACTCAGACACCAGATATCCATGGGGTAACGCTGAGTAATGTGCTGGCTGCTATCTGCCTCGCTGAAAGGGTGATAAGAGCCAGCCAGAGATAGTCCTGCTTCCCAAATTAGATAGCTAAATGATCTGGCCCTTAGAAAAATAACACCACAAGCCCTTCCCCACCATTACCTTTCTACTCACAGATAAGTACTGAGCATTGCTAAGGCAATGTTAACTGCAGCCTCAGCCCCCAGTCTTTAAAAAGTCATGACTCAGACAAGATCATGAAATTGGTTTAGATTTAATGTGACTTTTTCCATTAAAAAGCTCATTTGAATGAGCTTTGGGTTTTCTCCTCACTGCTGGACTAGAAATGGGTTTTAAGACTGAAAACGTGATCAAGAGACAAGTGGCTGTTCCTGCAGCTGTTGAACTTCAGAGAAATATTTCCATTTGCAGGAAAGGTACAACTTATTCCCAGCCAAGAGATGTGGCGACAACATGTCTCTGTCAAAAGCATTCCTCAGGCTAAGTGAGGAGTCTTCTCTGCCCTCAGCTCAAGCCAAGTTTTTAGTTCATATATATTCCCCCCCAAAATAACTGTCTCAGAGTCACAGGAGTGTGTTAGCTCAAAGCACTGCTTGGTGATAAATTTCCCTTGCTGCAGCAGTTGATCCACATATTCACACCAACAGCTCGTGGGTCCCTTCCAACTCAGGATATTCCATGATCCTCTGAACTGGTTTTGGCCAATAATTTCTGGCAGAGGCAGGGCAGGTGCCTTTGTGGGCACTGAGGAGAAGCAATGACACCTGAACCCATCACTGCTAGTTGATTCAGGGCACCAGAACCAAGTTCCTGAGATGTTTGGCTGCTAATTTGAAATTCCTTCCAGTGCCTGCAGTAGGTCTTTGTCCTAGAAACAATCAGGGAAGGACCTCAGATGGTTCAGGCTGTTTGAAGTCTTGTTTATGTCCAAGGTCCTGTCCCCACTGCCCTCTTCCACAGCAAGGAACCCCAAGGAAGCACTGAAATAGGATGAAGGGCTTGTTTGGGGAGGGAGGAAAAAAAAAGAAAAAGAAAAATATCACCTCCACACATCCAAATGGAAAATCATTAAGAATTTGACAATAAAAGGACGTTAGATTTGGAGTTCTGGTGACACTCATCAGCTTTCTCTGCCTTGGACGTAAAATACTGTAGATCCACAACTCCTAAAAGCAATGAGATGAAAGATCTGGGGTTCATCACTCACTGAAGACCACATTGATCACAAAGCTGAGATCAGACTTCAGCCAAACCTTCCTGTGAGCACAGGAACATGCATGAACTGCACCAGTGCTGGTACCAGCAAGCTCCTGGAGCAAGGACCATTTTTGTACAGCTCTTAACACCAGCTTAGCACCGTTCAATTTTCCATCCCAAAAGGAAAGCTCTGGTTTGTCAGGTTAATTCTAGGCAGTGCTGCACCATTGGGAGGCCTGTGAGCTGCAAGCACTGAATTTGTACCCTTCTCTACCTATGGCTCCTTAGTTAAACCCTGAGAAATCAAGGAAGGGGGGAAAAATTAAATAAAAAATGTAAAGAAGTCACCTGTAAGATGTACATGAGTACCTTGCCTGGTTGCTGCTACACTTAGCAATATTTTCAACTGAAATTAAAGCAGATGAAAGCCCTGAAGGGTAAAGCCTGCTAACTTTGCCTCCCACCTACCCACGAGCTCCAGAAATAAATCTTGTGGGTTTGGAAACAGCTCTTTCCCCACCTCTAACCACAGGCTTGACAGTCCCCGCCAAGCCTCTCTACTTCATTAGTTTCTGGATCCTTCACACACACACACACAACAATTCACACACGCTCACAGAGCTGCCCACTTACAAACCTGACAGGTAAAATTATTCCCTCCTTCTGCAAGCCCTCCTAATTGCCTCCCTTGGGTTCTTTGTGGAGTGCAAACGTCACTGGCCAAATACTGAGTTCGTGCAGTGTCACGGTGACGCCTTTCATTAGAGCAATCTCTGTCTCACAGCTCAGCCTCCACCTTCCCTCTCATTTCACTGCTAGACCCACATGCAGCCTGCAACCCTCCAGCCCAGCTTTAAATCATTATGCCAATTGCCCTCAGCCATTTAAAGATAGTTTTTCTCAGGGAACCATTTGAAAGTGGATGGTGATTTTTTTTTAACTGTTTTTTTTCTAGAGCACTTTTTTTTTCACTAAAAGCACATTTTTTGACACGTTCTCTTGACAGTTTTCTCAGAAATTATTGGTAATTCATGACCAAATTCATTCAATATCATTAAAACAGAGTCATGATATAAGGGTTATTAAAAGCTTTACAATATTTGCCATCTTAAATCTTTACTGCTGGAGGCTTGTGATCACTCCACAGTCTCTGCATTTCTTTTCATTTTATTTTTTGGAACAAAAGTGAATTTACCCTTCACAGAAGCATTGTCTTCCCAAGCTGCTGTTGTTTATGTCTCCTGAAATCCAAATGAAGATCCATGCCACCTGCAAGGAAGAGCAATGATTTTAATTGGATTGTAGGAACTATCAAGAGATAAACAAGCAACAAAAATAATTAGTGTCAGCAGTTCCTTTTTACAAACTGGGACCTGCAACACTTGAATCCTGAACTCCTGAGTTCAGGATACAAACCAGCTCTCCCAAAAGACCTTTTGAACCTCATCCCCAGAAGTGATGGGATCTTAGAAACTGAAGTATCAACAGAGAGACAGAAGAAACTGCATAAGAATTGGACTAAACAAGAGAAAATGGAAAAAATAAATAAATATGACTTCTGCTGGCTGTGGGTTACTCAGAAAACAAATTAAGATTTATTGTGTTAATGTACAGAAAATTTCTTTAGCCTAATATTTTGCAACAGAGGGAATTAACAAACAGAATTAATTGACTAATTCATAACAAAATAAACTATCTTCAAAATGCTTGGATTAATGATAGTGGTGACCAGCAGTTGTATTTGTTTTCCTATTTTAAAGGTGCAGATAACACAAACAAAGTATTCAAACCCAAGTGCTTAAACCTGGGCTCCTGAGGATATATTTGAGCATCCAAAGTCCTTATTCTGATTTTCAAAATGTTCTTAACAGCTCAGAAGCTTTGAAAACCAGACCATACTGTTCATACCCAACCAGGAATTTTTGAAGTTCATGATTTAAAAGGACATGACAAAAAACACTGAAAATGAACAGCTAAAATATCAAAGTACTCACTGACTTCCCAACTGATTTCTTTCAACAGTTGAATCTGTTGGTTGCAGATTGAACAGGGAGTCAAGAAATCCCATTTCTATTTCCAACTTCATCAGTAATGATGTTTGGGAGTGTTTCTTCTAGGAAAGATCATCTTCAAATCCTTCCATACTGGGTATCAATTTGTCAGTGTTGGTTTAGGCAGTGAAGCCTTTGCATTAACAATCATGGAATCATTTAGGCTGGAAAAGACCTCTAGGATCACCAAGTCCAACCATTAGCCCAGCACTGCCACATTCACCACTCACCCACATTCCCAAGCACCACATCTGTGTGGTTTTTGCACACTTCCAGGGATGGTGATTCCCCCACTTCACCATGAGGTAGAGGTAGAACCAACCCCCTGTAGCTCAGAGCATGGACTGGGTGAAATTTTCCAGCACCCACCACCCCAGAGCTTGGCCATAGGGGATTTTTACAGCCCACCTGTGCTCCTGCTGCCACAGACCAGACTGCAGCATCCTCTTTCAGACCCTAAACCAGCACCTTGGTGACTGCTGCAGACAATTCAGGATACAAGCAATTCTAATAAGACCAGCTGCTACTGCTGTAATAGGTAGCTATGAATTTTTATTCCTCCTTTGCATAAAATGCACGACCCTTATCCAAGAATATGGAAGCAGTTTTGCTCCCCCAGACAAATACCTAAAGCTAGTCAAAGGTGCAGGAATGCATACATTCATCCCAGCTGTGGGCTGTATCTGCAGATTAAACACCATTTGTTCTGGGTCTGACAGAAAAGTGAGCTGGAAAAAAATGTGTCAAACACAAGAAAAAACCCAAACCAGTCAGGCAATGGCTAGTAACTAAAAGCTGATTCCCACCACAGGTGTCTTATTTCCCCTCAGGGCCACCTCTTGCTGTTTGAGTCCCCCTCTCCCCAGATGCAACAGCACCAGAGGCAGCAGGATGGGTTAGTGCACAGACTGGAGCAAGTCATGCTGCCCTTCCTTTCCCTCTCCTCCTTCTGCTAGCAGACCAGCCACAAAGCCACTTTGCTCCACCACACTTTACTTCTTTCCCCATCCCAGCTGTGCTTAAAACACCCCCAGAAGATGCTTTTCACTGGGCAATGATGGACACATGCAGGACACTGCAATTAGCAGCTGACTCCCCACCAAGGATAATGAATGAATGAGAAAAAAGGGGAGGCAGAAGAGAGAAGAGGATTTTCAGCCTCAGGTGTTCAGGCACTTCAGGGTAAAAAAAAAAAAAAAAAGTCTTGTCCTGTGTTTCTGAAAGGTTGGAGGAGGCACAGTTTGTACAGACACAAAGGGAGAGACACAGCTGGATCCAACATGTCTGTACTCATCCCTTTCTTGTAAGCACCAGGGGAGCAGAAACCTTTCTGCAAGCTGGTCCCCACCCCCCAGCACAGGTTTTTCCTTCCCTTCTTGCTGCAGTCACACCTTGGCCACCCTGTTATGTGATACCCAACCCCACCAAACCGGGATGAGCTGCTGACATACCTCCGGGGAGACTCTGGAGCACATCCTTCCCTTTTCTACAGGGACAGACACAGCCATTCAGTGATTTGGAAAAGCAGAGGCACCCGAAAAAAAACCCCAAAAAAACCCAAAAAAAAACCCCACCATCTAACTGCTTTTGGTTAGTAAAGTGGAAACAGGAGCCTGGCCAGTTCTTACAAAATACACTTTTGACACTGATCTCCCAAACAGGAACAGACTTGTTCTGGCTGTCTGTACGTGTACACACACCCACACGCACAGATGGGAGAGGAGAGCTCAGCTCCTCTGGGCTGCAGCCACCAGCCCTAACCCAGCCTCCATCCCCATCACCCACAGCTGCAGCTGGCACTGATCCCACTCTGGATAATTCCTGGGAGACCAAACTGCTGGTCCTGCCACCAGCCTGGGATAGGATCTGTCCCCGTGGCTCACAAAGGCTGGTGGGACCTGGAAGAGTAGGGAGGAAGAGATGGGATCTGCATCCATCAAGCAAGGCAGCTGAAGGAATTGCCCTTTTCGAGAGCTGTGAGTGCTCCAAGTGCAAATCTTTCAGAGTTTGTGACAATAATTCTCCTCTCCTTCCTATTAATAAAATATAATAGCGACTCTGAGAATGATGGCCTATTATCTGAAGGCTTTAAATGACAGAGCCATCAAAAGGAAGGTGAAATATAGGGCTGGGGAATCAGCTTGGGTGGGGAGTTACAACTTCCCTGCATGGCACATGAGCAGAGCACGACAGATTTAGTGGTTTCTCAGAAGAAACAGCACAAAACATCAGTGTCTTATTATTTAAAATTTATCAAATGCACACTTTTAAATTATTCTCAGTGCACATATGTCAGTTGTTTGCTCAGCTCAAGAGAAATGCCCGTGACCTGCCATCCAAGCCTGCGGAATAAACAGGTTGGATTTATCCAACTCCTGCCCCTCCTACACTACAGCTGTCACGAGGTTTGCAGGATCTGCCACCACCTGGAAGCCATGGGACAGGTGGCAGCAAGGACAGCAAGGATCATGGAGCACATTTTGGTCTCTGCCACTGTTGGAGCAGGTGCAAAATGCTGTTTTTTAAGATTTTGCCTCATAGAAATTGAGAGAAAACTAAATTTAGTTTAAAAGGTTAACTTCACTTAAAGGCTTGAACTCAACCAGAACTTAAAAGTCTGAAAGTTTTCAGATCAAAAATTATGTTTGACCTTTTTTATTGTCATTGAGGGGGTGGAGGTTTGGAACAAACTATGATTAGTCTTCATTTTATTTTCCAATTTTTGCTACTTTTGCAAGATTTTGAAATTTAAGAAATGTTATCCAAAAAGTTAATCCTTTTACCCTTTTTCTTCTAAGAATGCTGTCATTCTTTCTTCCCCCCTTATCTTTTCTCTGTCTCTTCTTTTCTCTCATCCTTATCCAACGGCTGAATTCTCCAAAACAGTCACTCAGTTACACAACCACTAACAAAACAGGAAAAAAAAAATAACAAAACAATCAAAACCAATGGATCCTTCCTAATGCAAAAACTGCTTATGGCTTAACGATGCTCCTCCATGCTTCATTAGCTTTTTTCAGTGTGGAAATCAGGTTTAATTCTGAGTTTCCAGACCTGTCACAGGAGATGGGTAGAGGAGAGCTGGATGTGTTCCTGGTTTCCTCAATGTCGTTGGGCTTGTTGCCATTGATTTTGGAGGTGTCAGAAATGTCACCCACAGAGATTTTCAGTGATAGGAGGCTGCTGATTTTCTGATCCAACCCCAATTAGCTGCTGCCTGATAATTGTTGACTTTGGAGAGCCATGAAGCAAACTGGGGGCCTTGATCCAATGAACCGTAAAAAATAAATAATAACCATAAAACTACGTCTGTGCTGTAAAACCTCCCCCAGCCACTGCCAGCAACGACCTTGGTGATTTCAGACACTGCCTGGAAGGGAGAGCTCTGCACCTTGATAAGGAACAGAACCTTTTTGGCCATCTCTGTGGGAGGGTGAGGGGTTGAGCAGGCAGTGAACCCCCACTATTATCCTGCCCTGCCCCAAGTGTAACCCAAATCAGGGCTGTAGATCTGTCATTGTATCTCTGCCCATGGGGTCTTTCATAAAGGCAGGTCTTAAGCCCTTCTACAAAGTTCCAGGAATCCCCTCCTCAAGCCTGAAATGACCTATTAAATGTGGTGGCAAATCCAGAGAGTATCTTTAAATGTTCTTTGAGCACACCTCGGAAACAAAACATGACCCCACACAACGGGATTTTTGCTTTGATTCACCTTTCCCATCACCTTATCTTCACCATTGCTTTTGCATGCATAAACCATTAAAAAAAGGAGCATATCTGCCAAAATAATTTTCACATCAGAACTTCCTGAGTTATAATTGCCTTTTCCCAGAAAAGCAGACTGTGACAACCCACTTGAGTCAATCTCTGCTTGTAAAACCAATCTTGATCTCTGCCAACCCCTGGCTGTGGCCGGCTCTTAATCAGGCACCGGGCAGGGAGCAACTCAACATTCATTTAAATGAATTTAAAATCTTCAGTACTGAATAACATGGAAATCTGGTCTTTTCTTTCCGTCTCTGAGGCCAATCCTGTGCAAGTTGGCAGGGACCAGCAAAGCTTTCAGTGGCTTATTTAGGGTCCAGTCCTCCATGCCAATGTGTAACAAACTCACATTGTTTTGAACTGCAGAGGAAAAGCCTGGAAGTTTTCTTAGTGCTGCTCTAGCTTCTACAAAAGGGAAATTTTAATGGCTTCACTGCCTCTACCAAGCTTAACACACCAGAACTTGCAAGGAGCTGTGAGATCCTAGGCAGGAGCTGACAGAGTATGAAGCTGTCATCCACAAACAGCCTATTGATGTTTTCTCCAGAGCAGCCAAATTAATACAATACCAAGTCCTTGCCCATGTTCTACGTAATTAATTCAACACTGAGATGACATTTCTTTTAATCAAGACATATCATATCCTCTCTTTCAGCTGAAAGAAACACTGAAATTAAAATGAAAACTGGTCAATATATCAACTACCAGCAACTTTCCCCTGCATTTCTGCTGGTCCCCAAAAGCCAAAAAAGAGCTGATGCTTTCCCTTCTTGATCTTCTTACCCCTCATTTGATATTCCCATTGACACAGCATTCAAACATGCAGGGAGCTTCTCAGAATAGAGGCATTTTTCATTTTCATTGCATTTCTTCACAGCAGAATTGGCTACATTTTTTTTCCCCAACTAAAAGTGTGTTTTAATGTAAATAAAAAATAGAATTGTCACAGGAGAGCTGACCATCTGGTCCTGCATCCTGACTCTGATGGGGATCAGCCCCAGCTGCTTCAGGGAAGGTTTGTCCCCAATCCCTTTCTCTAACAAACCGGTTTGCAACCCAAAACAGGCGGGCTTCCCTCCTCTTTGAGGTTTAAAGGGGAATTTGCAGCTTTCCAAATTTGTTTTATTGCTTTACAAATAATTCCTAAATATTTTACACTGTGCTTCCAGAAGGGGACTGCAGTGAACCAAGGCCAGCCAGCTTTTGTGGATAGCAAAAGAACTGACTCTTGCAGCCCCAAAGTATTTCCAGCCTTCTGTGACAAGTTTAACAGAGACTTCATCCTAGAGCAGATACATCAATATTTTCCACATCTTAGCCAAGATTTGATAAGTTCATCTGCCTCCATGTCACACGTGAAATACCCCAGCCCCTTTCCCAGGGTGTTGCTGGAATTGCCATTCTGGTCCCTGATGAGGGAAGGAACTGGAACACTCCAAACTTGCTTTGTGTAAATCAGATCACAGCTGCAAAACTTGGGAACAGAAAAAAGTGAAGAGGGGGAAAAAGAAACCAAAAAATCACTTCCCACCACACACATCCAAAATATAAATACTCCTGGCCTCCTCCCACTAGTAAATGTCAAATGACACTCTCACATCAAGACTGTCATCAGCTTGAGCATTTAAAGAAAACCTCTGCTGGGGTTGGCCTCACAAATCTGTCCCCAGCATCAGTTTACCAGTAACCCCTCTATATTAATTATTCCTAAGTATGCCACAATGACACATTAAATTTGCATGCTAAAGCCTAGTTAAAGCCTGAACAAGTCAAGACCTCTGAGAAAGCACTGCACAGAAGAGAAATGTATTGTTTTAAATAACTACCTACTGCTGAGCAGGGGCACAGAACATATTTGGAGGCTGTAAAACTGCTGGAGAGAAGTGAGGATGTTTTGAAAACAATACATTTGGGTCCTGCTAACACTGGAACAAATGAACAAATATATATTGAGGTTCATATGAGGTGGTTGCAAGCATATATTTGCATAGTCTGGTGATCCCTGGAGGTGGAAGTTCTCTCTGCCTTGGTCTCAGCAAACATGTGGAAATGCAGGTAGCAGAAACCATCCCAGGCCCCCAGAGGCTGAGCAGTTGCAGAGAGTATCCAATGCTCTGTGAAACTCTAAATCAAGTGAGCAAGTACTGGTCCTGTTTTGCTTTGCACAGACCTTCCCACAGCCCTCCAGGATGATTTTACCTCATAACAGACACCATCAGTGCTAAGCAAATCACTTGCATAATTATGTATATTTGCACAGTGCCATCCATTGCAGCTGAGGTCACTTGCTTATTATCATTATCCCAATTTTTTCATCAATGGAAGCTTGTATTTTTATTTGAGATTCATTCTGTAGCAGTTGTTAAATGCAGTGCCATGCCAGGTGTATTTTAACACATGCTTTATTGCCTCAACATGTTTCAGATAGGGTGGGAAAGGTGTCTGCTTGCATTCACTCTTCCCATCACATGGGATGTTGCTATTAATTATAACTTCTGTGTCATATTAATCACGTGATATTATTATTTATAAAGCAGTCCTCCACATACCAGTTATAAAAGGATCAAATCTTATCATGCCCTGATGAATCAGAGTTCAGTATATTTTAGGTTCCCCATAATCAGCTGGCAAAGACTTGCTTCTAAGCAAGATGCTGCTTATTTTTAGATTAGTAATGAGCAGACACTAGGAGTCAATAGGATAAATAAAGAGCCACTTCTCTGGGAAACAGAGTGATCTTAGAGCTTCTGCTGGAAGCAGAAGTGTGGACACAACACCTACTGCTCATCAAATCACACCATCCAGCCAAAAAAGAGGAATTACATATGAGTTTGTCCTCACAGACCATCCCCCTTTGGGCATGGTATCACCAAGATGCTGCCTCAGGGCACGAAATCACCAGTTCACAGAGAGAAGCGACACAAAGAAAAGGCTGGCAGGGAGTGGAAAGCATCCATGGTCTGTATTTCATGAGATGATCTCTGAGAGGGATTGCAGGAGGTGATGTACTGATCCACCATTAGGGAGAGCTTTACACAAGCCACTTCTTTGGGAAGAAGGTGAGGGAGGAAAGAACCTGCTCTGATCCATCACAAGCCATGTGGCTTGCTGGTCTCCATGCCACTCTGTTAGCCCCAAAAAATGCAGTGTGAAAAGCTGAAATGTGACAAGGAGGGGACACTCAGGAGCTGCACACCTCCTCCCAAAGCAGCAGTCACTGAAAAACAGGTGTGGCTGCAGTTCAGTGTCCTCTGCTCTCTAGGGACTGTAAAGGGCACAAACCCTTTGACCTGCAGGTCACTGGCTTCAAACCCAGACAGATTTTGTGAATGATCAAGAGTGATTCCCATCTGTGTCTTTAAGTAAGATAAATAGGAAAGTCTCTCTCCAGCTCTTAGCTGACAACAGCCACCCTTCAGTGCTCAGCTGCGTGATTTCCAGCAGCAGCCCTGCACCATGGAGAAGAACAAACCCTGCAGTCCAAGTGAAACATTCTGGGGTCACCATACCCAGCCACAGCCATGAAATACTTCCCTGGAACCAGCTCTAGTATCTACAGAAGTCTGAAATCCATCATTAAAATCAAAATGAAATAAATCCAGGGAAAGACCCCATCTAGTCAAGTTGGAGCAGGACTGGGAAGGTCCTTCCTCCTGGAAAGGGAATGTTTGCACACTCCTAACCCACAGCACATCAGCCTTTATCCTGCAACACCATCAGGTCAGATCCCCCAGCACCTGCCTAAATAAAGTCATTGAAGATGGAAAAGACCTTTAACATCATTAAATCCAATCTTTAAAAAGGGAGGCAAGGTGATGGCTGTGTCCCAGGAATCTGGCTTCTCCAAGAGGATCCCAAATTTAGGGCTTGTTGCAATATTCATGCCCATCTACTGCTCAAAGTTACTCTGGAACCTCCTGCTGCTCTCAGCAGCCCATGACTCATCCCTCAGAGAAAGGCATACACACATTTAGGAGCATCTGTCAGTAAAGCCACTGACAAACCACTCTCACAGCTCTGAGCACACATACTTTGGCCCAGAGCTTTGGCAACTCTGGAGTGTTTGGGAAATATATTACCCCCAGCAGCCTCCCCCCAGATTGTTTATCCAGTAAGAATGTTTAATAAGGAGCCTGTTTAAAAGGCCACAGTTGTAGAGTACTCCTAGCCTATAGGGCAGTCAGGTTGGATTACGGTGTTGATCATTTATTATTGGGGGGGAAGAAGGGCTGGCTTAAATTAAAAGCAAAACCAGAGCTCATTAGGTACATAATAAACATGGAATAAAGACAAAGGCACACAGCTCCTCCCTGTAACCATAGCTGGCACCAAGGGAGCAGGGGTTTCCTGCCAATTCCCAGTGCTACTGTCTTTGAATAGTATTTCAAATTCAATTGCTTGAGAAATGTATCTGCCTCTTTTTACCATCCTTCATGTTGCCTTCAAGACCTCCTTGATTCCAGAGATTTAGCATGGGATTAGCAGAGTCCTGGGTTTGAAACACACAAGCATGGTCTCTGGAGTCTAAGACAAGAGGTCTCATCCTCTTTCCTCCACCCTCTCATCCAAACAAACTTGCCACCACTCACTTCTTTCCAGCCCTCACAGGTGCACTGCAGGAAATTCCCTGGTAACAAAAATAAATCAAACTTTTTCCCCCCAAAGCCTTCCAGGAGAAAGCACTGCAGAGCACAGCAAACTTTTGGCACACCCAGGTCTTTCAGTGACCAGTCCAGCGAGGACATTTGGCCAAACAATGAGTTCAAGCTCACCTCTGGACAACCCTTACACAGATGGAAACCTCTGACTCAACCCCAGGTTCCCTGGCTGCTCTCCCCACCCAGCCAAGGAACCCGGCCACTTTGTCATCCCCCTGGAGCCCTTGAGTACTCATTTCAAGCTTCCCACCCTGTTTTCCAAGATAAGATGGGATCCTCCTGGCTAATTCCAACAACAACAACAAAAAAATTCTTCAGCAAAAGTTCCAATATCTTGGTGTGTGAAGCCAAATCTCACTCAGTAAATGTGCACACCACAGAAGACCCTCAGCCTCGGGAAATCTTGTGGGAGATCTTTGCTGCCAAACCTCAGGAGAAACTGCAGCATTCCTCAGGTCAGTGCAGAGTGCCTTTCCATCAGACCACCTTTTCCCAGGGCTGCAGGGAAAGGAAAAAAATCATTTAACAAATCAACAAGAGCAAAATCACAGACAGATCTTTTGTCTCTGAGCTGCCTGTCCCTGTGCAGCCAGAGGTGAGCAGAGTTTAAAGGGAAGGATTTATATCACTGCCTTGCCAGACAGAGCTCAGATGCTTTTGCCAAGGTAAGACATAAGAAAAAGATCAGTTTCCCACTCTTCTTTTACTCATGGAAAAAAAAAAAAACAGGTTGAATTTAATTAATTTTGCTCATGAATGAACTGCACTCCCTGGGTAAAGCTCATAGAAATTTAACATAAGGTTAACAAAAGCAAACCTGTGAGTAGCTCAGGTAAAACAGAGCTGACACCACTGTTTCTTAGGAGTTCTTACTTGAAAAATAACCACAATTCACTGCACAACATCAGCTTGAAGGGATCACTTTCCTCCTAGACACCACTGCCTTGTGCCCTGCCCATACACAAGTGTCAGCAGAGACAAATCTGAACCGAAATTTAATGAATCTGGCTAATTCATTATCTGAAAGACTCATGTGTTTCAATTTTGTTTCATCCTGGTTTTTTTTTTTTCCGTTCCAAGCCGAGCACACCAGATGGCCAATACCACTCTCATTGCTAGCTACTAATCAGCCACTTCCATATGATATTTGCCATGAAGAATTAATACAATTAGGTCAGGATGTAAAGACATCATATTATTCATGGCAACAAGCCCAGATTTACTTTTTATTCCTCCTGCAACTGCCTGCAGCCCCGGTGAGGTCAGAATCCAGGTCCATTTGCACTGCAGGAAGCTCAGCTGCTCCAGGTCTCATTGCACAGCACTTCTGCAGATGCAGCTCTGCTTTCCCTTCCCTAAGAAATACAGCCAAATTCAGTTTCAAAAGGAAACCCTGCTAAAATATCTCCAAGTACACACCTAATCAAAGGATGATGCCCTTGTAACATTTCTCAGCTGTATTTTTCAAGATTCATTTTCCCTTCTTTTTCAGTCACTGCAATGGATGAGAGAAATAATGATGGAGAATTCCTAAAAACTGATGGACAGAATTCTGCTGGCCAAACCCTCAGAACAGGGAGACAACAGAGCAGAGGAGGGAGAACTTACAGCCCTTACAGCCCACCTAGTGTTCCTCCCAGTCTGCTCACCCAGAAGGGAATAAGTAGATCAGCTGTTTGTCACAGCTTTGTTATTTTTCTTCTTAAATGATTGTTGTTTTTTTCCCTCCTTTTGTTTTCCATATCTAAGTAACTGAAATATAAATGACTTTTCCTCCAGTAGATGTTAGCTCAGTGGCAGGACCCAGATTTGCCTGGGAAGGATAGTTCCTCTTCTGTTCCCCTCTCAAGGCACATTCCCAGTTCTCACCCACAATGCATTTGATATTCAGGGTCCTTTTTCTCGTGGTTTAAAGCTGTGAGCAAAAGTGGGACTGCCCAGCGACACATGGGAGATCAAATCTTGCCTCTTCACTCTGATAAAAACACCCAACAACGACTTTGGCCAAGCTGATGGCTTTCTTCCTGTTCCACAGACACATAGATTCCCTGCCCCTAAAAAAAAAAAAACTCAAGCCCACACCCAGGCAGCCAAGAGGCCAGGACACCTGGTGAGACCTGGCTGCCCTGCCTCTCCAAGGGATTTACAGTCTCAGCCTGCAGGCAGCACCCACCAGGCTGCCCTAGAGGCAAACCCTCTGCAGCACACCATGGCTCTGCTCTGCTCCCTCCAGCTACTTGCAATTCCAGACATCTGTGTTTACTCCATGACCCATAACAGACTTGTTTTCCCTGGAAGGGCTCCATCACTGCCTTTCTCCTGCTGCCTACCATGTGTCCATTACTTTATATATATTATTTTCTTTTTCCCCAAAGAAGGCCTGGATGCTGCTATTTTCAGCACCCTCCCCATGTGCTGGAGGCAATTTATGCTTTGGGACACATGGCAAAGACTGCAGAAGCATTTCCTGTTGGTCGTAGGAGAGGCTTCCCTAGCAAAAACACATTGCAGTTCTTCAAAGCTCCCATTCCCCATGCACAGCCCAGCACACGAGGCAGACGCAGTGCTCAGAGTTTGCTTTTGACACTGCACAAACCAAAAGCCCTGCAGAGACCCAGAAAGCTGAACAAAGTCATCATATCTTCTGCAACACGATTTCTAAGGCAAAATATTCTCCTTGTTAGCACATTTATGCTGTTTCACAAGGGGAATATGACCCTCCTGCCTGATGCCTCAGGGAGGACAGCAGCCAAAATTCACTGGACATGGACCTAAACCCCAAACCTGTATCTGAACAGGTAGTTCAGTCACAGCCCCCATAGCTGGCCCCATGTCCTGCTGTCAAGCAGTGTAGGGATGTCCCTCCCAGGACTGTCAGCTTCACTCCTGCTCCAAATACACTCTCATTTTTCTCTATATGACAGCAGGATGACCAAGCTGTCATCTCATCACCTCCCTGTAGCAAGACACTAAGGGACACTAATTCACTGACCAGGACCAACCCCCTGAACTAACATCCTTCACATTCATGTAAATCCTTTCCTGTGCTCTCCCATTTCACTTTCCAACCCTGAGGGACCAAAAGGTTAGTTTGGAGTGTTTATTATTAATATCATTATTTTACAGCAGGGGAGAGGAGAAGACTGAGGCAGCAGTGGGGACTGAGTAGAACATCCCAGCTGGGTGGACGGGAGGTGGCAGGAAGGATTAGGGGTCTGCAGGGAACTTGCAGAGCAGCTCATAGAGGGGGTGGTGCTGGACCCCAATGAGCCTTTCCAACTTGGAAGCAGAAGCTTTTTCCCTTCCTAAGGGATGAGATTCCTTCTGGCCTGCATTTCCCCAAAGCCCTGGGTGAACTGGGAGTTGCTTGGCTGGGACTGGAGCCCGCTCAGGCTCACGGGGCCAAGCCCCAGAGCAGCACGTGTGTGCACCACTCACCCTCCCTCTTCCCAGGGGCAGGGAGGGGGTCAGCCCAGGAGAGGGGCTTTGAAGGCTGACAGCCTCAGGTGTGAGCCTGTGACTGAGACATTCCTGCAGAGCAGGAGCAAAAGATTTGTTACCTGGAGAGGGCTGATGCTTGACGAGTGATATCTTCATCCAGCTGTCCAAAAGCTGCCTGCAGGCAGCTTCTGCTTCATCAGGGCCAAGAGCCTGAATGCAAGACTTAGTCAAGTCCTTAAGACATCTGTGAAAGAGGGAGAGAACTGAAGAAAAAAAAAAAAGAAAAAAAAAAAAAGGAGCTGGGGAAAGGGTGCCTCTTGTGTTTCCGTGTCAGCTGTGGAAGGCTCGCAGAGCTCCTGCCCTGCGCGCTCCTCGGCGTGGGACCTGCAGAAACGTGTTCCCCCTCCTCAGGAGCTCTGTCACTAATCTGGCAGCCAGCCCTGGAAAGGGGGATGGCCAAGCAGCCGCAGCTCTGGAAAACAGAGACAGAGGGACCTATGGAGTCGTCAGCATTTTTCTGATCTCCAGAACTCTTTTTTTTTCTCCAGTGGTGAGGCATTTCTGGATAGAGAATGTTAACAACAAGCCTGTTTTTATGAGGAACATATCCAAGGCTAGTCACAAGTACCCCGTGTACTGCTAGATGAAAATCAGAGGGAGGATTTTGGAAGAGAATATTTGGGTGCATTTTGACAAGGAGCAAGAGCCTGAAGGAAAGCCCATTGTGCAGGAGAGATGGACTCCTGTGTGTCATCCCACCCACGCTGCAGGAGGGCCCTGCAAGCACAGGGAAATGAGCACATTACTCTGTGCCCTGCTCCCCTTATCTGTAAATCCAGGCTGGTTCATTACCACCACATTTTTAGAGTCAACACATGAGGTTTAATTTACTGGTGCCCATAAAATCCCTACCATTCCAGGGTGGGAGTTCTCTGCAGCACAAACCCCACAGCTGCCGGAGCACGCCTGTCACTACTTGGTGCTCACCAGAGCGCCACAGCACGGCGCCTCATGGGTAGCACCAAATCAGGCTATTTTACCAGGGTGTAGGTCACTTTTCCTTCCTCTCACGTGACTTTTAGGCTTCATAAGACACACCTCAGAGAAGCCCATCTCCCCTCCATGCAACCACAGTGACGAGACTTGGCACTGTGCAGATCCAGGTCTCACTGGGGATGCAACCCAAATTGTGGCACCTGTGCTACAAGTGGGAGCCAGAGCAGTCACCAGGGCTGAGGGGTTACTGCTCATCCCAGTGGCTGCTAGAGATTGCTGGGAACAGGATGGAAGCTACTGATAATTCATCAGATGGAAACACTTTTGTTTTACTCCTTACCCAGCCTAGATCCCAGTCAGGGCATTCACAGCCAAGTCAGGGCCAGAGCAGGAGACCTGGGACATCCAAAGGAGCCAAGGAGACCAGCCAGAGACAAGGTGAGAGACATGAGATACTCCCTGCCTGCTCGGTTCAGGTGGAGCTGTTCAGGAATACTTTCAGGTTTGGCTAATCCCCTTTCAGAAATCCATTTCAGGCCCTGTTTCTGAAGGTCCTCGAGGCAAGACAGCTTCAGCTCTAAACCTCTGGCTACAGAGTGAAACTTAACCACGGTCAATTTACCTCCCCACCCGAGGGCATGTCAGTCTTAGACTAGCTTCTGGAGTTTCAGGTTTGTGGCTCAGCAACACCAAGGACAGGAAAATGGATGATCTTGCATCTTGTCTGAAAGACTCAAGGTCAGAGGGGTTTTCCTGGTCTGCATCAGGAAGAGAACTGTAGGTGGTGTTATGGGAAAGGGTAATTCCATTTGTTTGCAGCACCAGAGATGGTGGGAATTTGCTTTCCAGCATATCCCAGCAGTCATTGTCACCACATGGGGAGATGCAGGGGACCAGAGCAGGGTAAAGGTGCATGAGGATCACATGAAGATGGAAGGAATCAGATGCAGCCTTGAGCTCTACAGCTGGATGCCAGTGACAGGTCTTCTCCTCCTGAGCACTGTCAATTCTCCCCCAGCAAACACATTTCCACTTGATGCAGTGCCCTGAAAACCATGTCTGGAGCCTCAAGCAACCCAGAGGAGCCCAGGATTTGCACAACTCACCCCCATCCAGGCTCACCACAGGCCACAGCAGAGGGGTTAAAAGGCTCCACATATGGCTCTCATTGCTCTTCCTTTTATCCTGGTCATGCCCAGCAGGCAGAGAGCTGGAGGAGGTGGGGAGAAGGAAGAGGGTTGGGAGAGGGTTAAACCTGAGGGAGGCAGGGAACAGCCTGGCCATGGGTTTTTAGCACAGCCAGCAAGAAAGCTGCTCACCCACCCGCCTCAGGGGACTATTAGGGGACTATGGTGACTTTCATCTCCAGGTCAGTAGTTCAAATCTGGTCCAAGCCAGGGACAGCAAAGGTATTATGTGAAATTAATTGCTGCTCTCAAGTCCAGTTCCTAGTACATGTGTGTCCACTTCAGTAAAACTTGCACCAGCTAAAGGCCACTCAAGCACAAGGGCAGAGAAGTGAGGGGTGGGGAAGCTCCTGCCTCACTCCCAGCTGGAAACCCCTCTTTGGTGAAGGTCAGGGTGATCAAACAGTGCTTCTGCTCTCTCCACTTCCAGACCTATTATTCTCACACCACATGTGCTTTTGCAGAGAAATAACTTTGAGATTTCTCAGATTCACATACATCAAGTCAATAATTCACAGTCATGAGCATGCCTATCATGATGCTGGAACCTTTCTTTTCCAAGGGAAAAGTGTCTGAGGTAACAGGACGGAGTTAGACATGGAGATTTATAGGGCAGGGACAGACTTTTTGCTCCAATTTTTCACAGCCATCAGCACAACAGTCCCTTCCCCATGAGCACAGGACCAAGAACCCATCACTGCTCTGAAGCATGGCCAGGCAGCACTGCTGTGCTCCCAAGTGAGAACCAGTACTCTCCTTCAAAGCAAGCAAATGAAAACTTCTGAGGGAAAGCCACTCACTAAGACGTTTAAAATAGAAAGTGAAATATCAAAATACTTGGAAAAAAAAAATCACATTCATAGAAAAATGACTCAGCTGTTTTGACAGAGAAGGAAATTATCGGACACAAATAAAAACAAATTGTCCACGTTGGCAAACCAACAGTTCACAGAAATTGTGCTCTAGATGGTTCCTCCATAGCATCACTTGGGACTAGGGGAAAACACACCATAACCTGCCTTAGCTGTTTCTGGTGTGTCTTTAGGGTTGCCAGAAACAGCTGTGCATACAAAAGGACATTTTTGTTTTCTTCCTGGACAGTGTGCTCCCACAGCCAATAGCTGAGCAATGACTTCAAGCGCACTCAGCATTTGTTTTCCACCTTTAAACTGGACAGCTCACACCTCTGCCCATCTCCCACAGCGGGGCAGGGCTGCTCTCCAGTCCCTAGGACGGACTCATCCCCGACGAATGCTCACCCATGACACACACCAGCTCCCTCATGCTATCCAGAAGCATTACCATGTTTAATTCCCCTGTCAAAAATGACAGCAGATGGTCTCAGCTGGGAAATGTTGCTTGTCCCTGGAGTTACAGCCCTACCTCTCCTGACTGCTCCCCTCTCCCAATTAGGAGCAAATCTGCCTCCTGTCAGGCAGCAGTTCATTCTGCCCCTACAGCCCACCCCTTACTGGCTCCCATTTAAAAATAAAAGATTGCCTTTTCTGAGCTGATTATTGCTGCCTGCACTGACAATAATTCTGTGGAAATTGGTCGTTGCCACCGCTGATGGCCATTAGCATGCTGACCTGCTTTGACTTCACCATCAGCTTTGAATATCAAATCAGTGATTAACGACTTCCAGTAATGACCCTGCCAGGAGCATCCCTGTGTTTCTCCAAGAAGGTACCCTCTGAACTAGATCATTACAGGAGCTTGTCATTTGTCAGCAATTTAAAAGCTGATAAGTCAGCAGCACGCACTTGGGGATGAGGCTGTGCTGCTTTCCTCGATGTCTGTTGTGCTTTGCCTTTTTCACCAGCAGAGACAGATAAAATTCATATGGTTATAGCCAGCATTGTTTGCTTAACAGCACCTGAGAGAAAAAAATGAGGAGAATCACTCCTTGCTTGCCCCCTCCTGACCCTCTTTCCAAAAGCCTCTAATATTGATCATAGGCTGGGATTCAAAAAAGCCACGTTAAGTCCATAATCTGTTGTGCAGTTACAGCGCAAAGATGCAATTTTAAAAAATAGTGGTGTGCACTATTTCAACAAAAATGCATTTTTCCAGCTCCAAATCTATTGGCAGGTTAATTCTAACAGCTTGGGTGCCTGTATTGTGTTAAATAGCATCCAAGTCCCTACATGTCTTCTTCCTCAGCGTGCAAGGGTAAAACCAGTGCAAGTCCTGCCATGGCAAAGACATGACATCAGGAGCATCAGTGACTAGCTCAATGCACAAAGCCACTACCAATGAGTACAAAACACAGCCTCAGACATGGTGCTGGGCAAACCACACCTTTGGTCTGCCCAGCTACCTTGGCTGATCATAGGGAAAACAAGTTTCCACAAAGCCTGGGCCAGAAAACCCTATCCAAGGGTTTTTAAACATCCAGTCGTCCCTTTGATACTTTTACAGGGCTTTCTAAAGAGCTCCCTGGAGCTGCATCAAGCCCAAGCACTGCAAAGAGCAGGTGAGCCATGCTTGGAAGCTGCCTTCACATCTGCAAGTGCTTTATGGTCCTAGAGAGGAAGAGCGAGGAAGAGATCCTCTAATGAGGTTATTACCAGTGTCTGCTTCTGCAGCCAGGCTGTACAATGCCTGCTGCACTCCCTCCCCCTAAAGGAAAAGAAAACCCTTTGTGGGAAGGATTTAAAAGGCTCTGACTGAGACACCAAGGGTACCACCTCCCAGCTGAGAGTCAGGGCCACGGAGCAGTTTGGCAGGCAAAGGAAAAGTTTCAGGTGTTCTCAGCAAACCAGCAGCAAAATAAACAGCAAAGAAGTCTTCAGCACCAGATGGGCTTGTGTGTTTACAGTCTAAATTTACCTGGCAGAGTAGAGCTAATTTAGACTTGCTGGACTGCACTTGGTGCAGAGCTTCTCCATGCCTCAGTTTCCTTCTTATTTACAAAGGGTTAACTCTGACTCCAAGACAACCAGAAGTTCCTATTTCCTCCTGTTTCCATCTATTCCAACGGTAATAACCAGGTCCCAGGAGGAAGGAAACCATCAGGCAAAAGCCATCACTCACATCAGCGTTGCCAGCAGGCCCAGAGACAGAACAAAAAGCTGCTCTCCCTGACCCCTTTTCCCCACACAACACTGACACAGGGTCTGATACAGCAGCGAGCACAGAGCTACCCCAAGCTCAAAGAGGCACCCTCACCCGAGCACAGGGATGAGCCATGTCCTCCTGCAGGCCCCCAGGGAGCCCACCTTCCATCACACCAGCCCCTGCAATCCCTGCCGGCAGCTCTGCATCTCACAGCTGTGACCCAGAAAGGGGGGAGACAGAGCCACAGAACCATCTCCTCAAAGCCTGAGCTTCCACACACTCCTCTCCCAGCCCCACTCACTTGTTGGGAACGAAGCAGAGCAGAAGAAGAAAGATGCAGCTCTGGTTTTTCCTTACAAGTAGTTGAACAAGCAGACACCCATCAGGAAGCCGTGCCAAGGCTCCCTTCTCCTATCTGCTTTTGGGAAACCTTCTTCTGGGTATTTTTGCTTGTTTCATTGCAACCTCAACCCGCAACACATTTCTCTTGGTTCTGTTTTTCAGTTCTTCCACTTGCCTCATAGCACATTTCCAAATCATGACAAAAAAAACCCCCAATACCAAGGAAACAAAAACAGAAGAAAGAAATCAATAAGCAAAGCCTTCTCCCTTTCCAACAACAGCTACTTCCTTTTCTAGCATCCCTTTAGTAAGTTACGTGAGAAGCCAGCTTCCTCCAAGGCTCCCATCAGAATTTCTTATCAATTAGGGTAATTGGCACCCAGCTGAGCCTATGTCCCTGTTGGGACCCATTAACACTCTATCAAGACAACCCCAGGCCCTGCCCTCCTCCCCGTTACAGCTCTCCTCTCTATCAGTGCACAGGCCTGTGCACAAAATCCTCTCGAGGCAGTGGGGTTGTCCATCCATCCCGACTGGAAAGGCAGGGTTAATGATAATGAGTGTAATGAGCAGGCAGTGCTCTCGGGGAGCTCTCCTCCGAGCTGTTCTCTAGCACTGGGGCCCTGCAATTAGCCTTGCCCCCATGTCACAGACAGGACAGCACCAGCTTTCTGAGGGAAAGGTGGAGATCTGGGAATTGTGGGGTGCCCCAGGCAGATCTGCCCTGCTCTTGGTGGCATCAGGTGGGGGATTAGTCCCTGGTGCCCTCTGGTAAACACTAGATCGAGTATCTCATGCTTGTCAGAACAGCAGCTCTAATTTTCATGGCCCTGAATACACCTAAGTCACCTTTTCAAGGGCTTTTTTCCTTTTATCTAATCACAAGGGTCAGAAAGCAAATAGCAGCTACCCGACATGCAGGAAACAAAAGAGCTCCATAATCTTCTTTAACTTTGTGCTTTCTTTAAGGTCTGGATTCACTTTGCTTGGCTGTTTGGAGCTGATGTCCTGGGACACTTTCAAGTGGTTGCATGAGGCAGAGGGCTGGCTCAGTTATTTTCTGTGTCCTCTCCTCCACCACTTCCATAGACACCCCCAAGGCTGCAGTCCCTCTTAAACCTGGTTGCCATGAGAACCGGAGAAACCAGCTTTCTTCTCCCCCCTCCCTCCCATGAACCCTCTCCCCATTTGAAGCTGTCAGCATTGTGCTGAACCCCCCCAGGTATTCCCTAAACACCCTTTTAACCTCCTCTCAAACCCACGTGGTTTTATCTACATCCACCTGTCTCTTCCAGAGCCATGTCTTGCTCAGTTGTGCAGCCCTGAGCCAACCCAAGCTGCCAGGCAGCAGCACGTGCTCCACCCTTGCTCTCATCTGTGATTTATTCCCGTGCCACACATCTCCAAACAGCACACCCAGCTCTGGTCTGCTTTTAACAGACACGTGAAAATATCCATGTCGGCATTTCCATGTGTGTATAAAAGCAGGGGGACAGGGGAAGGGAAATTTGTCACATGGCCTTGCAACTCAGAGCCAGCCAGAAAGCATTTCTTCTCCCTCGTTTCTGAAAATAACCGGCGCACGTTTGACTTCAAAGTAATATACAGAACAGACATTTTCCAGCCATATTTTTATCACTGTAGGAGGACCCAGCAGGAGACTGGGTTAGTGAACTAGTTTTTCTCTCTGCTGCTCGTGTTCTGGATGAATTGAAGCAGTACTTCCAGAAAAAATTATCTGTTCCCGGGAGCAAATCGCTTTTCTTTGCTCCTTCCCTTCTCTGCTTTCCAGGAGGTTCAGGGAATTCACATCAGCATCAAGCAATAGTCCCATCTCCCTGCTGCTCTCCAGCCCACAGGAGACGGAGGAACTGGCACTGCTCTGAGAGATAGGCTCTGCCTCTGACTGCTGTGTGGACACCATCTGTCTTGAGTGTCTGAAGTAATTTACTTCCCATTTTTGAGGTGTTTGAGCTGATGATACTAATTTATGTCCAGCATATTAGACACCTAGGGATTCTTGTCGAGACTGACCTTCTGATCACTCTCCTATTTAAGCCTGATTGTATTCTGCTCGTGTTTTGAGATCAGCCATGCTATGGCTGAAGCCCTTAATGACTGTACTGCTGCTCTTATGAGCAATGTGAATCCTTACAGCAGTGAGCTCATTCACAGAGAACAGACCCTCCCCTGTAAGATCTGTCTCAGGAATTCTGCACCAAACTGTGGGTCAGGGAGTGCGAACTCAGCCAAGGAGAAATGCCTTGCACAACAGATCTGGAAGCTCATCTGGGTTCTGTGGGCTCCATTATTTCCTTCCCTTACAGATCACAACAAGAAAAGATGACTAAAGACATGGCCACACTGGCCTGGAAGTAAGAATATCCTGAGATCTATGGCCATCCTCAACACTCACTCTTTCAGCAATCTCAGGAAAGATATTTAACCATGACCTCTCTGGTTTCCCTCCTGCAGCACAGCCCATATAGCACGCAAAAATTTGTGGCAGTTCAGGCTGTCCCTCAGGTGACTGTGAGCCACGCACCCCAGTCTGCTCCCTCCTGAGCTGCCCTACATCAGCATGAGAGCCTGAATCTCCCCTAAATTTTCTAAGAGTTGTGTTCTAAAACTGAGCCAAATGGTCATCCGACCCATCCCTAAAAAAACGAAGGGTTTCCTTTCATATGCATATGGACCAGGGAGGAACAAATCTACACTTTTGGATGGAAAATAAAAAAAATATTTATATTCTTCTCATTAGATATTTTTTTGAATTTTTTAAAAAATAAATTAGTGACTTCACCTATTGCCGAACTGCAGCGATTTTTAGGAAGAATCTGGCCAAAGAGGCAGACAAAAATACCTCACCCGGTTCCTCCCAAGGAAAGGAACAGGTGAAGGGGCCATCCATCCATCCACCACCACATCAAAGCAGAGCTCCCCGCTTTGTCGTGCCATGAATGAGACCCGTTTTGTCCTCCGGACAAGTGGGTCCCGTGTGGCAGAGGGACACATTGATTCTCCAGCCTACTTTTAACGCTGCGGCAAAACCAATCAACTTGATGTCATCGACGGCTTTTGAGACGCTGACTAAGGATCTGCGGAGGGCGGAGGGAACAATACAACCTGGAAAAGCCCTCCTCCCTTTCAGCCTGCCCTGCACTTCCCCTCTCGCCTTGTTCTCCCTCTCCTCTTTATTAAGCCGCTTTTGTGGGGCTTTCACCCATTCTCTCCAACAGTGAAAAAGTCCAAGCGAGCGAATCTCCTCCTCCTCTTTTTCTTTTTTCTTTTTCTTTTTTTTTTCTTTTTTTTTTTTTTCTTTTTTCTTTTTTTCTCCTCCCTTTTCTCTTATCCTTTTTCTGAGTAGTGCTCAGAGGGGCTTTCAGTGCGGCGGGGTCCCCGCCACGCCGCTTTGTTGGCATTGTGCTTCCCGGGGCCGTGCAGGTGCAGCGGGGTTTTGTCCGGGTGTTAAACACGGGATAATTAGCGGAGGGAGAGAGCATTCATTACACAGAGACAGTCAGGTTCCGCAGGAACCGCGATCTGCCCCGCTTGGAGCAACCCCGGCTTCTTTCTGCCCCTTTCTGCTGCAAGGGAGGAGAAATTTTGGAAGGCAGGATCACGCCCGCCGTGGGTTCGCTCAGCTCCTGTCCCCTTGTGTTTGCCACAATCAGGGAAGACATCTCTGATGGGGAGAATGAGTTGCCATCAGCTCTCCACAGCACTTCCACGCCCCGGGAATGGTGAAATGACATATTGGCTCAGGAAGCCGGGGAAAGACAAAGTCCTGTGAAAGAAACACAAATAATCTGCACGTAAAACACCACAGACAGCCCTGGAATCGAGGGTTAATGAGTGAGGGTCTGCCCTGACTTCAGCGGTTTTTCTTTGTAAGCTCTCATGAAAATAAATCTATAATGCTCACCATATGCAAGTTTACGTGAGAGTCGGTCTGGATATTTATTTTGAAAGACAAGAGTCTCCACTTGGTTTGTCACTAAAAGGAGAAAGAAGAGGCATAAAATAAGCAAAAACGGGAAAACTTTGACCCAAACCCAGGATACCTATAGCATCAGTTCCACAAAGCACCAGATATAAGTTTCATCCCAGGTATTGGTGTGTGCTTGCTCCGAGGTGTTTGACACCAGCTCCCTTCAGAGCAGCCCTTGAACACTCATGGAGCAAACCACACCCGAGCCCAGGAGATGGGCACAAACCCCCGGGAGCTGCTGGAAACAGAAAGGGAAAGTGTTGGGAGCTGAGGGCTCTACATCCCCTCGGGTCCTCCGACCTCGCATTTCCAGAATGTGACCCTCTCCCTATCCACGTCTCCTATTTGTAAGCCCAGCCAGGTCAGAGCAAATCCCGTGTTGATTTAGCAGCATTTTACATTTACTTTGGACTCACTTTGTGCTGGTGTGAATAACTGCAGAAGTATCAGGCAATCAGGGGAGCAAAGATGTGCAAGTAAAGCAAAATAAACCATACAAAAATCTGGAAAGGAGCAGCTCCATAAAGTCACTCAAATATTTTTGAGCTGAAGAAATTAAGCATCTACATCAAGTCTGGGTCTAGGTGACAGTTGCAGCTATTTCTCCTACAGTCCAGGTCAAAATTAAAAATCTCATCTTTTATTTCCCCCATCAAGCAAAAGATAGTTCAGCAGAGTCCATGTTTGTGGGAGTTTTCCACAAAGGGTTTCAGGCAACATAAAATGTTCCTGGCACCATTTTCAGCTGTGTGTCCCAGAGACACTTAACTCTGTACTTAATTCAGGTTTAATAGGCTGCGATTATATTAAATAAATACCAGCTGAACTGATTATTTAATACGCAGTTATAGCTGTTTTAACAGCCATGCAATTGACTGTTACATCTCAATAAATGTATGTTTTTCATCGATCACCTAGTATTTTATTTCACATCCCATAATTTTCCTATATAACTCTTTGACTTCGAAGGCGTTGCCGGGGGTTGCCCCAGCCCTCCATGTTCGCAGCAGGAATGCGCCCAAGAGCTGCTGCCTTTCCAGGGACTCAAGGCAGCTTAGGTCACTCCTTTCCACACTCCTCCCCGCGTTTTCAGGTGATGTAAAATTCCTCCTTGCATCCCTCCCAGCCTTGTCCAGCTGTTCCACGCCGGTAACACAGCTGCATCCCTCCACCCCTGCGCTGGCCTCCACGCAGGAAGTCAGAGATCACTCTGCTCTCAACAGGCTGTAAAGAGTCTAAACCTTCAAGAGCCTCTAGAAACACATAATCCGGATTTTAACCTTTAAAATTCATAGTTCCTCACCCGCTGATGCTTCCCGACTGATAGCTGTGCTCTCCCCTCCTGATATCCATCGCTTTGCCTGCAGCCCTTCCGAAGGAAGGCGTTTACTCAGCTAAGTGGCATCTTCATCCCGGCGCTGTCAGGCGTTTGGAATGATCAGATACATAAATAAGAAATAGTTTCTAAAAGCTGCATCTCTTTGCAGCCCGGCGAGGGGAGTAACAAGCTGTTACAAAAGCACATTTGCTGAGGTCTGACAATTCTGCACCGCAGAACTCACGGGGCTCGTGTGCAGAGCTGGTTACCCCAAGTAATCCCTGCACTTCTCCAAAGACAGTGTCAAAATAAAAATGATACATGTGCACATTTAATTACCTGCTGGTGTTGCTACAAACAAAATGGGAGTTTTAAGGGATACATTTTACGAAGGATTTTAGCCGAGCGTCCAGAGAAACTGCAGGCAAAGCCATTTCCATCTATTATAGCAGCGGAATTTCCATGTTCCAATAGAAATTTCAAGGGGACAAAGCAAATAGCAGGTTATTTGTCTGATTTGTGTATGTCACTGTAAGGTCAGCGAGCCTGAAAACACAAATGTGATTCAAAAAGTGTCAGGGAAAAGAATAAAAAGATGCTTTGCACTATTTAGTGCTGCCTACTCTTTCAGAATAAAAAAGACAAACCCCTCTACAGTCCTGGCTGTCACAAGCTGCACTTTCCTATTCAGATCCCGGCCCACCAAAGCCAGTAGTTATAAATGCTCTAGAGCCAATAAACACTCCTCAGGATTTAGCCCTGGAGAAGCACATGATAAGGAATAGACAATTATTTGTTATTATCATACGTAGCCCCCTCCTTAAAATGCCCTGACACGATTTCTCAAGCAATAAATCAGCTTTCTTTTGCTGATGTGCTAAAGCCCATCTACATACCATAAAAGCTTCTTTTTCCTCTCCACATTCAATATCCCTGTGATGGCTTTAATCAAAAGCAAGAGCACGTGCTTGAGGAGAGAAAATGCAGATCTTGCATTTCTGAGAAATAATTCTTTTTGCAACTTAATACTCCTCTGAGCAAGTGGAAAAGTCCCATCCTCACCCAGCCAGCATGATCTTTATTTGCTTTATATTTTCCTGACACAGTCACAGCTCTGCACCATTCCATCATATGGTAGAGGTATTAATTCACTATTTCCTGCATTATACAATCCCCGCTTCCTTTCCAGTTTTCTCACTATAATGATGCTATAATAAAAAACAGAGTTAATAATGAAGTTGGAAAGTAGTGTAATTTCTAGCTGGCTGGAATAGAGCACAGCTCTGGAAGCTGCCTTGCTACTAACTTATTACGTGAGGGTTTTGAACAGTGTCTGGATGACTACCCGTGAAGTGCCTCGAAAATCTGCCAATGCAGCATTTCTGGAGCACCAGAGCAGCAGAACAAGGACTGACTCACTGATGGACAGAGCCAGGTAGACCAAAGACTCAGCAGCTGGGGCTTATGTTCAAAGCTGACAGCAAAATTCCCTCGAAAAGGGATGGATTTTGAGGTCGAGTTACAGCTGCTGTGTGCTCCACCAGAGTAAAGAGTCCAAGATGCAGGGATTGCCTCTGCTCCCAAATTCCTCCTGCTGCACCACCTGGGGACTGCCATGCCCCTGGCACCGGCTTTGCTTCTCCTGGTTGCACTGGAATGAACAGGATCTGAATCAGAACATTAAAATGAAGATTTTTAATGAGCAATTTGGAGATAACATTTCCTTTCAGCACACCCAAAGACACACCTTTCCCCGTAAGCTCTGCCCCTCATCTGATTTTCAACACTTCACTCACGCACCCATGAATAATTCCTTATACAGCTGCCTTTTCCCAAAAGAAGTCCTCATGATCCAAGGTTAAAGATACTGATCTTCTGGCTGCCTGCAGCTTCCAGAACTCCTAATACCAGGGGAAATGGTATTTCAAAAGCTGGATGCTCCTGGGAAATGCAGTAATACCAAGGAGACAGCTTGGATGGTTTTCTCAACCAAGCAGAAGAAATATCCTCCTGTTCCCACTGCACAGCCACAGGAGCAGATGTGAGGAAGGGAATGACATCTCCAGAATTTGTGACAATGACAGCTTCTTGTGGCATCAGATAAATCAAGAATGGAGAAGTTTGGAAGGTACCAATGGAGAGCAAACCATGGACAAGGCTGTCCTCAGTGCCAAGGACAGAGTTTTCCAGGTCTCTGATCCATGGGCCCCTCAAGCTGCACCTCTGGGCTCACCGTTATCTTCCCTTATCCCCCTCCAAATGCCTGATTTTATGCCTCACCTTCCACCATGGGAGAGCAGAGACAATAAGGACAGGCCTGGCCTTACCCTTCTCCAGCAGAACAGTGGGTTTGCAGAGGAAAAATTACCTCTTCAGCTCTGCAGAGAACAGGACAGAAACACAAAATGTGGGATGTCTTTCATGGAGACCAGCTGGAGCCTCCCTCCAGTGCAGGGGTTACCCCTTCACTACCCACGAGGAAAGGCTGGGCAGAGATGAAGCAGGGACACGGGCTCTTGCCAAGCTCTGTGAGCTCACACTGAGCAGCCAGACCTGTAACTCCTGCAGAGACACAAAATCCTCGTGTGGAAGAAAGCATGAGAGCACAACTGCTGTGCTCATCTGCCTCCCATGAAACAGGAGCCTGCAGCCCAGCCCTGCCCAGCTCCTGCAATTACAGAGAGCTTTGGGGGCAATAAACAGCACCCCGCTGGTCGCAGCACAGCCCAGAGCACTTGGGTTTCCGTGTCTGGAGTCTTTGCAAGCACAGACCTAATGGGGAAACACATTTCCACAGGTGAAGTGGAGCTGCAGCTGGGAGGAAGTGGTGGATGCCTGGATGGATGGAGTGCACGCTGTGGGATGGATCCAGAGACACTGGATCTCTCACTGGACAGCATGCTGCCAACCCTGATTGCTAGCACAGGTAGAACTGAGCTCCTGGGGAGCATGAAGGCCACAGTGCAAAGAAAAGTGGCATCCTGCACCCCCTTCCCACAATAAAGCAGCTCTGTGTGTCCTGCACCCCCTCACCTGACTTTCAGAACTCTTCACAGGTCTGTGCACCTGTAGAGAAAATTCCCCATAGCAGATGCAGATCCCAGACTGCATCAGCTGCTCCATGCATTGAACAGAAATGCACACCATCCATCTTCCCTCTGAAGGGAATTTCATGCCACTGCTTCTGCTTTTTGATCCAGTAGCTGTCACCTGAAACAGCCAGTGCTTCTGAGCACAACCACAAAGAGAGAGACAGTTGCTTGATGCAGCACTATTCAAAATATGCCCAAACACATGATGGATACAGTGTCTGAGTGTTTTGACCTTCAAACCTCTCCCTCAGCTTTTGCATAGTCTGCAGTCAGATATGATGGTTGTTTCATTTATTTGGGGTATGTGGGCACATAGGTGTCTGTTGACTGATGATATCAGGTTGCATAATTTGCTTTTAATTTATATCTGTCCTCCCAAAGTGTCTAGTGGGGAGAATAAAATAGATCTGAGGATAAAAACAATGGCTTCGGGGTGGGAGGGATGTACAGAACACACAGTCCTCTGCTCCCCAGACATGTCAGCCTCTGCTGAACACCTGAACAGGCATTAACACCTCCTGTGGGCTCCAAACTATCATGGAAGCTAGAAAATTATGCCTAAGTGGTTAGAGCCCAACTAGAATTGTTTTTAGAGCAGATATCAGAAAACAGTAATCTGGGATTGTACTGAGCTGCAAGCCTGTGCTAAAGGGATGCTCAGGTGAACCAAGAGTTGAGGAAGTAGAGAGAGAGCAGGTGTAGCACAGCAAGAGAGAGGTCAGAGACAGGCTCAGCCACACCACACCATCCTGTGAACACCTTGGCTTTTGGGAGGGAATGACAGGCCCTGAACAATGAAGCCTGGCCTGGCGTGGGACAGTGGCTGGGAGCAGGGACAAGGACAGCCATGTCAGGAAGCAGAAACTGGCCAGTGGGCAAAACGAGCAGGAACAAGACCCAGAGGGACTGCTACAGCGTAGGGCATGTTGGAAAGGTGAGAGCAGCTGGTGGGAGTGCCCAGCACCTATGCCAGCCACAGGGACTGGCCAGTCCCAGGCCTTGCAAGATTGGTCGAGAACTTGTTCACCAGAAAATCTTTTTGAGACTTTGATTAAGACAAAAAATCTCTTCACTTGTCAGTGCACAAGTTTGTTGTTTCATTTACAGCTCCTTCTACTCTGCAAACACAAGAGCATCTTGTGTTTGGAGAGACTGGCAGAATGTGTTAATTAATCCTGAGACGCTGAGAATTTTCTCAGCCTTTGTAGTCACACCTGACCTCTGCATCTGCAAAAAAGCATTTTAATGCTCTTATCACCAGATTTCATTGCAGTCATATTCAGCCACCCTGCCTCTGGCTTGGCCCTCTGGAAGCAGGCACATGCCATCTCTGCCCTCCTAATCTACCCACACACATCAGCAGCTCACCTCTCTCCACATGAGGGGGAGGGGTACAGGCACTGCCTGGAACCATCACTGTGTGGCCACCCATTTGCATGGGCATAGGAGTAAAACCGAATTCAAGCACAAGGGTAAAGGATCTCTGCCCCTGCCACAGGAAAACTATCTGTGTCTTTTGCAGCCCAAGACCCTCTTATATGACAGTGGTGATCAGCCGACTCTTTACTTTCTCTATAGTTGCTCTCTAACACATAAAACACGTTACCCAGATTTAAATTGTCCCTGTGCACAAAGCAGCACTGGTGCATTTAACCCACCTGGATTCCCCTCTTTGCCATTTGGGGCTTCCCTGGACTCAGGACTCAGTTTATGACAGGTAAGAGCCCTAAACTGTTTTGCACTAAACTGCTTTGTACCAGATAATCATTCACACACTGAATTAGCTTGTCTGAATCCCAATAAAGATGAGGAACCAGTACATAAAAAGCCCCATGTAAGCCTAACATTCATCCAGTTTGATTTGTTTTTAATGCCTCAGCTCTCATCAAGTCTCAGTTGGGATCTGACGGCTTATTTCCACTGACTGGGGTAAACCCAAATATCTCAAAGAATCAGGGAGAAACATTCAGAATAATTTTAATAAGAGTACTGGTCACTCCCAGCTCCATTGCTCACATTGGAAGGAACTCTTTTCCTTGCTTAACTCCCACTGTTTACAACCTGGTCTTGCAAGAAAAGCACGGCCAGCAAGGAAAAAATATCCATCCCAACATCTGAACCTCTCCATACCTTTGATAACTGACTTGACTCACTGCCTCATTACAAAGCACAGCAGGACTGTAGGCAAAACTGAAGGGGAGTCTGAGATCAGCAGAGAATTTGAGCTCCAGAAAGTAACAGCTGCTTAGAAATAAAGCAATTTAGAAGTAAAATGAAATATTAGAAAGTAATTTAGAAGTCAAACAACACAAAGAAAGAAACAGTAAGATCCAGAGTGGGATCAGAATCTTTTGAATGCCCATCAGTTTCTGATTTAGCAAGTGAATGAGCATCCAAGGAACGTGGCTCTGTGAGAGGGTGAGCAGTCCCAGGAGCCAGGACAATGCTCAGACAGAGAAGAAAACTGTAATTTCAGCAGAGCTAGCCAGGAAGTCAGATTGGGTCATACAGAAATGATCTCTCTTGCACTTGGTGAATGTTGGATCCCAACAGTGGGTGGAGGACCCCCAGGTTTCAGGTTTGCTCCATACACAAGTGAGTGTCAGGAGCTGTAGGACGGGGTGAGCCAAGCTCTGTACCAAGTTAACTTGATAGCCAGCATTTGGTTATTCAAAGCTGGCAACTGTGGGAAACCCTCAGATACTTCTCCCTGGGGTATCTCCACTAGTAACCTAGAAACCCAGGCTGAGTTTTATGAGCAGAAAATATGTTGGGAGGCATGTTTGCCCCATCTGCTTTAAAAAGAGCTATTTTCCCCTTTTCCCCACCCAGCAATTTCATTAGTTGAGAACTATTTATGGGCTTTAACTACCCCTCTCTTCTTTGCAGCCTGGATTTCCCAGCCTTAAGAACATCCCAGCCCCTTCCACTTTCAGCATTGTGGCCTCACCCAGGGGCAATCTGTGTAAGCTTCCATGGTATCCACAGGACTTCATGTGAATAAGAAACCCTTTATGAGCCTAATACACAGCATGCTCTGCTGAGACCTCAGAGAAAACCACTTGTGAGACTGACTTTGGTGGGGAGGGGGGGGGGTGGGAATGGCTAGGGGTGAGGGCAGCCAGCCCATGATTGAACCCAGCAAGTTTTCCAGTTGATTATCCTCTCCTTTTGTCCAGGATCGTGCTGAGATTTCCTTGCAGCCTGTTTGCTGACCGCCACAGAGCAAAGAGCCCTGGTTATCCCCGCGCACGGAGCAGGGCGCTCTCTCTCCTTTCAGCCATCGGCCGTGGGTTGCAGCAGTGATTTCCCAAAGTTAGAGCACCGCTTTAACAAAGCGGGAGGGGAGCTCAGTGGCAGGGAGGGAGGCCGGAGTATTAGCCTTCCACCTCTGGAGGCCGTGGCTCAGACCCGGGCTCAGGTTACTAAAGAAAGCGATTCCGATGCGCTCCTCCCTCCTCGAGCAGCCAAGCCGGCAGATGTGCTGCACACCACAGCCGGCCCCAGCATCCCTCATCCCTGCCGAGGATGCCCAGTTCCCCGGGGAACTTGGCCAGACTGACACTTTCATGGCTGCAAATTGCCAGTGCAAAGGCCAGAAGCACCCAAAGGCTGTGAAGGTGAAGGCAGGCTGGGAAATATTTCCCCATTTGTTTTCCTTGGGTCTTCTGATCTTTCTTCTCCAGTCCAACTGGACCAGCTGAAAATTTACTGACTCTTTCTCTCTTTGTCGTTCTAAAACTCTCTGTGACAAATGAGGCGGCTAAAAATACAGAAAAAAATACAGTTTAACTACAAACTGGCTAGGATCATCACTTTTCTGTGTGGAACTCTGCTTTATGTGGGCTGAGCTGCTGGGGGATTTATTTCTTTAATTACATCAGAAAGAAGCAAAAAGAATTGATTAAAAAAAAATTTAAAAACCCACCCTGAACTCAAAAAATCATCTCAAGCTCCTCAGACTGTTCCTGGAGATAAGGCTGAGCTTGGCACTCAGAAATGTACTTTCAGAGAGGAAAATTTTTGCTATTCTTCCTTATATTTAACCATAGCCACCAGCTGTGAATTTTTGCAACAGCCTTCTGGAGGAACAGTATCAGGGACAAAATTACAGCTTTGGAGATGAAGGTAGAGCTGTTTAATGAAAGTTTAAGAAGTGACTGCCAACAGGAGAGATGGGGTTTTAATTTTATCTGAGATGCAGCCCACTTAGGGGTCTGACATAAGTTTAAATGATTTGCATCTATAAAGTGCTTTGGTTTGGTTCAGGAAGAAGTGAAGCCGAGGTGTTCTTCCAAACCAGCTGATCTCCTGGCACTCTCAAAGAGGATATTTTACAGGGACTGTGGACTTCCCAGCACTTCTAAATTTCCTGCTTCCTGACTTAAAGAAAAGTGGGATTGCTGACGTTTGTTTCACAGTGAGCTAAACACCCAGACTTCGAGATCAGGTTGGATGGGGAATTAAGCAATCTGTTCTGCTGGGAGGTATCTCTGCCCCTGGCAGGACAGTGGAAATAGGTGAATTTTAAGGTCCCTTCCAACTGAAACCATGCTGTGATTCTCTGTGCAGGTACCAGTGAAGGATGGGGCAGGAGGACAGATGGAAATGGGCTGCAAATTGAGCTAGCAGACAGGTTCACCCATTCTCCAGGCCAGACTCATTGACCATGCACAAGACCAGTCCACACACTTGTGTTCCAGGAGAAGCCAATTAATCTCAGGTAGATCAAGCACACCAGAGGCTCATCCGTCCACCAGCACAAACCTACAGGGGCTTAGTGACCACTGCCCTTCATGTCCTGTGCAAGCTCAGACCTCACACAGCCCGCTGTGGGTGCTCCCAGCAGAGCTGCATGCTGGACATGGACAGCCTAGAGCCAACCAGTGTGAGCACAAGGCCTGAATTTGGGGCTCTGGGCTTTTGAACTCCCCGATCTGTCCATGCAGGCACCCCACGGGGGCTCAGCACAGATAAGCGAGTTTTCCCTGCTCACATCACCACGGCTTTGCAGGAAGCAGGGACCACCATGGCTGTCCAGCAGACATGACCCACTGGTGCTATTTTAACTTGAGGTATTTCTTTTCCCTTCATGGAGGAAAAAAACAAATACAAGACCTTTTGCACCTGGTGAGGACCGGCTGTTTGTTTAGAGAGCCAAATGAAGTCATCGCTGAGACACGATGCCCTCACACCCCCTCTAATACTCACTTGCCAGAAACCATAATGGAGTGAAATGACCCATCACCATCCGCAGCTGTCTGATACAACCAGGAATGTTTCTGCCCCCTCCTCTGTCTCCTCTAACCATACAAAAGCCAAACTTATCATTGCCACTTAACACAAACAAAAAAAGTCATCTGCCTAGAATTAAAAGGAGATGGAAATTACCGCACTACCAATTTTTTTCCCACAAATTGCCCTGTGAAACCTTTTAATGAAGGCTACAGCACCCGACCCTGCCCTGCTCTGAGGTCCAGCCAAAGTATTGCACTAACCCCCAGCCCAAGCAAAATTGTTCTAAAGAAGCTCCACGCCCTAATGCCACTCCTCAAGACAAATGGAAAACTAAGCATTTTTAATCTGCATTTTAAAACAAAGGCTTCTAATATCCAGACCATTAACTTGGCTATGAGGCTTTCACAGCAAAACTTGTTACCCACTGCATGTTTCGTTGTCGCTAAGGTATATTAAACACTATTAATTGTGATGCCTTGCTATTATGCTATTTTGGAGACTTGCCACAAGCCTGCTTCCGCCCAACCTGTATTATGCTGTGAACCTTGGAGGCATTTTAAACATCTCGTGCAAAATTCATGAATGTGAAAAGGAGCCTGTCTATGTTTCCAACATCTTGAGGGGCTGGGGAGCCTTCCTGAAACCCAGCTCAGTTCAGGGCCCATCCTTAGCAGCTACTACATCTCAATCCAACCAGCCGAGCTCCATCTCAAGCCCTGATAATTACCAAGGTTCATATGCACCTTCCTTCTAATGAATATAGGCTTACGGACATCTCATGCATTATTTACCAAGGTGTGCTTATTATGATTGCAGTGATTTAAGGCAGTTTGTTACAGGCACAGCTCTGAGTGATTGCGATCGATAGAAGAAACAAGAACAAGCCAATCTGCATAGAACAACAGCCCCGGGTCCTCAGGGGCTGTGCTTGCCTGCTTAACCCTTCCCACCCCGGCACAAAAGAGGCTTGCACTTGTTTGATAGGCACAAAGAGTTGGTTCCCTCCCTCTTGCACTCCTCACCCTGGTCAGGCCTTCAAAGGGGTTCTGCAGCTCCTCCAGGTGTTTGGTGGGCAGGATCCCATGTGCTGGCACAACATTCCTCACGGTATTTAAGGTGCACCTTGGATGTGGCTACACTCTACTCATTAGCAGATGTCATGCCCCCTCCTCCAGGCCCCTTTTGTACAAAACCTCCATCTCTTTTCCCAGAGAGGAATTTAGAAACAGCAACTTTTGCTGCCAGCTGGGGAGATCCCAGGTTCAACCCCTGAAGATGGCTAAGGCAGCAGGTATGAAGCAACCACTGCAGACAAATGGCTGGACACTGATCCTGCCTGCCTGAAAGGTGGTGGGAGCTTCCTCAGCGAGAACTGGAAGGTGACAGGGAGAGGGACGTAAAGCAGTTTTGTGACTCTCCAAGTTTACAGACTGAGAGATGAAACCTCTTTGCACCTGATACCTCCTAATGTACAGAATTATGGTTCTGCATTTGCACTGTGCACCTTGGGAGCTGGAGCAGCTCTCTGGGCCAGGCAGGATGACCCAATGATGTCGTTGCAATGTGTCACCACGGCAGCATGAGGTCCCAAATGCCAGAAACTCCTTCCCTGTAGCACAGGGAGCAGGTAACTGTAACCTCTGGGCAGGGCAGGAGTGTTGCTTAAGGACAACCAATAAACACTGCTCTATATTTATCCAAAACACCTCACATGAGGTGAGTCTGGAGAGGTCCTTCCCCACTGAGGACACGTCTGGTCTCAGCTCACTTCACTTTTCCATCGGAGCTTTGGATTGGACCCGGCACATGGGAAATATATTCATTACTTCAAAGGGGAAGCAAACAGGATGTCTGGACAAAGCACCAAATAAAAGGCTAATGACACAAATGGATATTTAATACAATGACTTCCTCTGATTATCCTATAAGGAAACACTTCAAATGCTGTCCATTTTCTACATCCTGCATCATTGCAGCGTGCTTCAGAGGCTGGGAGGGAATTTTCCACACCACACACTGCTCAGGTGCCCCTACCTGCCTGCTGCAGACAATTTGGTACATCATGTACAGCCTGCACAGGTGGCTCAGGGCCTGGGATGCTCTGCCAAGCAGCAGGATGGGACCATTCCTCCTCCTCACCATCACTGCTCACATCCCCAGCACAGCGAGGAAGGTGACAAGGGACTGCTTTGGTGGCTGATCACCTTACAAAGAAATTTCCAGTGATACAGAGGAGACCAGAGTTACCTTTCCCCCTCCACTCTATCCCTGGGATAGCCAGCAGAGCACCAGGAGCTGGGATCACACCAGCACTGCAAAGCACTGCTTGGGTTCAGCCCCCAGACTGGGTCTCCAAAGGTCTGTCCCACAGCCTGAGCCATCTCCAGGGCACTTCTGTGCTGGGGAGTCATTGAACAAACAGAGTTTATCCCAAATCCCTGCTTAGATTAAACCAAGACAAGATTTCATTAGCATGGCACTTGTTCTGCTGCTGCTGCTGCTGAAATCTCTGGAGAAAAGATAACTGAAGCCTTTTGCTTCATAGCAACTGGAGGGAAGAGACAAGAACAAAGTAGTTCAGTTAAAAAAAAAAATGTTTCCAGAGTCACCATGACCTGATGATTGCTTTGGGTTAAACTAAATCCAACCCAATTGGCCAAGAGGCCAGAGACATCAATATGTAGGATTAAGCTTAGATTTCTTTTTGCTGGCGAGAGAAGCCTGAAAAACTTCTCTGTAAAAATTACCTTTCATTTCGCTGTAATTTTTGATGTGAAAAATTCAAGTGAGAGTTGAGCTTTATATGGTTACTAAATAGCAAAATAATGACACTATTAGGAACACAAAGCTGAATGCAGAAAGTTCCTTTCTAGTTTAAACTCATAGGTTTTGTTAACAGTTATTTCATTCCAATGTCTAGCCAGCACTTTGTTTAAAAGAGGTCTTTGTTAATATTTTGATTAAGTTAATAAACATTATTAGGCAAACTTGCCTTTACACAGCTAAGGAAGACCTCCTAGCAAAACCAGAAGAGAAAATTTGACAGTCCTAAAAATTCTAAGATAAGGAAATACATAGGAAAAACAAAAAGGAAATTCCCTCAACATCAGTAGTCTTTAACCATTCTAGCAAAATTAAATACATAAATTAAATGAACTCTAATTAAACAGCAAATTTTATTACAGGCTATTTTCAAGGCACTGTTCTTCCAATAAAGGAAATCTATAGTCTGGGGAGGAAGAGGAATACTTTCTAATGTCTTTTGAAGTCTGTCTTTCTTCCAGCAATTTATACACTGTTTGCTGGGATAATTCCACTTTGGGGAAAAAAAAAAAAAAAAAAAAAAGGGAAAGACCAAACTGAAACTCCTTTTTCATTTCTCAGCAACATCCTCGGGATATAACTTGCTTTCCTGATGCAATAAAGAGAGTTGTGGCCAATACAGCCATTGCTGGTAGTAATCAGACTCTGGTATCTTTGTACATGGTGTGAATTATAGTTATTTCTGTACCAGTGATGCAATAGCAGCTTTCTACCCATCCTGAGTTGTTCCTAAGCTCAAGGGAAAAAGGTTCATTCAATCCCATTTTTTGCTGCACAGCTGCTTTAGGAAAGAAGCCAGTTAATGTTCCATCCCAGGCCAAGAAAAATGATTTTTAAGGATGAGATAAGACAGAATTTGATCCCGTGTTTACAGCCCCCATTGCAACAAAGGCCAAGCCAACAGACCTGTGGGAAAGCCTCTCCCTCTCACAGAGCATCAGTGGCACCAAAAAGTGTTTGCCCCAAAGCATGAACACTCCTCACAAACACCTTTCTGGAGCAACACAAGGGATTAACTGCTCTCATTATTTGATAGCTCAAAGCTCCCTATTGATTCCCAACTACTGCTGACACGAAGGAATTACAATTAGTTGTGGCCAGTTTTCCCCCAGGGTTGCTGGCAGCAACCTTTAGCAGGCAGGGCCTGTGGTCCCATTACCTGCTCACACAGCCCAACAGCAACAGAGAAATCAAGATGCAAAATCAGGAAAACACCTTCATTCAGGTTCAAGGTCACCCCCTTCTTCTCCCACAGGAGCCCTAGGCTCCATCACCTCCTCCAGCCTGGGAAATAACCTCCTCTTCCCTCACAAGCAAGCTGTTTCAACAGGCAGCAGCTGATGCTCAGCGTTCACTCACATCCACCTCCAGCTGCTGGCGGATCGCACAGCACAGGAGGTGAAGTGTCGCTGGGGCTCAGCAGCAAGATTGGACCTGCCCTTCTCCAGCTGCATCCGTTGTGCTCTTGGGGCTGGGCCAGGCTCGAGACAGAGGATCTGACGGGGTGGAAAAGGAAATTCTGTGCATTCCTCATCCGTAGCCTGCATGCCAAGTGAAAATGCAGCGATGAGCAGCCAGACTCCCAGAGTGCTGGTCTGAGGCACTGTGAGAGCTGCAGGAATTGCAGTGTTGTGAAGCACTGCTGTTTAGCTGGGTCCAGAGAAACCAGGCTGTTTGGGGTATGAAATCATTAGCTCTCCAGTTGTACTGCTGCAACAGGTGAAATGTTAGGAGGAATGTAAATCCCAGGATACACCCTCCAAATACTGAATTCTGATTTAGGAAAAACACCTGCCCCAAAATGTTCTGAGCATGTGATTTTAATTTTCTATGACCTTTTTACGTCTCTCCTTAGCCAGGCACAAAAATATCCTCCTCAGAAAAATTCCTGCCTGGAAATGATGGTCCTTTTTCCCCAAGTCCTTTTAAAGGGAAGAAAATTACTTGTCTTCCAGAAATATGCTGCTATGAACAAGCAGTGCATGAACTGCCTGTTTGGGGGAAGGGAAAAAATAAATGTTATGCATTGGGAATTCTCTCAATGCTCATCCATGCTCATCCCAGCTATATCCTGAGCAATCTGAGCTAGTGGAAGATGTACCTGCCCACAGTGGTGGGGTTGGAACTGGATGGTCTCTAAGGTCCATTCCAATTCAAATTGTTCTGTGATTCTATCCTAGCAAACACAACTGTAATGAAATTAAAACACAACAGCAGGAAAATCCAGCATAAAGGCAGTGTGACCTTGATAATTAACAGTTGAAAAAGTCAGCTTTTGGTTGCCTTCTGCCTCCTACCAGTGCATTATTAACTTTGTAAATGGAAATCTCCCATGAGCAGAGTCAGGGCTGCTAATCACAGCATCGTGATAAAAGCCCTTTAGTGCCCCATCTGCCTTCAGAGGGTTTTGGGGAGGGACTTACTCCACCCCCACAAGACCACCAGCTCCCTTTCATCCCCTAAAGCACTGTGTGGTTTGCTGGGTTTTTCCAGATCCAGTCAAATCTCCTGAAAGAACTGTTCACCCCAGGTAATTTTGGTCCCATGGTGTAGCTGGGGATCTGTGGGGATGAAGAACATAAAAGACACACAAGGTATGTCCCTTTTATAAGAAATGTTGGAGAAGGATCTGTTCAACATTCATGTCCAGAGGTGCCTATCAAGTATCCCATGTCCCAAGAGTTGGACTCAGTGATCCTTGTGGGTCTTTTCCAACTCAGGATATTCTATTATGTGCAGTCAAACCTTTAAAACTTTCAGCATGAGGGAGCTGGAGCCAGCAACACTCATGCCTTGGGGAGAGAAGACTCATCTCTCCTATACATAACCTGTGCCTTCCCACTCCAGCCTGGCAGCCAAAATACCAGCCAATATACCACTACAGCAGCTCACGCACTCCATCCATGGCTGCTGACTTTGATGGGCCAACAGCTCTGCTCCAGGATGGCTTGGACAGAGCTCACAGACAAGTTTGGGTCCAGGCATTTCTGGCAAATGTACCTCTGATTCATCAACTACATTGGGTTTGGAGACCTGGCTTCTAAAAACACACCAGCTCAGCTAAAATCCCTAGGGAACAGAATGGAGAAGGGTGCCAACAGCCAAAGGGAAACAAATTGCTCAAATAGTCTTCCAGGAAGCTGGTCACGCTATATTGGCATTGGCCACACCATGTTTTCTTCACCACAAAAACAATGTTTCTGCCACTGCTACCACTTATTTCACTTCTGCCTTGGGAAAACACTCCTGTCTTTGTAAATCTGCTTCCTGAAGGGGTTCATAACCCTGCCACTTGTACCATTCAGTGTGGGACTCATTCCAGGCCATAGGGCAGGTGTGTGGCCCAGGTGCACTCAGTGGTCACCTCTGGTTGTTGCTGTGTCACATCTGCTTGGAGGAAGGTGCAACCCTCTTCAGACACCTATCCATTACTGCAGTGCAGGAAGGAGGATGAACTTCAGGAGGGAGAAGCCAAGAGAAGCAATATGTGAGGCATCATTATTAGGGAGTTCTCCAGAGCTCTTGGTGCCATACCCACAAAACTAGAAGTGCCTAGAAATACAGATGTATTCCTTCCATACTTCTACTGCACTAGAAGCACCTGACTTAAAATCACTTCTGCTTCCACATGAGGAACAGTTTCAGGCTGAGGTGATTCCGACTCCAGCAGGTCAAGCTGGGGGCATTGGCCCCACAGGAGAAATGGGTCACAGATCAGGCATGCAGGAGGTATGTGGTGGGGATGTCACTGACACTTTGTCCATCAAAGGGCTCAGTTAACAGCTGTACCTGATGCCAGAAGCAACCTATCAGTGCTGCCGAAATGGCTTTTGGTGTTAAAACTCGTTCACATGGATGCCTCTTTCAGCTGGATTTGTTACTCTTAACATCCTTCATAAACCATGCCATCAGTGTTCTCTACAAACTGAAGAAAGTCTCCTTTCAGGGCTGATTTCTCCCAAAACTGCTCAAACTCAAATTCACATTCCTCTAGCCAAAATGGCCAATGAAAAACTTTGGGATAAATATCAGCAACTACTTGTATTTCTTGGGTACAGCAGAAACCTCCCAAGGCAGGATAATGCCTTTAGGTGCAGCAGATGGAGCTTGTGCTGAGTTGGCACAGGGCTTGTTCTCTTGTTGAAGGACAAGTGACACAAGATCCGCGGCTTTTCTTCCATATTTCTTCACAGAAAACAGTTGGGATCCAGGAACAGCCTTGCAGCACATGTGCTGGAGGTAAACAACCGCACAGCTTCTAAAACAGTGCAAACAGGGCTACGATAACATGGACCAAAATCCTTGCCCTAAAAGGGTTTTTCCAGCCCTGTGTCCTGTGGTCCTGTTCCTTTGACCTTGCCTTTCTAACATTAACACATACCACACATTTTTCAAAAAGCAACTAGCAAAATGAGATATTTCACTGCATCTGATCCTCCCAGGGAGAGATGAGAACAAAACCTCCTAATGCACATTAATCCCATCACCAGAGCACTGCTGAAAGATGGCTGATACTTGGGATAGGAGCACTGGCAAGGGATAGGAAAGCTTATATCAAGGCTCCTACATCCCACCCCAGCAGTGGCTGCCTATCAGTGCCTGGGGAAAATATTCTCAAATATAATTTTTTCCAGCATAAATCAGTCTGCAGCAAGGCTCACCCGTGATCACAAAGCAGGCAGCACCATGGTTCAGGCTTTGAAATGTGTCTGTGTTAGGTGTTGCATCAGGCAGGGGGTGGCCTGGCAGTTTCTGGGTGATGGGAAGCAAACCTCACTGCTCTGCGTGTTTTGGGTCAAATCCCCTCCTCAGCAGGAACCCTTGTGTCTCCATCTCAGAAAAACCCAGAACGAGACAATTTGCATCCACGGGACCCCCAGACAATGGTCTGGGGGAGAAGAAAGCCTCTGGCAAATCCATTGAAATACAGAGCCTGGATGAAGGGTGACACCTTCAACAGAAGGAAGGGAGAGTCAAGCAGCAATTTCCATCCAGGGGCCGAGGCAGGTGGCAGCAGCAGCCGCCGTGCTGCGCACAGACTTGTTCTCATTTTTGTCCTTTGACCTTCTCCCCCTCAGCAGCTGAGCCTTGTTTACTGGCATTTCGGCAGCCCATCTCCTGTTTCCATTAACCCTCGGAGAGGTGGGAGGCAGAGAAAGGAATGGGTTTGCACACTGGGTGGTTGGTGCTCTGCTCTCAGGATACACCATTGGCACACATTTATCCATGGGGGAAGCATGGGGACAGCAGCCTGGCATGGGGTTGCTGCTTTGCCTGGTCCACAGCACGCTGGGAGAGGCACAGCAGTTATGAGGTCTCTGAAGCCACCAGCTTTGCCTCTGATGCTGCACATCTGGGGGGCTTCACTGTTCTGACAATTAGACAGACAGTGTCAAAACTAGCCCTGCTTTGCCCTCAGGCTATGTTTATTCAGCACAGAGATGAGACATTTTCAGCATTCCTCCACCAAGCCTGACCTTGTAAGAGAATAAAATCTGAAGGATCTGTCCCCCAAAAATGACACCGTGAAGACTTCAATGCTCCTGAACAGCCATACCCCTTGGGTTAAATCCAAGAATTTTACATAAAAACAAAGGGAAAATATTGCCCTGCTGACACTGAGAGCCACTGAATGCAACTGATCTGAGCCACTTCTGGCCAAACAGATCAGAGATTAAAGATACCTGCTACAGGCAGGAAGACACATCACTCATTCTCCCTCTTGATAACACTGCAGCTACTACAGCATGGCTTGTACCTGGGTTATAGATCAGGATATTTTTTGTGGGGACAGTCCTGGGACAGTCCTGAGCCATCCTAGCTATGAGCCAGGCCAGTGCTGCCCTGTGAATGCCCAATTAATTAATGCTTTAGGGAGCACATGTCCAGGAAAAGCCCTCCCAAGTCTTCACATTTTCTATGCATAGTGAGAAATAAGCTCTGCTTCCGTGCAAAATCATCAAGGTTTACTTTTGGGGTATTTATATTTATGGATTTTTGCATATCTCTTCTCTTTTTCCCTTCTCTTTATGGAATCTATTGGTAGCAACAAAGAAGAAATTTGATCTGTGCACCACTGCCAACTGCAAGGCATCAGCCCTTGGTCTGGAGAAACCCCACAATCATTCTCCAAGACAAATGCTGATTTTAATGACAAGCTATTACACAGTTATTCAGGATGGACAGACAGACAGACTGAATCTCCTACTGCTGAAGTGTTTCAGTCAGGCCACAATCAGTCAGCCCGGCTTAGCTGTAGGTTTATTTGTCATACAGTGACCTGATGGATATGGAAGGGCACAGATTTATCATTATTCCTGCAAGTACAGGCTCCCCACCCTGTGCCTGGGAATTAACAAACGGCATAAAGACAAATTGAGGATTACAAGGACCCCTCGGTCCCTGCAATGTCCTGCTTTGCTGCTGGCCCCAGGGACTGAACGCTCCCCTGTCCCTTTGTCTGTTCCACACTTGGGCAGGTGGCGGCCCCTCGCTGGACCAGACACCCCGCAAGCATCAGGGTGCTGATGAATATCCATCTAATTAGAATTACGGATTCTCCAGACCAGCCCTTCGACTGCAGAAATTAGCTAGTTTATTCCAATAAAGATGCTAATACGGGGGGCTTTGTGAAGGGCGAGAAATTCCCATTGTCATTCAGAAGCAATTTGTAGCGGATTTGAAGGCTTTGAAAAGGTGACGTGCTGGTGGCTGGGTTTGTATAATACCCATCCCCGAAATTCACAGCTGAGCATTCTTCCCCTCCATATGCTTCAGTGCTGCCCAATTTGTATTCCCCCGCTGAGGAGGCGCTGGAGAGGAGCAGGGAGGGACAGCGAGTCCCGGCAGCAAGGGGAGGGTGGCTGCTCCCGGCCAGGGGGGACATCAGCCCTGCACGGGGCACAAGGGTTTGGGACGCTTGGCTAATCTCCCTGCAACACATAGCCTGAAACAGGGAGAAAGGTCTAAGGGGCCTTCAGACATTTGTATTAGTTATTTAATGCTTCTCCAGAGTCTTCACGCTGTTTTTCAGGTATTGAGACCATCCACATTGCTGCTTTGCTTTTTGGAGCTCAGATCTTCATTAGTTTTTATTTCTAGTGTTTCATGGTAAAATTAACACTGTCTCTCCAGAACAACCCCCAAATCCTTAGCTGAACTTTTCAATTGAATTTAATTTTACCTCACCACTTACTCTCCAGATGCAGCCTTCTGAACTGGAGACTCCTCTGGTGGTGTCCTTCACAAGTCACCTGATGGAACTGAATTATCTGAGGAGGCCTAAGCTCTCCAAACTGCTTGGCAGGTGACTTTTCACTCACCTTCTAGCCAGACTTGCCTCTAAGGCACCAGTGTCTGCAGCAAACCTAATCAGCATTTTAGGAACAAAGCACTTTTGTAAACTGCAACCTAAAGTCACATAAAACCCTAATGCCTCCCCAAGCTACTCTTCGTGGATTACTCTAGGAGACATAATGATGTATAAATGTTTCTCTAGCAGCTGCCTGGAAATGGAGGTAGAGCTCTATAGCACAGCAAAGGACTATTTTTGCGGAGAAAGCATCCTCTTGCCACTGACCTTCCATCCTCTGCTCTTTCCATCTTGTGACATAAAGTCAAGGAATGACAGCAGAAGCCATGAGCAGCTGGGGCTGCTCTCCAGAAGTCCAGATGCACTTGACTCCTGTCCATCTCTCTGTCTCTGTAGCTTTATCCATGCACAGCCTGGCACTGAATTTCACATTCGTTGTGGATTGTGTTGCTCTGTAAAGTCCATTAAGTGCCATGGGTTACTCTACTGTAAATGTCACTCCAAGGCTCTCAGTCAAGGATTTCAACTCAGGCCTAAATTTAAACACAGGATGGCCAAGGGACTACTCCCATGCCTGCTGCAAATACTTTAAGGTCAGACAGTTTAGAAGCACAGGTGAGGGAGGAGGAATATTTCCACTTGCTCAGGATCCTGCCTTTGCTCATGGGCCATGCCCCTGCTTAGGAGAGGACAACACTGGCCAGGTCAGAGCCCATAAATGCTCACTTTCAGCCACAGTGAAAGTGAGAATCTCTGGGAATGAGCCCATCAGCAGCTGCAGCTGAACCAGTACCAGCTTTTGATGCTTGAAACAAGCACCAGTTTAAAACTAATAGATAGAAGAAAATTAATAAATAGCTGCATAGGCAAAAAGGAGGTTTGGTCCCCAGCCAGGGCAGCTGAGGCATCTGTGAGATGTTGGCTGTGCAGCCTGGCTTGCCATGGGTCCCTTGTGTGACCAGAGCACAGATGAGGATCGTATAGAGTAGGAGAGCAGTCTTGGCTGAGCTCAACTTTGTACTCTGAAATAAGCTAAATTCAGCTCTGAAACCCCCTGAGTAGGGATTACAGAATCTGTTTGTGATCACAAAGTGCTACATAATTGTAACTGAACACTTCTTTTCTTATCTTATTTGCAATGTTAATATGAAGTTTAATGAAAAGGAGGGGAAAAAATGTTTCTCAGACATTTTGGCCAACACTGAAGCAATGCTTTACATTATCTACCCAGAAAGAATAGCTTCATTAGCACAATATTTTTTTAACCTCTTGATAAATGGAGCAAAGACAGTATTTTATTTTTGGGTTCCAACTAGCTTAATTTTCTATGTGGGGCTCAGAACTGGGGAGTTTTCTCTGGTCCTTGATGAGGATGGGGCCATGGTTCCTCCCAAATGCAACAGGGAAAGAAGAAAGGAACCATTATCACCAAAATGTCCCAAATAGGCTGGTGAGGCTCAAGCCAAGGAAAGGTGTAAAGATCAGGACAGAGACCCAGCAGACACAACTGCTCCACACTGAAGCTTCCACAGGGATGATGGGAAAGGAAATCTTACTGTGCTCCAGGCAGCAAAAGCATGGCCTTGCAGTCCATCCCTCACTCCAGTCTGGTGTCCCATGGTGAAGGAACCCCACCATGCACCCCACAAAACACAGTCTGTCACCTGCCTGCAGGTCAGGTCTCACCTGTGACTGTAGGTGTTGGTAGAGTTGTGGTACCAGAAGGATGAACACAGCCCCCTGCTCCCCAGCTCCTCCTCTCCTCAGTGGCTCCACATGCTTTAGCTCTGCAGTTCAGGCTCTCTGGGCCCCATTTTAGTGCAGCCCATGCTGCACTGAATGCAGGAAAGGGGCTGGAAGGAAAGATGCCCTCCCCTGGGGACACAGTCCCCACAGGAGCTTTCCCAGTGCCACCATCAGCCCTACCAACACAGCTGGGTTGTCACCTTCTGAATGGTGCCATTGTTCCTGCCTCCAAAATAAAACACACACAGGAGGCATTTCCACTCAAAGAAAACCAGTTTCCACTGGTGACTTCTCCCCCCTTGCTCGAGAATCCTCCCTCCCTTTCAGGGCCCCCGAAGCTTTCCTTTGTGCCTCTTCCAGGATGAAAAGAGGTAGTCATTGATTGTATTAATAATTCAGGGCCTAATCTCACAGACGGGTGTTCACAGCCCGTGAGGTGGCAATCTTTCATCTTGAGATCAGGATCAGCCAGATCTTTTAGAGGTCAAGGAAGATAGCTGCAGCATAGAAAATGCCTTCAAAAATAATAGGTTTAGGCTATCCTCATGCATGGATGGAAATAGCAGATGAAAAGCTGGTGTGCCTCACGCTCTCAGTTGCACCTGAATGTCAGCCTGGTGGTGCCCACAAACTCTTGAAGATGATTTCCATCAGTGTCAGTGAGCTGTGATCTCTGCCACATATCCCATGTCAGGGGGGCTGGAACTGGACGATCTTTTAGTCCCTTCCGGCCCAAACCATTCTGTGATTCTACGGAATGTCCCAACCCATCAATATTCCCCAAGTCACCTGAGTCCTCCTGCTTCTCAGGACAGCCACCTGCCTCCTGATTATGGGTCTCGTGCTACTCTTCCTCTTCTCCCATGGCCAAGCTCCTCCTTTAACTGCCTGTTCACTTGTGTTGTCTCAATCAACTCTGGAAGGACAAACGCTACTGCCACTATTTGCTTTGGTTTGTGGCCAGGAAGGGTCCTGCACAGGCAGAGTGGCAAATTCATCTCCAAGATTAAGAAACTGGTCACAGGCACTAAACTGGGGATTCACCAGACAAGTAAAGAAAAGGGAAATCTGGAAATGCTGCATCTAATTTTAAACCTGGCTGTACTTTACACATGGGGACCAAATTTACATCATTACTCTTGGAGTTTCCCTGCAAGGACAATAGTCCACCCCCCATGGAGTCCTTCTCTTGCCCCAGGACCCGCAGTCACCCCCACCAATGCCCTCCTGGCCGGGTGCTGCTGTCACCACGGGGGCCAAGCTCACACAGAAGGTGCCCATGAAGGGCCGTTGTTGCTCCTGCACCTCACAGGGTGTTTATGGAGGAAATGGCAAGGTCAAAGACACGCACCTTGCACCTGGAACTGGAGGTGCCAACTCCTGTTGTGATGCCAAAGATTAACGGGCGCGCTGATAAGGGCTGGGGGAAGTGGCCAGCGGAGACTTCTGAGAGTTCCCACGAAGGCAGCTGTGCTTTGCTGGAGCCTCCCCTCTTCGGGGCGCCTGGTTCCCCACAGGAACCGGGCTCAGCACCAATGTGCTGCCGCCGCAATGCTCTGCTGCTGTTACCAAGGCACCTCAGCGCCCTGTGCATTAGCATTCTTCTGTCTTGTGCTTTGTCTTCGCAGGGCAGCCCTTCCCCAGCACAGCCCGAGCTGCTGTGGTTGCGGTGGCAATGCCCCCCCAGCCAGCAGGGGCACAGTCCCCAGAGCTGGGATTAGTAACGCTCCAGTGTGCAGTATTTTACAGCCTGAGACTCACGCCCGACCCACTGTGCACACCTGCAGGAAGGCCTGGGCTTGCCATCACTTCTCCCCCCTTCCTCTTTGTCTGCTGCATTCACTCAGGCTCCTCCAAACACGCAGTTTACCTTCTCCCAGGCAGGGCCTGTGCCTGGTTTCCTGTCTGTGCAGCATCCCAAGCCTGACAGAAGCTGCTCTGTCTCTGCTGTGGTGTCCAGACACCACAGTATCCAGAACTTAGGACAGATTTGCAAATAATTGTTACGGAAGGAAGCCGTTCTTTCTATAACTGATAACTTATCTGGTATACATCAGGCTTTTCCCAGTCTTTTCTCTGTTCCTGCTTTAATAACTCATCCCCAAACACGTTGTTCCTTTGTCAGGACTGTACACTCACTTTGTCCACATTTAAGAGAAAGCCCTCTTTGATGGCAAGGTTTCTGTAGCAGGGCTGTTTAGATTTGTTGTGATTAAATCACATCCATTTTCTAATTTGTACCTTACACACACTCAAATCCCTCCTTAAGCCTGAGCTGTTCAGGCACATTTTGTCTTCACTGCTGACTTAATCAAGCAGTGGAGAGCTGCTCTCTGCAGTCGCTCTCTCTTGCTCACAGAGGAGAAAGGGGAGAAAGAAACACTTTGCAATGGGCTGCTATTATCCACGCACTACGGCGACAGCATATTTAGTGTTTGTGGCTCTGGGGCTGCAGTAATTAATTGTGTGTCTGACACTTTGCTTGGCACAGCTCGGCACCCAGAGCTTTCCCATCGCCGTGGTACCCGTGCCTGCCAAAACCAGCCCCCACAGGCCTCTCTGGGAGACGAGTGCTCACCCCAGGAGTGGTGGGGAGATTTGGGGTTGAGCTGCCACACTGCCCAGATCTTGGCAGTGCTGCGTGCTGGGGCAGCTGGGGTGGGTGACCACAGTGAGGGGCTCTTGGGGCAGCCTGGGGTCTCCATCCCTTCCCCACCACACAGTCCTGATGAGGGTCCTCCTCCCGCCCCAAAGATGCTCTCAGCACCTACACATACCCCAGGGGCTGGAGAGGGGGGTGCCCCCAAACCCCACTTCCCCTTCACCCCCTCCTGCTGCAGGTGGAGCATCCCCACCTCTCCGGGAAAACCCTGAAATCCTCCTGCACGTCCCCCAGCCCTGTGTGCCTGCACACGGAGAGGGGGTGCCGGGGGTCGGGGGTGTTGCAGCGGAGACCCCCCAGCTCCCCCTCCGCGGGGCCGGGGCTGCCCCTCCCTCCTTCTCCCTCCCTCCGCCGCTCCTCGCGAGCGACGCTGCTCAGCGTGTGCGGAGAGAAGGAGGGAGGAGGGAGAAGGGAAGGAGGGAGGAGGGAGGAGACCTCCCTATCTGGCTCTATCTCCTCTGCTGCCTCTCACATGCTCCGGGAGGGCGATGCGGCTCCCCGCGTCCCGCTGAGCGAGGCCGCCTGCACCCCGCCGGGGCTGCCCGCAGGGCGGGGGGCTGCCCGCGCCCCTCGGCCTCCACCCCCCCGCCACCCCCACTTCGACCTTTGGGGGCTTTTACAATTTTATTTCGTTTGGGTTTTATTTTATTTCGTTTTTTATTTTTGTTTTATTTACCCCTCCTGAAAAAAAAAAAAAAAGAAATTAAAAACGCCGCCGCTGCCTGCACCGACCCCCGCGGGGCTGGAGAGGCTGATGCGGCCACCAAGGTAAGCGGGGCGGGGGTTGGGGACCCCCCCGGCCGCATGTCCCCTGGCTCCCTGCATGGCCCTTCCTCCTCCGGACCTGTTGAGGCTCCCGGTCCCCTCCTGGCTCCCCCTCCCCGGCCTTTTTTATAAGAAACCTCGATTCTTCCCCACTTCCCCTGCCCAGCGCTCCCTGCCCGGCTCGGCGCTAGCTGGCGTGCATGAGGTTATTCATTTATCCTCCCTTCTGATGGTTGCCACTAAAGCTGCTCCCTGCTGCGCTAAGTCAATCGAGTAATTCCTTGCAGACCACTGATGGGAACTGTAAACATCCTCCCCAATATTTCCCCCTTTCCCTCGGAGAGCTCATCCCGGGGATGAGCGCGGTTATCGGGACCGGAGTGGGGACACAAAGCTTTCCCTGAACTGCCCTGGTTGCAAAGTGCTTGGGGATTTACGAGCTCCGAGGGCGGAGGGTGACAGCTGGACAGATGTGGGACACGGCTGGGATGGGCACGTCTGTGCGCAGGGAGAGGACGGGCAGCTGGAGCGTGGCGGGCAGAGGGAGCGACTTGGTTCCTGATGTCCTGAGTCCGTAAATAGCCCAAAACCTCCTCCAGGAGACGGATTACACCCGCCAAACAGGATAGCTCAGATGCACCAGTCAGAGCAGCCCCTGTCCAAGCTTCCACTCCGGGACGTGCACGTTGCCCTTCCTAAAAATTACAAATATTTATGGAAACCGGGCTGCGTTTGCAAGACAGGTGCTTTTTGTTGTGGTGGTGGTTGCGAGGCAGGAGATGAAAGTTTGGTGTTGTTTTGATGTGATTCTTGATTGCTGCCTGTTGGAGTAATTGCATCGCAATTGCTCAGAGGTAGAATCAATTTCCCCAAATTGAGATTTTAATGGGAGCTCGCAAGCTGCTGTTATGTCATGTGGTTTAAGGCGGCGTTGGATTGCATTTATTTTATAAACTGGATACTTTCGCAGGCGGCGCAGGGATAACAGCACCACCCAGTGGGGCCTCAGCCCCGGCCCAGCCCAATCCCAGTCCAGCCCAGTACCAGCCCAGTTCTCCCCAGTCCCAGCTCAGCTCTAACCCTGTCCTAGTCCCAGCCCCAACCCCAGACCCAGTCCCAGCCTTAATCCTAGCCCAACCCTAACCCAGGCCAGCCCCAGTCAGGCACACCCAGGAAGATCCCTGGTGCCAACTCCATGATGCTCCCCCTCCACAAAAATTCCCATTTTCATTTGCCAAAATACCCACAGAAGTGCTGGATTGAAGTTCTTTGGGTTTGTGGTGTTTTGGGGGTTTTTTTCCCCATAAGAAGGAATGTCACTTTCTCTGATATTCAGGACAAAATTTTAAATTAGCTGAGGACACTGTCACCCAGTGTTTCACTACTGAGAACACAGGAAAAGCATCCTGTGTTGGGTTGTATTTCCGGCCACTGCTGCCACGAATTGACAGAAGGACACCTGGCAAAGGTGATTTGGTTTCACAGAGCTTTTTCCAGAGGATCCTTCGAACACCCCTTGCTCAAAGGGCTGCAGATGTAGACTTGAAAACACTCGATGCCGTCTCCCACCTTTAAATAGGATCGAGGAGATGTCCTTAGCTGACCTGTCAGTCAGAGGAGGGGAATTAGTGAGCTATGTTTGCACTTTCTTGAGATGTCAGGAGCTTTTAAAAGCAGAAGAGAAAGACTGTTCCATCACACAGACTGGCTTCTGTCTCTGCTGATAACCACCCAGTTCTCTACAATTCTTCTGGTGCCCCTGCCCATGGCAGGGGGAACAGAACCAGATGACCTTTAAGGCCCCTTCCAACTCCAGCCATTCTGTGATTCTATGATCCTGATCATTTTTTGGCAGTTCAGACTGATCCATCTTCTCTGCTGAGCTGATATTTGGCCATTTGAACTTGCTTTTGGGAACCTCCCAGCCCATCTTCTATTTTTGCTTAGAGGGGAGCCCAGATGTGAAGAAGATACACTGCAGAGATACTGCTTGATATCTACCCCAAAGAGGAGACTGGGGCAGGAAGACCAGCTCCCTGCAGAGAATTAAATATACAGATTTCCAGCCAGCCCTCCAAACACTGTTGAACAGGGATGGTTACAAGCTCCCATATGTAGGAATTAGGCCTCACCCCACCAGGAGCTTTGCAAGCAAGGGAAAGGAAGAGACACAAATGAATGTTACTAGGTTTTTTTTTTAAAAAAAAAAAAAAAAAAAAAAAAGTTGATGTGATGAACTCGACTTGCCTTAAAATATCCCTTCTTGTTTTGCTTTCTGTCATGGGTGAGACTGAAAGTTGTCCACCACCCCATCTTCCCTTCCCCTTGTGCAGCCTGGCTGTTTTTCAGCATGTAGAGGTGATTTTTATGGCTGTGGGCTTGGAGCAGGCAATTTGAGGAGAGAAGGTTACCCACTGTGACTTCAGTGGGGGCTGCTGATAATCAGTTAATCTGCAGATGCAAGGATGCAGGTCAACAAAGAGTTCTCACATTTCATTTACTGGTGGCACAAAGCTGTATTTTTTTCCCACCTTTCACAACTGGCCTCGTTTTGCACAGCCAGGTTGGTGAGGCTGATGTTCACAGAGGCAGCTGTGGGAAGGAGGATTTAGATAAACCAACAAACTCTTCTCGACACCTCACTATGCAGGAGTGGGTCACCCTCCAAAGCCCAGCTCTGTGCATTCCCCTCTGCCTGCCCTGTCCAGCTGATGCCAAAGTTCAGTGCAGGGCACTAAGGAGATCTTGGGGGGACATTTTCCTGCTCTACATGCAAGGAACCATTGGTAGGGAAGGGGGTTTAGATGCACATTCGGCAGCTTTGGGTGCACAGCTCAGGGACAGCGTCTGATTGGTCAGCCAGGAAAATTACAAAAATGATAAAAAATGGAATGATGAGTAAAAGGAAGGTCTTTAAAATTAATTGCAGACGTCAGAGGTGGCTGTTGCTGCATAAAGACATTGGGGGTTTTTTGCTTCTTCTTCTTCAGATTTTTTTTCCTTTAGTAAGGGAATTGTTCAGAGCACAAGCATTTGCTTTTATTTCCACAAACATTTTGAGATCAGCTGTCAAACCTCTCCAGACAACAACTTCGGGGTTTATACTCCAAACTTCCTTTCTTCCTCCCTTAAGGAGCAGCTTGCTTTTTGCTGCTCACCCCAAACACACACATATCCCTGCAGAGCATTTCAGGATTAGCTTCCTGCAGGAGTGATTATGGCTTATCCCAGACAGGTCATGAATTGAACACCGTGTCCTGAGGCACAGCAGGCAAAGGCAGGAGTGTGGAGATAGCGGTGTGAAAAGTGGCCACAAAAAAACGTTCATGGGAGAGTCAGGAGCAGACTAGGAGCCCCGACATCCACTCCTCTAACTACTAGTTGCAGCCCTCAGAAATACCCGTGTTTACTATTTTAGCCATATAATTACAGGTAGTGAATGATTCCATTAGGAAGGCTGTAAGGGGAGCCCTCATCTGCAGACCTCCGGGTTCAAACCAGCCACATTCATTCAGCCCCACTGAAGCCCACAGCCAGGCACAGTGTGAGAAAAGCCACGCAGGGCAGAGAAAAGGAAAGTTCAGCCCAGCAATCCCGGCTGAGTGTCTCACGGGAACTGTGACTCCTCCAGCATCCTGCAAATACCTCGGAGAAGGCTGTGTCACCCCTCCACAATGACACCAAGCACGGAAATCAACGTGCAGATGACCACGGAGGTGCCTGTGCCCTGGAGCTGAGCTCTGCAGTGGCTGCATTTCAGTGGTGGGTGGTTTCCCACATTCTGTTTGCATCGGGCTGCCTGAGCAGGAGTCCTGGACGGGCTCTGAGAAGGAAAGAAGTTGGGGGAAATGCAGTCTCTCCACATTTCCAAGCCTAGATATCCCCGTTAAGCAGGGCAGAGATGTGAATTTCACACAGCCCCTGATTCAGTAGGCGATTTAAAGTCTGGATCTTTGATTCAGCTAAACAGAAAGGTGAAGGTTTTTTCAAAAACATGTAAGGGGGAGCAGGACTTCAGAAACACACCTTATTTGGGGCCTTTTCCTCCCTGAAGTTACGGTTTGGACACATCTGTTGTTTTCTCCAGCGAAATCCGCTGCTTTGATCCGTGCCAAGAACAGCAATCCCATTTGCAATGCATGATGCAACGGAGCAAAATCAAGGAGAAATTTTTACAAACTGGAGCCAGGGGCATCCAACCGTTGCTTTATGGCGGCACAGTTTTCCCTACACCAAAGGCAGAATTTCCATCAAGGGTCTTATTTTAACTATAATGCCTCAGACTGGATTCCAGGCTATCGTGTCAGCCTGCCCCATAACGGCAATACCAAAGTGGTGCTTTAGGTCAAACCATCAAACCAGCCTCGCAGCAGCTATTTAACAGCTGGGTTTTAAAAGTTCGTCATTCAGATGGGTTTTTTTAGTTAAACAGATCATGTTAGATGTCATCAGTCAGGATGACAGCAAAAATTATGTTTTTCATTTTGAAATAAAAGCAAAAGTCCCATTGCAAGAGGAGAGGGTGGAAGCAAGAGGAAAGGATTTGAGGTCTGGAATCCCATCCCCTGGATCTCTTCCCCTCCCCTTTCCTGGGCTCTCCCCAGCTCACAGACCCTCTCTCTCCTCCCCCCAAGCCCCTTCCAGCTCCAGCTGCCTACACATCCCATCAGCAGGCATTTCTTCTTGGGTGGTAGGAGCAGCTGGCAGGGTTTGGACATATTTGCCCCTGTTTGACATCCCCCACAAAGAGGTGCTTCGAGTCGGCGTTCCTCCCACACTGCCTCTGCTACAGGTCTGGATCCGGCCTGCCAGCTTTCATCTCCTGCCCAGCTCTGCCCACTCTGGCAGCTCCTCTGCACACAGAGCTCCCTCTGACTTTAGTGGACACCATCTGAGCACAGCTCTAGGACCAGCAGGACCAAGACAGATATTCCGTTAGGCAGGCAAGGCCACAGGATTTTTGGATCCCATCTGGGTCCCAGATGGAAAAGCTGCAGTGTTTTAATTCCTGTTGCAGCCTGGATAAAGCCCCAGAGAAGCTCCTCCTTCATTTGGAGGCATGGGGGCTCACTCCCCTCATGGAGAAATAGATAGGTGTTAAAAGATATCTTTGCTTCTTGGATATTTATTCCCATCTCCTCTTCCTCCTTCTAAGGGATATTTGTTGTACTGGGTCACAGGTTCAATCCGTGACAGGGAGGAGATCACAAACTCTTTTTAGAGACTTTAAGCTACAGACACTCAAAAAAGCATAGTCAAGAATGTTTATGAGGTGCAAAAGGAGGTTTCCAAGAATAATCAGAAAAAATGTCAAGGAGTATCCCAGCCTAACCAACCTGCTGGAGGAAACAAACATGGTCTTACAGAGTTGGGAGAAGGGTGGTGTAGAACAACCAGCATCCTTTTATTCTTTGTATAAGAACCCAAAAGAAAGGAGATGAAACATCCGGATAGCATGGGGACACGCCATCAAAGGAGAGCTAACGATCCGAAATAGGGAAGTTATTAAAGCCTACGCCCGTGGATACCCTCATTCAGAAGTGGTCTTAGTTCACTGTGGCTAAAACATCCCTCAAGGGAAATTTTTAAGAGATCCAAGCTAAGTGGATGCCTTCCTCCTGGCCTAGCCCTCTCATGGGTGGCACAGACCCCTGGGATGGTGGGGATGCAGATCCAATCTGCTCACCTCCGCATGCTGTGGCATTGCAGGAGGAAGAAAAGAGCAGGCAAACGCCTGTGTGCTCCAAGCTGCTGCTCCATCTGATGTTCTGTGAGCAGGCAGGGTTCTCCCAGGGCTGGTGTCTGCCTGGGACTGCCCAGAGGGTCTCGAAGGGAGGCTTAAAAGTGAGACCTCGGGACAACCCTACCAACATAACTGGTGAGACTTTTCCCCAGTGGAAGCTGAACATCCAGGTCTGTATGTGGGCTGGTGGTGCAGAGGCAGGGGTGGAGGTCCTGAGAGAGTGTAGGAATTGTTTAGTCATCTCCATCAATCCTTGGTGGGCTGGCAGCTGGACTTGGGGTACCTGACAGCCGTCCCTGTTTGTAAGGAGTGCCAGTCTAATGATAAGGATCTCTGAGACTTGCTGTTTCTGAGTCACCCGGGGTTACTTCACCGCTGCCAGTGCCAGTGCAGGTGCGGGTGAATGACCTGGAACTATTGTGAAACTCTCACCTACCATGGTGCCAGGCCTGGAAAGACGTGGAGGAGCTCCATGTGCTGGAAGGGACACCACCCCCCAACAGGCCGGCGACCTCAGTGTCAGTGTCACCACCCCTACTCCGCACCAGCTGCCTAAACCCTCCCTGCCTCAGTTTCCCTCCTTTGCTGTACGACAGTCCCTTTACCCCAAATCGCTTAATTTTTGGGCGATCCAAAGCGCTCTTGGTAGGCCCATGAGAAAGGGGCAGGGAAAGCAGAGTAGGTGTTGAGAGCCGATGGGGTGGGAGGAAGCCCCTCTCCCAAATCGCCACCGAGCCGCGATGAGCGACAGTGGGCAGACATCCAGAGGCCTTCCGTTGCCCATCCTGCGCGGGACCATCGACATCCCCCTCCCCCGGGGCACGGGAGAGCTTGCTGGCTCCATGCACAGCTACAGCCCCCGCGCCTGGCTCTCCCCGGCTCTGGCTCTCCCCGGCTCTGTCTCCCCGCCGGCTCCCCGCGCTGCTCCCATGGCCGCGGCCGCTCCCGCCCCTTCCCGCAGCATGGCCGGGGAGGCGGGCGCGCTCCGGGGAGGAGGCGCAGAGGAGGATGCCGGCATTGGGAGGCAGCGGGATGATTGATGGCTGGGGCAGGGTTGTAATGGGAGGGGACGGAGAGGAGGAGGAGGAGGAGGAGGAGAAGGAGAAAAAGTCTGTGTAATCTTTCAGTGCAGTGCCCGGAGCTGGGGCCGTCCGTGTCTGCCGCGCTCCACGGAGCCATGTGGGGCTTTTGATTTCATTTTTTTCCCCCCAAGTTCTTTCGATTGATTTATTTTTCCCTTTTTTTTCTTCCCCTCTTCCTCTCTTCCCTTCTCCCTTTTTTTTTTTTTTTTCCTTCCCCTTTTTAAACTCTTCTTCCAGGGAGAGGATAGTGGTTAAAGCTCGAGCTGGATGGATGGGTATGGGGAGAGGGGCAGGATCCACAGCCCTGGGACTTTTCCAAATCCTCCCTGTCTTTCTCTGCATCTTCCCTTCAGGTAAGGAACAGCCTCTTTATTTTGCAGACTTTTTCCTTGTGTTTCTGGCAGCCCTTGGATCGCCGCCCCCGTTCCCCTGTCCCTGGGCCTCTTTCCCTCTCCCTCTCCTCGCAGCAGTTTGCCACATGTTTAAAATAAGCAAGTAGGGCTCAGTTTTGTTGCGTGCACCCCCAATTCCCCCATCCCCAAGGAGTTGCGGTGGGTGTTTTTCCTTGATCTCATCTTCTTTGTCTCCCCGCTCCTCATCCCACAAGGAAGGAGATGGTGGAAATCAAAGCGGCGAAGGCAGCGGGGAGGTGTTCCTGACAGCGCCAGGTTACCTTGTTCTCCCCTTCCCGGGCGCCGTGAAAGGAAGGGGAGACCCACACATGAACACCCCCATCCTAAATTTCTGCCGTGAGAGCAGTGGGGTCCACGCTGCGAGCCCCCGCGGAGGGCAGAGGCGGGGAGCTGAGGGGCTCGGGGGGTGCCTGCGGTGCGATTCGGGGTCGGTGGGGGGCCCGAGGGTCGCACGGCCCCGGCGGGGAGAGCGCGGCCGCGGGGCGCACCTGGGCGGGGGATGCGCGGGCGCTCCGGGCGGCCGCCCCTTCTCCCTCACCGCCCCGCGGCTCTGGGGGCTCAGCACCCGCGTTCGCTTGGAAACCTTGCCCTGGCTGGGCCGGGAGCTGTTGTGCCGTCCGAGGGCGGGATGGCAACCAAATGGTCCCGCGAGCATCGGCACCCCCGGGCCGGCCGCTCGCACCCGCCGCGGGGCTCGGCCCCCCCGCCGCCCCCGGCCCCGATGTTTGTATTGTGTCAGAAAAGGGGAGAATTTCAGAATTACAGCTGAAAACGCCATCTGTTTCCAATGAATCCCCCATAGTTTTTCACAATGTTTTTGGCAGATCTCTGCCTGCAAATTCCTTCAAGCCCTGAGTGCTTGTTTTTGTTGGGGGAGGGGAAACCCAGTCCACAGAGGCGGATTTGTTCCTTCCAAAACTCTCCAGTTTCTTTACCTCCTTTTTTTTTTTTTTTTTTTTTCACTTGCAAGGGGGGGAAAATGGAGAGAAAGCAGGAGGGAGAAAGAAAAGCTCTAAGGCTTAAATCTCCCTATCTCTCTTTTCAGTTTAGCAAAACTTTCCTTTTTTTAATTTTAATGTATTAATTTTTAAATCGCCTCTGCCTTTCTTTTGCATAACCGTAGGTGAAGTAGTCTTGCACACACATGCAGGAAATAAATAAATAACTGCATTACGCCCTTCCTCCCATCTTTGCCCTCTTCGCCCTCTTCCAGGAAAACCTTTTCTGCGCTGCCCTTAGCACCGAGGTGTCTCTCTGGACCCCACTTTTCCCATGAAAATTCCCAGCAGGCTGGAAGCTGAACCCCCTGGGGTTTTTTTCTGGAAACTCTGGAGCTGCTCCCATATGTGTTGCTTAACGCCCTTTTCGGAGCGGTTGAGTTGCAAAGCGTCGAGGCTGTGAGATTTACGGTGCAAGAAAGAACTTGATAGGAGATCTGGCTGGCTGCTTTGTTTGATTCTCCCTTCAGCAGTCAAATAAGGTGCAAAGAACTGGCAGAACGAGGCGATCCAGAGCCCGCGGGAGCGGGGCGCAGGCGGAGACGGGGCTCCCCGTGCCCTGGGCTGGGAGCAGGCTGGGGGCTTTTTTGAAAGCTTTGTGGGTGGGAAGGTAGGAAAAAGGGGGGATTTGTTCCCTGCCATATCCTTTTGCCCCGTTTTCCCTATGCTTCCTGGGGTTTTGTGGGTTCCCAGCAAGTTCCCCAGCAGCAAGGAGGCTTCTCAGCCCTCCTGGGAGCCCCAGGTGAGCAGGGCTGCTGGAGGCTGCCCAAGCGGGCCCTCGGCGTGTCAGATCAGTGCCTCGCCGAGTCCTGCCCTATTTATTTATTTGCTTAACCCCCCCTACGCTCACAGCCCGGGCTGGATTCCTGCTTGTGCTGCTCTCACGCTGGTGGCTTCGCCCTGCTGCCTCCTGGGCAGCCCCCACCGTCCAGTGCCCTTGGGCTGGGTCCTCTGGCCGTGGGTCAGGGTGACCGTGGGGCAGCTGGGGAAGGAGGTCTGGGCAGAGCAGGCCACTGCTCACAGTTTCCTTGGCAGAAATTCTCCTTGGAGCTTGTGCCAAGTCGCAGTGTTGGATGCTCATGGATGCTGAGACGCTGATCTCCTGGGTGGACCAAACCTCTGCCTCCCAGGACATGCTGTGCTTAGTTTTCCTGCAAATGCTTTCGTACTTCCGAAATCTGGCCCTGGGTGTTTTTGCCCCAGGTGTGGCGGGCTCAGGTTTGCTTTGGCTTTCCCTGTTTGTTTCCATCTTGGCTGTTTTGGCTGTAGTACACTCCTGCCTCCATAAAAATTTGGAGTTTCCTGCTCTTGGTCCATCCAGGCAGTGCAGTGGATTCCAGAGAAGGATCCAACCCTACTGGAGGTGTATCAGAGTAGTCAATAAATGCCTTTTGTCTCAGCAGCAGGGACGTGATGGCAGCATTAAGCCAAAATTGAGATGGGGGGCTTAGAAGCTAAAATAACCCCTGCAGTGCTGTGAACAGGGAGCCCATCCTGGTGAAGGTGGAGGCTGGGGAGGAACACGCCTGTGCGAGATGTTGTCAGGGCAGAGGAGAAGGGAGGGATTCAAACGTAAACCTGGAAATATTTTGGCTTCCCTGTTTTGTTGCAAGCTTGGAGCTGGTCTCGTACTTGGAACAGGGAGCTGGTCTTGTCCTTGGAACAGTTCTCTGCCATTGCCAGCAAGGCACGTTGCAGGGCTGGAAGGAGGCGCCTTGATTTTAATGTAGATGGGGTGGATATGTTGCTTTTTTCCACAGAAAATCGTGGAATTCCTGGCCCTTGGTTACTGGAGACAAGGCAATGTTAGGAGTGACTTTGGGTTTATCATAGCTGAGGTTTCTTTCTTTGTGGCCTGGACAGCTGTGCTGAGTCGGATGTGCACATGAAAGTGCTCACAGGGCTGGGCAGCCATAAAAACTTCCTGACCTGGGGGCTCTTCTCGGGCTCTGCACTGACCTGCTGTCCCTGGAGAGCCAGGCTGCGGCCCCAGTGACAATGAGTTTTGTGGTCTCTCTTCTGGCTCCCTGATGGGCACATCCCATAAAGCATCCGTAGGCTCTGGCATGGCAGTGTGTGGCCCAAGCAAACCCCTCCTCAGCCCGTCAGTCCTTCAGGGGATCCCACAGCCAAGCCCTACTGCTCCCAAGGGATAAGTGTTGTTGAGACAGTGAAAAAGGTTGAAGATGAGGGGTTTGATTGGTTTGATTTGCTTTTCCTGTTGGAGCAGACACCAAACTTGGAGTAAGAGGTAGTACAGGAACCCAGGACTAGAAGAGCCTCAGGGTCCCAGGTGGCTTGAAGGGGGCTGTAGTGAGCTCAGGGCTGCTGGAATCCAGAAATGATATGTCCTGAGGTGATGGGGGAGGGCTTTTGGGGAGGATGATGGTTGCTTGGAGATTCAGCTGTGGTGGGGCAGGTGAGAGGGTGCCCTGGCATCTTTCTGGCTGTCCTGGTAAATCCCTTCCTGATGCCACAGATCAGGAGTGAGCAGTGGAGGCAGGCTCCTGCCTGATCATGCACAGCATCCAGAGTGCACTTGTTAGAGGAGAGCTCCTAAATGCCTTTAAAAAGCTCTGTAGCCTGCACTTGGCAGCTACTGGGATAAAAAGAAGAGAGGATATTTATTCCCTTGTCCATAAGCTCTCAAAATAACAGTGCGTTCGATTGTAGCCTCAAGATTGCTTTGCACTCAAGTGCAGCCCGGCTGAGTAAATCACTGCTCCACCAGCTGAAATTCCTGCAGCAAGGGGGAGAATTGAATTATAGCCAACTGCAAAACCAGATGCCATCCCCTTGATGAAGTCATCGAGCTCTCACTGCGGAGAACAAGCTGGCTCCGACACACACGCAGCCCTGGTAGGCGCAGGCTGAGCCGCTCTGTCTGACGGTCTGGCCGTGGTGTGTGGGGTGGCCAGGGTCTCATGTCCCCACAGCTGCAGGGACAGCAGGTCCTTCAGAAGGGTGTTGAGTCCCACTTTGCATTGCATGAGCATCCAGAAATGTTTGGCCATTCAGTTCCCAGCAAACAGAGCTGTCCCTGACATACAGGTTTTATGGGTCAGGCAGAGAGCAAGCTTCACTTGAGGCCAAAGAATTTTTTCCTCCCTTGGTTTCCTCTCCTTCCTGGACAGCTGTTGACTTGGTCCCCAAGCCTTAGTAATGATCTATGGCATTTTGGGTTTTGGACAAGCTACCTTTTTCTCTTGCTGTGTGACACACTCCAGCTGGCCCTTTCTGAGATGACAAGGGCATGTAGCAGGACATGACTCCGAACTTTGCCAGCCCACAGGGATGAGAAACCATCACTGTGCTGGGGTACAAGTGGGGGAGCAGGGGAACTGGGGGAGTGGGTTCCAGTTAGAAAATTACTTTTTCCTCTTAAAATTAAAACCTATGTCCCGGGAGAGGCAGCATTTAAAAATAAATAAGCCTCTGAAGGTCTATGGCTGTGAAAGATGAACAGGCTTCCATGGGGTATGAGCAATGGGGAGGGAGTCTGGTGCTGGGTGGGAGCCCAGCCTGCAGGAAGGGATCCTCAAGGTCTCCTCTCAATCCCAGCTGGGGCTCCAGCATCAGTCAGGTGTCTTCATGGGCTTGTGGGGCTGCTGCCTTCCAGCCGGGCAGCTGCCACCCCACACCCTGCACAAGCCAACGCCTCCGATTGAGATGCTGCAATTTTTTGGCAGACATCTAATTGTATAAATTTGCCTCATCCAGATTTATGTGCTCCGGGCTTTTCTCCATCTCCTCGTTTTGTATCTCATTTACCTCTGCGTTTGAAGGGTTGAAATTTCACAAGAGCACAGCGGGGATGATTATTCCTAGAGGGAATCCACACCTGTGAGCAGAAAGCGTTTCCCTGCCAGCCCTGCTGCGGCCCAGGCGAGGGGGAGGAGGGCGAGGGACCCGCTGCCACACCTGGGGGGCCCCCGGGCACTGGTGGGTGGCAGCGCTGCCTTCAAAGGCACCCTGGGAAAACAGCTTTGGCGTGGGGAGAGTGATGTCTGCTGGAAACCTGAAACACTCGGCAGTGGGGGTGGCTGGCGGAGGTGACCTTATCCAGGGACCGCTGCTCCAGAGGGATGGAGACAGGGGTGGTGGTGGGCTGAGGAGGAAGGTGGGGGTGATGCTTCATGCAGGGCATGAGAGTGCAAATTCACCTCTCTTCCCACGGCGCTCATCCTGGGTGAAAGCCTTTACATCCTTCAGTGTCCTCATCTCTAAACTGGACCATTTGCTTGAGGAGATTTACCAGCTCTTGGGAGCTGTTGGTGAAAGTGTCCGGGTGCACTCCCGATGGGGAAAGTCAGATGTGGAGCTCCAGAACGGCTTCCTGGCCTGCAGCACACTGTGCTGGAGAGCCAGCTTTGTTAGTGCCCTTGTGCAGATGAAGAGTCAGAGGGAGATCACTGCCCTGTCGCTTCCCTCCCTGCTTGTCCTCCATCCACCAGCTCGTGGAGGAGTAAAACCTGCATCTTCTGAACCACCCACTGGCACCGCTTCCTCTGAGCAGGCAAAAGCTCAGCAGCTGCGGCAAAGGCAGGGCTAAGGCCCGAATCCCAGGGGGAAAATTCAAGAACAAAGTCTGTGACTCCATTGCTGCGTTGTCTGTTACGCCAGTTCCCCCTCTCAGCCCACCGTGCCCACGGAACTCCCCAGGGTTTGCTGGTAGTTCTCAGAGCAGCTCCGTGGCTGGTGCCCTCTCCGATGGTGTCTGCTGACCCTTCTCCCTGCCCAGGGATGCTGAGGTGAGGCTGGGGGGCTGGGGAGAGCCGTCAGCCGAGTCTGGAGCCAAAAGAGCTGACTAAGTGACAGGAGCGATCAAGGGCTCCCTCGGCAGCGCGCAGTGCAGCAGTTTGTGCTGCAGCTGGTGAAGACACTGACTCTGCTGCTTTCCTGCCTGTACTTGCCCCGTGTCTCTGCGATGCCTGCAGAGGAGAGGTGGGGGCCCGTGAACTCGGCGCTGAGGACAGAAGGGAGTTGGCCATGGCAGGTCCTCCAGATGCTTTAGCGATGGACACGGGCTGGAAGGAGAAAAACCCTTCTGTGTCCCTCTTCTGACTTCAAGGAACTGGTTTTTCCTTCCCCCAGCATCCTCTTGAGCAGGACAAGGACTGGGTTAAAGCAAGCTGCATGGTTTGAGCTGTGCTCTGGGGTACATCTAGAATCGCTTCATCGTACACAAAGTAGGGCCTTTGCCTGGATTTAATGCATCTGCGGCTTTTGTCGGTGGAAATGAGCACATAACCCCGGCCCCAGCGTGGAAGGTGGCCCCTCCGAGCCAACCTCCCCTCGCACACCCTTGCAAAATATGAGCCCCAGCTCTTTAAGAGAGTCAGGTTTATTTTTCTCCTTCAGTTCCCTCCTCCCGGTCCTCCCCCCACTTCAGTGCAACTGAAACCTGATCTAATCCCTTTGCACATGGGTAATTTATTGGTCTATTGGGCTTTTCTTGATGGCAAATTGCATTGTCTTTCTTCCTGGGTTGAGGCTTTGGAGCAGTTTGCTGCATTCCTGCAGCTCTTTTCTCAGGGCTGATCTTTCACACCCCCTCTGAGCACAGTCAAATCAGTTTTATTGGGCCTCTTTGTTATGCAAACAAGGCAATAATAACCAGGCTATTATTCTGCAAGATTGTGCTTGATTAACAGTTCAAAGGAGGTCGCTGGAAGAGTCCGGCGCTGCCTTCCCGCACAAATCCTTTCACCAAGCCCGGGTCAGGTGGCCCTTGGGTCTTGCTCGCCCCACGGTGCCCGATGGGGCTGCGGGAGAGCTGTCCCTGCCCGTGACATCCCATCCATCACGGCGGCACCGAACTGCTCCTTTCTCTCCCTGGTGTGACAAGGCGCCGGCTGATCCGTGTCATAAAATAGAATCACGGAATGATTTGGTTTGGGAGGGGCCTGGAAAGGTCACCCCGTCCAACTCCCCCCTTCCATGGGCAGGCATCTCTTGGATGTCTCTGGGGATGGGGGCACCCACCACCTCTCTGGGCAACCTGTGCCTGTATCTCAGCACTCTGATTGTAAAAAAATTCCTTCTTTATATCTGACCTCAGGGCCCTCATGGGTATCAAGATGTGGGTCCAGCATGGCCACCATTGAGGGATGGCTCATGGAGACTCCCCCGGGACAGGAGCAGCACGAGGGGCTGGATGCAAAGCACACTGTTCATTCTCTCAGTTTTTGCTTGGGACTCCTGAAACCTTACTGGAAGCATTCCCTTGTGCCGTGTTTTTAAGGAGCAATGTGATTTTTATATATATTTTTTAAATTCTTTGGGGGTCATTTTCATGCTGCTGTCTGCCTGTGAGCACAGCAGCCCACATCTCCTTGAAGCTGGCAGATGTTGCTGGTATTTAGCACCTTGGAGAATCGTGCCTTTCCTATTGAGGTGTCAGCATAAATATGTTTATTTAGATTACTTAAATAAATATGTGTTTAGGAGCCTAAGTCTGGGTGCTCAGATCTGAGGCCAAAGGTAATTACGTTTTACTGTGTTCTCCAAAAAGGCCCTTTACTGCATGTGTGAGGCTTGCACATCTACACTTCAATCCATGTATTTGGAAAAACGCGGGATGATGTATTTGCATCACATGTGGGTGATGAAATACTTTCCAGCCCGTTAGGAACCAAGAGGATATTAAAAAACATTGCTTAGCAGTGAACACTTTAAAATTAACAGGTCTGGTGAACGTGCATTCAAGAGTCTTAAAAGAATTGGCTTTTTCTTACAGAAATTAATTTCCAGTAATTCTCTTTGTTACAGGAATTACAGGAGAACAGATGAAATGTTGGTTTTGTGCTAGTTTTCTGAAAGAGCCTGATTTGGTTAAGTGAAATCCAGGTTACCTGAGACCAGCTGAAAGGGAGAATAGGGGGGCACTGATAATTAAATGCTGTTAAAGTTCGGTGTGTGCATATGTTTGAACTCTTAATTTGACTTCAAGTAATTCAGTGTACTGATGATGAGGGCAGAGCAGTGGGACTGGGATCGTGTGATGCCCCAGAGCCGTGAGTGTGTGTTTGGTGGTCCATGGGATGTTGTTGAATGGAAGACCAGGGCTTTCCAAGCCAGGAGCTCAGGAAAAGGTCACAATTCGTCGCCTGCTCAGTGCAGTGTCCTGGTTAAAGGGCTGACCTCGGGAGAGTTGTGAGCGTGTCCTTTATTCCCTGTGTCCTGTCGGGGTGGTAGGTTGTGCAGGAAACGAGGGTGCTGGAGGGAGATCTGCCGGTGGGGCTGGGCAAACACCTTCCAGCGAGAACTTTAAAGTGCAACCTGTTTAACTTATCTGGAGGATTGACAGGGGACTTGATTGCAGTGTGTAAATATCTTTGTGGGAAACACACTCGTTACTAACGGACCTTTTACTGCTTTGGAGAAAATCGCTGGTTCTTTTTATGTCCTTACAATGAAGTCAGATAAAATCCACTTAGAACCAAGACCCGTGTTTTGTAAAGGTGATAAACTCCAGAAACAGCCCGCCCCAGGAACGGGGCTTTTCAGTCGGCACAGACCTCAGGAGTCCTCACGGGAAGTGTCCCTGAACAACTGGGGGATATGGGAGGGGGCTGTCCTAGTCCAGGTGCTTTTCTGATTTTTTTTTTCTGGCTTTAACTTTCTGAAACCGTTGGTTTCAAGATAACAAAGGCAATTTTGTTCTCCCGGATTTGACTGGCACCAAGGCCTTGAAAGAACGTGGGGAGGGTTGGGAGGTGGCTTGGAGGGGTTGAAGTCACCTGTCCGTGAGATGCAGGCTGCTTTGCCATGGACGAGAAATCACCCAGACCTGGGGATGTCTGACAGATCCCGGGAGAGCCATGCTGGGTTCCTGCTGGAGAGGGATTTGTTTCCATGCTAAGTCATCTGCGGTTGAAAAACAGAACCATTGTGAGTCGATGGAAAATAGATTATGCGAAATTGAATAAACATCGTTGCTTGGCCGGGGTACAAATGAGCCTGCACCACTGTGCCAAAGCTTCTGCCAGAGGGGACGAGGCAAGGCTGCTTGGGAGGGAGGGGTAAGGGTCGTGTTTGCGCTCCTCCGCGGCCTTTGTCAGCTGCGGTCCCTCCCCGGCAGCATGAGGGATTTGCCATGAGGGTGGCTGGGGAAATGTCCATGGGAAAGGCCGGGGAGGCCGGGCTCACACACCGCCCAGCGCCGGGGCACCTGCGTTTGGAGATCTGGCCTTATATGGGGCCCTGAGCGAAACAGCGAGAAGGGGATGCGTGCCAAAAGTGGAGCGATAACATCTTAGAGCAGAACGCTCCCCCTTCAGGCGCAGGGAGGAAGGAGATGGGCTTCCCTGCCCTCCCTTCGGTTGGGATTTTTTAATTTCAGTACCTTATAAAGTCATGTGTGACCCCGGGCAGGGCAGCAGTGGGGGGTGCTCAGCACCAGGCTATGTCCAGCACTGGGTGTTGGGGGGCTGTTGAGCAGGACGCTCTCTGTCCCTAGGCAGCCACAGCTCATGTTCTTCTCCTCGTCCCATGAGTCCTTAAAGAGCAAGAGGCTGTGGGTTTATTCCTACTGAAAACATCCCCTCTAAGCAGCACCTGAAAAGCAGGAGCAGGTAAAGTGTTGCAGCCAGGACTCTGCAAACTGCTCACTGGATGGGATGCTTTGTGTAGTGCATCCTGATGCTTTACTGAGCCGTGGGGTGTGTGGCTCCTTCGTGTCCAGGGATGTGTCCTCCAGCTTCTCTTGGGGCTGTACGGGCAAGTCAGGCTGCAGTGACAGCACCTTCTGCCACACAAACCCCAAGGCGTCCTCAAGCTGTACATTAGCATAACAACTAGGAGAGCAATGACTTTAATTGCCTGATGCCACAAGGGTTTGGGATAATCAGCGGTGGTGGCACTGGTCACACTCCTGCCTTCCATTATGACAGTCCCGGAAAACCACACTCCTGGGATGAACAAGAGAGGGATGTGAAATAATAAACAT